>NC_053043.1:10010000-12410000 GCF_003473485.1 Medicago truncatula | reverse complement strand
TTATTTTATGTATTCAGTTGTATGGTTTGACTTAAGAATTTTTGAGGTATTTTTCAGACATTTAATTTCTAATTATGCTTTGTTTAAACACTTGTTCTTGATATGCCTGCTTTTGCTAAAGTATTTTTGGAAACATAGGATATGCTATTTGCAGCTTAGCACAAAAGAGCTTTGTTGGTTCAGAATAGCCTAGTTGCTTCATATTGACATGGTATCATTCTTTAGGAAATGAGAAGTTCTTCTCAGAAATCAGAATAGTCTACTATACTATTTAAATCAAATGCAGGTGTGAAACTAACATGTTATTATTGGATCAGGTTCATA
The DNA here is from genome assembly GCF_003473485.1 of Medicago truncatula. Classification (NCBI taxonomy): domain Eukaryota; kingdom Viridiplantae; phylum Streptophyta; class Magnoliopsida; order Fabales; family Fabaceae; genus Medicago; species Medicago truncatula. Next base: position 12,409,676 of record NC_053043.1, on the reverse strand, counting down.
TCAGATATCTTATTGCTACTGTGCTTTGATTGTAATCTATATGTACTTGCTAGTTTCTAACTTAATCTATGATTTTCAAATATATTACTTTGGTCAAACAATATGCAGGACTGATATGTATTAGATAAGTCTTGCTCATCTTAAATTTACAAAAACAAATTTTAAGCCTGTCATTGTGATTTTGATTATACAAGGGTCACAAATATTTTTGTTTATATGCTTAATAATATGCTATATGGATAAAAATATCATTACGATTCTATGTGATTGTTCTGTTTTGGGAAATTTAAGCAAATCAATTATCAAAACTGATATCAATCCTATATGCTTTTGAATGCTCTGATACCGGTTGATAGAAACTGATATCAAAATATAAATTTATAGTAATTATTACAATATATAATCCCAAGGAATTCGAGAGTCTTGGTTCTCTCCCCTCCAAAAATTCGAGAGTTTGGTCTCTCCCTACCAATCCTTTATCGCAATCCCTGAATAGCTTTCTTTTCCTTTGCATCTTATTTATAATACTAACTCTCTCCTATAGTAGTTACACATAAGTTTAGTAGACAACCACTACTGCAGACAACAATTACTGCACATAAGTAACAATTACTAATTTATAATACTATTAAATAAACAACTAGTATTATATAACTTCTGCCCTTAGGAGTCCTATATCCAACAGTTTAGCCCTTTGTAATTGATGAATGCAGTGAAATAGATGAAATAACTTTGTATTGAATTTAATGAAAAACACAATACAAGATAAATTGACTGAATACAATGTAAATTGTAAACTTAAGAAACTAGTAGGAATATAGAAGAAGACTTTTCTTCAATTTTCTTCATGTCCACTATTGATCCTCATTTCACCGTTTATGCACAACTCAAGGTTACTTGATTTTAAGATCACACGCCACGTCTCCATTTACCTCAACTAATTATGTTAGGTCAAATGTATTTCCTCATATGCTATTTTGAATCATAACATTATCATAGCAAATTTTTCTTGTACCTTGAGAAATTGCTCTGCCTTGATGTATGCTCATGTAAAAAGGGGTTATACACTAATGTACCTTGAGAATTTGTCTTTGTATAACAGGGGAGTACCAGGGCAGGTCAAGATGGAAGTTATTAGCCTATAATAAAAAACTTACACTAAGATGGATATTGAAGTTGTATTAGATTTTCACTTCTGCAATGTTTTTGAGTAATTAAATGTATATATGTGATTGATCAATCATATCTTATAAGCTAGCTTTTAAGAGCGACATCAACATCCATTTCACACCGATCATTTAAAAAGTTTAGCCAAAACATTCCTTATAAACTTGAAGGAAAAATTATATTTAGTATATGTTTTTTTAAATGGTTTATAATTTTATTTTTTGACGTACAGATATTAACAAAACATAAAAAATAAAAAAAATAAAAAAAGAAGTTTACTATTCATGAATCAAAGATGATTCATTTTAATTGAAATATATTGGGTTTTAACATTATTAATACATCCCCTCAAAAAAATATTAATACATTGAATGTTTATATTTTAGTTAATGTTTTCTTTGCTTACTTTCTTTACTAAAATCTTGACACTCATCAGCATTCAAAAGAAAGCATATACCATTCATGTGCTTGGATATCTGCATTATTAATAACAAGGCAAAACACCTAACAGCATTTCCACATTACAGCCTAATTGGTGCTTATGCTTAATTAAACCTGTCATAAAACCAAATGCAAACAAGATTAAGTTTAAACTAATGGGTTATTTAATGTCACGGAATCAGACACCAGAATGCTGTGTTTTGTTCCCATTCTTTATAATATGCTATCCACAATCACATCACTATCTTACAATATAAAACATGAGTAAATCTTTCTTTTTTGGTAAATCGAGTATCTTCTACGCGCAATTGCATAGATTAATCCTTCAAATCCTATGAGATTAATTTAAATAGACAGCAAACTGTCCATAAGAATTTTAACGCTGCTACATGTTTGATGCACAAATAAAACTTGGGACCTTGATTAGGCTAAACAATGGTCCAATAATATTCGATAGTCAGTGAGGCATACAGCAAATTTGGAAATATATATGGATCTTTTTTGTCTACATGGGGCCTTTTTTGTTTATAAAAACTAATGAACAATAAATTTTCATTGGTGGACTTAAAATTAGGATTTTAGTAGCCTTACCCTTAGGTCGATCCTAAAGTTAGAATAGACTCGTGATAACTTATATAAACATCCTTAAGTAAAGCACGAGTAAATTGTAAATATATAAAAAAAAAAAAAAAATTAAGAAAGTAAATACCATTTATTTGTTGAAATCCAAATACCAATAACTGGATCATGATTCCCTGCAGTCGGGTAGATGATATTGTCACGCAGTTAAAGTGTTATTGGTCTTACGATTGAAATCGGATTGTAAATATTTAAAGATCAGAAGTGAAATAAAAACTATTCTAACATATCATATGGTTGATATCATTCTACCGTCACTACTTGACTGGAGAGATTATTTTCCCCAATAACTAACAATATAATTAATTATTCAACTTTATATTAATGAATGAATGAATCCATTAATAATTCCATTCGTCCGTGACACACACAAAATAAAAACACCATCCCGTGAAATATTCTCATCAACACGTGTCTCTTCATCTCCTCTCATGAAAAATAAAGTAATGTGACCACAAACTGAAAATGAAGACTTTCTTTCTTAGTTCTTGAAATTTCTGCAGAATCTTCTTATAGCTGCATGTGAAAATATTGCCTAAGAATTGAAACTATGACCATACTATACGTAACAATGAACCACTAATAACATGTCACGTGTTATAGCTTATAATCACAAACACTTTTGTCACCTCAGAACACAAAAAAAGTGCACTCACGAATCTCTCTAGTCACTTAATTGGTTTTGTTGTTTATGAAGTTTCTTTCTCTGTTCTTTCACCTGTGAATATTGTACACACGTGACATGTTAAGACAAACATGAGTGAGTGAATGTGCATATGCTCAAATATTTTTACACATTCATCCTTCTATATAAATCCTCTTTATAATACACATATTTTGCAAAACATGTTATTATTGTGTTGTACAATAATTGTCTTAGACATGACACATACATAATAATCACAAAATTCATGTTAAGTCTAATGCATTGGATTGTTACAGCAATTTCTTGTGCTCAAAGAAATTGAAGAGATAAAATAAGCATACCCTTGATCAATTCTTATTATCAGGTGAATTTAACAAGTCTATTTAATTTTTCAATGTTGTTTATGTACTTGAATGGTCACGTAATATGTCTTTATAAGTGTAAAATAATTTTATGCACACTTTCGATTGTATGGATGTACTTTGTGTAATATAAAAACATGGCACACAATGAATGTAATATGATTGCACAAAATTCCAACAATAATTTATTTTTTTTTGGTGAATTTCTTTTTTCTTTTTGAATCATAGATGGAGTGATAAATACCTCATGAAATTCAAGACACAAATAGAAGATATCATGTTCGAAACCAGAACACCACAGATATCCAAACTAACAATTTTAGCATTTGTCAATTAAGAAAATTCTAACAACCATGCAATTTGGTACAAATTAATTTTATCACGAAACAATGTGTACAATTTTTAATGCGAGAATTGATGCTGAATATAGTCTTGAGAAATATTTACTTGAACACAAAATCAAATTAAAATATTTAAACACACAAAAATAAAAAATAAATTTAAAAAAGAAAATAATTAAATGACATGACTAAATTAATTTTCTTTTAATTTTTTCAATTTGTGTACCCAACAATTTTTATTCTGCTCAAGACTTGCATTTTAGTCTTTGATGCAAATCAAGAAAAGTAGTTTATAGGCTAAATGATACCAATCATTCTGTGAAAATGATTTTCATGCATGACAAATACATCATTTTCTTCAATACATATACTTTATATATAGAAGTTTTAATTTCTATATGAAGGTCACTTTCCATGTTCTAACTCTGCTTATGTATGTCCCTAGCTAGCAGCATATCTTGGTTTTCTTTACCCTTGTTTTTGGTTTGAATCATAGAGAATTTGATTCCACCCGTGAATGCCTTAATTCTATTGTCGGGTACCAATATAACTTCCCTACAATAAATTCAGGGCCACAATGAACTAAACAACAACAAAGAGTCACGATATTGTTTTCTTTTACATCAACACTATGTATATTCCCTCATTTTACACTTCTCTTTTGTCCAATCAAAACGAATCTCAATTTACTAAAGCAAAAAATAAATTTGGTGTAATACTTGTTTGAAACGTTCACATTCCAATAATTAACAATTCAAGTATAAGTTTTTTTATTGAGAGAAAATTCAAGTATAAGTTTTTAAAATGTGAGTAATAATATTTATCCCCCAAATGTCACACAACATAATTTTTTTTTTATATTTTCTTATTTCGCCAAAGAAATTCATTATACTATGTACAACTTTGACATAAAAAAATGTATTTTGGTATAAACCGAAGTACATACGCGCATTGATTCAAAATTACAACGTGAATCCTCTAGGGTTGCAACCGTACATGATTCAAAACCCATCAAATTTATGGTCTTGTCACTACGATTCATTACCTTAAATCAAGTAAAATAATTGGACAATGATATATGAGGAAACCAAATATATTAGAGAGTTCTTAAGTTAGCAATAAGTGAAAGTTTTTTTTTTATTCATAAGTGGAAGTTGAAATTTCGTATAACTCAAACTAGTGAAGTTGTTGTGATTCTATATGCAAGTTCAATTGTTTTTTATGTCTAGCTTCCAATAGAATAGATAGATCTCTTACGTTTACGATTATCATGATGTGTAGCTTTCTCTTTTTTTACTATCTGCTAGTACTTTAATTTGGTCGTTAGATTTCTGGTTCTAACTCATATATAGCCATATACTCACATGCAATATCTATTATCTTATATAATGTTGATTTTTTTTTTCTTCTGGAGTTGCATGTGTTGGTTTCACCTTTTTCAAGGTAAAACTCGTAAACAAAGATGTACGTATGACTAGGACAAAATTACATGAGAAAATCTCATTTTCAGCATCAGTATTTATCCCTTTTGGTCTTTATTTATATGAAGCGTTTAGGTCAACAAAATGTAATGTATTTGGTTAAGAGTTTAGACCAAATACATCAACTTTATTGATCTAAATGACTCTTATAAATAGGATCATAGGAAGTATTTTAATAATTTTCTTTGAGAGTATACAAAAATGGCTTTTATCTTCATTATTCTAATTTACAATGCATTTATCCTTGTTACAATTTTAAAAAGTTATACTCATTTTTTTACACAATTGGCCCTATATGTGTGTGAAGAATGAGGGTGTAGAAGTGTGTGGTGTACAATTTTCTCCTTCCTTTTATTTTCTCTCATTTTAATAAAAATGAGGTATTAGATTAAATAATATACCATGGGAAAAATTTCAGGTTCTGAAAATTAGTCAATTTTTTCTCAAAGGAACAAACAAATATACTTTGTCTAGATACTGTTCCTGCCTTTTCACCTAAGTTTTCAATTATAGGCTTAAAGTATCATAGATACAAAGATTTATAAAATTGAAATTTAATATTCATATAATGCATGCAGTGAGTTTCCATAATTCAATTACTTGAAATTCAAGATGCCGCATTGTTATTGAGTTTTTATTCGAAGTATTGATAACAACTTATTTCTCTTTTTGGGAGCTTAATTTGAGAAAATATATCTGAACAGAGGAAACTCACTTGGGTTGGTATGGTGGTAATGACCTAGAACATGTGAGTGTGTTCCTCTTCAAAGTTTCAGGTTCAAAAATGAAAGTAAGAAATTGTATAAAAAAAATAGTTTGGAGAAAAAAGACAGATACAAGTGTTACTAAAGAAATGTGACCTCAAAAAAGGTCTCTAAAAACTTCCAAAACTATTCCTTGAGATACATACACTTTTGATCAACCAGCAATCAACACGTGTCAACTTTATGTTTGAGAATTTATTTCTTCGCCATCATACAAATTCTTAGTATAAATAATAACCTTTAGCTTCATAAATGTCTTACTAGGCAAATTTGCTATGATTTTTCTGAAAATCAGTTTAAATTAATATCTTTCATTTATCTTTGCAGTATTAGAATTTTTAAGCTAGCCATTTTATATTTTTCTTTTCACAGATATATCATCATTGGAGAAACTTGTATGATTTAACATTGGTACAATATTCATTGACTCAAAAAAAAAATCACTATGAGTCTCATTCATGGAATTTTTATCCTATGGATAACAATGATTCTTTTCATCCATAATGTGGAAGGAAGGTACCATCACAAGAAACCAAAGAAAACTTCCCCTGCACCTAGTGACCCTTCACCACCATCTCCTAGTTTTCCCTCTGATCCATATCCATATCCAAATGATCCTGGAGAATCTCCTTCTAACTGCGTTTTCGATGTAAGATCATTCGGAGCAGTTGGAGACGGTGATGCTGATGATACAGCCGCATTTAGAGCAGCATGGAAAGCAGCTTGTGCAGTTGATTCAGGAGTTCTTTTAGCTCCTGAAAATTACTGTTTTAAAATCACTTCTACTATCTTTTCAGGTCCATGCAAACCAGGACTAGTTTTTCAAGTAAGAATGCTTCTTCAATTTCCTTGTTCATCACATAAAACCATTTTTTCTTTATATAAATATGTAAATATGGTTCAAAATTTCTTTTATGGTCGCGGTTGCGTTCATCCTTGGTATTGTGGTAAATTTGTAGATAAATGTGGCTGATTTAGTTGCAATTGCGGCCACAATTGCTATTACTGACGGTAATTTAGAACCATGATCATGGTCTTAAGTTACTGTCAGTAGGCCGTAACTGCAATAGTGTCCGCAATATAAAGGATTTTAAAGTCTATACAAAATCATCGATAACTGCAATTTTGACCATATCAGTTGCATTTTTCCTATTTTTTCCGTAATATAAAAGTTTGCAGCGTAATTGCATTTGTCCGCGCAATTACAATTTAAAACCATGACCTTGAGGATGTAAAAATTTATTTCATACATAATTATTAATTATCTAATAAGGTTGAAAATGTGTACAGATTGATGGTACTTTGATGGCACCAGATGGACCAAATTGTTGGCCAGAGGCAGACAGTAAAAGCCAATGGCTTGTGTTTTATAGACTTGATCAAATGACTCTAAATGGGACTGGAATTATTGAAGGCAATGGAGAACAATGGTGGGATCTTCCTTGCAAACCTCATAGGGTAATAATCATAATAATTAACATTAACACCATTATTTTTGTATTTATCTATGTAATGTTAAAAACTAAATTCTAGTAATTTTTATTTTTTTTCATTTCAGAGTCCAGATGGAAAAACTGTATCAGGACCATGTGTTAGCCCTACAGTGAGTAAAATATTCAGAATTTACCTTAACCATTACATTATAATTTTTTTTTCTTATGAAACATCTTGTTTATAGATGATAAGGTTCTTCATGAGCTCAAATTTGGTGTTAAGAGGGTTGAAAATACAAAATAGTCCTCAATTCCATGTGAAATTTGATGGTTGTCAAGGAGTATTAATTGATGAATTGTCCATTTCTGCACCTAAACTTAGTCCCAATACTGATGGAATCCACTTAGGAAACACAAGGGATGTTGGAATATATAATTCCTTGATAAGCAATGGTAAATAATAAAGAGCATTGTCACACTTTCTCAATATAGAAATTTTATTCTATGGTTTTTTATTTAATTATGTTACATTTTATTTAATAGGTGATGATTGCATTTCAATTGGTCCTGGTTGTTCAAATGTAAATGTGGATGGTGTTACTTGTGCTCCTACCCACGGAATTAGGTATGTCACATAGTTTCTGTTATTTTAGTTAAATTGGGTTGTTAACTATCAATTAATTATGATTAATTTAGGAATAAAATAAAAATAAGCTACAAACTTAGTTGATGGTATTTATATAAATATATATACACCTAATTTCTGTGGTCCAAAAATCATTTCAAAAGGCAAAATGAATGAAAAGTGACTTTAACATGTAGTGTGAGTGTAATAACTCTTGAAGGTGTCTTATAAGATAGCAATTTATCTTCAAGAAAAATAAATAAATAAATAATGGAAAATTTGTGTTTGAAATTGAAACTTTTTTAACTTCAAATGATCACAGGATTAATTTTCTTTTTTAGAGATTTTTGTGACTATAGTACTTTAACAGTTGGAAGTTTCAAACTTCCAATCATTAATGTGACAATAGTTTTTGTTCTTCATTTCTGTAATTCTGTTTTGTCCCCTGCTCCTAGGTAGCAATCTATTACCAAGGGGACTAAATTTTTTGGACATGACTTTTAAAGATGTTGATTTTGTAAAACTTAATAATAACATAAATTGAGTTTGAAAAAAAGTAATTTTAAATTCATGAGTTTATTTTGAAATCAAATTTGATTTTTTTTTAGGTATAAAACTGATTTTATATGTTTGGATGCTATAGGGTATAATTGATATTGTCTCAAAAAATAACTATAACTTAAGCTAGAATTTTGAGCTTCTAACTCTCCAATTTTTTTTAAGATTAAGTTTTTTTTTTTTTTCAATTCACTTTCATAAATATATACAATGATAAATAAATTTACATACACACTCAGTGGACTAGACATGTTGTAACATCTAAAAGATATCTGGTATTAGAGACCAAAATATCTAAGAAATACAATTGATATTAGAGACTAAAATAAATTTGAAGAAAAAAAGAATTCTGATAACTCACCGAACATTTACAATTTTTCATAAAATAATTACATTATTGCAATCAGTGTCATAGATTAGAAGTTGTTTTATGTTGTATGGCTTGATTCCAATTATACAATTATTTAATAAAAAATTGTAATGTTAAGTGAGTTATCAGAGTTTTTTTTTTTTCTTCAAATTTATTTTGGTCTCTAGTATAAGACATATTCTCAGATGTTACACATGTGATGTGCTATTTTGGAACCTATAGAATTTTGAGTACCAAGCTTCTATGTAGCTATAATTAAAAACCTTACTGATGTGATTTCCACAGCATTGGAAGCCTTGGAGTACACAACTCTCATGCATGTGTCTCAAACCTAACAGTCCGAAACTCAATCATAAAAGAATCAGACAATGGACTAAGAATCAAAACATGGCAAGGTGGTACAGGATCAGTAACAGGTTTAACATTTGACAACATCCAAATGGAGAATGTAAGAAACTGTATCAACATAGACCAATTCTACTGTTTATCAAAAGAGTGTATGAACCAAACATCAGCAGTATATGTAAACAATATCTCCTACAGAAAAATAAAGGGTACATATGATGTGAGAACACCTCCTATACATTTTGCTTGTAGTGACACTGTTGCTTGCACAAACATAACACTCTCTGAGATTGAACTTTTGCCTTATGAAGGTGAATTAGTTGATGACCCTTTTTGTTGGAATGCTTATGGAAGACAAGAGACTTTGACTATTCCTCCACTTGATTGTTTAAGGGAAGGTCAGCCTGAAACTGTTGTGGAGTTATCTGAATATGAATGCAATAATTAAGGGAATTTGATCGAAAGGTCACGAGTTCAAGTCATGGAAACAGCTTCTTATTAAAAAACAGGGTAAGACTGTGTACAATACACCAAATAGTGAGACTCCTTCCTAGACTATACGTATGCGAGAGTTTTAGTGTATCGGATTGCCCTTAATTAAGACAGCATTGCTTTAAATTGTGGTTGCTAATATAGGGAAGGTATATCTTATAGTACTACATGTATAGAGACATTATAATTTATTGTGTTAGTGGGAATTGTTGTATTGTGTATGTTACTTAGGATTTCGTCCCTATTGGGGGTATTATTAGTCCCGTATTGTGTGATGATTTATAAGATATAGATAAGTCTATTTTTTGGGACTTATATTGTAATAGCTTGATTGGATTTTTATATATATCAGGTTTCAATTATCAACTCGTGTATCATTGCAAGCATGTTTTTTTGGTTGATTTGATTATGTTTTTTTGGTAGATAAGCATGTTTAATATTAATTTATGTTTAAACATCTTTTAAATGCTTTTTGAGTCCGAATATCTTTCCTATCTTGGACTATGACACTATCCCCTCATCTTACATTGTTGGATGAACCATAAAAGTTGGACATTTTAAGACCGTACCACTACAAATCAAAAAGATCATATAAGTTTTCTTTTTCTCACTTATTTTATTGAAAATTATATTTATTTGTTGCTAAAATATTTTTTTATTATTGTTTGTTTTTATTAACTCTATGTTAGTTGTACCACTAACCTATTCTTAAGAACAAAACTCAACTAACAATAACTTCATACTACCATTCATATATTAATTGCATTTTTATTTTTTATTTTAAATAAATTTTAACCAAAATAGGAATATTATTCTTGAAAATAATATTCCTTGAACCATAATGGAATTTCATACCCAAAAACAAACACACCATAAAAGAATCAAGAACACCTGGGCGAGATGTTTTTTCAAGAAACCGAACTAACTCACAAAAATAAACGCTAGGGATAATTAAATTTGTGACCTTGTTATAAGCATATCCGAAGCAAAATTATCGGACTAATCCAAGCGAGTTCACTTGGACGAGATGTTAAGGACTCTATTTCATCTTAATCAGAGGTTCTGAATTCGAATCCAGTTTTGGGAGTGGAGTGGTGTTCAATTTCTTGAGGGAAAATTTTGTTATTTATTGTGGTTCTACCTGACTCGAGGGATTAGTTTATGATTGCACGGAGATAATACCCCATTCACACCACAAACACACCCTAAAAGTGTGTTTATTGAACATGACAATTATAGTTGTACCGTGTTTAACTGTAAAACTTTTCAAGAGACAAAACAAATTAAGGACAAAAGATCGAACAAAATTTGAAAAAATTTCTTTCAAAAAATAATTAAAATTTGTATCCTTCACTAAATCACGTCACACATTTTTCTCACAAACATACTCCCTCTGGTCTCAAATGTAAGAAACAAAAAAATATAATTGGTGGTCTCAAATGTAAGAAAAAGTACAGTAAATGAACTTTTTAAATGTCACAATTCCAAATTTACCCTCATTAAAACCACTTAATGTCTTTACTAGTCCAAGTCAAGGGTAAAATTAGAAAAATACTAATACTTTTTATAATGATTTAAATGTGGTCAATCCACTTGTGCGTGTGTTTTTTCTTCCCTTACATTTGAGATGGGAGGGAGTATATTTAAAATACCAAAATAACATTCGTCTAGTAAACAATTCGTAGAAGAAAAATGGATAAAATTAGGAAAAACATATAACAAGATTATAAAAAAAATAAAAAGTAAAAAGTATTACAAATAAAAAGAAGTCCTTTGCTCTCTCTTTCTCTCTCTCACACAGCGACGGGACGGCTCCTCAGAAATCGACATTAGAATCAGGTAAGTACTTGATGATCCCAATCCATCATCCTTAGATTTCATCTATCTATGCCGTTTGTCTCTTTTTCCATTTTCCCATTTCTGCTTCTAAACTGTTCGACGAATTGTCTCAATGAACTTCTTCATCTTCAATCTTTGTTTTGTAGGTAATTGCTTTCCAAAATGCCTACTCTTCAAACTTCACTTCCTCCTGAACTCGCCAACAATGCCATTAGGGTAAAATACAACGCCCTTTTTGTTCAATTCAATGAAAGATTTTAACTTGTGTATTAAATTTGCAAATTTTGTAGCTGATTTAAAAAAAAATGATTTTTTTCAGCTTTACCGTGAATGCCTACGAAGAGCGAAATATATCGGTCATCGGGTACTTGATTCTTTATTATCTCTCTCTCTCTCAATCAGGTTTAGTAGGAGCTTGTTGCTGCTAGCATAGTTTAAATTAAACACAAATTTGACTTTTTCTTTAGTTATCTGTTTGTTTTCCATAGTCAATTCTTTCGAAATGAAATTTGAGTTTATTGGTGGTGTAAGCTCTATAGACAACAAGTAGGCTCTGTTTGGATAAACATCTTATTTTGCAGCTTATAGTATAAGCACGTATCATGATAAGCGTTTACGTATAAACTGTTTTATCACAAAAGATAAAATAAAGTTAAATTATTTTTGTTTAAGCTACAAATTGTTTACATAAGCTATCTTGGAGAGCTTATGAAAATAAGGTGAAATCAACTTATGAACATGGCATAAGCTGTTTTCATAAATTCTCCCAAACAATCTCACAAGTGCTTATGCTAGTGGGTAAGATCAAATAAGCTAATACAAACAGGCCCATAATTGAGATCCATATATTCTTACATTAAGATGTTTAGGTTTAGCATTTTAGCTAACATGGTAGACATACTCAGATGCTTTGAGTACACAGCTTCATTTACTTGTGGATTATTTTGTTTAAAGGGGGGGATGTGGGTGACAGGAGATATAATGGAGGGAGGAGACTGTAGAGTAAAACTATAGGGTAAAATTTACAGACAGTTCTCTACATCTTGTTTGTAATGTTTTCCTATCACAATTTTACGTTTTAGCAATGTATTCTAGGTCATAGTTTATTTAACTCTACATCGTTACTACCATTCTAATGGAGGTTCACCACGACTTCACGGGACTGGATTCATTTAGTCGTTAATGATGGGATCTGAGATGTTGGACAGTGGAATATAAGGTACTAGCGGCTGTGGCGATACTTGTGAGTTGTGACAGGGCTGATGGTTATTTAGGGGGTCCCTTCTGGATATATGAGAGGGTGGACAGATGAAGAACATGGTGATGATTTCTTCCTTGCATTCTTATTCATGCCATTACTAGCGTCTGTTCTGTCTGAGTGGTGCAGCTACAATTGGCGTTGAGATTGGGGAAATTATTTATGAGATCGGTGGTGGTGGTGGTGGTGGTGATTGATTGAGAAGAGATTGGGGAGACGATGATCCTAGAATAATGCCACCATTTACGACAATGATCCTGTGACTCCACTTTATTACCTCTGGGTTCTCAAAATATGGATCTATTTTAAAATCTTCTCAGTTTGTTCATAAGAAGTTTCATGTGTTTTTCAAAAGAGACTACCATTAGCAGCCTGCCTGTAGAAGACGTGTGTGACTTGGAAGTTGGAAGAATGGAATATGAATATCACTAGCATTTAAAAAGGTTTCGTTAAAAGTAGGATTGCACGACAAGATGTGAATGGAGAACACCCATGCAACCTTCGCTGGTGCTGCAGAAAAGCCCGCTTTGACAGAACCTGTGTTGTAGAACTTCTTTAATGAAGGCAACGGTGTTAAGCTTAGGATATCTGACATCAGTAGAATAATACACATGTAAAACCCTGATAGGAGAATAGTAGGAACTGGAGATAGCGAACTGTGTGTATGTTTTATCCAAAATAAAATTCCCTTGTTTGGTTGAAAGGGAAGCTGAGTGAAAATAACTTCTATTTTATCTTCCATTATTCAGTTTGCAAGGGGAAGAGGAAAATATAAAATTAATTTACTATTATAGCCTTAAAGAAGGTGGACAGAGGAAAGAAAGTACAGTGAAATCCTTGACTGATATGACTTTAGAACTAAGGCTTGCACACATGAAAGTGAAGGAGGTTAAAAGAGGTAAAATAATACAATGTGGGTAACTAAAGATTGCTAAATATAACATGTTAAGATAGTTTTTAAAATAAAAATAACTGAAGACAATTTAGTCGGCACAATAGTTAGTTAAACAGTTGTCCTTTTCTTTGCTTGTTACACTTTTCATGTATGATCATGGTGCACATTTTAACTCATTTACCCTCCCCAGGGGAGGGTGGGCAAAATTTGGAGAAGGGTAATTCTAGATCCTCTCCAGATTCTAATTCAATCATGTATGATCATGGTCGTTTGGGGGGGGTGGATACTGAAGGGTAAAATTTGGAGAAGGGGGGTTATACTACCTCCCTATCTTATTCTAAATCAGTCACTTCCATTAGTATCCTTTTCTTCCTTTTACACCTAAGTACTGTACTTGTTATACCAAATAGCTATCTGTGTGATAAAACTAAGAACTGTGCACTTTCTTTCTGATTCAGCAACATAACACACAGCTTCTTGTTGATATGGTGAGACAACAGTTTAAGAAAAACCTACATGAGACAGATCCTGATAAGGTTCAAAAGTTAAAGGACGAGTAAGTTTGTGCTCTAATATATATTGCATTTATATTGTGCATGTTTTCTGGATTCCTGGTCTGTTCTCTTTTCTTCGTTGGTTCTCCTTTCCCTTCAACAGATGCAATACAATTCTGATGTCTGTGCACAAAAAGATAGTAATTGTTTAATCACTTATGAATTGATTGGTTATTCCAAGCACAAAATAATATTTTTCTTTTCCTTTCTCTTGTTTTGTAGTGCTGCAAGGGGACTTATAAATCACATACTGTATGAGTCTGAGAAAATTTCTGGTCGAAAATTTACCAAGACTCCTCCTAAAGAAGCTTAATTTGTATAATCCCAGATGATTCAGTTTGTTTATTAGTGCTCGGTTTGGCAGATCAAGCATATAGACACGACCTTCCAAGATTTTTATGATGGTTGTATTAAATTGTTGAAATAAAAAAAGTTGTAGAAAATTGCTCAATTGCTTTCCCTATCTGCACTCTTTTTCATATCAATAGTGCTCAAGTTTCTTATAACTATTTTCTAGTTTCTGGCAAATGATTCAGTGTCTCATTAACTCATCTTTTGGCAGATAATGATTCCTAAATTATGCCTTCTTGTGGCTGATTCTTGACTTTTGTATCAGTTTAGAACTAATAAACCCGGGAAGGAATCAGTCAATTTTATTGTGGTTACATTGTGTCGAAGTTTAAACCAAGGTTGTAAATTATTATGCTTCAAATTTCTAAGTTCAATTCCTGAAACAATGTTCTTCAAAGGTGGGTACTATTACTAAGGAATATACAAGAGGAATTTTATTTTGTTAACTAAAAAGTATAACTTCATATTTTCTCAAGAATCCATTACTTTTGAGCCTGCATATGTTTTTCATTATTTCCTTTGTACCACTGAGTTTAGTCTAAAGCTACAAATTTAAGTTTTCACTCACCCTGACATTGTTCTTCACTATTTAATTGTTAAATATGGTAGAATAATTCTTAACACACATTGAAGTCAAGATATTGGAAATTGGAATAAAACCAAGGCCTCCTTAAATAGTATTTTTCAGTAAGCTCCCTGATAGTATATTTACATAAATGATGCTTTTTAGAGCTTCATTCTGATTTCACTGTTGACAGATTTATGGAGACATTTGATTAAAAGTTGGTAAGATGACAACAAGTCAATTCCTCCACAAGGACACATGGTATCAAAACAAAATTCCTAAGAAATCAATGATAAAAACCATTCTTGCAATTTAGCTTTTTATTATATATATAAAAGAGAGACCTCTTGTAACAATCCCTGCACTAAATTATGTTGTAGCATTCAGATGTTAAAATATAAGCAAGGGGCATTGCCACCTTTAATGGCAACCCTTGTATTATAGGCATAAGTTCCAAACAAAAACTGTATATCAGTGTACTTTATCCTCCCGGCCTAAAGGGTCCTCTCCCAACACCTCTACCTCTAGGGTTACAATATTAGGGTTTCCTCTGAGTTGATTTACATGAGGGTTCTGTACTTGATCTGGTAATCTTGGAATTCGGAATGTTGTGTATTTTATCTGGTAACCTTGGATTTTGGAAGACTTGTAAACTCATTTGATGGTGTTACAGTGACAGCTTATCACCTTTGGAATGCAAGTTTGTCTAACCTCACCCTGGCTTCTAGTGATAATCCCATTCAGAATCTCTCCATCATCTACAAAGGAAGTTGTCCTGCTCAACTCCCCTTCCTGCATGAACAACAAAGCAACGGAAACAGCCTAAGTGTGGATTGATCCCAGATTAGTTTTGCCAGAAGCAAACACGAGAAAAAAGCTTAGTTCATATAGAAATCCGTATCATTAAAGAGCTACTTCAAACTATTGATATCAATGTCATTTATATTTCATGCAATTCCATACTATGTTTATATATAGTTTGAACACATTCGTCCATTTCTTTCAGCCAAGAAACCCTTGATATTAGCAACTTACAGCAGATAGGTTTAATTGTAATGTGAGGACCTCTTCATATTCTGCAGCATCTAACTGTTGAAGGTGTGCCTCTTTGAAGAACTTGGGAAGGATGTATTGTCTTACAGGAACCAGAAGCATGATCATCAATGGGAAGAGAACACCGGCGATTGGAACCCAAGTAATACCAAAACAAACAAGCAAGTATACAGTCTGGAAGAGTGTAAATACTGCAACTATCTTGAAAGGTATGGTTTCCATGTAACTTGCATGGCATTCCTCCAGAACTCTATAGAAAAATATCAGGTTAGTGAATCACTCAACAAATTTTCCGAAAGAATAGAAAAGGAGACAGGAAATGGTGTGAAATACAATACTTGTATCTTTTGCTCGTCGCAGTAAAAATAAATAAAATTCGTTCCCAGAACTGGTTGCCAGGTAAGTTTTCAATGGCCATGAAAGCAAAGTATCCCCACAATACAGACGTTGGAATCATTTTCAGGACAGACATAGCTGCTACACATCCTCCTACCATCAAAGATTGAAGCAAGTTGCTTACTCGCTGTTCTTCAACCTCAACAGGCAATAAGTCATCAATTTCTTTCTCAATATCAAATATTGACTCGTCAACTGCATTATTTAAGCTTCCCGTACTTGATGCCAATTGAATAGTTGATTCTTTCAACTCTTTTAATCCCTATCAAAACAAAGTTAGCCAAGATTTTGGATGATTATAGTATTCAGTTTGTTAAAACATATGAAAAAATTACACGACGAAAGATTCTTTTGTATCTGTCCTAGACATGTGGCTGTCAAAACAGAACTTAAAAACTATACTCCAGAAAATTGCTATCAACTTTGATTATGTCAAATAGGTTAAAGGCGGGAGGGGGGGTGATAAAAAGACTACAATAATACAAACCGGAGCATAGGGTTCCTGGTGAGTTAGAGCGGTTTGCATTTGCCTGTAAGCATTTTGCATACTTCCATATACTTGTCCCAAGGGTTGTTGTTTTCTCATGCAATTTCGAGCTGTTGCAATAAGCCGATTTCTAAGTAACTGCAATAGCCGATAAGAATGGTCATTGGTCATTGCACCATACAGGTAATTATTTTCTACTATGTTTCCACTATCTCCTTTAAACCTTTAGGCCTACCAAAGGTTGCAGTAATAGAATTGTATTGGCAACATTTATCACAGTCAAGCTATAAAACAAGAAAACAGAAAACCTACTTTAATGTATGTATGCATGTATGTAAACGTATACCTGGTGCTTCAGTGTAGCTAAACTTTTGGTATGCATTGGAGACTGTGGAATGACACCATTTGATGGTGGTATTCCAAGTAGACCACATAATAAGACCTGTCATACATTCAACATATCAAATAAATGTAAAAAAACACAGATCAAATTCAGTTCATGGACAGGTTAGAAATCCACATTTTCTTAATTGCAAGAGGAAATTGAACAGTTTAGGCAAAGAACCATAGGAGTTTCAAATAAACCTCAGAAGGATCATGTACCATGAATCCCAAAAGAAGTAAATCATAGTGGAAAGAAGGTGGTTTTCTTAAATTGAACTCTTTCTGCTGAGAAAGCTGAGATGCTATACTATGATCAAAATAGTAAAGCACGGCAATCATCGTAGCTGGAATAAATGCTCCGATAATATAGAGAACTGGCACATTCTGCATGTCCTGTCATTGATTTAGAATCATTTCATGAGAAAAGTCCAACGAAGTAGTATGAACACAAGTGTCTGTTTACTTTGAGAAATTATTTTCTATTTTCACTTTTTATTACAAATATGTCATCTTATTTTCACTCGGTTTTGGTTTTTAAATATTTGTATAGGAAATTGTGAAAATGAAAACAACGAGAAAATATGAAATAGGTGAAAATTAGTTGAGATTTTCGCACATAAAAGTGAAAACGATTGCAGATGTCCTAACAATGAAATAATTTGGACTGATTGACCATCCATGCCTTTATGACAGTCCAGTTCTCATATTCACCATGGGACCATGGATTTGGACTGAAGAGTCTCCTAGGGATTCCTTTTGGAGTATTTCCAGCTGGTATATAGGAAACAACAGTCCATAACAGAACCATCAATGCGACACCATAATCTGCTATGAATCCCCGTAAACATCCTGCAATGAGAGGAAAATAATATATGAAACATAATAAAAGAACTTGGTCAGAATATGAGTTGAAAATATAAATTCAGTAATTATGAACCCCTATAAAATTCACACCAATCTTACCTGATCCATATCGCCAAGACCTTGCTTTTCGGCTTCTCAATGCTGTAAGCAGAAGACCAAAGGAAAGAACCAAAGCAAACATGCCGTTTCCAAATCTCCATGATGATTGAAACTCAGTTGATTCAGGGTTTGCTCTCTCAGGTATATGAAACTCGTGAATGAGTCCCTGTCAAACGCAATCAGAGAGCATCTTTATCAGATACGTTATATAATAATTCATCTTAATTTTCCCTTACTTCATGCAAGAACTGCATAATCATGTCTGCTAAAACAAAATTAACATTAATGTCAGAGAATACAGAAAGATGCATCTTACTTTTATAGCCTCTTGCATGAAGAGCATTGCAATGAGAAGGCCAAACAGTTCCCCTGCGACGCGAGTGAATCTGTTGACGATGGAGCATGCTCCTAAGATAGCCAATAGGAACAACAAGAGGGAAGTCCACATGCATACCCTGCCCATACAAAAAAAAATCATGAGGTAATAAAAATGATTCACTATAAAGTCAAAGACGACAAAAATGATTATATCAATTCAAATATGAATGTGAGAAGACTATACCACCCGGTCCACGCTCGGAAGAGCTTGGAACCCAAATCCGGCCTATTTTTAGCAAAGTTGAACATGAATATATACATGATTACAGTTGGTTCTGCTACACCAAGTATCAACAAAGGCTGGCCTCCAATAATAGAGTGTATAATTCCACACAGTGCAGTAGATGCTAATGTTTGTACAGCAGTGAGTATCCCATCTAGACATTGTTGGTACACATAACATTCAATTGAAGATATACTAAATTATCATTGCTTTTTATATAACAAGATTCCATGCATCGATGAAATTAACAATGTACCTGTATCTCTTTGCAATTGTTCTCCAAATGAAATAACTGGAATTGCTGATGCAAAAAATATATATGTGGTAGGGGCTAATATCCTAAGAAATAACAATTCAAGTGCCAAGTTAACATTCCAATTAAAATAAGAAGTATGAAGTTACTAAGAACTGCTTTAAACTATAGTAATCTTCATTTCTTCATCGATTGAATATAAAAAAGAAAAGCTTCTGTCTTCATTGAAGTATAAATCATGAATATCGAAATCCATAAAAAGAAGTCAGTGTTTTTGTAGCATAACTTCATGTGAATTATGTACCTAAAGCCTGCAGTGAGACCAACAATCCAGTCATGCTTGTAACACATCAATCTCTTTTTCACATCGTTTTTAATTCCACGAAATGGAATGAATGTGTCTTTCATTATTCTCAACCGGGAAAAACTAGGGGATAAAGAAAATCGGAGGGTTGAAACTGAAAATATATAGTCCAATGAAAAGTAAATAAATAGAAGAAAATGAGTTAGAGTGACAAAGTTAAAGAAGAAAATAAAATGTGGCTTGGTAAATGAACATGAAGGTAATGCATCATAGACTCATAGTGAATCAAATTCTATAAATGAAAGGAAAAAGGGAGATATAAAGTTTTGTAAAAGATGGTGAAAGTTGGAGAAAAATACAGTATGGTTTGGTGAAACTAAATGTTGCATTTCAAGATATATATATAATCAGAAAACTGGATATTTACTTGGAGTATATACTAGTTTTCCACTATGTCTATTGAAAATTAAATAGTTAATTTACGGTTGTTTTTAACATATATACAATTATTAAAATGTGTTTATGTGACAATATGATGAATTATTATTGGATGTATGGTTAGGCTTCATATGCATATTAAACCACCTGTCAAATCATATCTAGAAAAGAAATTCTTGTCATTAGTTGAGCTTTAGACCCTAATGTTTTGGATTAATTTAATATATCCATATGGTTGCAACACTGGTTGTGCATCAAGTTCTCTCAATGCAACTGGGAAGTGGGAACAATGACCACTAAAATGAGTACAAAAATGTCTTGAATATACCATTAGGTATAGTAGTGATATACAAGTAAAAGATTTCATATCAAAAGATTTTATAGATCATAGATATATTCTTCAAAAATATAAAACATTATATCCAGAATTGGAATATATTAAAGTGTTTTGTTTTTTCACCTATAAAGAAGTTAATAAGAGAAGTTGCCCGCCGCCCCTTAGATTAACTGCAATATAATTTAAATAATTTTTTTCTATTTTGTTATTGGTCTAGTGGCCAACGCGCCGGTCGAATAATCAAATTTGGAAGGGTGAAAAGGATTTGCGATTGAATCGTGTATGTGGCAATTATTTTTATCAACAATGTTGTGATGTGTTAAGTGTGATAAGTTTCAAACAGGAATTCTGGAGGAGATTATCACTAGAAGTCGGGGTGAGGTTAGACGAATTTGCCTGCGATCTTTTTTATTAAAAACAAAGGTAACCTTTTTTTTTAGTCATTTTTAAAAGAAAAATTGATCAATGACAATAAGGTTAACTAATAAAATATAAAACAGTAACGATAAAATGAGATATCAATTATTAAAAAAAATAGGCTAAATTGCATTTTTTGTCCCTTAACAATTTAGGTAGTATCGCTTTGGTCCTTTAATTAAAATTCGATTTATTTTGGTCTCTTAACTTCTCTCCGTTACACATTTTGGCCATTTCCGTTAGTTTTAATTCAAAAATGTTAGGTTTTCTTCATCTTATTCTCCTCTTTTTCATCTTCATATCATCTCCATCAACTTTCAACAGCAAGAATTGAGGTTAGACGAATTTGCCTCCGATCTTTTTTATTAAAAACAAAGGTAACCATTTTTTTTAGTCATTTTTAAAAGAAAAATTGATCAATGACAATAAGGTTAACTAATAAAATATAAAACAGTAACGATAAAATGAGATATCAATTATTAAAAAAATAGGCTAAATTGCATTTTTGGTCCCTTAACTATTTAGGTAGTATCGCTTTCGTCCTTTAATTAAAATTCGATTTATTTTGGTCTCTTAACTTCTCTTCGTTACACATTTTGGCCATTTCCGTTAGTTTTAATTCAAAAATGTTAGGTTTTCTTCATCTTATTCTCCTCTTTTTCATCTTCATATCATCTCCATCAACTTTCAACAGCAAGAATTCCAGAAAAATTCCAGAAGAAAATGAAGAAAACCTAATGTTTTTGAAATAAAACTAACGGAAAGGACCAAAATGTGTAACAGAGATGAGTTAAGGGACCAAAATAAATCGAATTTTAATTAAGTGACCAAAGCGATACTACCTAAATAGTTAAGGGACCAAAAATGCAATTTAGCTAAAAAAATATGTGCAACTCCAAAAATAAACTATAAACCAATTATGTGCGACTCCAAAAATAAACTATGAACCAATTAACATCAAATGATACAACTGGCTATTTTTTTTTAAGACTTAACACGTATATTTTTTTTGTGGTGGTCGGGATTTGAACTTCAAACCTTGCATATATTATACATTGACTTTACCAACTGAGCTAAGCTAACGAGGGTAGGCTTAACACATACATTAGTAAGACCGAACACATACATTATCATAAAATATAAGCTTTTTTTTCTTTTTGGTCAAGTGGCCTAGTGGCTAGAGCTCACACAATTTAATTGTGAAAAAGTGTTCGAACTTCAACCCCTGCATATAAAATGCAGTATTCCTACCAGCTGAGTAAAGCTCACGGGAAAAAAATATAAGCTTTTATATACACATATTGTTATATGAAGCCAGTTTATGCGAATTACAATACCTAAAACAACAAAATGCGAATTAGAAGCCACCGTCATATTTGTACCCAACAAAAAAAACATTGTCATGATAATAAGAATTTCCTGTCAATCAATATTTTTAGCAGTCTTTTCAATCAATATTGGTTATACTTATATATTATCAACCGCAAAATCAATGACAGTTCTACTCCATTGTAAATATCTAATTTTAAGAGTTTTTTAAGAGGAATCAATGCATATAATGTGAGGGAAAACATGATTAGGGATAAGCAAAATTTAAGAGGCATTTAAAATAATAATAGAAATAGATAGATAGATTAGCATTCGGACGGACACGAATGCTCTTTTTATTGCGCTAATAGATATAAATTACGAAAATATTTTGTTTTTCAAATTTTGATTAAAATTATTTTCATTTTAAATAAAACTATTGGTCTATTCAAAAATAAAATAAAATTATAGGTCTAAATAATATATATTTTGCACTTTCATATTGTAACAAACTATATATATATATATATATATATATATATATATATATATATATATATATATATATATATATATATATATATACTTATTTTTTCAATGATATCATCGATATAATAAATAAAAAATTAATTAAGCCAAAATGAAATGTAACATTAAAAAGAGTGGTTCATCCCGCACAAGATGTGCAAAGAGGATAAACATTACCAATAATTATACATGTAGGGAATAAAGATTTTTGGCTGAATTTTTTATAATTCAAATTATACCTCGATTTAAGAAATATTTTGTTTTTTGGATGAATAATATAATTATTTTTTATAGACTATATTTATTATTTAATTAATTTTATTCAAAAAAAATATTTGAGTTGACTATAAGTTTGACTATGTATTTGACTATTTAGATTTAAAAATTAATTATCATGTATTTTTTTTTTCGTTTGAAAAGTCATAAACTACATTTTTTATGGCTATAAATATGGCCTTTTGCATAACCTAAAGGAAAATGTTACATGAACACCCTTTATTTCTACACCCCATTGTACACCCTATGTATTAGGGATATTTTTGTAAGTTCATCTCACAACCACACTTTATCTTCTATTTATGTGGGGTCCAGGTTACCATGTGTCAGAATTTTGTGTGGATGTAAAGGATGTATTGCCACATGGGGTGATACATGTATCATCGCTCTAACCTAAAATATCAAAAAATAGAAAATTATACTACCAAGTATACAAATCGAAAAGAATCATGGAAGTAAGCATGATAAGAAAATGTGTTGTAATGATTATGTTAATTGTAACACATGTTGAATGCAACTCTCCATCTCAAGAATTTGAGCCAACTAAACTCAAAGGATGGCCAAGAACATCTTGTGAAATAAAGTGTACCATGTCATTCCACACATAATACACAACTATGAAGAATGCGTGGTAGATTGTGAGAATAAAAAATGCTAGGCACTGGTAAAAACTAAAAAACATTACTGTGATCTTACCATCAACAATTGTGTCTAGATTTACTTTCTCTTCATCTTCTTTTTTGTCTGTTTTTAGCAAATATAAATATTATATATTTTTCCTTTTGTAGGTGCTCCTGCAGTTCAAGCTTAGAGATTTGCAACAATATTAAATAAACAGATAAATAATGTGTATGGGTGACTCTATATAATAAAATGTACTCAATGAACTGACATGCATAATGTCAATCTTAAATAAATACGTTTTAATTCACAATGCAATTTTTATTTCTTATAATCTAACATAGTAGTATTTTCATTTGACACTTTTAAGCACCATTGTATTTTTTTAGAACTTTCAAGAAAGACTGGTTCAACCCGATTTAATACATATACATTTTTGTTATATAGATCTTATTATGCTAGAGTCACTTCCGATTTAATCATGCAGTTCAACCAATAATTCCATGATTTAACCATCCCCTTGAACCCTTGACTTTGCTGGGTTAATGAGCGGTCTGGTTTTTACAATGTAAGGAAAGGAGAAAGTGGTGATGGGATAGTTTTTGAATGATTTTGGAGAGAGAGACTGAGACTCCCGAATTTCTTGGATAGTAATTGTATACAATATTTCTTTCCTTAAATTATGCGTGAATTGTATGTATGTAATTTTGTTTGTTATAAACGTGACGGTCATCAATAAAAATCGGGTTAATAGTGTTTTTGGCCCCTGCAATATAGCGCACTTTCGGTTTTAACCCCTGTAAAAAAAAAAAAATTAGATTCCACCCTTGAAAAATAAAGATTCTTCAGGATTGACCCCTCACCCCAATGTGTCAGCAGAATCTCCTATGTGGCAGTGACTTGTCAATTTCTTTATTTTTTTTAATTTTTTTCATGCCACGCGTGTAAATAAACGCCACGTGGCATTTGTTTTTTTTAAATAAAAATTTAAAAAACGAAAAAAACTTAAAAAATTAATAAAAATACTGAAAAATTTAAAAAAAAATGGAAAAATTAATAATGATTGAAAAAATCTGGTAAAATAAAAAATAATGAAAAAAATCTGGAAAAATAATAAATATAATTTTAAAAAACGTGAAATTTAAAGACGTCACGTCATTTATAATTTTAAAAAATATATATAATTTTAAAAAATGTGAAATTTAAAAATGAAAAAAAAAATCTTAAAAAATTAAAACAAAGACTGGAAATTTTATGAAAAAATTTGGAAAAATTAATAAAAATAAAAAATGATTAAAAAAATCTGGTAAAAAGAAAAATAATGAAAAAATTCGGGAAAAATTAAAAAAAAATCTGGAAAAGATTAATATATATCAAAATTTTCTAAAAATTAATATATTTAGAAAAAAAAAATCAAATTTCAAGATTTTTTTCAATTTCGATAAAATTAAAAAATTCTGGAAAAAATTCATATTTTTATTTTCAAAAGTAAGAAGTTTTATTTAAATCTTTTCCATAATTTTTTTCGAAAATTGTTTTTTAAATATGATATTCTGGAAAAAGAAATTCAAAAATTTCAATATATATTAATCTTTTCCACAATTTTTTTTAAATATTTCCAAAACAAAATTCATTATTTTTTATTTTACCAGATTTTTTTTAATCATTATTAATTTTTCCATTTTTTTAAAAAAAAATTATTAGTTTTTTTCGTTTTTTAAATTTTTTTATTTTTATTTAAAAAAAAAATCACAAATGCCACGTGACGTTCATTTACACGCGTGACATGAAAGAAATTGACACGTCACTGCCACGTAGGAGATTCTGCTGACACATTGGGATGAGGGGCCAATTATGAAGAATCTTCATTTTTCAAGGGTGGAATCTAAAAAAAAAAAATTACAGGAATTAAAACCAAAAGTACACTATATTACAGGGGCCAAAAACACTATTAACCCATAAAAATCAGTTGTTACGATAAAAATATATTTTGATACCGGTTTCTTACATCAAAACAAACAATGGAATAACTTAAGTCAAAATATTATAATCTCAAAATATAATATTAGAATAACATTATATTCAGAATTGGAATATATAAAAGTGTCTTGTTTTTTCACCTATAAAGAAGTTAACAGGAGAAGTAGCCAGCCGCCCCTCAGACTAACCATTAACTGCAATATAATTTAAATAGTTTTTTTCTATTTTGTTATTGGTCTAGTGGCCAACGCGCAGCGTCGGATAATCAAATTTAGAAGTGTGAAAAGGAGTTTCCATTTATGTCTATGTGGCAATTATTTTTATGAACAATGATGTGATGGGTTAAGACTTAAGTGTGAGTTAAAGATTCATATTAGATGGTAAGGTTGAGGTTGAACAATATATAAGTTTCTCATGAGAGAACTCATAATTTCAATGCCTTAAAATTTTGAGTGGAGATGTGGTGCTCAACTCATTTATGTGGTTGTTCATATATCAAAGTGATAATCCAACCAAGTGATGTTCCCCTTATGATCCAATGAAAGGACTGCTTGCAAACAAAGTGCAAGGTTGTAACCAGGGATGGGAATAGGCTAAATCAAGCTGGCTTTTGCAAGACCTAAGTATGACTTTTTAAAAAAAAAATAGGTCTAAGACTTACATGTAGCTTGTCATAAACTTATTTTTTTAGGCATGAGTCTAGCCTTTTGAAAGTCAGATATGACATGTTAGTTTGTTTAAAAGCATATTTCATATGACACCTTTAGATAAGCAATTTGATTTATATTTAAATAGATTGACAAAATAACATGTTGAGATTTAAGAGGGGGTTTTAAAAAAATTCAATCTTCTCGACGGAACAAAACCCGATGAACTGATCTTGATTATATCATTAATCATAAATATAATACATACTTAAACACTTTAATCATTCATGTGTTTACCCCTTGAAGCACATATCTTTTGAAGTCAAACCCAAAGAGTGAATGATCACAAGTACTTCTCAATGACAACACCTTTATTTAGTCCACACGAACAAAGTAAATCACAATGCTATCTTCTACAAATGAAGGCTTAGAGAGAAAGAGGATGTGGTTTCAGTTTCAGAAAACTAGGGTTTCTGAGAGAGTTAATAGGTTAAGTCTCTCGTGTTAATGCTTTTCTATTTATTTATAGAACCACTTCCTTGATCATCAAGCTAAGCAAGCACTTAAGCACATTGTACCTTACGGTGCACCATGTTTCACTTAAATGCACTATGCCATATTGTGGACTTGTGTTTCTCTATTTTGTAGATTAAATGATAACTCATATTTAATTATTTAATTACTAATAAGTCTCACTTATTATTTTATAAATAAACCTTATTTGTTTATTTATCTCATCTATTTTTTCTATGTGTGTCAGTGTGTGCCCTTGTAGGTTCTCGTAACGTTGACAATGATATTAAATCACATATTTAATATTATAAACAATAAGTGGTATCTAACAACACATCACTTCTACCTTAGTGACAGGAATGTTACGTGATCTAACAAACCTCTATATTGAACACAAGGCATAACGTGTCACCCTTGTCCAGTTCAAAATTGGGTCATTAAACATTTATCCTATTATGCAGGAGAGAAAAATTTCATCTAGGTTACTCGTGTCCCTCATCATGATTTGTGAAGTACCTATCAACTGACTTTATAGTCATCTTGTTACGAACAATGTTATATGTTACATGCTTTGTTTTCCTGTCTATGTGCCAAGGACGTGTGGTCCTTTTGTCTCCACCAGTCGGTCACTTCTTCGGATCGAGACAATTTACGTACTTGGATGAAGAATGTGTTGCAAATATTCGCCCCATTGGACCCGTTATCGTGTGGAAAAATTGGTGTTCAACAACCTATACATATTGTCACTTGGCTATACGACCTAATATGGATCCAGTAGCTCTCAATGTTTATGGCATTGTGTTCGTCGATTCCAACATGGGGTGTAGGTTTTGGTGGTCTTATTTGTGATCATACAAGTTCTTTTATTCATGGTTTCTTTGGGAAAATTAGTAGTATTCTTAATGCTGATATTTTGGGTTTATATCATGGTTTGAAATCGTATTCAAATATTGGTTTTAAGCAGGTGTTGTGTCTCTATGATTCAGCTATTGAATTTGACCTCATCCAAAAGAATTAAAATGTTCATCACAAATATGAAAATTTGATCATGGCTATCAACCTTCTTAGCATATGATATGGGTGTTGAGTTTTTTTTACCCTACTTTGGGTCTTTTCCTTTTCTTTTTCTTGTTTTTTCCTTCTTCATTTTTCCCTTTTGTTACAAAAGAAAAAAAAAATAAAAAATAACGTAGGCTTTGTGATGAGTCTAGATATTTTATTTGATTTGATAGTGCACCTAGACATAGGAGATTGATGAGTATGGATTTATTTAATGTGATTTAACTCTTTTGATAACAATAGTTTTGCTAAGAAATTAGGGTTCTATATTAGATAAACATGATCTTGAGACGTAACTGGGATATATTTTGTTAAACATCTTGAACATAAACCTCTAAGTATAATTGAAATTGAAACTTGTACTACTAAACAAGAAGATAGAGGGGATTTAAAAAATCTTAATCATTTGCCTTTATTTTGTTTCAATTCTATTTATTTTATTTGGAACAACAAATCATATGCAATATTATAAAATTATGGGACACGTATTTGCCATTAATAAATTAAAAAAAAATATGGGACAATATTTATCACTAATACATATAAAAACACGGGATAAATATTATTATTGATAAACATCAAGAAAACACCAGACAAATATTTGTCTATGATAAATATTAAAAAAAAATCATGAGACAAATATTTGTAATTGATGCATAAAAAGTATGGGACAAATATTTATCACAACTTTTTATGAAATTTTTATCACTGATAAATATATTAAAAATGGGAAAATATTTGTCAATTATAAACACGTTACATATATTTGTCATGATAATAAAAAAAAACATAGGATAAATATTTAACATTGATACATCTTGTCAAAAAAAAAAAACATTGATACATAAAAAAACTACGGTTCAAATATTTGTCACTGACAAAATAAAAATCATTGTAAACATAATAGCATTACTACAGAAAAATATGGAAGAAATATTTGTCATTAGTAAATCTAAAAAGTACAATGGACAAATATTTGTGATTGATACAAAAAAGCACACGAGAGATATAAAAAATAAAAGAAATATGTTTTTTTATTGATACATAAAAACACAATACGTATATTTATCATTAATAAACATAAAAAATATGGGACATATATTTATCTTTTCGACATAAAAACTTGAACAGATATTAAACTACGGGATAAATAATTTCATTGACTAATAGTAGAGCATGTCGCCCGTACATAAGTTGAATTCCTCCATTTTTTTTTCCTGCATAATGGAAATTGAATTCCTCGGCGGAAAAAAAAAATTGTTAATACTATCTCCATCTCTGATTATAAGACCCTTTTGAGAAAAAAATTGTCTCTTTTTATAAGACATCTTTGATATTTCCAAGTACATTAATTAATTCTTTACCAACATACCCCTATTTATTTTATATCTTTTTTTTCAATCAACATTAATACTATATTGAAAACATATACTAACTCTCTCTCTCTTAAAGGGTAAAATTGTAAAAACAATAGTGATTACAAACAAATTTATTATCACTTTCAATTTTCTTAATTCCCGTTATTTTTTCAAAAGGGTCATATAATTATGAACGGATGTAGTAGTATAATTATTTTCTTTTATAGTATGACTATATTTTGAATTCCTCAATTTAATTTGACTATATAGTTTGACATATATTTTGACTATGTAATTTGACTGTTTAAATTTAGAAATTAATTATCATGTATTTTTTTTCGTTTGAAAAGTCATAAACTACATTTTTTATGGCAATAAATATGGCCTTTTGCATAACCTAAAAATATCAAAAAATATAGAATTATACTAAGTATACAAATCGAAAAGAATCATGGAAGCAAGCATGATAAGAAAATGTCTTGTGATGATGCTAATGGTTATGTTTGTTGTAGCAAAGGTCAAATGTATCACTCCATCTCAAGAGTTTGAGCTAAGTAAGAATAAGATACCATCACTTTGTGAATTAAAGTGTGACGCATTATGTATCGGACACAAAATAATAGGAACATTTGATAAGTGCGTGGAAGATTGTAAAAAAACCAGATGCTCCGATCAAAACCAAATTCTAAATTAACATCAGCATGGTAACTATATATTTTTACTTTCACATCATTTTTTAGGGGTATTTTCTCATCATATTTTAATTAATCTTTTTAAGAAATCTAAATATTTATCTATATTTGTTTTTACTTTGTAGGTGATGGTGCAGTTTATCTACATGCATTTGTTGATTTAAGCTTGGAGAGTTGGCAACAATGTTAAATAAATCATTTGTATGTTATGTGAGACTCTGCATAATAAAATTGTACTAATCAGAATATACATTGTTTTTAATTCATAAAACTATTTTCTATATTTTATAATCTATTTTTGCTAGTTTTTGTTACTTGTTTGTTTTCTATACTGTTGATAGATAAGTTCTGGTATGGAATCCTAAACAAGTATTTTGCATTTCTACCTTCTTTTCTTTTACCAAAAATAACAAATAAATGAGACTTCTTCTCACTCAAAAAAAACAAAATGAGACTTTCTGTGACTCAAACACAATGATCGATGGCTACAAAAGAAGTTCTTGCCACCACACCACCTTAAAAATTAAACAATAAGTCGACTAGTTTGTATTACTTGATGGTTTCTTATTTATTTTACGTTGAAGTAATAGATGAATAAATTACTTAAGAATTGCTCAACGAGTACGTGGCATCATGAAACTACTTTAGTTATGCAACTCAATAGATTGCTTATTTTTCTCCCAATTTGAATCCCACGGTTATTAAAATCAAAAGTTTGATCATTCAAAAACTGTATTCATAGTTGAAAGACAGTTCAATCCCCACAGAAATTGCGATACTACTACTCTAAAATTGACCATGAAAAAAAAAAAAAAAACTTCTAAATGGTTGTTTGGATATGCGGCAAAACCAGGATTCTCACGTCCCTAGGCAATTTTGCCGTGAAAATAACAAAGCTACAAAATGTAGCATTAGTGCAAACGTGCGTTTTTTGCACTTCCACCGCTACAACAAACACAGCATAAGACATTCCTAAACCGAATATTTAATTTCTTTCAAAACCAAATCTTCCAACGACAAAAAAAAAAAAAAAAAAAAAAACTCAAACTCAACGTTGGTGTAATTCACACTATTTTTTTCATACAATCATTTTACGTATATCCTAGCAAATGTACGAAATCAGTTCCCACATATGAAATGGTAACATGATGTCATATCTTGATTGCACAATACTGGACAACAACAGATAAACCAAAAGAATTTAATATTGTTAAAGAATAAGCTCTCATTCAGTCATATACTACATTTCGAAACCTTCAAAACCAAAATGGAACAAATACATTCTTAACAACAAAGATAGATCTTGTGAATATAACAATCACATGGAATGAAAATGGTGAGAAGCTTTCAATCCTTCTCAACAAAGATTGGTTGAAATTTGAAACAAAGAAAACTGACCCAAGTATGTGTGCAAAAGGAAAGACAAAAAATTGGAAGTTCTAGGAGTCAACATTACTGCTTGAAAACCCATGATAATGGGAAGGGCCTTTGTATCAAAGCATTAGCAACAGAAATAGATCAAAAAGAAACAGCTTCCCAACTGCATGATACAATCAAGTGATGTACTGATGTTAATTCAACTTGACAGTACCAGATGACGAATCAAAACACAGGCGCAAAATTTATTTTTGGAAACTACTTTTAGCGGCAGCATCTCCCTTTTGTGGTTGTAATGCTTTTGGGTCAAGTTGTATACTGCCAACTTTCAAGAACCCAGAAGAGCCAGCTAACCCATTAACTTTAACTGGCACTGAGCCTACTGTAAGAATGTCAATTTGTTCTCGGCTACCAATGCCAGATTGTTTTGTTGCAACCTGCTTCGGGGTAATAGCGATTGAACCAATCTTTAAGATAGAGGAGATATCTTCTTCAACTGCAATTTTCTCAGCCTGCTCATTCACAGACTTGATGTTTGGGACATCAGAAATGTGGATGTTCTGCTCAGAATTTGAAATGGACATCTGATTTAAGCTATTAGAATCATCCTTGAGCCTTGCATTCTTCTCATACTTGCTGGGTGGTTTGTCAGGAACAATATTCAACTTTCGAGGTGCCAATGATGGTATGAATACTGGACTTTTGAAACTTCTGATTAGGAGCTTGGCTTTCTGATCGTGCATGATCTTTTGACGGTTTTCATAATACATGAAGTCATCAAGCAACGATGTCTTCAAAGTATGATTTTTGAATATTTTCAGCATTTCCAATCCTTTAGAATACATTATCTGCCACGAGCAAGAACATTCAATACGCGATATTCTAAATCAAGTAGAGAAAAAAAGCCATGACAGGTAATAAGCAAAATTTACTAGAGACAAACAACTAGTTTAATCCAACATTAAAACCAAAGGTAAACTGATCAACAGTTCACTTGGTTCAAGAAAATAAATTCATGTCGGTAATCATTT
Source organism: Medicago truncatula (assembly GCF_003473485.1). NCBI lineage: Eukaryota > Viridiplantae > Streptophyta > Magnoliopsida > Fabales > Fabaceae > Medicago > Medicago truncatula. Next base: position 12,377,527 of record NC_053043.1, on the reverse strand, counting down.
ATGATGCACTGCTACACCCATGGCAACAACAACCAAATCCTAATATCAACTAAATCCAAAATCAAGATTAAAGTAGGCCTAGTAAACCACCAAACATCTAGTAAAATTTATACAATTGCTTTCTCTTCAAGCATATTAGCTCTGCTAAAACCTTGACCAAACACAAACAGGCAAGCAAACAAATATATGTTAATTGGTTCTGGCAATCAATTGAATCATTGGAGAACTCAGCAATTGATACAACAGAAAAAGACACTCAGAAAATGGAAATAATCATTTTGGCAAACAAATTCAGTGCAAAAACTTTACCTACAACGACTAATTTTAACATATAAATCTCATAAAAGAACTCTTGAACAAAATTAACAGTTGGATTTATGGGCTTTAGATAAAAGGAAAATAAAAAAATAATGAAATCATGGCGTAACATGATTGATATTGATAATAAACTTGATAGCGATGTTTTGAAAACTGGTCACCAGCCAATTCACCGGTTGGTTTGAGCCCAATAGTACTGCAGTCTGATTGAACTGGATGGAATCACGGTTGCTACAACTGATTTCTATTTTTAGATTTTACCAATTTACCTTATTAATGTTTTTTACTTATTTGGTTCAACGATTGAACCAATTGAACCAAGCCCTAGAGGTCTCTACTAGAATAAAGTCTAATTGTACGAGATAAAGACATAATATCAAGACATTTATGATGTATTCTTATATTTCAACAAATAATGTATACCTCTTGTGTATCTCTGCTATTAGTTACTGGCTTGTTCTCATTGTTGTCTAGTATGATGTGCCTAAAATTTGGATTTGGAACATCTTTTATGATATGCCACTTAACAGGAAAGCTTCCACTCCATTTATCTTGCTGCCAAAAGTCCATGTCCTTATTAAAGTCAACAGAGCCAATCATCTCTGCAACTCCACAAAATTGACCGCTAGCATTAACCTGCATAACAAAAACAGGATGAAGAATATTATTAAATCCAGTATGAAAAGCAGACATTAATTAGCTTACAAATTAGATACACAAAGAAAACATAAAAAATCTCACTTAAGACACCGTCAAACTTACAGAAAAAAATAGGAAGATAGGACAGACTCCAGATTTTTCAGCTGATACTTTCTTTGTATCCTCATAAGCATTTCCCAACTTCCTGTTTCCATGAACTGTAGAAGACCACACATTGTATTTAATGCTTTTGTGCACATCATCCTCACTGTATGATTTTATAACAAAAAACTTTGCATTATCATAGTCAAGAGGGAAATCCTCCTTGTTGTATTGGTCGGTATAAATGATGATGCTGTCTTGCTCATTACCACCTCCTACCTTGGTCGTATAAGCTTTCACAGACAGTTGATGTTTTGATCTACTAGTCCTAGGGCCTCGATTTTGATCACCCAATACATCAGCACTAACATTTCCATCACTTGATCCTAGTCCAAGGGCCTTTGGCCTAAGCTTAGCAACTGAAGACTGTCCATTAGCATTTGCTGCAAAATCAGAAAATCCACTTCGTGAAGAAGCTACTATCAATTGATTATGATGAGAAATAACATTCCCATTAGAGATAGTATCTACAGGTTGCACTGAAGCATCAGTTCTTCTATCCTGCAAAACAGAACAGCATAACCATCAACCAATAATACATTACTGATCTACCTATACACTCCTACAAAAGAAATAGCATTCACAACATCATAATAGTAGCAACTAACGTCACTCATAGTCATAGAACAGCTGACTCTCACTTAATCAGCGACTGAAGTAGTCGGGACAAAATTATATTCAAATGTAATCCAAAAAGGAGGAAAATTATACCTGATGAACAGCAGATGATGCTGCGTTGAGAGACCTGCTTCCAGAAACATTTGCATGTGTCAAATCTTGCTTCCTCCCATTGTTAGCTCTCGGCCCTTCTGATACCATGGCCACGGAACTTGTTTGATTTGTTGAAAGTATTAACGAGTTCCTAGAAAAGTTACCAGAAGCTTCATTGAACTTTTGTTTCAAACCTCTTCCATCACTTCTGCTTACAGAAGCGCTGGCTCCAAACACGGAGTTTGCAGAACTATCAGGAAAATTGTCTAGTTGAACAAGGGGGTCATAAGCAGGTGAAGCAGGGTTTTGATGATTGGGGAGGGTGTAATAAGATTGTCCTCCTCCATATGAGCCATCAACTCCTACCGCGGCACCAGGTATATACGGATTATATGGATTGTATGGAGACTGTGCATATCCATAGTTGTTGTAATATACTAACGGAAAACTTTCATCTTGTCCACCCTGAGATAAAGAAAAAAACACATTAAAATCAGCCACAGGCCCAAAACTGGACAGAGAGATACAGTAGTCAGACTCACCATGTACTGGACATCTGGACCATCTACACCAAAAATCCTATACTGGTCCTCCCATTCACCGGGTGATTCGAATCCTAAATCCACCAAATAATAAATCATTAATATAATATGATGCATAAAATACCAGTTACCACCAAAACCAAAGAACTTGCAAATGCATTTTAAATTTACCTGTACAATAATACCCATAATTGGTGGCAGCAGGGTAATACATGCTCTGATCAACAAATTCAGGGGCTCCTTCATTATTCATTACTCCAGATTGTTCAAAGTTTGGGCTTGTGAACTGTGAATTTATATCAGCCCCTTCAACCTAAACCAAAATGATAAAATTACACACATTATCGACTATCATACAACCTCATTAGTAACAATACACACAATCATTAAACAACTATTGATATATCAAAGTTCGGAAGTCAAGAAATTACAAAATTTATTAAAAATTACCCAGTAAGCATTCTGGTGCCTAGCTTGAGAAACATCATGCGTTTCCATATCACAACTGCCGACACTGTAGACAGTCACAAGAATAAAACATATAAGCACACATAACAACTCAAAAATTACTGTAGAAAATAACATCACACGTAGACAAAAATTTCCAGTAGTTAAAAACAGATAAACTAAACTGCAATGCAAGTCTATAACATGGAAAAGCACTCGCATGCCAATTCTCAATGAATGCGGAACCAATACAAATGAAGCCCAACAAAGATTACACTAACATATCAACTTTACCAATCTTATTCAATAAAGTTACAAAGCATGGGCACAGACACAGGACACTGACATGTCGACCTCGATAATATTTTAAGATAATAAAATTCAGGGTAATAACATGCAGAAACACTCACATGGCAGTTCTCAATGAACAAAGGAATGAATACAATGAAGCCCAATAAACATTACACTAACATGTCAACTTTACCAATCTTATTAAGCTTGTTTGGATTGGTTTATTCAGGTTTAACTACTGACATACATAAGTTTCGTAATACTGTTTGGGAGAACTATTAAAAACAGTTTATGACAATATTCATAAGCTTTTTTCAACTTATTTTCATAAGTTCTCCAATATAAATTATAAAAACAACTTATAACATGTACCAAAAACAATTTAATGTCATTTTATCTTTTCCTGTAGAAACAGCTTAAGCAAGCTTATAACAAGCACATATTTCGATAAGCACTTGTGCTATAAGCTGTTTATCCAAACAGGCCGCGTAAATCATGAAGCGCATACACGTTGACATTGATAATAAAAATTTTACCTCAAAATCTTACCAGTTGAAAAACGAATTTGACAACAAAAACAAAAAATAAATTAAACAATTAACCACAAGCACAATCAAGGGTTCCACAACGAAAACATGATAATTATTGGATTTCTAACCATAACGAAAAAGAAAAACGTGAAGCATTACGAAACCAAGAATTAACACCGCTTTCAAGAAAATAGAATTTGAGCGGAAAAAAGAAAAACGAAAATTAGTGCATTACCTGAAAAGAAGAAGAATGAAAAAGTAGAATCAATTCATAATTTTCGAATTAGAGAATGAAAATTGAGAATGAGTTGATTTGTACAACATTTTGCAAAATGCGAATTATGAAACCCTAACCATAACCGAATTTGTGAAAAAAGAAGGCTTTTGAGAAACAATAGAGAGAGACGAGTGGAGTAGAGAGAGAGAGAGATTGTGGCTGGCACTATATAAAGATACGAAGCGTTTTGGTGTTTCGTAGTCTCACTTTTATATATTTACGGAAATAACCCTGTGTTGATCATTTTGGGGTGCTTGTTGAACACGATTGGGGATTGAGTTTTGGTGACAGGTTGTCAGTGACTATTGAGATTTGGCCGCAGAGATGAAATGTATCATTTTCCCCCGCTTTTCTTAATTGCGTTTTTCGGATATATTTATTACTGTTTTACCTCTCTTTCGCGGTCCAATTTGAATCATTTTCACGTTATTTTTTTTTACCGTATTTTATTAATGAAAAAAAAAATGTCTCAAAATTTGATTTATATATTATTACATTAGGAAAATCAAAATAATATATGTGATTTATATAGCTAGGTCGGGATACTCCTGGTTCCTAACTACTCATTCTAAAGACCACCATGATGAAGATGTTTCTTGGAATTGGATTTGGAAAATGAAGCCCCAAAGAAGATCAAGTTGCTTTTTTGGACCGTTAGTCATGATTCACTCCCCCACTAAAGCGCTTTTGCACCATCGCGGTATGGTTTTGTCTCCTGTGTGCTATAGATGTAATGATCATGTGGAAGATGTTTTACACTGCCTCCGGGATTGCCCTATTTCTGCTTGTATTTGGAGATCATTGGGGTAAAATGATATTTCTTTCTTCCAGGAGTTAAACACTCACTCGTGGCTCATAACAGGTCTCGGCCTCTCGGATCCTTTGATTTTTGCGGCTGGCATTTGTTGTATTTGGAAAGCACAGAATGCAATGTGTCTTGGTAATGAACATGTTAGCTATCATCAACTGCGACACAATGCTGGGAGCTATCTTAGTTCTCTTTCAACGTCTTTGGGTGGAGGTCTTGTCTCTCGTCTGCAACAACGTTGGACTTCTTGGCACCCCTCCCGTATGCAAGCTACAATTCTTAATGTTGATGGGAGCTGTTTCGGCAACCCTAGCCGTTCTGGCTTTGGTGGTGTTCTTTGTACTTCAGACGGGATTTGGCTTTATGGATTCTCAGGTTTTCTTGGTATTTCGAATAACTTGCATGTGGAACTGCTTGCGATCATGCACGATTTGAAGTTGGCATGGGAGAAAGGGCACCAAAATGTGATTTGTTATTCTGATTCCCTCCATGTTATAAACTTAATTCAAGCCCCCCCCTCAATGATTGGCATGTTTATGCCACTATCATTAGAAATGTTGAAGATCTCCTTAATCTCACTTGGAATGTGCAGTTGACTCACACCCTTCGAGAGGCTAACGAATGTGCAGATTTTTTAGCTAAACATGGTGCTATTCACGATTCTGCTTGGTGCAGCTTGGAGAATCCCATCCCAGGCTTGGAAGATTTACTCCTCGCTGATGCTTCTAGAGTGCAGTTCTTAAGACTGTAGCCTAGTTTTTTTTTCTTTTCTTTTTCTCCTTATACCCAAAAAATAGTTGTAGCAACTAAAATTACAAAGAAAATGCTATATTTTTCATTTGTTGAAAATGAGCTAAAATTACATCATACAATATCAATTATTAATGTCAAAATCATGAATCATTTATACTGAATAGTAGATGTGTAAAATCAATTATATAGTATCAATTATTAATGTCAAAATCATGAACAAAATGAAGCATAAAAATTACAGTATATCCTGAATCCATTTCTACCTTTCAAATCTCAATCGAGATTCAAGACCTAAATAATTTTCTACCATTTAAACATATAAAAAAGAAGGAAAAAGAGAGATTACCTAAATAGAGATGACCTAGAATTTGCTTATAACCACTGCTGGTGTGGATGGAATGGAATCAGGGGCGATGGAATTGCTTATAACCACTACTGGTGTGGTGGACTAAGGGGCGATGGAATAGGAAGAAAGAACGATGGAATGAAAAGGGCAGAACGATAGAATGAAAAGAAGCAACGCGTTTTCTGCATAATATTTTTTAAAAATAAAAATAAAAAATTGGGTCTGGGCTGGTGTGACACTTGCCACACTAAGCCCAGGTCAGGTCCGCCCCTGCATATGTCTTATATATAACAAATTATATATAATTTTAAGACTATTACTTTTCCCACCCTGCCTGTTTCTCGCGTGCCCTGCAAAATAACCAAAAATATCCCTGGTCCGGATTATGTAATCTGAACCAGATTGTTATGTAACGAGGGTTTTGGGGAGTATTGGAAGGTTTATACGAAATCTTCAAATTTAATCTATATTATTATAATATTCTTAATATTAAAAATACATGAATCATAAGCATTAGTTTAGTATTCTCTAAAAAAAATACTCTTTCAAAAAAAAAAAGTGAAAATTTCTTCATTTTCCTCTATATTTTCCACCTCCAAAGCCTTATCTTTCTCTCCCCTTCAAACTCTCAAAGACAACCTTATTTATTAGGAGTTGGCTTTTAGCCCATACATTCGATTTATTTACGAGTTAGTGTGTGGAGAAAAAAGCAGCAAACAAAATTTCTTCTCTTAATAGAAAAACTGATATATTTTGACATGTTCAGTGAGTTCGTTTTGAAAGCTTGTGTATACTTTTACCTACTTCCTCTCCTCTTTTCATGCCATCGGTGTGCTCTTTGATCTTTTGTATCGTGCAAAAACTACCATACTTGAAAAATCCCACTACGAGAATCAAAACCACTTGGGGAACTTTAGAAAATGCAACTAAAAGAATGACCCCACTTAGGAACTTTTTATTGAGAATGAATGCTCAGCTCATGAGGAAGGTGCATAAGGAAGTAAAGAGAAAGTGGATACTTTGTCCTCAATGTTAAGGGGATTCTTGGAAACACTTGGTGCAAAGAGATAGATAGTGTGCCTCGCTTTCACATTAATATCTTTCTTTCCACTCCAGTAATCTGTGTTTATCAAGATACACATCTCATATTTGTTCCCACGTAAACAAGGTTAAAGATAATGATAGATTTTAAAAGATATAAATGTAAAACTATAAACTATTTTACAAGAGTTTTACACTTCGATAAAAATATCACACCAACATCTAGGCATGGTAACGAGGTGGAGTGGAAACGGGTTTTATATTTTACTTGTTACTCTATCCACACTTAACGAAGATGAGAAAATGAATACCATCCTCGTCCCCAACAAGTTCGGGTATCCCTGTCTCATCCCCATACCCGTCGTGAATCATTTTTTTAATAAAAAATTAGATTTTTTTCAACCCCAAAGGCAATGTTGTAATGATTTATTTATCCAGCATTCACTTTAACATTTTCATGATTGAATGATTTGGTTTCACCAGCAATTTTTATAACATGCAAATTTTCAAATCAAATAATATGACATGACAATTTTTACATTTGAGGATGGGTTTGGGTATAGGTCCGGGTGGGTCCCTATATCCCTATTACCTGTCTCGTACCTGTGTTTTAAATCGGAGAAAACTCAAATTCATACTCAAACCTAATCAAAATGAGGAAAATTCGTTAAATCAGGGGTAAGTTCAGACATGTATCCATGCCTACCGAATACCAACATTTGACGAAAAATCATTATTTGGCCACATTGCTCAACTCTAGTAAGGACATTTGAAAATTGGTTCTATGACAAAATAATAGTTGTCACAATAAATGTTAGTTTGATATTTGATATTATTAACACTAATAATCAATTAAACTCAGATCAAATACTCTCACAATTACAAGTACGAAGCACACTGTTCTTTTCCTTAACATGACAACTACAAGGCAAAGTATATATTTTTTTTAAGGTACAAGGCAAAGTATATTTGTTTTCGTTCTTTCATAAAATATATCTATGTAACGAAATAAGATATGTTAATTTTAATCAATTTCAATTTCACTCCATTTTTTTTATGATGAAAAATGGTAACAAGTATCATAAGAGCATTACTTAAAAATCCAAAATAAGCAACTTTTACATAAAAAACAATGTAATTATGACTTATATTTTTAAAAACAAAATTTCCTTTCAAGTATTCCTTAACCAATGCCCTTAAAGGGCTTGTTAGCATGACCCTTGTTTTATTACACTAGTCATTAAACATAAACACAGTCTTAAGAAAACTATGCTAACAAAATTAAATGAGAAAGTAGAACAAAAAGTACCATCTAAGTCAAGGTGGCTTGAGTTCTAGTGTATTACAATAAATAAATGATAATAGAATCTATTACATCTGTTTTTTCGAACTCCACATAACTAATAAAATACAGCCAAACCAATGCCTTCCAATTCACAAATTAATGGGAATACTACGCCGTTACCCCCAACCCACAAAAAATATAAATTAAAACAACTCTCACTAAACACATTCAGCAATGCTGCAGTATATCATATTAGACTGTTCGATCAAACTTTTTACGCTCTGCAACTTCGAATCAATCTTTTGCTATCAGTTGATCAGTGTAAGGCCAATCGGGAACAAAATGTGAGAGGTTAATATAGCCACCACTGTCAAAGTGCATTTTCAAAAATTGATTAGAACAGCTGCTTCAAATATCAGAAGCTGGTTGATGACTAACATCCACTACAGCCTCTGGGTTAGTTGAGCCTGTGCCCCCAACAACAGGTAGCTGTTCCACATGTTCTGTTCCCGTAACAGAATTCCCTTGGGTGTTGGCAGGTATAGGGAACATTTTAGGATCGGAAGCTCCTGCTTCAGGTGGCACAACATCATTTGTATCAGAAAATTTCGACTTAACACGCCTAGTTTTCTTGGGGCTGCGGCTTCGGCTATAACTGCGACCACGGCTACGACTGCGTGGACTACGACTACGGCTATAGCTGCGACCACGAGACCAGCTGCGACTTCTACTGCGACCCCTGCTCCAGCTCCTACTCCTACTTCTACTTCTACTTCTGCTGCTGCTTCTGTTGATATCCCATGTTCGAACTCTATCAGGGCTACGACTGTAACTTCTGTCTCTACTTCTCTGAACATCTCTTCTGTTGTCAAATCTTCCACGTCCACGCCCTTGTCCACGACCATCCATATTATACCTATCACCTGGACCACCGCGGTCACCCCTACCCCAACCAACATTGCCCCCACGCGGAGCATCAAATCCTCTACCTCTGTTGCCCCTACCAGGAAAGAAATCACCCCTCCCTCCACTTCCACCAACTCCATCCCTCATTCCACCGCGACCACCAAAGCCACCATCCCTCATGCCTCCACGACCACCAAAGCCACCACCATCCCTCATGCCACCACGTCCACCAAAACCCCCACCATCCCTCATACCACCACCGTCCCTCATGCCGCCACGACCACCAAAACCACTGTCCCTCATGCCGCCACGACCACCAGTTTCCCAGCGCCCACCGCCACCGCCGCCACCACCAGAGTCAAAGCGATTCATCCCGCCCCTATCCTTTCCAAAGCTTGGTGGCCCACGTGAAGCAATTTGCCTTAACTCTGGAAGCACGTGCTGGTTAGCACCCTCCAAAACTTTGATTAAATCACCTGCATGTTTCCAATCCTGCTCAGAGAAAAAGGTATATGCCACTCCAGTAGCACCTGCCCTTCCAGTTCTTCCAATTCGGTGTACATAGTCCTCAACACCATTGGGGAAATCATAGTTGATCACCACCCTATAACGTAAAAAGGTCACAAAATGGTAAGAAAAATGCTTCATATAAGGTCCAAACAAAGCCAAAGACACAATACAACTAATAGGATCATCATTATCTAGCACATGCACATGCCATATAAAATGTTCAAATGCCTGCTTCATGAATAAACTTAAGAATAAACACCTTACATACAAAGAAACTAACCTTATGTCTTTAATATCAAGACCACGAGCAGCAACATCGGTGGCAACCAAAATTGGAGACTTCCCAGTCCGGAATTGACCTAAAACCCAGTCTCTCTCACCTTGAGACTTATCACCGTGAATTGCAGCAGCCCCAAAAGTTCGGCCAATACTACGGGCAAGCTGATCACATAACTTCTTTGTGGAACAAAATATTATGATCTTAGAACCCCGTTCCTGGGATCTGAGGATCTGCTCTAGACGCCTTTGTTTCTCCATTTGTGGGACAACTTCAACATACTGCCAGTTTACAAATCATTTTTATGAAGGGAAAGAATGAATTTAACTCACCAAGAAAACAAAACAAAATTACTATACATGCACCTAGAACAGATGGTTGGCAGCAAATAGAAGTCAGAATACAAGGGTATAGCAAGTACAACACATAGACGAAGCAATACAATCTAGCTAAGCTGAAAAGATGATGTCATGATTATATATCCTAGGAAAGGGCAACTAAAAGAGAACAGATATACCCAATCACAATCAACAGGATGTTTATCAATTTCAACATGCAGCCAGATTACATATCCCTTTTAAGTGGACCTGAAGTGCAACGTGTCACAGCTTTTTTCTTATATTAAAGAACTGAAAAAATGTATTTCGCTAAGAGGTGCACCAAAAAATAATGAGTGCAACCTTAATCTCGAAAAGACAGGTTGTTTTCTAGATTTGAACCGACGACCACCAGGTCATTAAAGCAGCAATCTTAATGTTATTCCAAGGGTTGCCCTTTTATTACAATTAGTTGCTTAAATGGAATACAGAACTGTTAAAAATAAATAAATCCACACCCAGTATGATGATGAAGATACAGTTTTTTTTTTAACAAGATGAAGATACAGTCTTTATGAACGTTAAATGCATTTAATGGCCAAATAGAAAATGGCTTTAAATCAAGCGATGAAATGAATGGAAAATATAAATTGCAGTAGGAGACACAAGCCTAAATCAATTAAAAGTTTCAGTGTTTACAACTGTCAACAAAATCCAAACTTGGTGGAAAACTACATTTGAAGACATGGATCAAGTGTTGAATTTAATAGAAAAAATAAATTGCAATAGAAGAGAAGCCTAAATCAACTAAAAGTTAAAGTGTTTAACAACTGTCAATAAAATCCGAACTTCGTGAAAAATTACTTTTGAATACATGCTCCATTTTGGAAACTTCAACAAATACCACAAAGTCAAATTGTACTATGAAAGATTTGAAATGGTATTCCTGTATTTAGATTTCAGATATACATAACACACAATGAGAAATAAAACCCTGAAATCTACGCTAAACTCCGCTCAAACCAGAAAATATGGTTTTCATAATCGATTCTGAAAATTCCTTTCACTATAGATACAAAACAGAATTCAGTTGCTAAAATTTATTCACGATATACTCATTATTATATATGATACTTCCAGACTTGTGAGAAATCAGCAATTAATAGTCACAGAATAAAATACAAATTGATCACAATGGAAACATTGACATTTCAAAGCATTGACAAAGCAAGATAAAAATAAATAAATAACTAATTAAATAAAAACATTGGTTTAGTTTCAAAGCGAGTGGGCGTTAATTGAATACCTGTGTGATAGATTTATTTGCAGCAAGCTCATCTACATTTCCAATGTTAACTTGAACAGGATTTACAAGAAGATCGCCTGCAATTTTTCTAACTTCTTTTGGCCAGGTTGCAGTATACATGAGAGTTTGTCTACGTGGTGGAATCTCATTCACAATCTTACGGATTTGAGGCTCAAAACCCATATCAAGCATCCGGTCAGCCTCATCAAGCACAAGGAGTGAAACTTGCCCAAAGTCAATTTTTTTCATTTCAAGTATATCATTGAGCCTGCCAGGTGTGGCAACAACAATGTCTGCCCCCCGATCTAACTCTTTTAGCTGAAGGGCTTTAGGCGCTCCACCATACAAGCACTGCAAAGGGAAACAATATCAAGAGGAGCACCAACTGATGAAAGCCAATATAAATAAACTTAACTCTACACACGCAAAAATGATAAAAATGTTCATAACAAACCGTGCAAGATACTCTTGAAGACCGTGCAAATTTGAAGACCTCCTCTTGGATCTGTGTTGCAAGTTCACGTGTTGGAGCCAAAACCAAAACGGTGGGTCCATTCAGAGAATTATTGCGTCGCTGCCTAAGAAGAATGAAGGCCGGCATTAAGTAGCCTAGTGTTTTTCCAGAGCCTGTTTTGGCAATTGCCACTATGTCTCTACCTTGTAGGGCAATAGGCCATGTTTGAGCCTGTATTGGTGTTGGATTTGAGAAGCCCGCTGAACAAACCTAAAATCAAAGTATACATGACAGGCAATCAGACCACTCAACAGTGCACACATCCAACACCTTTAGATTAAGAAAACACAAGTGCATTCAACGGTTTGAACGACAGACAATTTAGCATACAATGAACAAAAGGACACATAGGTTGTGGTTGCTTACTGAAGCAACTTGAGGCAATAAAAAAAGGCAAAAAAGACATAAGAGGCGGAGCCAATAAGCAACAAATCCCAGGTCTCATACGCTGAAATTTGAATGAAGGGTCATCCACACTTATATAAGATGCCCATGAAAGGCTCCAGCCATCCTTTTTGCAGGCTCCAAAAATCAGGATAGTAGTTGCACGTGTAATTGTGCCAATAGCAGATTAGCAGTGCAGCGTACGACATATGCTCAGCTCTGGAGCAGATATCGCACCTGCGACAAGAGTTTAAAAGTAAAATTTAAGTTAAAACAGTGATGAAGAGGAGTGCAAGTGGAAAACCATTACTTTTCTAGAAGCACCAAAGCATCCAATACCATATAACAAGACAGAACAAACTTACCTCTTGCAATATCTCTGGAGGGAACCCGGTAGAATCAAATGTCATGAATGGGGGTGGAATGTTGTCACCCTGTCCAATAAGCGGTAAATACTGAGAAACAACTCATAAAATAAATATATGAAAAGCACAAACCATCTATAACTTATCATATTACATATGCAAAATCTAATCTAAAGCTATAAAAACTGATGGTTCACTTCTCTCCTTTGGAGCATCTTAATTCTAATATATACGCAAATCATAATATCAAGAATGCCTGGTGAGCTTGGAAGGCCTGGCCCATATATTATTTGTATCAAGATATTAAAATAGGTAGCATTCACAACTGCAAAAAGAATAGCACAGACCGATGCTGTAACTTCATGTTGCTGACAGTATAATTCAGCTGCTGAGAGATCAGTAACATCTGAAGATCCACCATACGGAGGCCTCGTAAAAGAGTTACTTGAAAGAGCAGAAGGTCCTCCTATCGGAGGAGTGAACATGTTGCTCATAGCATTCCCAGTAATACCACTTCCATTTCCACTGGGGACATTATTTTGAAAAGGGGAATTGCCAATCCTCATATCCTGCAAAGATGTTTTATAGAATCATCAATAAGTAACATATTGCATTAGAATATCAAACAACCATTATCAGGAGGAATACAATGAAAAATCAACTCAATACATACAAACAATCAGAAAACAGATGAAGCTTTGAAACATGCATTATCAACACAAAACAGTGTTGAGGTGGTCAAGTTGAAAAAAACTACTTCTAAGGCACACGAGCACTGTGTGACTAGCTAAAGGAACAATGCTTTAGGAATTCTTTTGGGTGCCTTTTGGTTACTTCAATTTCTGAGATTTTTGCCCTAAAAGTGCATAAATTATCTCCAAGCCAATACTCTTGATTTATCGTGTTCAAATGGAAATATAAATGAAGTTTTCAGAAAAAGTGCAACATTAACTATAGTTTTCAGACCAATGCATCATTTTGTGGGATGGCAGAGACAATGAGGGTTTTCCAAATATTAACTTGTTATTTTATTATTTTAAACCGTTGATCACATTTTGCTAAATAGATTGAAATAAATTTATTAAAATAAATTGAAAACATCAGTCTAACCATAAAAAACCAACCACAAATAATATATGCAATTCAAAGTTAATATATAGAGATTTATAGGTAAAAGTGTCGATCTTTAGAATTAATACATATCATAGCATTAAATCGTTGTTCAATTCATGTAACTAACTTCGCCAAGTGGGATGACACTTGGTTTTTGTCGTTTTATAAAAATGGAAAATTGAAGCAATGAATTAAACTTCAAAAGATATTAAAAGAAAAGGTACCTGCGGATTTCTGGGAATCGGCATTTGGGTCATATCTGGCTGCTGACGACCCATTGGTGGCATCTCTTTATTAGAATTATAATAATAGTCATTTCCACCTCTACCATGTAAATTGTCCTCGTGTCCCATCTTTTGTGCAACAGGATGCGCATTGGATGTATGACCATGCATCATTCCTGGACTCATCTGGTTCTGAAAGTTAGGACCATGTTGGTAAAATAAATCAGAACCACCCTGCTGTGACTGCATTGTCGGGGTAGACTGTTGCATGCCGCCTGAAAAGCCCCTGAATTGTTGTGGCTGGCCAGCATTAACACCTGCATTAGGCACCTGACCGGAACTAACTTCAGCAGGAATGTTTTGGTTGTTTTGAACAGGCAAGCCACTCCTTTGTGGATACTGTGACGGTGAGAAACCAACTTGGCTTCCATTTTTAAACTCTGCTTCCTCCATCTTCGGCATTGCAGGTTTAAAATCATGTTGATTTTCAAAGGGCTGGTTATGTATATTATGCTGATTCTGCTGGGGGTTCGGTTGCCCAGATGGGTGCATGTTCGGCTGAATCTGCTGTGAGTTAGGTTGCCTAGGCGAAATCATGTTTTGTTGATATCCCATATAATGCATATTCTGAGGAGTAAATTGCGGCGCTTGCGGTTGCACAAGCTGCGAACCGTGATCCTGAGAATTCCCCTGTCCAAATTGTTGTGGACGAGGAATCGCCTGTGGAGGCATCTGATGATGCATTTGCTGATATTGCTGCTGTCCTTGATACTGCATCATCGGCTGCCCTTGAGGCTGCATCATCTGTGGTCTACTTTGGTGTAACCCAGGTTGTTGCGCCGGTTGTGGCTGCACAGGCTGAGCAGTCTGAGAAGACTGCTGCTGAGCCGCCTGCACCATATGAGGACTTTGCTGCTGCGGCATCCCTTGACCATAATGACCGCCCTGCTGTTGTTGTGAAAGCTGCTGCACTTGCATCATCTGTTGCCCATGCTGTTGTTGCCCCACCCCACCAGCTGTCATCGAATGAGCAACAGGTATAGGCGCCAAGCTCGGCGTAGAAGCCGCAGGAGCTGGCGGATTCACCGGCCCCGGCTTTTCATATTGAGTAACATTAGTTTCAGGATTCCAATAATACAACAAACCAGTACTTCCATCAATCAAACCTTTCCACGGCGTCGGTAACGTAGGATCATCAGGTGCATATCTAGGACCAGCTGCCTCTGTTGTAGCCATATTCAAACACTGTATATCTCTATCTATCAATCTCTACAATCATAAAACATAATATTCTTAATCCTGATCTTAACCCAGATTAATAAATAAATAAATAAATAAACAAAAGAACCAAAATCACCAACACTAAACAAATTTTTCATTCTTCAAGAAAAAAAAATAATTACAAACAAAATAAAAGCGAAATCGTGTATTAAAGAACCCTAGGAAAGAAAAGGATTGAAATACCTTAGGTTTTGTGAGAATCTAGAAGGTAGTGTTCATGATTCGCGTGAAGGATTGAAAGTGAAGAGTGAGAACCAGAACAGAGGCAGCGTTTGGTTTCTTGAAAGAATGAATTGTTTTGGTTTAAATTAGGGTTGAAGAATAGTAGTAGAAGAAGGGAATAGAATAGAGAGATGGAGTACTGCGGCCGTTGGATTGGAAAATTATGATCGACTTTTCGATGGTTGTGATCGTTGGTTGCGTGTTTATGCGGTGTTCGCTACTTATATTCGACCCTTGGATTTTATTTTGCTAAGAATATCTCAATTTAAAATAAAATAAAAACAATATATACTCTACTTTATAGTTTTTTTTTTCTTCTTATGTAGATCTCTCAAGGGTTTCTTCATCTCTTTACACTCGAGTCATCAACTTTTTGTGAGAGTCTGTTTTCCAATCGTTTTTATCTGTACTTTAAAACTGGTTATTAATGTAGCACGAGCTTATTGGCTTTCCTTGCCTATCCATGGTGCATTTCATCAGGTATGCAATTAAGTTTTTTGATATCCAGTAGTGTGCGGCACTGTCTCTGCAATCAAAGGCGTTATCATGTAGTATTTTTAGTTTGCTAAGCATTTCTTCAATTGTTGGCAAATTTACGTCATGATGGGTGATAGACTGCAAGGAGGTAGGATGGAAAGGGTTTACACATGGCACTTCTATTTCTTAATTGATTGTAACTTAATTGCCATTCGATTACGAGGATTTTGTGGATCCCAGACTCACATGTATTGACATCGGTTTGTTCTCTTGGTTATGATATGTGTGACAAGAATCCCGAGCCTTTATAAGCAAGATTTTGTTTCCATTTTGGAGGATGCAAATGACAACTTTCAGGAACTTGAACACTTTTTGCATGAATCGGATTTTTCATTCCTGAATTATTGCAATACTAGAGTACTTTGTTTCCATATCAGTGTCGTAATTGAAAACAACATAGTTATTGGCATTAAAACGTTGTTAATGGTTAGTTTTTTATTAAAGGATTTCGGAAATTCCGGCATTATTGGAATACTAGAGTACATTGATTTGCTTTGAGAAAATTCCGGACATGTTTCAAGACCATGATTATATAAATAGAGGCTTTGTGCAGTTTGTTTCAAGACCATGAATTTATTTACACGTATGATGAATGGATACGGGTAAATATTCAAATCATTAACAATATACCAGATGTTGCCCAGCCGGTTGGAGCAAGGCCACATGTGAGTCGTACTGTGTAGATAGAAGATTCAAAAGTGCATGAAACTCTGATGTTGGAAGGGGGTGAGGCGTGTATTGCTCGTTTCGTGCAAGAAGGAAGGCTTAAAAATTCGATGACGATTGAGACAATGACCCATATTCCTCTGAAAACATGCATCAATCTAAACAACCAGCAACATGTTTCACAACTTGCTTCTTCTTTGGCTCAGATTATGCGCATAGGAGTGCATTTTGCTGTTGATCCACACATGAATAGGGATGGAGTAATGCCCCTTGAAAATTCGGATGGTCAAAAACAGTTGAAGCGTTAAAGGTTTGAGGATAGCGAAAAAGTTGCTGAGGATAGTCAGAATGGTGCAGATGTCACTGTTTTGAGTAGGGTAGATAGTAGTAATGTTGTAGAACCTCGTGATGTTGTAATGAATGAGTCTGCTTCGGCAACATACCCTAATGTAATGGCGGGATATGGGCACCAGGCTCGCCAAGGAAAATGAGTTTTATTAGCTGGAACTGTTGGGGTCTGAGTAGCCTGAGCATAATTCCCACTCTTAAGCACCTTGTTTGAACATACAAACCATAAGGAATATTTCTATCTGAAACAATGACAACCTTAAATAAAATTGAAGAATTAAAGATATCTTGTCTTTCGATTCTTGCTTTATAGTCGATATTTTCCATTAAAAAAATATATTTGTACACTCTTAGTTTTTCACTCACTCATTCAACATCTCATTTTTCTCTCCATATCTTTTCTCCTATCACATCACCAATTTATCACATAATATATTTATACACCTTTTTTTTTTCTCTTTGAAATTTATTTTCCTTTTTTATTTGAGTAAAATAAAAATAATTTTTTTTAAATAGATGATATTTTTTTTAATAATTATTCCTTCAAAACATAATTTAATAATTATGTTATTGATGAGATTTTAATATTTTAAAATGACTAAAGTATAAAGTAAGAATATTAAAGGTTGTTATTTTAACAAACTCATATTGAAGTATAAAGTAAGAATATTAGGTGTGAACTTTTGAGAAGTATTTGGAGCTTAATTATGAGTTGGTTCAACATCCATTATGTGAACTCGCTTTTTGTGTATGATCATATTGCACAATTTGAAAATTTATGTGGTATTTCAAGACATACATGGTCGTCGTTATAACTGATTTGGTTAGTGTGTGTTTGGACTTTTTGAATGAAATGGGATAATCCTATTTTTTTTATTGCAAGGAGGAATTGATTGTTCACTTGTTCGACAAAGTCAAACATCTTTTATTTTGTTGGTTAAGACGAAAAATCCAAACTTAACCTTTGATAACTTAATCTGATTTTGTTTATGAGTTCTATCTCTTAGTTTCTTCAGCTTGAAGGCTTGTTGTTTGTTGTTTTGATGCTGTAATTAGGTTTTGTAATCTTGATTTCTATCCTTCACTCCTTATGGAGGTAGAATTCTTTGTTTTGGTTAATATATTTTATTTTGCACTGTTTTTTTTATAAAAAAAAAATCATTTTGCATTGTTAAAAAAGAAACTCATAATTTGTTATATGAAT
Source organism: Medicago truncatula (assembly GCF_003473485.1). NCBI lineage: Eukaryota > Viridiplantae > Streptophyta > Magnoliopsida > Fabales > Fabaceae > Medicago > Medicago truncatula. The sequence continues at coordinate 12,359,203 of NC_053043.1, read as the reverse complement.
CAATAATTAATACAAAATTTTCACTAACATTTTAGTAGGACTAATATTCGTTGGAGATTTTATGGGACGCACAAGGTAATTTTTCTTTTTACATCCAAATTTTGTTAATTGATAATTGAACTTGTAAAATTATATGCTTCTGTTAGAGCCGAGACCTAACCCAAGATATGTTCCAAGTGACTCTTTGTACAAAGCCTTGTAAGGAACCATGATATGCACCTCACGTAGGATCGCACGGGAACTGTGACCCCTGGAAATGATATGGACCTTCTAGTTCGGATTTGAGGTAATTTTTCATAATCTATTCACAGGCGTCCCTTAAGGACTACAATTGTCTTTAAAGGACAGCTGTCCAAGTAAAGGTTGAAGAAGCGAAACTTTAAAGATATACTATAAATACTAACTCGCGAATACTTGATCTCTTCTCCTCAACTTGGGGCTCATACTCATGTACCTGAGACAATCCGACTTTATCACTCCTGCCCCCACTGCCCCTTCACATCCGACCGACCCTCCCCAATACAATTATAAACTACATCCCCGGACGCACGAGAAGTATGAAGGGTGGGGGTGGGAAAAGAAAATCTTTAAAATTAAAGTAAAGCCGTTAACGGTCCATCTAAATCCGGGTACCCATCTCTTAGAAAATAGAAAACGGTATTTTATTTATTAAAAAAAGAAAGTAGAAAACACGGAAAAGGACTTGAACATTCTATGCAGGCGGTTGACAATAGTCTCCCAAAAGTCCTAGTTACACCAACCATCGCTTCTTTCGCTCAAATGTTCCTCTGTTAACACGAAAGAGTGTGTCATTCATCTCTGTGAAACACAACAAGACAGGTTCGTTCAAATAATTGTTATAGCCATGGACACCGAGGCTGCCACCACTCCACAGTTCGCGCTGTCCGATACAGACATCAACTGGGACAGGTAACTCAAAATAACAATAACTACCTTCACCTCTATTTTTTGTCTTTAACATTACTCAACCGACACACCACATATAAGTGTTATATAGGTGTCAGACACATGTTTAAAGACCACCCAAGTACATTAAAAAACAATTTTATTTAGACTGTCTTGTCCGACACGTATCCTTTGCGTCAGACACTGCAACAACATGCATAGTCTAAACGTGTCTGTGCTTCGTAGCTAGCTGCATGTTTGGAATCACGGCGAGTCAATCCAATTGTATATGCTATTTTCATTGGTTATCCTAGACAATAAGCCGAAAAGAACAATGTCATAAGTTGTTTTCATAAGTTATTCACAGTCTCTTATTTCAGTGGATAAGCTTAAACAAGTCATTCCCAGCAGGCCCATAAGATTGCTAAGTAAAGTTTGATCGATGTTTATTTTAACCTTAATTGAAGCGCATTAACCTCGTGTCCAATCACTTGATTATATAATCTCTATTTTAGGACGCTGAAAAGTTAAAAGTTGGCCTTGAGCTAAGTATTTTTTAGAGTTTCCCTAATTATTATTATTATTTTGAAAATTTTGTAATTAGGTTGGATAAGACCAGGTTCCACATCATTGGTGCAGTACTCTTCACGGCTCAATCAGCATTACTTCATCCAACAGCAGTGGTGAAGACAAGGATGCAAGTAGCTGCTTCAGGTCTCTCTAACATGAAGGGAATGTCAGTGTTCACTCACATTTTGAGGAGTGATGGAATTCCTGGAATCTTTAGAGGTTTTGGAACTTCTGCTATTGGATCAATGCCTGGTAGGGTTTTAGCCCTTACATCTCTTGAGATGTCAAAGGACTTTATGTTGAAACACACTCAAGGTAGCGATATTCCAGAAGCATCACGTATTGGCCTTGCAAATGCTGTTGCTGGCATGGTTTCAAACTTGGTTTCTTGTGTTTACTTTGTGCCTTTGGATGTGGTAAGTAATATTTTTAGATGCTTTTCCATTGGTGGACAAATATTACAATTATGTATGTATATTTAAGCAATTATGGTAGCTTAAATTATGGTTTTTGCATAGGTCCTTTAGTCTTGATTGATCATTGTGAATAATTTTGGTTAATGTTTTCTCAGATTTGCCAAAGGCTAATGGTTCAAGGTCTTCCTGGAACTACATATTGTAAAGGACCATTTGATGTTATCCGAAGAGTAGTGCATGCTGAGGGTGTTCGTGGCTTGTATAGAGGTTTTGGATTAACGGCTGTATCGCAGTCCCCTGCATCTGCACTTTGGTGGGGTTCATATGGGGCAGCACAACACATAATTTGGAGGTACATTCATGTCTTGGAATTATCTACTAAATATTTGAGTTTCTAAAGTTTCTTTCTTCCTTTTATGGTAGTAATTTAGTTATGGTTATTGGTTGTAGGAGTTTAGGCTACAAAGATGACATGGAGAAGAAGCCTTCGCATGTGGAAATGGTGACAGTTCAAGCTACTGCTGGGATGGTAGCTGGTGCTAGTTCATCTGTTATCACTACTCCCATAGATACTGTAAAAACACGACTTCAGGTATATGAAACTTGTGTTTCTGCAGTTAAAGAAAAAGATTTTGGCCTTGTTTGGATTTAGTTTCTAGTTTATAAGAGTTTCTCAATCAAAATACATTTATGATTTCATTAATGAAAAAGCTCTTATAAGCTTACAAGTGCTTATTGGTGAAGTTTAAGAGGAATTCTTGAAATGTCGAGATGCTGAAGCTATTCAACCTATATGAGAAGTTCTTATTGGACAAAACTCAGTTCTTGTTGAAAAATCTATGCAAACAGATCTGGATTCACATGCCTTTTCACGCTGTAAACGATAAATGAGATGGACAGTTTATATTACACAATAGCAAAATTAGTTTAAACTTACTCAATTGTTAATTCGAGATTTCGGACAGTTGGGATAGAAAATTGTGTGACACAATTTCTGCACCATATCCAAATTCCTCTACAAACTGTCTCATTTAGAACTTAGGATTGATATTCATTTTTCACTCAATCAATCAATTGGTATTTCTTTTGTCGAGTACATACTTTTAATTTTTGGTTGACTTTAATATGGTTGTTTTGGATGTGTCACTTTTAATTTTCACATAGGTTATGGACAACTATGGTTCTGGAAGACCATCAGTATTGAAGACAGCAAGAACTCTCCTTAAGGAAGATGGGTGGTGGGGATTTTACAGAGGGTTTGGACCAAGATTTTTGAATATGTCACTTTATGGAACAACGATGATTGTTACTTATGAACTGATAAGTATGTCACATCTTTTTTTTATTTATACAGACATCAATTTCTTTTATATGGCTAGTTCATATGACTATGAGCCGCACTTCTCTTTATTTTTCTATGTTGCATGATGTGATTTCAACTACCTGTTATATGGGATTGTTTTTTATTCTAAGCAAGATTTAAACTAAGCTGTATCCTAATTCTAGTTTGTTTTTTCCCTCTCCATCACTGTCGTTTGTTTACCGAGAATGTTCATTGAATTTATTTCTGAATTCTGTAGGTGCCAAAAAACTTAGCTGATTTCTAAGAAAGATGATTCTAATGTATTTCTTGTTTTTGTATATATACTTGTAAATTCTATTGCACGAAGTATCTTTATAATTATCCTGAATCTGAATGATAATCCTGTGGTATATTTCATTCCAATGAAGCCTTATTTGTTTTCTCTTTTAACCATTTTAACAGAGAGATTATCAGTACAACCAACTCTGAGGTCTTTTGCTTAAGAAGTGCATCCTTGCCAGGATGTCGGAGACAAAGAATCAAGCTTTATTTTAGCTTGTGCTCAGGGACAACAAATGAATAGATTCCTTCATCCTCAAGAATTGCATGATGCAGTACGACAAGGCCTAATTGGTTTAGTCTAACCATACTTTACCGCGTATTGCAGTTGGGGGAATTTCTCAAAGATGTGACTCCTTTTCTATATTTTCAACTAACACAGAACTTTTGTTTCTTAAAAACTGCAAATAGGGTAACTTTTTATTCTTTTGTGAGGGGTAACATGGAGAATTGTAGTTTTAGAACTTTTTTTCATTTTCATTTCTAGGGATGTTACTCTTAGTCAGAGCTTAAACTATCCATGCAATTTTGAAGATAATGTAAAGGTTACAAATTTCTTCTCTCGACATTATCGTTCTGTCACAGTCTGATTGTGATATATTTTAAGGGCTTCGTGAATTGATACTAAATTGTTTTGGAATGAGATAATTTGAATTGTTTGCTTGTTTGCAAATTTAAGCAAATATAATTTGTTAGGAAGGAATACAAAGGCTAGAAAAATTCATGATAGGCTGTATGAAAAAATGCTGAGTTGAGTTGCAACTCGGTCATCCAAAAGTGATTGTTGAGAAGTCTATCAAAAGTTCAAAACTGGCTCTTTTAGTGATTGTTGATATTCTTTACGAGAAATAATACCTTTCAAGATTTCAGTTGCATAGTTTGGATTGGTAATGGGTCGAGCGATTTTTGTAATGAATTAGAAATAACTTACTTACCCCCTGCTAAGAATTTCGTCAAGTCCCAAAACTTAGAATCTCTAGTTTAATCTCAACTGAGAGACAACTGTTTCTATACACCTTAAAAAATCATCCGTCAACAAGACGCCTTTTATAAAGGACAAAACCGTGAAGAGTTTACATCTAAAATGGACAATACCTCACGATGTGGTGCTCAAGGGTGAAAATAAACAATTTACATAGCCAACGATTCTTTAAAGTAATTTATAATTTATTGCAAATAAATGAAAATATTTATATGGGGTGATTGGTAGCCACTACTACATTTATGACTTTTTGTAACACTTACTCACCTTGTGATTTTGTAACATTTTCGAAAAAATGTTTCATACTCGTAACTCTCGTTTTATTCTGTTATGTATTTTTTTAATAAGTATCGAAAAAGACATGTAATTTTATTATTTAAAATCTCTAACCAACCATAAATATTTAAGTTAAAAATATCAAAATCACTTTGAAAATTATTTTTAATTTTTTTTTTTTATATCTATAACAAACGTGACATCTATCTCATAAGAAAAGCCTAACTCAATTGGGTTGAATATTCTGTTCGAGTTCTCATTCATCCACCTACATCTTCCGCCTCCCTAGGTAATCCCTCATTGGCGTCACCTCCTTTCTCCGATGGCGTCATAGTCTTCTATTCTAACGTCTTCATTCCTTCAATTTTACCTCGGTTTACTCTCATCGTTGTTCGATTTGTTTCATCTGTTTCCAGGACCGTCCCTGTGAAATAGTAGACTCGACTCTCTTTTTAAAATAGGTTCCTATTAAAATAAAACGTAATTTTTTTGTGTAGCTAAATTTCATTAAAAGAAAATCAGAATCAGAAGAACTTCTAAACATGAAAGGAATTAAAAAAAAATTAAGTGAAAGAGGTGAAATTTATCTAACGGTGTCGTTTGAATTTGTCATTCCTCTGCTGTGGAAAAAGATAAAACGAATGGTTTATGTGAAGAAAAAAATGATTGTGGTGATTTTTTTAATGAAATAGCTTTCCAAATCACTGATTAAGTGATTATACAAATTAGGGGTGGTTTGATAGGATCTGATTTATGTGCAAAAAAGAGAACTAGAGTCTAAAAAAAATTCAAATGTGTACTAAAGAAAAAAAATGATATAACATATATATTTTTTATTTAAGCTGGGGTGGATATTAGATTTAATTTTTCGTTAGTCGCATATAGGAGAGTCTCATATATCATACAAGTAATTATTTATCACTGTCTTCGAGCTTGAACCTGTGTACCTATATAAATATTTAGATTTATAAAACGGACTACATAATAAACATAAAAAAAAAAAAAAAAAAAAAAGAAGTGAAAGTATGAATACCATTATTCAATTAATACAATCCTCATAACATTTTTCGTAGCAAAAATAATAATTCTCGAGGTTTGTGACTGATTCTAGTGACTTAAAACATGATGGTATATATTTGTGATATTTCAATGGATTCAAACACCTAGCACGACACGTAATATGCGGAAAAAAAAAACCATTTGGCTCAATTACTTGTGATTGAAGTAAATCACGAGCATGAGTTACGACTAGCATAATCATTAACATCATCACAACGCATTGTTTTACTTGACTAACTACCATAACTCTTCTAGCTATTTATCTTTTCTGAATCTGGACTAAAATTCTCCAGTTTGTGATGTTTTAGATTTTGCAGATGACTCACCCAAAAAGATATTTGCATTAGACCTTTATTTTTTTATAGCAAACGATTCTATAAAATAATTTATAATTTATTAGTAATAAATGAAAATATTGATATGGGTAGCCACTACTGCATTTGTGACTTTTAGTAACACTCACTCACTCACCTTGTAACATTTGTTAAATTGTTACTGATATGGTGATTTTGTAACATTTCCAAAATGTGTTTCATACTTTGTACGTTGTAACAATCTTTTTGTTATTAGTGCTTTATAATTTTCCTTTTAAATTACATTTCAATTTTCTAACTCTTTAAATTTCTCTCACTTCCACCTTCTTCTTCTCACTCGATTGTGATCGAACCCCAGAAGCAAAAATGGAGTGCTATTAATTTTGAGCTCGATTGTTATAATTTTTTTAAAAAGAAATTTTTTATAGTGTGTCATCTTTTTGCTATAATTTGTTTATCAAAGAAATTTTAAAAAAACTTAAATGAAAAATTGGTTTAAATAGTTTATTTTAAAATGTCATTGTAAGTGTGGTATTCTCATCTTGAATGTATCAATATCATTAAACAAAACTTGGAATGAGGTTTACACTAGGTGCCCCATGTTTGTGCTTAGTCAAAACATCAAATCCTTGAAAGTCAAACATAAGGATTGGAATAAGAATGTGTTCGGGGACATTAACATCAATTTCCAAGTAACTGAATACAACCTTCATCAAATTCAGAGTCAAACTAATGATAGTGTCTACAACAATAATCTTCTTGTTGAAGAGAAAGTTGTGGATAGAATCAAATCCAAATTGACAACTTTGAAGGCATCTTTAATTTCTATAGTGGGAAGGGTTCAAGTTATTAGATTTTAATTCATAGTATGAGTATCTATAGCTTTGTCATTTATTCATTGCGTGATCTGATGGCATTGAACTGGAAGGAGGAACAAATGATTTCCAAACATTCTTAGCCCTAGGCTGCTTATACAATGGAGGATTTTGAAACATGTAAGCATCCTTATAAAACATCTCACCATTGGTTGATTTGTTCCATGCGTACATTTTACAAAATAGAAAAGAAAAAGAGATGAGGATAAACCATTTCTGATTATTAATCAAATCTTGGCCTATATTCTATACTCTCTTTTATTCTTGACCTATATTCTCTATGCTCTTTTTTTCTCAGAAGGTTTTATTCCTCTAGATTTTTCTGACTAGGTTTTTAAAGAGACAGATGTTGAGCTCCCTTGGCTTCTTTGGCTTGGGTTTTGGTCTAGTTTCCCTAAGTACTTTTGTATGTTTCATTCTATTTTAATAATATTTTAAGGGTAACGGAAATGATAGATGATTAAGAGGTGGCAACATAATTGGAATGTCTTGGTTTATTATGTACTGTCTTTGCACTCATTTTTGTTTTAAAAAATAAAAAGAAAAATTATATATCCCACGTCACCGGATTGGGTCAACGTGGTCACAAGTGCAAAAACCTAAATCCAAAGATGGAACCGATCTCCTATGGTTTTATCGAGTTGGGCTGAATTGTACCCATAAGTGAACGGGTTAGGGTAACAGATTGAGTCACTTTAGGTCGTCAGGTTCCTGGGTTGACCCATACATGTGAACACGTCAACTTGCTTATCTAATTTGGGGTAATATCGGAGAGAGTGAAATGGAATCTTATGTTAATTTATAAGTTTTCACTAATAAAAATTATATCTTCATAACCTATTTTTTCATAAACTACATCGACAAGCTTATAAATAATACAAAAAAAAATCATTTATTTGCTTAAACTATTTTATATAAACTTAAAATAAGTCTTATCCAAATAGACCTTGTCAACTGAAACAGCCCAGCCACTTAAAAACTATAGTTCAACACTAATAAATGTGGTTATCTCGCCAAACAATTCATTCAAAGGGTACCAATGTGTCAAGATGTCTTTCTGTGGTTGTGTATGTTTTAGGTGTTGACTTTTTAAGGTTTGGCCATCGCGGTGTTTAACGCTTTGGTAGTAATTTTGCGCAAATGATTCTTTTAGTTTTTTTTGTTACAAAGCTAACGAGAAACAAAGAACAAAAACAAACTGAAAAAGAAAAAGGTTTTAAGAAGCTAACTACTCTAAAAGGTAAAAGCTAACCTCGATTGGGTGCACAAATGATTCTTTTAGTTTAGTTTAACCATAATAATTATCTTTTAAATAAAAAAGTTAATTATATTAATTTATTTTATTAACTAGTAGTTCATTTGGTTAGCATTGGTATAGACTGCAACCATATTCACAAATCACTCGCAACAGAAAAGCAAGAAAGTCACAAACAATATACTATGGAGAGAAATGGAGAATAAAAAAAAATAGCAAATGGACATTTTAAATTAAAATTAATTTATTTAATTGCATTTAATTTCTTATACGAAGTTTCACATAACATAAAAATTAATTATTTAATATTGTTGCAAGTCGTCAACATGAATCAAGCAATCAATGTCAGCATATGCATTCCGCGAGCACCTATAAAAAAAAATACACAAGTAAATATCTATACATAAAATTAACTTGAGTCATTCTTGAACTAAAATATAAGAAAATTGAACCAAATAGACATAGTACAGTTTTTGTTTATAATTAATTAAGTTAGGAAAATAAAAAATGAAGAAAGAGTAAAAGTATGAATACCTTGTTAAATCATTACATCAAACAATGCTCAAAACAACCTTCCAAGCAATTATCAAAACCAGCACATGTTATAAGACACTCTGCACGACAAGCAAAACGCTCTATAGCACAACTTTCATCAACTATTTTTGATTGAGTAGTGTCACATAGTTGAACTACAACTAGCATAATAATAATCATGAACATGATCACAAGAACTTTCTTCAGCTCAATCATTGCCATATTTCTTCAATCTATAGTAACTTAAGAAGATTTGTGATTTTTAGTACTTGATGAGAAAATGTTAAGCACATGATCTATATTTATAGCCAAAACTTTTAATAATACATTTATTGTTTAAAAGATTCTTTTTACACTCATTTAAAATGTTTGTCCTTTTGCATTTAATGTATCACAATTTCTTTTATTAAAAAGTTAAAACAATTAATAAATCCATTTTTTCAAAAAAAATTAATTGATTTTATAAGGAAAATGATATTCATTTTTGCGACATTTTTTTTATACAAGAGTGACTTATTTTGTGGTTCAATGAGTATAATTTAATATTATCAAAAAGATAACAACTAAAACATTGCATTATCTATTAATGATGAGATATATACACTTGAGCTACTAATTCAATGGTAAGAATTTGGCCTTGTGACCCTAATAATACACTAAGATCAAATTCATTCAGAGATGATTGTAAAATGATTAATAAACAAATTTATCCTTCTTTAATATTTATAATAAAAAAACTAGCGATGATAGATATGAAAAAAATATAGTATCAAAAGAAATGATAGTAAATGATAAATCACTTTACAAATATAAATGATGTAAATGCATATACACTAAATATAGTTTTAATTAGATGTCAAAACTAGGTCTAGAATGATGCAACTAAGCGTCTCTTAATAATCACATCTAAAATCAATAACTAATCCACTCTATCATGAATTGATTCAGTTTCTATCAATTGATTCACTCTTCTCTTTTTGTGAAAATGTGAACCGATTCACTTAGTCTTTAAGAAAAGAAACTATGTCTTTATGATAAATCTTTCAACAAAAAAAAAAATGTCTTTATGATAAAGAAACTCTATGTCTTTATGATTCAATCCACTCTATCATATATGAATCCATTCACTTCAACTCTTTGTTCGTATGAATCGATTCACTCCACTGAGTGCGAACCAATTCACTCTTTTTTCTTTTATAACAAATAATGTTTTTAAATTGAATGAATCGATTCACACTAGTTTGCTTTCGGTGAATATGAGTCATAGATATATAAGTCATAACTCCCTATTTTTCAAATTCACGTACATACAAAGTCTAACCGATTCATATGCTATTTTAATTAGATACATATTTGTTTATAATATATACCTTTTCTAGAAATAGTGAAAGTAAGAAAAATCATAAGAGATACACTTAAGTGTATCGTGCTTCATACTTGTTTACTACTCCTAGAACATTCTTTTTGTAAACAACTTCTTGTTGTAACTCACCAACAAAAAAAAACTTTTTGTTGTAAATCTTTGGATTGAGATTAAGAAGTCCTCTAGGTTGTAAATCTAGGACTATGTTGTCTTAGTGTTTTCGAAGTGCAAGGGAAGTGGACGTAATCCCAGATTATGAGGTGAATGAATCAGAATAAATACTTTGTATCAACTCTTATCTTTGTATTTTACGCTGCTATCCATTTTCCAGTATCATAAAAGGAGAATAAGAAAGAGACCAACACAATTCAAACCTTTATTTGTTGTGTTTTTCTCACCTTCACAAATTCGTTAGAGTTACTTAGATCAGGGAAAATTATTTGTACCTTAGAGTGCTATTTTCTAGGGTTTTTACAATTAGAGTAAACTGATATAACTATAAAAATAAGCACACTCAAGTAAATTTTCATTTGAATCCCTAAGAAAATTTTAAAATCAAATTTAGTCTCCGAGAAAAATAAAAGCATTGTTTAAGAGGAATAAAAGCATTCTTTTAAGTCATTGAAAAAAAACAAATCAGAATAAATTAGTTCGTACCTTTTTTACACATTATTTGTTTGATGAAGTATAGGTAAAAAAAAAAAGTAAATAAAAAGAAGAAATTATTAAGTAGTTTAGTATGAGAAAATTTTAGACAATCCGGATTAGTTCACTACCTATGAGTCTAAACATGTCAATATCATAGGCATATTGAAATGGACGAAAGAAATTATTTACGTACTCTCCAAATCTTCACGCATTCTCCAAAACTGGATCAAATGTATTAATAGGTGATGTGAAAGATATTACCAAAAAGAACATGATATTGCAATAACCAACCAATAGAATTTTGACTCTTAGCACTTCCATTGAGATAATGGTTTTGGTTGAGTTAATAAAAACTTGAGAATGAATTTTAATTTAAAAATCCTTAACAAATGTCATCTTCTTTTTGGAAATTTAATGGGTCAAATTGAAAATTTTAGAAAATTTGAGGACCAAAATGCAAAATTTGAAAAAATTATAATAATGAAGAATTTTGAAATTTTTAACTTTTAGGTGTCATTTGAAATTCTCTAAATTTAACTTGAACAAAATACTTCATAAATTTCCATCATTTTGAAAAAATTTCAAATTATTATCCAAACAATGAAATTCAACTCAAAATATTTGAATTCTCTCAAAATATTCCATATCCAAAGAGACTCTAAAGGATACATACATAACCATTAACCAACAATTATAACATTTGACTCTGTTTATATTGGTTATGCCATCACGTAATGTTGTGTTCAAATTTTTGTTTTTGCTTTGGTTCTGTAACTTTTGACTCTCTTTTGATTTCTTATTAGGTACGCCCTGTGTTTGATAAAGATTTACTTTCATTGGTATATTACATTTTGCTTCTTAATAAAAAAATTTAGAGACAACCAATCAATTTTTGCCTAAAAACTACAATTGTAAATGATTTTTTTCTTTAAATAGGTGAAATGACAAATAACCATTAAAACTCACACATAAGTGAATGGGTAGGAGTATGAATTACGATCACGACATCCAACCTAACTATTTAGATATTTTTGTCATTTGAGTTAAGATTTGTAGACAAAATAATTCTTTTATTTTAGTATAACGATTATTATTTTTTAATCCTAATGTAAATTAAGGGTTAATTAAGTAAATGATCCTTATAAATTTCAGAATTTTATTTTTAGTCCCTACAAAATAAAATCACACTTTTTAGTCCCTGTGATATTTTCCTTAAGCTTTTTAGGGACCAAAAATGTTGATAGAAATTTTTGAAAGGGACTAAAAATGCTGACGAAAATTTTTATAGGGACTAAAAAGTGTTATTTTATTTTGTAGGGATTAAAAACAAAATTCTAAATATTTATAGGGACCATTTACTTAATTAACCCTTAAATTAATTTATTTTATTGACTAATTGTTGTACCGGTTAACTTGGTCTCTATGGGTAGTGCAGCCATATTCATTCATGAATCGACCATATCGGAAAAAAAAAAAATAAGAAGTCAAAAACAAGAAGGAACAAAAATATAATATTAGGAGAATTGGATTATAGGATATAGCAATTCGACATTACAGTAAAATAAAGTTCATTTATTATATAGTCTGACATGATCCATCGTCAACTCTTTTGGGTTTATTTTTCTTGAGAAGAGTCTCAAATAACATACAAGTTAATTATTTATCATTGTTGCATGTCTAGAAGTTTTGCAACTCTTGAGTGTATGATGCACTCAAGAGCACCTGCAAAGAAAAAAAAACACAATATAAGACCATCTAGATTATGCTTCCAGCTAATATAGATGGTCTCATGCTGCTTATGCCTTCACGTCGAAAGAGTGTGACCATCTTGACTAATCTTTAGCCTTCCTAAGAGTCATCTAAGACAGATCATTAAGGTGTTGAAAGCCCTCTACAAATATAGATTAGTTGCTCTAGGTCCAAAGGTGCCAATACACCACCATGAAGATAGATTGTCAACTTTCCTACGATTAATAGAAGAAAAAGTTGTTACGACGAAAATCTTTTTGATAAATGTTTCAATGATAACAAAAATAAAGTCTAAGTTTCATTTGTACCAAAAAAAAATAATCTAAGTTTCATGATTAATGATCTACTGATGTTGCAATTCAATTTTTGTCTAAGAACTTAATCATAGATGTAGGCAAAAAAGAAGCCACCTAAAAGCACGGTTGTCAAACTCGTAAATAGACTCATAGATTAGTACGAGTCTAGAAGACAAAAACGAGTGGATTCGCATATATAATCATTTTTGTGATAGACTTAGTAGATTCGTGTAGATTCATACCGACCCACATAGACTTTGGATTTTTTGTAAGTCCATGAGTTCTTTTAGTTTTTTTTTTTGAAAAAAACTCAAAAAAGCTCAAATTAAACAAAATTTGAAAGGAAATAAAATCTAGAATCCTTTTTTCTTTTTCGATTTCACTCTCAATTTAGAAACAAAACTCTCACTCTCACTCAAGATAGAAGAATTCATCGACGACATTTTCTTCTTCCTTCATTGACGACATTCTCTTGCTGTGTATTGCAATATTGTAGAAACTGATTGCTAATAACAATGTGCAAAGTGGTGGTAGAGGCAATGGTGAACTAGGTGGAGGTTAACATAATCCAAGTTTTTTTTAAGAAGTTAAACTAACCCACCCAAAAGTGGCACCGAAGAGAATAGAACTCGAAACCTTGAGAAAAAGCACACTTCAAGATCCCAAACCAACATCATCAGACCAACTCAAGTGGGTTTAAAATAATCAAAGTTAGGTTACAGTTAAGGATGAATAAGGTGTTTTATTTGGTGTTGAGTTTGATGATGATGGTCAGGGTGCTGGTGAAGATGACGATAATGGTGATTTTGATGATGAACAAGATTTCACTGGAGTTTTGGATGTTTGAAGTCATCATCATGTTTTTTTTGGCTTAAATGTTCAATTGGTCCCTTAACTTGATTTCAAGTATCGGTTTGGTCACATAAGCAATAAAAGGTCCGTTTAGCTCCCTTAACTTTATTTAAAGTGTCGGCTTGGTCCTTTCTTTTAATTTAATTCAAAAAAACGTTAAATTTTGGTCCCTTAACTTATTTAATTAGTTTTAGTTTGGTCCCTTAACTTGTTTAATTAATATTAATTTTGCATAAATTCATACGAGTCTACATGTCGAGTTTACGAGTAGTGTCTACCGACCCTTTTCGAGTTTATGTAGACCCGCGAGTCTGACAACCTTGCTTACAAGTAAATGATATCTACTCAACAATGAAAGAGAATAAGGTCACAAGCTTAAAGAATACCGCAACGATAACATCACAAGCTTAAAGAAGATATTGAAATAAGGTTGTTTGAATTAAGAAAAGGTTAACTGTTCAAGCAAGAAGATCATATTCAAGAATCTTCAAGAGAGGTTTAATTGTTCAAGGAGATGAGATTCATCATCATATGGAGTATTTCTCATCGAAAGAAGATTCTCAACAAGGAAGAAGATCAGGTTGACTAAATGGTACTTCAGAGCAGTATTTCATAATAGTACATCATAATGGACTGCATAATGTAATTCAAAAGGTACTTTAGAATGGCACTTGTGAACAGTTTTTCAAAATGGTACTTGAGAATAGTACTTCCGAATGGTGCTTAAGAATAGTACTTCAGATGAAACTTGAGATTGAAGTTTAGCACATTTTTTGTTCAGCTAAACAAATTGATCATATAGAGTTGAACAAACTGAAGGAAGTTTGAGAGTCATTGATTCATTGCCTACAGATGAAAAGAATTCACCAAAGTACAAAGGTGCACATCGTTGTCCTTCGTCACGCTTCATCACTTCTGAAGTAACAGCCATGAACAGTTCTGAAGTCAAGCATCATGTCAATGATTTGTTTTCATTATTACAAGTTCATTTGGCCAGAAATTTTTCACCCTTATTCTGAAAACATTCAGCTGACATCTTAAGTTTCGACAAATAATAGCACTCTTCTAGGGAAACTGATTTAGAATACAAAGGAACGATAGCATGTGTGCTTGTAAGTTTTATCATCCCCAAAATCAATATTAGGAGTTGTAATTTCCTTCAATTTCATGCCATGATCCATTTTCCATTAAAATTTATAACTGCTAAGACGTTATTTTAAAACTTTCAAAAATCATACATTGTTGAGCATGAGACAAACATAAAATTCGATTTTTTTGGAAAGGACTCCTGACTATAGAGCAGATTAAACTCATGTTTACTTAAAATGTATGAAAACTTACTTAAGTATTAGAAAATGCATACTAAACAGCAAGAAAATACTTCAAATCTTAATATAGAAATTACATAAAAAAAACTAAACAGTCTTGGCTATAATTTGTTCCATCCTACTCTCAAGCCCCTTTAGATAATCCTCAAGAACCTCAGCTTCGAGCTGCTGGTTATTCTCACTAAGCAAATTTGTGGCCACTGCAATTGCAGATTCAATCTTCTCAATTTCTTCTGTGGAGAGCTTTACGTTAATATCCTCCTCATTCTTTAAAGCATTTCTCATTTTGTAAATGTAATCATCCAATGCATTCACTGCTTTAGATTTCTTTAGGAATTTCTTGTCGTAAATACAGTAATTCTCAGCTTCTTGTATTAATTTCTTAACTTGACAACCTTTCATGTGAAAGAGTTATTGTAATCTCATTTGATGTGCCAGAAATATTATTCTTAACAGAAACTGTCAAAATACCATTTTCATCAATAGAAAAACAAACTTCAGAAGCATGCGAGCCACGAGGAGCTGGAGGAATTCCAACAATTTCAAAAGAGCCAAGCAAATTGTTGTCACAGGCTCTTGTTCTCTCACCCTCGTAAACCTCAATTAAGTCCTCCGGTTAGTTATCTTCAGTTGTAATATATCTTTCTGTCTTCTTGACAGGAATGCAAGTGTTCCTAGGAATCACCACATCCATGATATCTCCTACTAAAGACCTACCAAGAGACAAAGGTGTAACATCCTGCAGCTCCAACTTTGGAACATTCTGGATATCTTCACTTAACAAAGCAGCCTGAATAGCCGCCCCAAAAGCTACAGCCTCATCAGGATTAATGCTCTTGCACAACTCTTTCCCCTTGAAAAAATCCTGTAATAGCTGCTGCACTTTGAGAATCCTAGAAGACCCACCTACAAGGACAACATCATCTACATTACTCTTGTCCGTGTTAGCATCCGTAAGACAACTCTCAACAGTCTTCATGCATTCATTGAAAAGTTCCAAATTTATTTCCTCAAACTTGGCACGATTGATTGATGCAGAAAAATCAATGCCATCACATAAAGAATCTATCTCAATAGTTGCAACAACAAGATAAGAAAGTGATCTTTTTGCACTCTCACAAGCTGTTTTCAATCTCCTCAAAGCTCTTGGATTTCCACTTATATCTACTTTGTTCTTTCTCTTGAACTCTTCTACAAAGTAACTCACCATTCTATTATCAAAGTCCTCTCCTCCAAGGTGCGTGTTTCCAGCTGTAGCCTTAACTTGAAAGACATTATCCTTAATGGTTAGTAGAGACACATCAAAAGTGCCACCACCAAGATCAAAGACAAAAATATTCCGTTTTTCGACACAATTAATTCTTTTGTCAAGGCCATATGCAAAAGCTGCAGCAGTAGGTTCATTTAATATCTTCATAACATTCAGGCCAACAATATTACCCACATCTATAGTGGCTTTCCTTTGTGAATCACTAAAATATGCAGGCACAGTAACAACTGCATTCTTAACGGGTGATTCTAAATATGCCTCAGCAATTTCTCGCATCTTTGTCAATACCACAGATGATACTTCCTCGGCACAAAGCTGCTTCTCTTGATTCTTGTACTTTACCGTAATCATGGGTTTGCCATTGACACCAGCAGTGACTTTAAATGGCCACAACATTATATCATCTTGAACTACTTGATCACTAAACTTCCTACCAATTAACCTCTTAGCATCTGGAAATTTAACATTTGTAATTCTCAATTAAATTATTCAGTACTTCAGCATTATTAATCATAGTAAAACAATTATAACAAGTATATAAAGGAAGTAAAAAGAATAGAAATACCAAAGACAGTGTGTTGAGGGTTGGCAGCAGCTTGATTCTTAGCAGCATCACCAATCAACCTTTGATCTTTAGTAAAAGCAACACAAGAAGGCGTTGTTCTGTTTCCTTGATCGTTGTGAATGATCTCAGCTCGACAATATTGTTCCTGCCAAACAGCAACGCATGAATACGTTGTGCCAAGGTCAATTCCTATCGCAAGTCCTTCGTATTTTCTTTTCATGTTCTTTCAAGCAAACAAAATTAGCTCAAAACAGAATTGGTGAGAAAGGAGAGCAAGTTGCAGATTTTATTCTTGTTTTCCACTCACTCAGAAGATTTATATTCAAAATGAAAACGGAAGACAGAGAGTTAGTACTAGCTATTTGAAAAGATATATATAATCATTGTTTGTTTGGAAAACTGAAGTGTCTCTTTGGTTGTTGTAGTTTTTCTGCTCTTGTTTCGAATTCCAATACTAAACATTTTTCCAAGGCATGGTAACTTCGTTTTGGAAAATTGTTGTTTTAGTTTAACATAAAAATAACTTTTTTTTTTGTTGGTGATTATAAAAGTATTAAATGAAAAAGTTATCATCATTAAACTTAACCATTTTATTTGCTGATTGAACTTTAACGAAGGAACATGCGGAGTACTACAAGTCTAGAACTAGGTATTATACGATGATGAGTCTCTTTTAAGTGGTGATGTTTATTTTGATAGGTGTTGTCAGCATGAGTGTTGTTGGTAGGGCGTGGTTAGGTGTTGTGTGTAGATGTGTTTTTTATGGTGTTTATTTTCGAATACACGGCGCATTTAATTTGTATTCTCTGAATCACTGCTATCTTTGATCACATACCATTCTTACTTCAACTTGATCCCATGTCGCGGCGCCAACCTCATCATTGGTTTCGCTTTAACAATGCCTAGTTAGAACTTAACAGCTTGGTGAAAAATAATTGGCGCTACTATCCTTATTCAAATGAGTAGTGATATTTGAACAACTTTTTTGGTACAATTTTTGGGACAACCTTGTTGTGTTTTCTTCTTATTGGTCAAAAACAATAGAGAGAGAAAAATGAAGAGAGAGAATAAGAAGATAATGTGAGTATGAGAGAGAAGGTTGTACAAAAGTTATACAAAAATGATTGTACAAATATCATTTCTCTATTCAAATATAACAGCCAAGTTAAAACTATGTTTGCTGACATGGCTTCCTGGAGTAAAAATATAACCCCTAATTTTTGGAAGCAAATCTTTATACTAACAATTTAGAGTTCTTAGAAATAGCCTATTTCAAATTCCTTTCCTCTAAGGATGTCCACCTCATCAAAAGCCTACTTGGCATATGTTCCCAAAATTCCTCCTAATTTTTAATACAAGCTTAATAATTTTAATTATTATTAAAAACCGTTTTTTATTTAACATTAAATTGTACATAAAGTAAATAGTTGGTTACAATCAGATAATGATTAATATAATTACTGTTTCGATTAAAATTTATATTTTACAATAAAAATTTGAACGTTACAAATCAAATAATTACTAATCTAATTAGTATTCAATTAACATTTATATGTAACATTCAAAATTTGGTTGGTTACAAAATTATAATAAATAAACTGAATAAATTCTATTTTGAATTTTGGGACGTTACACTAAGGCATTAACCTACTAATTAAAAAATTAATTGTATTAATTAGTTTTTAAGGTTATATAATTAATTTTTGTTTGTTACAAAACTATATTACATAATTATTTATAAGATATTATTAAATATTAAATTAAATTTCAAATGTTATGAAGTTAATTTTTTGTACGTTACATGAAATATAATTTAACCGTTTAATGCACGTTTTATAATATTAAAGACGTTGATAATATTAATTTTAAAACGGTCAAATTGATAATTAATTTATATTAACCGTTATGGTACTATTTTTCTATATAAATAGTAGAGATTTTGGGTATGAGTAAACAACAATCACAAAATGTAGTTATTCGTTTTCTGTTCTTTGGTGCTCTGGTATCTATATTCTAAACTATTTCTGTAATTTTTCTATTGCAAAGGAAAATGTCAACGAAACACAACTTCATCTCTAATGTTTCGCCAAGAAAACAATCGTGGACATTGGTTGTGAGGGTTGTTCGTGCTTGGTTTGGTCAAGACTACAAAAATAAAAAACTACCATTTTTCATGGAGTTGGTTCTAATGAATCGAAAGGTACCTTTTTCATATCGTTTTTCTTTTTTGTTTTTTTTTAGTATTTTTTGTTTAAAGTATAGTGTTCTCAACTTTTTTATCTAGGGTGATCGAATTGGTGCGTCTATACGAAGAACATTGATCTACAAGTTCAAGGAACAACTCCAAGAGGGAATGGTGTTCACGATTTCCTCATTTAATGTTGCTAGCAACAGTGGTTCGTATCGACCATCATGCAACGAATACAAACTGGATTTCACAATCAACACAAAAGTCAAACTATCTAAAACTGTTTTGGTCCCAACAAACGTGTATTCGTTTACACCTGCACCTCATGTTTTCAATGAATCTTACGACAACAACTACTTAGTTGGTACGTGACTATAATTTTCTTCATGTAGATTTTTTTAAATATTATTTTTGCTTACAAAAATAACACAATAATTTATATATTGAATTAATAAAATGTTTTGTTTAATATGATTCAATTGTACGTTATATTCTTTTAATAATAAATAGTAATTTCATCGATATTTTAATGTGTGTTATATATGCAGATGTAATAGGAGTCATGATTGGAGTTGGAGTTGGAGTTGAAAGAGAGTACGAAAGAGATGGTGTAAAAACTAAAATGAATGTCATTGAATTGGATTCAAATGGGTAGGTTTAATTTATTTTTTTTGTAATTGTAATTTTTCAAGACCTGTATTATAGTATTTTTATTAATATTTGTATAATCTTTGACAATTTCAAATAGGTACGTACCGTTTTAAATGTACTCTTTTTGGAGAGTATGTTGAAGAGCTGAACTCTTTCCTATCTTCCGGTGAATCTCAAAATGCTGTTGTAGCCATTATGTTGACAAAAGTTAAATTGTTTCAAGGTAATAATTTATGACTAGCAATTGTGATTGTTTGTTTATACGAATATATATACTTGATTCATATACTTTTGAATCTTAATGATAGGAAAACCAGCATTGCGAAATGCATTTTCTTACACTAGAATCACATTCAATCCTGAAATGGGTGAAACAAAGGAAATAAGGAAAAGGTATATATATTTTTTTTAATATAACATTTTTTTTCTTAAGTTATAATATTATTGATTGATACTTTTTATTATAGCTTTCTTAGTGCAAATACAAATTCTCCTGCATCGGGATTGATCCAGTTACCAAATTCATCTCGCATACCTGTAAATGAGGAGTTTCTCTTACTTACTCCTAGGACCACTATTGAGGAGTTGAAGAATGTTAATAAGGTTTTTTATTTTATTTTATTACAGGTCTATTTTGGTAAAGTTTGTACACCTTTTGGTATAATGTTATTTTGTATGGTGATGCGGCACCTCTTTTATTGTCTTGGGAATTTCAATTTTCAATTGAACAAATCGTTTTTGTTGCATGTATTGACAATTCAATAAAAAAAAAAAACAGTTTCCATATTTTCAATTTACAATTTACTTATGTCTTAAACTTTACACAAATTCTAAAGTAAATACAAAAATTAAGTTTCCCTAAGTGTGAATAATTAGCGATAACCTATTATTTTAAAAATATTGTTTTTGTGTTTTAAACTTATTTTTTGTTCACAAATATAAAACGAAACATGATTTGTTAATGCTTTTTTTATATTCAAAATTTAACATAAAAATTCATTTTTTTTTTAATGAAATACAAAATATACATATATTTATGAGGTAAATTTTATTCAAAAATGTGCTTATTTTGATAAATTAAAAAAATAATGTTAATGAATATTATTTATGAAACCAATAAAAATAATAGATGTAACTAAAATTTTGAATTTAGGTTTTTTTTATTTATAATTGCGATCATAGAAATCATTGTGATTAAGTAAAAAATTAATATTTTATTAAGAGTGAAAAATTAAAACATAGGTAATCATATCCATTTGATATATTGAATGACTGACAAACCAAAGCTAATACAAACTCTTACTAATTAGTTAATTTTTTAGAAATATATTAATTATTTATAGTGTTTTTATCTTTTGGATTTAATTGTACTTTTGTTGATTATTTTATCACTCTCACAAAAATAGTCATCTATAAAATTTAACTTTTTGATCTCAATAAATGATTATTTATCGTTCAATTTTAAATACGAAGATAAAATACCACATAATGCCAAAATTATGGATGAAAAGAAACAAAAACAATAATATTTAAAAAATCTGTTAAAATTTAAATCATATTAAAAAAATTTAAATAAAATGTATCCCGTGCTTGGCACGGGGCGTTACACTAGTTAACAACAAAGAGCAGAAATTGAAGCATTCTGTATCTAATTAAGCAGTTGACGAAAACTACCACACATTGCTCACAATGCAGCCTAATTTAGCTACCATTTTTACTTCAAGAAGATAGCTACTGGAAATAGAGATCAAAAATATTTTGGCTTTCTAATAGAAATAAGAAGAACAAATTCTTTCATGCCTCTACTGGAAACACTATCAAGAATGAGGTATCATCCGCTTTACTTAAATTTTCCTTATAAAAAATGTTTATATTTAAACTCGGTATCCGATTCAAGTACCGACTAATTCAGGAAAAAAAGTATATAAATATTACAAACTAAAATAGCTCTATGTTTCTAAGTTTTTTTTTATTAACATGTAATCCCTCTTATATCAAAATAAGAAAATATTAATTTTTCATATTCATTGAATAATTGATGCATTTGGTTTATAATATGGATCTGATGATACATCAGTTATTCAATAAACCTTTTAAAGAATTTTTTTTCTCATATTTCAGACCGAAGTGAGATAAAGATGTTCATGGGACGGATTGGTTCACTTTTGAGTGAAACCATTGCCTAAACTGATTAAATGTATAATCACTGATTTTGTTTGGGTTAGAATCATCAAATAAACTAAAAATATGTACAAAAATATTTGAGAACTTTGTCAAATATAAAAAAAAAAAAAAATCTAAAATTAAAACACTTCAATAACTAAAGTCTCACGTCAACTTAAAAAAAAAAGTGTACAATCAAATCTCACACACCAATTATAACCTAATACAATATCAAAATGTTAAACCTTCTGAAATAAAAAATAAACTTAAAAATGTATCACCAATTGAATTAAGTTGAAGGGTTAACGAAGAAAAGAAGATAAATGTGATAATAGATAAAATACTTCTTTAAGAAAAGAAGATAAAATACTAATACTAATAAAAAATATTTATCCTTTATGTATTCCCTTGTCTTTTCTTGAGTATTGTTGTTGATACATTTGATTTGGTTGAGAAACACAAATAAATTACTCAAATGTCCTTCGGCAGTTAACTGTCGAAATTTTAAAGAACCGGCTGCAGTTAACTTCCGAGGAAAACAACTGCCGAGGAATTTCAAACCTGAAATTAAATAAGGAAATACACCTAAATTTTCCTTAATTAAATTTAATTCTTTAATCCTTTTAAGGAATTAAACATAGTTATTTTTATGATTTCATTCATATGATTTTGTTGCCATAAATGAAGAAATATGAGAGATGAATAATATCTACAATCGGTAGTTAATTGACCTAAAATGATGATTCAATAAATATTATTAATGACAATTTATGGTTTTTGTCAAACAAAAAAAAAAAACAGGTTTGAGGTTTCCTCGGCAGTTAACTGCCGAAGTTTTCAGATTTCCTCGATAGTTTACTGCCAAAGTTTTTCCTCGGTAGTTAACTGCAGCCGGTTCCATAATTCGGCAGTTAACTGCCGAGGAGCATTTAGGTAAATTACTAGTGTTTCTCAGCCAATGACAATGTGTCAACAACAATTCTCTTAAGTTTTTTTTTTTCAAACCACATTTTTGGTAAACCTCTTGTTTTTTCATTAAATTCTTAATGCAAGTAAATAGGAAAAAAAAATCCATCTTATTTTATAAACTTTAATTTTAAAATCATAAATAATTCTTTAATTTTCAAATTTATATAAAATTAGAAAAATATTTTATGATTATTAGTTTTGTTATGGCTATTTATTTTTAAAATGGTTTAAATTATAAATGTTGTTTCTATTTAAGGAAAATGATGTTTATATATTATAATTATATTATACCTTCATTGAATTCACGATCAGTCTACAAATAAATAAATAAAATTTAGAATGTGTCTGCACATATATTTTATGTGGATAGACATTCTCCATCCATAGATTCAAATAGAAATAGTAACAATTATATTGAATGAACATGACCATTGGCCACCAAGCAAAGACCATCAAACCTGAATATTGTAAATATTTGCGCTGTGCTCCTTAGTCCTTACCATTGGACGAGAGATAACTGAAACAAGTTTTGTTAAATGAATGCAATCCTTACCTCACAAACTAATTTTATAAAGATGTGCTAGAAATAGATTCAACAACCTCCATAAATAATGCATAATTCAATCTTGCAGTTTGTCTCTAGGTAGATAAAATCTAGTTCGAGAGGTCTTGTTTTATTGAAATAGATATATAAATAAGGAGACATTTTATATCTAGCTAGATATAAATAAACTATTTTTTATTAAAATAGTTTGTTTTCGTCAGAAACTAAAAATTTTATCTTACTTTTAGGGAGTAAATTGAGTTTTTTTTTTGTTTTTCTTAGAGACTAAAATTGGACTTCACTCTTAAAATAAATTATAAATCATATGCAATAAAGTAAAGATATGAATTAGAAGGAATCTTGGGATGAAAAATCAAACTAATTAGCTAGGAAAAAATCAAACCAATCAATGCTCTATAATACGATAACAATGATTTTAAAGTCATTGTACATGTACAACCACAACTTTTTAGCCAATGTCATGTTCAAAGACTTGGAAAAGTAGTTATAACGTTTTGATTTTGCCTAGCTCAAGAAATTTAGAAATTTGATGAGTTTAGCTACAAAAATTTAAAAATTTCGAAAGAAAATTTGAATTCTAGATCAGTCTACACGTCCTCTAAAAAAAACCAGTCTATACATAAACAATATTGTATATTCAACTATATTGAAAATTATATTGTATTTTCAATAGAAATATCAAACAATTATATTGAATGAAAATGACAATGCTCACCAAGCAAAACTGAATTTTGTTTTAGAAAATATTGTATTCTCAATTTAGCTATAAATATTTACCTTGCATTCCTTAGCATTCATTTCATCCACACTTGCTTTTCTATTGGTTTTCTTTCAGTTAAACCATTTACACTTTCCACAAAATCATTCATGGCGTGGGTTCTTCTGTTTTTGCATATTTTTCTCTTCCATTTTCCATCATTCTCTTCTTCTTCTTCTTATTCTTTCAATTTTTCATGTCATCATGACGAGAGCTCTGCTCTGCTTCTGAATAAAACAGCAACATGGCAAAATGGGACTGATTGCTGCTCATGGCATGGTGTCACATGTGACACAATCTATGGTCATGTGATTGGCCTCGACCTTGGCGATGAAGGCCTTGATGGTATATTACAACCTAATAGTACCCTTTTCGATCTTGCTCATCTCCAAACACTCAACCTTTCTTCCAATGATTTCTCAAACTCCCATTTTCATTCTAAGTTTGGTGGATTCTTTAATCTTACACATCTTGACTTGTCTAATAGTTTCTTTAAAGGTGAAGTTCCAACTCAAATCTCACACCTTTCCAAATTAGAATCACTTCATCTCTCCGAGAATTTTGATTTAATTTGGGGGGAAACCACGTTGAAGAGGTTTGTGCAAAATGCAACAAATTTGAGGGAGCTATTTTTAAATCAAACAAACATGTCTTCAATAAGACTAAACTCCATAAATTTTCTCTTCAATAAATCTTCCTATTTGGTTACTCTTAATCTTAAATCAACAGAATTAAGTGGAAAATTAAAAAAGAATGCTCTTTGTTTGCCAAGTATTCAAGAGCTAGACATGTCAGAGAATTCCTACCTTCAAGGCGAGCTTCCTGAATTGAGTTGCAATGCTTTTCTCACTACCTTAGATCTCTCAGATTGTGGATT
Source organism: Medicago truncatula (assembly GCF_003473485.1). Taxonomy (NCBI): domain Eukaryota; kingdom Viridiplantae; phylum Streptophyta; class Magnoliopsida; order Fabales; family Fabaceae; genus Medicago; species Medicago truncatula. The sequence continues at coordinate 12,334,133 of NC_053043.1, read as the reverse complement.
CCAAGGGCCAATTCCTCTGTCCTTTTCTAACTTCACACATCTTAATTCCATAAGTCTCTCAGAAAACCAACTTAATGGTTCAATCCCCTCCTCATTTTCAAACCTTCAACGTCTCATTCACGTGGATCTTTCATTCAATTCATTTAGCGGTCAAATACCAGATGTGTTTAGTGCGATGACCAAACTGCAAGAACTCAATCTAGCTTCAAACAAATTACAAGGACAAATTCCGTTTTCATTATTTAACTTGACTCAACTTGTTACATTAGATTGTTCGCATAACAAATTAGAAGGTCCCCTTGGCAACAAAATCACAGGGTTTCAAAAGTTAACTTATTTCAGTTTAAGTGATAACTTTCTAAACGGAACAATTCCTCCCACCTTGTTATCTTTGCCTTCTTTGGAACATCTAGAGCTGTCAAACAATCGATTTACAGGACATATCAGTGCAATCTCATCGTATTCGTTAGATACGCTATATCTATCTGGTAACAAGCTACAAGGCAATATTCCAAAATCCATTTTCAACCTTACAACCCTAACTAGACTAGATTTATCATCAAACAACTTGAGTGGTGTTGTTGATTTTCAACTCTTTTCCAAACTTCATTGGTTGTTTTTTCTGTCCCTTTCACATAATAGCCAATTATCACTAACCTTTGAATCCAATGTCAGTTTCATTTACTCCCGACTAAGAATATTGTATTTTCCTTCTGTCAATTTGACAGAATTTCCCAAGATTGAATTCCCAAGATTAGATTCTCTTGATTTGTCAAATAATAAACTTAATGGAAGCGTGCCCAATTGGTTGCTTGAAATATCAGGATCTTTGAACCTCGCTGGAAACCGTTTCACTTCCATAGACCAAATTAGCACACAATCAATTGGCACGTATTATTCCAGCTCAAGGAATATTAACCAGCTCGGTGGCCTTGATCTTAGTTTTAACTTACTAGCTGGTGACCTCTCTGTATCAATTTGCAACATGAGTTCACTTCAAACACTCAACCTGGAACACAATCAATTGACAGGTATCATTCCACAATGTCTTGCTGATTTATCATCCCTTCAAGTTTTGAATCTACAAATGAACAAATTTCATGGCACTTTGCCAAGTAACTTCTCAAAGATGAGTGCACTTGAGACTCTGAATCTTTATGGCAACCAATTAGAAGGCCATATTCCTAGATCCTTGTCTCTCTGTAAAGGGTTGAAGTTTCTAAACCTCGGCAGCAACAAAATAGAAGACGAGTTTCCTGATTGGCTTCAAACACTGCAAGATTTGAAAGTTTTGCTGCTGCGAGACAATAAGTTGCATGGTATCATTGTTAATCTAAATACAAAGCATCCATTTCCAAGTTTAACTATTTTTGATATCTCAGGCAATAACTTTAGTGGTCCGCTACCAAATGCCTATTTTGAAAAGTTTGAAGCCATGAAGAATGTTGCTGAATTGGTATACATGACGAATAATATAGGGCAGCTAGGTCTTAACAATAGGGCCAACCCAGTCTCCATCCGATCAATTGCACCCTACTATGATTCTGTGATTGTGGCATCAAAAGGGAACAAAATGACATGGGTTAAAATTCCAAACATCTTAGTAATTATTGATTTGTCAAGAAACAAATTTGAAGGAGAGATTCCAAATGTTATTGATGAGCTTCAAGCACTTATAGGGCTTAACCTTTCCCATAACAGACTCATTGGTCCTATTCCCAAATCCATGGGAAACTTGACAAACTTGGAATGGCTGGATCTCTCATCAAATATGCTCACTGATGTGATTCCAGCAAAATTAACCAATTTGGGCTTTCTTGCAGTTTTAGACTTTTCCAATAACCATCTAGTGGGAGAAATACCTCGAGGAAAACAGTTCGAGACATTTTCAAATGATTCATATGTAGGAAACTTGGAGTTATGTGGATTTCCCTTGTCAAAGAAGTGTGGACCTGAACAATATTCTCAACCTTCACTTAACAACAGCTTTTGGAGCGACGCGAAATTTGGATTTGGATGGAAACCGGTGGCAATTGGATATGGATGTGGATTTGTGATTGGAATAGGCCTCGGATATTGTATGTTTTTAATTGGAAAGCCTAGATGGCTTGTGATGATATTTGGTGGTCAGCCTAAAAGAAGAGTGAAAAGGAGAACAAGAGTGAGTAGGAACCATGGTGCAACCATGAATCAGAATCAAATGGTGGCAATGTCGTAGTCTTGTTGTGGTTATTTTCTCTATTGTGTGTTAGTTTTTACCTTCTATATTTTAAATAAGTTTGATCTCAGTGCGACAGTCTTGTAACTCTTATATATCTTTGTAAAAAAAGTCCAAATTATCAGTTTCACATTCAAATGCTTTTTAAGTAAAACATTCCACTTAAGTAAGCACCCTGGATTTGATTTACTTTGTTTGACATATATAGAAATTAAATGAAAACATGCTACTTGATCTACTTAATTTTTACCTCGTGTTTAGGATTCGTTTGAGCTGAATAGAGACATGATAGGTAGTGTCGGCACAATGTATTTTTAGACTTTAGACAGAATTTAAATAAAGAATTTTAAGTGTGTTGAGGAAGAATAAAACAAAAAATAAGAAATTTTGTTCATAGGTTGAAAGTAATTATGTTTGACGCGTGTTGGACACTAAATTTAGATATCTCGTCAATCAGAATTTAAACTTTGGTTCGTTAGATTATGAGTCTAACCCTTTTCACTAGAATCAACCCCATTAGTGCAAGATTTAAAAAAATTATAAAAAATCACTAATATATGTTGAATATAATATTTAATATAGACACTGTTTACTAATCGTTAGAGTACAAAGGAATGATAGCATGTGTGCTTGTAAGTTTTATCATCCCCAAAATCAATATTAGGAGTTGTCGTTTTCTTCAATTTCAGGGGGAACAAAATTCAATTTATAAAAGAAACTTGGAAGTATTTCTAGCTTGGTAAGACATGATCCATTTTCCATCAAAATTTATAACTGTTGAGACCTCAAGTTTAAAACTTCCAAAAATCAATACATCATTGAGCATGAAACAAACAAAAAATTCGATTTTTCTGGAGAAGACTAATGCAGAATAAACTCGTCGAGAACACTGAAATGGAAGCCTTCCTATTTGTTGGCTTTGTAAACTAATCACATAATTCCCAAAATACCTGCATTGATTTAAATAGCTGAATTTTATCAAACCTTACATAACAGAAAGACAATAATTAAAATCTTAATTGAGAAAACAAACTAATTAGTCTTGGCTATAATCTGTTCCATTCTACTCTCAATCCCCTTTAGATAATCCTCCAAAACATCTATTTCAACCTGCTGGTTTTTCTCATCAAGCAAATTTGTGGCCACAGCAATTGCAGATTCGATCTTCTCGATTTCTTGTGAAGAGAGCTTCACATCAATATCCTTTTTCTTTAAAGCATTTCCCATTTTGTAAATGTAGTCATCCAAAGCATTCACTGCTTTGGCCTTCCTTAGGAATCTCTGGTCTTCAATATGAAAATTCTCAGCCTCTTTAATTAATTTGTTTATTTCTTCACTTGACAACCTTTCTTTGTAATTAGTTATTGTAATCTCATTTGAATTGCCAGAAGAACTATTCGTAGCAGAAACTGTCAAAATACCATTTTCACCAATAGCAAAACATACATCTGAAGAGGGGGAACCACGAGGAGCTGGGGGAAAACCAGAAAGACGAAAAGAACCAAGCAAATTGTTGTCACTGGCTTTTGTTCTCTCACCCTCGTAAACCTTAATCAAGGAACTGGATTGGTTATCTTCAACTGTAAAATATTCTCGTGTCTTCTTCACAGGAATGCAAGTGTTCCTTGGAATCACCACACTCATGACATCCCCTATTATTGACCTACCAATGGACAAAGGAGTAACATCCTGCAACACCAAATTTGGAACATTCTTAACATCTTTACTCAACAAAGCAGCTTGAACAGCTGCCCCATAAGCAACAGCCTCGTCAGGGTTAATGCTCTTGCACAATTCCTTCCCGTTGAAAAAGTCCTGTAATAGCTGTTGGACTTTGGGAATCCTAGAAGATCCACCAACAAGTACAAAATCATCTATAGTACTCTTGTCCATCTTTGCATCCATAATACAACTCTCAACAGTCTTTATACAATCATTAAGAAGATCTAAATTCAATTCCTCAAACTTTGCCCGATTGATGGATGAAGAAAAATCAATGCCTTGAAATAAAGAATCTACCTCAATAGTTGCAACAACAAGAAACGAAAGTATTCTTTTTGCCCTCTCACAAGCAGTTCTCAATCTCCTCAAGGCTTTTGAACTTGCACTAATATCCAATTTGTTCTTTCTCTTGAACTCCTGTGCAAAGTAGTTTACCATTCTATTATCAAAATCCTCTCCTCCAAGGTGAGTGTTTCCAGCAGTGGCCTTAACTTGGAAGATGTTATCCTTAATAGTTAGGATAGAAACGTCAAAAGTGCCACCACCAAGATCAAACACAAAAATGTTTCTTTCTCCAACACAATCAGCTCTCTTTTCAAGGCCATATGCAACAGCTGCAGCAGTGGGTTCATTCATTACCCTCATAACATTGAGACCAGCAATTGAGCCAGCATCTATCGTTGCTTTTCGCTGAGAATCACTAAAATAAGCAGGTACAGTAACAACAGCATTCTTTACCGGTGATTCTAAATATGCCTCAGCAATTTCTCGCATCTTTGTTAGTACCATAGATGATACTTCTTCAGCACATAGCTGCTTCTCCTGGCCTTTGTAGTTAACAGTAATTATTGGTTTGTCATTGACACCAGCAGTGACCTTGAACGGCCATAATAATGCATCATCCAGAACAATAGGATCACTAAACTTCCTACCAATTAATCTCTTAGCATCTGAAAAAACGATATTAATAAGGTCTAATTATTTATTTGGTCCATAATTTATTAGGGAAATTCTAAATAGATCCATGAACTATAATTTTGCTTTTTGAACTTGTAAATAATTTGTAATTTGGTTTTTGGGTTTTTAAATAATGAATCATTAAAGATTATTTAAAAGTAAGTTCAAAACCTAAATACAAACTTTAGTTTAGGAACCGTTTATAATATTCTCTTTGCTCAATAGTCTAGGTAACAAAAGCAAATAAACAATAAAAACAAACATTCGAAGGAGTAAATGAATTGATATTACCAAAAACCAAACTTCATTTCACTCAGTGAGGTCGGCTCTGGATAGATCAATGGACTTGTCAGCAATCTAAAATTTAGTCCTTCAATTTTTTAATAATTTGCAATTAGGTTTTCAAACACTTAAAGGACAGAAAGAATAGAAATTTATTTACCAAAGACAGTGTTTTGAGAGTTAGCAGCAGCTTGATTTTTAGCAGCATCACCAATAAACCTTTGATCTTCAGTGAAAGCAACACAAGAAGGTGTTGTTCTGTTGCCCTGATCGTTGTGAATGATTTCAACACGAGAGTGTTGTTCCTGCCATACTGCAACACATGAATACGTTGTACCAAGGTCTATTCCCACGGCACGTCCTTCTTCGCATTTTCTTGCCATGAATCTGTCCACAAGTAAATGAAAGAAGTTAAGGAACGAATCAGAACATTTACATTTGACTTGAAGTTGAAATGAAATGAAAATATTACTTGTTGAGGTTTACCCGTCAAGACTAAACGCAATATGTACTACCATTGTAATCTATTCTGTACATATAAATAGTAACCAAGTATATGAAATGAAATTATTTGAAAACCCAATCGTCTCATGTGCTTTTGTTGTGTGTTTTCCAAGGGTCACATTGTGCATAGTATTTTGTTGGAATATTTTCCAAGTACGGTTTCAACTTCCAATACTAACTAGAATATTGTTGTATTTAATTTAATATAATTTTTTTAAAGAATATAAAATTATTTCTATTAAATAAGTTTTTCATTCTTTAAAATATAGCGAATTTTAATTTTAATCGCTAGAAAATTAAACATAATGTTTTTGTCCTCACAAATTTTTTTATTTTGTTTTTGGTCCCTAACGGTCGAGTTATGTGAATATGAATGTCAAGATTATGAATTTTTTATGTTCAAAATGTATGCATGTTATACCCATTTATTATATTCAACTTTTGTATGTTAATATTATTATGTTCAAAAAATGTCAAGAACACGACAAAATTATATTTATTAAGGACCAAAAAAATTGTGAGACAAACTTTACCCCTTTTTTCTTAAAAAAAAGTAAAATAAACTTAACCCTTTTATTTGCAATAATATGTCTAAGTTTTTCTTTTTATCATGCTAACTAGTATTATTGGGGCACTTGCTACGGAAACAAAACAAAAAAAATTCATTCACACAAAAAAAAATGTTTGCTTCTACATATAAGACTCGTTGCAAGTTACTAGATGCATTTATTCTTTTTTTCAATTAATACAATAAATTTATTTTGGAATATGAAAAGTAACATTAAATTTATTTTATATAGTAAAGGTAATTTAGTAATAGTCATACATATTTCAGACAAATTTATTACTCCAACAACTTTTAATAATACTTGTGACTTTTTTTTGTAAAATATGATTATAAAAAGACTGGTGCTAGTCACACCCCAAAAAAAACAAGTTACACCCCAGAATGACTAATATACCCTTAAGTTGAACATAAGTAAACTTAATTTACATTAACCTAAATTGAATAAGTAAACTGAATTTACATTAACTGAACATAAGTAAACTTAATTTACATTAACCTAGATTGAGTAAACTGAATTTACACAAACCTCTTATATCTAGATTGAACGTAAGTAAACTAAATTTACATTAACCTAAATTGAACATAAGTAAACTTAATTTACAGTAACCTAAATTGAACATATCTCATACCAAAACAAACAATAAACAAATAGAAACTCATTGAAAATGAAATTCATGAAATTCACTAACTTTTATGAATATAGTACAGATCAATAACAAAGATGTTGATTCAGATATTGGTTGCACATCTATGATGATTTGTGGATGAAATGGGGGGTAAGGGTTCAGAATGATCATAAAAGATGGGTTTTTAAAAATTTACATGAAGAGGACAATTTTGGTATTATTGTAAAATTTTAAATAAATTTAGGTGTAACTAGTTTTTTTTGGGGTGTGACTAACACCAGTCTTATAAAAAGGGTCAAAGGGAGTATCTTGAAAAGAGCTTTTTTTTCATTTTTTTGGTTACCTAATAAATATTCCTTTTGCTTGTGAAGTTTTTTTCATGTTTGCTCCAAACCTCCTTAAATCTCAGGATCGAACAATTCCCGGGATGGAACCTGGAACCTCCCTAAATCTCCTTGTCCCTTAGCTTACCAATCGAGATACCAACATGGGACAAAGAATATTTCAATAAGGGTGACTGACCAACTTCTACATGGAATTACTCCATCCAATATTTGAATGTATGCATAACAAAATCACTATATTAAACGATGTTAGTTTTTCTGAAATATACACCCTCCGGTCACAAATATAAGCAAAATTCCATATTTTAGATTCATTCATTAAATGATGTATGTAGTCTTTATTGTAGATAACATACATCATTTATTGAATGAATCTAAAATATGGTTTTTTGCTTATACTGTATTTGTGACCGGAGGGTGTATTTATAGATTAATAAAGATTTCATTTTCTAACGATGCTTGTATTTCTATGGAACAAGTTCTCATAAAGAGTTTGGAAAATTCAACTATTTTGTATTAGATTAAGAAAATAGATTGTTCTTTACTAAAATTCTTAAGTGTAAAACTAGATTATTACTTTTCTTATAATCAACAACAGAGAGTACATAGCATTGTCGCATAACAGGAAAATTACTAACATTTAAGAATTCTAGAGATTGTGCAAACCATGACATCATGGTGGAATAGAAAATCGTAGTTCCAAAGGCGCGTGTGTGCAGCCGCAAAACTTGTTACTGTTGATAACTCCACTGTAAGTGTAACATCCCTAATTTTAATCACACATTTACAAAGGAGAGATATAAGAAGTGAATCTGAAGTGCCTAACCCACTACATCTGCAGTCAATTTGTCCAAAACGTTCAACCCATTTGGAGATGCAATTACCACTGTACATCTGCATTACAAAATAATGGAAGCAAATAAAATGAGTTAATATTGTCATATAAACCACTTTCCTTTGTTTCTTTTGCTTCAGGAAAGAATATTAGTAGAACCAATGCAATAATTTAGTAGAACAAGATGTTTAAAAGTGACTAGGATGTTGATCCTGCTTATGTTATTATACTCATGTCTCATGGAACTAAATAAATAGGTTGCAATTGCATCAGACTTCAGGTCTAAAATAAATATTAAAATAGTATCCTCTGCATTTCTTTTTGCCAAATGCTGAAATAATGGATAAAATATACTAATCGTGCCCTTTTTGCACCTCTTTGTAATTGCAGTTTGTATATATTTCTATTATAACTTCTTAACAAATTTTGGATGATATTACCTAACTCGTGAAACCATGCAAAGTTCATCAGTAAGGCTTGGTTTGGAATAGCTTCTCAATGAGAATAAGTTTATAATTCTTCACTTACAAAAATATTCTCATGTATTTGCTATGAAGAAGTTTGAGAGATCTTTTGAAAACGTTGAGACGTAAAGGCTATTTTCAACTTATATTAAAACAACAGGTGTTTTAAAATCTCATCAATGCAAGATTCTTTGATATTTTTGTCCTAAAGGCATTATGAGAAGTTTATTCAAACTAATTGTAAACCATTCTATCAACCATATCAAGCAGTACATCAGAGACTCGAAACATTATCAGATCACCGATTTAAAGCGCATAAAAGATGAGAGAGAAAACTAACGGGGTTTTCGATATGACACCATGGTCTACAACACCATCAACGTTATCAAGGATTTTCGCTACTTCAGCTGCAAGTAATACAAAGTCAATGAGATTGACCAGCACAGACTAAAATATGCATCATCATCACAATTGCAGACAGAACTTACCAAGGCTTGGTATTGGAGATGTGAAGATAACATCAAGAACATTATGTCCTTCCCCTGTGACCAGTGGAAAGTCACCTCCTAGTGGACCTGCTTGCCCAATAGCTGGTCTTCTCCACACCTTATTATACAAAAAGAAACAATAAATATAATTGTAATGAGCAGGCTTTTTGGTAAAACAGTTGAGAGAATGCAGAAAAACATGAGGGACATAAGAAAACCTCTTGGATCAATTAAGAAATAAAATAAGCTACTAAAACAAATAAAGAGACCAATGCATCAAAGATATCTCCAATGTGATCATAAGTGTGTGTACACCAAAAAAAAAAATTATATGATCAGATGATAACTTGAAATCATTTCACACTGATAGTGGATCATACTAAGCTGAATGAGTGGTAAAACAAGAAAAGATACAATTGATCAAGAAACATACAGAAGAAAAAGTCAGCATCACCAAGAAACGTTGTGTTGATAAAACAACCAATCAGATCTAACAATTTCTTATTATACACATGAAGAAAAACTCAGAAAAAGAGGGAATGTGTAGCGAACCTCAGCATCGCCAAGAAACATATCGTCAATCTCTTCAGCAGCTGCCAACCAGTTGAGCTGCAAGGAAAATTTTGATATTAAAGACAAATATACAGAAGAAAGAATCGATAAGCTAATAATTAGCACAGCTGCTTACAGACTGAATTAAAACTGGAATAGAACCTTCCAGACCACCTTTGTACTGGTTTTCTTCAATAATGAACACTAGTTTATTGGCGTTATTCAGTATGGACTGCAAACAACAGGAGAAAAAGCGGGGAAATCAATCATCATTAAAACACAAACGTTGATCTTCACAAGAAAATACAGAAGAACAATGTATAGCAACTAGCCTTCTCTTGGATTATGGATTCCTCACTTTGCAATTTCCGACGTCCAATTATAGCAACAAATGTCCCTTCTTCTACACCGTCGGCATCATCAAATGCAATATCAATCTACAACAGAGCAATATCAAATGAGTCTACAATGAAATTTCAGTTCTTTGGAAAATAAAACTTAAAGCACACCTAACTTTACATATCAAGATATCCAAACTTAAATTTACTTTTTACTTCAATATGACTTTATCAAAACATTTTTCTTAGTTATGCGTTTATCTAAGAGATTTCTTCTCTTTAGGAAAATTTTCACCAGCAATTGCATACAAGGCTTTCTGGCAAGCATCCAAGTACCCTCTAAAACAAGTAATACTCAACATTAAAGGAAAATCTAGAATATGATTGTTTTTGTGCACACTTGAGAACTGTCTTGGTAGGTATCCAAAGGAATCCCAGCCTTTGCTGCTTCACTTGCACTTGCAACAGACCTGCACAAACAAATGCATCAATGCCGAATGGATTGGTCGAACTTACATTACTTCCCTAAAATATGCCGACAATTTTCTGCATAGTGAATTGTGATACGATATAAATGTATATAATTACAATTCACCATGTAGAAAATTGTTGTCGGCATATATGAAAGGAAAAAAAATCACGTCGACAATGTATATCGATTGAACTCAGAGAAAGGAGAGGAAGAACTCACGTGGGAATCCCTACTACGTCTTTCAAATTACCATTGCGAAGCTGGCGACCTAAATGCTGAATGGCCATACCAGAAGCATGACCAGACCCCAATCCTACAACCATGCCACTTTTCACATATGTATCCACCTACCAAACACCAACCCATATCTAAAAAATTCATTCATCTTCCAATTAAATGGATAATCACCAAATATAAAAAATAAACATGATTTTGTCAAACACATGCAGTTTTCATTATTTTGTCAACCCATTCACTTGTAGAACAACAAAAAGGGTTGTTGAAAACAGTACAAAGATACAGTTTTGATAAATGTTGCAAAGGTTTCATTAAAGAAAAGCACCAAGGGCATGTTTCTTAATAAAATGTTTATCAAATAAGTACTTATAAACTATTTCTATAACAAAAAATATAAGAAATGATTTCTGTACAATCAAATTTAGTCTGACGAAAATTCAAATGTTTTGCAAAAAGATGTGGTCAATGCAGTTCAAATAAGTGGTTAACTAGGATCAATAAATGATTAATGAACCTATCAGGTATTGAAATTCATTAACCACGAGTTTGAGCATGGTTAACCATAATTTAAATGTAATTAACCACTATGGGTCTGTTTGGTAAGACATAAATTTGAGCTTATGGCTTATTTTCATGAGTTTATAGCGGTTTTCGATAAGCTAATTCAAGTAGTTTCCGTTGGGATTGGCTTATTTTAGAGCTTATGCAAATAAATAAGCATTAATGTATTATTTATAAGCTTGTTAAGGTAGTTTATGAAAAAACTTATGAACATACAATTTTCGTTAGTAAGATCTTATGAATTAACATAAATGCTTAATTATTTTCATAATTTTTTTTTCATAAGCTCAAAATAAGCTCAATCCAAATAGGCCTTATAGCTTAAACATATAGCTTATCACTCTTTATCTCAACTTTAACCCTACAATTTTATTTTAAAAAATAAATATGAATTAAATGCACTTTATTTTATGTTATTTCATATATATAAGTTAATTTAACTGCTAATTTTACAAAACACTACAAATTCAATCAATTAGCTTATCTGTTATAAGCTCATCCGCTATAAGTTAGCTTATCAACTATCTGCTATGTTTTTTTTTTTTTTTACGAAACAGAGCCTATTTGAACTGTTAGGCATTTAAAAAGTTGTCTGTTCGAATAACACAACTAAGAATTAAATTATCGCCTTCATATAAGCTATTATGGAGAGCTTATGAATATGGCATAAGTTGTTGAATTGGTATGAAATGCCACATATTGATGCCCTCCAGAAAAAAGAAAAAATGATGATGACTTTAAAGCTGATATACATACAGTGTATTGAGCTGCTTGGAGGAGAGAAGAAGTGTCATCGAGACAAGAGCGAATGGGCATCATTCTAACAAAAGTGGGACTGATCCTTTTCCTTCTTCTTCTTCTGTCCAATGGAGAAGTGGGTGATGAATTCAGGAGAAGCCCTGTGGAAAGCAATGAAGCTATGGAAGCCATTGATGTTCAATTCTCAATCTCTGTAGTTTCATCTAACTTGCCAGTGATAGTGGATAAGAGAGGGAGGGAGGACATATCCCAGCAACACACAATTTCATATATGATGATTTTTTTTTATTGTTTCTTTTTTTTTTTTTCGGTAAAAAACTAAATATGAAATATATAGAATATTATATAAATATATCACAAATAAATTAGATTTTTTTTAACAAAATATTAATTAAATATGAATTTTTAACCATCAAACATATAAAAATTCATATTTTGTTAAAAATTTCTATTTTTTTTTTAGAGATTCTTATAATATTATCAACTATTCTGCAAAATTTTGTTCAAGGATTAATGGAGGGACCAAAAATGAAGATGAAAAACTTTTGAAGGACTAAAAGTAAAAAAAAAAAAAAAAATCAGTGGTATGATAGAGTTTAATCCACTCCTATTTCACGTCAAAATAGTGTAACTATATTGATCAATCTCTATAGACTTCCTACGAATCATCCAAGACGGATCATTAGGGCTTTGAAAGCCTTCTTTAAATATAAATTTGTTTCCCGAAGTTCAAATGTACCAACACACCACCATGATATAAATTGTCAACTTTCCTACAATTAATAGAAGAAAAAGTTGTTGAAACAAATTTTTTTTTGATGAATATTTCAATGATGCAAACCTTATGAAATAAGGTCTAGATTTTATGATTGATGATCTAGATGTAGACAAAAAAGCATTTACTCAACAATGAAAGAATATGAGTATCATGAGAATATCACAGCAATAGTATCACAAGCTTAAATAAAGAAATTTTGACAGCTCTAATAATGTCGTTATATTCTATTAATTTGGATACTCTGAGTTTATTCGCAGATTCATTCTTTACATTTTTAGCAGTGCTGAATGATATAATCTCTCAATTTAAATGAATGAATATCATTTTATTTTTGTCGAAGAAAAAAAAGCATATTCACTTTTTACTCCGATGAACTTAAAATAAAAAATAAAGATAATATTTCCATAACATAAGGAGGAATTTGTTAATGATCCAATAATTCCAAGACTCCTTTATAATAATCTGAATTTCAACCAGGTCAATGCATATCAACTAGGTAATTGTTATTCCTTTTTGTTTTTTTTATTCTGTTTGTGTATAGCTTCTAGCTTGTAAATATTGTTTGGATACTATTTGCACTCTTTTATTTTTTCCTTTACACATCTTACGTTAAGAAGGACTTTTTGATGTGGTAATATATTTTATTTTAGCATCTTTAAAAAAACATTTAGCAAGTGAGAATGTGAGATAAGGTAAAAAAAAAAAACATTAACAAGTGAGATGTATATATAACACTTTTTTTATTTCTTTGCTAAGTCGGTAGTGTGCTATTAGCATTTTTTTTTTTCTTCATCACAATTCAAACTGTGGTATACTCTCAAGCTTGCGTATATTATTCCCGCACAAGATCAACGCGAGAGACGCTTGATTTTGAAATAACTTGGTATCGTCAGTTTCTATTTATATTTTTTTTTTTTGGTAGATAGACGAAATGGCAAAGCCATTATAAATTCACACACACAAGTGGAGGTACCGGGGTTCGAACCCCGGTCATGGCATCCGGCCTAACAATTTCGGCATTTTACCAGTTGAGCTAGGACTTCTGGATTTCCATTTTGCCCTAAGAGTTTCGGAGTGAGTGTGAAAGGGAATTCAAAACAAGAGGCAAACCTCAACAAAGTTGTATTTTCATTCACACCTCCCTACAACTTTATTTTTATTTTTTCGTTGACAGATTAATGGCGAGAAAATGCGAAGGACTTGCTGTGGGGATAGACCTTGGTACAACATATTCATGTGTTGCAGTATGGCAGGAACAGCACTCTCGAGTTGAGATCATTCACAACGATCAAGGCAATAGAACAACCCCTTCTTTTGTTGCTTTCACCGAAAATCAGAGGTTGATTGGTGATGCTGCTAAGAATCAAGCTGCTTCCAACCCGCAAAACACCGTCTTTGGTAATTTCTATTCTTTCGCTTCCGATGTACTATCCCTAATCATAGCCTATAGGTCTAATACCTCCCTTGTTCATTTAAGTCGGATGTTTGCAACGAATTAGTCCTTATAAGTTTTGCCCTAATTAGTTACAAACAGCTAACTTAAAGGAGTGTGGGTGATATTTGCCCTAATTATAAGTCCATTTAGGGGGGGGGGGGAATATTGCCCCGGTATATCAGTGTCATATTAAATTAGTACATACAAACCGGTACACAAAAGGTTTTTTTGGGTTGGGTAACTGTGTTAATGTTGCGAAGCATCCACTGATTTTTGTTACCGATTAATCCACGTCAGGGAACCTGGTATTTTCATAACATTCACACATAAAATAAACACGTTAAATACATTATCTAATTTTCTCAAAAAATGTGAAAATTACAAAAGGCTTATAAAAGAGGCTGAAGTGCCAACAATTGAATGATGAAAGTTACTAATGTTAATTTTTCAGATGCTAAGAGGTTAATTGGTAGGAAGTTTAGTGATCAAGTTGTTCAAGATGATGTGATGTTGTGGCCATTCAAGGTCGCTGCTGGTGTCAATGACAAACCCATGATTATTGTCAAGTACAAGGGTCGAGAGAAGCAGCTATGTCCCGAAGAAGTATCATCTATGGTACTCACAAAGATGCGAGAAATCGCTGAGGCATATTTACAATTTCCAGTTAAGAATGCAGTTGTTACCGTGCCTGCTTATTTCAATGATTCTCAACGAAAAGCAACTATAGATGCTGGTGTCATTGCTGGCCTCAATGTTATGAGGGTAATGAACGAACCCATGGCAGCCGCTGTTGCATATGGTCTTGACAAGAGAACTGATTGTGTTGGAGAACGAAATATTTTTGTTTTTGATCTCGGCGGTGGCACTTTTGATGTGTCTCTCCTAACAATCAAAGGTAATGTCTTCCAAGTTAAAGCCACAGCCGGAAACACTCACCTCGGGGGAGAGGACTTTGATAACAGAATGGTAAACTACCTTGCTCAAGAGTTCAATAGAAAGAAAAAAGTGGACATGAGTGGAAATCCAAAAGCCTTGAGGAGGTTAAGAACTGCTTGTGAGAGGGCAAAAAGATCATTGTCTTTCCTTGTTGTTGCAACCATTGAGGTAGATTCTTTATTTGAAGGCATTGATTTTTCTTCATCGATCAATAGGGCCAAGTTTGAGGAAATGAATATGGATCTTCTTATTGAGTGTATGAAGATTGTTGAGAGTTGTCTTAGTGATGCTAAGATGGACAAAAGTAGGGTGGATGAAGTTGTCCTTATTGGCGGGTCCTCTAGGATTCCCAAAGTGCAGCAACTATTGCAGGATTTTTTCAAGGGGAAGGAGCTGTGCAAGAGTATTAACCCTGAGAGGCGGTTGCTTATGAGGCAGCTGTTCAGGAAGGGGAGAATTACCATATTGAAGACAAGAAATTCCTAAGGAAGGCTAAAGCAGTGAATGCATTGGATCTCTACATTTACAAAATGAGAAATGCTTTGAAGAAGACGGATATTAATATAAAGCTCTCCTCAGAAGAAATTGAGAAGATTGAATCTGTGATTGCAACTGCCACAAATTTGGTTGATGAGAATAACCAGCAAGTTGAAATAGATGTTCTTGAGGATCATCTGAAAGGGCTTGAGAGTAGCATGGAACACATTATAGCTAAGATTATTTAGTTTTTTTTTTATTTTTTTTCTCAATAAAGATTTTAGGTATTTTCTTTCTGTTTAGTAGTAAGCATTATTTGATTGTTAAGTAAGGTTTGTTATATTTCTGGTGAAGATCTGTTACTTAAATCATGCCAACAACAGTGTGTTGAAACCATGATGTAGACACTTCTATTTCCATTGTGATTAATTTGGACTTTATATTAGTTTACATGTAATTTCTTCAAGTTATCTTCAGGACTTTAATCTGCTGCATATTCCTTTGCTTGAGAAAAGTTGTATTGAAATTTAAAAATATTAGACTAAGGTTTCAGCAGGATTAGTATTATAGAAAAATGGTCTTGTCTTCTTTCTGAATTTGGAGAATAATGATAACTTCCAAAATTTATTAGTAAACTTTATACACCAATACTTGGCAAAGCCTCTTAAATTCCTAATGCAAACATTTTTTTCTTTATTTGCCATATTGTTTGACAATATTATAATGGGTCAAAGATTGATAAACAATTTATATTTTGCAAAATGTCGTTCTTACCTTTTCTTGAAGCTACAGTTTGTTTGTAGCTTGTACATATTAGTTTACTTTCGAAATGAGTAAATTACTCTACATTCACTTTGAGAATGAGTTTAATTACTAAACATTGATTTCGTGTAAAGAAATTGTATACGCATCTAATTACATCAAGTTATGGGCTAATAGCCTGGCAGTGCCATTCCCTACGATTTAGAGCCCCAGTTGTAATGTTGATAATTTTAGTTAAAAATAATTGGAAAAAAAATCGAACACCGCTTATAGTGGTTTTTCTAATTGGAATCACCATTTATAATGATAAATAATTAAGTTATATATATATATATGAGCATTGGTTCAAATATGACTTTAGTCTTGGATATGCAGCAGTGTTAAACTCTTAGGGATGTAACCAAAAAAAAAAAACTCTTAGAGAGAGTTTGCCGCCCATTTAAGTTTCACAATGCTCGAGGGATTAGTCTCCACAGTTACGCTTGGAGGATACTTGATTTATACAAAAAAAAAAAAAAACATGACTTTACACTTTTATCTATAGCCAAATAGACACTTACCTAAAAAAAAAGATATTTAGTGGCAGATTTTGTCATAAGTAAAAGTGTCATTTTTTTTATCCCATACTCCAACAATTATACCTCCCTACCAATATTTGAGGCTCCTATAAATTGGGAGTTCGGGTATGCTCCATTTATGCTAAGCTTCATTAGGTTTTTTCTTTAAATAAACTCCATTTAGGATTTAGATGCAAGACATGTGGCAAAAAAATATCTAACAGGTGAGATATTAAATTAAAAAACAAATATTTGTTTAATAAAAATACATAATAATAACAAACAAATCATGTTCCCTTCTTCTCTCATGTCGCAACAACCTTTTATTGTTTTTTAATTTAAAATCTCAACCGTTAGATATTTTTTGCCACATGTCTTACATCCAAACCCTAAATAGAGTAAATGGAGCTTAGCCTAAATGGAGCATATCCAAACTCATAAATTGGAGGCCTAACTCCATAGAGCTCCTTGTTCTTGCCCAAGGATGGGCCACTAGCCTAGTTCTATTTGTACAAATGAAGTATGATGGTTGCTTTTCCGACATCCAATAGTTCCTAGAAAAATAGTTCCTAGAAACACATGTAAATGATTAAAAAAAAAACAGTGGTAGTTAACTACCGTCGATTTTTTAGTTATAAGTCAGCGATAGTTAACTACCACCGAGAGTATTTTAGTATTTTACTTGTATTTTTAGAAAGTTTTTGATGTTAAAAAAGCAATTTTCAATGAAGTATTTGTTGCACTATGCACAATTTTTTTTAAACTATTAATCAATAAGTTTAGTCATAGAATCAAGCAAGATATAGTCAGACTTGTTTATCCAATTGGTTCAAAAGACTGTGCACGGTATAACACTATTTTTATTTATAAAAGGGATTTAAAAAAATATTATGAAATGGATAATATAACACTATTTTATTTATAAAAGAGATTTAAAAAATACTATGCAATGGATAAAATTATAATAATAAATATAATAATTTAAATGAATGATATAGTTGGAAGAAAAGTACTACACCAAAATCGTATAATACTCATGTAAATAGTTTTTTTTTTGTCCGGGGTTCAAACTCTGGACCTTGCATATATTATGCATTATCCTTACCAACAGAGCTATTAAATGATCTATATAAATCATCAAACCCAATAAAACATATTGAAAATAGTTATTTTCATTTAATACACATGTAAACTCAAAGATTTTAGAGTGGGAGGACAAATTACATTAATGAGTGTAAAGAGAGTGACAAAACTTGTAATCATGCCGATAATTTAATGATTTTTAGGAGAAATAAATGTTAAGAATATATTATAGACTTAATCAATCTCCTTTTGATGACACTCACGATCGATGCATGATGGTAAATAATCATCGTGCTACCAATGTACGTGCGCGGACGTGGGCGCGCGCGCAAGTGCGCGTTGTTTATTATGGAAAAAATTAGTTTTTTATTTCTACACCAAACTTGTGGAAGTGATAGTAGGCTAATAACTCGTATAAGAGGAAAATGAAACTTAACAATGTCTTTGACAGTGGATTTTGTTCTAAAGTAAACGTGTTCTTATTTTTCTCAAGACAAGAAACGTCGGCAAAAAAATAAAATAAAAAAATAAATATGTTATTCTTGTGCTGAATAACTAAATATGTCGAAGGAAAAGACTAAGATGAAGCAAAATATTTGTCTAGATTGAATAGGCTAAAGGAAAATATTGGTGTAGATTAAATGGTAGGGTTGGCAGTGCATACAGGTCACTGGTTCCTACATCATCCCAGTACATGGTTCTATTATTTCTAACTGACAACTCCTTATGCAAAGTGTTGTCTAACAAACATGCCACAACCGCCGCAACAAATGCTCTTTACCCAAATGACACATTGATTAATTCATTAAACTGTCATAACAAAAAAATGTGTATAAGTATAAAGTGCATATAAATTAAATCTTATTATTATAATATAACGGTGTGTATATCTTATCAATACCCATCCTTTGCATGTATGGACTGGTCCAAAACCATGGACTGGTCCAAAACCATGGATTGCTTTATATTCCATGAAGTAATGAAGCACAGAAAAGCCCAATACCATGGAGATGCCTATAATGACAACATTTTGAAGCCTGCTCAGCTTGCGGAACTGAAGAAAAGTCAGACCTCCAGCACTTGCAAATGATGTGAGGGAAAGGAGTGAGGCGTTTGTTTATGGTAATAAATAGATAAGACATCTATTTGGTTTTTTATTTCTACACCAAACGTGTGGAAGTGATAGTAGGCTAATAACTCGCATGTCACATTATTTAAAATATGTCAAATTATTATTTATTTCTTTAGTACAAAAACTCGATGAAGAGAGCAAAACTGAGTGATTTTAAAGCAGGACGACAGATTACATGAATGAGTGAAAACAAAGGGACAAAACCTGTAATCATGCCTATAATTTAATGATTTTTAGGAGAAATAAATGTTAAGAATATATTATATACTTAATCAATCTCCTTTTGATGACAGTCACGATCGCTGCATGATGGTAAATAATCATCGTGCTATCGATGCGCTTGGGCGCGCACACGAGTGCACGTGTGTTTATTATGGAAAAAATTAGCTTTTTATTTCTACACCAAACTTGTGGAAGTAATAGTAGGTTAATAACTCGTATAAGAGGAAAATGAAACTTAACAATGTGTTTGACAGTGGGTTTTGTTCCAAAGTAAACGTGTCATTATTTCTCTTAGACAATCTCTTAGCAAAACATATAAAGAACACAATAACGATTCATTTTAATATTGATTAATTAATATATATATATATATATGTAGTAGATATAGATATTTCGTAATGGTGTAATTATTAGGATAAGAATTTAATAATTTTTATTTCTTAATTCATTATACTTTAGTTTTAAAAGAATATTAGAATCGTTTTTCATAGAGTAATTATCTAAATTAAATTTAAAAATAGTTAAAATTAGTTCTGTTACAGTTTTGATTCTCATAATTTTACTCGTTGACATAATTGTCCCCATTATAAAATTACTCAAATTTGATCCCTTCATCTAATTTTTGTACTTAAAAAATAGTGAAACTAAAGTTTTGAATGAGTTTTTTTTTATAATTTCATAAGTGGTTCACTCCACATCATCAGTTCACATGTCACATTATTTAAAATAGGTCAAATCATTATTTTATTTTTAGTACCAAAACTCGATGAAGAGACCAAAACTGAGTGATTTTAAAGTGGGAGGACAGATTACATGAACGAGTGAAAACAAAGGGACAAAACATGTAATCATGCCGATAATTTAATGATTTATAGGAGAAATCAATGTTAAGAATATATTATAGACTTAATCAGTCTCCTTTTGATGACACTCACGATCGTTGCATGATGGTAAATAATCATCGTGCTATCGATGTGCGTGCGCACAAGCAGGTGCGCGCGAGTGCGCGTGTGTTTATTATGGAAAAAATTACTTTTTTATTTCTACAGCAAACTTGTGGAAGTGATAGTAGGCTAATAACTCGTATAAGATGAAAATGAAACTTAATAATGTTTTTGACTGTGGATTTTGTTTGAAAGTAAACGTGTCATTATTTTTCTCAAGACAAGAAACATCGGCAAGAAAATAAATAAATATACTTTTTGTGCTGAATAACTAAATATGCCGAAGGAAAAGACTAAGATGAAGCAAAATATTTGTGTAGAATGAATAGGCTAAAGGAAAATATTGGTGTAGATTAAATGGTAGGGATGGCAGTGCATACATGTCACTGGTTCCTACATCATCCCAATACATGGGTCTATTATTTCTAACTGACAGCTCCTTATGCAAAGTGTTGTCTAACAAACATGCCACAACAGCCGCAACAAATGCTCTTGACCCAAATGACACATTGATTAATTCATTAAATTGTCATAACAAAAAAATGAGTATAAGTATAAAGTGCATATCAATTAAATCTTCTTATTCTAATATAGCAGTGTGTATATCTTATCAATACTCATCCTTTGCATGTTTAGACTGGTCCAAAACCATGAACTGCTTTATATTCCATGAAGTAATGAGGCACAGAAAAGCCCAATACCATGGAGATGCCTATTATGACAACAGTTTGAAGCCTGCTCAGCTTGCAGAACTGAAGAAAAGTCAGATCTCCAGCACTTGGAAATGATGTGAGGGAAAGGAGTGAGGTCTTTGTTTATGGTAATAAATAGATAAGACACCTATTTGGTTTTTTATTTCTACACCAAACGTGTGAAAGTGATAGTAGGTTAATAATTCGTATAAGAGGAAAATGAAACTTAACAATGTGTTTGACGGTGGATTTTGTTCTAAAGTAAACGTGTCATTATTTCTCTCAAACAATCTCTTAGCAAAACATATATAGAACACATTAATGATTCATTTTAATATTAATTAGTTATAATATATATATATATATATATATATATATATAGACTTTTCGTAATGATGTAATTATTAGGATAAGAATTTAATATTTTCTATTTTTTAATTCATTATACTTTATTTTTAAAAAGAATATTAGAATCGTTTTTTATATTGTAATTATCTAAATTAAATTTTTAAAAAGTTAAAATTAATTATATTACAGTTTTGATTCTCATATTTTCACTTGTTTACACAATTGTCCCCCATTATAAAATTACTCACATTTTATCCTTTCATCTGATTTTTGTACTTTGAAAATGGTGAAACTAAAGTTTTGAATGAGTTTTTTTAATAATTTCATAAGTGATTCACTCCACATCATCAGTTTGCATGTCACATTATTTAAAATATGTCAAATCGTTATTTTTTTTAGTCCAAAACCTCGATGAAGTAACCAAAACTGGGTGATTTTAAAGTTGGAGGACAAATTACATGAATGAGTTAAAACAGAGGGACAAAACATGTAATCATGCCAATAATTTAATGATTTTTAGGATAAATAAATGTTCAGAATATATTATAGATTGAATCAATCTCCAGATCATTTTAAAATTACTAGGATTTGATCCCTCCGTCTGAATTTTGTACTTAAAAAAAATGGTGAAACTAAAGTTTTGAATGAGTTTTTTATTATAATTTCATAAGTGATTCATTCCACATTACCAGTTTGCGTGTCACATTATTTAAAATATGTCAAATCATTATTTTTAAGTACAAAAACTCGATGAATTGTCCAAAACTCAATGATTTTAAAGTGGGAGGACAAATTACATGAATGTGTAAAAACATAGGGACAAAGCTTATAATCATCTAGATAATTTAATGATTTTTTAGGAGAAATAAATGCCAAGAATATATTATAGACGAAATCAATCTCCTTTAGATGACATTCACGATCGCTGCATGTTTGTAAATAATCATTGTATTATTGATGTGCGTGCGCGAATGCGTGTGTTTATTATGGAAAAAATTACTCTAATTTACATACTCTTGAATTATACGTATAAGAAATAAATCGATTATTATATATAGAATGACTACAAACCATGTACATAATGTATGTATATATACACATCAAAATAAGAAGAAATTATATAATAGATTGTAGATAGGAAAGTAATTGATTTTTTATAGCATTTCAATAGCAACCAAAAGAAAATAACACAACAAATAAAAAATCATTCATGAGTGCAAATTTGAATTGAACACACAATTACTGTAAAATTTTATAAAAACATTCAAATGGAAATGATAAACGGGTGGCGTTTAGCATACAAAAAGTCAATCTATTTATATATGATACAAAAAGTTTTTTTAACCTATAATAGCAAGTTTCAATATAATGTTAGAAATATACCCACAAATTATTTATTATATCATTTATAAATAATCCCAACTATTAAAAAAAAAGTAATCCCAACGATTATTAATATTATGTTATGATCAATAGATTATCCCTTTTAATTTATTGATTTAACAATAATTTACATCTTTAAATAAATTAACACACCTAGATTATTCTCTATTCTTCATCTTCTTAGCTAGAAGCTTAAACTCAAATCCAAAAAATATCATTGCAAAATTTCAAATAGTTTCCATCTTTAAATAAATTATAACATTATTA
Source organism: Medicago truncatula (assembly GCF_003473485.1). Classification (NCBI taxonomy): domain Eukaryota; kingdom Viridiplantae; phylum Streptophyta; class Magnoliopsida; order Fabales; family Fabaceae; genus Medicago; species Medicago truncatula. The sequence goes on along the minus strand of NC_053043.1, from coordinate 12,311,190 downwards.
TTTGACACAATCAGATTATTTATTAAAACATGAATTGGAAAACACTAAAAAACATCGTTGCAAAATTTTAAAGAACATCCATAGCTGGATATTCCCATGGATGACTGGGAGTTTTTTCCCCAAATTCATATCTAGTTTTTTTTATTTAAACCCAGATCTGGTTTAGTATCAATAAATTAACAAAAATAAGACTAAATGCAAAACAAATTGAAAAAGTAAACACAACTGACACATTTACAAATAGCTCAGAAATGGTCTTCTATCTTTCATTTTGATCTTCTTTTGTAGTTGGTTTGGGTTAAAGATGATGAGGATTTATTCATAACGATACCCAAATAATTGGTTCTTTATAATATCTAGATTAATATTTTGTTAATTTTCACAGTTGTTTAAAGTTGAAGAAAAAACAATAATCACTTCTTTTTAAGTTTTTAATTTTCTAAAAATAAATAGAATTGCATTTACATTGTTGTTAAAGACTCTTTAAAAATACAGAACTATAACAAACAAAAAAACCTACTATTCAAGTAACTCTTCTTCAATATCTTAACCATTGAATAATTTAATAATAAATCAATGGTGAAAAGTTCATTTTTGTACCATACACAAAAAGATTGACTTTTGCATGCTAAACGCCATCATTGTAGATGAAAAACAACATCAACAATAGACAAATTAAATATACATTATCTTTTTTTTTCTCTTAACACATTAACATTCCTCAAACTCCATGAATAGATTTATGTATGATATCCATGATATAAGTTGTTAGAAATTAAGAGTGTCTACCATAGAGTGAATTTGTGAATTCAGACAACATGCATGAAGATATAAAATATATAGTGGATTAATACCATAAATTGAACTAATTTTTGGAATTGAATCCATAAAAAATATATGTTAATATGATAAATGTTTCAATAAATCACTTGTATTAGTATTGAACTTCTTTTTGTTATATATAGAATGTAATAAAAAATTACAATTGAAACAACAATTAAACTATAAACTCAAAATTAAATTAAAAATTAAACAAACTCCCATTTTAGTCCTTAAAAATGTAATATAACGTTTCATTAGTCGATCATTTGGGGAATAAAAAAAAAACACCATCAAGCTTTCACTCTTCACTTCCTTGACCATTTTAATCTTTAAGTTAACATCCTTATTTAACGTCGGACATTAAAATAACTAATCGAGTAAAAAGTCAAAAAGATTTCACTCTTTACATACTTAACCATTTTAGTTTTCGAGTTAACATCAATATTTAACGTCCGACACTAAAGTGACTGACCAAAGAGTAAACGATTTATCGAGTGAGAGATCATTACGACAACGTGTTAGAAGCCCAGGTCCAATTCACAATAAAAGCCCACAAAAATATCACCACCTTCACTCGAATTTTCCATTTCTCTTTCTCTTCTTCAAAACCAGTGCTACACAAATTCATCTTCAAGATCTAGATCCAAATCCATCAATGGCGACACCAGATCATCTCTTCAACCTCCGCAACAACTTCTACCTCGGCGCATACCAAGCTGCAATCAACAGCAGCGAAGTCTCCAACCTCTCTCCCGACGACATCATCGAACGCGACACACTCGTTTTCCGTTGCTACATCTCTCTTGGTCAGTTACAGTTCGTCATCTCCGAAATCAACGATTCCGCTCCCACTCCTCTTCAAGCCGTTAAATTGCTCGCTCTTTATTTCTCATCACCCGATTCAAAGGTTACAATTTCATCAATTTCTCTTCAATTGTTTCAATTTATCGTCAATTTATCGTTATTTTGTTGTAGGAATCGGCGATCGCGAGTATTAAAGAATGGCTTGCGGATCCTGCGATTGGGAACAATGCTACGTTGAGGCTTGTTGCTGGGATTATTTTTTTGCATGAACAGGATTTCAATGAGGCGTTGAAGTATACTAATGCCGGTGGAACCATGGAACTGTAAGAAAAAATGCATTTTTTATACACTGACGGTGTAAAAATAATATTACACTGTCATCCCATAAATAGATACAGTTTAATGGGAATACACTGACGATGTAAAATGATATTAAGCTGACATCCAATAAGAAACTATCAATCTGATATGTCATACAACTAATTTTAAAATATCGTTGTGATTTGGTGGAATACAAGATGAATTGAATGTTAGTGTAAAACTATTTTTTTTTACAGTGTCGGTGGATCTTATGTTTTCTCTTGGTATATTATTTCAATTTTGATAAAGATGATGAGAAGAGGATGTGAGGGTTTGGGAGTGATTGGATGTTGGTTTTGTGTTTTTTAGGACTGCGTTGAATGTGCAAATCTTTATTAAGATGCATAGGTCTGATTATGCTGAGAGACAGCTTAGGATTATGCAGCAGATTGATGAGGATCATACTCTTACTCAGCTTGCAAATGCTTGGCTTGATTTGGCTGTGGTAATTTTTAATATAAGTTAATTATTATTTGCCTTATTATTGAATTGTTGAAGTGGCATGAATGTAAGACTTGATAATGACACGTAGATACTGATAATAATTTAAGTAATTGGAAGTGATTGAATGGATCAGCATGTTGGACATTAATATGTGTCGGGACAAGCACAAACACTCCTTGGATTAGGCGTGTCCCAGTGTCGGACACGTATCGTGTCCGACACCGACACTTGTAATTACATTGGATTATGGGATTTTTTTTCAAATTATTAGCTATGTTGGCGTGTCAATGTTTGTGTCGTGTTCGGTATCCGTGCTTCATAGCTTTTAATTCAAAGTGTCGGTGCTATGTAGATTATTATTAGGGCCCCGAGAACAAGTTTTAACCTTTAATGACACATGTTAAGAAATCACTTATGCTCTTGAAAAAACAATTTTTGTAACTTTTAAATGTAGGGCACATGTTACTCAATATAGACATAGGGTTCGTTTGGATTGGCTTATTTTTGAGCTTATGCAAAGAATTAAGTTTTTATGTTATCGTAAGTTCTCACTAATGAAAATGGTATCTTCATAAACTGTTTTTTCATAAACTACCTTGACAGGCTTATGAATAATACATGAAAGGTTACTTATTTGCAAAAGCTTAAAAATAAGCCAATCCAAACAGAACCATATTCATCTTAAAAGTTTAAAAATTGTTTTTTCAATGCAAAATGTCTATTTCAGGTTCCTTAGCATACATTGGCAAGACCCAAGAAATTGAATACATCAGTTCGAAGACAATATTTCGATTTTTTTATTCTTTGACATGTACCTAGGCACTTGTTAGCATTTGCCTTTTTACTATTACTAATGAAATGAAAAGTGTCTTTTTTTATATAAAAAGAAAGAAAGATTTGAAAATTGATGTTTTGGTTGGTAAGTTTGGAATGTGATGTGTTTTATTGCTGTTGGATTAGGGAGGGGCAAAGATCCAAGAGGCGCATTTGATCTTCCAAGATTTGTCTGAGAGATATCAGTCTACTAGTTTGCTCTTGAATGGCAAGGCTGTTTGCTGCATGCAAATGGGTAACTTTGATGAAGCTGAGACTCTTTTGGTGGAAGCACTCAACAAGGCACGTTTGTTTTGCATATCTTATTCGTTTCAATTTCATTTGACTAAACTTTTGATATTGCATCCTGTTATCTCATTTAGATGAGTGTTTGTGGTTGTCCAAAACTTTTGATGTTTCATATTGCCTTTCCAATTTTCAGTTTGATATTATTTCAAATGAATATTGAAATTCTGTTGGCTCTTTAGTTTAAACCTTTAGGCGTTGCTGAAGTAAAATTTGATAGGGTAATCATTGGTTTTTTTGGAAATGGTGGTGTTAGTGCTTAAGAAACTCGTGATTTGTGCAGGATGCTAGGGATCCAGAAACACTGGCAAATCTTGTTGTATGCTGTCTTCATCTTGGAAAACCATCTTCTAAATCATTCAGGTAAGCTCATCTTTATTGTTTGCAACCCCCTCTTTTCATCTCGTGATTTTTTGTTGTTGTTTGTTATTGAAAATATATATCCTAGCATAGATGTAGTTTCCTGTATTGGCTGGTTGAATCTTTTTGTTACTTGTAGTAATTTTACTAAATTCTGAATCAACTCTGAAATTTTAATACCTGTGGGCCATTTTTGTATATGGAATTTGTCTCCCCAACTTGTGCCCTTGTGGTCATTGTTTGAGAGTTATGAGCCATTTGTTTGCAGCTCTCAAGTGGAAAACGATAGCAATTGTTAATGAAATTAATTAAATAATAGCTCTTTCAATTAAAAACTTTGGAATATAGGGCTAAAATTTATATGAATGCATATCATTAAAATCTTTTGGGTTTAGAATGTATGATCTGTTTCCACACCCTCTTCTGTATTTGGGTCCTTGAACTTGAAGTAGGTCACAAAACTATTAAACCTAAAATGTTTCATGTATCACTTATGTTGGAAACCAAATTGCATTGTGGTTTTGAGTTTGTCTTGTTTCCCAGACATGATTCATTTGTGTGTCAAATCTCACTTAAACTGTTTCATCACTTACTAAATAGTGTTACTAATAGTGATTAGTAACATAACATCATTTGTAAAAATAACAGTACATAACTTAGGCCCAGCTTCTAATATTTCCTAGCAGTAAGTATCTACAGAATCAAATGCCATTGTACAATTCCAATAGTGAAACTGTAAAATGACAACTCCAAAACTCTATTATCATATATATCTAATATAGAAAATAGAAAATGTATTATACATTTTATTAAGATATATGTTTATACACTTTGGTTCTGTTTAATGATTTATTTACTCTTCAAATATGAACCAGACCGTGTTGGGAAGGAACAATTTTGAATACCCTTTGCAATCTAAAATACTTGATGTTTAGAGAAATGGACATACTTATATTTTGTTGTCCTCTTTGATAGTTTGCATCAGTAAAATATACGAAATGAATGCATCTTTTGAGTTTGATAGCTAATCACCTATCTACTATGTGGAGCCTTTCTTCTGTGTCTTAATGGTTGAATCTTGGATATCTGATTATGTATTTCTTGTATCAATATAATGCAATGTTACACCACATGATATTTGTGTGCAAACATTTTGCAGTTTACTCGTATTGTAAGTGTCAAACATATGTAGTAATGACCGACCGGATTTTGTTCCCATCTAGAATCTTTTTCAAATATTGTTTGCGTTTCTACTAGCATTATAGACAAACCAGGACTATGCTTAGTTTATGCCATTGAGAAAGAAGGTTTTCCATTTGTGAGTGACTTGTAAATGTGCACTGTTTTGCAGCCAGCTGAAACTTTCACACCCAGATCATGTACTGGTCAAGAGGGTATCAGCAGCTGAAGAAAGCTTTGATAGAGCGCTACAATCTGCTTCATGAGCTCGTGATCGATATTTTTCATTATTTGAATGGTGTGTGTGGTCTTCCCATGCAATTTTTACACCTTATTGTGGTTATTGTATTGTCGCGTATAACCAGTTGGGTAAAATGTGTTATAGGATTCAAATTTTATGATAATGTTTGTCTTAAGTCTTGATGTTACAAAAACTATAGCTGATATTAATTTGTTGCAAGTTCATTTCCATTATATTTTTACTTGAAAAGGAAGAAATACCTATTATATTATATGAAAGCAAAATTACGACTGTTTAGAGCTCCTGCCAATAATGAGCATATGTGGTCCACTAGTCCTAGCTCAACTGGCAAAAATGATGAAATTGTTAGGCCGGACGCCATGACCAGGGTTCGAACCCCAGTACCTCCACTTGTGTGTGAGTTTATAATAGTTTTGTCATTTCGTCTACCTACCAAAAAAAAATGAGCATATGTGATTTTTAGTTTCAAGCATGTAAATTTAACAAAAAAATTAGTACAAAATCCGAGGAACAATAAAATTTGAGTTTTTTTTTTTTTTTAAGGAAAAATAAAGTTATAGAGATGACAGTCTAGGGACAATAACAACAATTTAGGAATGAACAGTAAAAGTACTATCAATATTCAAATCTTATGCGTAAATTTAGTGGGGGTTTTTTTTTTTTCTTTCAAAAGCAACCCATTCATTCTCCATCTGCTCCTCTAATCAAATCTCCATAACCGGCATGAATGCCATCCTTAGCAGATCAATCAGTATTCAATCTTGACCCCTAGGAGGAGGATACCACAATATCCCTTCTCTGAGAATCCCACCTCATTCACATTAACTTGGCTAGCATGCTTGTAATAATTTATCTGATTTGCAATGTTTACTCACAATCTGTGACAAGCAGTTGGCCAATTCTCCAGCAAAACCCCTTTGATAACTCTCCTACACTCCCGCTGCAGATTCATGCTCGCCTATTTATTAGAAAAATGATGTATACTAATAGGTTCTCTCTAGCGTGTCCTTGAAGAGCTTGTGAAAAGGTTCACCAAAATGCATCATATGCTTCCTATAATTCGTCAATAGTCTTCCATGTTTTAACTATCCTAATAAAGCATCCAATTCGCTCCGGAACACTCATCTTCCAATCGCCATTACCCCTTAGCTGCTCAAAATCACACAGCAATTTGTAACTAAATGACATTGAAAAACTGCCATTTTTTAAGCTGGGCCACATACACCAATCAGGTTCATTCTCTACCTCACATAACCTGGTAGCCATCCACTCAACAACTCTATACTCCACATGCCTGCACTATTAACCAAGTTTGCTAAAGAAGCAGTACTAAGTTCGATAGGAATAATACTCACCTCCAAATTGTAAATACTCTCACCAGGAACAATATAGATTTGGCTATTAATATTATCTCCAGCAACATTATTTCTCTCATAATTGCTGATAGAAGTTTGACAAGTGTACCAAATACTATCGAAGTAGTAAAAATTTCGTTCCCACAAGGACTGATTTTAATCTCAATAATTCAATTACGTTGTAAGTTAGGATGTATAAAAGTTTTTTTGATTTGCCACTAGGCAGTTGATTGGTTTGTTTGCATAAAATTAACGACAAAAAGTAAAGGTTGATTTTAAGAATAAGAGAGAGATGAGTTTAGGTCTTTCGAATCATCTATGTTCCCCTAATTGGTATACTGCACCTATTCTTGTGAATGTTTTTCTAGTTCCACGATAGTTAGCAAAATAGTCATAATCAATCCCTTGAGTTAGGACCCTCTTCTAGGGTTATAGCTCATAATTCCTTATGTGGTCTAATAACCTTTGAAGGTTTAAGCACGTTAACCTAATATCACTAATAAAGGATTATCCATTCCTAGACTAACCATGTTTATTAGAACAATTCAATTAGGTTTAAGTCGAAAGCTAGGGTCAGTAGTTCATTCGTTCTCACTAAATGATATTTATATTTGATCAGGATATAAAAAGCATTAAGAACAATTGAATTGAATAAAAACTAGATTGTCATTCACAATAAATAGAGTTTCACAGCAACATGTTTCAATTAGGGTTACAAAGAATCATCTCAGACCTAACCTCTAATGGATTTAGCTACTCATAATGGTGTTTACAAATAACATAATCATTAGAGGAATCAACACATACATGAACAGGTAAAAGGATGAAGAAATCGCCCTCCTAGCCGTCTTATAGTCTCAAAATCGCACTTTGCTCTTCTCAATTCGTAACCCTTGTCTTTGGAATAGACTTCAACTTAAATAGGCACAGAAATTCGCCTAAAATCGTGTCACGATTTACTGAATTAGGGTTTCCACAAATCGTGTCACGTTTTTCCTTAACAGAGAGCATGTTTTTGGTCTTCTAAAATCGTCTCTTGCTTCTTTGCATTCTCTTCAATTTTTCTGTTCTTTTTGCTGCATAAATGGCCTTGTGAACTCCAAATTATGATCAGTTTACACAGAAAATTACGTAATGACGAGATGTCATCAATTGCCTCTGAGAATATCACACCACAATTTCTTCTCTCTGATTTTAATAGCCCAACCAATCTTTATAATACATGTTTGGTTATTCGCATCTAATCTTCAGATACCAAGTCCTCCTAGATCTTTCGTCACCACCTCCTAATTAATTAAATGCGTATGCTTCCCTCCCTCGGCCATCATCGCCCGCCACATAAAAGATATCTGCAGATGGCTAAATTCCTGAAAGCGAGACTTAGGAGTCATGGTGGCCTTCATTGGATATATAGGTAATGCTTCAGCCACTGATGCTGAAAGTGTACCCTACCAACTTAAGATAATTGTCTAGCCTTCCATGCATCTAAATTTGCTTTACTTGACTGATTATATATATACTGACAATCAGCTGGCCGAGGAGCTTTACCAAGGATAGGAACTCCAAAGTATTTGCCGAATGTAACAGTTTCTCTAAAGCCAGATGTTTGCACTGATAAATGCATGACGCTTCTAGGCACATTACATGAAAACAGAATGCTTGTTTTCTCGCTGCTAACCTTCTACCCGGACAGCATGTAAAATTGATCAACTATTCATATTACACATCACTAGTTGAACCAAAGAGAAGTAAATCATCTGCAAACATAAGATAAGAAACATAAGGATCCAAATCACCAGCTCTCAACGTTTTCCACTCAACTGACCTTCAACCGCTAGACGAATTAAGCGAGACAGTTTATTCATACACATTACAAAACGATACGGAGAAAACAATTTGAATGGTGAATTAATATGTATGCATATTTGAACTCCTAAAGTCGTGATTAGTGACATTTAAAACGTTGTTAATAGTGTTTAATGGATGGTTGATGAGTTGGGGAGTCTTGTTATATTCATTAACCATCTATTGAACATAATTAATGACATATTTAAACAGTTTTAACCATCAAAACATTTGTCAAATTTATGTGTCAGAATAACTTAACTCTTGTTGATTAGTAGTGATGCAGATGACTCCTAATGGCCTAATTTAACTTACAATAACATTTTTTTTGTTCTTTGCCTTTATGTTATTGAAGTTTGTAATTTTTCCTTAGACACAATTGGCTTGTAGTTGTAAGTTATGTCCTTTCTATACTAGCTACATATGACTATAAACCATCAAAATGGAAACATCATAATCACAGCAAACAAAGATAAATAATAGATAAATAATTGAAAGTTATAGGGTGCGTTTCATCCGCTAAATTGTAAGTACAACATATGGCCGAACAGCACAAGACAAAATTTTACGTTATTGAACATTACTTTTGTATTATAGGATGTTCGGTGGTATTTTAGACAACTTAAAATTGGGACAAAAAGTTATGTTGTGGTTCAATGAGACAAAAAATTTAGTTTTTGTCATGTCTCTTGTCCCCCAGTTTGCCCTGTCCCTGTAACAGTTTTACAATCAAATACAATTCTTGTCCCTTGTTTTTTAGCGGATCAAACGCACTACTAATGGTAGTAATGTATATGAATTTTTTCCTGATCTCATCTGAGGGGTACTCGAGCAAGACGCTGATGGCGCATTACAGTTTTATGTGCTGTTTTTATTCTCTCTTTTTCCATAATGCTCATTCTGTGCTAGCATTAGTGATGATGAAAGAGCAAATTGGAATTTCTGAAGGTCATTTCTCCCTCTTCCTTTTGATGTTTTTAAGTGTACTTAAGTTTTTTGAAAAGAAAATTCTGGAATTATATTGGTACTTATTTAAATGAAGTTTTTAAACTCAAATTAACTTCACTCGATTAACTCTAAAATGAAATAGTATCAAGTTATTACAACCAGACATGAATTATGTTTTCCTCTAAATCGGATATCATCCACGTGCAATTACGAAGATTAATCCTTGAAGTCAGATAGGATTACAATGGACATCAACATTCTCCCTCAAGTTGTTCAAAATGACTTTGGTATTTTAAATCTTCAAAATGCAAATTTAACAAATTGATTATATGTAAACACCAAATAATATTTTTTTTTTAAAAAGCACCAAACGATGGAAGAAAAACAATTAAAAAGAACACAAATTCATTTCCTGGATCTCCTCCCCTCAACAACCAAAAGAAAGAAAAATCAAACATTCAAAAATTGTCGGCAATAAATTTGTGGGCTCAAGTTGTTCCAACAGAAGGAGACATTCAGTAGGTCATGTGAATTTGAAAAGAAAAACAAAGTAGGTGAGTGAGTGAAACATCAATTATTTATCTTATATATTTGTCACTAGTATCCTATATTTTGAATATTATTGGTGCCTTTATGCCTTTGTCACCGCTTCATAGCCTAAAATCATGGAAAATAAGAAAACTATGATTGGCTTCAACAGTTTAGGGTGCCACCAAACAAATTGCAACCATGTACAAAGGAGTGAAATGGTTCATAATTATATTTATTTGGAATGGAAAATTCAATAAGATAGAAAGTAAAGCTATATCAGAGCCTGCACATTATATTATTGAACCATTATTATATGTTTGAATACAAATAAGTATAATGAATGAACTACCAACTCCCTAAGAACAAAACTTCACCATCCAATGTATGAGAGCAATATAATGGCAGCTGCTATGGTTGCCTTGCTGTAGCTCTAGGAACTTCCATAACCATTAGGGCGAGTTTTCTGCCATTTCCATGCAACCTGAATGCTCTTTTCAAGGTCAGTGTATTGCGCAGTCCAGTTCAGTTCGCGTCTGATCTTAGTCGGGTCGCTATACACCTCGGCGTAATCACCGGGTCGGCGTGGAAGGAAGTCTACTTTGATGTCAACACCTGTAGCCTTTTTACAAGCACTCACAAACTCCTTAACTGACCTACCTTTTCCAGTGCCAACATTGTAGATGCCTACTTTACCAGGCTTTGCCTTTTCAAGAGCTTTGACATGGGCATCAACAAGATCGGTAACATCAATATAATCTCGAATGCATGTTCCATCAGGTGTGTTATAATCTGTTCCTGTAACCTGCAAGGTGGCAACAGATGCAATGAGCATAGGGTCATTTTACATCACGGCATATTAATTAGTCTAGAGCCATACAAGAATTGAAGTAACTTGGGCAAAAATCACTTCATGTTTTCCACGAGAGCTAGTAAAAAACATATTCATGTTGCAACTTATTTGAGCTTATCTATTGGCACAAGCGCCAGTGAGACAAATTGAAAAAGCTTATGGAAATAGCTTATGACATGTCCATAAGCTGTTTTCACCATATTCCCATAAGCTCTCAAGGATGGCTTATAAAAACAGCTTATAGCATATATGGAAACGGGTCGACTTTATTTTATCTTTTGTTGTAGAAATAGTTTATACATAAGCACTCCTATTATAAGTGTCAATATCATGATAGTCCATATCTTAGGGCGATACACTAAAAAGTTCTACTGAATTTAACTTCCAAGAAAAACAAGCATGTTGCTCCACATATCAAGTATTTAAACTTGACACTAATCCTAGATTCTATGCAAGGGAATATCAAGCTTATCATTAGTTTGGTGAGTCTGGAAAATGCATATACTTGGGCTCTCTGTCACAGTTATCTTGGAAATATATCAAATATTGTTCCAACAATTAATATCCTAACAGGTAGGTTTTTCTGACTTATTATCTATGTAAACAATTTCATTTTAGCCAAAAGTAAAAATGAAAATATTGATATACCTTCAAGCCAGGCATAATACCGCGAGCTGCATCAAAGCAGGCACCTGAAATACGACCATGTTCCCGAAGCTCAGGTCTTGGTGCCTCACCTAATCTCCCTTCAGGGTCTGATCCAATCACATTGAAATATCTGGATGTTTCCCAAAGAAAAGTTATCAATAATCACAACCATAATGATTCTAAAAAATAAAGTAAAAATAATTGTTTTTTTATGTTACAGATCTATTTGCTAAAACCACAGAGAAAAGAAAATGAAAACAAAGGGTCATTACTGCCACCTCTTGTAAGGTTCCATTATAGGTAAGATATATTCAGAATCATTAAACGAATGGCACATTGAAAAAGACATGAATGAACTGCAAAAAACATGGGGAAAATCTGATATAAAATACAAACCTTAGAATCATTACTGCCATCTTGGAATTTTTTGAAAAATCAAGGATGATATCTTCTGCCATCTTCTTAGCTTTTCCATATGGATTGATAGGTTTCTGAAATCCAAGTACAAAATGTCAATGATTAAACACTACACACCGATGTTCATTAAAGTCGTTCCAAGATGCAACGAAAAACAAAGAGTTATCGACTAAACCACGATTGGATTTCCCACCTGTTCTGTTTCTTCTGTAATTGGCATCTTTTCAGGTTCCCCATATGTTGCACATGTACTTGAATAAATGAATGTCTTCACATTATATTTAGCCATAGACTCCAACACCAACAAGGTATTTGATGTAATGTTGTGATAATACCTGACAAACAAATTATAGAACATAAATAAAGTAGAGAACTGAAATGGATTAAATTTAATTTTGTTTAGCACACAAATGCAAGATTATCAGTTCAAGAGAACCCGTGTTCAAATTCTGATTGAAACAATCCTTGACTAGACTTCACGAACTCCGGATTACAAGGGACCCCTTCCCTTGAGAACCAGAGGATTAAAACCAAAATAAACAATACAACTTTATCAACTGGAATTAATATTCCCAAATGAAAGCTACAAGTACTTACTTAAGAGGGTAAAGTGTACTTTCTCCCACATAAGCAACAGCTGCAAAGTGCATCACAGCATCAAACTTATTCTCCGAAAATATTTTATCAACCTAATAACCAGTTAAGTAAACAAATTTTTGGGGCATTTCACTAACATATACGCTTCAATCAAAGTAAAAAATTAACACCAAATTATTTACTGTAACAAGGATACAGATTTTGCATCTCCCAAGTCAGCATGTATAAATTGAAGTCTTCCAGGTTGTGGAAATAAGCTTTGAAGAACCCTGACAGCACCCAAATTTCCACGTGACAGATTATCCTGAAAGAGAGAAATTATGTTTAGCACAGACTGGTCACTGCATTTGCATTTACCTTTATCAGATAGAAGTTTTCAGTATTTTAAAGACATACCACTATGGTAACTCGATAAGACTCTTTCAGAAGTCGTAAGGTAGCATGTGACCCGATATAGCCTGCACCGCCGGTCACTAAAACATGAGTAACCCCAGGTTCATGGACAGAAAACTGGACCAAAAAAGCAGAATCTCAATCAATAAATTGAATAAAATGGTAAAATTGAAAATTATTTCTCTAATCATCAAGCATTAATTGGCTGATAAAAAACTTATTCACATGTCAATAGGATTTATATCTTTCTTCCAGGTCTCACTCTGATATTTATGTATTACTAATATATTATCAAAACATCACAGTTACTACATGCTTTAGTCAGTATAATCTATAGGTTATTACCGGACTAGGAGTGGTAAAAGATGGAGATCTCTTGATCACCAAAATGCATAATGCTGTTAATGCTGCAACAAGAAAAACCTTCCCGAGAAGGTTCCCCTTCTTCTTTGGATCCACATAATCCATACCTAAAAAAAGAAACATAAATAAGAACAAAAATATCTTAAAGCTTCAATATAACTATGAGTATAAATAATTATTAATTATACGAAAACAACCAACCAATGTGAAATAAATCACAGAACTTCGACAACTAATTATTTCATGAACACCTTATGCAATATACTGGCATAACAAGGTATCCTATACCTTGAGTGCTAGAAAACACCGCATCTCAATTATCATTATGAAATCGATTAATGTTTTAAGCACATCGAGATTCATTCAATACAATCAGATAGTTAGTCAACCACCATTTGTGCTTAAATTTGGCAGAATAACTTACCGCCTAATGACATAGATCTGGCTGCCCTCGGCTGACTTCTGGCCCTAGAAAAATTTAGCATTTGCAAAATCAACAAGGACTATTTCTCCAATATCAATGATCACATCAAGGTCCACGCCTAGGAGGATCTTGAGTGATATGCTGCAGCAGAAAACAAACCGTGTAAGTTTTCTTTCTTTTCTCTGGAATGAAAAAATTCCTAAAGTGGTTTAAAATGAAAAACCAGCAGAACAAAAAACAAACAAATTGATGAGTCAATGAAGGGTGAAAAAGAACACTTTTCTTTCCAAAAGTTTTATTGGTGAAGTGTGAGAGAAAAGGCATGAGGTAAACAATGTTAAGATTCTAATGACCATAAAAGCTCTGTCAACAAAACAGAACCATGCCAATTCACCAAAAACACAAAACCACATAATCTGTGAGAAAGAACATGCCATAAATGAAAGATCCAAACAAGTTCAGAAGATGTAAATCATGAAAGAGGGAAAGCTAAGAATGCTAAGAATACCCTCTGCACATTTCACAAGAACAACACAATAAACATGCAAAAATAACTTGTCTGTCATGCCTCAAAGAAAATCACAAAACAAGGAAAAAAAACAAAACATAGTGGACCAACTTTACAATCCCTTTTCAAATTTCAAAAACAAAATCATGGAATTTATTACCTTATGAGAAAACAGCTTAAAAATTTCAAATCAAACCAAACAGCTGAAACACAAAAAATCCATAAAACCAAAACCAATTTCAGGATTCAATCACTACAACAAAACTTCGACATTGACCAATTCAATTTCATCAAGAATATACACACACACACAAAAATACTTTCAAATTTATCCTGATTATTTATTTTGCAGCATCATTAGACCAATTCAAGTTCATCATCAAAACAAACAAAAACCCTTTTTATAATTATCATCAGCATCATTGACTAACAATCAACCAAAAACCAAACCTAAAAAAAGACAAAAACCCTTCTGTTTTTATCCACGTTATTTATTTTAAAGCATCATTAGACCAATTCAAATTCATCAAAACTAACAATCAACCAACCAAAAACCAAACCTCGTAAATTCAACTAACAAAATCAATAACCAACCAAGCCATAAGCACAAAACTCAGAAATTCAACAAACAAAAAACTGCATCAAACAATCCCAGAGTGGAATAACACACAAAAAAAAAAAAACTTTTTTAAAAAACAAAATCATAGTGGGATAACACAGAGAAAAAAAAACACTTTTTTACAAAAAACAATCACTTTTCAGAGTGGCCCACAAGATGAAACGATCTTATAATGAGAAAACGAGTAGAACTTTACCGTTTCAAAGCAAAAAGAACGGTTTTTATTGAAATAAAAGTGAAAATGTGAAAAAGTGAATGAAGGAGGAAGAGGGAGGGGGGGTGAAGAAGTGGAATTGAGGGGGTGTGAGTTGAAATTAGATTAGGAGAGAATGGAAAATGGTGTGAGAATGAGAAGAGAGAAGAGGGAAAAGGAGAAGAAGGGTTCTAATAGATGAAGATTTCTCTTTGTGGCAATGTTGTCAAAGCGTTACAGGTTGCTAAAGGGAACAAACATCGTAGACTATACTTTTTCTATTTTTTATTGTTTTTCTTCTTATATACTTCTCTTTTTTTAATTAATCTTTCTACTATTTTTTAATAATGCAAAATTTTTTGACTTTTTTTTTCCCTAAAAAATGTTTTATACTTTATCTATACTATATCAACAAAATATTTGTGACTTCTAAAATTGTAACAAACTTAATAAGTCGTGTTTATCTTTTCTAATTACAACAATAATTTAACAAATATAATATAGATTTTTATCTTTTTTAATATCATCAATAACATAACATTAATATATAAAAAATTGTTTAAGGATATAATTGAAATTATAAAAATTCAGATCATAATCTTTATCCCCTTTATATATATAGTATTGTTCCTTTATAGTGGGATATTTTCTATTTTAATGGCATTTAGTTTTTTAATTAAAACCTAAAGAGTGATGCTATTTCCAGCGAAGAAACCATCTCGAAAGTGTCCCGATATGTTTTCAATTGTTGGATATCCGCTTAGTGAATGAGCACACATGCTGAAAAAAGGAAAGAGGTGATGGCAATGCCATTTTAAAATATCGGGATTAAAATTCGCGAGATGTATATCATTACCAAAATTTAAAATAATATTATTAAAGGATAAAATAGTAAATAAAATAATGTATATGAAAGAGAAAATAGGTAATAAAAAAAGTCAGTTCAAACTCGTGTATTTTAAATCTATTTTATTTATATAGTATAGAATAATTGTCTAACGGTCCTCTTCTAGAGTTTCTATTTTTATGATCAATTGATAAAAGTGTCAAAATTGTTAGTTGAACGTTGTAATTCAAATTTAAATGTCAGCTTCTCTATTTATGATTTTAAAATAATTATTATCGTTTCGTCTATTTACAAATAATAATTTGTCAAACTACGATTTTGAGAGAAAAAAATTATATTTATTGTTTGACTCGGATATACTTTATCTTCACTGAAGAGAAGTTATAGGAAGCCAAAAAAATAAACGATGCATACCTTTTGAAAATAATACACCTAACAATAATATAATAACTTACGTGTTTTCATATTTATTAATTGATATGATATTATATAATTAAATTCATTTTAAAATAAAAAACATATTTAACCATTTAAAATAGAATTTATATTTAGAGTGATGTTCTTTAAAAAAAAAATATATGGGGAGAGAGATAGAATTTATATTTCGAGTCATGTCTTTTAAGAGACAGAGAATGTATATGTACATCTTTTCTTTCATTGGGTACCATTTTTTATTAGGTACACATCTTTAAATATTAGGTACCATTTTTTATTAGGTACACATCTTTAAATATTAGGTACATTCTCTTTGCTTTTTTTTTACTCGGGTACCATTTTCTCTCATTTGATATCAGTACCATTGCTATTAACCCTCAATTGGGGGTACCTAGCTAGTGAGACTTTTTAATGGGTATAAACTAGCACAATTGAGGGCGATCTAAGAATGGTACAAAGTTATCTCATCCAATTTTGTAAAGGGTGGAAATTAGATACAATACTACAATGAGCAATGGCGGATCTTGGAATATTTTATGGGGTGGCAGAATTGTTTGAAATATATATTAAACTGTGTGTAAGAAATATTATAACTGTTGACTGGTCCAATGGTTTATTTTGCTTGATTGCAGAGTAGGGGATGCCGGTTCGAATCCACATAGGAGAGCTTTTTTTTGAACAAAATAGTAAAAATATAACAGAAAAACTAACGTCATTTCCACTGCACCAACTGCGTAGTTGTGATACAA
This sequence comes from Medicago truncatula, assembly GCF_003473485.1. Lineage (NCBI taxonomy): Eukaryota > Viridiplantae > Streptophyta > Magnoliopsida > Fabales > Fabaceae > Medicago > Medicago truncatula. The sequence continues at coordinate 12,294,118 of NC_053043.1, read as the reverse complement.
GTATGCCTAATCGAATATATATAGAAAAGTTGGGGGTATCATGGCATCTGCAGGTCTCTATGAAGATCTGCCACTGACAATGAGAACTATTTTTATTTTTATTTTGTTTAAGGAAGTACTATTTTTACATATTTATGTTATAAGTATTATGTTTATAGTTGTCATTTTATTGAACATGTATAATACTTAAAAAAAATATGGATGTTAAACTTTCAAAAGGAAATATTAGTTTTAAATAAAATATGAACAATTAACAATATAAAAGTGATTAAATTTTTTATATAGAATTTAATAGAGAACCATTTACATTGTGAAAAAACTTTGCTCCGAAGTCTAAGAACAATTTGGTTCTTTTTTCATCTGACTATTGGCTCAACTCCGAATTTGAAATTCATAATAAAATGTTCCCACAATCAAATTATTAATATGTATAACAATTAAGAGATACTCTTGTGTGATCACAAAAAAATTGTACATAATTTAAGCACACTCATAGAAATGAGAAAAATGCTAACAAATATTTTTAAAACATTGTTTAAACATTCAAGATGTGTTTGACTTACGTTTTTAAGACAAAATTTGTTTTTGGTAAGAAGCACTTAGTGCATTTTCTTTTATCCTCCCTCCGTAAGTGACACATCCAATTACGCATACCAATGTATAATTTTGAGTTTAAATATCTTGAATAATATATTGGAAAAAATTATGAAAATTTGATATTTTGAAAATACTCATCGAGATGAATCCAACGACATCTTATATGATATTATTTATCTTTGTATATTAGTAGAAAAATATGGTCAAAGTAAGTTAGGTCAAAATTGCACATTTTCAAACAGGTCATTTATTGCGGGACGGAGGAAGTAAAATATATTAAGCACATTTTTTTTAGCAGCCGAAATTCAAACCAAACCTTATTCATACCAATTGAGCTAAACTCATGATGACATATACCAAAAACATTTGTTATAGAGGAACCAGCAACAAATGGAAGCATATAATTGGATATTCAGAAACGTTGTTCTCGAGACGATTTTTCCCATTTAATCACACGCTGATATCGCACGCATGTCACGCATGGCTCGATTCAATCTCAAATCATTCACTCAATCAGACAGAAACAGACAAAGTTTCTTTTCATAATGCTAAGTGTAACTACTCCCTCTATTTACTTTAGTTTTTGGTACAAACTCCCTTTGTTCTTAGTGTTATGGTTTAATTTAACATTAGAGTAGTGTTATTTGAACAACTCTTTTAGTACAACTTTTGTAACAATTTTGTTATTCTTTTTTTTCATTGGTCAATAACAATGGAGAGAGAAAAAGGAAGAGAGAGAATAAGAAAATAATGTGAGTATGAAAGAGAAAGTTATACAAAAGTTGTACAAAAATGGTTGTACAAATATCATTTCTCTTAACATTATCCTCCATTGTCTATTACTCCTCCTAAATTGTACGTCGCTTTAGGAAAAAAAAATTGTCCCAAATTATATGTCGCTTTAAAATGCCAATGCAACGTTAATGATATTTTTTCCTATTATAACCTTAATTATTTATTACTCTCTCTTCTTTCAATTCTTTTATTTATCTTTCTCATATCATTTATTAAGGATATTTTTGTAAAACAACTCATAATATCTCTTTTCCACACAATATTAATTGTATTTCTTAATATGTGGGAAATGCCCAAAACATCATACAATTTGAGACGGAGGGAGTAGTATTAACAGATAAAACTAGAATAAAATAATTGATTTTTCATCATTGAGAAAATAGAACAATTTTTTTTCTTCCTAAAACGACGTTATTTTAGAACAAATATAGCAATAGATTACTCTCATAATATTTTCTGAAAAGGACAAAAAGATATTTCGACACAAACACAATATTTAATCTCCATAAATCTTTTTGATTCTTAAAACTATTCTTTAAAAAACTTTTTGATTCCTTAAACTCTAATTTATTTGAGCATTAAAAACTTTTTGATTCTTTAAACTCTAATTTATTTGAGCATTGAAGTCGTGTAAGGTGCATCATTCCTCTATAGTGAAGAGAGTCACATTCTGACATGATGCACCTACTCTATCGACACTCTAAAATATTGTTTTACACCAAAATATAACCAGTCTTTTTAAGTTTTATTGGAGATGGTAGGAAATATCTACAATACTACTCCCTTCATCTTTATATAAGCACATTTTATTTTTTCACATTTACACTAAAAAAGTTTATAGTGTAGTTAATATTTTTATTTTATTATATATGAATACACCTGAAATATCATTTCAATGTGTATAATAAATTCTGATTTTTTATATTTCAAGACACTGATATTAATTAAAGTTTTATCTGAAGAAAAAGAAAACAATAATGTATCCAATGAGGTGGCATTTCATATGGGAAAAGTCAACCCTTTTCCACCACGGGAAAAGTTGAATTTAATGATTGGATTAAATGAAGAACATGTTCTTTCAACACTAGATTTTTCTTCACATTATCTTCCAACAATTTTAAAAATTCTGAAAGTTAATTTTCAGAAATTAAAAAAATCGAAAAAAATTCAGATAAGTTTTTTTTTTAATTATGTAATTTATTTATTGAATGTTAGAAAATAAATTTGAAAAATAAATTTATTTTTCAATAAAGATATAATTCTAGAAACTAAGATAAGTTTTTATTTTTTTTTTAAAAAAATATTTTTTTAATTTCGTAATAAAATGAGATATTCTGAAAAATAAAATAAAAATCCTAATTTTTCTTAAATTAAAGTTTTTTATTTTTATAAGAAAATAAAATTCTGGAAAATAAGTTTTTTATTTTCAAAAAATATTATCTAATTTTTGTTTTTATACTAAAAGAAAACATTATTTTGAAAAAAACTTTTTAGAATGTTTGAAAAAAAAAATCTGATTTTTTTTTTTTTTAATTTGAAATGGTAGTAAAAGTGTGTACAAAATTCTAGTGTAAAGAGAGTATGATAAAATTTATTCTATTGATTTGATCTAACGGTTAAATACCAACTTTCTCATGGTGGGAAAGGATTAACCTTTCCCATGTGAAATGTCACCTATCTAATGTTAAATGCTATGAAGCCCGGATACAAGATATGATACGGATACGATACTGCACCGATACGTCGATACGGAAAAATTTCAAAAATTAAGATACAATACGACTGAGATACATTAATAAAAAACTTTATATATATATATATATATATATATATATATATTTTTGTCAGGTAGCCTAGTGGCTAGAATTCACCTTTTTCAAGGTGAATAAGCGGGGTGTTCGGGGTTCGAACCCCGACCCCTGAATATAATAATGTATGTTCCTGCCAACTAAGCTATGCACGGGGACAAAAAAAACTTTATATATTTAAATGTGCAATATAATTATAACCATTTTTTTAATATGCAAATATATTAACAAAAAAAAAAAAAAAAACCACTCATAGGCTTGTAGCACATCAACATAAATATAAATAATATTGACGATTAAGAGAGTGATGATTAGTCAAATACATACAAAATATATCCGAAAAAAAGCACCATCAATGTTATATTATATCCAAAAGGAACATTGTTAGTCAAGAGTTAAGTTATTTTAGTTACCATTAATTGGGAAGTATCGGGGCATATATCAGTGCAGGATAATTATCGGATACTCTCATGATACGTATCGAAATTTATCGGATAATTATTATTTTTTAAATAAAATTTAATCTTCGAATACTCTCCTGATACGTATTGAAAAATATCAGGCAGGTATCGATGCAAGATACACAGATGATACGATACGTCATCCATTTTAAAGTACCGGAGCTTCACCGGTTAAATGCCACTCTTTTTGAGTGAGAGGAAATATCTACCTTAGCTAAGTTAAAAGGTACATGATAAAGGCCCCACTTAGGAAATATCTGCCTTAAGCTCAGTTATTAAAAATTCCTTAAAAAAAAAAAGCTTTAGTTATTTTAGTAAAAGGAACACGATAGGGCCCACATGAAGAACAGGGTCCCAGACTTGCGTGTCATAGGTGGCAGGGAGGGGCATGCAAATTCCGTTCGTCTACCAAAGCACAACAAACGGAAGCAGTGCAGAGTATTGGATATTCAGGAACGTTGTTCTGAAGACAATTTTTAACCCTTTGATCACATGACTCAATTAATTCATCGAAGGAGCAGAAATTCTTTCGAATAAGGAAAATTCTTAACCAGAGCACTCGTTAAAAATTTTAAATGGTAACTTTTTTTGAAAATTTGTGTAATAATGTGCATTGCAAATGGAAAACTTTGATATTTATAAAAAATAATTACTTAATTTAAAATATTTAAAGAATGTATAGAGTACACTCGTTAACAAGATCCTTCGAATTTCTTCAAAAAAAAAAAATCCTTCAAATAATAATGTGAACGAAAATGTTGTACTAACAAATAACAAAAAATGTTTGTTGTAATTAAAGTCTTAAAAGTGTAAAACATGTTTTTTTTACATAAATTTATTATTGTTTTTTTAATTGATGTCCCATGAACATCGATTAACATAAATTTAATGCTAATTTATATCTAATTTATATCTCTGTTTTTATTTTATTTTGCAAAAACTCCCTCTGTTTTTAATGTAGTTATTGTTTGATGTTCTTTTACATAGATAAAGTCCAACAATTAAAAAATATTGGCCGAAAGTTCAAAAATATTGTACAATGCCACCGAGGCTCAAAAAAAAAAAAAAAGAAGAATAACAATTTAGAACACTAAATTTAAGTAAGTTAAAGGACTCTGTCGTCACAATTGGTAGTCGAAATCAAAGATAGTAACATATTTTGATTTCAACCATTAAATAGAATGAAGCCTCACTCTCTCGCTTAGCGCCAACAAATTATCCTCTTTTCTTTAAAAAATTCTATCATTCTGAACTTTCTAAATAGTCCAAACAACTAACAGCCATACAATATTTATTACATATTATACAAAAAAATGTAAAATGCAATTGAAAATTTAAATAGAGTCTTATAAAAAACAAATAAAAACTCAAGAGGGTCTTATATCTAAAAATTGAGCTATTATTAGGTAAAGGATTTTGATAACAAGTGCCTTTATAACAATTGTTAATGATTTAGAAATGGAAACAATTGATAATTTTTCTGTAAAAAAATATGTTTTTTAATGTTTCAATGTGTTAAATATACAAAATTGCACAAATTCAAAGATAAAATTTCTACTTTAAACTTTTTAATTTTAACAGATGCCCTTAAAATATATTAATAGCATTTAGTTATTTTATAAGTGTCAAACTCAAGCTCTTATCATGGGCTACACCTCATCAACGATCATTATATATATTGGAAGTCAAACAATATATGTAGTATACAAACATTTGGTCACTAATTCCCAATAATCATTGAGAAGCACGTGAATTTTTCTTTTCTTTTTCTGCCAAATTATTTTTAATTCTTTCTATTGTGTGCAGTGATTACTGATTAGTCTACATGCATAACATCAATTATATTTCATTTAAAATGTTGGTATGTGATGGCACACAATCAATACACCTAAAATAAAATAATCTTAATATATAACTAATTTCAAACATTTATGCCAACTATATGAGTCCCCTTTATCCACCTTGAAAGGAAACAATTATCTATATACGATTAAAAACTGATCGTGGAAAAAGGGATAGAAGTTATGCACATGAGCCATTTCATACAATTTTATCTGTTTCACATCAAAGTTTTTGGAACTAAGGAAGGTGACAATTCTATATTAGCCTAGAGATAAAGCAAAGTCGAGCTACTTTCCATTTTATACGTCATGAAGAAATCAATAATTAAGATAATTATATAGAATTAATTAGAAGATATATGCAATAATATATCACTTGTTTCTTCGTAAAAACTAAATATACATGCACTTGTAGAAACAAAACACTCAAATCAAATCAAACCATTAAGATATAAAACTTATTCAAGAGGTTTGATATTAGTTATAACTTCGTATTTATGATTGAATTCAAACTTAAAACTACAAAATTATCGAAGTTATAGTGTATAATGATATGAATAGAGATGTTGAAGGAGATTAAAATGTAGGCATATATGGTTCGATCCTTGTAACTAGTAGTTTTATCTCTTCATAATAGTTCGATCCTAGTAACTAATAGTTTTCCCTCTTCATAAAAAAGTATTCATCAATTTTTTTTTTTAGATAGACAAAATGACAAGGTTATTATAAATAAACTCACATAGACAAATGGATGTGTCAGGGTTCGAACCTTGATCATTACATCCGATCTAACAATTTTGACATTTTACCGGTTGAGCCAGGATTTGTAGACCATTTATCTATTAAAATGAAATTGAAACTACATGTAAATATTAAATAATATCTATAACATTTCATATAAATAATTTTGGATGTGAAATATAGGTGTCTTGTTAGGAAATTAGGTATGTTTGAATTTTCAATGCCTAACTTAGTGTTCACTTCTTGCAGATAGCCGGCCACTAACGGGTAGGAAGGAACCAACCATATAGGTTGTTGGACTTTTTCCATTTTGTTTGTTTCATAGTTTTCTAATTGGAAAGAGACATAATACCGAAATAAAAAACAAATAAAATACAAAATTGAAAGAGACAACTCATCTATCCCATGATACTACAATAATAAAAATATATATTCCATTCAAAAGCTACTTCAAGATCAATCTTAGCAAAGTCTTTGTCAAAACTTATTCCTTCTTATTTGATTAATTAAGTGAATGAAAAGGAAAGGGAAGTTAATTGAAAATTAATATTTGAAACCATTTTTTCCACTCTTTACTTCACCGTGTTAGATTGTGGAAAGAGTTTAGTTATCTATTGTGTAGGAAGGAGATTAAGATTGTTGCTATTTATTTACGAGTTCTTTTTCTTTTTTAAGCTTGTAATCTTCTTTAACATGCCACTTTTGTAAAGGCAAAGTTGGTTCAAATTCTTCATCTCTTAGCTAACAAATGCCAAACTCCTACGCACCCTATTTTTTTTAATCTTAATTGGGTCTCTTCATTATGTTTTGAAAGTTGTGTCACATTTAGGTATAAAAGTTTTTGACTTAAATACAACTTTCATCTCCTCATTTTGTTTGTTAACGATTTTTGTCCATTTTTAAATTCGCAATTTTGGTTGTTTGGTTTTTAAAATACATGTCATTTTAGTTCGTTTATATATTTAGGATATATTTAGCAATGTGACAAATGAGATATCAATGTGGCAACTAAATTTATGATATGAAAATGAAGTGTTAAGTGATAGTATATGATAATGATTTGTATCGAATTTGGTTGCTTTTCTCATATAAATTAGAGACTTCAATTCCCTTATTTTACTCTCCTACTCTCCTAGTTTGGTGGATAGTTGTAAGGACTCTCAATGCGAGAATGTGGGTTTAAAGGGGCAGTTAGCATATAAGAGTTTATGTTAAGAGAAATAAAGAAGGAAAAAAATAGGAATATCCACGTGACCAAAAGTGAGAGGAGAGAGATGGAACATGAATTAATTATGCAAGGGAAATTTTGTTATAAGGAGGTTGAGTGGGGAGAGAATAGTATCATCACCTACATTTGTGATTCGTTTTGATTATGTCCTCATTTCTTTAACTTTGTGATACCAACGATGTAATTCAAGAATGAATCATGATTCATTAGATAAGGATCTTTCGCCTTTTTTTTTTTTTTTTTTTTTTTTTTTTTGAAGCATTAAAAAATATGAATTTATTAATATAGGAACGCACAAGATGTGCAAGTACCAAAAAATAGCCTGTAGCCAAATTCAACCCAAAATAAATAAAACTCCGCCCCTAACACCAAGGAGCAAACCGAACTCCTTAAATCAGCAACAAAACAGACTAGTTACATGCCTAAAAGCAGGAACTAAGATAACAGATACATTCTATACAGCCTGACCTTAAATTTCCACAACACTCAAAACAGACTCTATAACATTATAACTAACACAGATGCATCCTCCTCAGTCCGAACAGAAAAACGCAACCCCAAAACCAAACATAAAGGATTGAAGAAACACATGACCAATTTTCTACATAAATCTATGCACCCCCAAACATTCCAAAGGATTAGCAAGCCACTGACTAGTAGAAAAATTAAAACCTGTCAATCTTTATCGAATGATTCTCCAAGATAGAACTTTATATTCATCTGCAACCCTCTCCCAATCAATATCAGCCTGTGTAAAAACCATTGTGTTCCTAGCAAGGATCTTTCGCCTTATTGTGAATGTCTTAAATCAAAGAGGTAAATAGCTAAGAAAGTCTAAGAATAGGAAAACATATAAGACACAATGAGATTAAAAGAAATGTGAAGAATGATTGTCTCATTCTTGAAAGAATGATAAGATCTTGTGAAGAATCGCCACAAGAGTAAGGACACTGGATAAGGATCTAGAAGTGGTTCATGGAAGAATCCTGAGTAGCAATGCTATCTCTCACTTCAATCAAAGATTAAATTTCTAATTTCATTCAAAGCTATCCACTCCAGATTAAAAAAAAAAGCTTCAACAAAGTCAAGGCTAATAAGTCTCAAACCCACTATGGAAGCTCAAGAAGAACTAAAAGTCAAAGGGGATTAGATACATGCTCCAAAATAAACCTATCCAACTACAAGTGTTTCACCTATTTACTAACAAATATCAAACAAACAGAAATCTTAAAATTCTATATTTCCTAGTATTGATTCAAATCTTCATTCCTTCATAAGTCTTGAGGTTCACATCATATTCCCTCCCTCTTAAAAGATTTTTTTTCCTCAAATTCGGTGTGGAGGCAACCTACATGAAGACAAGAGAGAGTAAGTCTTGGATGACACTAATAAAAAAAAAAAACTACACAGGATCAAATGGAAATTGAGATAAAACACCAAATGTAAACAATATTCTAACACATACATAAGCAAGGTAAAGAATTTGAAATTTAACATGTATTTTTATATTCATCATTGTAAAACTGGGCTAAGTGACAAGATAAATGTTCTTTTATGCTGAAAGGTTCCAAAAACAGTGGAGTACCTTCATTTTTTTCATTGTGATAACCAATTGAAAGATAACTTTGAAATAAAATTCCCTCATTTTTTTCCTTTGCATATATAAGTATGGAAACAGAATTTGAGAACAATGTAATAATAAATAACTTTCACCTCATTGCAAATCACATTACTCCTCCTCTACTTTCTCGTTGAAATCTCCACCAAGAAAAAGCACAAGCATGACCAAGATAAGAAAACAAAGAACCCAGAGAGACATAAACAAGGTGCCGTTGATTCTTAAGGAGTAGTATAGGACATTGAACCATGATGCTTTAATCAGCCACTTGAATAAGCCATAGACAAAATTAAGACATAGCATACCGAGAATGGGCACACGCAAGGCAGAAGACGGAGTCAATCGAACTATGGAGACAAATGCATAGACAAAGGTCACTGTGAACAAGACATTCCACAAAATTGCCGGTAAGAGAAGAAAACAGGTCTGCCCAAAGCTTAGTAGTATGGTCTCTTTCTGATAAGGAAGACCCAAAACGGACATCAGTGTTACTTGAGCTATAGATGAAAAAATTGCCACTGCCAGCCATTGTTATTTGTTTAGCTGCATTTTTGGTTTGCCTGTACATTTTAGAGAAACCTCATTATTTGTAGACATTTTTACAGAATGGAAAAATGTATCAATATTAGATAAACGGAATAAAAAATGAATAAATTATTTCTTTCTTCTATACAAAGTAATATATTTGAAGCAGCAGCACTCATCAACTCTCCAACCTGCTGATGTTCAGAAAAAATTGAACGAAATGGCAGATGAAAGGTTTCTGGATGCCAATGGCCAATATAGCTCAGCTTCTGATCAAGTTTTCCCAAATGAAAAGGTTTGTGAAATTTTGCTTTTCCTTTTCAGGATATGTTTTTTTGACAATCTTTTCAGGATATGTTAAAAATCCCAATATTGAGAATCATTATTATTCATTTTTCTTTCACATTTCTGTGTGTGATCTTTATTTATACAGATTATGACTAAAGATACAATTCGTGATAAAATATCTCTTCATTTATTGGCCACTAGACTCTCTTTATCGCAAAGTAATTCCACAATAAGAATGAAATACAAATAATAAAAGCTGTAGCTGGCTTTGTACGTGCCAGTTTTCCCACGTGATTTTCCTGCCTCAAAGAGACTTCAACTAGGGGTTCATAGTATTTTTGAGACTTTCAGCCACATGTAGGTTATTAGTTATATATTAGAGGCTCTGAGTTTTCTGGAATTAAGCGAGGAATTTGAGACCTAGATCCAAGAAAACATGTGACTCGAGTGGAAGTTTAAGAGGAAAAACTTTTAGTTTTGAGCCAGGAACAGTTTGAAGCAGAAACCATTCATAAAAAGGGAAAGGGGTCTTGGCCATCCTCACTAAATACCAACGCTACACCAATCCTTTGGATTCATCTATGACTTCTAAAGCTGCAGCTATGCGATTATTGAAAATGCTTTCCTTCTTGGACTTCCAAATCACCCAAATTACCGAATGCCAAACCAATTTCAATTCTTTCCTCACCTTCTTACTGCTGCCAGACCCAGATAAAAAAAACAAGAAACAAACAAGTCTGGTGGGGTGACAATGACGACACCTGGCCACCAGGACACCGCACACCAAATGACGGATGCAAAAAACTCAAGTGTAGAAATTGATGGACAGAATTTTTTGGTCCCATCCACACAAAACACAGTCCAACATATCTGAATCTGATTGAGGGATAACTCCTCTGACAGATTCATCCTTGTCGGAATGCGATCAAGAAGTAACTGCCAAGAGAACGCACAGACTTTTGAAGGTGCCATGCTCTTCAATAACTGATTGAAAATATATGTTTCCGAAGCCGGCCTCTCTGACATGATAAGATGGATTTTAGCTAGGAAAGTATGGCTTGATTTGACCCCAAAACACACCACCTTTTTCTGGCACCTAACCCCAACTATCTTCTTCCTCCGATAAAAACACCTCCGATAACAGTTCGGATGACTTGTGCAATAGGCCAATGCCTTTGGCTACCCTCCCATACACCTATATCCCCAACCAACCACACTAGCTATTTGCTCCCATATATTAAACAAATGAGGAAACCGCACACAAATTGGTTGATTCTCTAACGAAGAATACTTCCAAAATCTAGTTAACCTTCCAATTTTCTGAAAAAAAATATACGATGCTTGAAATGCCTCACTGTTTCCACCCTAACCTACTTGGACCCTTCCACCCACCCATTTTCATTTCACACATAAGAGCCTTGATCGAATTGAACTTCCCCTATTCTTAACACACACATGAAAATACCCTGTATAAGCATCCCCTTCCTTTAACGATTTATGTTTCTTCTTATTAAAATTAAAGCATTTAGTTTCATATATCCTAAATGATGTTTAGCTACACTAACATGACAAAAGGCGATTCATACTCCCCGAACATTAGACTCCTTGAATCAAAATCAGATTGTAACAAATACAAAAAAAAAAAAAACACCAGAAAAAGAAAGAAAAAAAAAACTAACTACGTACTAGGTTATAAATTGGAAGCAGCACAGCAACTTTCCGTTAATAAACTTATTTTCCTTTGGAAAACCACACCACGGGCATTGCCTCACATTAATCACAAGGTCCAGCTAATATATTCGCGTTCTGAATTATGTTCACTAGCAGTAACTACTATGAATTCATTACTAGCAAGCATATTTCAAACTCTTTTGAAGAGTTTAACAATTGATGTATGCTACAGACCATGGTATGCTATGAAATCGCATGCACAGAGACACTCAAACATAGTGCAGTTTGATCATATTAAATTCTCATATAATAAACTTGTGTTAAACATATATGTGCATGAAGTGAAGGATCCAAACGAAAAAAATAAATCATATTATTCTACTTCTCTTCAAACCATCCAATGTTTTTCTTCATGAATCGTGCACCTTTATTTTAGGGTTCTAAATTATTCACTAACAGCAATTTATAGTGTCATCCATTACAGTTATGCCAATTCGCAAGCTATTGAAAAAAAAGTAGATAATATGTACAACAACTAATATATTTTGAACTATAGTCAATTGAATACAATAGCGACACACATCACATTAAATTTTAATGTAATTGCAAATCTATATTGGTCTTGATTCTATATTAAATACTATTATTTTCTGTTAAGAAATGGTTAATTATGCTGAGTTTATATGTTATGTTAAGAAATGATTTCTCAATGTGTAAGTTGTAATGGTTCGGTTCGGTTCGGTTATTAACAATTCAATTCAGTTAAAAAATGGTTTGGTTCGGTTAGTGAAACGTCTTCAAAATAACGGTTCGGTTCAATAACCAGTGTAATGGTTCGGTTAATTTTGGTTCGGTTTGGCCGTTCGGTTCGGTTTTTGGTTATTTTTGCTCACCCCTACAAAACACAGTCCAACATATCTGAATCTGATTGAGGGATAACCCCTCTGCGGGACAGATTCATCCTTGTTGGAATGCGATCAAGAAGTAACTGCAAGAGAACGCACAGACTTTTGAAGGTGCCATGCTCTTCCATAACTGGTTGAAACTATATGCTTCCGAAGCCAGCCTCTCTGACGGGATAAGATGGATTTTAGCTAGGAAAGTATGACTTGATTTGACCCCAAAACACACAACCTTTTTCTGGCACCCAATCCCAACTATCTTCTTCCTCCGATAAAAACACCTCTGTTAACAGTTCGGATAACTTGTGCACTAGGCCAATGCCTTTGGCTACCCTCCCATACACCTATATCCCCAACCAACCACACTAGCCATTTGCTCCCATATATTAAAAAAATGAGGAAACCGCACACAAATTGGTTGATTCTCTAACCAAGAATACTTCCAAAATCTAGTTAACCTTCCAATTTTCCGGAAAAAATATATGATGCTTGAAATGCCTCACTGTTTCCACCCTAACCTACTTGGACCCTTCCACCCACCCATTTTCAATTCACACGTTAGATCCTTGATCGAATTGAACTTCCCCTATTCTTAACACACATGAAAATACCCTGTATTCGTATCCCCTTCCTTTAACCATTTATGTTTCTTCTTATTGAAATTAAAGCATTTAGTTTCATATATCCTAAATGAAGTTTAGCTACACTAACATGACAAAAGGCGATTCATACTCCCTGAACATTAGACTCCTTAAATCAAAATCAGATTGTAACAAATACAAAAAAACACCAGAATCTTTAATATACACACGGTTACACATGTATCAGCAACAATTCTTTACTATGCCCCAAAAATAAACCCTAACTATGAACTAGGTTATGAATTGGAAGCAGCACAGCAACTTTGCTTTAATAACATGTAGATATGAAATACAATAAACTTAATTTGAACTGGTAAAAATCAAATGGTAATGCAAATTTGAAAAGCAAGGTACCTTTTCTGGTAGAGTGACGTGTACAGAGCGCACGTTTTATAAAATTCAGACTAATCAAATTTGGTTGATTTTAATTAATCAGACACATTTTATTTTTTTTGTGTAGCCCACCCAAATTAATACCAGAAAAAATTGAACCTGAGATCTTGAAAAAAAGCATACTTCAAGTTCAAGGTCACAAACCAACACCACCAGACCAACACAAGTGGATTATTTTTTATTTTTTTGTGTTAACCAGTCCCTTTTGAAACTATTACGAGCAGTTAGTATAATCCTTCAATGTATCAAAATTCTAAAATAGTCTGTATATTACATTGATCAAAATAGTCCCGAGTCCTGACACTAAAATAATCCATCAAAACTGGACATCAGGACCATCTACACCAAAAATCCTACATTGGTCCTCCCATTCCCCGGGTGATTCGAATCCTAAATCCACCAAATAATAAATCATTAATATGATGCATAAAATACCAGTTACCACCAAAACCAACGAACTTGCAAATCCATTTTAAATTTACCTGTACAATAGTACCCATAATTGGTGGCAGCAGGGTAATACATTACTCCAGATTGTTCAAAGTTTGGGCTTGTGAACTGTGAATTTATATCAGCCCCTTCAACCTAAACCAAAATGATAAAATTACACACATTATTGACTATCATACATACAACCTCAATAGTAACAATACACACAATCATTATATTAAAAAGAAAATCAAATCATTAAACAACTATTGATATATCAAAGTTGGGAAGTCAAGAAATTACAAAATTTATAAAAAATTTACCCAGTAAGCATTCTGGTTCCTAGCTTGAGAAACATCATACGTTTCCATATCACAACTGCCACCACTGTAGACAGTCACAAGAATGAAACATATAAGCACACGTAACAACTCAAAATACTGTGAAAACTAACATCACACATAAGCCAAAATTTCAAATAGTTTTAAAACAGATAAACTAAGTCTATAACATACAAAAACACTTGCATGCCAGTTCTCAATGAACGAGGAACCAATACGAATGAAACCCAACACAGATTACACTAACATATCAACTTTACCAATCTTATTAAATAAATATACAAAGCATGGACACGGACACAGACACTGACATGTCGGCCCCGATAATAATTTGAGAAGATAATATAATTCAGGGTAATAACATGCAGATACACTCGCATGACAGTTCTCAATGAATGAATGAAACAGTACAGTGAAGCCCAACAAACATTACACTAACATATCAACTTTACCAATCTTATTAAGCTTGTTTGGATTGGTTTATTCAGGCGTAACTATTGACATAAGTTTCGTCATACTGTTTGGGAGAACTATTAAAAACAGCTTTATGACAATTTTCATAAGCTTTTTTCAACTTATTTTCACAAGTTCTCCAATATAACTTATATAAACAACCTATAACATATACCAAAAACAATTGAATGTCATTTTATCTTTTCCTATAGAAACAGCTTAAGCAAGCTTATAACAAGCGCATATTTCGATAAGCACTTGTGCTATAAGCTATAAATAAGTTGTTTAACCAAACAGGTCGTAAATCTATGAAGCGCATACACAGACTCGTCGACATTGATAATAAAAATCTTACCAATAGAAAAATCAATTCCACAACAAATAAATTAAACTATCAACCAAAAGCACAGTCACGAGTTCCGCAACGATAAAAAAATTAAATTAAATAACTGAACGAAAAAGAAAAACGTGAAGCATTACGAAACCAAGAATTAACACCGCGTATAAGAAAATTGAATTTGAGCGCAAAACAGAAATACGAAAATTAGAGGATTACCTTAAAAGAAGAAAAAGAAAAAAAAAATAGAATCAATTCATATTTTGGGAATTGGAGAGTGAAAATTGAGAATGAGTTGATTTGTACAACATTATACGAAATGCGAATTACGAATCCCCAACCATAACCGAATTTGTGAATGAAGCTTTTGAGAAACAAGAGAGAGAGAGGAGTGGAGTAGAGATAGAGAGAGAAGAAAACTAACCGAGCGTGAGAGTGTTAGGACTTTGGAGGGAGAGGGAAACTATATGATATATGTAGGCATGGCATGGCAATGAATGGGGCGGGGTGGGGACGGGTTTTACTTCCCCGTCCCTATACTGATTCTCATATACTTACCCGTTACCCTATCCCAAATTCAACGGAGATGAAAAATTGAATCACATCCCCGTCCTCGACGGGTTCGGGTGTGCCCACCTCATCCCCATCCTCGTATGAATAATTTTTTTTAATAAAAAATTGAAGTTTTTTTGCATCCTCAAGAGCAACGTTGTAATACATTATCCAACAATATGTTCACTTTAACATTTGTTAGACGGAATGATGTAGTTGATCCTTTAAATATCAATGGTAGTTTTTATTAACATGATAATTATCAAACAAAATAACATGACATATCAACATAAAGTAATTTTTTACATTTGGGACGGGTATGGATATGGATTCGAGGTGGGTATCTATATACCCATTACCCGTCCCATACCCGTGTTCTGAAATCGGGAAAAACACATACTCATACCCAAACCCAGTCAAAATCGGAAAAACCCGTCAAATTGGGTTTGGCTCGGGTGGGTAACGCGCGGGTATGGTTTTTGTTGCCATGCCTAGATATATGTACAACAATTTAGAACAACTTTCATGACAATAGAGAGAGAGAGAGAGAAAAAAAAGAAAAAAGAGAATAAAAATATAACGTGAGCAAGAGAGAAAAAGTTGTAATAAAGTGGTTGTACAAATATCATTTATCGGGAAAAACTGAGTGTGTTTGCGAGCGTATAAACACATTTTATACCACCAAGCCAAGTGTTTTTTTTTTTTTTTTTCCGTTAACTAATTCATTTTTTTGTGGTGGCCGATGTTTGAATCCTAGACCCGCATATATTATGCATTGCTCATTTCAACTGAGTTAAGGTCACGAGGACGTTAACTTGTCCCTTTTGATACTATTACTAGTAGTTGCAATATATCAAAATTCTATCTGTATATTACGTTGATCAAACTAGTCCTGACACTAAAATAATTTATCTATGCTCACGTTAACATTTTTCATATATGGATTGATATGTTGATAAATAAATATTTATAGGATTGATATAAGTAAGTATATTAAGGAACTAATATGACAAAATTGTCATATTTTCTAATTTTATTTGCCTCATATTATTTGTATCTTTTACAATATTAATACTTTATCTTTCATTTCCATTAACATACTCTTATTTATTGCATTGCAATCATCCATAGCTACTCCCTATCTATAGCTACTCCCTAACTATACTTAGTGTTGTAAGTGTTTGTACTTAGGTGTTTTATTGTGGTACGTCCTATGTTAAATAGAATGATTTTTCGTATTAATACATTTTATTTTGATTTGTTTAAAAAAATTTGGGTTGGATCTTTTAGAAGAGGTTATATTTCAACAACGTGATAAATCAAAGTTCAAATATCGAATAAAAGATACACATATTTAATGTCCTACAATATCTCGAATAAGATTATATTTGATGAAGGGAAGCTAAGGTAAACAAAAATGAATGAAAATCTTAATAATAAAAGTAAATTATTGTTAACTTTTATTTTATGTTATATTTTCGCCACCCGAACTAATTTTTTCTCATTCTGTCCTTGATTTCAATGATCCAATTCCTTTTACTCTCTCTGTCCTAATTTGTACGACGTTTTAGACATTTAACATATATTAAGAAATATAATTAATATTGTATGGGAAAGAGATATTATGAGTTGTTTTACAAAATTATTCTTAATAAATGATATGAAAAAAGATAAATGAAAGAATTGAAAGAAGAAAGAGTAATAAATAATTAAGGATATAATAGGAAAAGTAACATTAATATTTCATTGGTATTGTAAAGTGACATATAATTTGGGACAAATATTTTTTTTAAAATAACATACAATTTGGGACGGAAGGAGTTTAACGTAATCAAGAATTATTCTAACGATGCAAATTCCTTTTATTTCATTATTTTCAATATTGAGATAAAGTTATGAGCTTCATACAAATGACATTATTGATATTTGGATTGAGAAAAAACTTTTTAGGAGTTTAGAATTTGCAACTATGCTCGTTACTTTGTATTTAGATTAATCCTCGAATTAGTAGATTTTTGGACACAATACTAAATTTAAAAAAAAAAATATATAATTTATATTATATCTTACGTAATTCTATTTGATACGTATAAAGTAGGAGTAGTGATATTTGTACATCCAATTGATAATAACTTTGGTGACAACCTTGCTTTTCTCTATTTTTATTGGTCAAAAACAATGGAGAGAGAAAAAGGAAGAGAGATAATAAGAATCTCATGTGAATATGAGAGAGAAAGTTATCATATAATGGTTATACAAATATCATTTCTCATAAAGTAGCAATCAACACTTCGACGCGATCCGTCAAAAATAAAAACTTCGACCCACGGTTTGGCGCACAACCCGGTCAAAAGCACAAGTATGTTGCTAGTAACCAAATAAACCACAACCATTGGATTGTTTTATCCTAGTCATAAAAATCTTATCATGAGTTTCTCCTTCAAAATCTCTCACATTAAATGGTGGTAATAAGTGATTTCATTCATTTTATTCATAAGACTTGTCACGTTGACATTTATATCATTTTCACTAAACTAAAACATCATTTAAAACAAACAAAACATCACAAATAATATTTTTTTTATAAGAGATGATACAAAAGATATTTTTTTAATCAACAGATGATACGAAAGATATTCAACTTAATCAAATATAAAAATTTTGATTTTGTTGAAGATTAATCATCATTTAAACAATTAAACGCCTAAAATTTAAATGATTAATCACCATAGTTGCGCGTAATCCGAAGAAATAATAGAGGGAAAACAAAATGAAAAGAAACCAAAAAGAAAACAACTAGAGAGAGATGAGTCTCGGCGAGAGTCTCACTTCACTATAACCTTTATACACCTTTCTCTCCATTTTCTCAGATCTTCAATTTCACTTCAACACACTCTCTTCACTTTTGACTAAGTCATTCTTCTTCTTCACGATGGAGCAAGTAAGTTCAATGCATCAATTTTCAACTTCGATTTCGATTTTCAACTTCAACACGCTTCGATTTTGATTTTGTGAATTTCGATTTTGCAGTACGAAAAGGTGGAGAAGATTGGTGAAGGAACATACGGCGTCGTTTACAAGGCACGTGACCGTGTAACGAATGAAACCATCGCGTTGAAGAAGATTCGACTTGAACAGGAAGATGAAGGTGTTCCTAGCACTGCCATTCGTGAGATTTCGCTGCTTAAAGAAATGCAGCATAGGAACATCGTTAGGTACTTTTAATCTCTTTATTTTTTTAATTTGAAGTTAATTTTCTGCTGTAGATGATTGAAATTATATGTTTGACGTAGTTAATTGGAAGGTTAACGATGGTTTTATTTATTTTTTTTAGTTCATTTTTTATGTGAAGTTTATTTTATGCTGTAGATGATTGAATTTATATGTTGATGGAGTTAATTGGAAGATTAACGATGTTTTTTTTTTATTTTATTTTTTGATTTAGTTGTTGTTTTTTATGTGAAGTTAATTTTCTGCGGTAGATGATTGAATTTGTGTGTTGATGTAGTGAATCTGAATGTTAACTATGATTTTAGTGTTATTTTTTTTGGTGAATTGGTGTTTTGGAATTTTAACTTTGATGTCTAGTGTAATGTTGGATCTGCAAGAGTAATGATGATTATCATTTTAGTCATCATTAATGATGATATTGTTCTTCATGAGATCTTCATGATTGTTTCTCATAGTTTTTATGCTTTGTTTGAAGTTTTATTAACATTCTCTATGTTTTTTTAGGTCTTGATAAAGCTATTGCCATTGTGCATTTGTGTGATTAGCATTGTGTTTTTCTTTTGTTTTTATTATGTATTCATTTTATGACCTATGTCGATGTTTGGCGCCAGCAATCAATCCTTATCTTGCTTGGTGGGGTTGGATTGTAGGTGAGGTGATTGTATGATGCATTATCTAATGTGAACAATTTTATTCTCGAGTCTTGCTTTTGGCCTTACTAAATTCCTATATTTTATGTACTATGATTTTATATGTCCCTCAATAACTCCTATAAGCAATGCAAGTTTATTTTAGCTGTTGTACAAGTTTTCCGGAAGGCATGTTTTTGCTGTGTTATGTAATTTATGCCATAAAAAAAGGATTGAATTACAAGAAAACTATTGACTGTTTTTTTCTTTTTCATTCAATGTATCAGTTTCTTTCAGTTATGTTGCTTTGTTAAATCTTATTCTGCATCTGTAGCCATTTCCTTAACAAGATATGCTTGGTGGTTGTGTGGATGACAGGTTGCAGGATGTAGTGCACAGTGACAAGCGATTGTATCTGGTTTTTGAGTATCTGGACTTAGATCTGAAGAAGCATATGGATTCATCTCCTGAGTTTATAAAAGATCCGCGACAAGTAAAAGTGAGTGACTTCTGTAATTTTCTTATCTCTCCCTCTCTGTTATTTTAAGATCACACACATGTTTTTGTAGGTCAATTATTGTTGAAAGATTGTGCAAGAAATCTGATTTGGCAATAAATATTATGGTTTTCTTATCTTGTCCTTCGACAAATTTAATTTAGACAATGGTAGTGATTGATGAATGATGATAAGCTTATGCTTGGCAACAAATAGTTTGGCTTGTCAAATTGCAGGTATATACAAATGATGCATGTCTCGTGAGTTTCTTGACGAATTGCGGAGTTTAGTGGATTACAGTTAATTGGTTATTATGATGTTGTCTGATAATTTTCCTGTTTCTGGATCTAAATGATGATTTGATTAAGTTTGACCTATAGCATTTTGGTTGGAGCTGCCCTCTATTTATATAGCAAGTTGTTCAAATACTATTTCACGCAGTCGATAAAAAAGAGCTCCATTATGTTTGTTCAAGTCGACGTAGGATGGCTATTGATATACTGTACTCAGATGCAGCCATTGCTTTGCTTATTTTTTTGGTTATGGTTTCCCTTCATATCGCCTGCTCAACTGCCATATCATTAATGTTAATAAAGTACTATCCATGTGTATTTAGTTATGTATGCACTTTTACCTACCACTCCTTTCCTTTGCTTCCCTTCCCATTATTTGTATGCTAAGTTATGGTTTAAGAATTTCCTCTTAATATTCATAATTAATATAAAATATGATTAAAAACAGAGCTGCTAATTTTTGTCAACTTGACCAGTTAGTTTGGAGTCTGAATTCTTTAATTATCCTTTTGCAGATGTTCCTTTATCAAATGCTCTGTGGAATTGCTTACTGCCATTCACATAGAGTTCTTCATCGAGACTTGAAACCACAGAATTTGTTGATAGATCGACGTACTAATTCACTTAAGCTTGCAGATTTTGGATTGGCCAGGGCATTTGGTATTCCTGTCAGAACATTTACACATGAGGTTTGTGTGCTACCTTATACTTGCTTCTAGTCGCTCATTCAAGTAACAACAAACTTACAAAAGGAGTATAGACATAAATTAAATATTTAATCCTCCTCTTGCTCTAATTAGAGAGGAGTCAGGTGACTAAAGTAGTGTCGCTGCATGAACTAAGAGAACAGTGTATAAGAGAATAAATTAACAGAGGTAAAAGACACATGGAAACAAGAAGGCAGAATAAGAACAAAATGAAAAAAGAATCACAAATTATGGAAGACATAATTAGTGTACAGAAAGGGATGAGGTCAGAAAAAGGAAAAAAGAGAAAATGGATGGAAAATAATAGAAAATGAAACAGAAATAAATAGGGACAATGAGAGGTGATAATAGAAAGAATGGAGGTCGCCAGAGATGGGATGTTGCCATTGCTGGAGATGGATGAGGAAAGACCTGAATGGAAATGGGAGTCAAACTCTAGTGTCATGGGTCAATACCATCAATTGAATCCAGCTCTCTTTCTCTTTCTGTTCCCCCCCTCCCTTGGTTTCTCAACCATTTCCCTGAGTTGTGCCTTGGGTACCATGAAAATGGTGGCTTCCATGACCTCCACATGAAAACCACCATGCCACAGCATAGCCTTTGTTTCGGGTTTGTCAGATTTCCGCCATTCCATTCTTCCATGGTTGTCATTTAACAATGACCGGGAAACATTGGGAATGCTGAATGATCATTGGTCACTTTCATATCATGCACCATGTAACATTGCCCATCATTATATAATCTGGCATTGAAGATTGACTTAACTATAACTAGTTAGATCAAGCTGCGTTAACCAAATGACTTGAGTTTATTTCCTAGTAGTGATCCTTCATTGCTAGGGTCATCTGTATCTGCTACTGTAACCCCTCACTAATTCTTGTATCTAGCCTCAACCTTGGCACGGGAAAACCTCCCCTGCCCCAAACTTTAGTAACCTAGAGAACATATGTATTTATCATTTTATATTGAAACAATTAAATAAACTAAGCAGATTAGGAGTACATATAAAATCTTGTGGAAAGGTGTTATTGAAGATGGTAAACATTTTTATGTAATACTGATTTATTGTCATTGATGATTGTTTGTAGGTAGTTACACTGTGGTACCGAGCTCCGGAAATATTGCTTGGATCTCGTCATTATTCTACCCCAGTTGATGTTTGGTCAGTGGGATGTATATTTGCAGAGATGGCAAATCGGCGACCTCTATTCCCTGGGGATTCCGAGATTGATGAGTTATTTAAAATATTCAGGTGAATATCTTTATTTCCGTAGGACTTGTACTTCTTGGTAAATCGCTTAATTATCTATCAGCTGAGAAAGCATCTTTTGACTTTAATATTTACAAGGGATTGAACTGTAGAATCTGAATTCTATTTGATAATGAACTTGTTATTCTTATTTATAAGTGGAATCTGAATTCCATGTTGATACCATTTGATGGACATGATCCTTTGAATGCTAGTTTCACAAGTAATTGAATTTTGAGATGACATTTCCTTCTTTTTGCAATTTCCCCTGCTTTAGTTTAACCTTTCTTTTACTGACTGAAATGGATAGCAAAGGAGTTCTCAATGGGGATTTTTTAATTTAACAATTTCTGTAGCATGCCATGAATTTAGATTTTCCAGCTGACATAAAATTTGTTAAATATATTTGAAAAACGTTACCATAGGAAAAATACTCTTTGCTTTCTAACAGGGATGTATCTAACAGATAATCAAATCTGCATATAATATATTTACGCGTTGTTCTTTTTATGAAGAATCTTGGGTACACCAAATGAAGATACATGGCCAGGAGTAACTTCATTGCCTGATTTTAAATCAACATTTCCCAGGTGGCCATCTAAGGTAAGTAAATGTCTGTCTGTCCTTAATCTGAATTGATGTGATCATTATTATTCTAATATTTTAACCTTATCTTGTACTTTGCAGGACCTAGCAACCGTGGTTCCAAATCTTGAGCCAGCTGGTCTTGATCTTCTTAATGTAAGTGCAATGTTTGATAGAATATTATTTTTCTTTGGCATTATTAAAAATTAGTGCAATAAGTTTATACCTCTATTGTTGCCGGCTTCAGTCTCTTAGGATGGGTAGGTCTGAATCCATGTTATTGGGATAAACAAACAATAGTTTATTTTGTTTTTAATTAGGAGGCAGTACTTTCTGTTCTGTTGAAAAATTAACAAAACCAGAGAAATATATTTAGAAGCAAAAATATATTGATAAATATTGGATGGTAGTCATCCTTACTGATCATAGCTTAGAAAACATGGTACTTCTTTTTTTTAAGGAAGAAAACATGGTACTTCATTAGCTTAAAAATATCGTTTATTTGATAATTAAGGACACGGTTTCTTAATAGAAATAACAAGGGCAATGCTTGAGATTTCCAGCCATTAAATTTTCTTTCTTTTTTTGGTGATTGACGTGGCAATTTTTATTTATATCTTCATTCGCAAAAAAAACTTCAGTGTTGAGACATTTCAATGCAAAAGCAATTAAAGGGTGATGCTAGTACGATCCTCAATTGCCGTGTCTTTTTTGAACACTTGTCTGTTCCCTCTTCTGCATCTCAAGCTGGTTTGTGCATCCTCTGTATGGTGGGATAATTAGATATCAAATTCATTCTACTATTCCAGTTATCAAATAATGAAATAGAGCCCATTATTAATTTTAATCCTCTATATCAGTTTTTTCTCTCTCCTCAATTTGCATGAATTATTTGCAATTTGAAATTTAGATACTGAAGTATTTCTTAATATGTCTGCAATTTCCATCAAATTTCTTTGGTGCTGACTGTATTGTATATCTTTTGTACTCCAGAGCATGCTTTGCTTGGATCCCACCAAAAGAATTACTGCCAGGAGCGCTGTGGAGCATGAATATTTCAAAGACATTAAGTTTGTACCCTAATTCCATATCTTAATGGTAAAGGTGTTTATAACAATATGTGCAGAATTTATGGATTTTGATTGTGCCAGAAATGGGTGTGCTATTTTTGCTACTTTCTTCAAAGACCTAGGATCCTGTCATATTTAATATTTTGTCCTACAAATATTTCAGATTCAACTCTCTGATAATATTGTACCTTCTTTTTTGTGCAAGTCTGAATAACAATATACAGGAACTGTTCAGTTTGCTTGATTTATTATGACTGTGCTTCATGCAGAACCAATACGTATATATTGCAAGATTTAAAAACTTTTTCCAATGCAGAACTATTATCTCCCCATGTAGAAGTAAATTTCAAAACCATATATGCAAGCATTCCATGTGGAGTAAATTCTCTTGGAAAACCAGCAGGTTTACAGGTCCATCTTCCGTCGTCACCCACCATATATTCCACTAGTTTTTGATTAACTGAACTCAACTGTCTCTTCTGACCCAAAAAAATAAAATCAACCATGTCTATTGTCTCCCACATGCCACAGCAAAGAACACCTTTTGTTTCTTCATAACCTCTAATCTTAAAAGGAATGATATCAATGCTTTGTACAAAAAAACGATATCAATGCTAAAAACAAGGTAATGAATGATAATCATGCATATATTTCATTACCAGCTTTAACGAAATAAAGGTTTTTGTTTTGATGAAACAAGGTATTACAAACAACCGGCTATGCCTTTCTTCCATAAGGATTAGTGACCATGTTTTTCAGCCGTAAATAACTGTGATGGTTGCTCATCTCCCCTCTCTTGTATGCTTAAATTTGTCAAAATACACTATGAGACGCTTCCGATAAAATGCAGCATTTTAGGGGGCAAATACTTACAAAAAAGTCCGGATGAAGTTGCTCTGCTAGGTTTCGTTTTAGGTCATTGTTATTGACACCTCTTTTTTACTACTACATGCATACTTTGACCAAATAGTCCGGAATTCTATTTTGAGACGGAAAAACAAGTACAAAAATATGTCTAGTAATAACCTATGTGATCTAGAGATAGAAATCTAAAAGCATTGGTAATGGTAGTTCCCTAACAAGGACTTCTTAAATGGACCACACGTGACACATCACTTATTTATAATTTTTTAATAGGACTCAATGACTCCAATGACAATACACTAATAAAATTTCAATGAAAAGTACTTAAATATGTCCCACTATCTTTACATCATTAAACAAATATAATTTACCTATTACTCTTTTTTACAAATGGGATCAAGCAGTACACAATTTATTACTCCTTTATGCAAGTGAGACCAAGTAGTACATATTTTATTACTTTTTTAAACATGTGACCCGTTAGTTACGCAGAAGAAAGAGGGTCCTTATATAGTTGTCTGTTCCTTAACAGGGACTATTTTTTTTTTCTTCAATGGAGGATCCTTAACGGAGGGGGGTCCTTGTTAAATAAGGACCCCATTGAAGATGCTCTAAGTAGTAGCAAAAACCTATGTCATTACCACCGGCGTCTTAGTACTGTTCGTACTTGCTTACTTTCTGATTGCATTCTAAAACTATAGTACTTACGGTCTTTCTGTAAAAAAAGAGTACTTACTGTGATCTTATTCTATTTTTCGTACTTATAATGATTTCATTTAGTCAATTTATATTTTTTATTTTTAAGGTTCAAGAGTAATAAAAAGGATCATATATGTTTAATATTTGATTTGATCATATTTACCACAAAAGTTCATGCCCGTTTCCCCTAAAAAAAAAAAGAAGTTCATGCCGTTTAAAAAAGAAACCCAACTAACACATGCAGTCGCATACTTTATTAATTACGTATATTATACTAAATGGATCACTGTATTTTTTAGGTCTCATTTTATTAGACCCTAGACTTTCAAATTCACAAGTTGTTCCTTATATTTTCTTCACAAGATGCATCATGTCATTGGAAGCACATGTACAATTAAATGCAACATACACTTGATCAAAAACAAAAATTAAATGCAACACACACGTTACGCAAATTGTTTCAAATTTATTCTTAAAAATTTTAAAATAAAATAAGTTGTGAATATATTCGTTATTTATTCTTGTTACGAAAAAACACTTTCATACAAGTATAAATCATCATGAAGTAGTCCCCATGAACTTACCTCACTTGGTAAGGAATAATGCATTATGTATGCAGGGGTCGGGATTCGAACTCCAGACATCCCACTATTTTACCTTTAAGGTGAATTTCTCCGATCGCTAGACTACTTGACAAAAAAAAAATCAATCATGAAGTATAGTACGGTATAAACAAAATGACTCAAGTACAGTTCACAATCTCAAATCGGTGGCTGTTTCAGATACTGTTATAGTATTGCATTATGTAATGCATGATTTCTTGTTTCCTATTATGTTTGTGGCAGTACCAGGACAACTATACTAACATGTTAAACAGTACATGCATTAATTAGGATTGTGTCATTTATTTTAGTAGACATGTTATTAACAAAATTAAATAAGTTTAAAATTTGATTTAATTTTGTCCTAAATCCTAGTTCTTCTTATTCATCCCTCAAATCATTTTTTTTATTTCCTTTTATTTAAATAAGTGATTTTCACATCTATATAGTTTTTTCTTTAGTGATTTCGTCATCTTAGACATTATTTTGTTCACCATCTTTGTGCGACGTTGTTTGTTTTCCCCGTCTTGTTTAGGTGCTTGTTCAGTTCATATTGTTAGATCAACTTCGATCAAGTGCAAATTCAATAAATGACTTTGACGTCGTAAACGTTGTAGATCCAGAGACTTAACTATTCTGAAGACTTGCATACAATCATATTTGTAGACTTACATATTTTGATGTTTTATGCTATTAAAATGTTGTGAGTTTGTTCGCAGATTCATCTATTTTGTTTTTAACAAATTTGTATTGTATTGATATACTCTATCAAATTGAATGAATTAATATTGTTTATTTATACTTAAAAAAAATTTAGGGTATCAAAGTATTTTCCTAAGGGAACTTCTACGGTACACCTAACAAAATGAGGTGTACCGGTACTCTTACTTTATAAATTGATAAATTAACGATTATTTTATGAAATAAAAAACTATTTATCAATGTTTATATTTTAGAAAACATCATCTCATAATAAGAAACCTCATTCTGTTGTTTATAAAAATAATATTAAATTTTTAACATTTCTTATAAAAAATAATCAATATTCTTTGTTATAAGTAATAAAAATTCAGAAAAATTATATTTTATTTTTTCGACGCTTTTGGTAAATAATATTTAATTTTGATAATAGTCAATTACAGAAAATAATTACTTTTCTTCAAAAATCAACTCATTTAATTATTATTTTAATAAATTGGTGTATCGGTACACTCAAATTTTTAGGTGTAGCATAGAATTTACCTTTTCCTAATAAAATTGTCTATCTTATAGTATTTCTCAATCCAATGACAGTGTATACCTAGATAGTTGCTAACGTGCTTCATCAGTATAATAGTACTTGTATGTTATGGGGGAACACTACATCTCTTTAACCATTCTTCCATGTTGAACTTGACAAAGACAACAACACATAGGTAATCATCAATTTAACAATATTATTATTTAGGTTATACAATCTTTTACTTGTGTTTGTGACAATAGGAAAGACAAGAGGCCACAAAGAGATATGAACAAAAGACTATATATGGCTTTTCTTGAACTTGAAATACACCTAAAGGCAATGACATAGGATCTCTAAATGATTCCCTAAATGAAGGCCAATGGATTGAACAAATTGCATTACCCTTAGAAGTAAAGTCATTTATAGCACATGGAAAAGAGCCATATGGCCCTAGACCCAAGGCTTAATCCTGTTTTTTAGTTAATATGTGTATAAAGTTAGAGCAAAATGTGGTAAAAAAATTGAAGGATTGCTCACATGGAATGGATATCAATTTCCAACTCCCGATGTGCATCTTGTATGTGAATTATGAACTATATGATTTTAATTAGCTTCATAGAAAGTGAACATGTCCGGTAGAAACGGGTCTATTGTCAATTTCTTGCTTTAACTTTTCCTTGAGGCTGTGTTTTTAATGTTAAATTACGGATGAAGTAAAGGCTAAAGATAATAACTGCAATAATTATAATCACATATATTATAAAATAAATTAGGATAAATTATACTTTCATTTTCATATCTTGAATTATACTTTTCATTCCTTCTATTGTAACTATGTTAAAACCTATAATACATTGAGAAGTAAATATATATTATATATATTTTAATAGGGCGCATATAATATGGAATTGGTCCAAATGTAAATAATATGTTACATTGTTACCCATGGAGAATGACTTTGAGCAATCGTTTAAAAATTTGTTTTACTTTGTACAACTTTCATTGTCACTTGTTAATAATAATTTTTCTGACTTATTGTATCCAAAAAAACTTTTCTAATTTACAGTTTTAAGCTAAATAAAATAAATTTTAAATACCATTTTTTCTTATCGTTTTTTTTTTATACCAAAAATCGTGTTATTTTATCATTATTATTTTTTGGTACATTATCATTTATTACTCTATAGTCAATAGAAATGGTTCAAAACTATATCTTAATTATATTATGAATAGAAAATAAAGAAAAATATGTATAAGACATTTTGTTGTTAAGATGTATAAGATTTTTTTATATATATTAAATGGATTAAAGTGTTGCAATTACAATTACATATTCATTTTTTGAAGTAAACAGAAAAGGCTTAAGTTTTTCGTAAAAAAAAAAGCTTAAATTTTGGCATAAAATATAGAATAATGTTAGCAATACTTATTTTAACATATTTTTATAACACTCATTCTTTTATTAGATGACATATTAATATGGACCCCATCACTTTATATGAGATCCGTTTCTAAAGTGGTGTGACTCACATGCATTTTACTCAATAAAAGAGTGAAAGCTAAAAAAAGTGTGTTAACATGACCGAGTGTTGCTAGTATTACTTTATTGTATATGACGGTATTCAAGTATCTTCCAAAATTAAGAGTGGGTGTAATATTTTTTTGTTTTCTTTTGACAAGGGTTTATAATTTATATAAGAAAGAAAATATTTAAATTAACGATAAATATATATAAAGGGCTTTCAAACTCAATTATAAGAGCAAAACAAAAGAGAGCAAATAAAGATGAGGGGCCTGATAAAAACCACAATTTTCTACCAATACAATTGTTCGAATTTACACACCATCAATTAATATGCCAAATAGTGAGACGACTTAGACTGTACCAAAAACTATTTTCACTCTTTTAATGCAGGTTGATCTAATTATGGAGAGTTAATATTATTTTTTATAAACGTGTGAATTCAACTTTTATTGTCGACATAAAGTGATAAATAATCTGCAAGTAATTTGTAAAATGACCAACTATGATCATTTTTGTAGGACAAAAGAAGTTAGTATTATATATCTATGATGTCAAGCGGAAAATGTGGTTATGATAACCTTGGATCGTTATATAATATATATTGTGACCACCAATACTATTGTATTTGTAGATATATACAGTTAAGGGATGTATATATAGTATGCATATATACACTAAATATTTTAGGGTTTCAAATATGGTGGAATTAATGTACGTGTGAGTGATGGTGGTCCATATAGCTTGCATAAAATTCTACAGCTAAGCCTATTAAGTAGGCACTGTGGTTGGTGGTCTGGTAGAAGAGCCCCACCCCTACCCGATTTAATGTTAATTTGTCCTTTTCCTATTGGTTTGTTTCTTATAAAAAAAATGCACTGACAATTCCAAAGTGCAAAATATATATAGGATGGAGCAAACAGCTCCTGCATGATCTTGATCTTGATCTAGCTAGCAAATTGCAAAAATATCCAGAAAGGAAAGGGAAAAATAGATTCATATTTTGATGTGGACCCCTACTTTGACCTTGTTTAAGTGGTTGCATTAGAATGTGTTCATCACTTCTTCAAAACTTCATATTAAAAAAGGTGGCATGCATGATCAAAGCCGTCCACTAGAACCGTTTCAAGGGCTATATATAATGGGGTTTTGCATTTTTTATGTCGTTAAAATAACACGTTAAAATACAATTATTAAGGAATATTTTATTTTATTTTTCAAGTAATCAATTATTTTAAATTTAAAAAAATAACAATTTATTTATTTAGTTATTGTTTTTTCATAAGCTCCATCCACTAAAACTAATCTTATTCAAAATGTGCCAGACACTAAATTAACACCTCTTTCATCTATCATTTTAACTTGATTTATCATGTTGTAAGAGTTATAAGAGTTCATCCATTTCCCAGAAAACCCAAATCCTTTTAGTGTTAGAGACAGTTAATTTTAATTGAATCAATGTCCAACTTGATTATCTTTTCGTACCATCTTATCAATAATTTGCTAGTCTCCAAATTACCAATATTTGAGAATAATATCTAAAATTGCAAAATGTTAATAGGTTTCATCCCTATGTTGGTATTTACATTAACTATAACGAGATTAAAGATTAAGAAAGGAAACAATATTAGAGATTCATTTAATGAAAAATCAAGACAAAACAAAAAATTAATTAATAATTTGCAATTATATTATGTATTATCTTCATATATTCAATTTTAATTCATTTGTAAATAAAGAAAAAAAATTAAGGGTTATTTATTTGCGCTTTTGGTCCCTAATATTTTTGAGTTTTGATTTTGGTCCCTCTATAACTTAAAATTCTCATTGTTTTAGTTTATGTTCCATTTTCTCACCTAACTTAGATGATGTTGCCACATCATATTTTGGTCCCATGGGACAAAGTTGCCACACCATCATCGAATGAATGATTTCCATGTGGCACTTAGTTGTAGTGTTCAGTCTTCCTTTCTTACATATAGGGATCACAGCTTATAGTGACTATAACTTATGTTTCCCTGCTACTTTGAAGACGAATACTATGGACCATACTTTTATGAGTAATTTTTTTTTTCTTGAAGTAATCCAGTGGCTGGACATATTTTAAATATGAAGAAGTGAGATGTTTATGGTTCAAAATCCAACCCCTACATATATTATATATTATTTCTACCGACTGAATTAAATTTTTGATGAAGACTGAGTAAATATTTATCATTAAAATAAAAGTAAACAACTTAAAGATAATTTTATGAGTAAATAGTCAATTTCCCCCCCGAAATTATAAGTTTCATCAATTACTCCATGAAATTAACAAAACTTCAATTACCCCCCTGAAATTTTACAACGTTAGTCAATTTACCCCCTCCGTCAAATTTTTCTGTTAGTGAACATGACGTTTTGCAAATACCCCCTGAAGTTTTGTACTTATGTGCAAAATGCCCCCCAAACTTAAAAATTTATATTATTTTTTTCTTAAAAACAAACAATTAATAGTTAAATATTAAAGCTAATTATTAATTTTGGAGTTTGGAAAAACTACATACATATATACATCAAAATAGGAAAAATGTGTATTTTTAAAGTGACAATAATGGTTATTTCTAATAGACAAATTATTATTTTTAGAGGTTTATAAACAAATTAATAATCAGATTTAAATTTATATTTTCTCCTTCACCATCTTAGTCTTTTAACTCCTCCAATTCCTTCAACAATTTGCTCAAACCATTTAAACTACACAACCCCCAATATTAATCCACAAATCATCCCATTATTGTCACTTTAAAAAATACATATTTTTCCCCATTTTGGAGCCTATTCTGATGTATATATGCATGTAGTTTTCCCAAATTCCAAAACTAATAGTTAGTTTTAATATTTAACTATTAATTGTTTGTTTTTAATAAAAAAAATAATATAAAATTTTAAGTTTGGGGGGCATTTTGCACATAAGTGCAAAACTTCAGGGGGGTATTTGCAAAACGTCATGTTCACTAACAGAAAAATTTGACGGAGGGGGTAAATTGACTAACGTTGTGAAATTTCAGGGGGGTAATTGAAATTTTGTTAATTTCAGAGGGGTAATTGATGAAACTTACAATTTCAGAAGAAAAATTGACTATTTACTCATAATTTTATACCGATAAAAGAGAAGAAAATTGGACAACAAAATGGAGGATATTAAAAGAATGAGAATCTCAAATTATAGAGACATAATCTAAACAAAGTTCAATACACTAAAACCAAAACTCATCCAAATATTAGAGACTAAACAAAGTTCAATAGACTAAAAACCAAAATTCATCCAAAACACAAATAATCAAAAAATAATGAAGCCGCCACCTAACAATTTTAATTTAAGCACAATAAAATAATCATTTGTAAAAAAAAGTTATTTTAATTCAAGTGACGTTCCTTCAAAAAAGAAAAATTCTAGTGACATGTACATGCGTAATGGCCTTTGCCAAGTGTCCCGCGTGCCCATAAACACCAATGTCACAGACAATACCAAAAATATTATTTTAACGATGCATTTGGGGCTTAAACATATGATTAATTTAATCTTTAAAATGCAGTGATAAGCGAGTATGAAGGGTTGGCATTAATTTTAAGAGCCCTATAAGGTATTGTTTAATTAATATATGACCATATGGTACATTAATTTTGATGTAAGAATAATTTAGAGGCCTGCTTCACATGGTAGGGTGATGGTGATTCAGACAAAAACCTTGTTAGAGTAATGGTGAGAGAATCCCAGTTTAATTTTGTTCGTTTGTGGGAAGTGTGATTGGTCTGTCATGCTTGGAACGTGAGGCAAGTTTTTGTCTGAACTCAATCCATAATTTTGATTTTACAAGATACCACTAGTGTACTTATGCTTAGATAGCTCGGGTTTTGTGGGATATGTATTAGTATATAGTATAGTATTGATCCCTAAGAATCTTATTAAATTGGTTCCTTGCAGGAGTTGGCGAGCAATTCAACAAATATTTTGAAATGGTTAAAACTATATCAATGCTTATTATCCAAGTGAATGAGCAAGATGTATATAGGTTAATATATTCTTACTTGTTAGTTAAATTATGGGTAGTAGTACATTTATTTTGGATAATGACGGAGAGTCTTGCTGAGTTGTATCGTCACATAAGACAAAAGTTCTAAAATACTTGTTTAATTTAAGTGTCACATATGCAAGCGGCATCTCTTGCATATGCGACACGGGAAAACACATTATTTCATTTAAGATTTCTATTCACATATGTGAGCTAAGGGAGTCGATATGTGAGTCAAGGAAAATTAGGTTATTTTCCCATACCTCTTCGCATACGTCAAGGAATACAGTCGCACATGTGTCACTATCCAAAACCAAATTTGTTCCATTCTAACTTATCTCACATATGCAAGATAGGTCCCTCGCCTATGCGAGGAACTCCATACCTGAAATTTTCCCATTTCTGTTTTCGCTGACACATGCAAGTTATCATGCCTGCATATGTGAGAAATATCATGATCCGAGGACCTAGGAAGATGGTTTGTTGCGTGAGATCCGATGTGTTCATGGGTTGAGCTTTACGTCGTCCGCCACGAGTCCTTCTCCACCAAAGGGGGTGGTGCACCTGCACGTGCTCTGATGTCTAAGTCAATAAAGGGTTCGAGAGAGAGTGCGACTATATTATGGGTAAGAAGTGTCATACTTGACACAAGGCTAAACATGGGTATATATAGCGGGTAAGTATGGTTTTGGCTGTCAAGCCTTCACCTTTACAAATGTCCTTGAGGGGATAGGTATAACCTTATCACTTTTCAAAATAGATTATGATATGATTGTTAGAGCTTGAATAATCAAGAGATTGATACAAGCACAACAAGATCAAACAATCATTAGTTGTAATCATTCAAAACTAATGTTATCAATGATGAAACAAAAGTTGAAGTTGATAGCCGGTGGACTGAATGATTGTGATATCATATCATAATTCACTAAAATCTTAGGCATTGATAAAGACACATAATTCAAACACAGGTAATCATAGAAAATGTCCCGACTAACAATCTCGACATTGTTAGTTGAGTTAGGCCTCACGTGTAAATGATGATTTTTCTAATATTATACTTTTTTTTTAACTAATCATGAAATCAAAATGATCATTAATTTATTAAAATGATATTTTTTTTTCTCTACTCTTGTCCAATTGTTTTTTCCATTATTTATTGAGATGTTTCCACAAAAATATTGTGTGTTCAATTTCTTTTTTATCATCTTTTATTTTAGTTGCGTGATAATATTTGTATAAATTTTATATTTAAAACAAAATGGGTACTTGTTGGTTGTATTTAACATTAAAATACACATAGTTATAAATAGATATCGTACGTATTTATCATAAAAAATTGATAGAAGAATGATCATTTCCCATAATTTATAAGACAACAATCACAAATGTTGTCTCCTCATGATTATCACTAGGACTCGATTACCCAACTTGATTTGAAGCCTAATCGACTAGTTTAAGAGCTTGGGTGATGAACAGTTGGAGACATAGTTGGCAAATAGTGTCTCTTTTGGAGCATACTATATGATATCAAATTCGTAGTGACAAAAAGCACTTAAGAAGAGTGAAATATTGAAGTGGGGTAATAGTTATCTTACCTATGAGAAATGATATATTTGTACAACTATTTTGCTATAACTTTTTGACAACTTTATCTCTCATACTCATATGATGTTATTATCCTCTCTCTTCCTTTTTTTCTCTTCATTGTTTTTGACCAATCAAAAGAGAGGAAAACAAAGTTGTCACCAAAGTTATCATTAAATAAATGTACAAATATCATTGCTTCTTACCTATATATACATAGTTTGATAGTAGCTTCTCAAAATGTCTCATCAAACACAAAGGACGGTGATTCTCTCTATGATCATTGGCCCATTAAAAACTTGGATCCTCCAAACCTTCCATATTATAGAATAATGATCAACATTGTGGTATTCAAAAGTTTTGTTGGCTATGATACTCAATGTTCAATTATTTAATGTTATGTTATTTAAAATGAACTTAACCTTACTTTTTTGACTTCTCTAACCAGGATTTCGGGGGCACATCGGTTAGCATGACTCCAAAAGAAAAATGCTAATCATACTAAATAAAATTAAGGTCCCTCCTTTTCTTTAAAAAAAAAATTAAGGTCCCTCTTTATCCCCGCAACATTCCCACATCATGGTTGATTATATACAAGGAAAAATAATAGTGGGAAAGGGGAAGCAAACGTTTCAAAACCTCTTTGTCAAAAAAGTAATAAAAATCAGAGCCTTCAAAAGTGTCTTATATCATGCTTGTATCATTTTTATCAATAAGATATGATTCTTTGAGCATCATCTTTGAACGTGTCGCACAATTAAACTTAACCAAGAATTAACTTTTGGAACTAAACAAACGGTAAAGACGTTAATCTTTATCTCTTTTTAAGAAAGATACACTAACCCCAATTAATATTTATACTATAACTTAGGTTAAGGTTTTACTAATTTTCAAATCATTGTCCTTTATCATTCCGACATACTTTATAATAGTTCCTAGTTAATTGCTTCCCACAATCTCATCATAATCACTTTTACAATATGATTATTATATTAATTATCTGCAAAAGCCGTCCATAAGTAGCTAAGTGTTAATTTGTCTTTTAATTCCATTTGTTATTAATTACTAGTAGCTATTTAGATATTTTCTTGCTTTCAAGTGACCTCAGAAGATGATGAAAAATGAGGTCAATTTCCATTTGCTGAAATAGTTTATTTGTGAAGAAAGAATAATGCTCAACCAAGAGAAAAATTCAAATCAAAATTCAAAATACCACGTGGTATGTAAAGTCAGCTCATTTTGACTTTGAATGGAGTAAGTGGACCTGGATGTTCTCAAGCATATTGACACACAAGATCTATTTCAGCTCCTCTTAAAAAAAAAAAACTATTTTTGCTGAAGAAGAAAGAAAATAGTTTTTTCTCATTCCATTGTCTTTTGCTACAAGCTTTGCTTAATTAAGTACCACTCTTTTTTTTTTTTTAGAGGAATTACGTACCACTCTTGTAGATGTAACATTTTTCAATATTAATTAATCGAATTATTGATGATGTGTAAAATTATTCAAATTGAATTTGTTATTATATGACTAGGACAAACATGACTTGGTATCTACATGGCAATATAGCTTGAAATTAATTAAAAACACAAATAAAATCGGAATTAGCCCTTAAAAAACAGAATTTATTTTTTGCTAACCGAAAACAACCCCTCTGAGCTATGTTTTCAAATTCAAGTATTGTTACCTGTCGATAACGAACATCCCTTTAAAACTATCAACAACTCTCCTCATAATAGGGAGCAAGCCCACTCAGGTATCGTCCCAAAATGAAGTGTAAGATCACTCTTGATTACCTTACGCACACCTTTTATAAACTAATTAAAAGTATCCCTCATCCTTGTATCCAGTAATGAAACTTTAATCCACCAAGGGAAGATCGATGACATTCTCCCCCCGCCAGTACCAAATTGACAAAATAATACTAGTACCTTAATACTTTGACCCCCCTTGTTTAAAAAGTCAACAAATTTTTTGCTCACCCTCCCCCTCAGGATGATGTGGCATGTTCATTAATAACATAGAGCTTACATGACTTATCATTTAACACCTCATTTCTATGTCATTTTAATTAGAAATTATATTACAATTATCAAAAAATTAAATAACAAATTATTATTGAAATTAAAAGATAATTGGAGGAATAAAATTAGAAACCCTAATTTGTTCCTATTCCCAAATTGAAAAAAATTTAACATATAGAAAATAAGTGAGTGATTTCAAGTTTTCTTCAATCCTCTTCGTCTTCCTCGATTTGGTTTTTTAATTCATCAGCAACAACAATCACCACCACAACCACAACAACACAAAACATCATCAAACAACATAACAACCCATATCATAACATCACTTTATCAATCTTTATCCATCAAAAAAAACAACCTCACCATAAAAACCTTAAAACACTAATTTCAAAAACTTGAAAACATTGTCTATTTGCTTACAAACTCAAGATGCAAAACTCGTTTATTTGCTTCAAAAGTTGAAATTCATAGAGCTTTATTAACAAGTGATGTTAGAACTTTTGACCCTTACGAAGCTGATTTTTTCTTTGTAGCAATTTATGTTTCTTGTAACTTCAGCACTGTTAATGGCTTCCCTGCAATTGGTCATGCACGTTCGTTGATTTCTTCAGTAGTTAATCTCATCTCCACCGAACAAGAAAGGCGAAGAGGATTGAAGGAAACCTGGAATCACTCACTTATTTTCTATACGTTTAATTTTTCAATTTGGGTATAAGAATAAACTAGAGTTTCTAATTTTATTCCCCCAATTCTCTTTTAATTTCAATAATAATTTGTTATTTAAATTTTTGATAATTGTAATATAATTTATAATTAAAATGATATGGAAATGAGATATTAAATGATAAGCCGTGTAAGCAATGTCACGTAAGCTCCATGTCATTAATGAGCATACCACATCATCCTGAAAGGGAGGGTGACCAAAAAATTTGTTGACTTTTTAAATAGGGGGGTCAAAAAACATGTTTTAGAAAAAATGGTATCACAAGTTTACAATTTTAAAAATAGGGGGATCAAAATTACATTTAAGCCATAAAGGAAATATGGATTAAGTTCAACACTAAATTAATTAGAACCACTCTTCTTCCCAAAATAACAAAACATATTCCTCCAAGAACTACACCGATCGAAAATCAACTAAATTAGGGGATCCCATGTTTTCTAACTTATGAGATTTTCCCCGACTGCGATTACAAGATACTTAGAAGGAATAAACCCAACACTATAGTGAATAAAACTCTCAACCATCCTTATGAAATCGTCCTTAGAAGAACCCATATAATACTACTTTTAGGAAATTCACACAAAGACCGGAGGACAACCCAAAGTAGTGTAAGATAGTTTTTAGGATCCACATATTAGTCATTGTAGCATCATTTACGAATAGGGTGTGAATGTCATATTGAAGATGGGACACCATTAACCCGCATTTCCAACCATAAATCATATAAACTCACCAAGCTCCTTTGCCCTCGTGATTGAGGTATTAATACCTTCCACTGTCAAAAGGAAAAGAAAAGGCGCCAAAGGGTCCCAAATTGCGAGCTTCCTAGAAAACACACAACACATATCCAAGACCTTTACTTCTCGTTAAAGCCTAATTGTCTCATCATATAGTCCAAGAAAGGCCAGCTGATCAAATCATAAGCCTTCTCAAAATCCACCTTAAAAATTAGGCAACTATTCCTATACTTTTTCACAAGATCAATAATCTCATTAACTGCAACCACGCAATCCACCAATTTTCTCCCTTTAAAGATGATTGGTTAGCCGGGATTATTTTATCCATAATCAAATCTAATCTATTAGGCAAGACCTTCAACACAAACTTATATATGGAACCAACTAAAGAAATTTGACGAAAATTTCCCAAGGTGAAGGCAAGATCTC
Organism: Medicago truncatula; assembly: GCF_003473485.1. Classification (NCBI taxonomy): domain Eukaryota; kingdom Viridiplantae; phylum Streptophyta; class Magnoliopsida; order Fabales; family Fabaceae; genus Medicago; species Medicago truncatula. Next base: position 12,255,774 of record NC_053043.1, on the reverse strand, counting down.
CACCCACTCAGAGAGACATAACATAGTTCCTCCTCACTCCTGATCTTCACACATGCATGGAAATAACCCAATTTTGCAGCCCTTTACCTGAACACCTTAACCTATATCTTTGATATGTTTGGGCACCCTTGTGTTTCAGTAAAGTCTATAAATCTAACATAGTCTTGTTCCTGTGTGAGGTCTCAATCAGCGATAAATGAGAAACTTCTGCAATATAGTCCAATCCATTAAACTTCTACTTTGACACATCAATCTGTAAGTTAAGGTCTCTAAAGACTTCCTTATTAAAACTATAGAGTTTCCCTTTAAGGATTTTTACCCTTTCTTTTAAGCTTCCATCCATCCACATTATTGAAAGAATTGAAGTTCAACACTGATTAACGACCTGACACCAACCCCTTATGATCCAACTAATAGTTATTAAGTTTGAACGGATTTATCCCTTAAAGTTAGGAAGAATACCTACGTACCAAGAGATAATGATCAGATAGATCTAAGAGGAGTGCCCACTAGCTAGTCGCACCCCTGCTGATCCCACCACCCCTCAACCACTATAATCTAGTCAAGGTGGCTTATTGCACTTCCATAAGGTTGTACCCAAGCGAAATTCCTCCTAAGGAGATGAAGATCCAACAAGCCCATATGCCTAACAAAGTCACCAAACTCTTGCATTTCCACCATTCCACTCCATTCATCATCTTTGAAGAAATATCCAACAATTTCCTTATTTTAATGGATTTTCTAAACAATGCATTTAGGGCACTTACATAAAGGTGTCAAGTTAGAAGACTAATTGTTGCTCAATAATGTTAAGAAAAATTCAAATGCATGCTAAATTTCTTCACAATTTAAAATTCAGAATATGCATGCTCTATTAAATCATTTCATTCACCACATGCAAACCTCAAATTTTACCTTAGATTTGGACTAATTAACTAGTGTACTCTAATAGAATATATAGCAAAATAGTTTTTTACTCCCTCCGATCCTATTTACAAGAGAAAATTAGGTCAATAAAAGTTAATGTATTTGGACTGAATTTTTAACTAAATACATCAACTTTTGTTGACCCAAGTTTCTCTTATAAATAAGATCGGATGAAGTATTATTTTTGAGGAAAAAATAATTTATTATTATTGTTATGCTTTTATTTTTACAATATTATTATGTTATTAATTATATGAGCATTGCTATATAGTAAGAAAAGATTTTAACGAAATTATACGACAGTAGGAAAACACTTGCCATACAAGGGCAATATGGTAATATAGAAAATAGCTGATGGATAGATTGGTAATTACAACTTTAAATTAGTGTAATTCTTGAATTTGTTTTCGTAACAAGCAGCATTAGCCTAATTATATTTGAAGGGAAAATTTGAGCGGCATATATAGTGGTATATTGATTGTTATGAAGGAACATGAGACATATATATATAGGTGGCACATTAAAACATTCTTTGCTTATGGAAAAAAATTAGGAGAGTCTCTAATTATTGAATGGCTCGAAACGTTTCTCCGCAAAATGCGGCTACTTGCCGCCCCTTTTGTTTCTTGTCATTTGTTACGTAGAAATGACCATTCTTCAATCCTTTTCCTCTTTTTTATTTTTTCATCTTAAAAAGTTACTCACACATCTTTATCTCTCATACACTCATATTGTTTATTTTTATTATTAGCATATCATAACAGTTTGATTTGATTTCATTAATCACTTCATTCATACAACACATGCAAGGTGAATAGTATCACAGCATTATTTACTTTTACCTATAAGAGAGAAAACGACTAGGCAACATTTTGACCCTTAAAGATAATCTATAGTGCTCCATAATAAAAAAAGGGCTGTATCATATGATAAAGTCTATTTCAGTTGTGAGCTTCAATTTGATGCTAAAAATGAAACAACTTTAAAACTTTTAAAATAGAGCTTAATTTGTTTTTTTTTTGGACAGAAAATAGAGCTTAATTTGTTGTTTATGTTTTTTTTAACGGAAAAATATAATATCACATATAGGCGCATGTTAAGGAACTACATATAGTAGTTATATTTTAAATAACGTGTTCAAAATCTTTAAAATTTAAAGTACAAAAATTATTATTTTTAAAGTAGAGTTTTTCAGTTTTAAACTTATTAACGTGTATTTAGGACACAAATTGACAATTTTTTAGTGAACAAATATTAATAAATTAGTAGTTATATAGTTGTTCTGGACCAATCAGAAGACCAATCTTACGTTGACACGTCACCCAAACTTACACCGCATTAAGGCCCCGCGCTTGAAGGAACACACCAACTTTAATGCACCACATTGCATACAAGCGCTCCCCTGCGCGAGGATCACCCTACATGTGTCCTCGCCGTTCCTAGTCACACGTTGCGAAACCCAGAGGCGGTTATTCTCAACGCGCGCCTATTTAAGGGTGGCATTGCTTCACCCTCAAGGTATAATTCACTTTTCACAACACTTTCTACACACTCTTTCTTAGTTCCATTACTGACTTGAAGCGTTGGAGTGTTAATGTGCCTGCAGACACCTTTCGTTCCACCGCAAAGACTTATCGCCAGGTACCGGAGCATTTTCCGCCACTGTTGCCTCTCATCCATCTTCACCGGACATATCAATAGTATTTTATGCGCTTGAAATCTATATCTCTTAATACTAGGTTAGTATTCTTTAGCTCATCAACCGTCTATGTGATTTTGTTTGATTATAGAAACAACACTCTTGAGACGAAGCTTTATTCCATGTAGTTTTACCCAATCTAACTATTAGTCTTCACAGTTGCACAATAATCTTTTGATAATCATGTTATAGGTACAAAACATCAAAGTTGTTTAATGATGACTAACATTTGTTGAACATACAATGTGAGTTTTCCTCTTCGAATTAAATTTTTCCATACTTAAAAAGTAAGGGATCAAATCTTCAATCGCTTGCTTAAAATATCTAAATCTCTTACAATTATCGTTTAAGGGTAATTAAAATTTGTTAAGAGAACTTGATGAACATACAATGTGAGTTTTTCTCATCCAATTAAATAATTTTTTTCATATTTACTTTCCTATCTTTAATCACTTGATTAAGGTATCTGAGTCTCTTACAATTAAGACCAAGCGGATGTTGGTAGTTGCACAATTATATACCATATTTATAAAACTAATATATAGATAAATCTCCCAGCTTTGCAGTTGTATTAATTTAATTAGTCCTCCTGCCAATTTTATGTTAATTAAAAAAGTTCCTTATCTCTCTTGATGTTGCGTATGGAATAGAGCTGTTATTGTGTGAAAAGTCAGCGTCTCCCTTTCTCTTTCTATAAACTCATCTTTCTCTTTCTTTTGTTTGTTTCTTATTAACAAGAGAACAATCAGTTTCAGTTCCAACCCCCAAAAACCTGTTCCCTAAACTTGCTTTTTCTTGCTCCTTAATAGCCAAAAAAACCTTATTGCATGTCTTTTCTTATTAAATTCTCTTCCAAAATTCCCTTCATTTCATATATATATGCTGCTTCAAAACCAAAACATGATGCATAATAACAAGAAACTCTTGTTTTTCAACTAAGCATGTGTAGTATCTTTGTTTCTTCAACAAGTATGGACAATTACCTAGGTGATTTAACTGACATAATCAGAGGTGGTACTGCTGGAGCATATAGTAGTACAGGAACTTCATCATCATCTGCTGAACCTGCAGTTTCTCATCTTCATGATCATGATAATCAGTGGAATCATCATCATCAACATCATCATCAACATAATCATAATCATCAATTCTCTTCTGATCATCATCATCATCACCCTTTGAGTTTCTCTTCTGTTCTTGAAGACAATAGAGGAGGAACAAACATGAATATGTTTGGTGATCCATTATTCTCAACTTTAAGAGATCCATTTTTACAAGAACTTGATCATATACCTTCTTCTTCTTACTTCAACATCACAAGTACTACTAGTACTACTTCACCTGCTTCTATAATTGATGTTGCTTCTTCTGGTGTTAGTGTTACTACTTCATCATCTTCTTCTGCTTCTGTTTTTGCACTTGATGAGTTGAGATCAATATCAAGACCATGTAAAAACATATTCTCAAATATGATTCAGATCTCTCCTAATCCAAAGTTACCTAATTATGAATCTTCTTCAACAATAGCAGCACCTTCTCCAAGACCAATTAAACCTTCTGCTGTTATTTCAACCAACATCAATATTAATGCTAAGGATTCTCTTCTAGACAACACAGGAGTTCAGATCTCATCTTCCAGGAATACAGGTCTTAAACGAAGGTAAGATCAGACATTATATTATATTATCTGCTTAATTAATTAATCTATTAATAATTAATGTCATTGAATATAAGAGAATCAAATTAACTTATGCTTGTCCATGTTACTATAATTAATTTCATGGTGATGAATTAATCACATACTTGGTACTTTTTTTTTTTTTTTTTTTTTGATTTTGAAGTTGAAATTTTATGGTGAATTTTTTGAAGTACTATTGAGAGAAAGTAGGGTTTGGCATAAGTTAGGCACTTTGTTTCTTTTTCTTTGACTACACGTGGCATCTTTAATGGTTTATATTGAGAAGAAAGTTATCAAGACTATAACATGTGGTTTAATTTCTTTGAGGCTTTTCATAAATTAAAATTCACCTGAAAAGTAGAGTTAGTTTCTTGTCACACATAATTAAAATGACAGTCACAGAGACTGACCTTTCAAGAAACTTATCTTAAACTTACTTTTCTTCCATAACTACCTGAAAATTCCTATTCCTTTGATCATCATGCACAAAAAACCATAGTCCTTTTAATTTTTAGATGACCAAAACATACCTAGCTATTTTAATTGGAATAAATCAAATTAAATAGATAGCCTAATCTAATAGTTTTTTTTTTTAACTTCCTTTTTTGGTACATGTTTTTTTTTTTAAAATTTCTATATGATAGTATTCTTATTATTTCTTGCATATGTGAAGAGTGAAGTATTTGATTGGTGGATATGATAAATAACTATTTATTATTTTTGTGTGATGAATTATTTGCAGGAAGAATCAAGCAAAAAAGGTAGTTTGTATTCCTGCACCAGCAGCTGCAAATAGTAGACAAACTGGAGAAGTAGTTCCTTCAGATTTGTGGGCTTGGAGAAAATATGGTCAGAAGCCTATTAAAGGTTCACCTTATCCAAGGTAAGTTACTTTCTTAGAAGTACATAATTTAGCAATTAAAAATACTTTGATGCAAAGCTTCTTAATATTATTAAATCATCATGTTTGACTTGACTTACCTATAATCATTTCCTTGTAATGTACTACTGTGTTTCTTCCACCTTTCTAGCTTGACCATTGTATATTGTTACTTGTAACACATTGAGATAACAAAAACTACAACAAGGCTTAGGTCTTTTAATTAAGAAATCTCCCTCTAATTGCTTCTACTATTTTATTAAAAGAAATTTATTGCATTAAGAAATTTTGATTTGGTATATAATGTTAGGAAAAACTGCACATGTCGTCCTTTAGGTTTTGACATTCTTTCAGATTAATCCTTTAAGTTTCGTAACAATATTTCCGTTAGGTTTTGACATTGTTTCTTATTATTATTTTTTGGATGCTATTAGGGGTTATTATAGATGCAGCAGTTCAAAGGGATGTTCAGCTAGGAAACAAGTTGAGAGAAGCAGAACAGATCCAAACATGTTGGTTATAACCTACACTTCAGAACACAATCATCCATGGCCAACACAAAGAAATGCCTTAGCAGGTTCAACAAGATCTCAACCATCCAAAAACAATACTTCTATAAAGAATTCAGAAACTTCACAGCCACAAAATGACACAACAAAGCCAAAAGAAGAACAAGAGAACAATAATAACAGTGATGGAAATGATTCTCCAGTTGTTAACAATGTGAAGGAAGAGAATATGGAAGATATAGAAAAGCTACAAATTGAGATGGATGAAGGAGAATTCAGTGATGGACTTTCTTATAAGGTGATGGAAAATAGCAAAATTCATGAAGATTTTTTTGCTGAATTAGGTGAAATTGAAACTGATCCATTAAACCTATTGTTTAATCAAGGTTTTGGTGGTAATTCAAGTAATGATAGGGATCAATCCAAGGGTTTAGATCCATTTCATCTCTTTGACTGGTCAGGTGATAACAACAATACCAACAACTCATTTGAAGAACCAAATAAGAGAAGGCTATGATGACAACAAGACCTAGAATTTAAATGCATGCACCTAGCAACAATTTCTACCTCACAAAAAAAGACCTAGTTTTCAATCTTGCTTTTTAGTATTATTTGGTGGTGCTAGCTATACTACTCAAGGTCATGTTTGGCTATCATGTGATTTGAAGTGTGTCATGTGGAGGAGGATTGAAGAAATTTTCATTTTTTTACTTACTATAGAAAAAAGTTGAAATAACGATATAAATTTAGAGACAAAAAAAAAAATACATGATTTGTCTTTAATTTAATCGTTTACTATTAAAGACATCAAAATTTAATGATCGATTTTATTTTTTCCATCTCTAATTAATATCATTATTTCAACTTTTTCCGATAGTTCAATTTTTTGGATTTTAATTGTCTACAATTAATACGAAACACATTCAAACATTTAAATTACTGAGTGTGTGAATGCGTGTTGACGTTGATTGTAGATAATACAAACCCTACTTTATTTTATTTTTCTTGTTATTTACCAGAAAAGGCAGTGAAAAAATTATAAGAAAAGTGAAAAAGAGAAAGAGTGCTGGTTGGTTGATTGGAAGCAAACCAAACTGAGTCCCACATTCCTTTTGGAATATTGGTGGATGGGACAGAAAGCTGAGGAACAGAAGGTTGCAATAGTTGCAACAAGTACATTTCACTATATGAAGACATGATCACTCGAAAGTTGAGTAGTGTGAGTAGATTGATGATAAAAAAGATAAGACTAGCCCTTTCATCTTTTCAAGTGGGAAAAATTATTTATTTTGAAACCTTCTTGGTCATGCTCATGCTCATGCATGTGGGGTTATTATTGTTATTATTCTAATTCCAAAGTGTGTGAGTGAAAAAGAGAAAGAATTTGGATTCCAAGATTTGCTTGTGAGATGAAATTTATGAAAGAAGACAAAAGAATATATTTAGGGTAATTTTATTTATAATATAAAGCTTGACTTTTCATATCAGTCACCTCTAATCTAGGGATGTGTGACATATGAGAGGTGAAATGCATGCTTTGGTTCCTCAGCTTTCTGTTTTCTTATTACTATTATTATCCACCGACTTGTTTGTGTTCATTGATTTTAATTTGAATGAATGAAATTATTATTAATTTTTTTTTGTTTATTAATTTTACTGTTTTATTTATCATCACAAAGAAAATGATTTTGACTGTTAGTACTTAGTAGTATATATGGTATCGGTAGTTTGTGTTTAGATAATAAAATCCAGCAAAACGAGGTTGGCATTTAATCATTTAGCATGTGCATGCTCAACTATTTGTGCATGTTTCTTTATAATTGTAGTAGAATCCATGATCAGTGTTAATATAATAATAAGTATGGAAAATGCAAACATATATATATATATATATGCATATAATATTTAAGTGTAATTACCAAAAAAAATCTAGGTTAATTGAGAACATGATCAGAGGCTGTAAAATAGTGATGATAATGCAGAATTCATTAATAATGTAATATGTCATCAAAACCTAGCACATATTCTCTATACATATCAACCCAAAACCTTAAGGAATTGGAGAATACGGGCTATCTATTTTATATATCAAACATTTTGTTTATTCATAGTTGATGGAAGACTAGTTACTCATAATTTAACTTAATAATCTTTCTCTCAAATGTGAGTCTCCTATATTCCATATTTGCATTGTCATTGGTACGAACGAAACACATCTCTTGACTACACTGTCAGGAAGACTTTAAAATTTAATGATTCAATACCACTTCTCCTGACTATACTTGCATCAACCCACTTTTACTCCCCTAGCAAGCCGAAGTAGACTCTAATACTTGTTGGGGGGTTCGGGAGTGTTGAAGCAATAACAAGTCAATACTCCAAGACCTCAAGAGAGGGAGACGTCACATTGCACCCGTGATTGTTGATTCAATTGTTATATATCATATGTAGCATTGATTTAATTTGAAAAGGTCACACATTGCCTAATATTGAGAAAAAGGGAGACCAAAACAATGTATATGAACGATAGTTCTTCGTTATAAGACAAGCTATAGTTAGAAGCCAATTATCAAACAATATTTATAGTATAACATAAAATACGTTTAACTGGTAAGATGTTGAAAGAGTTGGCAACATGACTCTTCTTTAAAAAAAAGGACTTTGGTTTGATTTTTAAAGTCACCTATTTGAGAGGTAGTCCAACCCTAATAAAAAAATAGATGTCTTTTTGGCAACTAGATTAGTTTCATAATGGACCTAAAAGACCTAAGCCGTGAGAATATTTTGAAGTATCTAGTGGAGGTTTAAGATTTTAATCATGGTGGTTACAAAAAACGTAAAAAATCATTTTTGGGTAGATAAAAAAAAATTCTTGGTAGTGTAGGTGTAGTAATTTTGTTCATCTATCTATGAAGATTGGTTCAATTGTTATTTACTCCATCATATGTTGCATTGATTCTTCTACTATATATATATCTAACTCGATATTAACAATGCTTTATTGCATGGAGACTAAAGTGAAGTTGTATTTCATTTACCATTCTCACGATCTCAAAGACATCATAATAAAGGTGAGAGGAAAAGGTTTTCTATGACCTTAGGCAAACCCTCCATGCATTGTAGAGTAGCAGCAATACTGTGTCCTATATTATAACAAGAGGAAAGCTTTGAGAAGTACTCATAAAATTTTAATTTTGTTAATTAAGTTAAGCTGCTCATTGTGACCCTTTGTGAAAATTTCACATTTGCTAACAAATCATAAATACCTTTGTAAAATAACAATTAACATTTGCAAATACCTTTTGGGCCTTGAGGTATTCTTTAACCTAAAATTAGCCTCTTAGAATTCATCACCTAATCTTCTACATGAATCAATATTTTTATTTTTTTGGTCAGATAGCTCAAATCCTCTATTTATAGTGAAAGTAGTTACTTAAGAAAATTCCAAGCATGATCTAGTTCCCTTTTTATCAAGAGATTTTGAAGGCTTTTGAGGGCAACTTTATCCCTTTTCTTATTTATGAGACATTTTTTCTGAAAGAGAAGATGTAAAGTTTTGTTCTTCCAGGAACTTTTACTGACATGGATGGGCCCAATTTTAACTGTGTTTGTGTCAAGATCTACTACCTATGTGGCTAACGGTTAAAAGGGGATCCTATAAAATTTATTAACACCAGCATATTTTTCCCAATTAAATAAATGTTCAATTTTTTTACAAATTTATGCATAATTTGCTTTGACATTGTATACATAAAGAGTGGCTTAATTAATGTCATAAAAAAAAAGAGTGACTTAATGCGAAAATATTCTATTATTGTGACAGCTAAGAAATAATAATCATAACAATTATCTTAAAATTAATTAAAACTAACGGTTTAGATAAAAAAAATATTATCAAAAATGTCTCATGAACTTTTCCCAGTGTTTCTTCCTTTTTTTACTGTTCAAAATATTTTTAAAATTTCGTTATTTGAAGTGACAAGTCAAACATTTACCATACACATCATGCACAATAATATGATAATTTTAAAATTGTTGTTCATGCAAAATAATATACAATGTTATATTATTATGCTTGCATAGATAGGATCATGTGCATGTTAATGCCAAATTCATGTTATAATTAGCTAGCAAATAAACGTGTCTAAACCTATATAGTATTAATTAGTGGATGCTTCTCTTGTTCTATCTAAAATGTGACAATTTTGGCCTAAGCATCTTGAAGCCACATATCTCCAATTTGTAATGGAGACAACTTTAATTAATTCTGGTGAAGCCAAGTTATTGGATATGGTCTTGTCAAATCCATAAACTTTAGTGAACTTCATTCTCACCTCCCTACAAATGAAGTCACTTCAAAGGGTAGAGGAAAACAACAGTTTGTTTAATGGTTTTGCCCATAAGGGCTTTTATCATCTCCTATAGTAGTTGATTGATGGGTAAGAGTCATTATATTCATTTGAAGGAATATATATAATTAATGATGCAACTTGTTTTTGTGGGAGTTACTGTAGTTCATGGTATTGAAGTGATGACACACATAAAGCTTCATCATTCTATAGGCTCTTTATTATTTTTTTCAAATGTGTGATCATGTATATATAATTGCTTTTAGTCTTTTGTTGGGAGAGTTAATTTGCTTTGATCTCTATCATTCTTGGTATGATTTGCATAAAAAAACATCAAATCGTTCATAATTTGGTCAAAAATTTATAATTAAGAAAAGGAAAATGAAAGTTTTCAAATTATGGAGAATATTAATGTTAATGTTAGTTCATTGGTTAAATCTTTCTTAGGCTGTGTTTGGTAACACAAAAAAGCTAGCTTATAGCTTGTTGGATTAGCTTATAAGCTCGTTAGAAGAAAACGTGACGTGTTTGGTAACAAGCTTTTTTCATGAGCTTATAGCGTTTTTTGAAAAGCTATTTCAAGTAGCTTTTTAGCTTATAGCTGGTAGCTTTTTATATTTTCTTCCAACTTTAACCCTATTAATTTAATTAATTATTTTTTTAATTAAAGAAGTACCCATGTTCATCTTTATAACCGCCCCATTTTTTCCCTTAAATAAAATACCATTTTTTTTAAGGAGCACTTTATATATATATATATATATATATATATATATATATATATAATATTTTTTTTATGGAAATGCTTTATATTTTGTTATAACTAACCTGTCGTACACCACACAAAAAATAATTAGCCTATTTTTTTTTTAAAGGAAAAAATAACTAGTCTATTGTACGTTGTAAAATTTTATATATTCTACCTCACATTTTGTTTCCACATTTCTCTTATTTTTGGGACTCATTAAGCAGAGATCAAAATTGTTAGTGAATTTTTTTTTAGGATTAAAAGTCGAAGAATTTTTTTATGGAGACTAAGACCAAAAGTTTGAATATTTATAGGGACCAAAAACATATTTAACTATAATTAAAAATATTAAAAAATAAATACATTACAAAAAAAATGTGTGTGTCTATATGTATATTAAAAAAAACATGTCCTTTTATGTCATTTTATATTTATCAGCCACTTCAACAGCTAATTTTACCAAACACATTATTTTTAATAAGCAAGCTTTTCAGCTATAAGCTATCAACTATCAGCTACCAGCTATCAGCTAGCTTTTCAGCTATCAGCTAGCTTATCAGCTATCAGCTAGCTTATAGCTTATTTTTACCAAACAGAGCCTTAACCTGCCATATTCCGTAAGTTTTTTTGTTTTTTTTTTTTAAAGAGATATATTGGTTTGTTTACAAATAAGCCAGTTTATATATTTATATATATATATATATATATATATGGGATTTGCTAGAACACACCCACTAGTTTTATGTGGGAGTGTTTTAGCAAGTTATAACTAAAAAGTTAATAAATACACTTTAAAGTGTATGTTGCTATAACACACCTTCTAAAAAAACAAGTGGGTGTGTTCTAGCAAAATCCTATAAGCATTTGCTAAAATACACCCACTTATTTTTTAGAAGGAGTATTTTAGCAAATCAATAACTAAAAAGTGATTAAATACACCCTAACGTGTAGCTTTGCTAAAACACTCTCACATAAAAATTAGTGGGTGTGTTCTAGCAAACCCATATATATATATATATATATATATATATATATATATATATATATATATATATATATATATATAAGGATGAATCAAATTACCCCGATTTAATGTTACACCGCTCTATATTGTTTTACTCGATGCATATTTTTAAAATTTGACCGTTGGATTGTATGTTTATATATTATATAGATCATTCACATAAATTTTTACAAAAAACTAAAATCATTTGATATATTATTGAGATGCAACAAGAATAATGATGTTCAATAAAAGTGCATAAACCGTTAATCTTGATGTATCTCAATAACATACGAAACGATTTTAGATTTTCATAAAAATTTACGTTAATGATCCATGTGATATAAACTTACAATCCAACGACCAAATTTAAAAAATATGCATTGAGTAAAACGATATTGAGCAGTATAACAATGGTGCAGCATTAAATCTAAGTGATTTGATCCTTGCTCTATGTGTGTGTTTGTCTCAAATCAAAGGGACCGAGTATTAGGAAATTTGATATGGACTAAAATAAACCCTTTAACAAAATTTGTTCAGTTTTAGTCCTTATTTTAATTTATATGGACTAAAATTACATTTAAAATTTAATACGTCTAAATTTGAGAGCTCTTGATTACGTAGGAACTAAAAATATATTTAACCATATGTTATGTATGTAGCTTTGAATTTATTTATCTCCTGGACGAACTCCGGATCACAATGTCCCCTTTATCCTAAAAACCGGAGGATTAACACAAAATTAGACAACACTCATATACATACTAGAGATGTATATCTTTGGTTGACTATCAAGGAACATATCAATATAGTTGGACACAATTTTATTGGATTAAATTTTGCAAATTCAATCAACTTTGTCTTGTCAAATTCAGAGAATGAGTTGTTTGTGCACAAATAATACTCCAAACAAATGAACAATCTACTATTTGTCTCATTAAAATCATTGTTAAGTTTTGAAGTTGCATGTCAATAATAATATAAAATAATTCAACGTGGTAATGATTTCCTATTGTGAAAGATTCAATATTACCTCCCCATTTTGATTTTACGCAAAAGAATATATCATATATGTTTGTAATGTCATGCTTATTGCAAAATAAAATTATCTCCTCCAATAAAGGTTCTCATTCATCATCTCTTAGAGTTTGTAATTGCTCATTTGTGATGTTAATCAAGTTCATAGCATTGACGATGTCTTGATCTTTTCTTTGCAAAGCTTGTGACAATTCATTTAACATACCTAAGACCTTTTTCATCAAATGCAATGTGGGTGCGAAATCAAAATTATTCATTAGAATTAAAAGATCGTTTGCTTCTCCTCTTCCATCATTAACTGGTTTATCATCTTTCAACATTTCAAGAACATTAGTTACAAAACTATACATCGATATCAAATTCACCAAAGTTGTAAAGTCAAAACTCCAACAAATATCACTATAACACTTGATATTAATTTCTCTGTTCAAACCTCTTCCACTAACAATTTCTTAACTCTCAAATGCTTCCTTAACACAGGTGCATTTGTGTTACCTATGAGCACAAGAAAATACTTGTCATGGAAACTTCACACACGGAAGAAATCGACGTAGAAGATGTTCTTGTCGGTCCTAACGCCTACATATGATCCACACAGATGAAGACACAAAATATCTAGGTTTACAAAAACGACTGAATGGTTCTGCGTTCAATTTATTTTGTACCAGGACTTCATAAAATTATGGTTAACATCTTTGATTGTTATAAGAGAAATCCATCATTGATGGAATGTGTGAAAGTTGATATTGATGCCAAAGTGAGTAAGGTATCAATTTACATTAAGGGAGGCGGTGTCCCTATGGTGGATAATGGAGATGGCGTTTATGATCTCAAAGGTAGTGGTTATGGTTCCAGGCTCATAAATATCTTTTCACTTGAATTTATTACAGAGGCAGTCAAGGATACTACAAAGTTTAAACATGTATGATGATATTTTGATCGTATTAGATTTTTGTTTTCACACGTCTATTGATATTGACAGTATATTTGTGTTTTCACATGCATGTTGAATATTCAACCATGCATTTCATCATTTCATGAATTTACAATATAGGAATACAATGATTAAATTGTACGAGATATAAAAATAGGCTCAATGAAACTAATATAGATTGAGTTGATTAGTTGTGTTATGATGGTCTCAAACAACATGCAAAGTAAGTTGGGTCTAAAAACAATCACATGTGAAGATGGTGAAAAGTGGACCAAGGTGATCGTTAAGCTTGATTTGAAGATGTTTAACATGAAATGTTTTGAAGATAACATTGTTGCTTTAATGAAGAAGTGTGTGGTGGACATGACAGGGATCCTCGGAAGGACGATTAAGGTTGAATTAAATGGAACCAAGATTCCTATTACATCGTTCACATATATGCCAATCTTTTCCTAAAATCTGTTCAGAAGCAATCAATGTTCATTTCTATAAATATATAGTTTGATTAAGAGATTAATTTACGTACGTGTGCGTGGTTTGTTTTTCCATTGTTATTAGATAACAAATCATTTGGTTGTTGTTGTTATTAGGATTATGCCAAAGTAAGTTATGTGTACATGTGTGTGGGGTTTGTTTTTCTCGCTGTTGTTATATAGCAAATTATTTGGTTGTTGTTGTTGTTATTAGGATTTATGTCAAAGTAAGTGATAGGTGCAAGATAGTCGTGAGTCCAAGTGAGAGGTAGTTTCAACAGCTGACTAGCTAGTGAGCTTTTGAATTATACCAACTTGAAGGTCATTGATGTACATTTCTTGTCTCACATGCCTTAATTTGTTTTTTACCAAGTCAGTTTTGTTAACTATATTGCTCCAATCAACGGTGGGACTCATATTAATTACATCATAAGATTATTACCCATGTATCAGATATAGCAAAAAAAAAAAGGACTTCGTCAATTTGGACAATAACACACTGTAGGATCGTTCTTGAATTTTCGTTAATGTTCTAGTTGATGAGCCTATATTTAATTCTCCCCTAAAGGAGGAATTAACCACTACTCAAATTTGTTTTAGTTCTTGTTGTGATGTTTCAAAATTAATGTTGAAAGAAGGTTCGTAGTGCATCATTTTTTTGATAATGCTATCATTGAACATGAAATGGTACTTTACACTCATAAGTTGTAAATGTCTGCAGGTCAAGAACAATTTGAAAAAACTTATTCGATGAAAAAGACCAAACTTGCTTGTCACCTTGCAAAGCTTGAGGATGCCAACTATGTTGGTGATCCAATGGAATCTAATAAATGTATCTTGATATTGACAAAGGGAGATTTTGCCAATGCCCTAGTTGTAAGTTATTGTCTTTTATCTATGCCTATATCAATATAAAGAATTGAAACTTGACTAATTTGTTATATTTATTTTTACGTTTTTTTTTCTTCACACTATGAAGATGTCTGGGCTCTCCGTTGATGTTAGAAACTACTAGAGTGTTTCCATTGAAAGGAAAACTTCTAAATGTCCAAGCTGCTTGCAAGGAAATGATAATGAGTAATTCACATATTGATAGTATCCATAAATTTCTTGGACTGGAATTTGAGAAAAAATATTCAAGTGTAAATTC
This sequence comes from Medicago truncatula, assembly GCF_003473485.1. NCBI lineage: Eukaryota > Viridiplantae > Streptophyta > Magnoliopsida > Fabales > Fabaceae > Medicago > Medicago truncatula. The sequence continues at coordinate 12,240,386 of NC_053043.1, read as the reverse complement.
TTTATGTTATGGCTAATTCATCATCATGGTTGATAAGGTGAGAGTTGGGTAAGAAATTGCCATGAATAAATATATTGTTTATAATTTATTTTTTTAAGGAATTGTTTATAATGCTATCAATGTTTTTTTATCATCAAATTATATTATCTCAACTTAATAGTAATTATGTGGGACACAATATCATGATTACTGCCACATCAAAGGGCTATTAACAAACTTGATTTATAAATGTTGGTCAGCACTGTTGATGTTGAAAGAGCCACAACCTTTCGTGGCTATGTTTTTAACTCCGATAGTTAAGGTAACGGGTCAATTTTGTATTTGATTTGATAATGAAGACATTTAGCTCTCCATTATTTTGAACAAAATATCATTTCTAAAAATATTATCTAAATTCTTTTTCTATGTAGGCTTTTCATGAAATTGATGACAAACTATTATCATTTTTACCATGCCACAATATGAAGTGTGGAGAAATGATAAGAGCATAAATTTGACATAGTGGAAGATAACGTATTATAAGGATGGTTGTTTTTACGATGACAAAATCCATATTACTTTTAGAATTCTTCATTTCCATGTTCGTATAACTTAGAGATTTTGTGTCTTCATTTGTGTTGATCCTATGTAGGCATCAAAACCGGCAAGAACGTCTTCTACGTCGATTTCTTCCGTGTTTGAAGTTTCCATGACAAATATTTGTTTGTGCTTGTAGGTAACACAAGTGCACCTGTTAAGTTGAAGTTTCAATGACAGGTATTTCTGATGAAGTTACACCGACAAGTATTTATGCTTTGCTTAGGCTCTAGTAAGTACCACAAGTGTGTCTATATATTTGTGAATATATTAACATTTATCTAAATATAAAACATATCTTTTGTTGTATATTATGAAAATATCAAATTAGCATTGATTTGAATATGAAATATATCTTCTGTTGTATATTATGAAAATATCATGTCTTTTGTATATTTGATGTGTGTGTGTGTGTATTTTACCAAATAAATTTGAAGTATATTTAAATTTTTGAAAGATACATTTCAGTTTAAATTTAAGTAAAATCTCATCTAATATTATTTTAAATATATTTCACACAATAAATCAACCACTGAATTTCACACACAAATCTACAACAATTAAATTAAATTTCTCTCTTATACAACAAAACAGTCACTGAATTGTAAATACATGAAAAACAATTTAATATCCAAAAATATTAACACATTGTTCAATTGATTACAAATATTATAAATATAAGCACCACCGCTGCCACAAACACCATTGAGCCATAGCTTCAACAAGCGCGACACTATTGACTCCAAATGCTTGAAAAAGTTCAGGATCCGGTGTTGGATCATAACTCAATCATCTTTGAAACCAATAACTTCTAAATCGCTCAGTTATAACAAAACCTTATGGTTGAGAAGGAGGAAACAAAGCATTCAGTGTCCGTTGCTGATTCTTATTTGGATTTGGCTGGTCTTCGGCTTGGTTTTGGGCTAGAAAGTGGTCTTATTGTGGGAGCTGTTGAATGTGAGTTTGTTGCTCTTGGCTTATTCTTGTTGTTGCTGAATTTAAATTTGCTGAATTTGAATTTAAGCTCGATATGCGTTTACAACATCTGCTTCCATCATACGTTCCTAATTCCGTAACAAGGCACCAACGGTAATACCACATTGCATATGTGGTCGGATCAATTCAAAATCGTTGTGATGATGTGCATATAGTTCTTGGAAGAGCTCTTGATCAGCATGAGTCGAATGGTGGCAATTTCGAACCATTGTCAAATCTGTTATAAATGGAAAAAGATGAAGAAAAGTTGAAAAGCGGCTGTGTTTTAATGGTATTAAATATAAGTCTGAATCAATTGAGCGCTACTCTATTTTTAATCTTTATTTAGTGATTGATATTTGTATATGAATAACCTTGATTCACTTTCTTGCTTCTTCTTCTTCTTCTTCTTCTTCTTCTTCTTCTTTAGGTCTTACACTAGCATTATTGCAATCTTAAAAATGTTGAATCTTTTAAAATAAAAAGTATTATACATATATTTATGCATAGTTAAATCAAATACATATGTTTTGTAATTTTCCTGAATCATGTTGCAGTATAATGATTTACATGACAACCCTTTGGCATGCCATTAGTTTGCCTTTGACGTTGTTACCACTCCATTGTGGTGTAACATAGATTTTATCTATTCAAAATCTCATGCATATTGAAATTGACATTTAAAATATAGTACAATTGTTATTTTCATTTTTCTATTAACTTTAATTCTAATATAATGTGTATTAAATATGTCATAGGATTACTTTTGTTATAATTTATATTAGAAAAATAAGTAAAGAAGCATGCAAAGAATAATAGCAATGCCTTTGTAACTATTTTTGTATAAAAGATTGAAAGACAAAATTATCAAGTACCAATTATTCAATTCCAGTAACATTAATCTCTGCGCATAAATCCTTCATATTATATTAACATTTTCTTGTCTAAACTTTTTTATTCCTAAAACTAAGGTATCATAATCGGACAACAAACAACTTTTGAAATTTGCATCCTCTTTGAAACACAATGACAACAAACACAAATACAATATTTGAAACACAAGGACAATAAACAACCATAAATAAATATTATAAAATGTATCCATTACATAACAAATCAACCACTAAATTTCAGACACAAATCCACAACAACTAAATTACATTTCCCACTTATACAATAAAACAGCTACTGAATTTTAAATACATGAAAAGCAATTTAATATCCAAAAAATTTATTGATCAATTTATTACAAACATAGTACAATTGCTATTTTCATTTTTCAATTAACTTTAATTCTAATATGATGTGTAATCTTATTACCTATGCTATTTTCGTTTCCTCTTTCAAATCTCTTATACTAAACAACTATTAGGCAATGCAAACACTTAAATCCTAACTATCAAATCTAATATTTCTTTTCTTACTTCGTCTTCGATGTATTTTAGGGGTTTTTCCATTTTCTTTTAATTTTGTACATCGGTTTTGATTCATGCACTTACATTATAAAAATCAAGTATCCTTAATATTTGTATGTAAGATGATTTGGGATGGCAACAAAGTTGTCATGGGAATGTTACATGAAAATGACCAGCGAGTTTGGCTATAAAGTATCTTCATGATCTTTATACTAATTTTTCAATTTGTTTATTTATCCAATTTTTAATAGTGTTTTTAAATCACATTCTCCACCTTTCACTAAGAATAATTCTAATGTATGCCAAATGTTTTGGGTTTTGTTTTGTAGGTTGAAATTGTGTTACTTTGTAATCCATGAGACTTTCTAATCCACGAGGTTAGTTATTACTTTAGGTATGATCTTTTCAATATAAAAATATGATCTTTGTAATCCATTTGGTTATTTGTTCTTGTCAATATAATCTGTCTATTTTGCTGACCAATCTTTTTACAGTAAGGTTATATATTTGGTTGATGTGTAAAGTGAGATTGTATATTTGAAACTTTGAATTTGTCATCTTAAATTTAAACCATAATTATTGTGATCACTTATTTTATTTTCAAATACTTGCAGATATTTTAAACTTGTTGTGCTTAATTTGCCTATCGATGATTTGGACTCGCAAGACATCCTTGGCCTAGGAGCTTAATGATGAGCACAACAAGCATGACATTTGTAAGTGTGTATTTTTTATTATGGTCATTGGTTATTAACATTGTTATCTATGCATTACATTCAAAGTTAAGTACCTCATATTATGTGGAATATGTTTGTGATTACATTCCCATGATCACTAAATTAATTTGTTAGTTGTTAAATTGTATACATACGTGCTTGTGTACTATTATATGCAAAGCCCTTGAAACTTTATTGTTTGGAATCACATTAAGTTATGTAAAAGATCTTATTTATGTATATGTGCATGTAGAACTCTTAAATTTAGTCTTTAGCAACTTATAATATTGCAATTTTTGGTAAAATTTTATTAGATAAATAAATGCATAGCACTAGCGAAAATGATAAGGCATCGAAAGTGGTGGTTTATTTGGCGAGTAAGAAATGAAAGTCTATTTCATAATATTGTTCTTTCGACTTAGATGGTTGTAGAGAATATGTAACTGTTAGTGTGACAATGGTTTATTGGAATAGTTGCTTCAAATTCATGTATGTATAATGAATGGGCATGTGATCTTTTCAACTGCATGACAATGTGATTTTTTTAGGTATTTTCAAAATGAAATTGTTTGTGCAGCTGAGATTTTGATGGTACAATACTACAGCGGCAGCATAAAGGCATTCTTTCATTTTATTTTGTTCTCTGTTTTGGTATGCATGTGCATTGGTACACAATGCAAGTTTGAAATTTTTGTTTCAGCAGAGTTTTGTGTGTATGAAGGGTTTAAGGTGTCATAGGCTATTTTACAACATGTTTGGTATTGGGGTAGCAAAATGTGCAATTGAGGAATTCGATAGTACTTTTGATTGCATATTTTTTTTCTGCATAATACATAATTTACGAAGTATAGTGGCTTTGGCATAGGGAATGGACAGTTGTTGGTGCAAGGTCAGACCTATATTTATTTAAATGTTTATTTCTATCCGAAATGCTATTTATCTTCTGAGGCATTTAGCAATTAATTTTCTGTCGAATATTCTTTACATAATATGTCTATTTAGTGCGTATATCGGTTGATATGATATTACAAATTGTATGAATTCATGCGTATACTAATGAATAAGATATGAGAAGTTGCGACTATTACTTTGTTGATATATTATGCATATTTGAGCAGTGATATGTCTTGGTGTCAATCTTTTGACTGTTTCTTCTATTAGAATTTTATATTAAGTAGACTACTTATGTCATTTGGTTGCTCTTAAGTTTTAAAGCAAACAAAGAACAATAAGTAAATAAAGATTAGTCTTTCTTGAAACAGATTGTTATTTTAGCAATGATGATCATTTGGTTACCTTTTTTGATTGAAAATAATGGTAGTTTTTTTTTTTAATACAACATGTTTTTCAATATGCTTTTTTCCCCTCCTATTTGACATGACTTTGATTAATTGACTTCATCTTTAATGTGCTTTACTAACATTGAACATTATCTTTAAGATGTTACAATGAATATAAATATATTATCTTCTATATCACGATCTTTTATGAAGTTTATGTTTTTCGAATTTGTAGTAGTCTCTCAGACCATACCCAGAAGTACACCATACCCAGAAGTACATATTAGTGGAGGATAATAATAAAAATCAAGGCAATCTGTTAGACGTGATGGAGTATATCTACTACAATCAATTTTCTCTCATGGACAACTTTATGTTGCCATTTGGAGAATTGCTTCAAGAAAAGGCTTGAAGATACCGGTAATGGATGAAAAAAATTGAAGATGTAGATGTAATGTCAAATGTAGTTTACAATGACACATTTCATAATGTTCAATAGTTACTTACAAAAATGTAGTATTGAATTTTCATTATGATAGTGAAGATTGTGATAAAAATGTATTTAATTATTGTGTTGATTTTTTTTTTTTTTAAGAAATGCTTATCATAAGTATATGTAAACATTTTGAAATGAAAGGCAAAAAAATCCTAAATATTGGTGAGAAAAATTCCAATGATATGCTACCATGGTGGAGTTATGAGAGTCTTTTAAAAATAAAGATTAAGAAGTGAATTTTTGCCATACCTATTGTGAATCTAACAAAGTTGTAGATTGTATGACGAATGAAGTTCATAAATTTGAGCTTGACGTTATTGTCTTTGATACTCCTCGAGTTGGGTGTGCTCTTCATTTGAGAGTAAATATTGGTAAAAACATTCGTGTTTAGTTTTTTTTTTTTTTTTTTTGGGCTAACCACTCCTTTAATTGGGAAATTTTTTTTTTAAAAAAAAAAGAAGAAGATTTGTACCTACCTAAACGGTTCCAACTACCAAATTTAAATAGGGAAATATGTGTTATATGTTTCCCACTTCCACGTAAAACATCTTACAATTGCTAATAACAAACAACAATTAACATAATTCTGTCTTTGTTTCTTGGTCACTGTCTAGCCACGCCTTCATGTTCTTTTCTCTTTCATATGATTCTCTATTGCTATCGCTATTGCCACCCCCCACTCAATACTCATAACACTTCCATGGCTTCACGTTCCCCTCGGCTTTTATCACTTGCCAGACGAGCCTTTTCTTCTTCATCATCTTCTCAAGCTAATGGTGTTTCCTTAGTTCAAGGAGCTTCCAGAGGAATCGGTCTTGAATTCGTAAGAATGTTCTTACCTCAAAATCAATGTTTTTCTTTCATTCTTGCCATTCACTACATCGCCAAAAAATTTACTTTTCTTCATGGGGTGTCATTTTTTTCCTCTGTTTTTTTAAGTCTAGGAAGCACTGACACAGACACGAACATTGGACACAATTGTTGTGGGCACCGGCATGTCCCGGACCCCGGTGCTATATAGTTTTTAGTTAATGTGTTGTGTTTTGTATTGCATAGGTGAAACAATTGTTAGAAAAAAATGATGAAGGGCATGTTGTTGCTACTTGCCGTAATCCTGATGCATCAACTGGGCTACTTCGTTTGAAGGATAGATTTGATGATCGACTTCAAATTTTGCCTTTGGATTTGACTGTTGAAAGTTCTATTGAGGTTATGCTTCTTTTCCCATTCATTATTTTTCTTTCTTTTTCATTTTTACTTACATTACAGTATGTGTGAATTTAGACACCAAGTTGAGATTTGGTGACCCTTTTAGTTACAAGACTAGAATGTAGATGCTAAAGTTAATATGGATAAGGATAGATATGAGATTTGTAACAAGGTTTAGGAAATATGTTTAGCTAATATTTAGCTTTAGGTTTAAATATGCTATTAGTACTTGTGAATATGTCTCCTTCTATGTGGTTAGACTCAATTGGTTAATGAGCTTCAGAACAAATTGGTCGTAGAACACAAGTTTAAATCCTCAAACAATCTTTGGTCAGACTTTACTTACCTTCCAGATTCAAGACGTATTCCAGATTACTACAGCCTCTCTTCCTTGGTGTTGGAAGGTTAAGATGAAAAACAAAATATGTCTCATTTTGTATTTTGATTTTCTGCTATATGATTGAGTGACACTTCAACAATGCTACAATGGATAAGTGAGGCTGTGTATTCTCCAATTAGTAGCTGACATATGGAATCTTGCCACATTAGAATGAAATCTTGCCTCACTATAACCATTGTCATTCTTAGTTGTATCAACATTCAGCAGGCTTTTAAGTATCCACCTGGTACCTTTATCTTTTACATAAACTAATGCTAAGTCATCAAAATGGGGGAACGATTTCTTATACAAGCCTCGAGCATAAACGATATTGCACATATCCACCCGTATTTACTACCCCGATCAGTGATGTCAATCACATATCGCGTAAAATAACAATTTGTTCAAATTCTTCTATGTTACGGTGCTATAGTGCTGCTATAATCACTACTTGACAACACATTGTACCAAATAGCATACCGCGGAACTATAACCATTTGTTCAAATTCACTATAGCTGCTATTTGACAACACTGGCTCTGATTAAGTTAACCCACTTGTCAGTTCCAAAATGGGAACTTTTGTCTTCGGAGGATTAACAAATATAGCGGCCTTTTTTATCAAGCTGATGTTGGGTCATGATATTGTTGCTTTTTACACAATTTAACGTGATCAGCTATAGGCTTTGTTTAGGCATTAAAACGTCCAATTGTTAGATTTAAAAAATCCAAAAACCTATTCATTTGTTAAGCTTTGTGTATTCATAATATTTCAGGCATCTGCATTGTCAATAAAAGAGACATATGGCCATCTAAACCTTCTCATTAATGCATCTGGGATTCTTTCAATACCTGAAGTATTGCAACCAGGTAAAGATTTCTTTCATTCTTGGTGATGGACATAATAGAATATCGATCAACTGTATAGATGGGAGTGTGTAATGGGGGCTAGTGATGTATAACTGTGAGCTAAAACCATCTATTATCATGTTTAATGTTTCTTACAAATATGTGTTAGTTGATTTTATTAGTTATGTATATTATACAGAAACCACATTGAACAAATTGGAGAAGTCATCTTTAATGCTTGCATATGAGGTTAATGCCGTCGGTCCTATCTTGGTTATCAAGGTAACACCAATCTGAATTTCATTACAGTTTTTTTATTTGTTTATCTATTTATTATAATTTTAGAAGTAAAATTGGGTTCTTTATGTGTATGAGGTTATAGAAGCCTTGGGGCATGTAGTTTGAGTCAAAATTTTGTATCTAAGTCTGTGAATTTCTAAATCAGCACATGTGGCCTCTTCTTAAAGCTGGAGGTGGCATTGGGACAGAAAGAAGTGGTGCAGTTGTGGCTAGTTTGAGTGCAAGGGTTGCATCTATTGGTGATAATCGTCTCGGGGGTTGGCATTCGTATCGATCTTCAAAGACTGCTCTTAATCAATGTATGCCTCTTTTTTCTTGATCACTGTCCTGTTATACTCATTATGATAAGTGCATCATTGGATCATGAATTGGTAGTCCTCAAAATGCTATGTCTAGGCATTGGTTGGTGAAGTATACATCCAAATGAGTTTGATATCCGGACGGTTTGGATTAGTTTATTTGAGCTAATCTGCTGGCATAAGCACTTACAGAATTATTTGGGATAGCTTATGACATGTTCATAAATTGTTTTCAGTTTATTTTCATAAGCTATCCAGAATAGTTTATAAAAACAAATTATAGATTCTACGGCATCAATTTGACTTCATTTTATCTTTTGTTAAACAATGATATGATAAACTGTTTGAAATGGTAATCATTAAGAGCTTTTGTTTCCGCTTATATTCAAACAGTGTCAAAGACGATCTCGTTGGAGTTTGCGAGGAAGAAGGATCCAATCATATGTATTCTATTGCATCCTGGTACAGTTGACACAGATCTTTCTAAGCCATTTCAAAAAAATATTGCTAAAGAAAAGCTCTTCACCAAAGAGTACTCAGTCCAAAAGTTGTTACACATCATTAACAATGTGAAGAACAATGACAATGGCAAGTTCTTTGGTTGGGATGGTCAAGAAATTCCTTGGTAATCTGTCATATTTGTGTCAAATAACATAGCATGTAAGAATGATGATATATCTATAATATGTGTCAAAGCTGGACTCGAGAAAAAGTTACTTGAAAATTGTATCTCATAATAAAATTCATTGATTCATTCATATTTGTTGTTCAAGATAAAGGAAATACAACTACTTGATATGTTTTCTATTCTATGTTTACAATCATTTCTAGTAGAGGCAACTGTTACCTTGCAATGTTGTCAAAACAGAACTGGATCAGTCGGTTCAACCGGTTTAACCAGAAATTGGAAAATCTTCCGGTTGGTTTAACCATGACGGATTGATCCTTAATTTTTATAGTTGATCAAACCAAGTGGAACCAGATTCAACCAGTTTGAACCGTGGTTGATTTCACTACTTCTGCTAATTTGGTTCATCGTGGTTGAAATGATTGAACCAACCGAAAACCTAGTTGATTCGATTCGATCTCCGGTCTAGTTCTAAAAACACTCAAAGTTTAAACGTAGAAGTTGTAGTTGGGTATGGGAGAAAGAATATAGTGATGATAAGGAATTATTGTAATTGAAAATGATAAGATTCTAGATGATGCGTGCAAACTTTGAACAGTGTATTACTACTGTTCAATATTAATTCTCACAGCTTACAAGATGAATGTATCTTACAAAGACAAAACATAATAAAATGTAGAATTTTTTTACATGCGTAATATTTGTGAATCATGATCAATGGTAAAGTTAGCCATCTTTGTACGAGGAGGTCAACCTATAAAAAAAGTAAATAAATTATATTTTGAATGTTGTCTTGACAATTTTTATTATTAATGAAACTGTTTTTGTTATTGTTTAAAAGATCATAAATGTCAAAATAAGACATAATGCATCTATTAAATAAGTGGATATCTTTTAATATTTTTTTTTTTTATTTCTACTAGTTTTCAACAAATAAATTTATTCTCTCAAAAAAAAAATTATTTAGGGTTGTAAATATACTAACCTATTATGTACCAAAAAATAAATAATATACTAACCTATGAAAATAATTTTTTTTAGGGCCAAAGCTACCACACTCAAATGCCATATAGATTCACGATGTGATCGTATCTTATCTCTTTTTACTTAGTTCAGACACATAAATATGGAGGGAAATATTTTGGACCGTTTGATAGGAGTCTACAATCTAATCTACATTAGAAATAATTTATAATTTTTATTATAAATTTCTTGTTAAAGTATCTAACTCGTCTCGTATCATGAATTTGATAAATCTCATGTATTCGTGTATTCATATTGTATCACACTCGTACAACGTATCCGACTTTGTATTTAGTTGTCCATTTTTTTTTTTTGTTGGAAATTAGGTTTTGTGTTACTTTCCGTATATTATTATTGCACGGATATATTGAACGCTATGTTCGTAATTGATTTCTCTCCAAAAAAAAAAAAAAAATGTTCGTAATTGATTGCTTTTTTAGGTTAAAAGAAACCACTTACGACAAAACATTTCAGTTTCTTTAAAAAAAAAATAAACATTTCAGTTATTATTATTTATTGAAAAGGGAACTTTTCAAATAACGTAGTAAGTTCCCTAAAAAGAAAAACGTAGTAAGTTTTTTTCTTCTTTTTGTTTAGCTGAAAAAAAAAAACGTATTTAGTTATTAGGAATATTTTAGGGCTGGAAGTTTTTTTAGGGTAGTATTTCATTACTGAAAAACAGTTATTTTATGTTTCTCTTCTATAAATTGAAAAAGAAAAACAACTCTTCTATAATTGAAGACACTGAAAGAAAAAGAAAAAAATGGCTTCTCTACTTGCTGTAAAAGATTTTTCTCCAATTGAAGACGCTGAAACTATCAAGAATGCATGCAAAGGTTGTCTTTCTTCAATTTTGTTTTGTCAAAGATTGATGATGTTTCTACTTTCTAATAATACTTAACATATTCATGTCTAATAACAAAGGGAATCAATTTTATTCGAGGCATTGTCAGAGTACTAAATATGTTTTTTTTTTTTTATCGGGTACAGGATTTGGGACAGATGAAACTGCGATTATATCTGTACTAGCACACCGAAATGAAGCTCAAAGAAAACTTGTGAGGCTGGCTTATCAAGAAATTTATCATCAAGATCTTATAGAACAGCTCAAAACTGAACTTTCAGGAAACTTTGAGGTTAAATATATGTTACAATTCATAACACTAATGTTTTATAAGTTACCATTATTCTGTATGTTTTGAGTGAATATCATTCTAATTGCCAAAAATTTATACCATTGAAATTAGAGAGCCATTTCCCATTGGATAATGGATCCAGCTGAAAGAGATGCTACACTTATTAACGAGGCATTAAAGAAGGCAACACCAGATTACAAAGTGATTATTGAGATTGTTTGCACTAGAAATTCTGAAGAGCTTCTGGCTTTAAAGCGTTCATATCATTCTCTTTACAAGCATTGCCTTGAAGAAGATGTTGCCTCTCAAACCACCGGTGATATTCGCAAAGTATGCGACTCTTAAGCATAATTAGATTTTTATAACAAGAACAGTTTTGTTATGTTACATGGACAATGTTTTGAACAAGTGCAACAAAATGGAATGTAACTATTTTTCATGCAGTTGTTGGTTGCAGTTATAAGCACTTACAAGTACGATGGAGATGAATTTGATGAGAATGTGGCTCATTCTGAAGCAACCATATTTCATCAATTGATTGAAAAGAAAGCTTTTAACGATGATGACATTGTTAGAATTTTAAGCACAAGAAGTAAGAAGCAGCTATGTGTGACTTTCAATATCTTTAAGGACTTATATGGGACAACAATTAACAAGGTAAGATGAGTTTCTATACCATATTCCCAGAGAGAGATAGACACGTCACTGTATCGAAGAAATGATATTACGAATTTAAATTCATGCAATAAAATCAAGGATATCATGGAGTGAGAATCTGTTGTTTTCAATTGTAGGGATTATCAGGTGGTACAATTGATGAATACATTGGAGCACTGCGTACTTCGGTTCGTTGCATTGATGACAGCCGAAGATATTTGGCCAAGGTAACCAAAGTCACGAAAATTTTGTAGTAACCATTATCCATTTCATAATTTCTTTATTCTATAGTTTTTATTTAACGTATGTATATGTATGTTAACTTGATTTAGGTGTTATCTCACGCCTTGAATGATTTGGCAAATGAAGAAGATGCTTTGAGTCGTGTTATCGTCACTCGTGCAGAGAAGGACTTAAAGGAAATCAATGACCATTTTCTGAAGAGAAACAATGTCACCATTCATGATTCTGTTGCTAGGAAGACATGGGGAATTTACAAGACTTTTATCCTTGAACTGTTGGGAAATGAATAAGTTCAACTTTTTCGAGTAGAGTTTAGCAGAACTTGACTAGAATAAGTTTACTACTATCTCTAAGTTTAGCAGAACTTCACTAGAATAAGTTTACTACTATCTCTAAGATTTAGAAGAAAATAAGATAATTTTCAACATGTTTACCTGAACCAATAAACTAGCTTATTTTTGCAACCACAATAATGTAGTTTATCAACAGATAGCACACTTAATTCATGCACTTGACATTTAATCAAATTTGCTTTAACCTATGCATATCTATATTTCTCATGGTATGTTATCACTCATTCGTATTAATAAATTTTCTTCCTATGCATGTGAAAGTGTTAAGTAGTTGAGGAGATGTAAACCTTCTTAACTTACAAAAGCCAACTAACATAAGTATGCCCCTTTGGATTGGAGGAAATTTAAGTGTAATTCATTAAGCTGCAAGCCTAGAACTACAACTTTTTTGTTCAATAGTAACTATCAAAAGTAAAAAATAACCATAGTTCTGGGAAAATAAAAAGATAAAATCAGAACAACCAATCTATATGCTGCATCTTCTTTCATGTACTCAACATTGCAAAATTAAATTAGGATCACGCTATATATCCTACTACAGTATCAAAATGGTAAGTTCTGAACCACTCAAGTTATTGATTCACATCCTCATAGTTGCAATAGTAAGTGATCTATAATTAAAAATTCTATATCAAATGAGCCATGTTAAAGAAGTTTGTCCATCCAAACATGTGCAGCAACATTTTTTAACTGAAACACATACAATCACTTCACATCCAAACAAATAATATCCAATAACAAAAAAAAAAAGAGAGAACATCAACTACGTTTCAAGTGTTACTTTTATCAGAATTTGTTAACCGATCAGGAAGGGAAAAAATCCCTCATTTCGTTTATCCTCCTCAGCTATGTTTTCTTTTCCCTCTCAATCAGAGGTCCTCTACTGAGTTTTTGAACCTTTTGTTATATAAAGCCTCATCTAAAATTTCTTCACTTTCATTGATTACTAGCTATGTTACTCTTGCAGCGCAAGCAATGTTGTAAAGAATTTCAAGCTACTTACCTCAATTTTAGCAACCATCAACAGCCAAGATGATGATATCAATGTCTATATTCAATAATTTAATATAATTAAAAAATGACCAATGTTGTCGATCGTGAATAGTGGAAAATAGAGGACTGTTTAAATTCCACTACACAATGGGGCTATAGCGTCACTATAGCCACTATTTGACAAATTCATGTACTAAATACCGTACCGTATTGCGGAACAATAACGGGTTGTCTAAATTCCGCTATAGCTGCTATTTAACAACACTGAAAACAACTTTCATTGAAACACAGAACTCTAATATCGAAGTGGTCCACTTACAAATTTTAGAATATATAAAGACTGAGAAGTAGTTCTAAATAGATTTAGCAGATTCATGAAAGTAAAAAGTGACAACTTAAAGAAGGATCAAATTATATGATAAAACAAAACTTCACACAGAGATTTAGCAGGAAAACTAGTCAAGCCTGTTAAGTGAAAACAAAAACAGAAAAAGAAGATAAGAGAGAAATTACCTGCAACTACAGCTTCCTGAAGTTGGATTGTAACAACCAGAGATTTTAAAGTGAAAGTTTCCAATAAAATTAAAATCCTTACACAACATACATAAATTGAAATACAAAGTTTGAGAACTAAATAGAACTTTAAATAATGGAGGAAGGAAGGAGTTATAGAGATGAATATGTTTAGAAGCCAGAGAGAGGCTGAGCAAAACAGAAGCAATCACTAGTCACTACAACTAAAAGCTGAGAAACTAAAACCTGTCTTGATGCTAATGACCATGAAAATCACACGAACCAAACTCCGTGAGAGGTTGAGAACATAATCATAAATAGAGGCTTCGAAAGTATTAGATGAAAAAGGTTAATGTGAATTTACAACAACAACAATCAAGCCTTACCCCACTAAATGGGGTTGGCTACATCGATCAAATCATGCCATAATGTTCTATCATATACCATATTTGGATCCAAGTCATTAATCTCTAAGTCTTTCCTAATAGTTTCTCCTATAGCTTTTCTAGGTCTTCCTCTACCTCTTGTAATTTGACTATCCTCAATCTGATCTACTCTCCTTACTAGAGAATCTACAGGTCTTCTTTCTACGTGCCCAAACCACCTAAGCCTCTTTTCCACCATCTTTTCTACTATAGGTGCTACCCCAACTCATGACAACTAAAATACATGAAATCATTGTTATAAAATTCTAATCATACAAAACAAAACAAAACAACCAGGGAATTGCCACTTGAAGGAACCCAGTGAAAATTTTGGGAAAAGACTAATATTTATACCTATCAAATCACTCTAGCCCAAAATAAACTTTAAACCAAAGACAGACTCAAAGAAATGAGAAAAAGTAAATTCTCATTTCTTCCTACTAGATGATTACTCACAAAGCTGTGTTCTTTAATAATATCTAAAGTTCTAATCAGTTCTAAACTAAAGCAACAGTAAGATTAATTGACACAGAAGTTTTTCATTAGCTGTGCTCAAAACATCTTTTCAAACCTCTACTTCATCAAGAATCTCCAAAACTATTTCAACTCACCTTTCGTGTATTTGGTGCTGTAACTCCCATTTCCAAGATTCAACTTCTGCCATTCTAAAAGTTGTTTGCAAAAAATGTCTTATTTCAAACGGGAAAATGTGTTTGAACATGATTCTGCCAACAGCAGGTCTAGCTAGCTTGTACTTTCAAGAGGTTATAATCCAAACACAAACCACTTTCACTTCAATTCCACTTTCACAAAAACAACATAAACCAAAAACCAATTCTACAAAATCAATATCATTCAAAATCAAGTTTATAAACACTCACCCAAACAAAAACACTTATTCCAACCTCAACAACCCAAAGGTAACTAAAATCTCTAAAATCCCCTATGACATTTCAGAAAATGCAGAACAATTCGCTCATCACTCATACATATCACTTAATAACATTAACATAGCCACACCTACATACCAGTTTCTATTCTCCAAATCAACAATATCTAAAATCCAATTACAAACTCTGAGCTTGTTTGGATTGTCTTACTTAACCTTATCTACTGACATAAACACTTACGAAATAGTTTGAGAGAACTTATGAAAACAACTTATGACATTTTTACAAGTTGTCTTCAACTTATGAAATCCGTTTGTAGCCAATACGAAAAAATAATTTGACTTAGTTTAATCTTTTATTATAAAATAAAAATAGCTTATGCATAAAAACTTATATGATATAAGCTGCAAAATAAGTTGTTTATCCAAACAGGACATATAATAACTGCAACAACTCTTGCACATTTCATCAAACATCTAGCAGACACAATTCCATGAAATAAAAATTGCACCTTTTCTAATAAAACAATAATCCCAAATAACAACTAATTCTACAATTAACCAAAAATCATTCAAGAACAACAGTTGCACCCAATTCCTTAAGCTTATCAATAATAGAACCACCTTCTTCCTTAGTAACTCCTTTCTTCAAAACACAAGGAGCTTTCTCAACCAAATCCTTAGCATCCTTCAACCCTAAATCAGTAAAAGACCTAACCTCTTTAATTATCTTAATCTTCGCCGCAGCATCGTATTTCTCAAGCTTAATATCAAATGCAGTCTTCTCTTCAGCAGCGGCGGTTGTGGTTCCACTGGTGGGTCCGGATGAGGTTGGGCCGAGTGGACCGGGAGCGGCGACGGGTGAACCGTAACGGTCTAGACCCATTTTGAGACGCCAGAGGATTGTGAAATCATGGCGTTCGAATCTGTTGAGGGTGAGAAGCTCGTTGGCGATACGTTCGGGTTTGGAGATTGGGGATGCTTCGGTGGAGAGTGTGCGGATGAGTTTGATGAATCGCGTTGAGTTTCGTGACATTGTTGGGTTTTCGTTGTTATGTAAAGGTTTTCGTTGTTATGTAAAGGTTTTTGAGGTTCAGATTGAAGAAGAAGAGAGAGAGAGAGCAATGTGTGGAAAATTTTGTTTAGACAGCCTAATTTGCTCTCAAACGAAACTACACATAATAATGGGGACTAACAGGGAACTTTTATTGGCATAATGCATGCTTGTGGGAACTTTTATTTTAATTCAATATTTAATTTTAAAATATATATATATAATATCAAAGATCTATAATTTAACATTTTTTTTTTATAATTTTTTTTGGACGAGTTGAGTAACCGAACTGAACTTAACGAGCTGAACCGAACAGTTCGTGAACTTTAAACGAGCCGAACTCGAGCTGAAAAAATAGTTCGTGTCGAACTCGAGCCGAGTTTCGAGCCGAACCAATTCTTATCGAGTCGAACCGAGCTCAGACAGGTTCAACTTCAATTACCCCCTTGAAATTGCATAACGTTAATCAATTTACCCCCTCCGTCAAGTTTTTCTGTTAGTCAACATAACGTTTTGCAAATACCCCCCTGCAGTTTTGCACTTATGTGCAAAATGCTCTCCGAACTTTAAAATTTATATATTTTTTTCTTATCCTTGAATCAAATGATATTAAAGAAAAACAATTAACAATTAGCTTTATGTCTCCTCTTAAGTTCTTGGAATAGAATTATTGAATTTTATTAATGTCATGTGTATCATCATTGTGATTTCACCTTTGACTTATTGACCTTCCTTTACAAGTTGATTATGGTGTCATTCTCCTCTGTCCATTTGTTTATTTCCATTTGTGTTTGTTTTAAATTTCCATTCATGAAGCTCATGAACATTGTTTGGATTAGATAGGGTTTTTGTGTTCCTTTTATGCATATAGATATAGATTATATTTTTGAAGCATTTGAGATCAATAGTAAACAGCTACCCATCATACCATACAACAAAAATGGTTAATGAGTAGTTAAAAGATTATCAAGGATTGCTATCAAAAAAGAAAGAAAACAACAAATAAATAGATTAAACAAATAAATTTCGATTATGGTGCAGAATAATGTGATGGGAATTGACCCAACATAAAGCTAAATGTTAATTGCTTGCCTTTAATATCTTTTGAGTCAAATACAAGAAAAAAAATAAAAAATTTCAAGTTCAAGGGGCATTTTGCACATAAGTGCAAAACTTCAGGGGGTATTTGCAAAACGTCATGTTGACTAACAGAAAATTTTGACGGAGGGGGGCAAATTGATTAACGTCGTGCAATTTCAGGGGGGTAATTGAAGTTCTCTTAATTTCAGAGGGATAATTGATGAAACTTACAATTTCAGGGGGGGTAATTGCCTATTTACTCAAAATGAAGCATATTGATGGATAAATATGACAATATTAATGAATTGTTTTAATATTAACGACCATTTTTTATATATAGAAGGACTATTATGACAATCGTTACACGTTCAGATATCAAGATGATTATTATCCCGTTAATTGTCGAACCTAAGGAAGTTAACTATCACTTCTAGATAAAAATGCAATTTCAAGGAAGAACACGGGCAAAAGGATATTCATAAACCACTTGATGCATTTGTAAATAACACTAGCTACAAATGTGTATTCAAAGATGAGACAATGATTCTAATTATAATTGGACAAGACCATTCAATATCCTTAAAGACAACAACAAAAACATACAATAAACATGATTCAACAACATAATTTAGCAACATAAAACAATAAATTAAAGACAAAATAATACATCACGGACCAGACAAACTAACTTCTTTATTTGGTTCCATCATGCAAGCCCTGATTTTTTCGTAGGTTCTGGACTGAATCAAACTTTCTCAAAGATCTTACTAAGGAAGTGTCTAACTCAATTTGTTATTTAGTACTATACTAACCAAATATTGTGAACATTGTCCTCACGTTGTCGTCGGTCCTAAACTACAAGTCATGGTTTCCCTACCTAACCTACACCTATGCGGGTTTTCATACACAACAAACAACATAAGAAAAATCAATCAAAAATTCATTGAGGCATTTCGTCAGACACTTGAAACGCAAAATACACATACTTTATTTATTGTGTTGCTTCAATTTTTAAACTACCACAATACACTTAAACTTAATTTAAACAACATTCACAGTTAAAACATACAAATATTTGATCATAAACTAATCAAAAAATCAATAAATTTATCAATCACAAACACTAACATATGAGCAATTTAAAAAAAAATATAAAACTAAAAAAGTGCATGCTAAGGTATTATGAACACTTACTTATTTGATTCATTAGTTGCTTGACTTTGAAGAAATTTGATCAAGATTAATTTGTCGAAGTTTGGAAGAAGAAAAGTCTGTGTTTATATGTTTTTGACAATGTGGGAGTTGTTGTTGACATTTTGGTATAAGGCCAGAATGCAACGGAAGTAAATTGTCGACCCTTGGGAGCTAACGAAAGTTATCTATCATTGGAGATAAATGAATAATTTTAGGATGTCTACGAGCAAATAAGGAAGCATAAAGGACAATTCTCAATTGAATGTGTGGGTTTTGGGCTTGTTTGGCCCAACCCAATATGAGCCCAGTTCATTTTTAACATGATTTCTCAATTTCAAATATGTCAAAATACCAGGGAAATTATTCTTCTCACTTCTCAAATTGCTCGTTTTTTAATTGTCACAGACCCAACAACAGTTAACTGTCGTTCAAGTTCAACTTTTCAACTTTAGTTAAGTGTCGTTGTACATTTTTAAGATAAGTTAAACGAGTTAAAAATTGATAACCACTATAAAAAGTGTCCAACGACACTTAACTGCCACTAGAAAGCCAAACGGTAGTTATCTGCTGCTGGGGTATGATTTTGAGCAATTTGAAATGTGAGAAGAGTAATATTCAAATACTAACGGTCTACAAAACATGGCCCTGGCTTACAACTCGTTCCAACCCAAATGCAATGGGTTAAGTTTGACCTGATCAAAAGTAAAACATTGGCAAAAAATATGGACTCGACAAAGACATAATTGGAAAAGGGATGGGGTTCGTGTTACCCATCGGGTTATCCATCCTAATTTAATTTTATATGTATGTGGTTTATTTTGGAATTGAAAAATCAATCCAAAACTCAATTTAATCATACCAGTTTTCACAAAAAGACATACAAACATATCTGATAGTATTTGGTTGTGTGCAATTTCCATTTTTAATTTTGGATCGGTCCGTGGTTTTTAATTTGGATATATGTTAGAACTTAGAATATATTGGTTTACGTGGTAAGGGACTTGAGCTCCTTAAGTATTTGATCAGGGTTCGATTCTTGTTTCATGCGTATTGAAAAAATTCAGTTGGGATGAGAAAAAAACGGGAGTGGAATCTTCATACCAATATCTTGGTAGCCCAAAGGAGAAAAAAATTAAATGTAGAAATGAGAAAAAGGTTGAAAGTGATATTAAAATAATTGGTTTAAACGCACTTTGGTCCCCCTTTTTAAAAAAAAATGAAGTTTTGGTTCCTCTATTTTAAAAACCAATTTTATGTTCCCAATCTAACTTTTTTTTTTTATAGAATTTTGGTTACTCGATTTATGATAATGTAGGTTATTCGTTTATAATGTGCCAAAGCATATTAGACATATTTTTATCAACATAACTACCGAGTGTGTTCTAATAAACATTGTTATGTCATAAATGAATAAGTCCCGTCATAAAGAAGAACCCTTAAAAAATTCGGAAGAAGAAGAAGAAAAGAAGAGTGTTTTCTAAAAGAAAGAAGGAAAAAAAGAAGTTATATTGGAGTATCAAAAAATAGATTTTTAATACAGGATCTCAAAGTTTCATGTTGAATTCTTCCTGGTGTCGATTCAAGACAAACTAGTTTATCTTCTTGAAGAAACAAAATTTAATATAAGAGGATCAAACCCTTTTTTTTTTCTTTTTGAGGAAAAAAACAATTTTAGTCTTTACTGATGAAAAAAAAAAAACGCAAATGTTGTTAGATTATGAAGTTGTACGTAACTGTTTTGGTATAAAAATATGGAGAAGTAGGGTATCCGATGTTCAAACTCCGACCTCTACATAAATTATACAATGTCCTTACCAATTAAGTTAAACTCACGATGGACATGTTGTACTTTTTTTTTTTTTTTTTATGGTATAAAACACCTTTTATTAAAAGAAAAAATTATTCAAGAGGGTACAATGAATATAAGGAGGGTGTATTGGATTGAGATTTTGAAAGACTATTTTGGCAAAAAAAATCATGAAGATTTTAAAAGATTGTGTAAGAATGTATTAACTTTCAAGATTTTTTAAGATTTTGAGGGATTTTAACTGAAAAAATCATGAAGATTTCAAGATTTTTTTGATCAGATTGTCGATTGGTCTGATTTCTTAATAAAATTGTTAACCAATTGGTCCGATCTTAATAACAATGATAAGCAATTGTCGTAAAAATAAAATAACAAAAATACGCATGCAATCAAATCTATGAATCAACCATCATAGAAAACAACAAAGAAATAAAAATTGCAAAAATGAAATAGAAAAAATATATAAAATAGGCATTAAATAACAACGTCAATTCTCATGAGTACACTGTATTATTATACAGAATCTCATCTCACATAACATACAAAATGTTTATTTATTATTGTTGCAAACTCTCCAAAGCTTGAATCAATTTATGTATGCATTCCACGAACAACCTACAAAGTAAAATATAAAAACATTTAGATTTGTTCAAAAAAGACAATAAAAGGTGAAGAGAAATGAAAACTATGATACCATTTCTGATGTTTTTGTTTTGACAGGCACCGAGCATCGATTTGTACAAGCTTTCATGCACTGATCAAATGGTAGTATTTTTTGCTTGGAACATATTACCGTACACTTTAAATCACATTCTGGAGTGACGCATTCAACTTGTGTTGCAACTAACATCATCATTAACATCACCATAACACATTTTTTTACCATGCTTATTTCCATTACTCTTTTGTGATGTTTTTGGTTTTTGCAAAAGACCTTATTTATAGCCATAAAAAGTGGGGAAATATTTTTCTTTTTAGGTAAAACAAATATATGACCACTTTTGAGGGGAAACGTGTCAAATTATTAAATGATGATTAAGGAAAATATATGATGATTAATTTTCAAATAGAAAATTTCAAAGTATATATGGTCAAATTTTTATATAGTACTAGTCTATAAAAGAAAATAATATCATTAAACGAAATCAAAGAATTAAATTTCAATATTTTAGAAAGAAAATAATATCATTAAACGAAATCAAAGAATTAAATAAAGTTCAATATTTTAGAATTTCAATATTAACGAAATTTTTATATAGTAACTCTTTTATGAACATAACCTCAAATGAAAAACATTCAGACACACTTACGAAGAGCCGGACTTTGGGGTGTGCAAGAAGGTCAATGGAACCGGGCCTCTTCAAGGTATGGCCTCAAAAAAAATTATAGCCCAATAGTACTACTAAGTACTATCCTATTAAAAAAAAAATCCTTATTCTTTCTCTCTGATACTACGTGTTCCATCACTCATCAGACTTTCTTTTTCATCTTCCCTGATATGATTTCCTTTTCCTCTTCTTTGTCTTGTTTTAGGCCTATTAGAATTGAGTTCTCTTGCTTTTGGTGTTAGGTGTATGTTTTTGTGGGAGGGTGGTTTGAGGTTCCTAATGTATACGGTAGTGATTTTCACTTTTGGGTGTATCGCATATATACGGTACCTTGTATTTATCTTTTAAATTTTTTAAATAGAACATTGTTCTTTTTAAAAAAAATACGTTCTTATTATTTTATTACGGACCTCTTTTCACTTACAGAACCGAGCCTCTGGATTCGTAGGTACGGCTCTGCACTCACGTATCGTGAATACATTTAAGTAAAACAGTGAATGATTGTAAACTAGCAAAAACTGTGGCCACCCTAACAAATTTATGGACAACCTCATTAGTTTTTGTTTGTCTCATGATAAACTCAACCTTGAGTTTATTAAGAAAGACGAGAAAACCAAGAAATGCTTATTAATTTATTATTATTATTATTATTATTATTATTATTATTATTAATAAGCTCACCTCACAAAAACTAAGCTACCGTGTCAATCAAAACGGCCTTTCACAGTTAAAAGAAAGAGAAATGTTAACGAGTGCTTTTAGACACTCTTTTTGAGTTTAAAATATTTTATGGAAATGTTTGCATTCAATGCATTGCAAATTAAAATGTTTAACTTTTTAAATAAATACATTTGAGAAATTTCTTTTTTTGGAATCCTTAAAGAGTGTCCTAAGGGCACTTGTTAACAAGACTCTAAAAGAAATGGTCAATTTTTTTTTGAAGGAAACAAAAATTGGGCAATTTAATTTGCAGCATAAATGAATGAATAAGTTTCATACATGATCAATCGTACGATTCAATACCCAAGAGCGCTTAGATGAGATGGAACGAGTCTCTTCTAGCTTAATCAAGGTCATGGGTTCGAATCCAGCCTTGGACATGCAGCAACGTTAAAACTCTTAGGGAGAGCCTGCCGTCCATTTGGGTCCTACAATAACAATACTCGAAGGATTAGTCGGGTTACGCGTGGAGGATTCATACAAAAAAAAAAAAATCCTACGATTCAATGACATTAAATAACATTCTGTCAAAAAAAAAAGACATTAAATAACATTTTCCATGCCTTTATTATACTAGTAATAGTATAGAAACGCATTTTTCTTCCTCTTACAAGAGCAATTTTTTTTTTGTACAAATAAGAGGGCATGATATACTATGCCTATTTTATTTTATTTTTTAATTTTTTAATTTTTTTATAGATGATGGCAATAATAATAAAACACTTGCATTGAAGCATGATATGATAAAGGGTGAACTAAAACTTAATGTGCATCAATCACAGAATCAACTTTAAAAAAAAAATCCAAGCATCGAAACATTGATAAAATGATCATAAGCATTAATTTTTTTTTTTTTTGACAAATTTAAGTTTATTATTATAACATTAGTTTTTGTATTCCATTGAAAATGTGGTTTTTAGGTATTATTGTTGTGTATTTTTTTTTATCATTTTTAATTTTATATATTTTTTATTATTTACTATTTGGTTAAATCTTAAGAACTATTGTTATTTCGATGTCGAACGACAAGAGAATTTTTTATTAATGAGATCAGAGGATTGTTTTCCGCTGTTGAAATTATTATTTAAAAGGAAAATTTATGCTAATATTTGATATGCATGTGAAGTTTCGTAACCTCCTAAATATTAAATTTATTTTTATTATCTAATAATAGAGTGTTACAATATAAGCTTACAATTTCATGGTCAAATTTAAAAAAATACGAGTAAAATGATATTGAGCGGTGTAACATTACACTACAAGATTTCTAATTCAGTCAAAGGAGACTTGAACTAAGAACAAGGCAAGTTGATTTATCACAGTATCTCGAACCATTGACATTCTCAGATTCTGATGGAGACTGGGAACCAGATGATAAAATAGAATATGAACATTTTACACAGCGAAGCAACACATGGTCTTCAGATAAAGCATATAGAAGCACATCTCACTTTGCCTTTTGTAGTTGCTGAATTAACTTCAATCAATTATTAAGTCACTTTAAATGGACTTTGGTCTTTAACCAGTACCATGCATTTTCACAACGCCCCATTTAGCTAATGGTAGGACAATCTAAGTGCCATGCAGATTGGGTGGGAATCCGGATCCAATCATATATTTTGAACTTGATCTTTATTTTGCTAGAGAAAAATCTTCACTTATCAGTCAAATACGTACCTTTCTATACTTCTATATAATACCAGCGACTGATGTTCTCACCTACAAGTTAAGTACCTAGCAGTATGTTTAATGTGTATAGGCAAACAAATCATAAGAGATTAGTACTTAGTAAGTACTATTAGATAATAGTAGTAATAGTACATACACATACATGAGGCATAGTACTTAAACATGCTATGATGAAGTTGCTGCATACTGATCGATTCCATGTTGAAGGAGAGTGACATAGAATCCGGAAGGAGAATTCCCATCATAAGGCTCGTAATTAGTTATGGAGGATTTGCAGAGAGTGTGTTCTGACGCGTCTTCGGTTACAATCACGACATGTACAATGTGAGATTATCTGCCCCTAAATGTGATACGAATGTTGAGGATGATTGACATGTTTTTGTGGGTTGTAACTTGTAAGTTGACGCATGAGAGTTGGTATTGGCAGGGCCGGCCCATAGCCCGTCGAGGCTGGGCGACGACACCGGGCCTCCAATTATTTGGGGCCTAAAATATTTTTTTTTATATGCAAGACACGAAAATAATGGTTATATATCTATTAAAAGCAAATTATTTTGATTTGTACACCTTGCTTGAGTGGCATGGCCACTTTTTTGTTAAGTGTGAGGTCATGTGTTCAAGACCCACCAAAGTGTAATTTCAATTTTTTTTTTAAATGACTTATTTATTTTTTTTGGGCCTAGAATTTAATTTTTTTTGCATCCCTTATAAAATTAAAACTGGGCCTATGAATTTGTTAAGACGGCCCTGGGTATTGGGCAGGGCTTTTGTGTGTGCTGCAACCGCGTGTTGGAACTGTGAGCAGTTTGACAGATTTTATTTTTGATATATGTCGTTCAGAAAGTCAAGATATTGTTGGTCGGATGACTTTACTTCTTTGGCAAATTTGGGCTGCACGTAATGATGTCATTTGAAATGACGCACATCATACTTCAATGAGCATTGTGAGGACAACACTATATGCATGGCAACAATGGCAAGAGGTTCATAAACAACCATCACCACCGGTTGTGCAACACGGGACAAACAGAGTGCAAGGTAACAACTCAATTTGGGAGAAATCGAGCGAGACGTGGTTGAAGTGCAATGTGGATGCCCCGTTCCATGACCGTAACCATATTCTATCTTTTGGGTGTTGTGTTAGAGACTCCCGCGGGCAAATTATTCGGGCTCAAACGAAATGACAGCGAGCAAATATGATAGTGTTGGAGGGGGAGGCAGTAGCCTTACTTGAGGCTCTTCACTTTGCTGATGCAAATAGATGGAATCGGGTTATCTTCGAGTCTGACTCATCTACTCTAGTCCAAGCTCTATCATCTTCGGGACATGGTGATTCAGAATTCTATGCTATTATTTCTAGTATTATTTATCAGTTATATTTACATTCCAACTTCGAGGTGAAGTTTGTTATGAGACAAGCGAACATGGTTGCTCATACTTTAGCTAGGAGGGCCTATTCTTGAGCTAGTTACCGTATTTTTTATTCTTATCCTTCTTGTATTGAACATTGGTTGATTAATGATAATAGTTAACTTTGCTTCGGTAAAAAAAAAAAGTCAACAACAATATATCATTGTAACAACGATATAATAACATGAAGATATTCAATCCATTAAGTATAAAACAACGAAAAATAGTAAGATATTTTGAAATAACATCCAACGAAACCCTAAAGAAGAAAGAACCTCGAAGGAAGCTCTAAACTAGAAACAAATAAACCCTAAACTAGAAACAACCCCCAAAACCCCTTACGAAACCTTAACGAAAAATGCAAAATCAACACAATCAATAGATTTTGAAGTTTAAAGGAAAACCTTAATTCTCTGAGTTATTGTTCTCAATTTAACGTTGTTTTTATATGTTTTTATTTTATTTTGATAAAACATAAGCTATACATAATTTTTTTTATAAGTTATCACGGAGAACTGATAAATTATTTTTACAATTTAGACTTAAAAACTTGTCATTGTGAGCTTAACTCAATTGGTAAGGACAATATATTATATATCCAAAGGTCCGGGAATCGAACCCCAGACACTACCGAAAAAGACTCGAAAACTTGTGTTTCAAATAAATCAATTTAAACAGATAGTTATTATTTTTTTCTCTCAAAGAAATCCAAACAGATGATTGATTGTACGGTTCTCAAAAGTGGTCCACCATGAACCATATATGAAAGTGATCTATGCTAGAATTTAATATTCTATATAACTTTGGTTGAAATAACTACTTATTATAAGCCACACAAAGTTACTAAGTGGCATGCTTTCCGGCTTGATTAATTATTAGTTCAATTGCAAATCTTGGTACTATGGTCTACATCAAATATTAGATCATATTTTTGTGTGTCAAATGCGTGACAATCAATAATAGTTTGCAATTGGATTTGAACTATGTAAGCTCATTTCACTGTTTTCACTTTAGGGAACACAAGAAGATTAGTGTGACTCTTCATGGGTCCTTTTCTTCTTATTGGTCCAATAATGCGAAAGAAAATACTACAAGTCCAAGTAAAATTATTTGAAAAACTAAAAAAAAGTCACAATATCTTTTTTTTTAAATATTATGTATTTTTAAAATAATTAAATAATATTTTTTTTTTGTACTATGTGCTTAAACGATTTTTATTTAAGTTTGTGATCATGTATTTATCATAGGCGGTACCTACATAATGAGAAATACTTATTTAGGGACAAACACAAATGTAAAAGGTTTGAGCACACTCACAGAGATACCTTTTCTTTTAAAGATAAATTGGTTTAATGATGTTGAATGATATGACTAATTTATTTATTATTTAATTTTTTTCATTGTTGTGTGTGTCCAAATAATTTTATTTATGTATGTATTTATGTATGTAAGAATTTCTTCTTATCTATAATATCTTTCTATGATAATATAAGATAAGCTATTGTCTCTGAGACCAAGTGTTTAGCACTCACTTTTTCTTGTCCACACACACATAAATTGGAATTGTTGGAGTGGGATATCGTCATATAGGTGCGTTTCTTTTTCTTTTGACAAGATATAGATGCATTTCTAAATTTGCCTAGACCATTCTTTCAAACGCTTTCTTTTATTATGAAGAAGAAAGGTGTAATTGCCGGATTCCCCAAAACAGTAAATTTGTGGAAACATAGAAATGATTATTTTAGTAGAGGAAACATGGAAATGATAATGGCCAAATAAAAAGTGCCAAAGGGAGGACACATATCTCGGAAGGGTTGGGATGCTAAATCGACATGTCCAAACAAATGAGATAGAGTTAGGTGTTTTTGTTTTGTTTTTCTAAGACGTGAAAATGGAATATATATTACCATAACAAGAAAACCCTTTCTCAACACACATCACAAGGACCGAAAAAAATAGAAAAACAAAGTGAAAACTATGAAACAACGAGAAGGCACTCAAGAGGATTAAGCCAACTCGATCATGGGATATGCTGCTTTTAACCACCAAAATGAATAGAACATAACTTTTCGCATAATATTTGTATGTTATTTTCCAAATAATCCACACACAGCTGAACCAAATAATAAGAATATATTTTCGGATGTTCTGAGAGAAACCAACAACAAAAGTAAAATATCAAAAGTGATATGTTAATGTGTCTGGTATGGCTGAATCAAACTCGAGCCAAAGAGAAAGCAAATACCAAAATCTTCCATAAAAACCACATTGAAAGAACAAATGATCAACATATTCATCCATGTCACACTCACTGATACACTGAAGATCATTATGATGAGTGACTCCTATTCTGAATAAATGATCTTTTGTTGAAATACGGTTGAGGAGAAGCTTCCAAACACAAATTTAATTTTGAGAGGAACCACCTTATGCTAAAGAATATAGAGTTTTCTCATGTACTTATGTACTATTCTTATAATTATTATCACAAAAATAATACCTTATGGTTGTGTTTTGTTGAAAGGAAGTGATCAAATGAGAGTGTGATATTATTGGAGGAGAGCATAGGGGAGGAGAGGGAAAATGAGGAAGTGATTTAATGAGATATCTCATTTGATAGGGGGTTGACTTTCTTAAATCATATTTTGATGATAACAAAAGTATGCAATGGTCCTTTAAAAAAAATACAATGTTGTCAAAAATCATATTTTCATATCTAAGTGATGGTAAAATTGGTTTTTAGAGATGATATGTCCAGTAAGGATAGATGAGAGGCAACATTGGCAGAAAATGCTTCGGTACGGTGGTGATGGGTCTTCGCGGTGGGACGAAAGGTACCTGCAGGCACGTTAGCACTCCAACGCTCAAGTCAGTAATGAAACTAAGAACGTGTGTGTAGAAAGTGTTGTGAAAAGTGAATCATACTTTGGTGGTGAAGCAATGTCAACCTTATATATGCACGCGTTGAGAATATCCGCCTTCGAGTTTTGTAGCGTGTGATTAGGGACGGTTAGAGAACACGTGTAGAGTGATCCTCGCGTGGGGGGCGCTCTAGTATGTGGTGCTGTGCATTAAAGCTGGCGTGTTCCTTCAGATGCGGAGCCTTAATGCAGTGTAAGTTAGGTCACGTGTCAACGAGGGATTGGTCTTCTGACCGGTCCAGAATAATAGATATAACTCGTGGTAAAATTGAGGTCAATTAGTTCAATTTTACCCAATTTTAAAGAAGCCACTTCTTAATCTCATCTCTTAAAAAGGCAAAACTAGCGAAGACGGTCCAAGGGAACTGCCATTAAAGAAAGGGCTTTAGGCCTCTAAACTTTCCAGGCTTCATGTTAGGCCCCAATTATTTTTCACTTTGAATATTGTTTCACAAGTAAAATTCTTTAAACATTTTTACGTTTAGCTCGACGGGAAGTTAAATGAGAGTTGTAGATTTAAAGTTCATTTTGCAAGTTTGATCTTTATATGTAATATTTTGTTGGTCATACATATCCTAAATAATATTTTTTTTTTAGATCTCTATAAATATGATGTTAGTCGTTGGAATATACTAAGACAAGTTGTGTGAAACCAAAATATGCAAAAGTAAAAATGTAATTTATATTTATGTTGGAATTCAACGTTACTTCTTTATTTCAAATTTTTATTTTATGGTAACCGGGGTTTGAACCTCAAACCTTACATATATTATGTATTGTCTATATTAAATATTATTTTTAAAATTCATTTTAGACCTACATATACCTTCGACCGGCCCTAAAAATTATGTACATATACATACAAGAGGGAATAGTCCATCATCGTTAATATTATTATATTATAATTCAACTATTTTAACTTTTAATCTCTCTACCACAGCTTGTCAAGTAATTTTGGGTATGTAGGGGCTGAATTAACATTACAGGTCTCAATAAGCTTATCAGTCGACATTAGTAATGTTTTGTATGTCATATTCAATAATCTTAGTATGTGACTCTTTATAAGAGAAAGTTGTCATAAAAGTAATTAAGATTTCAAGTGTATGTTTGAATTAAGATTTTAAAGGGAAAAATTACTTGTTTCTCTTTTAAAAAGTAATGAAGTTATAAAATGTTTCTAAAAATAATTTAAAGGTGGTTGAAATATTATTATGATTATTGTGTTGTTCTTTCAAACTATTTTTTTATTAAAAAAACATAGATATATAGCAAATATAGTCTTAGTTTTTCGACACTCTTATGGACGGTGTGATTACATCCCGTAAGCATAGATATGTTGGTAGCTATAATGCATTGTTATATGTACGGTTGCGTTTTGAACTTCAAATACCTCATTTATTCATCTTAAAATTGAATTCTAACCACTAAACTACTTACAAAAATATAATCCTAAGTATAATCTTTACTCCTCTCTCAACAAAGTGTATATATTTGATTAGCACGCTTTAGCATTGATTGCTCCATAAAAAATTTCATTTCACTATGCATTCTGCAATATCTTGCTCATCAATATTCATATGGAATTGGATTCTCATGTTGCACTCACCCTTATCAGAGCCTCTGTTCATTGCCTAAGACATAGGGATTACAAAGTACTACCATTTTTGTTCGAGGATATTGTTGACTAGTCTAATCTCTTAATAAGCTTTTTAAAGATTTCATTTCAAAAATCATATCATTTGTTGACTATTTTTATCCTCATGAAAGGTATTCAATCCTGTTTTTATTGAAAGTTGAGAGACCTATCATGATCATATTTTACTAATTTCGCTTTGCATTAGAGTGAATTTTTTAATATTCTAAGATGTATTTTTTCAAGAGAAAGAAACTTAGAGCATTTTATTAGCAATCAAATTATAGATACATGTCAGTACTTCAATAAAAATGTGAAAGTTAGGTGAAGAGCGGCAGCCCTTGCTGATAAATGGACTGCCTCATTAACTTTTCTTCTAATGAACTCAACATGAGAGTTTTGTAGATATAAATATCAAAGTTTGATACTATTTGTCATAATGTATTTATTTAGCGTATGATTGGTTCTATGATGGCGAAAATTGCATATGAAAAATATTTATGTGTTCGGATCTTTAACATTGACGCTCAAGTGTTCATCATATATGTAATTAGTGGAAGTGAATATGTCAATATAAACTAGCGAACGCCATACTAAGATGAAAACCCCAACAAACACCGCTTAAGACGACAAACAAACACAACGCCGGCAAGACGATGAAAACTTAGAAAACACAAAAAAGAAGAAGCAAATATGTGGATAACAACTTATTTAAATAAAAAGAGAGAAAGAAGCGGTGTTGAGACCAAAAACCACCCCTACAATGAAAAAATGAAAGGAGAGAAAAGTTGAATTTTTTTTATATTAATACTAAATTGAATGATATTCATTACTTCAAGTACTTAAATGTTACTATTATATATAAAAAAAAAGTAATTAACTGTCATTTCGTAAATTTTAACACTATTTTTTTTTTAACAAGCCAAAATAGAATTAACATTAACAAAAATCCTTTCTAGCACAAGACTTATCAGAAGGACTAAATTATTTGATTAAATTGTTTGATGATTATAATTAGCATGAAAATGGTGATTTCCGTGTTTACTTTTGGACCGGCAGTTTAAAGTTTTTTACACATGTATTCAATCAAGTCACACTATAATACCATTTTTATAGGTTAGCTATTAAAACATATCTATCAATATATATTTGCGTGATTTGATTAGATGCATGTGTAAAAAATCTTCAATATATATAAATTACGAACCCATTTGTTATAACTTGTTAAAAAAAATTGTTTTAAAAATAATCATTTTTAAGAGTATTACATGCGTTTTTTTTTTTGTGGTGTTTGAGGTTCGAACTCCGGACCTTGCATATATTATGCATTGTCCTTACCAACTGAGCTAAGCTGACGGGGATGATATTACATGCGTTTGTTGCAACTTTTTAAAAATCTGAATCTAAAAAATTTCAATTTTTTGTGGTGTTTGAGGTTCGAACCCCGGACCTTGCATATATTATGCATTGTCCTTACCAACTGAGCTAAACTCACGGGGACAATATTACATGCGTTTGTTGCAACTTTTTAAAAATCTGAATCTAAAAAATTTCAAAAAACAACTTCAAATGAGAAGTTGTTAGAGGAGAAAGAAAATAAATAACAAAAGATTGACGTAATTTTGAAACAATATCTTTTTGAAAAAGGAACAAAAATCTCTTTTATATATTTGCATCCAATTAAACTAATTTTTTTTTATAAAGTGATTTTATTACGGTAAACAAATGCAAAATAGATTCTATTTATATATATATATATATATATATATATATATATATATATATATATATATATAAAATCTATAGAGAAAAAAAACAATCTCTAAATTATTCAATGTAAAAATCACTTATATTCAATGCACTTATTGTGATGCAGGAGAGTTTCCTTAATATTATTATTTAAGTCCAATTTAAATAATTTCCGTTTTATTATTTGTTTTTAATTTTCGACCATTAGGGTTTCATTAAATAACACTTCAATTATAGTCAGGGAGACAATTTTTTCATTCTATAAAATTTCAGAGATTTTTCTCAATTTTTGGTGGATTCCTGAACCATATTTTCACAGGTTTGTCGCTTGCAAACTTGATTTTTTTTTTGGATAAGGTTGTAGTACTTTATTTGAGCATTCACTGTTTATTTTTTTAGTAGAGTTTCGAGAGGGAGAAACTTGAAAAATCAAAGTAGGTAACTTTAAGGTTGATGGTCTTTGGTTAGAGTTCTCTTAGGTTGGGAAACATTTATAAACACCTTGGATGAGTGAAAATCATCGAGTGTCTTGTTCATTTGAGAGATTGGAAAATGAGTATAAATTAGAGTTGTTCTTTATGATTTTGTTGAAGCTTATTTCTTGTAACTCTTTTGTATCATTTTGTAAAGAACTCAATGATAGTGAAGCAGAGAAATCTCTTTTCTCCAGAGTAAGTCATTGTTGGACCGAACTGAGTAAATATTTCTTGGCGTGTTTGTTTCTCTTATCTCTTTATCTTTTGCTTGTGATTTTGTATTTTTCACTTGATTTCTAGATTAGATATAGGTTTGTTATTGTTGTTGTTGTTTGAGGTTACTTTGATATTGGTTACTACTTTCCTTTGCTCCACACATATAAATTTATAGGTGTAATTTTTGAGTCCAAATTCACAACAAGTCCAATGCTTTGTCTATGTTTTTTGTAATGATAAATGTTAATATATTAATTATTATGTTAATTTTTTTTTCTCATTATCATGACTTGTTGGGCTTCTAACTCCTCAAATTTAACGTCAAAGAAGAAAATGACTATAAAATGTAGTGTAAGCTATTAATTTATCTTTTTATTTGAGTTGGTGATAAAATTAAGACCAAGTTATACTTTCAAGAACCAAAACGATGGTTTACCCAAATATTAATACTCGCTCTGTTTCAAATTGTAAGTTGCTCTGAAAAAAAAATTGTCCTAAATTATACGTCGTTTTATAATATCAATAAAACATTAATGTTATTTTTTCTATTATATCCTTAACTATTTATTACTCTCCATTCTTTCAATTTTTAATTTATCTTTCACATACCATTTATTAAAGATAATTTTGTAGAACAACTCATAATATTTTTTACTCACGCAAAATTAATTATATTTCTTACTATCTATGAAATATCCAAAACATCATACAATTTAGAACATAATATAGTAAAACTAGATATATTAGCATGTGTAGTTCTAACTCTAACTCAGAAGAGACTATCTAGAATATTGGTCAAATAGAAAAGCTTCGTAAACTTGCCGACAATGAATTGTAGATTTTGTCTAATTTCCTATTAGGAGATTATTCATTGAAGGGAGGACTAAAAATTAAAGTCAGCATAGACACTAATTGCATCATTGACACAACACATACTTCAATTGGAAAACTAAAATCAAGATTAATTTTTTGTGAAGATTTGACTATATGTAATGTAGTGAAAATACTTCATAATCATCACACACACATATAGTGTCGGTATCTTCCACCACGAGGAGACAGTAAATTATTTAATTAAGAACAATATTCATATGTTCATTAAAAATAAAAACTAGATCCATTTGCAATAGTAATGCGGTCGTTCTCACTTTGTTTTAAAAATTGAACAATAAGTTTACATCTATTGTGCTCAAGTGTAAGTGTTTAATCTCATATCTGTTACATGTGAGCAAACTATTAAATATATGTGAGAGAATAGGTTTTTTTTTTTTGAATAAG
The DNA here is from genome assembly GCF_003473485.1 of Medicago truncatula. NCBI lineage: Eukaryota > Viridiplantae > Streptophyta > Magnoliopsida > Fabales > Fabaceae > Medicago > Medicago truncatula. The sequence continues at coordinate 12,206,479 of NC_053043.1, read as the reverse complement.
AGCGAATAGGTTGTATATATGATATTTTAAAGTTTTGAATGAAGATGTAAAGGTTCATTCTCTTATTTGTCTTAGATAATTGGATTATTGTTGACAGTAGGGCTCCCTCACAACACCCAATTGTGTCAGTATTATGTAGCATCAATGCTTTATTACGAAGGTATACTCGATGTCTCGCACTTACATTCAATTACTTCCTCCATTCCAAGTTATAAACACTTTTTAAGAAAAAGATATATCTTTAAATATAAACCCTTATACAAATTACTAGATGCATTTTTTTTTCTTATACATACCCTTAATTAATTTTAATAATTTGTCTTGAAATATGAAAAAGTCAAATATAATATACACATACAAGTAAAAAACAATTTAATAATATTCACATATAAAATAGACATATTAATTACACTAACAACTTTTTTTAAAAAAAAATGCAAAGAGAGTTTATATATAGAAACGAATGGAGTATTCAATTTTCTGTATAATTTTTTATGTCAATGTCATGTATGTAAGTGTTTAGTCTCACATAAGCTACACATGAGCAAATTATTGAATATATGAGAGAAGTTGTTGTATACCTAAAATTTTAAAGTTTTGAACGGAGATGTGATGTCCATTCATTTGTTTGTCGTAGATCATTGATTTATTTTTGCTCTTAGGGATCCTCCAGACTAAAATTAAACTTGTGCAACATCAAAGCTTCATTTTAAAGACATACCTGATGTCTTATGCTTACATTCAATTTTCTAAATTATTATTGATGTCAGCTAGTCAATGTCATGTCTAGTGCCCAAAGACTAATATTGTTAATTGTGTCTTATATGGAAATGATAATGCAACTATTGTAGTGTAAGGGCAACTTGTATTCATTTATCATTTTTCTTACCAACTAAAAAGATACACACACACTAGTATGTGGATCCGTGCCAAGTACGTGCTAAAATTTCGGTTAATTTTATTTATAAAAACAACAATAGTTAGGTCTTGTCCCACTAAATGTGATCGGTTGCATGAATTAAATGACATCATAGTCACATGTTGTCAGTTTCAATGCCTATAAACTAACTCAAACCACCTTATAATCGGTTTCAATGCATATAAATTATCCAATATTTCCTCCCTCAAAGGAAGATTATCATTAACATATTGTAAATAAGTAACCATAATCTTTTAATTCAAAACCTTTTAAATAATCGATTTGAAATCTCTTTCTTCACGAGTCTACGCAATCCTTCTGCCACTAAAAAGAATAAGAATGGGGCCAAAGGGTATCCCTGCATGAGACCCTTGCTAATAAGCGAGGATTTTCCCGAAAACATACAAGCCTTCATTCAAGTTCTCCATTTTTCACTAAACCCAAACCTCATAACCATATAGTCTAGAAAATTTCAATTCACCGAATTATATACCTTCTCAAAATCAACCTTAAAAAGTAATGCAATATTTAGTTAATTCGGCCAAGTCAACTACCTCAATCGCCACCAACACCCCATCAAAGAGTTGTTTACCTTTTAGGATTATATATTGTGATATATAATTTATCAATCTAGTCCAAATCAATTTTGTTGAACATGTATCTATATCATACTATCTCAAATTAACGACCGAACTTACTCTATGTTGCAATTAGAGTGATGAATCCGGATCATTTTATCCACACCATTCCTCCTTTTTCCACATGGTTGTAAAGTAAACACGATTGAATGATGCTAATAAGCACTAGGAGGTATCTTCTTTGAAGTTTGAACCCTTTATTAGTTGGTACTCAAATCCATATATATCCTCCTCCAAGGGCTTATTGAGTTTGACTACATAACTTTGATAGGACTGTAGAAACTAAAAAAAAGTACGTTTAAATTCAAATAGAATTTGTGATGAGTACAAAAGGGCACAGAAGAATCCCACTAAGATATGAATATGCAACCTTACCACTTCAAATACGTCAAGGTGGCCTACTAGCCCATCAATTTTTACATTATAAGTTGAAAGACTTCTCAAACATATCTACAACCATATATACAAAAATAAAAAGGTAGTAATTGTTAATGAGCTAAAAAAGTGGAAACTGCCATATTTCCATTTTTATGGTAAAAGACACTTCTATAATTGATATGCATTGGGACTGCTATCCTATTCACTGTTTTAATCCAAGTTCTGTCGTGACCCGATTGCTTTATGCATTATAGTACATTTTTCTTCTTCTTAAATACCTTTTTAGTCCTTTAATTTATTTTAAAAGTTTACTTTGATCCTTTAACTTTAAAATTGATTAATTTAGTCCTTTAACTTATACAATTTAGTTCGTTTATAGTTTATAAAAATATACTATCATATTCATCTATCGAGGATAAAGTTGCTTAACTTAAAGAATCAAGTTGCGTCAACTTGAACAAGCTAAGAGATGATATTGTTTTAACTTACACAAGTTATAAGTGAAGAGATCAAATTAAAGTCATACTTTTATAGTGTGATTCTATACAATCCTTGATTGAAGGTGCCTACATAGAGCTTTCTCATTTGATACGGTAGTTGAGCACCTATAAATAAATTATTATTTATCATAAAATATCTATACCTTTTTAAAAAGAAGTATTGATACTCACCATAAATATTTAATAAATTCTTTTGTAATATTATGTGTTGGTTTCTTTCATATGTAAATTAATGTTTCTTTGTTGGCATTAGTTCTATTTTTATAAGATTTGTACTACGTTATTCATAAATCTTAACTCAACCGATAAAAATGCTGAAATAGTTAGACAAAATATTATGAGCGAGTTTTGAATCCCGACTCTTCTACTTGTGTGTATGAGTTTTCAATAACTATTATCATTTCATCTATTTACAAAAAAAAATAAAAATTAAATTACGTTCTTTGATGTAACAAAATCAAATTCTTACCACTATATTAACATCTCATGAACAATAATATTTTTTTTCAAGAATTTTAACATTATTGCATTCTTAAAAATTCGAACTTGAAGGGACACAAAATCTCATCCAAATTATCTCACTTTCTAATTAGGTAGGGTAGTGACAGAACAAAATTTGGGAAAACAAGGCCGGCCTCATATATATGTCTATGCACGCTAATTTTAGCCCCACTACTTGTCAAAATTCTTTTTTTATTAATATTTTTTTTCATTTTATTCCTATTCATTTCCCTCTTTCTATCACTCACTATTACACCTCACTCACACATGTTTCCTTATAAATACATAGAAAAAGAGTGAAGGACATAAAGAGTGTTGAGTCAATTGAGTGAGGTAGCTTGAATTGAAGTTTGGTGATGATTTTAGAGATGGGTTCCATGTGGGTGGTCCTTATGGCCATTGGTGGTGGTCTTTTAGTCTTAAGATCCATTCTCAAAAATGTAAATTGGTGGCTCTATGAATCCAAATTAGGTGTGAAGCAGTACTCTCTACCACCTGGTGACATGGGATGGCCCTTCATTGGTAACATGTGGTCCTTTCTTAGAGCTTTCAAGTCTAAGGACCCTGATTCCTTCATCTCCTCCTTTGTCTCGAGGTACTCCGCAATCTTCGAATATTTTATCTATCTGTCTGTCTGTCTATCTATCTATCTATCTATCTATCTGCGTAACTATTTATTAGTACTTATTATCTATTTATGGTCTTTGATTCATAACATAAGGTTAGTTAAGTACTAGCTAGCTTGAAGGTGGTTGTGTAATAGCATCAAATTAACTAGATGCAAAAACCAAAGCTATAGCGTTATGATAGTGAAGTGAAGATAACCTTAACAATAATAACCTTAAAAATAGTTATCACGATCTTCACCTTTTAAGGTTACAATTTTGAGACTGACAAACTGCTTCTCTGCGTGACCTTAAAGCTGCGTGTCCTTCTCTGATACAGTGGTCCCAAAAATACATATGTTATATGCTTTTCAAGTGATTTAATTTTCATTATAGATGAAAGGAGATAACCCTATACATATTTATTGGGAGAAAAAAGAATTTTTCATAGACGATGGATAGCACTTAATAAGAACTTACAAAACATGTATAATTCATCAATTGAGGTTGCCTTTAGAGGAAGAGACTAGATTCCTACAACTTGGTAAACTAATATTTGAATATTGTGTGGAAGAAGTATTCGCATTTAGTGTTTATTGAGAATAAAGTTATCTATAAGGGAAGGAATATATGAAAACTTATACAGAGAATTCTTACTTATTGTTTAAACAATTTTAGAGTTAAATTATGACAATCTTTTTTTAATCAAGTAGTCTAGATGCCTAGTTATTATAATTCACCTTTTAAGTTAATAAGCGGGGTTCTTTAAAAAAAAAAAAAGTTAATAAGTGGAGTGTACTCGTTATAATACATTGTCCATACTAATCGAGCTATGCTCACGTGATTTATGACCGATTTATTTAGTTCCCAAGTCATAACACTTTTCCAATCAGAACTAAAAAGATCTTCTATGGGAGTATGGGACCATGTTAATTGGCTTGTGTGCTGTTACTATAATGTTGCCTTTATCTATACCAATATATATAGAGGATATACTCTTTTTGATTGAATTTTTTCCTTTTCAATTTTACACATTTATTTAAACAATTTTATCGTTTTTATTTAAATTATAGATTAAAAAATTAGTTGAATCACGTTAAAAAAGGAACAACCCTGCATAAAACATTATTTTGATCTTATATAAAATATAGTGTTTTGATGTAACTTTTTCTTTCAATTTTACTTCTTACTTGATTGTTTTTACCATTTTATTGTCTATTACAAATAAAAACGAAAAGACGGACACTTGTTTACAAATTCCAAACACAAACAATTATTTCAAGAGGCACTTTTTTGTCATTTTCACTGTCACTTTACCTCTCTCTTTCTCTCAACAATATTGTCTCTCTCTTTTTTCTATTAGGCGCAGAAGCCAAAATTAATTTGTGGACATCATGATACATTGTTACTCCAAATTTCGTCGTAATTGCTTTATGCCCTTCAGTTATTAATTAATTAAATTTTAATTGAAAAAGTTATTACAATTTAATAAATAAAGTATTATGTCTTTACACGTACGTTATGATGAGCAGTCCATCTCAATGTGGGCCATGTATATATAGTATGTATGATTAGGATGGTCTATACTCTAGGTTCTAAACATGTTGCGGTAGTGCTTTATTTATTTTATCAAAATTAATCTTCAAGATAAATTATTTAGAATTTTGGTCATACTACACTATTTGGAATTGTATTATAGTACAAGCATTTAAAAAATTTAATATGTAGGAGTAGGACATAAAATTGTACTGCAGCGGAGCCTAGTAGTAGTACTATTGTCTTGTTATGTGTCCTAGGAATAATAAAATGTGTCCTAGGAGAGCATCTAGAAGTAACTTTTGTTTTTCGTCCCAAAATAGTACTATTTGGCAGTGAGTAATGTTAGTGTTAATTTGCTAATAAATAGATTGAAGTAATTAATTGTATGCATTTTTCAAAACAATGAAAAAAATTCCAAAGAATTATTTTATTTATTTTTAAAAAATGCATCTATATTGAAAAACCAATAGATTCAACGCAAACTTTCTTTTAACGGGTTGAGTTTGAGGATTCTTAGGATTGAACACCCCAATGAACACATGCTAGGGGTGAGTATGGTTCAATTCGAAATGAAAATTGAATTGAACTGTTTGTTAAATTCAAAATAATTGAACAAAATCAAACTATTTGCATTTTAAATCAAACCGAACTGTTTTAGTTCAGTTCCAGAATTGTTACTAATGATTCAAGTTTTTTGGTTTGGTTTGGTTCAGTCCAGCAATTCAGTTCTGTTTTTTTTTTATTTTTTTATTTTTTTTTCACCCTTAACTCTAGTGAGCAGTTTGGTTTCAACGTGTAATGATTTGAATTTGAGTTTTGTACACCCTTCGGTTACTATTATAAGCAAAATTTTGTATTTTAGATTCATTTATTTAATGAATGTATGTGGTTACCACATACATTTATTAAATGAATGAATAACCACATACATTCATTAAATGAATGAATCTAAAATACAAAATTTTGCTTATAATAATAACCGGAGGATGTAAATATAAAAAAGACAGCGAGTCAGCTCAATTTAGATTAGTCAATATCCAACATAACTTTCCGATATTTGTACAGACAAAAATATTTCTTTCTGATTTTCATGGTTGATGTTACTTTTGGTCACGCATGCTATGTTTTTAGATTTTTATTTCCACTTTATTTTGATTGTGATATTTTAGAAGAACGTACGTACAGTGAGTAAAACAAACCTTTCTTAGGTTATTTTTTGTTAAAGAAACACAACATTGGTGAATATATATGGAGGACAAAATGATGATGTAGACACTTGTGTCATTTAACTACATTAACTAGATAATTAAGTTAGTACAATCAATATTTTTTTAGTTAGTCGTGTATGATAAAAGATAACACCTCAGATATGTTCTGCATAAAATTTTATATTAACATTGTGTCAATTTGTTTGTCACCAACTCACTATTTTAGCCAATATTTTAATGAAAATTATCCTTGATTGGATAGTATGATAAAAACAAGATTGTATTTTAGACTCTTTTTTAAATAATCAATCATTTCAGACTTTTTAAATAGACAAAGATAATTTTTTTTTTTTTTAATTTTTTTTAATTTTTTTTTATAAGTGTGTGTTTACTTTTGCATTTGACAAGCATTTCGTACGTACAAACTCAACCCAACGTAAAAAAACAGAAGCCATTAATCCTAGCTTCTATCCAAACGCACGTATGGTTGAGTTCTACCGCTAAAGCAACCACATCATAAGACAAAGATTTGAACTTGAGTCAAAGAATATGTGGTCTTATCTTGACAAGTTAGTAGTAATTGAATTGTTTTGAGTCTTTTTTGGGCTCACCATTTTGAGGCCTAAAACCTTAATATGTGGATTAATGTTGTTCCCACATCAAAGGATGTTGGAAAACACCGTTAAAATACCAAAATAACCTCATCGGCAGTTAACGGCCGATGGATTGGTTGGGAAGGCTCTCAAAAGGTTTATATTAAGCATTTTGAAATAAGTAAAATAATGATAAACTTTTGTATTTTGAATTTTAATTTATGAACTATGAAGTTTCACTAATAACATTTCATTGAACTAAATATGTAGATATGGAAGTACTGGAATATACAAAGCCTTAATGTTTGGAAACCCAAGTGTGATTGTGACAACACCTGAAGCATGCAAAAGAGTTCTATCAGATGATGAAAAATTCACACCTGGTTGGCCGCGATCAACGATAGAGCTCATCGGAAAGAACTCATTCATTGCAATGGCTTACGACGAACATAAGCGCCTTAGACGTTTAACATCATCTTCGATCAATGGCATGGAAGCACTGTCTTTGTACTTGACATATATCGAAGAGAATGTTATAAGCTCGTTAGAGAAATGGTCCAACATGGGACAAATTGAGTTTTTAACCGAGATTCGAAAGCTTACTTTTAAAATCATTATGCATATTTTCCTTAGCTCAGAAAGTGAACCTGTTATGGAGGCTTTGGAAAAAGAATACACAATACTTAATCATGGAGTTCGAGCTATGCACATAAATGTTCCTGGATTTGCTTATTATAAAGCTCTCAAGGTAAACTTTACTCTCTTGAGCATAAAGTATGCGAAATATATAACTGAATCTTTTATTCGCATTTATTTGCTTCTGGTTTGAATAAAATGCAGAGTTCAATTTTCTCACATGATTAACTATACGGTAAAGCTACATGTCATTTCTTGTAGAAAAAGCTATTAAAAATATTATTCGTCATTTCAGGCTAGGAAAAATCTAGTTGCGATATTTCAATCTATTGTGGATGAGAGAAGAAATATAAGGAAGAGATATTCACAGAAGAAAGCCAAAGATATGATGGATTCTCTCATAGATGTTGAAGATGATAATGGAAGAAAATTGGGTGATGAAGATATCATTGATATAATGTTAATGTACTTGAATGCTGGTCATGAGTCTTCAGGACATATTACCATGTGGGCTACCTATTTCTTACAAAAGCATCCAGAATATCTTCAAAAGGCCAAGGTATTACTCAAATTATTTTGTTTTTTGGTTCGTCTAAATTTACAATTATCGATGTACATAAACATTGTCATTAGTCGCTTCATCTTGAAAAGTGTCTCAAAATCTTATGTTTTGGCGTGAATGTCTTGTCTGCGGCATGGCTTCTTAGAGAGTAACTCGAAACATTAACTATTATATCCTAATGTCTTTTATTAATCCTTGAATAGGAAGAACAAGAAGAAATAATAAAGAGGAGGCCTCCAACACAAAAAGGGTTGACCCTTAAGGAAATCCGCGGCATGGATTTTCTTTATAAGGTATGTATATCTGTTACTCTTAGTTTAATATCAACTGATACTGAATCAACCATGGTTTTTTTCTTACTTTTTTCTACATTCCATAGGTGATCGATGAAACAATGCGCGTGATAACATTCTCATTGGTGGTCTTTCGAGAGGCAAAATCAGATGTCATGATCAATGGTTAGTCCATGTTCATCATATTTGTTCATTTTCTCACTGCTAGATTACACTATGATTTCAAACTTTCATGTCACAAAAATAATAACTTTATAAGGTTGATACAGGTTACACCATTCCAAAAGGTTGGAAAGTGCTAACATGGTTCAGATCAGTTCACCTTGACCCTGAAATATATCCCAATCCAAAGGAATTTAATCCTAATAGATGGAATGTAAGTAGCAAGAAGTTATTTTTGATTGAGTTTGATTACTAAATACATCATTTTCATTAATCCATGTATTATGCACCTGTTAATTTAAATTTGGTGATCCTTATTTACAGAAGGAACACAAGGCAGGGGAATTCCTTCCCTTTGGAGCAGGAACTAGATTGTGTCCTGGCAATGATCTTGCCAAAATGGAAATAGCAGTTTTTCTTCATCATTTCATTCTAAATTACCAGTGAGTAATTATAAACCTATTTTGCCATTTGATACAATCTTATAAGAAAATGTTAGCATGTTAGTATTTTTCTTCTTTTCTAGGGTTTGTTCCTATATCCTTAAACTCCTTTAATTCTACGGACGTTATGTTGATCCGAGAGGAATAGGATTCTGAGTCCTGTTCCTCTTAGATCAACGTAACGTCAGTATTTTTTTTTATGAATATAAAACCATCTTTAGCATTTTTTTGCTAATTCATTTAAAAAAAGCTATTGTTTCTAACATGAGTTTTATTAACATTATGTTATTTCTTTACTGCACAGGCTTGAACAACTTAATCCTAAATGCCCTGTTAGATACTTACCACATACAAGGCCAATGGACAATTGCTTAGGAAGGGTCAAGAAATGTTCATCTACATAAACTTGAAGTGGAAGAAAGAGAGAGAGCTTATGACATGAATATGGTTCTTTGTAATATGAAAAATATCTTCATGTTTGCCTTTTGATAAATCCACAAATCCTAAGCTACTTTCAGCTACGTTATCATAGTTGGATGAAAAAGTGTAGGAAGTTTCACACCTTATACAAATAAGAAATAAATATAATTAGCAAGTCTCATGCTACCCTTTAAGCTTATGATTATCTCTATCTACATTCAAAAGAAAAAATTCTTGTTTACTTTTTTTCCATAAAAAATCTTTTTTACTTTCCAGACTTAGGATATGCACATGTTCTTGAAGCGAATTAAGAATGCCCGCGATGACGGACTCATTCGGGACAATAAGTATTTATTAGAAAAATGAAAGTCAAAAGAGAATTCAAGTGATATCGGATGATAGTTTGAGGAAACGATGGTCAGAGGTCTGTCTTAACGGCATAAGTTAGAGTTTGAAGTCAAAACGACTTTGTAGAGGGTTGCAGTAAATTTATATACAGTTAAGTCGATGCCGACATTAGTGATAACTGGTTGAGTTGTTAATCTTGTCTTAGTTTTGAGGACGAAACTTCTTTTTGGAGGTTAGTAGTGTAAGAGCCATAACTTAACAATTGGCTAAGACTAGAATTTGCCTGTTAAACCTAGATTTTTTTATGTGAACTTGGATCTATTATGTTGTTTTAAATGATTATGATTGTTATGTGTCTATTCTAAAGGTACCGGATATGATTCTATGATGTTGTGCAAACATGATTAATCGTGAAGTATTGTATGTTGTGTTTTGTGATCTGTCTGATTTTTGTGAATTGCGACAAATTTTGAATTCAAGTAATATCAAATATAAATTCATCTGTGATTACAGATTTGAATGGACTCTTATAGTCATCAAAATTCAATTAGAAAATTTATACGCAGTTTGTAGCTATATTTTAATTTGTTACATTATTTGAAATTCTAGAACAAGATTTTTTTTTTTTTTTTTTTTTGAGAAATGAGATTGTCGCATGAGTACAAGTTTTTTTTTTTGAAAGGACATGAGTAGAAGTTTTTGAGTAGAAATGAGATTTGGCCGTGGATATTCTCTTGGGTCACAAAACGTTATGATGAGCTTCATCTCTATCTGAACATGGTTTTCGTTTGAAGGAAATCCATTTGACGGAGGAGTAAGATTGATAGGCTAGAAATGGCCGTTTAAACTTGATGTTTTGTGTCTCAGCGAGTGATTGGTTGGTGGATTCGCTACGGTGTTGGCAGTCAGATTTATTACCATTTGTAAAAGGTTGGAGTTTGTGTTGTTATTACTGATGTTCATTCATGCACAACTCTCTCTCTCTCTCTCTCTCTCTCTCTCTCTCTCTCTCTCTCTCTCTCTCTCTCTCTCTCTCTCTCTCTCTCCTCTCTCTCTCTCTCTCTCTCTCTCTCCTCTCTCTCTCTCTCTCTCTCTCTCTCTCTCTCTCTCTCTCTCTCTCTCTCTCTCTCCTCTCTCTCTCTCTCTCTCTCTCTCTCTCCTCTCTCCTCTCTCTCTCTCTCTCTCTCTCTTCTCTCTCTCTCTCTCTCTCTCTCTCTCTCTCTCTCTCTCTCTCTCTCTCTCTCTCTGCAATTTGGTTTCGGATCTATACGCGAGTCCGTTGGATTGTGTTGTTGAGCTTGTATGTTCGCTTGTTGTTGTTTTTATCTTTTCTAAACATCTATTTAGTACAAACACATAACATAAAGTACAACACAATTTCGCCTATAATTTAGTGAAATCCCTCTCACGTGTCCTTCTAATATCTTTTTTTGTCTTCAGCATACTTGGTTATGTATAGGTGTTAGGAAATAATTTTCTTATTTTGTCTGTTTTTTCTTTCCGTGACCTGCATTATGGCTTCGGAAACTTGACATTGTAATTTGGTTTGAGTGTTGCACACCTTGTGCGAGATGAATCACTTTTGTTAATATTCCATTTTGCCTTGTCCAAAACAAAATATCTTCTTTTGTCTTCGCTCAAATTTTAAAATCCAAAACATAGTTTTTGAGTTTTGGCTTCTAAAATTTGGATTGTACTAAACCTCTTTATAAACCAAACGGGTAAAGCCTATAACAAAAGAGAAAAAAAAAAATTAAGTGTGTGTTTGGTTGTGCGGTGACGAAAATTGATTTTGATAGAATTGATTTTGTCAAATTGATTTTGGTTAAAAGTGAGTTGAATATAAAGTGATTTATGTTTGGATACTTCAAAACATAAGTGATTTTTATGAAAACTGGTGTTTGAATATTTTGCATTAGAATTGCTTTTGGATGTGTGAAAGATTAAAATGGGTTTTAACATGTGTGTGAAAATAAAAGTTATGAGCTATGTGCAATTAAATTCAAGGGCAAAAGAGAAAAATTGATTGAAGCAAAAATCCACGGTGAGAGAATTGATTTCAACAAGCTAGGAATTTGAGCTTCTTCAAAATTGATTCTGAAAAGTAAAATACATGCTGGCTGCACAGAAGTGTAGAAGAACCAAACACCATAAAATTGATTTTGAAAGAGTAGACTCACGTTTTGGCTGTTGCACCGGGCAACCAAACATATACTTAGTGATTCGTTGAGGGTGCCGTAGTTTGGAAAATTATTTTACATTAATGACCCCAACTTATTCTAGTTTGGAAGATACTTGAAAAAATTATTATTCAACAATTTGGAAAAGTATTGAAGGTCAATCAAAAGAGAGTTTAATTGATGTTCTTGAAATGATAGCTACAAGATCAGCTATTTGGATGATTCAACACTAGTAGAAAAAGGGAAAAAAAATGCCTAAGGTTTCTTCTATAAAGGGAAAAAACCATTCGATGGTATGCCTTCTAGTAGAGCTGCAACCTCAATAGCATTCGGTTAAGGTGATGAGAGGAGTGCTAAAGGAAGGACAATTACTATGGGAGGTGGTCGTGTCCCAAAGGGACAAACACCTTTGTTGGAGGAGGTGTTTGGGCAAGATCTTTCAAGGCTTAATTATACCTTTCTTTCTTAATCTAATCTCTCTATAAAACTAAATATGGGGTCCTTCTTAACCTAGTGAAAAGACAAAAATTCGTTAGTCGAAGGGTCTTAAAATAGGGCAACCCACCCACCTTAACAAGAGGGGTGGAAGATGGAGAGTGGTAAGTTTCGTTTTCTTATGATCTTTTCAAGTGGCTTTCAAATTTTTGGCTCCTTGGTAATTACAAGAAGAAGGACCCGCAATTGAATTATCGAAATCCCCAACTGATGGGGCGTGAACGTCTCACACGATGAGAGAGGGTTTCTTCCTAACATATAGCTTGAAGACACTCATATATGAAACAATGACAAAATCATTTAGAAATTAGCAATTTGCAATCACCGAACACATTTCGGATTTTAAAAATCGTAATGATCAAAAACACATTTCGGATCTTAAAATCTGAACGAAATCAAAATTATAATAAAAGAAGAAAAAAACGTAAATTAAACACTAAAGATTTAAGCATATATGTACTAACCTCTTGCGTAGTAGTTGGAAGGGTCTGAAATGTGATGGATTCGAGTAACAATGTTTGATGTGTTTTTAGGTTCGAAAGCGAAAATGGTGAAATGAGGGGAAAAGAATGAACATGTTTACTATATTGCGATGATTCGAATTTTACAATCCACGCGTGTTTTTTTAGTTCGAATTCTAGAATCTAAACTTGAAACAAATTGAGAAATACTGAGAACGCGTTAGAGGAATGGGATGGGAATGAACAAAATTTCATTAGATATCAGAGTTATGATATTTTGACAACCAAAGTTGTCAACCACGGTATAAATATACTATTGCATGTACTATTTTAATTTTTTTTAATAATTTTTTTGCTACCTCGATTTGTGTGCTAGGCTTTGAGTTTTTTTTATTGGTCATACGGTGTGGATAATGACAACTATTTTAGGCTGTTCTTTTAAAAAAAAAAAAAAAAACTATTTTAGGTTGTCTAAAATCATACCTTATACGAGTTATGATATTTTGACAATCAAAGTTGTCAACCACCGTATAAATATACTATCACATATACCTTATTTTATTTCATTTTATTTTTTATAGTTTTTTTCTACCTCGGTTTGTGTACTAGGCTTTGAGTTTTTTGAATGGACATACGGTGTGGACTACAACTATTTTAGGTTGTCAAAATATCATACCTCCTGATAAAATGGAGAGATAAATGACATAATTTTACGGTATACAATATTTCTTTTAGAAAATCTACACTATTAATTGTTTTTCTCCTCTAAAAAAATTTACTAATTGTTTTTCTTGCAATATATAGGATGGATGATATGTTAATTTTATATTGGTTTTCAAATTCAAAGACAAAAAAATAAAAATACTGTTTTCATTCTTGTAGATATGTTTATAGTCACATGTCAACTTGTATTGCGTGTATTATTCATTTTCAAATGATCATATGACTCGAGTTCGCCTTAATTTGTAAAAACCAGAAAAAGAAAAAAAAAAAAAACTCTGTCAAAAGAAAAGATAAAAAGGTATTATCGAATATTAGAGGAGTTTAATATTGAAGGTCTCTTAATTTAATAGTGATGCATATATATGTCTAGAACATGATTACCTTCAGTCGTGAAACAAAAAAAACACATGATTAACCCCATGGAGAGAACTTGTGAAAAACCAAAAAAATATTGATGCACATTGGATTAAAAAAGTGTAATGATTTAATTATAATAACTCGTAACCTTTTTATTTTAATGTACATTGAATTCTTTTTCTTTTGTCATTCTACCAAAAAATAAATAAATTAATGTACATTGAATCAAATAAACGATGTCCTTTTTTGTTGAAATTATATATACCGACAATGCATAGTTATTAAATTCTAAGAAAATTTAAATGATATTATAACAGTTGACCACCATAAATTACAGTTGACTACCATATTTGAAAGTAAAAAAATAATAATTGACCACATATTTGCGAAAGCAGTTACCCACTCTCATCGGAGTCAAATGACACTTTACCGTGAAAAATCAAAAGCTATAAACTATAGATTCGACCTCACGACACTATCACTTTACCAAGAAAAATCAAAAGTTAAAACGGAAATGTCTTATCGACGATATTGTAGACTTCGTTGCAAAGAAATTTGAAGACCCGGGGCAGCCGCATTCGATCTCACGGTACATTTGACATCACAGTGAATTTCTCACCGCAAAAATAAACACATGCTAAATATATATCGATAATACATATTTATTAAATTCTAAAAATATTTAAAGAATTTAATAGAAAAATATAATATTAAGATTCATGCACAATTATCCGTATTCATTTTCAACCTTTTAGAAAATATCCTTTCAAAAAAAAACCTTTTAGAAAATATTACTTTCTATAGCTTTAAAATTTAATATTAAGATTCATGAATCATCTCTCTCTCTTCTTGAACTTTGCCTATAAATTGTGAGCAAGAGGTCAGGTCCTTATTCAATTTGAGTGTGTGAGCCACTAATCATATAGAGTGTCCATAAATTCTAAGATTTTAGAGATGGGTTCCTTATGGATTGTCTTTGGTGCCATAGTTGGTGTTCTTTTTATCCTAAGAACCCTTCTCAAGAGTGTGAATTGGTTGCTCTATGAAGCAAAACTTGGTGCTAAGCAATACTCTTTGCCACCAGGTGACATGGGATGGCCAATTGTTGGTAATATGTGGTCTTTCCTAAGAGCATTCAAGTCCAATGACCCAGATTCTTTCATGGCCTCTTTTGTTAAAAGGTATAAATTCTATCATATCCTCTTTAATTGTTTAATTTTTCATCACTTAACAAGCTACTTTATTGTAATTTTTCATGTAAATTATAAATTCTCCTTTAGCTTATTCTATATTTCACTTTGTAGCATCATCCTTTGTAACCACATAAGTTTTCTTCCAAAGTGTATCATAGAATCAAAACATTTTGTTAATAGATTGAACTTAACTAATTTCTTTTCAAAATATTTAACGATTTTTTTATTTAGGACTCTAGTGCAAACCAGGGATATAAGATCCGTTTTTTTAGAGATTTAAGACCACTTTTACACAAAATGGTCTAAAATCTCTAAAAAAACATGTTTGTATCCCTGATTTGCACTTGTGGGATTTGCATGCACATGTGATTGGTGTTTTTTTTTTTTGAAGAATAGATTAGAGTTGATCCATTTGGACTGTTTTCTCACAATGTATTTCCAATTTGATTATTCCTGGGTCAGGTCGCATGCCTCCGTCTTTGTAAAAATAAAAAAAATTTGCATGCAGGTTTTTTTTTTTCATAATTTTTTTCTCAACACATATACGCCAATTTGACGAGTCGACGTCATTGTGAGCCCTATGTTGATTAGGATGGTCCAGTGCTTAATAAAACAAAATTAATTTGGAATTTAGTTGTATTAAATAATTATTTCATTCTAGTCATGCTTGGAATATTGCAAACAATTGTTGCCAAACGTGTGACATGCAGAGGTGCTCAATCTTGGTTTCATGCAGAGTTACAGTTCTATTTGGTTGGTTGTTACTTGTTAATATCCAAACTGATTTAAATGAAAATTAAAAATTGATTTATAAAAATTGAACCTGCAGAAAATTAAATTTATTTAATGTTTTTTAATCACTTTTTCTGAAAACCAATTAAATTGAGTTTGTTTTATTTTTAAAAATTAACACAACTACATATATAAATGTTAATATTTATTTATTTTTGAAAGAGTTTAAACATTTTAATTATTCAAATCAATAATTATGTGGTTCCATGAATGATGCAAACCACTAACATTTTATGGTACAGGTTTGGAAAAACAGGCATATACAAGGTATTCATGTTTGGAAACCCTAGTGTAGTGGTGACAACACCTGAAGCATGCAAGAGAGTTTTAACAGATGATGAAAAATTTGTACCTGGTTGGCCACAATCAGCAGTTGAACTAATTGGAGAAAAATCATTCATCAAAATGCCTTTTGAAGAACACAAACGACTTCGGCGTTTAACATCTTCTTCAATCAATGGCTATGAAGCACTTTCAGTGTATTTAAAAAAAATTGAAGAAGTTGTGATTAGTTCATTGGAGAAATGGACTCATATGGGTGAAATTGAGTTTTTAACTCAAATGAGAAAACTTACTTTTAAAATTATTATCCATATTTTCCTTGGTTCAGAAAGTGATCATGTTATGGAGGCTTTAGAAAGAGAATACACAGTTCTTAACCTTGGTGTTAGAGCAATGAGAATTAATGTTCCTGGATTTGCTTTCCATAAGGCACTCAAGGTAACATCATTTATACTCTCTTTTAAGTTTAGCGGAAAAAAAAAAAAGTTTCATGTCTATTTGGATCGACTTATTTGAGTTTATTCGAGTTCTGTTCTTAACCTTATTTTTTGTTTATAGGCTAGGAAAAATCTAGTGGCTATATTTCAATCAATTGTGGACAAGAGGAAAAATGAAAAGAGGGAAAAATTATTACCTGGCCAAAAAGCCAAAGATATGATGGATGCTTTGGTAGATGTTGTAGATGAAAATGGAAGAAAATTGGGTGATGATGAAATCATTGATATCATGTTGATGTACTTGAATGCTGGTCATGAATCTTCAGGGCATGTAACCATGTGGGCTACATATTTCCTACAAAGGCATCCTGAATTTTTCAAGAAGGCTAAGGTATCAAATCACTTAATTTTTGTTTACTTTGTGAAAATATTTTTTTTCTTTCATTTTTAAAATTTATGTTAATTTTATTTGTTACTTGATAATACCTTTAATAGGAAGAACAAGAGGAAATCTTAAGGAGAAGGCCTTCCACACAAAAAGGATTGAAGCTAGAGGATGTTAGAAAGATGGATTATCTTTCTAAGGTAGGGATTGTAAATTGTTGAATTAAGGTTACTTACTTTCAACTTTTAGTTGATATTTTTATGATGAAATCATTTTTTATGTGTTTACAATTGCATAGGTGATTGATGAAACATTGCGACTGATTACATTCTCATTAGTCGTCTTTCGGGAGGCAACATCTGATGTCAATATCAATGGTGAGTATACGATTTCATTACATACACTTTATTCAATTTTACTTAAACATAAAACTCAAATAGGTCTTACTAATTTAAATACCGACCATATTGTCACACATAAATTTGGTGGAAAACTCGTTTGCATTTCAGCCTATAAAAGAATGTTTGTTAAAAAAATTACAATAAAGAGTAACTATATTTTGATGTTATAGGTTACCTCATTCCAAAAGGTTGGAGAGTTTTAGTTTGGTTCAGGTCGGTTCACCTTGACCCAGAAATTTATCCTAAGCCATTCGAGTTCAATCCTGATAGATGGGAAAGTGTAAGTCAAAGCCATTTAATTTTTTATTACTACTGATTTGAATTGAACAAATTAAGTGATTATTTCCATAAACTTGACAATTTGGTTGATCTTGATTCTTAGGAGGTGCACAGAGCTGGAGAGTTCCTTCCATTTGGAGTAGGAACTAGATTGTGCCCTGGAAATGATCTTGCTAAGCTGGAAATCTCAGTTTTCCTTCACCACTTTCTCCTCAACTATGAGTAAATATTTTTCTCCCTCTTTTTACTACTCACATGAATTTTTTTCTCACACACAATATATTATTGAAGCAAAGTATACATCATTCCAATATTAAAATTGATCAAAAGGTACTAATGTTAATGTTGTGTCTTGCTTTCACAGGTTGGAACAAATCAACCCAAAATCTCCAGTGAGATTCTTGCCACACACAAGGCCAATGGACAATTGCTTGGCAAGGATCAAGAAACGTTCTTCAGTGTAATCCTCAGATGGAAAAAAGACGCATTTGGAGACTTTACATCAAATAATAATATCAATGAAAAAAAATATATGTATTAGTTTCTTTATTTTCCCTTTCTTTATTTTCCCCTTTTTTGTGGAACAATATGTATCAGTTTCTTATTGCTAGCTAGTATGTTGTACTAGTTTATCCATCTGCGCGAATAAAATTATTTTTGAGGAATTTATTTTCTTCATCCACTAGTGTTTACTAGTTTATACAACCTAGATTGGTTGAAGTTTTGATAAAAATTATGTATGTTTGGTTTTACGGTGGTGAAAACCGACTTTAAATGTTTATATATATATATATATATATATATATATATATATATATATATATATATATATATATATATATATAAATTAGTTTTTTTAGAGGATTATATAAAAATTAATTGAATAGTATAGTTGAATGTCTTTATAAAACTATTTTCAACATTCACTGCATAATTATTATGTTGTTCAAAAAATTTAATATTTCTTTTTTTATGCAAAATAGAAATAAGATTAACTTGTCAAAAAGAAATAAGATTAAAATAAAGAGAAGTACAAAGCCGAGTAGCATGGACCTCACACAGTAAACCACAAAAAATAACCTTAGAGGGTATAAAGCAAAACTCAAATCACCAACTACCACGAACAATTCGGCACACCAACGTGTAGACGCGAAACCCAATTGCAGAAAACATAGATATAGTGTTTAGAGCATTTGGATAATTGTATGAATCGTCTGCCAACACAACAACTCCCTAAACGTAATGATCCAATTTAATATGTTTGAATTTATTTAGAAACAGTTATAAATTTTCTATTAATAATAATATTTCCCTTCTAAAATTTCTACTTATATTGTTTTTTAATATATAGAAATTGGTTTAGCATTATCTTTAATTTATTTTCTTTTTTAAAAAAATATTGCTTTTTTTTATTTCTGCAGTTTTTAGATAATTTTTCATTCTAAATTTTCTTTTAGTAAATAATTATTTAAATAAATTATTTATATATAACTACTTCTATTTTTATTTGATATTTATTAAATTTCTTATTTATACTGAAAAAATATGCATATCATTTTATCAATTTTCTTAGAATTTAATTTTCCTACTTACCGTCAACGTGGGAAGTTCTATATCGTTAGCACATCACAACCATCATATATGTGATTTAAAATTAGTTATGATGAATTTCAAATATTTTTATTGATTTGAGGTTATGGTTGATTGATCCTATAAAACAAGTAATATTGGCGGCTCATATAGTTAAACCCACTTTTAAAGTTATACTTTTGGTCATATTTCTTAAATGATTTACGCTTATGTTTTCACATAATTTGAATTATTTTTTACTTTCAACCAATTTTAAATTAATTTTTTATTTAAAAAATTCAAAACAATCCATAAAAGTTTATTTATTTTTTGATAAGCAAGGAGAGAGGACATACATCAAGAGGCAACATCGACATCCCAACTATGTTGGTATCCCGAGAAATCTTCATCCTATGCCGCCAAACTCTAAAGATTTTATTAAAAAAAACGGAAAAAAATAATTACAAAGGAGGGGGACTAGGCAAAAACCCTCAAAGAAGGAAAAAAAACATAAAGGAAAAAAAAAACAGATAACAAAAACTCCCCAAAAACAAACTATGGAAATCTGTAGTTGGGTAATCCACATCTATCCCGAAAGAAATCGTTGGATAACTCAGAAGGAAGAGAAGAAAGCCAGATCGAACCCTGAACTGAGTGACCCAAAAGTTAGCAAGTTTGTTCGCACAACAGTTGCCCTCGCGGTAAAAGTAATAACCTGAACAAACCAAGAATCTCTCTAACATTCCAATAGAGAAAATTCATTGGGCAGTTGTAGAAGGACCACCCCGAGCACGAGTTTTGGTAGGCTGCTTCTGTAAGACTTGTTGTAATTTTATTTTCTGTTTCTGCTTCCTTGTTAGAACTAGTGTGAAGTCTTCAACAGCTGATCTCTCATCATATTGGCGCACTCGTTCCCACAAATCTAAACCATGCTGGATATTTTTGCTGGGATGAACTTGTTGTTGAATTTCGGCAGCCACATGTTCATCATGACTATGCGATACATTAATATTAACATCTGCTTGCACAAACTCTTAAGTCCCTTCAAGTGATATCAACGGAACGAGCATCCATGGGGGATTGGTTTGGGGCAAAACGCACGTCAACGTGCTCAACCAAATTCACTGTCTGAATTTGTGTCGATTCCACAGAAACCTCATGCACGTCATCGTGCTCAACAATTGATGAATGTGGTACATGCTCATAGGCACCCTTGGGACTCTCCACCAGCTCCCGGGGGCGCGAATGATTATATATGTTCCACATGTATCGTAGTAACATCGTCAGCCATGGGGTTCTCCAACTCCTCCCGCGATGTCGAATGTGTTTGCTCCGCTCTCTCAGGATGCACGTCATCGTGCACAATTGGGGAAATAATTTCAAACACTCGTGTTGCTTGTGGTAGCTCCTCGCTAGAAATATTGTTAAACACGTTATGTAGTGGAAAGCTGAAAGATGTTGACGACAATGACGTCATAGGCATAGTGATTCCTTCATCATCTGTGAAGTATCAACTGTTGAAGTAGAGTGAACAACCGACCCCATGGGTGAGCAAGTAGGGGCCGGAATAGCCAGAGAAGGCTGAGCCAGTGTTGAAGGGGCAGAAGTGACCAGAACTCTCTGAGTAGTGGTGACTATCGAAGTAATCAGAATCGGAACCCAAGTCCAGGTACTGCCATTGGCTGAAGTGGAAGCCTCCCCATCTATGTGCTGGCGAGTTGTTTTAGGGGGTGCTTTCTCAGCCACAATAATTTGTTTTCCACGATCATCTTTATCCTTTGGCGGTTGAGGATGTAACCGTCGACAGAGGAGACATTATGTTCAATGGAGTAACAGTGATGGCAAAACAACGGTCTCCTCTCATATTGCACTTCCACCTTAAAAGTGAAGCCCTCACGCTCCACAAGGATCTCATCATAAGCTCTCTTAGACAGGTCAATGTCAACTAGGATCCGTGCATAGTGGCCAAAAGTGTGGTTTCTTGTCAGTGCATCAATGTCTATCGGAGTGCCAACCACACTTGCTATTTCATTCAATGTTCTCTCCCGCCAATACTCTTGCGGTAACTCAACCAGTCGAATCCAAAGCGATAAATGAGTCTGCTTCTGAGCAAGATATTTGACATCTTTGGTCCACTGAGAGAGTCTTATCAAACCCGACTTGAGATTGATTGTACCAGCTGCCCATAATTGACGTAGATCCTCCACCGAATCAAAATGAAAATCATAGTATCCTTTGCCTAAAGGAACCATTTTCCATGCTGCCATTGTTTTCCAAAGCTTTCCCAATTTGGTGCTTAGGTCACGTGCAGAATATGGTTTCTCACCCTTGTTTAGAGTCAATCTAGCCCGTAACGTATTCTTGAATTCCTCTACACCACGGTTATACTCCTCCTACCCAATACGGATACTCAAAGCGTCGCCTTTAATGCAAGGAGTTGGGAGTGGTCTGTCATAGATTGTGTTTTGACCAGCCAAGACTACTGCAAATGATTTTATTGGTACTGCTTGTGCTTGCACCATTGCTGAAGGAGCGGTGTCAGACACACACGGCCAAGGGCACATGTATGCCATCCAAAGTCTGTCCACAATTCACCAGACCTGACACTAGTAATGAGTAATGCGTGATTCAGCCTTTGTAATACCCAAGAGCATTGGCGCGGCTGCGCAACCTTAAATGTAAGGGTCAGGTGTCGTGAATTATGGCAGATAAGAACAGAAGCACGTGAAACCAAAAATAAAAATTGCAACCAGAGAGTCTGAAACCGCAACCCTATCACCGGTCAGCTTTCCTATCTCTTATGTATACACTTGAAAATGATTGGAAATGGAAAAGTGAAAATAGATGGAGGAACGTGATCCAATTTAATAACTAGCAATTTAATTCTCGCTCTTCCTCAATTTCTTTTCAAGTTTTTTTTTCACTAATATATATTTCCATAAAAGTTTAATTATAATTTGACTTTTATACATTTATATTGTAATTAAGTTGAATCTTTATACTATTAAAATTTAAATAATATTTTTATACTAAGAATTACAAAAATCAATTAATAATTTTAAAAGTTATCTGTTTTTTTATTTTTTTTATTTCAAACAATTTAAGTGTAATTTTATCATTTGAAAAGTATAAAACAATCCATAAAACTTTAATTGTAAATGATATCTTAGTTGAGGTGATAGTGGAGTTAGTCATGCTTGTATCCTCTTGGTAAAAAGTTTAAGCATTCATTCGGATGGTTGTAAAATCAGCATTAGTGTGCCACTTTAATTAATTAAAATTTCTCCTTCCTTAATTTCTCTTTTTGTAATTAATAGAATGAAAAAAATTAAAGTAAATAATTCTATACATTATGCGTTATTTGCAATTAATAGAATGAAAAAAAATACTTTTCATAAAAAAAAGAAGTCAATTTAATTATATTTATCTCCTCCATTAATATATCTTTTACATCTCCTCTGTTCATGTAAAGAACAATCCTTTAAAAAAATGTAAAGAACAGCCTCCTTTGAATTTGACACGGTTTCAACACCGAGAAAAATATCAAAAATATTTTTCCTTCAAATAAATATAATTGATTCTCCTTCAGTATCTGCTAAAATACCACAACAATATATCAAATGATTTCATCATTTTATTCAACATGATTCAATATGTATACCATTTTCTTTGACTCATAGGCAGTTCCTTGACCCCTTCTAACATATGGAAGAAATATAAACTAACGATTTAAAAAGTTAGACTTCAACGTACAATCGATCACATCTCTTGAGACAATGACGAACCTAGGAAATTTGACTTATCGGGGACTAAACTTCCAAAATAAAATTCAATTTTAACAGTCACCCTATGGAATGTTACTCATAGTATTTCTTACATATTTGATAACTTGTTGATCAATTTGTGATTTATTAGCCTCCTGTGGCATTCAATCCTTGTACCTAGAGGAACAAATATTCTTAGAAAATCTCAGCCAATTCGAACCTTTTGACGAGGGCAGAGAGTAATCGATGATGCACGAATAATATTTAGTGAGCATTTCACAACATGCTTCTAGACGGTATGTGAATGCCACATATTCACATTGAAATGAAATGAATCATGAGGTTGTACAAGTAGGAGATTGTACATTTAAAGGAACGTTGATGTAAACCCTAAATGTCAATAATTTTATGTTAAACAAACGAGGAATGTTAGCAACACTCTCTTTTCAACTTTCTCTTTAGCATTCGCTATTTTATTTGATGAAATCAAAGTATGTCTCGCCACTTTGTATGAGTTCAATTTTCAAAGTGTAAACTCACAAATGATTTAAACTAATAAGAGAGTGAGTATTAAAGAGTGTTCCAAATAGAATGTTGCTAGCATTACTCTAAACATTATGATATGTATCATGACTTTTATTATTAAATAATTAGAGATGGTTTTTATTATATTTGTTATAAGATTAATAAAGCCCATGAAATAGATAGTTCGAGTAATGCAACGTTAATTGAGACTAAATTGTGAGATTAAACTAACATACATAGCACTATTTTTAAAGTATTCGTAGTCAAGTTTTAATATGAAATTGGATAGTAATAAAACATAGAGACTATTATGTATGTAGACTGATGATCAGATCTCATGGGTCATAAATATGATACATTAGTTTTATATATAGGTATAAATATTTTAACTCATAATACAATGTCTTCAAAATGATAAACTGGTCCATAACCAAATTACATTTATAATTATTTTAACTGATTGGTTTTGAGAAGCAGTATGATTTATGCTCAAATAATATCATATGTAAATAGAAAGAAAAAAAAATGTTATTTTGCTTCAAAGTTGCATATAAAAGAAGCTTAGTGTCTTATTAATGTATTAAGTTATAGTATTACAAAGGAAGGTAAATATGGCTCAGAATAAATGTATAACACTAAATCAAGAAAAAATAAATATGGATTGCTAAAATATATAGAACAAAATGAATTTTTAATTAACACCAGAATGTATTAATTTTGTCTAAGTCTACATTAGAAAATAAAGATTTGTATACTAGAATCTTAACTCAAACCCACAATAACAGTTGTATCTAAGCAACAAATTACGAAAATAGAATAAAAGAAGTCACAACAACATCAGTAACAATACATTATTTCAAAGAGATATATGTATTCTCTTCACCAAAAAAAAAAAGAGATATATGTATTCTAGGTTAAAAAAGAATACAAGGATTATTTCTCATCATTTCAACCCCACAAGTAACTATTTTCATATTAACTTGACATCTTTCCTTATTCCTTTCAGTTTATCTCCAAATCCTTTTGCCCTAAGAATTTTTTTCTTCAACTATTACTGGATCTATCCCGATTTCTACTCCACAAAATCAAGCATTCAATAATATAATTTCTAATATTAGGGTTTGTCTCATTCGTAAGGTTTGGGTCCAAACTCAACCCCACAAAACAGTTTATAAGGTGAAGATTACCTAGACATTACCAACGTGAGCCTTGAGTTTTTTCTATTAATAGTTTTTATATTACACCTGCTCACACTCAAAACTATTTACCTTGGTTCATAAAAAAAAGGCGGTACTATCTTGTATTTTTTTGGTTTGATTCAACTCCACCAAACCAACTTCTAAGATGAAGATTATATAGGCATTATAATCTCTACTTAGTCTTATTTATAGTAAATGTGAGACTTTGATTTTACCCAATATTAATCCAAGCCTCTTAGAGTTGATGTTTGATTTTGTCCATGAAACAAAAAATATAAAACAGTACGGTAGAAAAGAATCCACTTCCAAAAGATAGGGATGTAAAGACAAGTCAACCAATACAAGAAATAGGATATTCATGTTTCAATTTCATTTAATACTCATGTTTCTATATTAACACATAGGGTAGGGTTGCAAATTGAAACCACGAACAAATGATTTATGATAATTTTATTTTTTATTTATTTGTTAAGTTTCTTTAGATACAATTAAACCATATGAATAGAATTTTTATTTACAATAATATTTAACTAACTAAAAGCTATAAATATTTTTTTCTTAAATGCATGCTTTTATTTTCAATAATTAGTCATTTCTACAATGTCAACAAGTACATGAAAAATATGATTAAATGTCTTCATTTTAAGTTTGAGTACATACCTTATCAATCCTATCGTCTTCAATATCCCATTTGTTAATCCATTCAGGTGGAAGTGTTTTTGGACGTCTAGGCTTCCTTGAAGATGTAGTATGTGAACTTAGAATCTAAACTCGTATTTATAAATGTATTAGTAAAATAAAATAATGTAGTGAAAAATTATTGGAGCATACAAAATATAATTTTAAGTATTTAAGCAATTTTTTAAATATTTTGAATAAAGTAATACCTAACTTCTTTGGTTGGGTACTGATGAAGTCAGTATCATCGTTATTCTTAAGATCATCATTACTATCATCACCACCATTGGTTTTATCATCATTGTCATTGTTGTCATTATAATAAATCAGAAATATCCATAAAATTGGTTTCGCAAGAATGACTTCGTCTTCTTGAGCTGACATATATAATACAAGTATATAAATAATTGTGTGCCCAACAAAATTACATACAAATTGATGATTAAATTCTGCATCTAGACATTTTTGTTAAACAAAAATAACATTTTTGTTTATTTAAATGCATTTGAAGAATAAATATGATTCTTCCTCCAGCCTAAAGATCAACAAAACACGTTTTTCAATTTCAATTTCCCATTCTAGGACCATAAAAAATATATATAAAGAAAACTGAAACAAAATAAAAAACATTATTTAAAATAATAAAAAACATAGATTTTTACTTGTGCATGATTTCCTTCAAAACCTATTCCTCAATAAATTGAAGAAGGAGTAACACCAATTCATTGCTCAAAGATGTCATTTTTCAGCTCCAAGTTATGTGAAGTATCTGGCCCTCAAGAGAAAAATGATATTTATTAGATTACTCGGTTGAAAAGTTGATATCTTTTTTGCTTATATATCAACCTTTCAACCAAGTGATCTAAAAAACAACATTTTTCTCTTGAGGGTCAGTTACTTCACATCACTCGGAGCTAAAAAAATGTCATCTTTGAACAATTAATTGGTGCTACTCATTCTTCAATATCTTGAGGAAGAGGGTTTGAAGGAAACCATGCACAAGTAAAGATCTATGTTTTTATTGTTTTAAATAATGTATTTTTATTTTGTTTCAGATTTCTTTATATGTATGTATGTATGTATGTAAGTATGTATGTATGTATATTATATGGTCCTAGAATCAAGTAACTAGAATGGTAAATTGAAATTAAAAAATGTGTTTTGTTGATTTTAGGCTCGAGGAAGAATCAGATGTATTATTCAATTTGAAGTATTTTGAAGAGAGTTCTTACTGGACAGGTAGTGCTCTTATAAACAAAAATAACATTTTTGTGTAATCTTTTCACATATAGATGATTAAATGGGAGTTTCTAACATCTAAGGAGTTTTCAAATATATATTCAAAAAGTCAAATCACAGCATAAGATTGATTTAAATAGATGCACTAAAAATCAGTGTATCAAAATAACTTGATGGATGTATCAAGGAAACTACATATTCTTATAAATTGCATCTCAATGTCACAATTAAAAATATATTATTTTATAATTTTTTTTGAAAGGGTCTTTAAAAAAGTTAAAAATACAGATTAAGGATTATATCATAAAAGTCAACAAAGTTAAAAATATAGATTAAGGACATCAAAGTCAAACAGTTAAAATTAAAAAATTTAATAAGGTCTACGATGGACAACGTACAATATTGATCCACTTTACACATTTATGGTTAAAGTTCACATGCTCGAACTAAATTGACCAACAAAGGTATATTTTAGGGACCGAAAAGAAAAAATTTAGAGTTATGAGACCAAAATGAAAACAATAAATAAGTTAGGGGACCAAATAGTCAATTAAGTCAAAAATGATAAAAACATAGCACAACAGATAAGAAGTAGAAATATAGCACATCGTTGACGATTTTCATTCAATCGCATTTGTGATGATACTCCATGAATAAAGTTTTGGTTCGACGCTCATAGATCTAGTGGAGAAAAAGGACACGTGATTAGTAAGAGGAAATGAACTCAAAAATAAAAAAATATTAGTGAAAGAAAAATAATAATAACATGGAATTTCTCACATATATTGAAAAAAACAACCTAGGTTGAGTGAACTCACAATTTCTGTATCCATGGATCTCTAGAATTTCATCAGAATCAATGCAATAACTTAATAATATATTTAGAATATATCTTTAATATGAACGGGTGATGAAGCGACAGGAAAAGTTTGAACTTTCAACTCTTTACAAACGGCGAATTGCAGCCTGCTAGATTGACCCATAGATCTAGTGATGAAACTCCATGAATCAAGTTTTGGTTCGACGCTCATAGATCTAATGCAGATAAAGAACAAAAGATTAGTAGGAGAAAATAAACTCAAAAATAAAAAACATCAGTGAAAGAAAAATAATAATAACATGGAATTTCTCACATATATTGGAAAAAACAACTTGGGTTGCGTGAATTCGCAATTTATGTATCCCTAGATCTCTATAATATATTTAGAATCAATGCAATAACTTAATAATATATTTAGAATATATCTTTAACATGAACGGGTGATGAATAGACAAGAAAAGCTTGAATTTCAACTCTATACAAATGGAGGATTTCAGCCTGATAGATTGACATTGATGGAAGCGCCGTTGGTCCTCACTACTTTGGCCAAAATGGTGAGTGTAGCTGCTTTTATAAGGGGATATCCTAATTGTTCTGGACCGGTCAAAACCCTAAATGCCCAATTGCTTAGGCCCAATACCACCACAACCCAAATACTACATTTGGCAATATTACTCGCAACACACCCCTTCTCCGCGAGGGGGGGTGCTCAGAGAAACAGAGATCAGTTCAATCGAACTGTACTGTCTCTTTCCCATGTTCTCACGAATATCTCCCCGGAAGGTACACTTCCTACGATTTTGTAACCATCGGGCACATGTGTGCCTTACAACGGCTCCGCAAACATCCACCTCTATATAAAGGGGACTCCTCGCAGTCCCTAAGGTAGAATCTCTCTTCTCTTTAAACCCTCAATTCTGACGCATTTTACCACCTTACAACCACCGCAATAAATAGTAGCACCAGCAGTCACCTTATGATCAGGTAGGATCAGTGGCGCCGTCTGTGGGAAATTACACGTTAGCCCCATTTTTTACATATAAAAAACCAAAGCTTTCCAACTAAAATACCATGACTACCAACGGTGCCAACCCGCGCATCCAGAGCGAAATCCGTCGCGGCAATTGTGATGGACAAACCGCCTCCCCATCTCCTACAGCCAGCCTCGGACAAGGAAGCTTACCACCGAGTTCCCTGCCAACTGCACACTTGCAGGAACCACCCCTCTACGGTCCTCCACGGCCTGATGAGGTGGCAGACAATTCCACTTCAACATATACTTTGGTCAACTACTTACTCTTCACGGTTCAACGACAAACATCAATAATCGAGGAGCAAAATCGACACGTTGTGACTTAGAACGGCCATAAAGGCAGCTGACCCCCCTCCGTCACGCTCCTTCCCCAACCCGTAACAGAAGGGGAATGAGCCCTCACCCGTCCAGATCCAGATCTTCCCGACATTTCGTCAGTGTAAGATCTCCAAGCCACGACCGGCGTTCACCCAGAAAGAGATCCCTACGACGATCTCCTCCAAGGAAGTCAACACCAAGACGCAACATACGCTCTTAGTCCTCCTTTAATTCTGAGGATGATCACGATGATCGAAGCGATCGTGTAGCTTACTACCTATTCACACAACGCCCAAATCCCCCGCGGATTGGAGAAACCACCCCAAATGGACTTCTATGATGGAAAGACAGATCCAGACGAGCACATAAAAAACATTGAGGTCGTTCTCACCTACCGATCGGTGCGGGGAGCCGTGACATGCAAGTTCTTCATTACTACCATCCGACGAGGTGCCATGACTTGGTTCAAAAATCTGAGGAATTGCATTGACTCATGGGATGATATGTGCCATGAGTTCACTGCTCACTTCACCTCCTCGAGGACCCAACCCAAAATTGTGGCGTCCCTCGAGATGATTTTGCAAGGAAATAGCGAGCCTCTTCGAGACTACATCGAGAGGTTCAACAAAGAAGTTATGCAAGTGCGAGGTGCCGATGAATCAATGAAAAGGTACCTCGTTGCAAAAGTTCATTGTGGAGGAACGAACGTGAAAAAGGTTGTCCAACTCGATCACGGGCTCTAAACAAGTTCCTAGCAATCGCCAAAACGTACATCCGGTATGAAGAGGAGTTGTACATGAACATGCTGAACAAAACCAGGAAGGAAGAACCTACCGCTGAATCTTCCAAAAAATCCTTCTAAGAGAAAAAGAAGGAAGGAAAACATGCATGTGAAAGCAAAGGACCCATCCGT
Organism: Medicago truncatula; assembly: GCF_003473485.1. Classification (NCBI taxonomy): domain Eukaryota; kingdom Viridiplantae; phylum Streptophyta; class Magnoliopsida; order Fabales; family Fabaceae; genus Medicago; species Medicago truncatula. The sequence goes on along the minus strand of NC_053043.1, from coordinate 12,176,691 downwards.
CGCTTCACCGAATACACACCCCTGGCAATGTCAACGGAAAAGATCCTAGATGAGATTGATATTGCTGATCTGAAAGAGGTTGGGATCAAACCACCTAAAGCTCCCTCGTAGGAGAAAAATAGGACCACAAAACAAAATATTGTCGGTTCCACAAGTGTCACGGACACTTGACTGATGACTGCATCCATTTGAAGAATGCAATTGAAATCGTCATACAACAAGGTCGGCTCAAGCAGTTCACCAAGAACTCTGAGCTAGAGAAATAGACTGTCGACTTGATCACCGATAGGAAGCATAAGGATGTAGTGGTTGCTATGTCCGTGGAGCAGCTAGATGAATTCCCATAGCACGTGGAAATAACTCCATATGCGTTCACTTGGGAACAATTTCCTACTGCCAACGTCATCACTGGTGGGATATCAAGCCTCTCCATGGGGAGCATGAAGAGGAAGTTCGAAGAGCCGTTGAGTGTCAACTAGCTGGTTCTCCTCAACCAAAAACTTTGGGGGCGACCACCGTTTGCCTTATACGACCATGAGTTGCCCGGTGGAGCTCCAAATTCGGACATACCATTGTTTGTTTAAGCATATACGGCTAACTTCAATGTCAGAAGAGTCATGATTGACATAGGGGTCTCTTGTGATATTATGTACTGCATAGCATTCAAGACTCTCCAGTTGACGGAGAAAAACCTCTTTCCTTACGTTGGGTGAGAACTCTACGAATTCAACGGTTCTTCCACGAAACCCTGGGGTTACATCGAGTTGCTCTTAACCTTTGGGGAAGGAGAAGCAAGGAAAACAATAAAGATCCCATTTCTGGTGATCGACTGTTCCTCTCTATACAATTGCATAATATGGAGGACAAGGGTGGCGCATTTCGGGGCCTCATGCTCGACTTCCGACTTAAAGCTGAAGTACCATGCAGGGAATAACGCCATCGCTACTCTGCACGGGGACATCGAAGCTGCACAAAGATGTTTCCTCCAGCGAATAAGAGTCAGAACTCAGTTTCCCCAACTGAACAATCCTCTACGGATAAAGGGAAAGCTGCTTGGAGCATTCTAGACTCCAACTTGATCGAGCAAAAGAAGGACACACTCAATGTGGAAATTTTTAGGAAAATCCCTGGTGGAGACTTCGAAGCTGCACAAAGATGTTTCCTCCAGCGAATAAGAGTCAGCACTCATTTTCCCCAACTGAACAATCCTCTATGGATAAAGGGAAAGCTGCTTGGAGCATTCTAGACTCCAACTTGATCGAGCAAAAGAAGGACACACTCAATGTGGAAATTTTTAGGAAAATCCCTGGTGGAGACTTCGAGTTGATTCCCTTTGGAGATGACCCTTCAAAGAGCTTCAAAATCGGCAAAGAGCTTCCTGAACTTGTGCAAGCCCAGTTGATTGCTTGCCTAAGGGAGCTGACCTCTTTTCCTGGAGTGCAGGTGACATGCCCGGAATCAACCCTAGCGTCGCCTGTCACCAGCTTATAGTTAGTCCTAGTGCTAGCGTTGTACCTCAGCGACGTAGGAAGCAGTCTCCTGAAAAAGCGGAGGCTACTGAAAAAGATGTGAAAAACCTCTTAGAGGCAAATTTCATTTCTGAGGCTAAGTGTACAACTTGGCTCTCCAACGTTATACTCGTTAAAAATCTAATGGAAAAGGCGTATGTGTGTTGACTATACCGATCTTAACAGGGTATGCCCTAAAGATGCATATCCACTTCCTAACATAGATAAGTTGGTTGATAATTCGTTCGGTTATAAACTTTGTTCGTTCATGGACGCCTATTCTAGGTACAATCAGATACCCATGGCTAAGACCGATGAAATTAAAACTGCATTCATGACCGAATCAGGAAATTATTACTATAAAGTCTGAGCATGAAATTGATCATACCTCCCATCTCAAACAAGTGCTCGAACAAACCAGAAAATACAACATGAGGTTAAATCCTGAAAAATGGACATTTAGGGTTCAAACGGGCAAATTTCTCGGTTTCTATCTAACATAACGAGGAATCGAAGCAAATCTAGACAAATGTCGAGCATTTACGAAGTTCCCCACACCCAAATCTAAAAAGTGCATTCAAACACTTAACGGAATGTTAACGTCGCTCTCTCGCTTCGTCGCCAAGTCTGCCCAACACGCTCTCCCTTTCTTCAAACTCTTAAGAAAGGAAACGGCGTTTGAATGGACTGACGAGTGTGAAACAGCTTTGACACGTCTCAAAAGAGCACTCTCCCAACCTCCAATCTTGTCTAGACCAGATCAAGGTGAAACATTGTACCTTTATCTCTCCGTCTCTTCTGATGCGGTTAGCACCGTCCTAATAATAATAATAATAGCAATAAGGGTTAAATATGTTTTTGGTCCCTGCATTTTGCGCGATTTTGAGAATAGTCCCTACATTTCAATGAATGTTTTTAAAATCCCTACATTTTTTCTCCGTTAGTGCAATTGGTCCCTGCCATCAGTGCCATGTTGATGAAACACAGGCCATCATAACAAGTTTAACCCCACCCCACCAAATCTCCACCACAACACCTTCCACACCCGCAACAACAAGCGCTTTCAACGATAACATCATCGCTTTCGGCCTCCAAATCTTCCCCTCTAAACCAACATATTTCACCGGAAGTGTGACGAACACCGGCGATCCGCATCTACGAAGCTGCGGAGAAAAATCGTGGTGAAGTTCTCCGCCGTTTTCCGGGGAGATTGAACCGCCAACATTGGCATCACGTTAGAAATTTGACAACAGGGACTATTTACACTAACTCAGGAAAAATGTAGGGATTTTAAAAACATTTATTGAAATGTAAGAACTAATTCTCAAAATTGTGCAAAACGTAGGGACCAAAAACATATTTAACCCTAATAATAATAATAATAATAATAATAATAATAATATTATTATTATTATTATTATTATTATTATTATTATTATTATTATTATTATTATTAATATTATTATTATTATTATTATTATTATTATTATTATTATTATTATTATTATTATATAGTAGTGTTTAAAAGTTCAAGTATTTTGCTCAATGATAATTATGTCATTATTGGCTATTTCGTTTTTCACCATACCCTCTTCTCGCGAGCCCTATTGATTTCGGATTTTATCTTATGAATAGCGTAAACAATCTTCCAAACTATATTAGATTTGCTTTTATGGTTGAGATTGACTATGAAAACATGACTTACTTTAACAACCATTTTAACTATATTAGTCATCATGTAAGTTTATTGCAAAAGAGACAGTTGCACCAACTCAGGAGGAACAAGAACTGATCAACAAGAGAAAGCCTAGACAAGTGCAGAGGAAAGCTTTTGTGCAAACCAAAGATAACATGAATGTACAAAACAAAGAAACTGAAATTATCAATTTGGAAGGTTCAAATTTCAAATGTAAGACACAACTTGAAAACAACAAAAAATTTGGAGGGTAACAAGGTTCGAAGGGTTCCAGGAACTGTCAATTTTGATGACAGGGCAGAAACTAGTTGTCCAAAAAATAATGGTATAGAAAATTATTTCTTTAAAAAAAAAAAATCATCTGTTTTTCTCTTGTGTTAACTTTCCGATTCCTATAGAAAATGGACTATAGTAATTCAGAGTTTGACCGAGAGGTAAGAAAAGCTTAAAAATCATCTATTATTTAGTATTATAATAATATTGAGACTAAATTTTTATTTTTATTTTCAACTGTCTTGCATGTATTTTAAAACATATATCATATATATGTTTTAAAATTCACTTCCACCATCTTATAGAGAGAAAAAAATCACTTAAACCACTTAACAAAAATAAGTGCAAACATGCACGACAATTGCATCAAAAATCAATTTCTACTGCACAATTCCTTGTAAGATACCTAAATTTGAAATCTAAAAAGAAAATTGTGTGGAACAGGGATTAGTATTAACTACATTGACCTCACTTTTCTCCCGAACTTGTACTATTTTATTACAATAAATCAAGAGGTACAAAAGCATATCCAATGGTTCATAAATAAATGATCGCACTAAGTAGTTGAATCCTAATCCGTCGAACATATACCATCTCTCAAAATAAAACCTTAAACATTACAACCATTTTTCACATGATAATTTTTCACATAATCCTAATCCGTCAAACATGTACCACTTCTCCAAATGCATTAATGACAATATTTATTGTATGTTTGCATCAGAGGGATGAGTTAGAACATAAAACATGTTGTAGTATACATTGATCAGTTTTCCACTAGATGCAAGATACTTCAGTTTTGCTGACAAACATCTTTTTGAAGTCTCCCGGTGCCCAGTATTGCTCCTACAGAATACAATGGGATGAAATTCAACTTTTATAAGAAATATAAAATAGAGAAGTATCCAACAAAATGGAATGCTACAACACTTTAGCTAGTATTGTAATAATCAATATAATGTTTTTTCTTAACCATGTAATGTTTAGTCAATTGAAAGTAGAAATAGCATGCAAACATTCTACCACAAGAGATATTCAAAGCACCTATGGCTCCAGATGTACTAATCCTCCACTCACAAATCACAGGTCATAGAAACCAGGATTCAGAAGGCAATGGAGTTGTTGCACAACACTCAAATCACTCAAGCTTTTTAATGCAAATTGTCTCATTTGTCTTTCAGCATAATGGCTATATTTTAGCCTTCTTTTTCAAACTAGATATGCTTCATGATGTAAATTAGCAAAATGAAAGCAATTAAACATTTGCGTTATCAGTGTTATTATATGTAGTTGATTATTTTATTTTTTTATTTTGCATTTGTTAATTATCTTTGCATATTTCTTACAATTTCTTCTATACAATTCTAGGACTATATTCTCTCAAAAAAAAAATCTAAAGACTATAAACAAGGATAGTTTCTCGTATGCCTCCTTACACCCACACGAAGAGAGGATGTGACCAGGAGTTCAACACAAAACCTAAATATCAAAAGGTAGCTACCTCACCACTGTGCCAAGGCTCGCTCTTGGACGAAGAATCAACCAGTATTTGTACTAATATCAACCCCTAATCATAATTAAACAAATAACATCATGGAATATGGACGAGAGATTTTCTAAGATATTCTAAATTACTGTTAAGGTAGAATAATGTTTTTATGTGAAATTTAACATCTACAATCATGAAGTTAGAATAACATGGCAACTACAGAATGAAATGAATTTAAAGCAGAACAAATAATTGCTGGGTATAGAAATCGGAATCATACCTCTGAAAGAAGCGATAGTTGTATTATTAAATCGTATATCACAGAGCAAGGAGAACAATGATGGCAGAATACGAAATAGAGAAGAACTCGATCAAGAGCAAGGCAACAGTGGCAGAACTCAAACTCGAAGGCACAATGGCAGCATGACGTAAATAAAGCAAAAAAAAAAAAACAGCCACAATTGAACAATTGAACACGTGGTTACAATATTAAGTCACTCAAAAGTGTGAAAGTACCAATATATCCTAAACAAATAAAAATAAAAAATAAAATATTGGGTTATCGAGAATTTTCCCACAAAATTGCAATAGCGGCCACCAAACCGCTACGGTACCAGGAATGTGCCTTGGCGGCACCGCTTTTCAACAGCTAATTGCGGCCATTACCGCCGCTTCTCTCAACAGCGCTTTGCGGGCCTATGGTATGGTAGTGGCAGGCTGTGCCGCCATGCTAACCTGCTATAGCGCACTACTGACAACATAGAGTAGTTTGTTAAAATTCGACTACACTATTTGACAACGTTGAATGAAATTAAACTACCATATTAAACCAAAAAAAAAATTGGGCCCAACCTTACAATAGACCTTTTCGGACCAGGAATCTGCAGCATATCTCTTGAAACTTGAAGAGTCTGAACATCAACAATTTCATCATCACTTGGAGTAACCGGAGCTACAGCCATCGAAATGTCATCTTGTTTTGGTGCCTGATGACACACCCTCTTGATTGCTACCTTAGACTTCTTCCTCGATGGCCATTCATTCACCATCGGACTCGGATTTCTCCATTAATCCTATTTAACCCACATACATAGCCAAACCTTTAGATCCACATTAGACGGTCCAACATTAATTCAATACATTATTATAGGGAAAAGGAATAAATAAACAAACAAGCACAACAACCAACAACATAACCAAACCTTGAGATCGACATTTGAGTGAATATGAGTTAAACTAAGGATCCTTGAGTATTGTATGCCATTTGCCCACCCCATGCTTGACAACTCCAGCTTTAAGACCCGCTTCCTCTTCAAATGGACATTTCTGCTTAAGAGCACCCATCTAGAGCAACACAAAAATTCACTCTGCAGCAACTAACATTATAAGTAAATTCCCACTTAAGTTGGCCTGGTGGTATTGGCTTGGGACCTGGAAGTGTGCTCCTCCTCAAGGTCTCGGGTTCGATTCCCTCCGGTGCTAATTTAGGTGGGCTAATTTAGCTTCTTTAAAAAAACATCATAAGTAAATTATAAAAATATCGAATTCACTTCCAAATATATATAATCACGAGTTTTAAAGAGTCATAACACGTTAAAAACTCTTGGGCTTTGCTCGAACGTTAGAAGCAAAAAAAAAAAAAAAAAAAAAACAATAATAGTCCCACCTAGCCAGGGCAAATTATTTTATCCGTAAAGCTATAATTTTCTATATGGGTAATCAAAAAATGCATTGGATCAAGGTTTCAAAAGGCTACACCAAATTGTCCAAATAATTTTACTCTTTTTCAAAATAATTCAGAATATATATATATATATATATATATATATATATATATATATATATATATATTGTGTAAGAATCATACCTAAACAAGTTGAGAAATTCCCCTCCCCTAAACAACCCTTCTCTCCATTTCTCTCCTAACTCCCAAACAAAACCTATAGAAATTCTCAATTCAAAATAAATCTATGTTGCAAATCGGGCCGCTTAACGAAGCTTTACTGTGGCACAATTCTATGATGTGATGATGCCTATGGCGCAGCAGAATCACATCCTTGGGAAAGCTGTTTTAACAAGTCACATCTATTATAGGGAAAGAAAATGGATAGAAACCAGTGATGAAATGGGGAGAACTTCAAAAATAGGGGAGTAGTTGTTGAACTTGATCCTAAGCAAAAGGATAGTTGTTTTAATGGAGGTTAAACAGCGTTAACCTGAAAGGGAGGAATCTATCGGATAGAAAATAAACAAGGGATGTGAGTGTTTGATTAAAAAATATCACAGTGGAGGTGATATTTTAACAAAGCTTAAGGGAGACCAATGTAATTTTTCCTGATTATTAGTCACTAACAATGCCAATAAAAATGTACTATTTTCCTAATTATTATTCACAAACAATGTCAATAAAAATGTACTAAAATGCCTTATATAACTTCAAGACACTGCTTGTATTGATTTTTTCCGTTGGACCATACTATACACAAGTCAGTAAGTCACAGTGGAATATAACAACTGCTACTTGCATAAAAAATGAAATTTAAGTGGAAAGTAATTGTCGTGTTGTGGGAGTATGTTGAGGGATAAGACTTCTCAGTAAAAGCTAATGAAAAAATAGATAAATAGGGTGTTGAAGTGGGGTATCATCAATAGTAAGACACTAAGACCCATAAATTCACGATCCTAAAAACCAATAACTTTTCATACGAAGATAGCCAGACCACCCTGTCTACTATGGCAAAAATAAATTGAATGTAAAATTACTTACGTTAAAATACATTCAAATAAAACTTTCTGAAAAGAACATAAAAGTGGAAGCATATATGTTATATCTATCACATGTGAGGGACTGCACTAGTCAAAATCCATTGTATGTTATATCTATCATATGCTTTATATTTGGTTTTACCTATTAACAAACACAAATAGAAGCATGCACTGCGATCATATCAAAAATCAGTTTCTACTACACAACTCCTAAGAGGACTCCATTAGACTTAAAATAAAAAAATAAAAAAAGAGGACTACATTTGAAATCTAGATAAATAATTGTGGAATGAAGTGTGTGGAACAGGGATGTATTCCCTTCATTCACCTCACTCTCCAACTCGCACTTTTTTTTATTAAAATAAATCAAAAGTCACAATAAATAAACAAATTAAATAAGCACACACCTAATGGTTCATAAATGAGGGACTGCACCAAGCAGTGACTAGCGCGAATCCAAGTCCAGAACAGAGTGCACTCCTCCAAAGAAGAACCTTGCACACTACAACCTCTTTGATCAGGAGTGTTGTTTTTTCACACAATTACTAAGCAACGAAGCAATAATGTACTAAAAGAATGTTTGCATTTTACTCAATCCTGGGGCTAGCAATGAACTGAGTCAACGTGAACATAGTTAGAAACTCAACTGGACAATTAACTCATTGATCTTGGTTCATGACCAAATGAGTTGCTGAAAATCAAGTTTGTTAACTAAATGAGCTGAACATGAGATAAATATAGTTTGATTTGTTTGGTTTATAAGTTGGCTCGATTGTATATATAGTATTTTGACAATATGCCCAAATCTAGTTTTTCATTTTTGTCTTCATTGCCTGTACTAGTTTTGGTGTGGTTCTTTATTTTTGTTTTGGGGTGTTCGCAGCTAGCTATGTTTAGTTTTCTATATTTATCTGCATATTTATGCAGGTATGAACTTTGTATTTGTGTCTATCCTTTAAACACATTATGCTTGTGATAGCTTATATTTTAATTCAATCTTTGACTTTTCAAAAAAAATATTAAAAGGTCAAAGATCTAAAAATTTTGATTTTTTTTTTTTTTACATTATGTGATTCAGAGAAACAAGTTGTTCTTGAACTTTAAACTAGTTGTACTAGGGATAGAAAAAGATTTGTGTCGAACTCAAGCAGAGTTCCGAGCTTAATCGATTCTTATTGAGTCAAATTAAGCCAAGTTAGACTCAACTCGTCTCATTTCCACCCCTACACAAACCTATAAATGGAAAGGTACTCTGTTCCAACAACATGAAAAGATCCCTAATAAATCCTTTCTTTAACTTAAAAGGTTTTTTTATGAAAGGTTTCACTAATAAAACTATATGCTTTTGCAAATATTTGAATAGATTCCAATTCATCTAAACATCTGCTTTCTACAAATGGTATACTTGAAGAGGGCTAATGGAAAGAACCACTCTCAAGAAATTACAACAAAAGATTCAAATAATGTTCCTAATCTACAACAAGTATATTTCAAGGTCTAGTTCTTCATAAGATATAGAGAATGCCAGCAAATGGTTATGAAGAACTGACTCTCTGTCCTACCCAACGCCACGGATCACGCTCCTCAAGTCTCATTCTTCACACTTCAATCAAGCAGGGATCATCTACAAATTTAAATATGCAAAAAAAATAAAATACCACACCCATTTGATAGATATACCAAATAATCACTAAGATGCCTAATAGAATGTTTCCGAAACGATAAATCCTTCCGCAAACAAATCACATTTCTAATCATTTTAGATGATCGGTTTTGAGAAGAGATGTGCAACAAATCACATTTCTAATCATTTTAGATGATTAATTTTGAGAAGAGATGTGTATTATGCATGCTCTTGCAAGCAGGTTTTATGGAAGAGCAAATAAAATTGGCAAATAATATCATATGTAAATATAAAAAACTCATTCCATGTTATTTTGCTTCTAAGTTGAATCGAAAAGAATCTTCTACATGTCCTATTAAGGTATTAAGTTATAGTATGACAAAGGAAGAAAAAGCCGAGATTTACCGTCTTTGGGTGTTTTTCTCCTTCAGCCTTTTCCTTTCAGCTTCTACAAAAGCTTCCATTGCATCTGCCTCCGCTTCTGCAGCCTCTGCCTCCTTTGTTGCCTCTTCAGCCTCCGCCATGAGGGCTTCCGCTTCAGCAACTGCTCGAGCAGCATATGCGGCTGCCTCTTGTGCAGACATGGACCTTATTTTTTCTAATTCTAAATCGATCTCAGACTTAGTAGGGATATTGCTCTCATCCCTGTAAAATTTCATAGAGCCTTTTTGCCTCCCTTCCAATAACAATGTTGATGGGTGTCTTCCTCTGTCTGAATATGCTGGAGTAGGTGCAATCCTATACCTGCGCTTCACCTGAAATATAAAATTCAACTCATGAAATAAATAAAATCTCAAATTGAAATAAGTAAACATGACATCCAAAAATGAGAATAGCATCCAAATATAGCTCACAATAAATGTATAAGACTAAATCAGGAAAAAATATTGATTATTCAAATATAAAGAAGAAAACTGTCTTTAAGTCTACATTAGAAAATGGAGAGTTGTATTGTATACTAGAATCTCAGCCCAAACCCACAACCAACGGCTTTATATAAGAAACAGACTACAGAGAATAGAATAAAACACGTAACACCATCCACAGCACCCCTATTTCAAATAGATACGTGTATTCTGAAGAAGAAGAAAATTACAAGAATTGTTTCTTAACATTTCAACTCGACAAGTCACTACTTTCATTTTAATTTGACATCTTTCCTTATCCTTTTCAGCATCTCTCCAAATCCCCGTGTCCTGAGATTATTTTATTCAGCTATTACTCCATATCTAGCCCATTTTCCACTCCACGAACTCAGACCTACAGTCATATAATTGGTAATACCAGAGTTTGTCTAATGTGTAGGGTTTGGGGCCTAAGATTTGCCTCGACATTAGAAGTTTTATGTAGGCCTTATCTCACGCCAATGTGAGTCTTGAGTTTTTTCTAACACACCTGCTCATCACCCCCAACACTAACGAACTTGGTTCATGGAATGTACGGTGGTCCAATAATGTCTGGATAGACACTAATACCATCTAGTGTTTTTTGGCCTGATTCAACTCCAGCAAACCAATTTCTAAGGTGAGGATTGCAAAGGCTTTATAAGCTCTGCTTGGCCTTGTTTCTAGCTAATGTGAGATTTCGATTTTTCCTAATACTAATCCAAGCATCTTAGAGTTAAGCAAGTGCATTTATGACGATTTTTATTGTAAGTTTGCATTAGATGGATGAGTTATGACATGATGAAACGTGTTGTAATATACCTTGATCAGTTTTCCACGAGATGTAAGATATTTCAGTTTTGCTGACAGCAGCTTTTTGAAGTCAGCCGGTGCCCAGTAATGGTCCTACAGAATACAAAATGATGAAATTCAACATATGTTTCACACAAACAATATTGTATAAGAAATATAAAACAGAACAGTATCCAACCAAATGCAATGCTATAACACTTCAGTTAGTAATAACAATGTGTCATATCTTAAGCACATAAGATTTAGTCAACTGAAAGTTGAAATAGCATCATAGATCAGGATGCATTAAGCTTTCACTCGCAGAAACCACAAGACACAGTAACCAGGTTTCAGAAGGCATGGAGTTGTTGCACGACACTCACACGCACAGGTCTCAAACCACTGAAGCTAATTTGAGCAAATTGGCTCACTTGTCTTCAACATAATGGCTTAATTTTAGACTTCTTTTTCAAACTAGCTCTGCTTCATGATGTCCCCAACTTAGCAAAATCAAAGTAATTAAACAATTGTGTTATCAGTGTTATTATATGTAGTTGATTATTTTTTTCTTCTTTTGCATTTGTTAATTATCTTTACATATTTCTTACATTTTCTTCTATACAATTCTAGGACTATAAACAAGGATATTGTCTTGTAAATGACAGGCACAGCAAGTGATTGTAATTTATTACTCTAGGGCACAAGCCTCCCAATAGGTGAGATCATCTTAGTGGGGATAGACGTATGCAGCCTTACACCAGCAAGCATATCAGAGGCTGTTCCATGACCTCCATATGACCATATCACAATTCACAAGGTAGCCACCTCACTCTTGCGTCAAGATTCATTCTCAGACAAAGTACTAACCCATATTTGTACTAATCATAGAATATGGAAACACCTCCCAATAAATTTTCTAAGATATTCTAAAATACTTTCAAAATAAAATAATGATTTTATGTGATATTTATTACGTATCATAACATCTACCATCCTGATGTTAGAATAACAACATGTCAACTAATGAATTAAAAGTAGAACAAAAGTGTGGTTTAGCAATCAGAATTATACCTCAATGAATGAAGCAATGGTTGTTTTATTAGAACCACCAAGTTCATTCAAGCTAGATATAGCTTCCATTATAAGGTTATCCAACCTGTATAAAGTAAGCACGGTTAAGTATACACTGTTGAAATAAATCTAAAATAATTACAATTTACAATGAAAAGAGGGAACATGTATAAACAAATTCTCAAATAAATGATTCCTTATAGGATGCACACAAAACAAGATAATGAAATCAGGCAAGAATACAAGGAAAGCAATGGAATGAATGATCTTAACACACTTGGCAATTAACAAGAATCCCTAATTGAAAGACAATCGCCGACTGCACTATAAAATTATTTGTTCTATTCTGCACCCTAATTAGTTTGTTCAAATTCTTACTCAATCTCTGCCTCGTCCTTTTTCAAAAAGCCGATCAACGGTGGTAAAGTGTCACCTTGTGTGGTTGCCAAAGTGACACTATTCATATTGAACCCTTGATTACGTTCGAAGATCTAGAAATTATCTTCCACTTGAGGGGATAATTTGCAAGACTCCATTTCTGATCCCATCAAGAATTGAATAGGGTTCTCCCGTATTTCAACCAGAGAATCTAACTGCGCTATTACTATGATATTTTGTACCGAATTGTGTATCACAGAACAATAGTAGTTTATTTAAATTTCACCATGCTATGGCTGCTATTTGTCAACGCAATTAGACAACAATTAAATAAGTTACCATATTAAAAAAACAAAAATAAAATAAAAAAATTGGGCCCAACCTTATACTAGAGCTTTTTGGGCCAGAAATTTGCAGCATATCTCTTGAAACTTGAAGAGGCTGAACATCAACAATTTCATCATCGCTTAGAAAAAAAGGAGTGACAGCCATAGAGTTGTCCTCATGTCTTGGTGCCTGATAATGCACCCTTTTCATTGCTCCCTTTGGCTTCTCCCTCGAAGCCCATCCACTTGCCATCACGCTCAAATTTCGCCATTTATCCTATCCAACAACCCACATAAAGAAACCTTTAGATCCAGATTTTACGGTCCAACATTAATGCAATTCATTACCACAACAAATGAATAAATAAGCACAACATAAGCAAACCTTTAGATCAACATTTGACCGAAGGTATAAAACATGGTTAAATTCAGGATCCTTGAGGATCGTACGCCATTTACCCACCCCATGCTTGATAACTCCAGCTTTAAGTGCGGATTCCTCTTCTTCTGACCATTTTTGCTTAGGAACACCCATTTCGAGCAACACAAAAAATCAAACTCTGCTGCAACCAACATCATAAATATAAATAAACTATACAAACATCCAATTCAACTCTAAACATATAACCACAAGTTCTACATAGTCATTAAACATTCAAAACTCCTAGGCTTTGTTCGAATGTTACGAGCAAAATAAACGTGAAAGCAACAATAATCCCACCTCGACCGGGCGTAAAATAAAACTTTACTATATGGGTAACCAAAAAATACATTGGATCAAAGTTTCAATCAGATTGCCGAAATAATTATACTCTATATCATAATATAGTTAAAAAAAAAAACATCAATTATAAGAATTTCAAAAAAAAAATCTATGAAAATTCTGTTCCTATTTCCTTTTTATCACATTTCCTACTAACTCCCCCAAACAGAACCCTAAAAAATTCCAAAACAAAATCTATAAAAATTCCGATCAGCTGCGAAAGAATTCTGTGATGCGATGCCCTTTGCAGGGCGGCCGGAATAGCTTCCTCGCCGGCGCCACCGTGAAAGGGGAGATCGGAAAATAAAAATGAAATCGGAAAAGGGAAATCAGAGTTACTCACCCTAACTTCCTCGCCGTTGCGTTGTAATCGGCGCTGCTCAGTTTTGTGTTTTTGATTTAGTTTTTTTTTTTATTCTGTGTCCTAAATTCACATTAAATGGGATTATTTATACCTATGATTTTTTATTGTTATTTATTTCATTTTTTTTTGGAGGAATTTTATTTATTTCATATGAAAAATATATCATCCGTGGGTGACATCTCATCTCCAATAAACATAATTGATATGGTTTTCGAGGATGGTGGTCAATATCGATGAATCTTATATTTAAATGTGTATTATTTTTCGACGATGGTGTTCAATACCGAAGAATCTTGTGTTTAATGTGTCGTATATTATATGGGTAATTTGTCGATTAGTTTGATCCTCGTTATATGGTAAATTCGCTATTATGGTTCAATCGCGGCTTGTTCAACTGATTTTGTTTTAATTTATTTATCTTTTTATTGAAGAACAAATATAAAGTGAGATATTATTTATGTTAAACTCCATGTTATTCATCCCAGACTTTTGTTGGCTAAACAAATGGATTATCATGACATTATTTGGTTCATTAATTCTTTCCATTGTGTTGATATCCTCCATGATCAAACGTTAAGGTTTCATAAGTATGTTACTCAGATCCAAGATATCAAACATTTTCTTTATTAAGATTAAGCATGTTTGCATCACTCACACCCTTCGGGGAGGAAATAGTTGCGCAACCTTTTTACCTAAGCCGAGAGTTTCTTCTAACATGATATCATGGTTCATCCCTCCTCTTCGACTAGCATTTCAGACATCCTCTTCACGAACTCTATAGGAATATATGATTGACAATTGTAGGGGACATCCCATCTCAATAAAAGGTGACTAACATGACTCCCGATGGTGATAGCGTATAAATTTAAGGATCTTGAGTTTAATTGTGTCTTACATATTCGATTAGTTTAGTTCGGACTAACGTATAATGTACATTGATTCTTATATATATATGACAATGTTAAACTCAAGATCCTTAAAAAAAGTATTGAGTTCAACCTTTAGAGCAGTTGTTATATTCGGTATACATACACCAATTCTTCAAAAGATACAAGGAACCAAGGCAATTAGTTAGTTTGTTTGATCTTGATTATATTACAATTTGGTTAAATTAGATTGAACCATTTGTTCAATTGCAATTGGTTCGACGAGTTTTCATTTGTTTATCATCTTATTCATGAACAAATATATTAGTTTTGGATGTTTCTCTCTATCATTGTCTTGATCTTTCCATCCACTCCATTCTCATTAAAGTTGACCCTAAAGTTGTGTTCAAAGTGGTTTTACCTTCATATCTACTATGAAGCATACTCTCTCTGAAATGCTTCTTTTGTTGTGTTCTAAATCTTAAACCCTAACCCTCGTATTTCTCGTGCGTTTGTGAAGCTAATGGCTGTGATGATATTCTTGCTAAGAGAGATAAGATCGGTTCCGTCAAATAGATGATCTTGAATCCATTTTGTAATGTCTTCCGATGTTCGTTTTATCGCAACTGGGGCTAGTATCTTTGTCTTTTTTCCATTACGGGGTACCCTTGTCTTGTTCATTAGCTTTTTTATAAATCCATTTTCTTATCAAATTCAATGTTATAGAAATCCTACATCATCAGTTTATGGATTCCGCTGTCAATTAAATGTATATATTAATCTACCTTTATTTGATTATAATAGTTTTTGTTAGTAAAAAAAAAATAAGAGGGAACAATTTGTAATAGGTTTTTCTCTCATGCAATGTCAAGTATCCAACTTTTTGTTTAGATTGTTGGCTTTATTTACCGCTTCAAAGTGGTATAACTAAATTCAATTATGAAAAGACTCTATGTCGTTCTAAAGACTAACCACTGTAAAAGAGAAACAAGGAATTAGAAGATTGTGACATTTTCACACATGCTTTTGGGGGATGCGATTGTGACGTTATTGATAATAATTACCTGATCAACTCCAATGCGAAGAACACAGAGTTCCGTCGATACAACAGAGCAAGTGTTGAGTCTATTGTAGAAATCGCGAATGAATCTACCACGAGAATCTCTAATCAATCATCCACAAATAGAATCTCTGGCCCATCAACTTCATAGTAGTTGAGTGGTGGAAGTTCCCAAGAAACCTCGATGATGCGTCTCATAGGGTGAAACTTTGAGTCGACATTAGTTTTGGAGGAAAGAACGGTGAACTTAGCTTAATTTGTGGCCACACGAAGAAGCTGATTACTTATCGAAAACTTTCGGTTCAACTTTCTATACAAAACCATTTATGGACATGATGTTAATTTGGTGACATGTATGAGCAATATAACTTACATTTTTTAGCATTGACACATTAGGTCTGTGTCTCTGGTATCTGACACATGTCAATGTGTGATGCCGACACGACACTGAGTCATGTGATTAATTCAAATATAAGTTTTTTTGTCAAATTGTTATTGATGTTTACTTGTCAGTGTTGTGTTCGATATCTGCGTGAGTACTACATAGTTCTCTAGACACCTACCAAAAACCAATTGAAGTTAAAGATGAGCAATCAAAAACTACGATAAGAGTTTGCATAGTTCAGACCTTTAAATATGTCTAAACCATTAGGGTTTGCAAATGATGAAATTAATTTCTCAAATCCAAAAAGTAGATTGCAGCTCAATGAAACGACATTCGTTTGAGTTGAATCAACGAAGAAAATGAAGAGAAAAAAAGGGATCAAAGTTGTGACGTCTAAAAAAAATTGAACTTTTTAAACTGTCAATGCTACTGCTCAAGCACCAACACCTCCGGAACTACATTACCAATCAAATGATAAGTCAGAGAAGTTGGTAATTTCAGCGGTGTGGCACTTGAACAGTGTCATTGGGACAGGAATAACCAATAGACATCTCTGTCAAATTGCAATTGTTAGTCATTCATTTGTTATCTTTATATAGAACAACTTCACGTATTATGTTTCTTTGCTAGCAATATGGGACTAAAAACCCTATTTTTACTAGGGTCTTGTTAACGAGTGCCGGGGGCACTCTTTAAGCATACCAAAAGAAGAAACTATTTCATACAAAAGTCAAATATTTCAATTTCCAATGTATTAGTTACATAAGTTTTCAAAAAAAGTTAACTTTTAAAGGTCTTAAAAGAGTGTTTTGGGGAACTCGTTAACATTTCGCTTTTTTCTATTTACTTTCACCTCACTTGCACACATATCAGTACTACTTACTTGCAATGGTCTATGATCGATTGTACCGTGGCCTCTAGTATTTCACTTCCTTCGTAAGGAAGCTAACGAAGTATATACTTATTCTGTTTTTAGGTTCAAGCAACAATGACATCCATTCATTTAAAATTGTTCCTAACCATATTCATATTCAAGTATCTAAGTTTCCTTCTAAATAAGGGTTTGAGTTTTTCTTTCTTTAAGGATTCATTACTGCCCAGAACCAAAAGATCCCAAGAAACCTCAATGACGCGTCTCATAGGGTGAAATTGTGAGTCGACATTAGTTTTGGAGGAAGAAACGGTGAACTTAGCTTAATTTGTGACCACACGAAAAAGCTTATTACTTATCCAAAACTTTCAATTCAACTTTCTTTACCAAACCATGTATGGACATAATGTTAATTTGGTGGGATGTATGAGCAATGTAACATACATTTTGTAGCACCGACGTACACATTAGATTTGTGTCTCTTGTTTCTGACACATGTCAATGTTTGATGCCGACACGACATCGAGTCATGTGATTACATTTAAATGTAAGTTTTTTTCAAATTATTATTGATGTTGACGTATCAGTGTCGTATTCGATAACTGCATGAGTACTACATAATCCTCTAGACACCTATCAATAACCACGTGTCAGTGTCGTGTTCGATAACTGCGTGAGTACTACTAAGTCCTCTAGACACCTACCAAAAACCAATTGAAGGTAAAGAAGAACAATCAGAAACCACGATTAGAGTTTGCATAGTTCAGACCTTTAAGTATGTCTAAAGTCTAAACCATTATGGTTTGCAAATGATGAAATGAATTTCTAAAATCCATGTAGAATTGCAACTCAATGAAACGACATTAGTTTGAGCTGAATCAACAAAGAAAATGAAGAGAGAGAAAAAAGGGATCAAAGTTGTGATTTCTAAAATAAAATTGAACTTTTTAAACTGTGAATGCTACTACTCAAGAAACTCACCACTGGAACTCCACTACCAATCAAATGATAAGTCGGAGAAGTTAGTAGTTTCAGTGGTGTGGCCCTTGAACAGTGTCATTAGGACAGGAATAACCAAAAGACATCTCTGTCAAATTGCAATTGTTAGTAATTCACTTACCATCTTATATAGAACAACTTCACGTGTTATGTTTCTTTCCTAGCAATATGGGACTAAAAGCCATATTTTTACTCTCTACTTTCACACCCACTTGGCACTTGTAGTAACATATCAGTACTACTTACTTCCAAATTGCAATGTTCTATGATCGAATTGTACTGTGGCCTCTAGTAATTCAAAGAATTGATGTATGTCCACCATCTTATGATCCAATAATTAAGATTATTTTCAGACAACTACTTATATAAGATCACTTTTCCAACGTAGCAAATTCTTTATAATCAACATCACATTATAAGTTACATAAGCATTCTTAAATTGATATTTAGAAATACCATAATTGAACTGAAACAAAGTTGAAGAAAAAAGTTGCAAAGACCATAAAGAATAGTGGTATATAAAAGTTGGCTCAATTTTTAACTGTGTGAGATTGTTCACTTTTTCAATATGATTTCATACCTTCTGCTTTTAATTGTGCCTTCTTCAACCACTTGTTTGGCTTTCTGTAAACATTTACTAAACATTTTTTTCTTTACTAAACATGAAATTAGAAAAGTACAATCCTACTGGAAAAATCTCGCACCAACATAAACCACGCTACTGATAAATGGAACAACCTTGAAGGCCGTGTTGGCTTTGCTAAGCTTGAATGGTTGGTTTATGATGTCTTTTTTCTGCATAATAATCATTGTTTTAATTTCCAGTTTTTTTTTTTTTTTTTTAACTTAAAGCATATTTCTTCTCTAATTGACCAGTTTTGCATTACATGTTTGTTTCTCAAATTAATAGATCAAGCTGGTTAGGGTGTCACATTTGATCGGGCTACGCGAATAGATTTGATGGGAATGTGTACTTTCGTCATACAATTTGATATTTTGAACAGTGTAAGCCATTTTGGGGTATCAAAATACATGCTACTGTTAGAGTAAAGATAACTTTCTGTTTTATGTTATTCACTTTGAAACCATCATGCTACTTTAAGTATAAAATAGACAGGTTTATTTTGCTGCAATTCAATAAGTTTGATACTATAAGTTAATAAAACAGTACATGCTGCCATAGCCTCCAAGCGAGAATCATGCTTGGAAGGATACTCCAAATTTATGAAATGATATATGGATGCCAGTTGTAATTGAATAACTAAATTTGGTTTATACATGAATGACATGATCATCCTAACACAACATAATTTATTCAAATTAAATGTATACATGATTAGAACATCATCAGACACAATGTTAATATGGTAGGGAACAAACATGATTTTGTGAAATATGAACGACTAAACATGATTTTGTATGCAAGACCTGGTCTTTTTCTTATCACAGTCAAGAATAAGCATATGAAAGACATTTGCAATCCTAAGCATAAGCATAACCCTCCTATTGCAATCATAAGAATGGTCACATCTATGACGAACGGTAGAGGCAAGCCAATTCTTCAAATTGAAGAAGTGTTTACGCAGTAGTTATGCCTTTTTTGTTGTACCTATTCAATGTCAAATGCAGTGATGATATATCACTTTGGCTATCTCATGTTTTGTTGTCCTTTTTTTTAAACAGAAAGTTTCCTTTTAACATTATAGCATATATATTCTTAACGGAATCATGGAATCTCAGGGATAAAGATTTTAGTGATCAGTAAGAAAGTAAACATAAGAGTATTTATATGAGAGATACTAAGGTCGTTCATATAAAATTGAAGGCTCGACTCTCATAATAGAAATAGGCCTCTAATAAAATAAAAACACAATTCTGTGAAAAAGAAGGAATTGTTGTGATTCTTTGAAATAACTTTTTAAATTGATTGATTAAGTGATTATATAAATTGAATGGTTTGATAACATTGAATTCTTGTCCAAAAAGGAGAACTACAGTCTAAAGGATAGATGTATGTTGGATTGGTGGTGGTTATCAGTGTGTGTGGTAGTGCATGGCTGAGAGATGGAGGTCGGGAGGGAACACGCGAGAGTTTGAGAAGGAGAAAAAAGTAGCGTTGTTGTTGGAAGAAATAAGAAACAAGAACATGTTTTTTTTTCTCCTTTGATTGGGGGTGGGTATTGGTAATTTGTTTTTAGGCCCGTCACCTTTGGTGGCCCAGCTCAACCGGTTGAGCTGTTTGCTCACCCCCAAGGACGGGTCCTAGGAGATGCTTATAGAAATTCATAGTATAATGAAAGATTGATAAAAGAATATGGAATGGTACAATGAGTGTTCCTACATATAGAGATTTGTTGGAGCAACTAACTATAACCAAGCTACTAACTCTTGTTAGCTCTAGTTTATACTGTAATACTTACATTTTATATTAAATAACACAAGCATTTGTTAAGTTATTGCTGAGTTTTTTCAAGACCTCCAAGTCTGATAGCAATTTCAGATTCCGTACTAAGCTTGTACGAGCATAATGTTAATTTGGTTGTATGAGCAATGTAACAAAATTTTGTATTTGATACCGACATGACCTAGACCCTGACTCATTAAGGTTGGAAATGTGAAAATGAGTCGAGCTAAGTCAAAGTTTTTTTAATTTGCAAAATTGAGTCGAGCTTAGTCAAACTTCAAACTTATTTGAACTCGGTAAAATTTAGTTCGGCTCAAGATTTAACTCGAGTTCATTCTCAGCTCGATATGTTCAATTAAAGAATCAAATGAACAAAAAAAAAACATTATATTAGCAAGGTGTTTTGTAAAACTAAAGACCCGTTGTAACGGAAAAAATATGACCTTACTTTCTTAGTTGATTATTATTCATTTGGTGAATGAATAGGATACTTCTACGTTACACCTCATAAATTGAGGTGTACCGGTACTCCTACTTCAAAAATTTATAATTAACGATTATTTTATGAAGTAAAGAGTTATTTATCAATATTTATATTTTAGAAAACATCATTTTATAAGAAAAAACATCATTTCATTGTTTATAAGAATTATATTAAATTTTTTACATTTTCTCATAAAAACTAATCAATATTCTTTGTTATATGTAACAAAAATTCAAAAAAAATAAATTTTATTTCGTCGTCGCTTTTGATAAATACGATTTAATTATTGTAATTGTCAATGATAGAAAACAGTTCTTTTTCTTCAAAAGAACAACTCGTTTAATTATTAATTTAATAATTTCATGTACCAATACACTCAAATTGTTGGGTATACCATAGAATTTATCGAATAAAAAACCTTTTATAACAATTGGGCAATCGGTAGTACTTAATTTCAGACGATGTGCGACTAAGACAGAAGTCAAATTTTCTTGCCTTTGCTTTTTCCTTATTTTATTGTTTTTACAGAAGAGCAATGTTATTTGAACATCAATGTGATTGACAACCACATGGACAACCATCTTTTTACAAAGAAAATCATGTATTGACACGAAAATCAAAGCAATAGAAAGAGAAAGTAAAAATATAATGTGGATATGAGAGAAAGTTGTCACAAAAATTGTTAGAAAATGATTGTACATATATCATTTCTTTTTACGGAATTCTGTTCTTCCATTAGAAATGAACTACAATCCCAATCTTCTTCTTTTTTAATTAATTAATTTACAATATCAGACCTGGTACACAAGCAATAATAATAATAAGTGTTTACAACTGTGAGATTTCTAAATGTTGAATATCTAAAAACTAATAGTTTATGAAGCAAACGAGTCGAACTATACATAGTTTAAGTTTAACTTATTTGTTTAACGAATTTAATTTTCAACTCAAGTTCGATTCATTTAGTTGACGAATCAAATTCAACGAATTAATTACCGAATTGAGTCTCAAACTATTTTCGAACTCGTTCAATTCATTATCAGTTGTTAATTTTTTTTTAAGAATTGTTAGATTACATTTAATTATGTCAATTTTTAAATTATTATCAAGGTCGATGTATTAGTGTTCACACCTTTAAGTATGTCTAAACCATTAGTGTTTTTGCAAACCAATCCAAGAAGGCGAGTTGTAGTCAATGAAATGACTTTAGTTTGAGTTGAATCATATCATATAGAGATAACAATAATTTAGTTAAGTTGTAAGGATGTTACTTATTATGTGAATTGCAGTTCGATCATTGGTAAATTTTTGCGCCGATCAGAGTGTCAATTCCATAAGGTTTGTAATTGGATTCTGCAAAGGTATAAAGGTTTATTGTTGTTTTAAAACACACTAGATTCTTCGGTATTTCCCATAGGCACAATGTTGTAAATAGTTTGCAGACATGAAAAAAGAATAACATCACAAACCATATCTTGAACATAGATTTCGACTCTAAGAAAAGGCCGGAAAACCAACCAAGAACAAGAAGAAGACATAAGTATGAATGATAGACCACATTATTAAGAAAAATTGGATTTTTGGGCAAGTTACATAACAGTATTATCTATACTTGTGAAAAGATTACGTTAACGTTTGAAAAGTATGAACGATGTTTTTTTTTTTTTTTTAATGAAATTTTAATTTTGATTAAAACTAAAAATATAAATGTTTGTTAATTTTAAGGTATAACAAAGCAAACACTTGTCAAAAAAAAAAAAAAAAAAAGCAAACTAAACATGATTATATATTTAAATTCCTTCAAAAAAAAATGATTATATATTTAAATGACACCAACAATATAACAAAAAATATAATCTAAATTCTTTTTTTAATGACACCAACAACAATCTTTATTATAGAAAAAGTTGTTTAAGAGTATAATTAGGATAATGAAAAAGTAAGCATAGATATACTAATCTACTTTGTTACACTTTTTAAATGATTAAGCACACAAAAAAATGGACATATATATACTATCATATCAGGTTCGCTACATTCTTTTTAAATATTTAAATGTATTCTTATCTATTTGTTACAAGTGTTATTTGTATTAAAAAATGATGGTATATTTGAAAAAAGAAAAAAGTCAGGTCAAAAGAGCTGAAATGAGTTATTTTCTTTATATATAGTATTAAGGGTGGGAATAGGCCATGCCGTTCGTCAGGGGCCTATGGCCCGACCTACAAAAGCCTGGTTAATAAATGGGTTAAGTTTGAGCTTTTTAAAAAGCCTATTAATTTAATTAGGCCGGGCTTAAGCTTATTAAAAAGCCTATCAAGCTATCAGACCGGCTTGTATACGAGTATATTACATTTTTCCATATTTATTATTTATATTTATATTTATATATATATATCAAAAAGAATATCCTTCAAATTCTCATACCACAATTATTTTTCAGTTTTTTTATTTATTTTGTATTTGGGATACAACACAACTCTTCGTATTTCCCTCGTACATAAAATAAACTTCATCTAACGAGGCAAGCGTTACTCACACCAATTACCAACCACCAAAAATTAAAAGATAACACACGGTACTCACATCAATAAATTTTACAATTCTGTTTTATTAGTTTAATTTGTATCTAATTAATGTTTGTCTTTATATTAAGTATATTGTACAAATTGAAAGGAAAAAAAATTTGATGAAAAGACTTTGTTTGAAATTTGTAACACAAACTAGATTTTTAGTCAGGCTAATAGGTCAGACCATACTTTTAAAAAGGCCAAGCCAGACTTAAAATAAAGCCTTTGACAGGCAAAAGGTAAGGCTTAGGCTTTAGTTTTTTCAACTAGGCCTAGCCTATTTAAGCAAAGCCCGACTCATTCCCACCCCTATATAGTATAGATATCTATATATATTTCATAATAATTTTTATAGTCCTAACTATCTAATCTGAAAGCGAAAAAAATATAGGCTAAAATATGCTTTTGATCCCTGCAAATATAGCGAATTTAAGTTTTTGTTTCTAGTAAAAAAAATATTTGAAAAACATCCATGCAAAATTTTTTGTTTTTTAAAATAGTCTTTGACCCCACTTTATTGCTGATGTAACACATTTTAGTCTACATAGCAGTTGTTGACCATGTAATCATGCATACGTGGTAATTCACTTATTTAAAAATCGTTTTTAAAAGGGTTAAATATGTTTTTGGTCCCTATAAATATGTCAACTTTTTCGTTTTAGTCCCTCTAAAAAATTTCTTCAACTTTTAGTCCCTCTAAAATTATCAATCTTCACTTATGGTCCCTCCTTTAAAGTAAAATTATATGTAGAATTCATATTTTTGAATAAAATTATGCAGAAAATATCATAATATTTTAAGAATCTCTCCCAAAAAAATTTAGAATTTTTTAACGAAACATGAATTTAATATGATTTTTTATATGTATTAAGGTTAACAATTCATATTTAATTTATGATTTGTTAAAAATTTCTAATTTTTTTTGGGAATTTGTTTTAGAATATTTTACACATTTTTATATAATTTTATTAAAAAAATACAAAAATTATATTAAAAATAGGCACCAAAAGTAGTGATTGAAAATTTTATATGGACTAAAAGTTGAAGAAAATTCATTCTTTCATTCATTAAACCTAAATTTCTCTAAAATTTAAATCCAATTCATCTTCTTACAAATTCAAACCTATAAAAAAATCAGAAGCAGCAAGGGAAGGGGCAAAACCAGAATTGCAAACTAGCAAGCTGATATAACAAAATGAAGCCCCCTGCATACTATAACAAGCGGACTATGTAGGAAAAAAATACAACAAAATGGAAGAAATTAGCGTTGTAACAACACAAACCCTCACATTACAAAAACCTGCATCAATAGATGAAGGGCCGAACAACACAAACCCCCATAACCACCAAACCATGTGGCTGTTCTCACTCTCCTTCTCACGAGACTCTCTTCCATCACCATGTCGTCACCGTCATTCGCCGCCGTGTTGATGAAGAAGAAGAAAAACGGAATCCAAAGAACCATGTTCTGGTTATTTATTTCAATTAAAAATTAAATGTATTTTTTAAGAAAAACTAATTTTCTATGAATTAAAACGATTTTAAAATATTTAAAATAATGTAAAATGCCACTTTTGTGCCACATGTACAGGATAATACAGTCAGCACCTGCCATATGCAAAAATGGGCCAAATCATCAATAAAGTAGGACTAAGAACTATTTTAAAAAACAAAAAATTTTGCATAAATGAAATTCAAATTTTTATTTTACCAGTGACCAAAACTCAAATTCCCTATATTTGTAGGGACCAAAACTCAAATTCGTTATATTTGTAGGGACCAAAAACATATTTTAATCCAAAAAAAAATACAATAGCAAAGTTGTGATTTCTAAAGAATTTTCTGAACTTTTTAAACCATCGTCCAATGTGACTGAGCAAGACAAAGACCACCAAAACTATACTACCAATTAAATGTTAAGTCGAAGAAATCGACAGTTCTGATGGTCAAGGTGGCTTGAACAGTGTCATTGAGACAGTGATAGCCAATAGACTTCTCTGTGCAATTGCAAATGTTTGTAGTCATCTTATCTTATATAGAACAACTTCACATGTGTTATGTTTCTTTGGTAGCAATGTGGGACTAAAAGCCATTTTATACTCAACTTTTACACCTCACTTCACACTTGTAGTAACATATTAGTACTACTTACTTGCAATGTCCACCCTCTTATGTTCCAATAATTGAGATTATTTTCAGACAACTACTTGTATAAGATCAATTTTCCAACGTAGCAAATTCTTTATAATCAACCTCATATTATAAGTTACATAAGCATTCTTAAATTGATATTTAGAAATATCATAATTGAATTGAAACAAAGTTGAGGAAAAAAATGGCAAAGACCATATAGAATCGTAGTATATAAAAGTTGACTCAATTTTTAACTCTGTTAGATTATTCACTTTTCAATACGATTTCAAACCTTCTGCCTTGAAGCAGCATTACATATTTCAAAAATTCTACTGAGAAATAAGGTATGCGTGCCTTCTCTAACCACTTAATTGGCATTGCTTTTTTTCTGTAAAACATTGACTGCACATTTTTTTTCACCAAACATTCGCTAAACATGACTTTAGAAAATTACAATCCTATTGGAAAAAACCTCGCACCAACATAAACCACGCTTCTGAAAAATGGAACACAATTTGCTCGACACCTTAAATCACTAACACATTTCTAAAAGCTATTACATTAATGAGTAGTGATATTTGAACAACCAATTGATACCACAACTTTTGGTGACAACTTCTTTTTTCTCTCTTTTCATTGGTTAAAATCAATGGAGAGAGAAAAGGAAGAGAAAGAATAAGAAGATAATGTGAAGAGAAAATTATCAAAAAATTGTTACAAAGTGGTTGTACAAATATCATTTTTCTACGTTAATTAATCTTTCCGCTTGTCTTTTATTTTTACATATGCATGATGACCAAAATATTGGCATTGATTAGTCTTTACACTTGAGTCGCCGATATCAGTTTCCTCGGTAAGACAAATTTCCGGTATGAATTATATATATAACACCCCATAGAAGCATTGTTGCTTGACAAAAAACCTTGGATGCCTAATACCGAAGGAGGCGATTTTCAAGTATTGTGTCTGTAAAAGAACATTACATGGTTCCGTTAAGTAAGGGAATAACTGCATAAGATAATGCAAACCATGAGATTTAATAAGCGATTTTGGGTTTTCTTAGTGCAACCGATAGTTCTGAAAGTTGTTTCTTGTTTAACAAGTCGTACGATTTCGTTTGTTGTGGCCCTCCTGCAATATAGCAGCACTCATAGTTAAAACAGTTACCATTATGGATGCCCTTAGTAAAACTAAATGATAATTATAAAGAAAAAGATAAAGTTATCCACATTTAATGAATACATTTCTGTTTTTAACATTGTAGCATATATATTCTCAACAGAATAAAATTTCATTAATTTGTTTATGTAATATTACATCCTATATTTACATAACACAAACATTTGGTAAGGTATTGCTCAGTTTTTTCAATACTTCCAAGTCTGGTAGCAATTTCAGAAACTATAATTCGGTGATTTGTATGGACATATGTTAATTTGGTGACATGTATGAGCAATGTAACATACATTTTGTAGCACCGGTATTTATGATTCATGTGTATGGTATTCGACACGTGTTAGTATTTGTTACAGAGATGACCGTGACCCGTGTGGCACTATGGTTAAATTCTTTTTTTTTTTTTTAAGAATTGTGTGGTTACATTTAATTATGTAAATTTTCAAATTATTATTGGTGTCGACGTGATAGTGTACTCATGTTTGGTGACTATGACAAACCAATTGAAGTTAAAAATGAACAATAAAAAATCTAAGATTTATTTATATTTAATCATGCTTATCTCGATACAAATTCCCGCTCCCTCGGATGCATATTTCACATCTTTGAGTATGTCTGAACCATTAGTGTTTGCAAATGATGGAATGAATTTCTAAAATCCAAGAAGGCAAGCTATAATCAATGAAATGACTTTAGTTTGAGCTGAACTGAAAGAATGTTACTTATTATGTCAATTGTAGTTCGACCATTGGTAAATCTTCCGGTTGTTCCGATCGGGGAGTCAATTCCATAAGGTTTGTAATCATATAGAGAGTCTCCAAAGATAAACAGACTACTTGATATTTCTCATAGACACTGTTGTAAATAGTTTGCGGACATGAAAAGAATAAGCATCACCAACCATGTCTTGATCATAGATTCCGTCTCTAAGAAGAAAATATAATGAAGCTAGTGAATCCAGAATAACCAACCAAGAACAAGACGAAGACATAACTCATAAGTATTAATGATGGACCATACAAATAATTGGTTTTTTGGCAAGTTACATTACATTATTATCTATAATATAATCTTTTTCATAATAATTATCCTGAGATAGAGTGCTAACAAGCTAATATGAAATCAAAAAAGAAAATGATCAAGGTTATGATGTCTAAAGAAATTTTTGACTTTTAAACCGTCCAACGCCACTGATCCAACGCCAACATTACCACCAAAACTACTGCTACCGATCAAATGAAAAAGTCGGAGAAGTCCGCAGTTTCGCTAGTAAAGATGACAGGGGAACGGTGGCATTGGGACAGCGATAGCCAATAGGCTAGGCACCTCTGTGAAACTGCAATTGTTAGTAATTCACTTGCAATCTTGTATATAACAACTTCACATGTGTTATGTTTCTTTCCTAGCAATGTGGGACTAAAAGTCATATTTCAAAAAATTGATGTATGTCCACCATCTAATGATCCAATAATTGAGATTATTTTCAGACAACTGCTCATATAAGATTACTTTTCCAACGCAGCAAATTCTTTACAATCAACCTCATAAGCATTCTTAAATTGATATTTAGAAATCTCATAATTGAATTGAAACAAAGTTGAGAAAAAAAGTGGCGGAGATCATAAAGAATAGTGGTATATAAAAGTTGGCTCAATATTTAACTATGAGATTGTTCGCTTTTTCAATATAATTTCATCGCTGATATCAGTTTCCTAGGTGATATAGATTTCAAGTATCGATTATATATAACACCCCGTAGAAGCATTGTTGCCTGACCAAAAACCTTGGAGATACGTAATACCGAGTAGTAGATTTTTAAGTATTGTGTCTCGTAAAAGAACATGGTTCCGTTAAGTAAGGGAATAACTGCATAAGGTAATGCAAACCATATACATGATTTCAGGTTTTCTTAGTACGGCAGATAGTTCTGAAAGCTGTTTCTTTATCCCAATTGATGGATTCTTCGGGAGTCCAAGAGAGCTTTCGCGAACCAAAATGGTTATGAAGAATTGGAGAGCAACGAGAAGGCTGAAAACCATAAACATGGATTGTGGAGAGAGATGGCCGA
The DNA here is from genome assembly GCF_003473485.1 of Medicago truncatula. Taxonomy (NCBI): domain Eukaryota; kingdom Viridiplantae; phylum Streptophyta; class Magnoliopsida; order Fabales; family Fabaceae; genus Medicago; species Medicago truncatula. The sequence continues at coordinate 12,147,741 of NC_053043.1, read as the reverse complement.
TGAAAATCCCACCAAGAAGGTTGCCGAGGACTCCTCCTAAAGAGGAAGCTATCCAAACAAATGAATGGAGGTTGCCTGAGGAAGATGGTAGTTGAAAGTGCTTGGTTGAAGACGGAGGCTGTTTACCCATCTTGGCAACGATGGCATCATTTGCTAGCTCAGTTATTGAAGCGCCTAAATTGCTAAGAAGATATATAGAGATTACTAAGGCTGTTTACCCATCTCAGCAACAAACAGATATGCTTGATGGAGAGATTGCTATTGCTAGCCATGACAGTGCCTGCAAGAAAGCTGCGTAAACAAATTTAAGGAAATATTTAGCAATTTAGTTATAAACAATGGAAGTACAAATTTTAAATGGAATAAAATGATAAAAAATTGAATAATTTAAAGTTCATGATAGATAATATGATTATCCTTAAAGATTTGGCAAAATTTGACAACTTTTACTTAATAATTGAATACTATCAAGATCAAAGAAAGAGACAGCTTGCATGAAAATGGAAAAATGTTAACAAAGCTGAGAGAACATATTTCCACCAATATCAACTCCAATCTTAGCAACCAAGAAACTAGGGACGATATTTCCACCAAAAAAAGGGATCAAAGTTGTGATTTCAAAAAAAAAATTGAACATTTTAAACTGTCAATGCTACTATTCAGACACCATCACCACTTGAAACTACACAACGGATCAAATGATAAGGTAGAGAAGTTGGTAGTTTCAGCGGTGTGGCACTTGAACAGTGTCATTGGGACAGGAAAATAAAGTATGTGTGCCACCATCACATTTCTAAAAGCTATTACATTAATAATTTATTCAATCCCGATTGGCTGGACGGGTTTTTATTTGTGTCATGAACAAATATTAGCTAAGAATGCTTTAATTATCTCCGTCATTGTCATGATCTTTCCATATCCTCTCTCTTCATTAACGTCGACCCTCAAGTTGTATTAGAAGTGGTATCTAAGATGAAGCATACTCTCTCTCTAATCTGAAATAACGCTCAAATTTCTGTGCAGCGTGAAGCGAATGGTTGTGATGAGATTCTTGTTAAGAGAGATAATTTCAGTTCTGTCAAATTGATGGTCTTGAATCCTCCTCCATTTTGTAATGTCTTCCCAAGTTTGTTTTGTATCTTCGTCTTTTTTCCATTACGGGGTACCCTCGTCTTGTTCATTAGCTTTTTTATAAATCCATTTTCTTATAAAATCAATATTATAGAAATCCTACTTCATCGGTTTATGGATTCCGCTGTCAATTAACTGTATTAATCTACCTTTATTTTATTATAATAGTTATTGTTATAGTAAAAGAATACAAGAGAGAACGATTTGGAATAGATTTTGCTCTCATGCAATGTCAAGTGCTCACATTCAATATAATTATGAGTACTTCAATAAAATCTCCATCAACGTCAACAAAGATACATTTAGAATTCTAGTGTCGGTCTAAAAGATACAATTCAATTCAGAGCTAGGTCATGGCTCTTACATGCTTTTGGTGGCTGAGATTGTTTCACTCTCACCAACTGAGGGATGTTGAAGGAATCAACATCTCCCCATCAGTTTTTTCAACTTTCCTCTTATCAATTGTGTTAATATTGATGTAGGATTGCCAACATTGATACCTTTATTAGTTTTTTTTTTAACAAGCCAATCAAATCCATCGAAATTGGTAAATCAAAAATCAAAATCGAGACCTAACACACTCTAAGATTTTAAGCCAACACCACTAAACCAACTTAAGATATGTTATTCGCATTTTCAACTAATGTGCATTGACACATGATTGACATTTTATTGGACCTAGATTGCGTGCATTTTAGTTTTCAAGTATTCATGCATTTGACCAAATTTGGCCTGTTTGTGCAAGATCTAACAACTCACAACACACCAATAAAAATGCATTTAATATTTTGAATGGCCAAGGTTAACATTGCAATTGGAACAAATCACATTTTATTCATCTCTTCCTTTAAAGAAGAGTGTCTCAGATTTGCTAACAAGTTAGTCCACCGATTATTCTCACGATACATATGACAAAATGAGATTCTCCATTCAGGGCTGTGGAGAAGAGAGATCATTGTTGAATCAAGATGAGTTTTGAACATGTCTCTGAAGTTTTGATGATAATAAAGTATGAAAAGAACAATTAGATATGTTAATGTGAGTTTAAGTGTGCAGAATCATAAACTTAATTTCTGACTCTGAAAGTCAAGTTTTTAGTTCTGAAGTATACGCATAATCTGAAAGAAAAGAAAAGCTAGAATGACTTGGAACAGGATCTAAAGAAAGGTCAACCAGAAAGTCAACTATCTAATCATAAGAAGCTTATCTCTCAGAATCTGAAGGAATGAAGACTCTACAGGATTGAAGCATCTAAAGACCATTTCACCAACTGAAGACTTTGACCAGTTTTGTCGTCTTCTGAAGCAAGGTCGCTATCAAACTCTGAATAGTACAATTTGTCGTCTTCTGAACATGTGCAGATACAAACAAGAAAATTTAAAGACAAAAAGAATTCAACGGATCATTCTTTCTGTAGCAAAGGATCTTCAAAGATTATTCAACGGCATTAACCATTTGAGGAAATATTTTAACGTTTCTGGTCAAGCTTCTCGTGGACTCTTTGATGTGCTGACACACTTCAACAATGGCTCTTTGAATTTCCCCTATATAAGGACCTGAGTAGTTTAAGAAAAATAATAAGACTTCTGTCATTTTACACGTGTCCTTACTTTGTCAAATTATATAGTGCACAAACATTTAGAGAAATTCTTACAAACTCTTATCTTAGAATTTCTAAGTATCAGAAGTCATCTGATTGTATATCAAGTGTAAACACCAATCTCTTTTTATTTGATTAAACTTATATTGTAGAAGTCTTTTTCTTGTGTGATTGAGCAAAAGAAGCCTCTTACTTGTGTGTTTGAGCAATTTGTAATATGTGAGATTATAGTGAAAATCTTTTGAAAATGTAAGGGGACTGAACTACTCTCGGTTTGTGGAAGGAAATTTACTTGTGTCGTCTCTTTCTCTTCTCTCTCTTCGTGTTTAGTTAATTTTCGCTGCATTACTCTATTTTAGACTCTGATAAGAACTCTGCTGCTGTAAACTGTTTTTGATGAACACTAAGATTGTGAGGAAGATACGGTGAACTCAGCTTGATTAGTGACAAGGCCAAGAAGCTGATTACTTATCAACAAGTTCCTATTAAACTTTCTATACAAAACCATGTATGGACATAATGTTAATTTGGTGACATGTATGAGCAATGTAACCAGTGGCGGATCTTGAGTGAATTTATTGGGGGTGCCAAACCACCATCAAATATATATAAATCAATTTCAAGAAATAGATAAAAATAATCACTTGTTGTAGTGGTTGAAATTGTTTGAAAGCACCAAATGGATGCAAGTTCGAACCCCTGCTAGTGGTTTTTTTGAATAAAAAATGTAAATACGAGAGAAAAATGTCAAAAAATATGGCGTGAGTGTCGAACTCGCGACCGTGGGGGGACTATAAGACTAACTTACCGCTGAAACATTACTAAAATAATATGCCTAATATGATATATATTGGAAACCCAGGGGATGCCATGGTACCCATGGGTCTCTACTAAGATCCGCCCCTGAATGTAACATACATTTTGTATGAGCAATGCAACATACGTTTTGTAGCACCGACACTTTTGATTGGTGTGTTCAGTTGTGTCATTTTCATAAAATATTACCGATGTCGATATGTGTGTCAGATGACTAAGTCAATGCTACATAGTCCTATATCATCTACTAAAAACCTATTGAAGATAAAGATGAACAATAAAAAACTATGATTTATTTATAATTTAGTCATACTTGTCTCGATACAAATTCCTGCTCCCTCTGATGCATAGTTCACATCTCTGAGTATGTCTGAACCATTAGTGTTTGCAAATGATGGAATGAATTTCTAAAATCCAACAAGGTGAGCTGCAATCAATGAAATGTCTTTAATTTGAGCTGAACCACACAAAGATAACTAATAGTTCATAATAATATAGTTAAATTGAAAGAATGTTACTTATTATGTCAATTGCAGTTCGACCATTGGTAAATCTTCTGGCTGCACTGATCGGGGAGTCGATTCCATAAGGTTTCTAATCAAATTCAGTAAAGGTAGGAAGGTTATTGTTGTTTTCCCTATCATAAGAGTCTCCAATGAAACACACTAGGTACTTGATATTTCTCAGACACAGTGTTGTAAATAGTTTGTGGACATGAAAAGAATAAGCATCACCAACCATGTCTTGATCATAGATTCCGTCTCTAAGAAGAAAATATAATGAAACTAGTGAATCCAGAATAACCAACCAAGAACAAGATGAAGACATAACTCATGAGTATTAATGATGGACCACACGAATAATTGGTTTTTTGGTAAGTTACATTACATTATTATCTATAATATAATTTTTTTTCATAATAATTATCTTGAGATAGAGTGCTAACAAGCTAATTTGAATATGAAACAAAAATGATGAAGGTTATAATGTTTAAAGATTTTTTTTACTTTTTAAACCGTCCAACGCCACTGATCCAGTGCCAATATTACCACCAAAACCACTACTCACGATCAAATTAAAAGTCGGAGAAGTCTATAGTTTCGCTGGTATTACTGGACGGGAACAGCGGCATTGGCACAGCGATAGCCAATAGCACCTCTGTGAAACTGCAATTATTGGTAATTCACTTGCCATCTTATATATAACAACTTCACATGTGTTATGTTTCTTTGCTAGCAATATGGGACTAAAAGCCATATTTACACTGTCTACTTTCACACCTCACTTGGTAGTTTTGTAGTAACATATCAGTGCTACTTACTTGCAATGCTCTATGATCGATTGTACTGTGGCCTCTAGTATTTCAAAGAATTGATGTATGTCAACCATATTATGATCCAATAATTGATATTTTTTTCAGACAACTACTTATATAAGATCACTTTTCCAGCGTAGCAAATTCTTTATAATCAACCTCACATTATAAGTTACATAAGCATTCATAAATTGATATTTAGAAATATCATAATTGAACTGAAACACAAAAAGTGGTAGAGACCATAAAGAATATTGGTATATAAAAGTTGGCTCAATTTTGACTGTATGGGATTGTTCACTTTTTCAATATGATTTCATACCTTCTGCCTTCAAGCAGCATTACATACCTTCTTCAACCACTTGTTTGGCTTTGCTTTTCTATGAAACATTGACTAAACATTTTTTTCTTTACTCAACATGAAATAAGAAAATACAATCCTACTGGAAAATTCTAGCACCAACATAAACCACAATAGTGATAAATGGAACATAAAATTTGCTCAACACCTTAAATCACTAATACATTTTTAAAAGCTATTACATTAATTAGTCTTTATGCTTGTCTTTTGTTTTTACATATTCAGGTATGCATGATGACCAAAATATTGGCAACAAAGTACATGAAGCTTGTATCACAAGTCCAAGTGACAATCCTGAAAAATCACTTCCTGTTATCTTAATATAAGATGCAAGTGCAACACCAAGGTATCCACTCACAATGAATGCCAATGCAACAGCAGACATAAGAAATGCCATTATTGACCCTTCGCAACCTTGTGGACATAGCTGTGCTAATAACACAGTGAATGGCAGAAACTTAAAGAAAAATAGAACCTCCAAGAATCCTGAGAAAATCACAACATAGAGTGTGTCCAGCACGCCCATTTGTCTATAGAAGCCGTGCACAAATAAGACATCTGAAATCATTAAGAATGCAATTGTTGCTTGAATCGCTGATATCAGTTTCCTAGGTGATATAGATTTCAGGTATCGATTATATATAATACCCCATAGAAGCATTGTTTCCTGACCAAAAACCTTGGAGATACCTAACACTGACGAGTCGATTTTCAAGTATTGTGTCTGGTAAATGAACATGGTTCCGTTAAGTAAGGGAACAACTGCATAAGATAATGCAAACCATGAGATTGAATACGTGATTTCAGGTTTTCTTAGTGCGGCAGATAGTTCTGAAAGCTGTTTCTTTATCCCAATTGATGGATTCTTTGAAAGTCCGAGAGAGCTTTCGTGAACCGAAACGGTTATGAAGAATTGGAGAGCAACAAGAAGGCCAAAAAACATAAACATGGATTGTGGAGAGAAGCGGCTGATGAAAATGCCACCAAGAAGGTTGCCGGCGACTCCTCCTACAGAGGAAGCTATCCAAACAAAGGATTGAAGATTGCCTGAGGAAGATGGTTGTTGAGAGTGCTTGGTTGAAGACGGAGGCTGTTTACCCAACTCGGCAACGATGGCATCATTTTTTACCTCAGTTATTGAAGCTCCTAGAATACTAAGAAGAAGATATATAGAGATAGTGAAAACAGATATGCTTGACGGAGAGATTGCTATTGCTAGCCATGACAGTGCCTGCAAGAAAGCTGCATAAACAAATTTAAGGAAATATTTAGCAATATAGTTATAAACAATAGAAGTACAAATTAGACATGCAATAAAATGATAAACAATAGAACAGTTTTAAAGTTCATGATAGATATGATTATCCTTAAAGCATTGGCGAAATTTGATAACTTTCCCTTAATAAGGCAGCTTGCATGAAATTGGAAAAATGCCAACAAAGCTGCTCTTATGGACGAGAACATAACTGAAAAGGCATCAGTATCAACTCCAACTTTAGCAACCAAGAAACTAGGGACAATATTTCTACCAAAAAAAGGAGGGGGAGGCTCCAGAAAATCAGGTCAAACGAAAAGTTGCAGCCTGAGAGAACTTATTCATGCCATGTTTTGACGCATCGTGCAACTGGTTAATAATTTGCATATACTAGACGTAACCGATCCTTACCAGTCACCAAACCAGTTCCCTCCGAGCTAACATTTTGATGAGGATAAATTTTTAAGGTATTCTTGCTAATAAGTGAAAACTGGGATTCATAGCCCAAAGGGGACAGAACAGAAGAAACAGTTTACATGAAGTTCCACCATGTCACACTCACACCTAAGAAAAATATGACCCCATAGACCAATAAATACATGACAAGGTTTAATTATATCAACCTTTTATACCAAATGGAATGAACAATGCAGGGGTAAAGATTGCAGTGCGGCATAAGGTTATATAGTCACAACAACATATCCAGATTTAGTCTAGCATTGAATGAAGTAAAAACCAAGTCTCCAGTTTTAATAACCATTGTATGTCAGAAAATTAAAGGTGGATCAGAATCGAACTGACAGGGATGATCTGATAAGCAATTGCTGAAAATAAAATTCAAAATGAAGATAACTAAAAAATGCAGCACTTTCTCAATTTCAAGTAGCATTTGCTTGTGTTCTTAGAAACGGTTCTGATCATTGCCTCAAGTAAAAGTTGCAATCAGTTTTGCATTTTCATGAGTAGAACTACTGCTTTGAGGGAAATGGCTGATTCAAAATGTTCTTATTAGAGAAATGTACTTAGGCTAGTTATCGTTGTTATCTTCTTCGTTTTCATATGAACTTGTATGTATAAATAGTCTCTTGTATTCATTATTGACCAGTTTGCCTCAGGATGATTCTTTCTATCCCTTCTTCTATTATATATAAAAGAAACCAATTCAATAACCATTGACCTATTTTCCAGTTCCTAGAAATAATTGTGATTTATTACACTTCCTTCATAAGGAAGCTAACGAGTATATACTTATTCTGTTTTTAGATTCAAGCAACAACGACATTCATTCATTTAAATAGTTCCTAACTATATTCATATTCAAGTATCTAAGTTTCCTTTTGAATCAGGGTTTCGGTTTTTCTTTCTTTTGTTTATTCTTTCTTTTGGATTGATCACATTACTGGCCAGAATCCATAAGATCCCATTTTTTCTGTTCTGCCTTTGGACTGATGCAGGGAAAAAGGGGTAATGTGTTACTACTACTCACCCACAGAAACCTGGTATCAGGACATATTGCATTACACTACAAGGGAAATAAACATCCTTATCGATTCGAGATTCATAACGTGAACCGGAAGAACTATTTTCCAAATCATGGATCGAATCTTATAATGAATCGTAAGATATCACATATTTAATTTATACTCCGCCTTATCATGACTCTTCCAGCTTCTACGGCCACAACTGAGAGATCTTTTTCAGCAATGAAGATTATCAAGACTAGGTTGAGAAACAAAATGGGAAGTGGGTTTCTAAATGATAGCATGACGGTTTATATTGAAAGGGAAATTAGTGCAAGTATTAGTTATGAGTTGGTCATTGATGATTTCAAGTTAGTTGGATCGCATAACGAATTATTTTAATTTTCTAAGGTATGTAGTTTACTATTTTGATGAAACTTTGTGTTTGGCGTTTATTACAACAGACAAATTTATGTTTATATATCCGAGTATATTTTGCTGGCCCACCCGAGATATTTTTTCTACTTCCACCACCGTGGATTCCGCTGTCAATTAACTGTATTAGTCTATGATTTCATGCATGCTTTTAGTGGCTGCAATTGTGACATTATTGATATAATTAACTGGTTTGCTATATCATCAACTCCAATGCGAAGAGCACAGAGTTCTGCCGACACAGCAGATCAAGTTTTGAGTCTATTTTAGAAATCGTGAATGAATCTACCACGAGGATCTCTAGTTATTCATCCACAAATAGAATCTCTGGTGTCTTTCATGAGACCATCAACATTTATAGTAGTTGAATGGTGGAGGTTTCCAAGAAACCTCAATGATGTGTCACATAGGGTGAAACTGTGAGTAGTTTTGGAAGAAAAACGGTGAACTTAGCTTGATTTGTGACCACACGAAGAAGCTGATTACTTATCGAAAACTTTCGATTCAACTTTCTATACAAAATCATGTATGGACATAAATAATGTTAATTTGGTGACATGTATGAGCAATGTAGCATACATTTTGTAGCATCGACACTTTAGATCTATGTCTCAGGTATCTGACACATGTCAATATTGATGCCGACACAATATAGAGTCGTGTGATTACATTTAAATGTAAGTTTTTTTTTTCTTCAAATTATTACTGCTGTTGACGTGTCAGTGTCGTGTTTGATAATTGCGTGAGTACTACATAATCCTCTAGACACCTATCAAAAACCAATTGAAGTTAAAGATGAACAATCAAAAACTACGATTATAGTTGGCATAGTTCGGACCTTTAAGTATGTCTAAACCATTAGGGTTTGCAAATGATGAAATTAAATTCTCAAATCCAAGAAGTAGAGTAGCAGCTCAATGAAACGACATTAGTTTGAGCTGAATCAACGAAGAAAATGAAGAGAAAAAAAGGGATCAAAGTTGTGATTTCTAAAAAAAAAATTGAACTTTTTAACCTGTCAATGCTACTATTCCAGATAGCACCCCCAGAACTACACTACCGATCAAACGACAAGTTGGAAAAGTTGGCAGTTTCGGGGGTGTGGCACTAGAACAGTGTCATTGGGACAGGAATAACCAATAGACATCTCAGCCAAATTGCATTTGTTAGTCATTCACTTGTCATCTTTATATAGAAAAACTTCACGTATTATGTTTCTTTGCAAGCAATATGGGACTAAAAGCCATATTTATACTCTCTACTTTCACACCTCACTTGGCACTTCTAGTAAGATATCAGTCCTACTTACTTCCAAATTGCAATGTTCTTAAGCCTCTGGTATTTCAAAGAATTGACGTATAATTGAGATTATTTTCAGACAACTACTTGCATAAGATCACTTTTTCAACTTAGCAAATTCTTTATAATCAACCTCACATTATATGTTACATAAGCATTCTTAAATTGATATTTAGAAATCTCATAATTAAACTGAAACAAGGTTGAGGAAAAAAGTGGCGGAGATATAAAGAATAGTACCATATAAAAGTTGACTCAATTTTTAACTGTGTGAGATTGTTTACTTTTTCAATATGATTTCATACCTTCTGCCTTCAAGCAGCATTACATATTTCAGAGATTCTACTGAAAAATAAGGTATGTGTGCCTTCTCTAACCACTTGATCATAAAAGCAGTTTTGATTTTCTGTAAAACATTCACTAAACATCTTTTTTTCACAAAAACATTGGCTAAACATGACATTAGAAAATTACAATCCTATATATGAAAAATCTCGCACCAACATAAACCATGCCACTGAAAAATGGAAGTATGGAACACAAAATTTGTTCAACCCCTTAAACCACCATCACATTTCTAAAAGCTATTACATTAATAATTTGTCTTTACACTTGTCTTTTGTTTTTACAAATTCAGGTATGCATGATGACCAAAATATTGGCATTGATTAGTCTTTACGCTTGAGTAGCTGATATCAGTTTGCTCAGTGAGACAAATTTTCAGCATCAGTTAAATATAACACCCCATAGAAGCATTGTTGCCCGACAAAAAACCTTGGAGATGCCTAATACCCGAGGAGTCAATTTTCAAGTATTATGTCTGGTAAAAGAACATGGTTCTGTTAAGTAAGGGAATAACAGCATAAGATAATGCAAACCATGAGATTGACCAGCGAATTTATGTTTTCTTAGTGCGACCAATAGTTCTGAAAGTTGTTTCTTTTCCCATAGTTTAACAAGTCGTACGATTTGATTTGTTGTGGCCCTCATGCAATATAGCAGCACTCAGATGAAACAGTTACCATTATGGATGCCCTTGTAAAATTAAATGATAATATAATATAAAGAAAAAGATAAAGTTATCCACATTTAACGAATACATTTCTGTTTTTAACATTAGAGGATATATATTCCCAACAGAATAATATTTCATTAATTGTTTATGTAACATTACATCCTATTACATAACACAAACATTTGTTAAGGTATTGCTGAGTTTTTTCAAGACTTCCAAGTCTAGTAGCAATTTCAGAAACTATAAGTCGGTGATTTGTCAACTGTAATACCAAGTTTGTATGGACATATGCTAATTTGGTGACATGTATGAGCAATGTAACATACATTTTGTAGCACCGGTATTTATGATCCATGTGTATGGTATTCGACACGTGTTAGTATTTGATACAGACATGACCGTGACTTGTGTGGCACTATGGTTACATTTTTTATTTTAAGAATTGTGTGGTTACATTGGTTTAATTATGTCAATTTTCAAATTATTATCAGTGTCGATGTGATAGTGTACTAATGTTTGGTGACTATGACAAACCCATTGAAGATAAGTACCAACCATAAAAAACTACAATTTATTTAAACTTTAGTCATGCTTGTCTCGATACGAATTCCTGCTCCCTCATATGCATAATTCACACCTTTGAGAATATCTAAACCATTAGTGTTTGCAAATGATGGAATGAATATCTAAAATCCAAGAAGGCAAGCTATAGTCAAAGAAATGACTTTAGTTTGAGTTGAAACACAAAGAGATAACAACAATAGTTCACAATAATATAGATAAACCGAAAGAACGTTACTTATTATGTTAATTGCAGTTCGACCGTTGGTAAATCTTCTGGTTGCGCCGAGCGAGGAAGGAATCGATTCCATAAGGTTTGTAATCAAATTAAGCAAAGGTAGGAAGGTTATTGTTGTTTTCACTATCATATAAAGAGTCCCCAAAGATAAACAGACTAGGTACTTGATATTTCTCATAGACACTGTGTTGTAAATAGTTTGCGGACATGAAAAGAATAAGCATCACCAACCATGTCTTGATCATAGATTCCGTCTCTAAGAAGAAAATCTAATGAAGCTGGTGAATCCAGAATAACCAACCAAGAACAAGATGAAGACATAAGTAGTAATGATGGACTACACGAATAATTGATTTTTTGGCAAGTTATATTACATTATTATACATAATCTATTACATAATAATTATATTGAGAGAGAGTGCTAACAAGCTAATTTGAAAACAAAAAGAAAATGATCAAGGTTTAAAGAAATTTTTTACTTTTTAAACCAACACCACTGATCCGTGCCAATGTTACCACAATAGCCAATAGGCACCTCTATGAAACTGCAATTGTTTGTAATACACTTGCCATCTTATATATAACAACTTCACATGTGTTTTGTTTCTTTGCAAGCAATGTGGGACTAAGAGCTCTCAACTTTCACACCTCATTTGCACATGTAGTAACATATCAGTACTATTTACTTCCAAATTGCAATGTTCATTGATCGAATTGTATTGTGGTCTCTAGTATTTCAAAGAATTGATATATGTCCACCATCTTATGATCCAATAATTGATATTATTTTCAGACAATTACTTGTATAAGATCAATTTTCCAACGTAGAAAATCTTTATAATCAACCTCACATTATAAGTTACATAAGCATTCTTAAAATGATATTTAGAAATATCATAATTGAACTGCAACAAAGTTGAGGAAAAACGTGGCAGAGACCATAAAGAATAGTAGTATATAAAAGTTGGCTCATTTTTTAACTGTGTGAGATTGTTCACTTTTTCAATATGATTTCATACCTTCTGCCTTGAAGCAGCATTACATATTTCAGAAATTCCACTGGGAAAAAAGGTATGTGTGCCTTCTCCAACCACTTGTTTGGCTTTGCTTTTCTGTAAAACATTCACTAAACATTTTTTCCTTTACGGAACATGAAATTGGAAAATTACAATCCTACCGGATAAAATCTTGCACGAACATAAACCACGCTACTGAAAAATGGAACACAAAATTTGCTCAACACCTTAAATCACTATGTTTATCACATTTCTAAAAGCTATTACATTAATTAGTCTTTACGCTTGTCTTTTGTTTTTACATATTCAGGTATGCATGATGACCAAAATATTGGCAACAAAGTACATGAAGCTTGTATCACAAGTCCAAGTGATAATCCTGAAAAATCACTTCCTGTTATCTTAATATAAGATGCAAGTGCAACACCAAGGTATCCACTCACAATGAATGCCAATGCAACAGCAGACATAAGAAATGCCATTATTGACCCTTCACAACCTTGTGGACATAGCTGTGCTAATAACACAGTGAAAGGAAGAAACTTAAAGAAAAATAGAACCTCCAAGAATCCTGAGAAAATCACAACATAGAGTGTATCCGGCACGCCCATTTGTCTATAGAAACCGCGCACAAATAAGACATCTGAAATCATTAAGAATGCAATTGTTACTTGAATCGCTGATATCAGTTTCCTAGGTGATATAGATTTCAGGTATCGATTATATATAACGCCCCATAGAAGCATTGTTGCCTGACCAAAAACCTTGGAGATACCTAATACTGACGAGTCGATTTTCAAGTATTGTGTCTGGTAAAAGAACATGGTTCCGTTAAGTAAGGGAACAACCGCATAAGATAATGCAAACCATGAGATTGAATAAGCGATTTCAGGTTTTCTTAATGCGACCAATAGTTCTGAAAGCTGTTTCTTTATCCCAATAGATGGATTCCTTGGAAGTCCAAGAGAGCTTTCGCGAACCGAAATGGTTGTGAAGAATTGGAGAGCAACGACAAGGCTGAAAAACATAAACATGGATTGTGGAGAGGCGGCTGATGAAAATGCCGCCAAGAAGGTTGTCGGGAACTCCTCCTACAGAGGAAGCTATCCAAGCAAAGGATTGAAGATTGCCTGAGGAAGATGGTTGTTGAGAGTGCTTGGTTGAAGACGGAGGCTGTTTACCCAACTCGGCAACGATGGCATCATTTCCTACCTCAGTTATTGAAGCTCCTAGAATACTAAGAAGATATATAGAGATAGTGAAAACAGATATGCTTGACGGAGAGATTGCTATTGCTAGCCATGACAGTGCCTGCAAGAAAGCTGCATAAACAAATTTAAGGAAATATTTAACAATGGAAGTACAAATTAGAAATGCAATAACATGATAAACAATGAAATAGATATGATTATCCTTAAAGCTTTGTCGAAATTTAACAACTTTTCCTTAATAAGACAGCTTGCATGAAATTGGAAAAATGTCAACAAAGCTGCTCTTATGAACATAACTGAAAAGGCCAGTATCAACTCCATCATGTCACACTCACACCTAAGAAAAATATGACCCCAAATACCAATAAATGCATGAGAAGGTTTAATTATATCAACCTTTTATGCTAAATGGAATGAACAATGCAGGGGTAATGATTGCAGTGCGGCATTGTATGTTCACAATCCTAGTCCCATGCATTATTGGTAGAAAAGGTGTATCAGAATCGAACTTACAGGGATGATCCGATAAGCACTTGCTGATGTAAAAAAGCCCATGAAATAAAATTCAAAATGAAGATAACTAAAAAATGCAGCATTTTTTCAATTTGAAGTAGCATTTGCTTGTGTTCTTAGAAACAGTGCTGATCATTGCCTCAAGTTAAAGTTGCAATCAGATTTGCTTTTTCAACAGTAGAAGACCATAAAACTCAAACTCCAAAGTAAAATAAAAATGTCATATATAACTCAAGTTCTAGTTTCCATATGATAGAACTACTGCTTTAAGGGAAATGGCTGATTCAAAATGATCAGATCACCATACACTCAACAGGAACCACATATAAGGAGAAGAAATGTTCTTAATAAAGAAAAAGTTTGTTATTTGTTAGTTACGTTGGTTATCTTCTTCGTTTTCATATGGACTGTATTCATTATTATGTTCAAACAAAATAAAATAAAAATATGTAAAAATTCAACCTCATTCTTTTTCAATTTTGGAATCTTAATCCTACTTTTTTTTTTCATTCCTTTTTCTTTATGATTTTTCAAAGTATCCCAATGAAGGACCACATTCAAGAAGTTTCAGCCATACTCCTTGATTATAAAAGTTCTACACACACCAAACCCAATTCTTATAAAACTAAAAGTTCCCTCATAGTTGTCATAGACATTGTTATCGATTTGAGATCATAACATCAACCGGAAGAACTATTTTCCAAATTGTGGATCGAATCTTATAATGAATCGTAAGATATATTACTATTAAAAATATGATATTTTCGAGTACAAATTTATAAGCTAATATATCATATATCTAATTTGTACGCACCGGCAATGTATAACTTTTTTACACATGCATTCAATCAAATCACATCATTCCTAAAAATTCTCTCCAAATTTGACCAGATACATATGTAAAAATAATACATTGTCAACGTATGAAAATTAATCTCATATATGAACCTAAAAATGATTAAGACTCAAGTCATATAAATCAAATGAAAAAAGAAAAGTGGCTGACCACACCAAATTCACAAGAAAGGTAATGATTCATTGGAATAGATTAAGATCTATCTTAGGTTTAACATAATAGGGATATGGATCCAATATGAGATACACACTAGAGACTCCTATCATTGAATTCAATTTTGTATCCAAAGTTATTAGTAACCATTGTCACAGTGCGATACACAAACAGGATCATTCATTCATTCCTTCATTTTTCAAACAAAAATAACAACAAACTATCAATTCCCAATCTCAAGGAAGCAATTAAACAGTAAATAGTCAGTAATTCACCCAAATTTTCACAACATCAAAGTTGGCAACCTATGAACGGACACAAACACAACACAAACACGTCGGGACACCGGTAATAATTTAAAAAATTTACATAATCACATATATTAGTGTAGTAATGAACCAAATGTAACCCTATTTTTTTTTTTTTTTTGACAGAGAAATGTAACCATATTAACGACTACTACTAAAGAATTGATCTCAAAAATGATGTCATTGATATTTAATTGGTTTGCCATATTAATTCCAATTTGAAGAGTGTTAAAAAGTCCTACATCGGATCAGAGATGGTGTGTTTATAAGTGAGGACAATTACCATCGTACAAATCGGTTTTGTGAGGTTGTCTTAAGTCTTTGAGTATGTCTGTACCATTATTGTTTGCAAATGATAAACACACTAGGTTCTTGATACTTCTCATAGACACAGTGTCGTAAATAGTTTGCAGGACATGGAAAGAATAGGCATCACCAACCATGTCTTGATCATAGAAGAAAATCTAAAGAAGCTAGTGAATCCAGAAATACCCACCAAGAACACACGAATGATTGGTTTTTTTGGCTAATTTAATCTACTTCAAAATAAATATCTTGAGATAGAGAGCTAACAAGCTAATTTGAAAACAAAACAGAAAATAATCAAGGTTATGATGTCTAAAGAAATTTTTGACTTTTAAACCGTCCAACGCCACTGGTCCAATGCCAAAGTTACCACCAAAACTACTGCTACCGATCAAATGAAAAGTCGGAGAAGTCCGCAGTTTCGCTAGTAAAGATGACAGGGGAACGGTGGCATTGGGACAGCGATAGCCAATAGGCTAGGCACCTCTGCGAAACTGCAATTGTTAGTAATTCACTTGCAATCTTATATATAACAACTTCACATGTGTTATTTTTCTTTGCTAGCAATGTGGGACTAAAAGCCATTTTTATACTATCTACTTTCACACCTCTCTTGGCAGTTTTGTCGTAACATATCTCCACCATCTTATGATCCAATAATTGAGATTATTTTCAGACAACTGCCTATATAAGATCACTTTTCCAACGTATTCTTTATAATCAACCTCATATTATAAGTTACATGAGCATTCTTAAATTGATATTTAGAAATCTCATAATTTAACTGAAACAGGGTTGAGGAAAAAAGTGGCAAAGACCATAAAGAATAGTAGTATATAAAAGTTGACTCAATTTTTAACTGTGTGAGATTGTTCACTTTTTCAATATGATTTCATACCTTTTGCTTTTAATTGTGCCTTCTTCAACCACTTGTTTGGCTTTGCTTTTCTGTAAACATTTACTAAACATTTTTTTCTTTACTAAACATGAAATTAGAAAATTACAATCCTACTGGAAAAAATCTCGCACCAACATAAACTACGTTACTGATAAATGGAACGCAAAATTTGCTCAACACCTTAAATCACTATCACATTTCTAAAAGCTATTACATTAATTAGTCTTTACGCTTGTCTTTTGTTTTTACATATTCAGGTATGCATGATGACCAAAATATTGGCAACAAAGTACATGAAGCTTGTATCACAAGTCCAAGTGATAATCCTGAAAAATCACTTCCTGTTATCTTAATATAAGATGCAAGTGCAACACCAAGGTATCCACTCACAATGAATGCCAATGCAACAGCAGACATAAGAAATGCCATTATTGACCCTTCACAACCTTGTGGACATAGCTGTGCTAATAACACAGTGAAAGGAAGAAACTTAAAGAAAAATAGAACCTCCAAGAATCCTGAGAAAATCACAACATAGAGTGTATCCGGCACGCCCATTTGTCTATAGAAACCGCGCACAAATAAGACATCTGAAATCATTAAGAATGCAATTGTTGCTTGAATCGCTGATATCAGTTTCCTAGGTGATATAGATTTCAGGTATCGATTATATATAACGCCCCATAGAAGCATTGTTGCCTGACCAAAAACCTTGGAGATACCTAATACTGACGAGTCGATTTTCAAGTATTGTGTCTGGTAAAAGAACATGGTTCCGTTAAGTAAGGGAACAACTGCATAAGATAATGCAAACCATGAGATTGAATATGCGATTTTGGGTTTTCTTAGTGCAGCCGATAGTTCTGAAAGCTGTTTCTTTATCCCAATAGATGGATTCTTTGGAAGTCCAAGAGAGCTTTCGCGAATCGAAATGGTTATGAAGAATTGGAGAGCAACAAGAAGACCAAAAAACATAAACATGGATTGTGGAGAGAGGCGGCTGATGAAAATGCCGCCAAGAAGGTTGCCGGCGACTCCTCCTACAGAGGAAGCTATCCAAACAAAGGATTGAAGATTGCCTGAGGAAGATGGTTGTTGAGAGTGCTTGGTTGAAGACGGAGGCTGTTTACCCATCTCGGCAACAATGGCATCATTTCCTACCTCAGTTATTGAAGCGCCTAGATTACTAAGGAGAAGATATATAGAGATAGTGAAAACAGATATGCTTGACGGAGAGATTGCTATTGCTAGCCATGACAGTGCCTGCAAGAAAGCTGCATAAACAAATTTAAGGAAATATTTAAGAATTTAGTTATAAAAAAAGGAAAAACGAATAAGAAATTTTAAAGTTTTTGACAACTTTTACTTAATAATTGAATACTATCAAGATCGAAGAAAGAGATAGCTTGCATGAAATTGGAAAAATGTCTACAAAACTGCTCTTATGGATGAGAACACATATATGAAAAGACACCAATATCAATTCCAATCTTAGCAACCAAGAAACATATTCATGCCAAGTTTTGACACATCATGCAACTGGTTAATAATTTGCCTCTAGAAGAAGTTATCGATGATTACCATTCACCAAATGAGTTCCCTCATAATTTTGACGAGGATAAGTTTTTCAGGTATTCTCGTTATTAATTATTAAGAAAAAAATGGGATTCTTAGCCCAAAGGGAACAGAAGAAACAATTACATGAAGTTCCACCATGTCACACTCACACCTAAGAAAAATATGATCCCAAAGACCAATAAATACATGAGAAGGTTTAATTATATCAACCTTTTATGCCAAATGGAATGAACAGTGCATGGGTAATGATTGGAGTGCAGCGTAAGGTTATATAGTCACAAAATAATCTATCCAGATTCAGTCTAGCATTGAACAAAGTAAAACCATGCAGAAGACTTCAGTGTTAATAACCATTATATGTTAACAATCCTAATCCCAAGCATATTTGGTAGACCAAATATATCAGAATCGAACTAACAGATTCTCTAATAAGCAGTTGCTAAAGAAAAAAATCCCATGAAATAAAATTCAAAGTGAAGATAACTAAAAAAATGCGGTACTTTATCAATTACAAGTAGCATGCAGATCACCGCACACTCAACCACAACCACATACAAGGAGCAGAAATGTTCTTTTTAGAGATAAAGTTTGTTAATTGTTAGTTATCCCTGTTATCTTCTTCATTTTCATATGAACTCGTATGTATAAATAAATAGAGTCTCTTGTATTTGTTATTGATCAAGTTATCAACAAATGATATATTTTAGTAATAGTTCTTTGGCAGTGAGACCGGGATAATTCTAATTCATAGATTTTAAAAAGTCTGCGACAAAACTGGTTAGTTGGAAGAATAGTTCAGATTCTTACCTATCTTTCTATCCCTTCTATTAATTGTCCTATTTTCCACTTGCTAGAAATAACTGTGATTTATTGCACTTCCTTCATATGGAAGCTAACAAAGTATATACTTATTCTGTTTTTAGGTTCAAGCAACAGTGACATCTATTCATTTAAATAATTCCCAGCAATATTCATATTCAAGTATCTTAAGTTTCCTTCTGAATCAGGATTTGGGTTTTTCTTTCTTTTGTTTATTCATTACTGGCTAGAGTTCAAAAGATCCCATTTTTTCTGCCTTTGGATTGATGCAGGGAAAATGGATAATGTGTTACTACGTACTACTACTCAGCTACAAAACTTGGTATCGGGAAATACTACATTGCATTACATGAGAAATAAAAATAATCGATAAACAGAAAACAATAGACTTGTGAGATTATCTCAAATATGTTCAAACAAAATAAAATAAAAACAGAAAATTCAACCCCATTCTTTTTCAAATTTGGAATCTCAATTCTACTTTTTTCTCCATTCCTTTTTCTTTATGCTTTTCCAAAGCATTCCAATGAAGGACCACATTCAAGAAGTTTCAGCCAAACTCCTTGATTATCAAAGTTATACAGACACCAAACCCAACTCTTAGAAAAACAAATTCTTTTCTTCATAATGGTCATAAACATCGTTATCAATTTAAGATTCATAACGTGAACCAGAAGAACTATTTTCCAAATCGTGGGTTGAATCTTATAATGAATCATAAGATATATTACTGATAAAAATATGATATTTTCGAGTTGAAGTTTATAAGCTAATATATCGTATATTTAATTTGTATACACCGACAATGTAAAACTTTTTTACACCTGAGTCCAGTCAAATCACATCATGTACCACTTTTTTAAGTTAGTTTTTTAAACATCTCTACAAATATTTACTTATGATTTGATTGGATGCATGTGTAATTAAAAAAACATTGTCAGTGCATGAAAATTAATCCCATATATCGTATATGAATGAACCTCGTAATAATTTAAGACTCAAGTCATAAATCAAACGACAAAAGAAAGTGGCTGACCACACAAAATTCACAAAAAAAAGTGGTTGACTACACTAAGTTTAGATAATGGTTCACCGGAACAAATTAAGATCTATCATAGTGACTCAGGGTTCAACGTAATGAACAGGGATTCAATATGAGATTCATGTCCAATATAGATACACACTAGAGATTCCTTTCATTGAATTCAATTTTGTATCTCGATAAGATTCGCATCACATGTATCCTAAGTTGGACATGGTCACATAAAAGGATCATTCATTCATTCCTTCATACTTCAAACAAAAATAATAGCAAGCTATCAATTCACATTATCACGGAAGCAACTAAACAGTAATTCACCTATGAAACACGGGCACATATACCGAACACAACACAAACATCGACACAAGTAATAATTTGAAGAAAAAAAAAAAGTAAGACACGCCTTCGATCAAAAGTATCTGTCCTTCAGAGATGTCAGCACAGACAATAATTCAAAACCTTAATTGTAACCCAATTCATTAAAAATTAAAAAGTACACAACTTTACTTCACATAATCAAAATCATAATAGAATGGAATAGTGGATGTTACCTCCAAAAGCAATGTAGGGAACACGATGTTGACCAGAAATATAGACAGAATCTGAAACAAGACCATAAAGAGGTTTTCCAACCATAGGAAGATTTGCAGAACTTAGAAGAATTTGAAGAGTTGAAGGATTAACATTAAGACCATCTTTGAGAAAGAAACTCACAACCAACCATGGAAAACACCTGAATCCTTGTACCGAAAAACCCAAACCCAACACTTTTCTCATCAATTTGTCACCACCACCATCATCATCATCAATTTTGCTATTAGCAACTCCTTTGGAAGACACCATTTTCAGTTCAATTTCGTAAATGTTAAGGTTTGTTAGATTAGACAAAAGAGGTTTCGGGCTTTTTAAGGACAAAAGTAGGAGTTGTTCTTTTTTATGATCTGTGTGTTGTTTCTTTTTTAGTGTGTTAGTGGCACTTTCAATAGGTTACACATGTTGCTGTTATTTTTCAGTTACGCCTTTTTCTTATTTTAATTATTTTTATTGCAACGCACTTTCAATAGGATATTCATGTTGGTAATATGCATGTTATACTAGTCAAAGAGTTTAAACTTAGGTGAAAATGTTTATTTTAATCTATAATAACAATATCAATATTATTAGTTGAGTTAGATCTTTCGAATTTTTAAAAATACATTTTATCAAAACTTTTAAAAAGAGACTCAAAATGAAACACCCTTATGTTTTATTTTTGAATTTAAGCATTGTTGTAATAATTACTTACTATATTATTGTGATTCCAAAAGTTATGAATAATTTGTATCATATTTTATTTTAAATTTTTATATTAAGTTTATTTTAATTTGTGCCCATGAGTTTAGTCGGTTGGTGGAATATTACGGTATGGTCAAGAGATCGAACACCAAATTTTTCATATGGTTTTCTAGTTAGTAGAAAAAACATGAATTGATTTGCTTGCAACAGTTTTCTTTTATGAGCATTAGGGGTGTTTGCGGTGTGGTTTGGTTCGGTTTTGAGGCTAAAAGTCATCTGAACCGTAAGATAAAAAAACATGCGGTTTGATTTGGTTCGGTTGACTTTTAAAATAAAATCCGAACCAAACCAATGCGGTTGGGTTGGATCGGTTGGTGCGGTTTTTTCGAAACAGTACAATTTTTTATTTACAACATTAAAATCGAGTTAAAAAGGTAAAATACAACATATTTCCAGCAATGTTTCGACAATGTTTTTCATTTCATTTCACGTTAAACTTTCATTTTCTCCGAACAACATAAACCAAATTAAAAATGTTGATATAAAGTAATTCTATTATGAAAGAAATGTAAAATACTAATATTTTATCATTCTCTAAAGGTTCAAGGAGCACATGAATACATTTTTGAAATAAAAAGTAAAGAAGAAACTTTATAATAGAAAAAAATTTGTCGTTTTATAAAAGTTTTCATTGAGTTTCTATGAGTAATGGTCTAGATGACATAGATTTAATTAAAGTTTTTCTTATGTTGCGGTTTGGTTTGGTTGGTAAAATGAAAACCGCAAACCAAACCAAACTATGCGGTTGAGTAAAAAAGTGATCCGAATACATCCAAACCAAATGCGGTTTTTTACGGTTTCGGTTTGGGTTGGTTCAATTTGCGGTTTATCTATTGGATTGGTTCTGTTTTGAACACCCTAATGAGCATCTATTAGAATGATTTTCTACACGTTCACAATTCATATGCAATAAAAGTATTGTATTTTCAATAAGTATAATTCAACTGTATATAATTAATATTGCATTAAGGATATAAGATGTATGGGTTTAGTGACTGGTGTAAGTTAAAAAGTAGAGTGCGGGTTTGATCTCCACTCTAAACATAATGCCACCAACAATACTAGCATAGACCGTTTTAAAAAAAAGAAAAAATGTATTACATTTACTTTTCTTTTGATGTCAAAAACGTTTGCACTGCTAACACTAATGTAAGAAAGTAGAGTATGAGTTGTTAAAATTTCATCCAAATAAAAGTCGGGGGTGATAACGAAAATAAAACTGATACCCCAGTTCTAACCCAAATCAAGTTAGAAATGGCAAAACAAGGACAATTTACAATTTCTAGAACAAAAATTAATCGAAAATACCCATTTGACATGGAAATAGATCCTCTTAAATTTGTTCCTCTCATGTTTTTCAATCTCCACCCTTAAACTTATTTCATTGTAAACCCATTTTGTCTCTCATTTTCAATGGAAGGTGAAGGTTTCTATGAACTCATATGAGGATCATTCCCCATTTGACTCACACAAGTCATTCTTCAGCATTCAGCAATAAACAATCAACAAACCATGACCATCAATAACAATCTCTACCAAATTCTATACCAACTCACAGAATAAACAAAATATGTATGCCCGTAGTTAAAAATCATACTGAAGTAATCTGAAAGAACTATGGCAGAAAAAAATATTGATAACCAGAAAAATGAAGAAGACTAGATTAAAAGACTATATAACCTAAAATAAGAGGAACAATTCTAGACAAGTAGTTCATCAATCTGCATAGAAGACCAACAAGTTTGGTATATCAACCACAATAATCTCAAATAACTACATGAAAAATCCATACATAATTTTCCCTGTAATTCCAGAAAATTTTCATTTGTAAGAAAAGATGTGAGTGTTACAAATGTCAAACTAACACAACAGTTATATGTATGTGATAGAGTAATTAACCAGAAAACTCAGACAAAGATTTTTTTTTTATTCAAATAGATTATCCAACAATCAGTTCTCAACCCTTAAATATGCTTCAAACATGCCCTGAGAAATTTCTCCTAACCATTCATTCACCATAAAACACATTGGCCATCATGAAAAATTTGTGATCTTGGCCAACAATCAAAAAACTGAAAAATCTATTCCATAACTGCAACTCCTCCAACAGCTTTTATTTTTTCAATAATACTATTTGCCTCGTCTTTTGTGACTCCTTGTTTAAGCACAGTTGGTACCTTTTCAACAAGATCTTTAGCCTCTTTCAATCCCAGGTTAGTAAATGCTCTTACCTCCTTAATCACCTTGATCTTTGAAGCAGTATCAAACTTCTCTAACTTCACGTCAAAAGCTGTTTTCTCTGCCTTTTTCTCCTCAACCTTTGGTCCAGCAGCACCGCTGTCTGAACCCAAGTCCATGCCTTCTGTTGAAATTGGCTGCAACTTTGGAAGCTTTAATCTTTCTGACAAAGCAGGTATGATATGACCGCGTTCCTCTTCTGATAGTGCTGCAATTCGTTCTGCGAGCTGAACGATTTTGTCTGACGGTGGAGGTCTAGGGCCGTAAGGGTCATAAGATTGAGGAATTTTGTACTTAATTGGCTTGGCCTTAGAATCTTTAGAAATATCGGTCTGGAAAGCTCGAGATTGCAAAGGCACAAATGTCCCAGGCCGAGGGAGACGGCGAATGTATCTTGAAAGGGTGGCAATCCTCATGTCTTTGTCGAATCAAAATAGCGACTAATGGCGTAGAAAAGATGCTATTTCAACAAGCTAGTAGTATCACCACTGTAGTGATCAACCCCCTGAAACAATTTCCCACAATCAAAGGCTGAGAAGCCAGACATATTAAATAGAACAGTGTTTAAAGGACACGCACAGACGGTGTAAACCAGTTTTACCTTAACAACCAATACAATGCAAACCCACTGTTTCGCCAATGTCATTCCATTTTTATAAGTTTATTTTAAGTTGATTGTATGAAGTGGCAAAATAGTGAACTCTTATTGGATGTTAAGTGTAAACCTAATTTACACCGAGAGTGCATCCCCTTTAACTCTAAAACAAAATATTACAAATATAGCATAATAGCATCAAGTTACTTCATATTATCATGAAAAGACAGAAGATAATGCTAAACACAAGAAACATCAACTTCAATAAACATTCCTAATTGCACTAGTGTAACCGCCCTAAGTGGTCCAAATCAGCAATTGAATATGGAAATGTCATAGCTTATAAACTAGAACTAGAATACAGATATTCAAATTCCCATGGAATATCTCACAACAAGTTATGGCAAAATTTCAAATCTAAATCGAAACATCAAATGCGCTGCACCAAATACTAAGATCTGCATATGTCACAATTCAAATAACAAAACTGTACCGGTACTGAATCACAACCAAGACACAACAAATAAATCAACACATAAGAGTGAACACTAGAATGAACCAAACACAGAGTCAAAGGCTAAGCAGCGAGCCTTACAAAATAAGAGTCAGAGGGACATGCATAAATATGTTTTACACCACCAATCAATAAAAATTCGCTAATCGCTACTTTGTCATTTCATATAATCAAATTTAAAATACACTAATAAGAGTGAGATAACGTGGCAAAATAGTGGACTCTCATTAGATGTTACTCTAAATTACAATGTATGTACATCGTTTAAACTCAAGAAAGAAAATGTTACAAGATTATTAAGACGGAAGAGAATGCAACACATTAAACATCCAATTTCAATAAACATCCCAAACCCACTAGCGTAATTGGGTCACAATTCAAATCTAAATCCAAACATCAAATGTCCTGGAATGTGTATTCAAGTGGTAAGGGGTCGCTGAAGGAGTATTAAGAAGGAGGTTCCTTCTCCTAACAAACTAACTACTAACATTTGCCTATAAATATAAACCAGCAGGAATTGGACTTAATAGCTTATGGAAGATTATACATAAGTGCTTATCATTATAAGCACTTCTGCAAATAAGCTATTTATCTATTTATCTATTTGAGCTTATCTAATGACATAAGCACTTGTAAGACTACATGGGAGAATTTACGAAAATAGATTGTTTCAGCTTATTTTTACAAGCTCTACAAGATAGTTTATGTAAACAGCTTATATCATATACAAAAAACGATTTAAGTTCAATTTATATTTAGTTGTAGAAATGGAGTGTACATAAGCGCTTATGAATAAGTGCTTATGCTGAAACGACACATTCATTGCCTTTTGGAATCGCATCGCGCGCTACCAGGAGAGGCAAAGGAAAATACGAAGAATAAAAATTGGAAAAAGTAGTTTGGAGTTTCTCACCGTTTCTTCTTCCTACGACGACGAACACCGGCGGCGTTTTCCGGCGAGGTGAGATCAGTGCTTGTTTCTGATACAGAGCAAGGGCAGTGAGGTTGCGGCTGAATCCTGTGTTTAGAAATGATGGGCCTCCCTCTTCAAAATGTATGGATTGGGCTTGATGCCATCCTCCGCACCAGTTTAGATTGAAAATTGCTGTATACACATCTAAAAAGCCAGAACACACACCAGAAAAAGACGTAAATGTTCATTGGCAGTTAACTACCGTCGGTTAAAATCCATTGACAATGAGGTTATATTGATAAATTACTGGTGTTTCCTAGCATTGAGTGAAGTGTGAACATCATCTTTTATATAGATTATGAAATCCAAAAAAATGTAATTTGTGTTTGGTTGTGCAGCGAAGTTAATTAATTTTTATAAAATTGATTATGTTGAACTTATTTTGGTTAAAAGTGATTTTGACCACAGTGGTTTGTGTTTCGATAAATTCATCTAAAAAGAGTTGAACCATAAATTTGTTTATGAAAATCAATTGTAGAATCAAAAGCTACAAATTTTAGTTTCAACTAGAATCAATTCTAGACACATAACCAATTCTACACGACAACAACCAAACATGTTAGAATCAGTTCTACACCTTCTTAGAATCAGTTCTACACCTTCATAATCAATTTTGATCCTTCTAAAAATGGAACCAAAGATATGTGTAAGGTGTTAGAGTTTTTTTTTAGGGTTTTGCATCTTTCAAATTATATAATTTGAAATATTGTAGGGCGTGCAAAAAAACGAATAGGATGGGATAAGAAATTGTTTTGCATAATTTTTTTTTAGTAGTTTTGACTATAAATTCACCTCTTAAAGTGAATAATTGTAATGTCGACGTTCGAACCAGTACATATAACATATTATATGATGTTCATATCAACTAAACTAATATCACCATTACCTTGTCTTGTATATTTTTTTTTTTGTCTAGCTTGTCTTTATTTTTTTATGAATGAAAATAAATTTCACAAAAAATATAACATTTATTTTGGTTATACGAAAAAAATATGTAGTAACATGAACATTAATATAATTTTATTTTGAAAAATAGATATTATATAATTTTTCTTCATCCATTAACGTGGTTTCGTCGTCAATTATTTGTATTAATTTTTTTTAATTTAGCCATAATAATTGTTGTTGTTAGTAAAAAAAATGTGAGAGTCTGTTTAGGAGTTGAATTCTAGAGGGTTTTGGAGAATTTTATTTTTAGGATTAAGTCTATATTTTAATATTCTATTGCTCTTTTAATTTATTTTTTAAAATATCAAATATACATGAAAAAAATAGGTTTGATCATCACAAACCTTTTCTTTAAAATCCAACTCGCAAAAAGTCATACACAAATGAAAAGCATGAATCTTAAGTTAAGTTGCTTGATAGACAATTATTTATGAAGATCAGCCTTGAAACCCTCTTCATTTTTCATATAAAACTTACAACCATGTAATACCTTGTGAAGATCAATCAACCCTTTGTCTAAAAAATTACCTACACAAATTTCACTCCAAAAACCCTAACTTTCATGATCTCATTCTCTTCTAAAATCGCCATTAAAGTTTTAAGTTAATCAATCTCTTGGTCATGAATAACCCTCAAATGGTCAAAAACACTCCTCACAACATTTACTTAACTTTCTATTATTCATCGGTGCGGTTTAGGATTATCAATATCATGGAAGTACGGTGAGGAGAAATTTTCTAAGTGATATTGAGAGTGCAATTCGATTATCCGGAGATACCGCGCAACTTTTTGTGTCGCCTAAAGAAATTTTGGTGTAAGTCGAGTAAGCCGAAGAGGGTTTAAAGTACCCAAATTTGCAAGAGCACAAACCACGTTCTTTTCGTAGTGTTTAGATTAGCGGTACTAGTAAGCTCAATCCCATACGTTTATTACACTGTGTGTTGTATTGTGAGAAATTATGTGTAAATGTGCGGAAGAAGTTACCATGGGAAAGTAAATACGTGAAAGTGTCATTGAACAAAATTTCATGCATCATGATAAGTGCAAGAGCCATACTTGAATCATCATCATTCAAAATTGAGTGTGTGAATGATTATGCTAACATGTCATTTCATAGTACACCCTTCGATCATTAATATAAACAAAATTTAACATTTTATGTTCATTTCAATAAATTATATATGCGGTCTATATTAAAGACCACATACATTATTTATTGAATGAAACTAAAATGTCAATTTTTGTTTATAAGTAATGATCATACATTATTTATTCTATCCTTTCATGATCACTTGACTAACATGCATGTCTTATATGTCTACCATTTTAGAAATGATTATCACATGTGTAATACTTATAGGCCTTTATATCTTCGTATGTCAAAAATGTCTCCACATGCTTAATGTCTAAGTATCAACATGTGTTAACACTTTTAAACATGTGCTCTTAGAATTAGGAGAACATAAATAAATCTTGTTCAAAAAAGTAGAACATGAATAAATATGCCTCTAATGTATCCATGCCATAAATGCTTCATTAGTTCATGCATGTCACATGTTCATCCATTGTCATACAACATATGTGCATAATTTGTTGTTCTTTTTACTTATGCATTCATTGTCTTTCATGAGTTTTGACCACTCACCAATTCGTTGTTTTGTGTGTGTCTGTTTGCAAAAATATAGTCTTGCTTGTTGTTCAGGTGATCCAAGCTCAGATTAATATTGTTTTATATGCTATTCAACAAAGTGATGTGGAAAGAGCATTTTTGTTAGAAGCCAGCCTCTAGGCAAATGACTACTAAAGGAAGTTTCAACAAGATTAAGCTATCTTCCTTAAAAAATAAAAAAATAAACAAGATTAACCTATCTATAGATATTTCCAATCAAATCTCACATATGTATGTCCTTGACTGCTTCTGATATTGATTCAACTATTATTTATTTGTGTAAAGGAAATTCAACTAACTCTAAATTTGATTGCTCGTCGTTCTCGGTTAACAACTTAATTATTTTTAAATGTAAATAACAGTATGTATGTCATCCATATACTCGATATCTTATGATTTTTTTATGAAAATGTAGTGTCTGAGTCTCTTGTTGATCCTAGGCTTGTTGTTGCACTCGACCCCCAATTGGAATCCCCTAACAAATCTTAACAAAACGAACATAACAATTGTTAAAGAAAAAACTATAACATGGAACATAATAAAAATGTGAATAATTACAATAATTTTCAAGTATTTGAAACGATTCATGTTTTTATCAATAATTACAATAATTTTTATTTTCATTTGTTTTCTATTTTTTAAAAAATTATGTTTGAAAATTCAAAAGAGTTTTTTTCGACAATCCCAAAAGAAATTTTGTTGATGCATATAAATATTGAAACCCAAATAGTTAATATTATTTTTAATTATAAAAGAAAAATAACCTGACCTTTGAGCTATCCAGTGACACTCGGGTATATTTTCACTAATCTTTAAGCAATATATTTTTTTAATCATTCTCCATGACAATTTGCTTTACAAAATAGTGTCAACCCGAGTATCAAAATTAACCACCAGCAACGTCATGCATATGACCAAGAATTAATCAGTTTAGAGATCACGAGATAATTATATTTAAATAAACCATTCAATTGTGAATTTGTGATAAGCGAGAAGTCACAAACCTGTAAGTAGGGTTGGGAATAGGCTAGGCCAGGCCAGACTTTGATAGGCCTGAGCCTGGCCTACAAAAATTTTGCAGGCCTGAGCCTGGCCTATGGCCTTTCATAGGCCTATTTTTTTGGCCTGGTCTGGCCTATTTAAAAGTCTGGTCTGGCCTGAAAGCCTATTTACAGGCCTACTTACTATTAAAGTCACTAAACATTCCATTTTAGCTACTTTTAAATAGGCTTAATAGGCCTCCAAGCCTATTTCAGTGTAGGACTTGTCTATCACTACTATAAGGCCTTAAAAGCCTATTTCACTATAAAGCTTTAAAGCCTATTAAAAAAGTCCACTATGAAGCCTAACATGCATAAACAGGCCGGCCTATTAGGCTTCATAGGCTTTTTTGATAGTCTAAGCCTGGCCTATTTACTTAAATAGGCTTTTTAAAAAGCCTAAGCCTAGCCTTTTTAATAAACAGGCCAGGCCAGACCAGGCTTAAACAGGCCAGGCCATAGGCCCTTGTAGGCGGACCTGGCCTATTCCCAACCCTACCTGTAAGGAACAATTAAAGGTTGAAACCAAAGCAATTTATTTGTACACATTAAATAAGACCTCAAACTAGATATTGATGGTTCAACCTATCAACACCGATCACACAAACACCATTTAGCATTATGTAATCACATACTAACGACATATAATTAATTTAATCAAGAGAAAGGTGCTTCACCCAAACACAGGCTTTGGTTTTCAGGAAGATATTGATCGTCTTTTTTTTGCCTTGCGACTTCTTTGGTAAAATTTGGTTTAATTAATATATTTTAACTTATTAAAAGAAAAAGACCTCAAACCAGATGTAACAATCAAGGACGTCAAGATCAATATAATTCCAAAAATACGCAACTTACCACCTTTTGAATACATTTACAAGTCCTTCAACATTATCATATGATACGTGTCTTTTTTATTTTGAGGGACATATGATGTGTTTTTTGTTTTTTTTAGGATATGAATATGTGTTTATATAGTCTTCGTCTCTTCGACGTATGGAATGTCTACTACTACATATCATATGCAACAAATTCTTCATTTTCAAACACACCGTTTTATGATTCTCAATGGCCTTTGGTTGGTGTTGGTTTTGGTTGGTATTGCCCTAGAGTGAAACCTTAGTTTTATAAAGGTCGTGTAACAAATTACTCCCTCCGATCTTATATATAAGATTTTTTTTTTAGATACATTTAATAATTGATGTATCTGGTCTTCATCGTAAACAAGATACATTAATTATTTAATGTATCTAAAAATAAAAATCTTTTCTTATATATAAGACCGGAGGTAATAATTTATATGGACAAATTGTTTTTTTTTAAATGGCGTGCAAATTGTTTGAAACTTAAAAAAAAATTATACGTGCATTCAATAAATCATATTAAATAGATATTTTTTAAAATATTTTAGAAACTAACGTTAAAATGTGGTAAATAATGAATATGACTTGGAAAGAAATAGATTAATGATAAAGATTCCTTAAAAAAAGATTAATGATAAAGATGCATGGATGGCAATATGATCATATAGAATTTTAAAATAAATTCGATGAATTGGATAAGATTGCCACCCCAGCATGCATCTTCACCATTAATCTATTTCTTTCTGAGTTATATTCGTGACTTCACCATAAAATTTTTCCTATATTATATATCTTCCAAACAAAACAAAAAATCTATAGAATATATGACAGTAAAAAATAGAATAAATCAATGCTATTCATATTTTATGGATTTGATTCGTAGCAATTTCCTTTTACGAAACCTACGCATGTATTATTTTTGAGTTAATTTTTTAAATTGATCATGTAATATACACGTAATCTGAAAAACGAGCCTTTGAAATAAAAAATAAAGATTCGAACACAAATTCTTTCTAATTTTTGACCTCCTATTTTTCCCAAGTCCACGAAACTGACAGAGGTTGAATTTTTTTCATCACTTTTTGCAGGCATTTTCGGGACGTTGAAATATGGCTTTAGAGATAAAACTAGAATTTTTGTAAAACGACTTATAATTCGAAACATTTAAAAATAAATATAATTTGGGATAATAATGAAAATTAAATCAAACCATTAATGTGAGTTAATGTTATTAAATATATTTATATCTTCTTTAAAGAAGAACGTGTATTATTTTTTGTATCAAAAGTCAAATCCCTTATTGGAAAATCATTACATATATTACAAACACAGTGTACCACCTAATTTCTTGAAATCTTGTAAATTAGAGCTTATATTAGAGGAGGTAGATAGTGAAATCTTGCTCACCAATTAACCAAATTAAATTCTTATATGGAACTTGAATACGATGATGATGGCAGAATCAAAAGAACAGGAAATGTGTGGACAGCTACAACACACATAATAACGGTGGTAATTGGTGCAGGAGTGTTGGCCCTAGCATATGCCATTGCACAATTAGGATGGATAGCTGGTATTGCAAGTATATTGATCTTTTCATGTATTTCTGTTTTCACTTACAGTCTTGTGGCTGATTGCTATAGGTATCCAGATCCAGTTAATGGCAAGAGAAATTATTCTTATATGCAAGCTGTCAAGGTCTACTTAGGTACACTCTTCGACTCTTTCTCCGTCCTCGACATGAGTTTAGAAGTATAATCTAAAAATACGTACGTCTAAATCTTGTCCGTGCGGATATGTGTCTATGAACATTTTGTTATGTCGAGATTCACAATTTCGATAAAATGAAAGTTTTTGTTTAGTAGCGAGCGGCCGAGTAGAATATTGCATCCATAATCAATGATATACTTTACGGGTTAATTAATCAATAAATCAAACAACATTTGATATTTCACACATGAATTTTTATTTTTATTTTAAATAAAATTTTAGAGGAGTTGTGTCCGAGAACGCATCAATTTATTTACAATAAGGTTTTTAAACCGGAGTTGAACTTACACCTTTCTAAAATATGAACGAAATACTTATTGATTGGACCAACATCTCTTGGCTAACTCAAGCATCTTTGCCAAGCTAAAATGATGGCTCCTTTGCTATAACCATAGTAGTTAATTGTGATCTTTGGTATTACAAAAAGTTGTGGATAACAACTGCAACCGTGGTCACATATTTTTAGAAAAAACTTTAAGGTTGCAATCGTTGTCATGGACTATATAACAAAGGAGTAGTGTAAAATTATAATTATTATCAAAAAAATTGATGTTTTAGAAAAAATTAAAATTTCAAATTTACTTAATTTTATATTTCTAATTCATAATAGGTGGAACGATGCAAGTGATTTGTGGATCGATTGTGTATGGAAAACTTGCTGGGATCACAGTGGGATACACAATAACTTCATCCATAAGCCTGGCAGCAATAGAGAGTATTGTCTGTGTCCATAGAAAAGGACATGAAGCTGATTGCAGTAGTTCTTATAATCCCTACATGATTAGTTTTGGGACATTGCAGATTTTCTTGTCTCAAATTCCAAACTTTCATGAATTGACATGGATTTCAACCGTTGCTGCAATTACCTCGTTTGGTTATGTATTCATTGCAATTGCTCTTTGTTTTAACGTTATTATCTCAGGTACGTAGTTTTCACCATTAGTTTAAAGTTTAAAGTTTCGTATCTAACCAAGTAGGCATTTTGGCTAAGAACAGGTAACGGGGCATCAACAAGCATTACTGGAATCAAAATAGGGCCAGAGCTATCTCTTGAAACTAAAGTGTGGAGGATTATGAGTTCAATGGGAAACATAGCACTTGCTTGCACTTATGCTACTGTTATTTACGACATAATGGTAAAAAATCACAATTACTTCTTATGATTTCTATTTTAACAAATTATTAAAAGTAAACAAACAAGTGTAGCATTGAATCAAAACTTTCAGTCATGAGTTCAGATTCCTTGCACTCGGATTCTCCCGAATGTATGAATGCGGAAAATCTTTGATAGCGAGGAATCCAAATTCTTTGGTTATTACCATTCAATTTGACTATTCCATGCTTTTGTTTAGGACACATTAAAGTCACATCCATCAGAAAATAAACAAATGAAAAAGGCTAACGTGATAGGGGTGTCAACAATGACAATGATATTTCTACTATGTAGTTGTCTTGGCTATGCTGCTTTTGGTGACCATACACCAGGAAACATTTTTGCCGGGTTTCATGAACCCTACTGGTTGGTTGTCATTGGAGATATATGCATTGTAATCCACATGATTGGAGCATATCAAGTGATGGGTCAACCATTCTTTCGTTTCATCGAAATGGGTGCTAATATCATGTGGCCCATATCAAATTTCATAAACAAGGAACATCCGATTAGCTTGTGCGGTGTAACAATCAACTTGAACTTGTTTAGGTTAATTTGGAGGACAATATTTGTGATACTAGGAACAACTCTTGCCATGGCAATGCCATTTTTCAATCAAATTCTTGCTCTACTTGGAGCAATTGGGTTTGGTCCTTTAGTTGTCTTCTTTCCTATACAAATGCATATTGCTCAGAAGGGTATAAGACCAATGTCACTTAGGTGGTGTGCCCTTCAATGTTTGAATTGTGTATGTTTCCTTGTTTCATTGGCAGCTGTAGTTGCTTCAATTCATGAAATTAGCAAAAATCTTCACAAATTCAAGATTTTTGCTTACAAACAATAGAATCTTTGTATTAAAGAAAGAAATGAAGCTCATGTGGAAGTGATCAATGTCAATATTCAATAAAATGTTGGTCCAACAAGTGGTTAAAACTTAAAATTTAACATGTTGGGTATTCAGTTAATGGATTGTTTGTACGCTTAATTTTTAAAGTAGAATGTTTATATTCTTGAGAATGATCATGTTATGACTTTGTAAGAAATTGTGCAAAAAGTTTATGACTGTGAATTCATTTTCTGGTATTTTGACAATTGAAAACAAAGAATCTTAAAGGACTATTCAAAACTCAGAAGAACTGCATGAAGCAACTGTTGAATAAAAAGAATCTTTGAATGGCTTTTTCTATCAATGAAATAAAAAGAATCAATAACAGGCCTCAATAAAATCTACTAACAAAGTCATGAATTGAGATACGCTTGTTTTGCTCTTACAAATTGGAAGCTTCTTGTTAAATAACACCTTTTAAAAAAGGACCATGGTTATCCTCAACAGGCTACCATGTGATTATCCTCAGCAGGCTACCATGTGTACTAGAGACTGCAGGAAAGGGAAGTTCCAGTGTCATCACCATGCAATTAGATGTTGAACAATAAGCTCACCAAATGTAGATGACTTAGCAGTTAATCATAATCTAACACCGTAAATTAAACCATTTAAGTTCTGTTTAAGATAATAAAAATGTGTTTGCTATCAAAGACTAAAGTTTGAAGGGGATATAATCTTCAAGTGTAATCACCGAAGAACAAAATTATTGTGCAAAAGAACCATGTTTTTGTGGAAATCATATGAATTTTACATGATCTATTTGTAAATTTTTAGCAGAAATGGAGGATATGTTTATAAGAAATAATAAAGGTGTGCGGCTAAGATGAAAATGGAGTAGAAAGACATGAAGAAGATGGAAGAAACAATGTTTTTAGGGTTAATAGGTCATTGTCCATGTAATATAGGTCATTTTTTGTTTTCCTCCCTCTAAATTTTTTATTTTTGATTCACCCTGTAAAATATTTTTGTTTATAAGGGTGAATCAAAATAAAAATTTTACAGGGGAAAAATCAAAAATGACCTATATTACAGGGTGTAAAGACCTATTAACCCATGTTTTTAAATTTGAATTGTCAGTCTTCTCGTTTTGGTCCCTCTACGAATTTCGTTTTTTGGTTTTGATACCTCTTACTATGTGACTCATCATCTACTTTGTCAAATCAGTGTGGTCTGCCATGTCCACCACTACCGTGTCATCCCCCGTTTGTCACTTATACGTTTTTGTAATAGATGATGACGGTAGAGACTAAAATAAAAAAATTTGCATCTTATAGGGTTTGTTTTAGAGCAAAAAAAGATGTAGGGACGAAAACAAAAAACAATTGAACTTATTGGAACGATAACTATTTAAACCAAGAAAAAAAAACTGATCGGCCGTTCTATTATAAATTTATAATATAAGAGTATATGCATTTTCAGTGTACAATTATTTTACACATACATCTAATAATTTGCGACAATAATTAATAAAATAACAACTCATGTGTTTTCATATTCATTAATTAACTTGGTGTAAAATTGGTGTACATTGACATTATATATATATTTATTTGAATTGTATTAATATATTCTGTCAATGTATAATTATTTTACACATGCATATAATAATGTGTTTTCACTTTAATTAATAAATATAAAAACACGCAAATTCTTTTATTGATCAATTGACGTGACAATACATTATTAAATACATATGACTGACATAATATACTAATTAAACTCTTTTTATTTTCTTCACAATTTTTTTTTTGTACAAATATTAGGGCCCGTTTGATGCACATGATATAATAGAGATAAGATATGATAAGAAGCTGGATAAGGATATGATATGATAGTGATATAATAACATTTATCATGTCATGTGTTTTGGGCACACATGATAAAAAAGAGGATATCATTATTTTATCCTATCACGTGTTTGACACATTTCTTGATATAATAAACAATATATTATATTTTAAATTATAAAATTATCCTTGTGAAACAAATACATATTTTTTTTAAGAAAAAAAATAAAAAAAAGCAAGTATTATGAGAACACTTACATAACCATCCAAATAACATTCAAATAAATCATTCTTCAAAAATAAAAAATTCAAATAAATCATAAAGAACACAGCATTAGAAAAATAAACAAATTATTTTCATAGAATTCAATTAAACAAACAAAAGGGTATTAGATAAAGCAAGAGGATATGCAATTGCAAAGCATTGATGAAAATTCAAAAACATGTCACATTGTGGTCAGATGAGCCAGTGGCTATCTCGTCGTCCTCTCACCAAATCAGTTTTCTCCATTCATTCCACCACAACATCCTATGCAGCAGCATCATCATTACCACTTTCCACCACCAAAGGTATTTTTTCAACCGTAACTGATTTCAACTTTCTGGGCACCCAAATGGGTCATGTACTTTTCTTATTTGGGTTTCTCTAACATGATTGTTTTGTGAATATGATGAACCTAAAGTTCAAATTTTGAAGCACAAATTGGAACCTCTTGGTATTACTTTAGACAACAACTCTTGTTTGTCTGGCATGTATCATAACCTCTATTGTCCAAAGGTATCTACTTCTCTCTTCTCAATTGTATTTGGTTTTCATGTGGGTTTTGTTTTGTTTCTCAGTTTTGTTTGTTTTTTATATGGTAGTGTAAAGGTGGACAGTTAATGGAGAGGAGTTTGTCTTTTCACATTATCACTAATGGGTAAGCATCTTCTACTTGTTTTGAGGTTTTGCTGATATTTATATGGAGTAAAAAGCCATTTTGATTCTTGAATATGTCGGACAGTGTCATTATAGTCATCGAATGTACCAAAGTCACAAAATTATCCCCAAATGCATCTTTTGCTTGTCAGTTTGATCCTCAAATGTGTCTTCAATTAGTTAGTTTGGTCTTTGAGTGTACTCGCCAATTGTCGGTTTGGTCTATGAAATCACTTATCCAGAAAGTTGAAGAGAAAGAATTGGGGTAGCACCTAAAAAGGATGGTGGAAACTAGGCTTAGGTGGTTTGACCATGTAGAGAGAAGACCTGTAGATTTTGTACTAAGGAGAGTAGATCAGATGGTGGGTAGTCACATCACTGGAGGCGGATTAAGACCTAGAGAAACTATAGGAGAAACTATTAAGAAAGATCTAGAGATTAATGAGTTTGATAGAAATATGATAAAATATTATAACGTCGTTTGATCCATGTAGCTGACCCCACTTAGTGGGATAAAGTTTGGTTGTTGTTATTTTTAAAGTTTGATACACTTAAGGACTATAATGACACTTCCTCGCACATTTAAGAACCAAAACGACCATTTACTCTATTCATATTTGAATATTTTATTGGAGTTTATATGTTCTTGCATTTGGGTGTTGTAGTGACTTTGCAATGTGGAGGTGTTTTAGACCTACATGTGGTTGGGCCGGTCAGGTAAACATAACATGCTCGATGAATTTGCGCCTCTTCTCAATCATAGAACTTTTATTAGGGTGGCAAATTACTCATACATGATTATATGGTTATAGGTTTTTGCAGATGACAAGGAATTGGACAATAAACCTGATGAGGAGAGCTTAAGATTGGAACCACTTGGTCCTAAGGTATTCAAATTACTTTATTCAGTTTCAGAAGGTAGAATAATTGCCAATTTCCTAGAATGAGGTAGCTCCCGGTTTTTGCATTTAATTGTTATTATGCCAGAAAGTCTGATGTAGGTCTCTTATATTGATTATGAATATGAATACTACTGATTAATTCTCCAAGCACAAAGTAAACACTCTTATGAGTGTTGATGTTACAATATATTATTATTTGCAATTTTAATTAAAGTAAACACAGGGTTTGACTATTGTATGCTGTGCTTTTGACATTATTCTTCTAGTTCTTAATGAAAATTGCCTAAATAGTAGAGGATTCAGCTTAAATTTTTAAATAAGGATCAGGACTGTCTACTTCTCCTTATGTTCAAGGGTCATATTGATTATACCATTTTTTTCTTCTTTTAAATAATATCATAATTGTAGAAGTACAATGGAGGTTTGGGAAGATTTATGTTATGACTAACAGTGTGGTCAATGGTTAATAAGTATGGTATGCTTAAGTGGGTAGCAGGGAAGGTAAAACTACCATGTTAAATGAACATAAATGTATGGACTTATCAGAGCCACTTTTCTTTTTGTGTGTCCATGTGTCAATATATTGCCATTTGCAAGTGCTAGTCACATTATTTGCTTATGACTTTCTTTTCCCTATTTTAGCTTGTTGCTTACTTTAAGGAGAGATTGATATCAGAGAAAACCTTAAGCAGAAATGCTGTAAGGCAACTGTCAGGCGATAAGGTATTTTCAATGGTCTTGTAAAATCAACCTCTCCTTTCTTGTTTTATGATTGTAAACTTGTTCTTGTTTTATTGATTTTAATCTCTGTTTCTTTACTCATACTAGAATCTTGTTGAAATTTATGGCAATAGGGAAATCAATCTAAGTGTTAACGTTAGATACACTAAAATTCTAAGATATATTTAGGGATATTTTTTCTCACTTGTCATTTCTTTAAATTGCTTGAAAATTAGACTCTGAATGTTTAATTGGTGTCTGATATCTTGTCTATAGTTCTCGAACAACATCAACAAAAACTAAAGTCTTTTCCCACTAAATGGGGCCAGTGACATGAATCAAGTGATGCCATAATGTGTTGTCATGAATCATTTCTAAAGATAGACTAGTTAACTGAAAATCTCTCTTAATGAGAGCTATGCTTGCTTTTTTTCTTCCTCTAATGATGTCATTCCTAATCATATCTTGTACGCCAATGCTATTCATCACTATGGTTGTGTTTCTCACTTGGTAATTTTGTGAATTTTGTGTGCATGGTTTAATTCTTGGACACATAACTAGTTAGCTCTTGAATTGTATTGCTAAATTTATGCAGAATGTTATTGCTTTTACTTATACACAAAATGGGTTGATCGTTGGTTGCAAGTACAGAACAATGGAGAAAAGATTTTGGCTGGTAATGTTTCTAGTTTGAACCATGTTGGCATATTAAAGTTGAGTTATCTCTTAGTATATGATTGTAATTGAAACAATATCAGTGTATAATTTCTTACTCAATTAGGCAGCTGGTTCCTTTATTGTGTAGCATTAAAATACAAATTTAGAGGGGTAACCTTGGCGCAACTGGTAAAGTTGTTGTCATGTGACTGAAAGGTCACGGGTTCAAGTCCTGGAAACAGCCTCTTGTGTAAAAACAGGGTAAGGCTGCGTACAATACACCAAATGGTGGGACCCCCTCCCGGACCCTGCGTATTTGGAAGCTTTAATGCACCGGCCACCGGGTTGCCCTTTTTATTAATATACAAATTTACCTAATCAACATATATAATTGATTGGGCTCAAGTTATTAATGAGCTCCTCCAAAGGACGAATTGTTCGGGAGGACCCGAGTTCGATTCCTGGGTGGAACAATTCTTGGTCAGGCTGTACTTACCTCATGACCGAACTCCAGATTACTAGAGCCCCCTTCCCCTAGGAACTGGAGGGTTAACACACAAAAAATTGATTCAAGATCACAAAAGATGATTAATTTTAAAATATAAGATTACAATGGGTATTCATTAAAAGATGTATTACGAAATGTTGACAATATGTTAGAAACAGAATATAAAATCTTTGGAGGACCAATATGGTTACACCCTAATATTTGCAGGACCAGTTAAAGGGTTTAGCATACACATTTTCATATTAAATAAAGTTGATACTTAATAAACTGATGTTCATTCAAATACTAAACTTGGTTTCCAGGGAAAAGGCACAAAGAAGGTATTTTATGGACTTGACGACATTATTCATGCAACTGAAATCATCATTGTAAATTCCCTTAACCTATTTTTCCTTCCGTCTTCTTTTGTTGGAAATATCCAAATGAAAACTTCAAAAAGAGAATTGAAGATATTTTTACAGTCTTATAATGACAATAGGTTGAGGGGGAAATTGATAAGCTTTCTCTTGAAGAGGCTGGATATCAAAATTGTGTCAGCGTTCCAGTTGGTGCACCTGGAAAGGTTTCATCAAAAGATTTGCCACCGATAGAAAAGGTTTAATTTGTTGTTATTATTAGAGTTTGATTCACTTTGCTTTTGACGCTGAGTAAATATTTAGTGTGATGTCTGCCTTAGTAAACATCAGCGATACTACTGTTTCAACCAATTGATTTATCTCTTTAATCTATTAATTTGTGCATGCTTGTCTTTGTGAAGTCAGGACACAGCATTTCAATACCTGTGGAACTGTAAAGCGTACTTGGATAAGGTACATGTATTCGGTGCCTTCCCTTTCAATTAGATATTTCTAGAGCCAAAGGGACAGCTAAGTAATCCGGTGTCCTATCTCCTATTCTTTTAGGTAGGTCGCATTATCCTAGCAACTGATAGTGATCCACCAGGTCAAGCTTTAGCTGAAGAGCTGGCACGGCGCCTTGGGCGAGAAAGGTTATAATTCTCATTAATTTTTCTTGTTTATAGGAAGGAAGTACTGAATATAAGTATAGTACTTGAGACTTTGATGTGCGCGTAGTATGTTGCATGCATAGCTTCTGTTTAATACCTATTTAATGCACCTGGTTTAAATTGCATGGCTGCATTGCATTCTCTTGAACTATCTGGCTATGTAGAGCAAAGATGTCGATATCCAACTAAGGATTGGTTATGCTTTCAGTTTTGGTTCATTGGACTTGAGGCTTGTGGATTAAATGCTCACTTTCGGTGTACTTATAAATTGCATAATGTACTTTGTATTTTTTTTACTTACATTCTTTCTTTTTTTGTTAATGTCAGGTGTTGGCAAGTACGCTGGCCAAAGAAAGATGAATTCAGCTTCTTCAAAGATGCAAATGAGGTATGCCTCAAGATTTTATGTCTTGTCATATTTTATTCTTTTTTGTAGCTAATGGCTTTTGGAGTAAGGGTAGAAAAACAGGTCAATCCGCCCATTTTGGCTCGGCCTGCTATCAACTTGTATAAAGATTGGCGGGACGGGACAGCTTAGGTAGGTGTGTTGAAACTTCCTGCCTGCCCCTTGATGGTTTGGCGAGGAGTTGACCCTTCAATAACAAAAGAGTTAAAAACAAATGAAACATTAGTTTTTAGGTGAGCTAGCCCGTCAAAACAATAAAACTAAATTTCAAATTTAGTGTGCTAAAATTTAATGTAGTGCAACAATTATTACTCAAGCAATAAAAATCAAAGTTTATTGGGCTATAGCAAGAAAGTCAGCTAATGGGTCAACCTGTCCAGTCACTGCCCTGTTTTTCAGCAGGTTTAGCGGGGCAGCCTCCGCCTAAAGTAACATGTTAATTAGGTTGACCCATCGAGTTCAACCCGTCTTACCACCCCTACTTTGGACCTTCTTAGAAAATGAACTGTTCATGGCGCAGTTAATGATATTCAATGTTTGTATTTTTCGTTTTTTTTTTTTGAGGGTGTATTTTTCGTTTTGGAGTGTTAAGTTCATGTATACGTTCCTTCAAAAAAAAAAAATCATGTATATATACGTATTTGTGGTTTATGTGCCTAGGTTCTCAAATACATGGGAGCTGATGCTTTGAAGAGAATAGTCGAAAATGCAGAGCCATATACTAGTGCACACTAGGTAATTCCACTATAATGTGAGGATATTACAATCTCTTGCAAGAACTTCTATGCAATCTATGATTAATTCATCAATTGCAGCAAGTTTTGCAGCACCACGTACACACCTTACTATTGTTTCAGCATCCATCTCTATGATTAGATTTTTGAGTTGATGTTCTGCCCGCAACAAGCACCACCGCAGTCCCATGGTTTCAGCTACTAAGGAGGAGACTGCAATATCCTCACATTATTTTTCAGTGAATATAACAGACCCAGAATTCCCATCCTGTATTACCATTAGAGAAACAGCCTGCATCACCATTCATCTTTATAAAAAAAAACTCTTTGTAGGCGGTGACCATTCTCCTGAAGTTTCAGCTACGAAGAGCTATCCTTATTTATTTTTTTTGTATTGATATCATTCCTAATCTTATTTTGTACAGCAATGCTATTTATCATCACAGTTGTGTTTTTCACTTTGTATTTTTCAAAATATTTTCTATGCATGGTTTATTTCTTGGAAACCTAACTAGTTAGTTCTTGACTTCAATCTGTACTGGTAAATTTATGCAGAATGTTGTTGCTTTTGCATATAAACAAATTGGGTTGATTGTTGGTTGCAAGTACAGAACAATGGAGAAAAGATTTTGAAGTTATCTTACTATGATTATCATTGAAACAACATTAGCGTATAATTTCGCACCCCGTAAGGCAGTTGATTCCTTTATTGTGCAGCATTAATGTACAAATTTACCTAATTGATTTAAGATCACAAAAAATTATTAATTTGCAAAGATGATAATGTTAACAATAAGTAATCATTATTCACAAAAATAAAAAAAATGAGTATTCACCAAATTAACAGATGTATTTAGAAATGATGACAAGCATGTTATGTGCATTTGATGAAGAAAAGGTGACTATATGTTAAAGACTAAAAAGGAAAGGATGCAGGTTTGAAGCTTAATCCATCAGTGTTTCTATCAATCACCAATCTAACCTTATTAAAAAATCATCTGCCAATAAGTCACATTTTTATGGGTAGATCGATCTATCAGGGCTAGTTGTTTATAGATATAAACGGTGGAGCCTCCAAATACTTGTCTCCTTGTATGCCAAATACATTTTAGAGTGAACATTTATTTGGTCCTCCAAATATTCGAGTAATCCCTTCAAAAGATTTTTTCCACCAAACCAAGTTAGTCCCTCAAAATATTATTGTAGTATGATACAGAGGGGTGGTTTGTGACAGATTGCAGGTAAATTTGACTTGTCAACAACAACAACAAAAAAATTATTGAACTAAATTTTGCACTTAAATTTATATAAGAAAGAATAGCAATCGTGGTCTGAGATAGGAATGATGCAACAAGCATATGAAAGGATCTGTATTTGAAAAGAATGTCATCATAAAGTTCCTTAACCATAAAAAGAGGATTCAAAATAAGAAAGGTTATCCAATGAAAGAAACTAAATGTCACATAGACAACCAAAAATTTCAACAATTTTTATCACCATAACGACATATAAGCCATTTTCAACACTTTCTTACACCTAAACAAACATATATGCCATCTTTTTGTATTGCTTATAGCAGGAACCTAACAATTATAGACCAGGTGATACACCAATGAAAAGGAAAAGATAGAAGTCATGTACATCTGGTATCCGAGAGGGAGAAGTGTGATCTCACACCATTCCTAATCAATTTAACGCATACCGCAAACCAACATGACTAATTCCATCACTAGAAACAACTTGCTTCAGCTACACATCAACGATTCTTCCTTCACTCCCTTACAATGTCAATTTAAATCCTTTGGACAAGAAGTCATCCCTGTAAAAAAAAGTACATGCATCTCATAGAAGTAAGCTCAACAATATCACAAATGAATAGTGATAAATAATATAAATATTTTGAAAGGAATTATACATAGATTTGGAGTAATTCATTGCAGGTAAATTTC
This sequence comes from Medicago truncatula, assembly GCF_003473485.1. Lineage (NCBI taxonomy): Eukaryota > Viridiplantae > Streptophyta > Magnoliopsida > Fabales > Fabaceae > Medicago > Medicago truncatula. The sequence continues at coordinate 12,103,986 of NC_053043.1, read as the reverse complement.
TACACAACAATATTCTTATCCTTAAATACACAGATACCACAACAGGGTGGAATAGTCTCAACATTGAAATCCAGTATACACACATTGTTAGATACATTGAAATCAAGCATACACACATTGTCAGATACATAGAAACCAAGCATACACACATTGTCAGATACATTGAAATCAAGCATACACACATTGTCAGATACATTGAAATCAAGCATACACACATTGTGAAATACATTGAAATCAAGCATACACACATTGTGAAATACATTGAAATCAAGCATACACACATTGTCAAATACATATACATAAACAAAGGTAGAGACTTCAAAGTAATTAGAGAATCCTTGTCCTATAATAAGAATTCCAATACATTAACATAGAGTTTAACTACATATATCATATGATGGGTCCATTGAATTGGATGTTAACTTATACATAATCAATAAGAAGTACCTTCTCTTGCTCTTTCTTGTACGATTCTCCTTCGTATGATTATCATCAGCAGGTAAGGAAGGTGGTACAAGACTTCCAACACAAATCATGGCTTCATCGAAATTAGGAATTCCTTCAACATAACTAACTTGCTGACTCTTCAAATCATACCAAACCAGCATATTATGATTTACATCCAACAAAACCTTTTTTCCATCACTCGAATAACCTAAAGGGCTCAAAAATCTAAAAGGTAAAACGAAACACGATTCCATCAAAGTAAAAAGTTTACACCAACTATCTCTACATCCATATTCTTTCATCACCCAAACACCTATCTTAGTAATTTGATTTCGATAATTCATAATCAAACAAAGACACCCTCCCAAATCAGCAACAGCAATTTGAAAACTTATACTCCTATTAACCTTTTTACCTCCTATTTTAGTAGGAAGAGGAACCTCATTGAAAATATCGAGTGTGAGGTTAAATGCGACAATTAACAAAGGTTGAAAGTTATCAAATTTCCTTGTCATTATCCAATGAAGAGAATTAGAATTCTCAACAAAAACTCCCATTGTATTGTCATAGGAAAGAGCATAGTCTATACTAGGAAGTACTTTCCACGAGTTCGTTTTTGAGGTATAGAGTCTGACATATGAATCAAAAGTACGGTTGTGTAGATCAACAAACCAAGAGATTCTGACAAGTTTATAATCAGAGGACAAAGGATCAAAACCGAAGCCGTAAACGCAAAAGGCAAATTGCAAATTGCTGTCAGATTGAGGAATAGGGAGATGAGGGATAATCCGATGTTTACGGATGTAAGGGTTCCAGAAAGCGATTTCGTTGTTGGAGGAAATGCAGAGGAGGCCGTTACATGAACCGAGAAGGAATAGGGGGATGCTTTTGCTGTTACGATGCGTGAAAGGATGGTTGAGTGGGATGACGGTGGTTAGGGTAGGGAAATGGAGTTGGTAGAGATGGGTGTCGTGACGGAGGATGAGGTTGAAATTGAGGGATGAGTTTTTGAGTTGAAGATTGGTGAAGTTGTGAGAATCGATTATGGATTTAAGTGATTTTGAAGTTGAGCGGAATCGAAGAAGTGATTTTACTGGTAAGCGGGAGAAGATTTCGGCGAGTATGTCTGACGGAAGAAGATAATCCGACATTGGTAAGAAGATGATTGTAGGGTTTAGGGTGTTTCAGGAAGAAGAAGAATTGATAATTGATTTTTGCATTTGTTAAGAATGTGAGTGGAACGAACCACTTCTAAAACTGTTTTCTTCTTAATTTCTTGTGTTTTTAGGGTTTTTGAAAGGGAATGAAGAGAGAGCCTCGACAACGACAAATTTGGATGAAGGTTTATGAAGTACTCCCTACGTTTTTAAATGTAAGCAAAATTGACTTTTTAGATTCATTCATTTGATGATGTATGTGGTCCACATACAGTACATCATTAAATGAATGAATCTAAAAAGTCAATTTTGCTTATATTTAAAGACGGAGGTAGTATAAGGTAACTTATATAGAGGATTGTTTAGTTCGGCTTCTACACCATCAAAAGCAATTCTAGTGACTCAAAAGTGAAAAGTGCTTAAATAGGTCTCTTGAGGTGGGAATAGACCAGGTTGTCCGTCAGAGTATAGCTGTCAAAACGGGTCGGGCGAATGGACCGACCCATTTAGCCCGATTAAATATAAGGCTTGAGCCTTAAATATTGAGCCCAAATTTTAAAAGGGCTTTTTAGCCCGACCCTAAAAAGCCCGCTACCCGTTAGGGCTAGCCCGCATAACAAAAAAAATCCTATAAATTATATATATTTTTCAAATAATTCTTTACTTAATTGATTATCAAAGTAATAAATAAAAGTGAAAATTCAATGAATTAACACAAATATACATGTAATATAAAATTATATTTACTCATTCCGTTATTTATAATTTTAAAGATCGAATATATAAATATCTATAACCATAACATATCTAATTTATTTAAAATTGCTTTCCTTACCGTTTTAGTTTACGACGTTTGTACGAAAATGTTTACAATTTATTTTTGTTCTAGGCATTATTTAAACATATTAAAAATATTATTTATTAAAAAAAATTATAGGAGTAGTTTATAGTACTTTTTTTAAAAAAAATATATATAATTTTTACTACGGGCCGGCCCGTTAAGCCCGCGGCCCGTGTAGGACCGGACTCGGGTAGTATAAGCATATTTCAAGCCTGTTTTTCAACCGGGTTTTTTGGCTCGGCCCGATAAAGTCCGAAGCCCGTTAAGGCCGGCCCTAAATGGGCCGCCCGTTTTGACTGCTCTACGTTAGAGGCCTGTAGCCCGACCTATTTAAAGTCCGGCTCGGCTTAGCTCATTTATTAAATAGACTAGACTTAAGCTTTTTAAAAAGATTATTAATTTAAGGGTTTTTCTATCATGTGCAAATTTGCACATATTAAGAAGTTTAAAGTAGTAATTTTAACTTGGAACTTGTGTTTTTTATATTAAATATGTAGCTTTTAATCAATAATTGTTGGTTTTCAATAAAAAGTTACTACTTTTAGTTACCTTAACATGTGCAATATTGCACATGTTAGACAAACCCTTAATTTAATTAGGTCATGTTAAGGCTTATAGAAAATTTTATTAACATGTTTTACAAAATTTTATTGGATGTACATGTTGTACAAAATTTTATAAACCTATTAACCTCTTAAAAAATATACGTTTATTTGCACTTTTATTAATATGTCAAATTATATTTAAAATTGTTAGTATAAATTAGGCTTTTAAACAGACTAATAGGTTAGGTCGGGCTTTGAAAAAGACTTACAATAAAAGCTTTTGACAGGCTAATAGGCCAGGTTTAAGCTTTAATTTTTTTAACCAAACCTGACCTATTTAAGCAAAGTCCGGCTTGGCCCGACCTATTCCCACCCCTAGGTCTCACTAACTTTACATCATTATACTAAAGTAATTTATTTATTAAATTATAAATTACCTCATAAAATATTGTACATATTTATTATTTCTTTTAAACGTGAGACCCGTTAGTTGCTCGGGAGAGAGAAGGTCCTTATATAGTTATATGTTACTTGATAGGTACTCTTTTTTTCTTCCTCCAATGGAGGGTGCTTAACAAGGAATGATTCTTGTTAAGTAAGGAACCCCATTGGAGATGCTCTCATGGAAAGGACTGTTTGGTTCGGCTTCTACACCATATTCTAGTAGTCTTTTTCAACATGTTTGGTTCAACTTTTCAAAATTAATTTTAATCTCTATAAGCAATTTTAGTTGAAGCTATAATTCCAAATTTTTGAGTTAATTAGAATCAATTTTACTTTAATTTTGTATTTTGGTTGTTACAACTCATTATTTTTCTTTAATGTCCTCCATCAATTCTCCTTCCCTTTTGTTGTATACCCAAAAAAAAAAAGTTCCATTATTTTTTTCTCCATGAATTCAACCACTTTCCTTCCGGTTGTTTGCTTTGTATTTAATTTAATGAACCAAATTTGATTAAAAAATTTGACGAACGAAATTAGCCTCATAAAATATTTATGGTCATGATTTACCAAATTTTAGGTTTTTCTTTAAGCTGTTTCCGTTGAGATTTATTGTTTTTTTTCTTTTACCCTTCTTTTATTCTATATTTTATCATTTTTGACAACTAACTCTAGGATTATCTACAAAGCAAATATGTCCAATTATTTGTATATTTAATTAGTGGAACAACTTGTGTCTCTGTCGGTGGTTATAGCAGTGGGAAACCAATAGCGTCTTTCGCTTTTAGTAATCCCAAAGTGTAATATAAAATCTATCACCATATTCTTAGCAGCACAAGTTAGAGGTATCAATGTCAGAAAAATACTTCAGGTTACATTGTAGAATGACTATATTTGCAGAATTTAAATGATATTGAGTGACTTAATCAAGCGGTTGTGCTGTAGTGAACTTTTAATGCTATTAAAAAGCATCTAGTTTGTCAAAGATCATAACAAGTATTTTCCTTAGTTCATTGTGGTCTATGAGGATGTTCAGCTGTTTGAATGCTTTTGTTCGTAAACATGATATCCAAGGAAAGAATGAGAGAAAACTCAAATAATATTTGTATTGATGATAAAAGTGAATATTACAAATGATGAAGTTATCCCACTAATGGGGTTATTACAAGTATATATATTACTACAAACTAGTATCTAACATATATCTCTAAGCTTTCGAAAACAGGCCCCAGCTGATCAAGTGAAACCTCTCTATCTACAATATGAAAGCTGGAAGAGAACTATGGACTGGCAAAGCGTGCTATGGAGGTTTATGACCAAACAACTAAAGCTGTTCCCAACAATGAGAAGTTCAGCATGTATGAAATATACATTGCTCGTGCAGCTGATATATTTGGTGTACCAAAAACACACACGAGAGATCTATGAGCATGCGATTGAATCTGGTCTTCCAAATAAGGATGCAAAACTATGTGTTTGAAGTATGCTGAGCTGGAAAGAAGCGTAGGAGAAATTGAACGTTCCCGTGGAGTATATGTATTTGCCTCCAAGTTTGCTCATCCACGGTCCGATCAAGACTTTTGGAATAAGTGGCGTGAATTTGAGGTTCAACGTGGAAATGAAGACACCTTTAGAGAAATGCTTCGAATTAAAAGGAGTGTCTCTGCAAGCTACATCCAGGTTACTTTAATGTTTCAAGTTTCACTTTCCTGATCATTATCCTTGATTTCCTTGCATTTATTCTGACATTTGTTTTATTTTTTTTACAGACACATTTTATATTGCCGATGCAGAAGGATCAAACTGACAAAGCGGTGACAATAGAGAGAAAAGTTGGGTTTGCAAGTGCCTGAGCGATAAAAACTAAAGCAAATCATGAGGAATTCGAGTTACCAGAAGAAAACGACTTTGATGATAAGATTGAGATTGCACACAAAGTCGTCCCTTCTACTGTTTTTGGCAGTTTGATTAGAAAGAGAGACGAGAATGAAAATAATGGAGAAGTGGATGGTGATGCAAAAGACAAGGATAATGAAAATCGGTTTGGTGCCCTCAAGAATTAAGAACCTGAAACGGAACTAAATGTTAGGTGAGAGGATTCAAGTTTTATATTTTGATAGCATGAAATTGATTTTGATGATTATGATGAATCTATGATTACTACTGATTAGTTCTCCAAGTACAAAGTACAATGTTAAAACTCTTATGAAGTATACTCTTATGAGTAAACACAGGGTGTGACTGTCGTGTCACATTGATTACACTTCTTTTTTCTTGTAAATTAATATCTCAATTTTAGAAATTCAATGAAGGTTTGGAAAGATTTATGTTATTACTAGTAATTTGGTCAATTTTAGAAATTCAATGGAGGTTTGGAAAGATTTATGTTATTACTAGTGATTTGGTCAATTTTAGAAATTCAATGGAGGGTAGCAAGGGAGGTTTTCATAAATGTATGGCCTTATCAGAGCCACTTCATTTTTTGTCTGTCCATGTTGTGACAATATATTTCCACTTAGTTTATTATATAATTATGATTTCCCTTTTCCCTATTTTAGCTTGTTGCTCTGATATCAGAGAAAACCTTAAGCAGAAATTCTGTAAGACAACTCTCGGACGATAAGGGTGTTGTAAAGCCTCCAATTTCTTGTTTTTATGATTGTAAAATTTGTTCATGTTGAAGTTACAAGTTATAGAAGGGGTAGAAGAATAGAATAAAGACTGAATACACTAAAGTTGATATTTACATGATTTCAGATGATGCATTGTAACAGACAAAATGCTAACCCTGTTGCTACTCATACTAGAATCTTGATGAAATTTATGGCAATAGGGAAGCCAATCCTAGGTTTTACTTAGATACTCTAAAATCGTTTTTCTTTAGAAAGAAAGACACTCTAAAATGTTATAAGATACAATATTAATTTTAGGTATACTCTTTCTTAACATTTCCTTAAACTGCTAGAAAAATAGACTCCAATTGTCTAATTGGTGTTTGATATATTGTTTGCATTACATGAACAATGTCAACAAAAACTAAAGTCTTTTCTTTTCCCACTAAATGGGGTCGGTGACATGAATCAAATTACACCATAATGTGTTGCCATGAATCATTTCTAAAGATAGACTAGTTAACTTAAAATCTCTTTTTTTTTTTTTTGACAGGAAAGGAATCTCATTAGATAAATGGTAAATCCTTATATACATAAACAAAGGTAGAGACTTCAAAGTAATTAGAGAATCCTTGTCCTATAATAAGAATTCAATTTGACCTTTAACATGGAGTCTAACTACATATATCATATGATGGGTCCATTGAATTGATATTAACTTATACATAATCAATAAGAAGTACCTTCTCTTGCTCTTGCTTGAATGATTCCCCTTCTTCCTAGAATTATCAACAGGGAAGGAGGGTGGTACAAGACTTCCAACACAAATCATAGCTTCATCGAAATTAGGAATTCCTTCAACATAACTAACTTGACTCTTCAAATCATACCAAACCAGCTTCTTATGATTTACCTCCAACAAAAACAAAACCATTTTACCATCATTCGAATAACCCAAAGGTCTCAAAAATATCAAAGGTAAAACGAAACACGATTCCACCAAAGTAAAAAGTTTACACCAACTATCTTTACAACCATATTCTTTCATCACCAATACATCAATCTTAGTAGTTTGATGATTCACAATCATACAAAGACACCCTCCCAAATCAGCAACAGAAATTTCAAAACTACTATTACAAATAACCTCTTCACCTCATATTTCATCAGGAAATGGAACCTCATTGAAAAGCTCAAGTGTTAGGTTAAACGCGACAATTAAACGGGGATGTAACCCATCAGGATTCTTCACCGTTATCCAATGAAGAGAATTCTCAACAAAAACTCCCATGGTTAGAGCATAGCAAAGAACATAGTCTATACTAGGAAGTACTTTCCACGAGTTTGTTTTCGAGGTGAAGAGTCTGACATATGAATCAAAAGTAGAGTTTTGTAAATCAACGAACCAAGAGATTCTGATAAGCTTGTAGTCGGAGGATAAAGGATCAAAGCCAAATCCGTAAGTGAAAAAGGCGTAGTGGATTTTGGTTTCAGATTGAGGAATAGAAACAGGGAGATTAGGGATAATCTGATGTTTACGGATGTTAGGGTTCCAGAACGCGGTTTCGGTGTTTGAGGAAATGCAGATGAGGCCGTTACATGAACCAAAGAGTGTGATGCGCTTGGTGTAAGACAGAGGATGATGGAGTGGAAGAGGGGTGGTTAAGTTGGGGAAATGGAGTTGATAGAGATTGGTGTTGTGGCGGAGGATGAGGTTGAAGTTGTGAGAGTTTTTGAGGTGAAGATTGGTGAAGTTGTGAGAATCGATTATGGATTTAAGTGATTTTGAAGTTGAGCGGAATCGGAGAAGTGATTGTGGATGTAAGCGGGAGAAGATTTCGGTGAGTATTTCTGAAGGAAGAACATCACTCGCCATTTTAGGGTTTAGGGTTTTTCCGTTTCTTCTTTCCTTCCTTTCTTTGCACAGAAACTTGTTTTTATAGGTGGTTAAGATCAAAATGTAAACGCTCAATTAAATCTACGAATAGGTCATTAAGTCTTTACTTTAATTGGTATACATATTTATTGAAAATGATTTCTTTCTTTAAGGCTTTATTTTGTTTTGTGATAAATTTTCACTTAGTTTATGACTCAAGATTAAATCCAAAATAGTCCATGAATATGCACTTCCATTATCTATTTTGTCTCCGGTTTAGTCTCCGGCGTTGAAAATGTCTGTTAAATGACAAATGTTTTGTACTAACAAGATACATGGGTGTCACTTGGACGAGAGTGAAAATAGAAAATGGTCATTTTGGTCACTGAATCAAAAATCAATATCCCTAGATTAAATCTCCAATCCCTAAACCCATAATTTAATCCCTAAATCTTATCTAATTCTCTCATTTATTCAAAATCAAATCTTACATTAAACACCAAAATCGAATCACATTATGATGGATGTTGGTGCAAACTCGTCCGAACAAAGTGTTGCTCATTCGTCAAGAACGGTGCCATCTTCCTCAATGAAGTTGTTATGCGCATATAGAATAAACAAACATAAAACACTAAAATGTTCATTAAGATCTCTGATTGTGCATACATACTATCAGTTAGGTCCCTGACAGTAAACACTTACTTAGGTCCCTGACAGTAAACACTTACTGTCACTAAGGTCCCTAACAAACCATGAGTATTGATGTTGAAGAGAATGTTGCTGAGAATGATTTTCCTAACGACAATGACAGTTACCATTCTAAAGAACTAAGGAGCCATATTAGCATCGATGATGAAGGTGATGGAAATGGAAGACATGTTTCCTTCGGTTTAATTCAAATGCAAAGTTTGTCAGGTTCACTTGGAACTAGGAATGGAATTTGAAACTATGGATATATTCAAAGAAACTGTGAGGAAATACACTTTATACCATGGAAGAGATATAAGGTGGTTGAAAAATGACAAACAAAGGTGCAGAGCTATATGCAAGGATGAAGAATGCAAATCAATGATGCAAAAGGTACGTACTATTTATAGTAGTAAATATTTTTTTTATGTGGCTGTGATGCTGTCACTTTGTGTCTGTAAGTGTTTACTATCATGGACCTTAGTGACATTAAGTATTTACTATCAGGGACCTAACTGATAGTAAGTATGACAGTCATGGACCTTAATGACCATTTTAATGTTTTCTGTTTGTTTATTTTATATGCTCATGACAACTTGATTGAGGAAGGTGACATAGTTCTTGATGAATGAGCAACACTTTGTTGGGACAAGTTTGCACCAACGCCCATCATCAAGTAATTCGATTTTGGTGTTTAATGGAAGATTTGATTTTGAACAAAATAGGAAATTAGATGAGATTAGGGATTTAGTGATTTGGGGATTAAATTTGGGATTTAGGAATCTAGAGATTTGATATTCAATTTGGGGATATTGATTTTTGGTTCATATACCAAAATGACCATTTTCTACTTTCACTTTAGTCCCGTGTGACATCCCATGCACCTTGTCAACACAAAACATTTGCCACATCATCAGATAACAGAAGTTTTTAATGTCAAAGACTAAACTAATAACGGAAGTGTTCATTCAATGACTACTTTGTATTTAGTCTTAAGTCAGTAACTTTTGTGACAACGAGGTTCAAAGTCAAGGACTAAAATGACCATTTATTCTTTTGTTTTGCTTTGAATTAGGTATCATGTATTCATGCTTGCTTGCGAATGTCGGTTCATAGTCAAGTTTGTAGTAGGTTTAGTCTTTGATGAAAAACATTGTAGTGAATGCAAACCTCTCCTTAAACATTATTGAGAGAATTTGTGAGATGAGTGCCCGATTGATGTGAGTTTTGGGTTTTTAAGGAGCCTAGGCCTCTAACTTTGACTTGAATTGGTAATATTTAGCTCATTCTCCTTGTCCCAATTTCTACACAAGTGCTTGAGCTTCCCAATTATGTTTTGTAATCATGAGGAATGTTTGTCAAATATTTCTCATCCAAAGTAATTGTTCGAGGATAAGCAAAGATTCAAGTAGGGGAGAGTTAGAGAGCTTAGATTTCTACCTCTTTTTAGGGTTTGTTTTATTCATTATTTTAGAATAAAGTTACTAATTTTGTTTGCTTTTCATCTATAGCAATGATTGTGGAGGAAAGTGAAGAAATTTAGCTAAAAGTGACGAATTCAAGCATTACAACTTACAAGATATATCATGTTGAGATGGTGATCAAGAATGGTGCAAAAGTGTGAGAATGAATAAAAGGATAAAAACCAGTACATTTCACAGCAGGGATCAAGGTTGCACGTAACGCCACGTTATATAGCCGTAATCCCTTCATTTTGTAATTTGGATGGCCATATGTTGTAAGACCACGGAGCATATACTTGTTTTTGCATCATATTTCACTCGTAAAACTTCTTAGAATTCCTAAATTTCATGATTTTCTTTTGATTGCAATTCGGGAACTTCAAATTCAATCCAGGTTTTTCCATTTTTCTTCTTTACTAGATTATTACATATTCATGTTTTCTATGGCCATGAGTGAATAGAGCTTAGTGATCTTGGGATTTAGGGGAAATCCAGCAATTGAATCTCTCTAAACCCAAACTTCTAAAATTATTACAATCTCAGGTATTCAATTCAATTTTGGTGGTCTTACTTATCGTAAAGATATGAACTATAGATATACATAATCTTAGATTTTGATTGATTAGCGAAAGTAAAGATTAATATCCGATTTATAAGATTGAACAAAAGAATCGACACATGAGAATAGTTTAGATTCTTTTGAGATTCTTTAGGATGAATCTGCTTAATGGGAATTAACAATGATCCTTCCATAATATAAGAACTTGTTGATTCAAGGCATTTTTATGTATCTCCGAAAGAAATCATAGATTATTAAAGCACATCTCATCTTTGAAAACTTGATTTTACAATATGAAATGCGACAGATCCTAAACTTTGACCTAACATTTTACTATTGCATAATTTCAACCAAAATTAAACTTATTCCACCATAATTCTCTATATTTGCTAATCAATCTTTGAAAATTAAATTGCTATTCTGCATATTGCGTACATATCGATATTTTTATCACGGCAGTAAAACAATGCACTTGTGGGCTTATCACGATCACCTTTAAGAATATTACCGTGAAACTATTTTGTTATCTATTACTGTCAAATATTACCTTCGATATGACCCGTGTGTTAGCACGGGTCAATGGTCTAGTTTAACACTAAATGTTTAAAGGCAAGAATGGTAAGGAAATAAAAGAATTGATTAGGCTTGCCACTACTTGGATTATATATGGACCAGGAGAAATGCTATTATCCTTATGGAGACACTCAAAAGATTGTGATTAGAAGTTACACTAAACTTGGGATTATATATGGAACATGAGAAATGCTATTATCCTAAATAGTGTTATTATTTACTTGAAATAGTGTTTTTATTGATTAGAAGTTACACATAAAAAGTTTGAAATAGTAGGGATATTTATGAAAGAAAAAAAATAGGCTTCATCAAAAACTAATTTACACCCACCATAAATCATGAAAATGTAGGTTAGTAACTACATCTTTTTTATTTGGAAAAAAAAATTAATATTTTATTTTTAAATAGCATCTATTAGATGATATGATTGTAAAATGTTATCTTTACTTTTTCTCTTGAGGTGATCAATCATTCTTAGTTTTGAAAACTGCTGTTCACACATTAAGGTTGGATGAAACACACCAGTACTTTACGAAATTACCCCCATCACTCCATCGGCCGGCGACGCTAGTTAACTGCCGAATTCCAATCACTTCAACGGCACTTAAGTGCCGAAGTGCCATGAAGGAAAAAATTAGTAATTTTAACAGTGAGTCCTCATTAAATTAACAGATGTATTCCGAAATGACGACAAGCATGTTATGTGTGTTTGATGAAGAAAAGGTGACTATATGTTAAAGACAAAAAAGGAAAGGATGCAGTTTTGAAGCTTAATCCATGCGTGAATCATCGTTGATAGTAAAAGTTGGGTTACCGTTGATGGTAAAACCATATTAACATGCATACATACAAAACCAATACTTTTTATCACCATAACGACATATAAGCCATTTTCAACACTTTTTTACACCTAAACAGACATATGTGTCATTTTTCTTTGTATTGCTTAGAGCAGGATGTTTTCAATTACAGACCAAGTGATAAACCAAAGAAAAGGAAAAGATAGAAGTCATGTACATATGGTATCTAAACTTCAATATTATATTTTGGCTTGAGATCTTTGTTTCACTTCCATGGGCCTTTCTTTCACTGTAGGCAATCCTTTCACGGTTCTGCCGAGAATGAATCTCCTCATGTGAGATTTTACATGAGATATAGAAGAGTGATCTCACACCATTAAAGAAGAAAGTTAAAACTAGTTAATGCTCCATTCCAAATCAATTTAATGCCTACTGCAAAACAACAAGACTAATTCCATCTCTAGAAAAATTTGCTTCAGCTACACATAACAGGTTCTTCCTTCACTCCCTTACAAGGTCAATTTAAATCCTCGGGACAGGAAGTCGTCCCTGTAAAAAAAATACATGCATCTCATAAAAGTAAGCTCAACAATATCACAGATGAATAGTGATAAATAATATAAATATTTTGAAAGGAATTATACATAGAGTTGGAGTAATTTCATTAAAGGTAAATTTCTACAGAACAATATTCTTATCCTTAAATACACAGATACCACAACAGGGTGGAATAATCTCAACATTTTGAAATAAGTTTGACAAAATAATAATAATTTCGGACTGTGGATCTCAACTAATGAAGGAAAAGAAAAGACCAACTGATATCAATCAATATTATTTCTTTAACTTAACTTACTTCTTAAGTAAGGGAATCCTGCAAATCCTGATACATAGTATACATTGTTGTCTTTTGTTTCTTTCGAAAGCCAGCATACACATATTTTCAAATACATTGAAATTCAGGATACACACATTGTCAAATGCATTGAAATTCAGCATACACGCATTGTCAAATACATTGAAATCCAGCATACACGCATTGTCAAATACATTGAAATCCAGCATACACACAGAGTCAAATACTTATATACATAAACAAAGGTAGAGACTTCAAAGTAATTAGAGAATCCTTGTCCTAAAATAAGAATTCAAATACATTAACATATGATGGGTCCATTGAATTGATATTAACTTATACATAATCAATAAGAAGTACCTTCTCTTGCTCTTGCTTGTACGATTCTCCTTCTTCGTACAATTCTCAACAGGGAAGGAAGGCAGTACAAGACTTCCAACACAAATCATCGCTTCATCGAAATTTGGAATTCCCTCAATGTAATTAACTTCTTCACTCTTCAAATCATACCAAACCAGCTTCTTATGATTTACCTCAAACAAAAGTTTTTTTCCATCACTTGAATAACCTAAAGGGATCAAAGATATCACAGGTAAAACGAAACACGATCCCATCAAAGTAAAAAGTTTACACCAACTATCTTTACAACCATATTCTTTCATCACCCATACATCAATCTTAGTAGTTTGATAATTCACAATCAAACAAAGACACCCTCCCAAATCAGCAACATTAATTTCAAAACTCCGATTACAAATAACCTCTTCACCTCTTATTTCATCAGGAAAAGGAACCTCGTTGAAAACCTCAAGTGTTAGGTTAAACGCGAAAATTAAACGCTGATGTAACCCATCAGGTTTCTTGACCATCATCCAGTGAAGAGAATTCTCAACAAAAACCCCCATGGTTAGAGCATAGCAAATAACATACTCAATGCTAGGAAGTACTTTCCATGAGTTTGTTTTCGAAGTGAAGAGACTCACATATGAATCAAAAGTAAAGTTTGTTAAATCGATGAACCAAGAGATTCTGATAAGCTTGTAGTCGGAGGATAAAGGATCAAAGCCGAATCCGTAAGTGAATAAGGCGTAGTGGGCTTTGGTCTCAGATTGAGGAATAGGAATAGGGAGATTAGGGATAATCCGATGTTTACGGATGTTAGGGTTCCAGAAAGTGATTTCGGCTTTGGAGGAAATGCAGAGGAGGCCGTTACATGAACCGAAGAGTTTGATGCCGTTGGCGTTGGACAGAGGGTGGTTGAGTGGGATGGCGGTGGTTAGATTAGGGAAATGGAGGTGGAAGAGATTGGTTTTGTGGCCGAGGATAAGGTTGAGATTGAGAGAATTTTTTAGATGAAGGTTGGTGAAGTTGTGAGAATCGATTATGGATTTAAGCGATTCTGAAGTTGAGCGGAATCGGAGAAGTGATTGTGGAGGTAAGCGGGAGAAGATTTCGGTGAGTATTTCTGAAGGAAGAACATCACTCGCCATTGTAGGGTTTAGGGTTTTTCCGTTTCTTCTTTCTTTCATTTTTTTGCACAAAACTTGTTTTATAGGTGGTTTAGTCTCCATACGGTTAAGATCAAATGTAAATGCTCAATTAAATCTAATAGGTGGTTAAGTCTTTACTTTAATTTGTCCAAAAAAAAGTCTTTACTTTAATTGGTATCCATATTTATTAAAAATGATTTCTTTATTTAAGGCCTCATTTTGTTTTGGATTAAATGATCACTTTAATCTTCGACTCTGCACTCGTTCTCACAAAAGTTTTTAACTCATGATTAAATATAAAATAGTCCTTGAATATGCACTTCCATTATCAGTATAGTCTCTAGCATTGAAAACTTCTGTTAGCGGATGATGTGACAAATGTTTTGTGCTGACAAGAGGCATGAGGGGTCACATCGACTAAAGTTAAAGAAGAAAATTGTCGTTTTGGTCCCTTAACCGAAAACCAATATCCCCAAATTGAATCTTCAATCCCTAAATCCCAAATTCAATTCCTTAATCCCTAAATATCAAATTCATAAATCTCATCTAATTATCTCTTTTGTTCAAAATCAAATTTACATTAAACATCAAAATCGAATTACATGATGATGGATGTTAGTACAAACTCCTCCCAACAAAGTGTTGCTCATTCGTCAACAACAGTGTCATCTTCCTCAATGAAGTCGTTCTGAGCATATAGAATAAATAAGAAAACACTAAAATTGTCATTTAGGTCTATGATTGTGCATACTTACTATCAGTTAGGTTCCTGACAGTAAACACTTACTGTCACTAAGGTCCCTAACAAACCATGAGTACTGATGTTGAAGAGAATGTTGCTGAGAATGATTTTCCTGACAATGACAGTTACCATTCTGAAGAACTAAGGAGCCATATTAGTATCGATGATGAAGGTAATAGAAATGGAAGACAAGTTTTCCTTCAGCTTAATTCAAATGCAAAGTTTGTCAGGTACACTTGGAACTAGGAATGGAATTTATTCAAAGAAGTTGTGAGGAACTACACTGTATACCATGGAAGAGATATAAGGTGGTTGAAAAATGACAAACAAAGGTGCAGAGTTATATGCAAGGATGAAGAATGCAAATCAATGATGCAAAATGCACATATTATTTATAGTAGTGAATATTTTTATATGTGGCTGTGATGCTGTCACTTTGTGCCTGTAAGTGTTTACTATCATGGACCTTAGTGACATTAAGTATTTACTATTAGCGACCGAACTGACAGTGAGTATGCATAGTCATGGATCTTAATGACCATTTTAATGTTTTATGTTTGTTTATTCTATATGCTCATGACAACTTGATTGGGGAAGGTAACCCAGTTCTTGATGAATGAGCAACACTTTGTTGGGACAAGTTTGCACCAACGCCCATCATCATGTAATTCAATTTTGGTGTTTAATGGAATATTTAATTTTGAACAAAATAGGAAATTAGATGAGATTTAGGGATTTAGTGATTTGGGGATTAAATTCGGGATTTAGGAATTTAGAGATTTGATATTCAATTTGGGGATATTGGTTTTCGGTTGAGAGACCAAAATTACTATTTTCTATTTTCACTTTAGTCCCTGTGACATCTCATGCACTTTGTAAGCATAAAACATTTGCCAAATCATCAGCTAACATAAGTTTTTAACACCAAAGACTAAACTAATAATGAAAGTGTTCATTCAAGGACTACTTTATATTTAATCTTAAGTCAGTGTCCTTTGTGACAACGAGGTTCAAAGTTAGTGACTAAAGTCACTATTTCCTCTTTTGTTTTGCTTAGGTATCATTTTTTCATGCTTGCTTTCAGAAGAGGAATAGTGCGAATGTAGGTTTATAGTCAAGTTTATAGTAGGGTTTAGTCTTTTATGAAAAACATTGTTGTGAATGCAAACCTCTCCATAAACATTATTGAGAGAATTTGTGAGATGAGTGCCCGATTGATGTGAGTTTTGTGTTTTTAAGGAGCCTAAGCCTCTAACTTTGACTTGAATTGCTAATATTTAGCTCATTCTCCTTGTCCCAATTTCTACACAAGTGCTTGAGCTTCCCAATTATGTTTTGTAATCATGAGGAATGTTTGTCAAATATTTCTCATCCAAATCAATTGTTCGAGGATAAGCAAAGATTCAAGTAGGGGAAAGTTAGAGAGTTTGGATTTCTACCTCTTTTTAAGGTTTGTTTTATTCGTTATTTTAGAATAAAGTTACTAATTTTGTTTGTTTTTCATCTATAGCAATGATTGTGGAGGAAAGTGAAGATATTTAGCTAAAAGTGAGGAATTCAAGCATTACAACTTACAAGATATATCATGTTGAGATGGTGATCAAGAATGGTGCAAAAGTGTGAGAATGAATAAAAGGATAAAAACCAGTACATTTCACAGCAGGGATCAAGGTTGCACGTAACGCCACGTTATATAGCCGTAATCCCTTCATTTTGTAATTTGGATGGCCATATGTTGTAAGACCACGGGGCATATACTTTGTTTTTGCATCATATTTCACTCGTAAAACTTAAGAATTCCTAAATTTAATGACATATAAGAAACAAATATTTGAAAAGTAATTGTATTTGAAAATGGAACTTCTACGGTACACCTCACAAATTGAGGTGTATCGGTACTTCTATTTTAAAAATTTATAATTTAACGATCATTTTATGAAATAAAGAGTTATTATCAATATTTATATTTTAGAAAACATCATTTTATAAGAGAAAACATCATTTCGTTGTTTAAAAGTATTTAATTTTTATCATTCTCTCATAAAAAATAATCAATATTCTTTGTTATAAGTAATAAAAATTAAAAAAAAAAGTAAATTTTATTTCGTTGACGTTTTTGGTAAATAAGATTTAATTATTATAATTGTCAATGATAAAAAAACAATAATTTTTCTTCAAAAAAACAACTCATTTAATTATTAATTTAACAATTTGATATATCGGTACATTCAAATTTTTGGGTGTACCATAAAATTTGTCATTTGAAAATTGTCATAGGCCTAATTTTACAAATATGGCCATCCACTCGTAAAACAAAATATATGCAGTTTTGAAATATATTTGAAAATTGTATTTAAAATTATCATAGGCCTAATTTTACAAATATTTCCAAGATCAATAAGAAACAAACCAATTCACCAAAAAAAAAATAAGAAACAAACTCATTGGATGTAAATGAAGGAAAGATAGAAAATTCGGTTGAATTCTTATTCTTATCACAATCAACATAAGTTAAATTTATGGGAAGTGATATCCACGAATAAAAATAATAATTACTATTATTTTTATCATTATCAATTACAAATATTAAAAATTAAATATCGCAATTCAAACACTACTAATGTGTGTATTTTATTTTATGTGAGACACCCACTCTGTTTTTTTTTTTTTTTAATTCACATCACACTATCTCAAATTATTAATTGTTTGGCTAAATTACATCATGGGTCATTTAAGTTTCAGGTTTGTAACAAATTAATTCTTTAAGTTATTGGTCACACACAAGTCTTTTAAATTTGTAAACGTTTTCGATTTAATCCTTTAGGTTATTTTGATCACACGTAAGTCCTTTAAGTTATTTTGAATCCCAAACCTATATATTATGCATTGTCATTACCAACTGAGTTTAGGTGGCAAGGAATAATGTCTGTTTTTTGTAGGGAAAGAATAATGTCTGTTGTTGTGCGCAAAGAATATCTAATTTACATAAATAAATAAAAATAAAAAAAAGGCAGGATCTGGCCAACAAACCGTCCAAAATAAAATTCCGTAAGACAAGCACATGATATCTTTTGTCAAAAAAAAAGCACATGATATCTTTCTTTGCTTTTCATTGGGATGAATCTACGTCCGTTTTGAAACATCTGGAAATAAACATAACTACGTACCGTCAAAATACAAAACTGCACATGAGTGATTGATTATGGTTATGGAGTATTAAAACTATAAGCAATGCAAAAAAGCAATGTTCCGTCAATTAAAAATTTGAATTTGGATCTAATTTGCAACTATGTCAATGGTATAATAAGTTCTGGCGAGTGCAGGAAAGGAAAGAAAACGTTTGATCACGTTGATAGTGGCGGCGAGAGTGAAAAAAATATGAGATAGAAAAACAGATTTAGTTAGGTGAGTGTTTTTAGCTTTCAGTGTGTTACTTGTGAACCATTGGATGAATTTGATGAATTTGATTTAATGGTTGAGATTTGGTGTAAGTCTTTTGACTTACACCTGGTGTCAACGGATCCCGATTAAAAAAAAATATAATGACATAATATTGTATTGTATTTTTTTATGGATAATATTGTATTGTATTTGTAAGCAAATCAAACAACATGGAACAATCCTTACAAAAAAAAATAATATTATATTAGAAAAGTAATTGTATTTGAAAAACTGCATATATTCCGTTTCGGTTAGGGTTTCGACGACAGTAAAAAGGGTCAAGCAAGAAGAAAACCTACCAACAACGTATTCATGGCGAGGAAATATGAAGGACTTGCTGTGGGAGTAGACCTCGGCACAACATACTCTTGTGTTGCAGTCAGTGGCGGAGCCAGGAATTATATAGAGCCTAGGCAAAAAAATTATCGCAAAATGTTACGTCCTTCCTGCGAATAATTTTACATTTTCCGGCGGATAATTTCACATTTCCTGCGGATATATCTTTCCTGCGGATCCTAAAATCCTAAGGTATTACCTCACCTAGGGACCTATATCCTTGGCAAAATCTGCAGGAAATGTGTTTCCTGCGGAATTTACACAAAACATCCGCAGGAAAAGCTAAAACTTCTACTAATGGCTGGACTTGTTACAAAGAAAGTTGGAGTTGTGCCCAGGCTAGCTGGGGGTTGGCTCCGCCCCCGGTTGCAGTGTGGCTGGAACAACACTCTCGAGTTGAAATCATTCACAACGATCAAGGCAACAAAATAACACCTTCTTGTGTTGCTTTCACTGAAAATCAAAGGTTTGTTGGTGATGCTGCTAAAAACCAAGCCGCTGCCAACTCTCAAAACACTGTTTTTGGTAATATTTCACCGAATATTTGTTTTTATTAGCTATGTTGCCTGGACTATTGAGTAAAGAGAATTTTTTAAACGGTTTCTTAAACTAAAAAGTTTGTATTTAGTTTAGATATTCTATAATGGTTCATGTTTATTGACAAGTTTAGATACTTTATTACAAAAATCATTTAAAAATTCATAAACGAAATTGCAAATTATTTACAAGTTCAAAAGTACAATTACAGATACTAATAAATTATAGTTCATGAATCTATTTAGAATTTCCCTAATAAATTATGGACCAAACAAATAACTAGACCCTATTAATATCGTTTTTTCAGATGCTAAGAGGTTAATTGGTTGGAAGTTTAGTGATCTTGTTGTTCAAGATGATGGATTGTTATGGCCATTCAAGGTCACTGCTGATGTCAATGACAAACCAATAATTACTGTTAAGTACAAAGGCCAGGAGAAGCAGCTATGTGCTGAAGAAGTATCATCTATGGTACTAACGAAGATGCGAGAAATTGCTGAGGCATATTTAGAATCACCGGTAAAGAATGTTGTTGTTACTGTACCAGCTTATTTTAGTGATTCTCAACGAAAAGCCACTATAGATGCCGGTGCAATTGCTGGCATCAATGTTATAAGGGTAATGAATGAACCCACTGCTGCAACTGTTGCATATGGCCTTGACAAGAGAGCTGATTGTGTTGGAGAAAGAAACATTTTAGTCTTTGATCTTGGCGGTGGCACTTTTGATTTGTCTATACTAACAATTAAGGACAATGTCTTCCAAGTTAAGGCCACAGCTGGAAACACTCACTTCGGAGGAGAGGATTTTGATAATACTTTGTACAAGAGTTCAAGATAAAGAACGAAGTGGATATTAGTGGAAGTTCAAAAGCCTTGAGGAGGTTGAGAACTGCTTGTGAGAGGGCAAAAAGAATACTA
Organism: Medicago truncatula; assembly: GCF_003473485.1. Classification (NCBI taxonomy): domain Eukaryota; kingdom Viridiplantae; phylum Streptophyta; class Magnoliopsida; order Fabales; family Fabaceae; genus Medicago; species Medicago truncatula. The sequence goes on along the minus strand of NC_053043.1, from coordinate 12,083,663 downwards.
TCATTTCTTGTTGTTGCAACTATTGAGGTAGATTCTTTATTTCAAGGCATTGATTTTTCTTCATCCATCAATCGGGCAAAGTTTGAGGAATTGAATTTAGATCTTCTTAATGATTGTATAAAGACTGTTGAGAGTTGTATTATGGATGCAAAGATGGACAAGAGTACTATAGATGATGTTGTACTTGTTGGTGGATCTTCTAGGATCCCAAAGTCCAACAGCTATTACATGACTTTTTCAACGGGAAGGAGTTGTGCAAGAGCATTAACCCTGATGAGGCTGTAGCTTATGGGGCAGCTGTTCAAGCTGCTTTGTTGAGTGAAGATGTTAAGAATGTTCCAAATTTGGTGTTGCAGGATGTTACTCCTTTGTCTCTTGGTAGGAAGTAAGAGGTGGTATCATGAGTGTGGTGATTCCTAGGAACACTTGCATTCATGTGAAGAAGACACGAGAATATGTTACATTTGCAGATAACCAATCACATTCCTTGATTGAGGTTTATGAGGGTGAGAGAAGGAAAGCCATAACAAAATGAATGAGATTACAATAACCAATTACAAAGATAGGATGTCAGATGAAGAAATTAAAAAGTAGATTAAAGAAGCTGAGAATTTCCCATATTGAAGACAAGAAATTCCTAAGGAAGGCCGAAGCTGTGAATGCATTGGATGACTACATTTACAAAATGAGAAATGCTTTAAAGTCAAAGGATATTATTATAAAGCTCTCCTCAGAAGAAATTTAGAAAATTGAGTATGCAATCGCAACTGCCACAAATCTGGTTGATGAGAATAAGTGGCAAGTTGAAATAGATGTTCTCGAGGATCATCTGAAAGGGCTTGAGAGTAGGATGGAACAAATTATAGCTAGGGGGTATATTCAATTGAGATTTCAAAGGATTTTAAAAGACTTTTTTGTTTTAAAAATGTTTTTAGGTATTCAATCAAGACTTTTAAGGAATCTAAAACATTCTTGTCGTATTCAATTAGGATTTTCAGAATTTTTTAATGAGTCCAATAAAATCCAGAGGTATTCAATTGAGATTTTACACAACTTAAAAATTGTCTATTGGTATTCAAAATTCTAAGGATTTTAATGGATTGTTGTGAGTAATGGATTTTGTGAGACTTTTTAGTGTAAAATGTATCTACCAACAATCTCACACCAGCCTTGAGATTTTTTTGTCTCCCACACATAGCCTTGAAACTTTTTTGCTTCTCGTTATTTTCTTTTTTACGGAAGTTGTTTCTCCGGTCACAAAGTTGTTGTTCATGCTCCAGTAAAAAAAAAAATTGTTCTTGTGCACGTTCCATATTATTACATTTCAAGTATTATAGGAAATACGTAACAAACAGAATTTCAAGTGTTACAGGAAATACGTAACAAACAGAATTCATTTCAAGTGATTTTGCTATAGTTTCATAGAGACTATTTCAAGTATTAAAATAATTCGGTGATTTTACTGAAGTTTTGTTCAAGTCATTTTTTCTACTAATTTATTCTCATTATTATTAATTTTTTTAGCAGATTGTTTTGTTGTTGTTATATGCCTATTACTTTTTTTTTTTTTTTTTGGTACAATTATATGTCTATTACTGTTAAGTGGCCATTATTTTTTTAAGGCATTTTTATTATTAATTTTTTTTGTCAAGTAATAGTAGCTAGATTCACACACATTATATATGTGGAGAAGTGGGGAATTTGGAGTTTGAATCCCAACCTCCGTAGAAGTTATCCCTGGTAGTTACCAACAGAGCTACACTTATGGGATAAGACATTTTTTTTTATTATTATTAGTCAATTTGATATTATAGATTTATAATATTTTTTAATCCATGGGTCATTTTGAATTTTTCTTAAAAATTGATACAATAATTTCAAATCTGAAAATCTTATGATGTAAAAGAGTTTGTATTGTCTAACGGTTTCGTAAAAAAATAAAAGAGTTTGTATTGAGAATATTGTAAGAGAGTGCGTTATAATCATTTCTTTCCAATGAATCCTTAAAATCTTTTGAAATCTTATAAAATCCATAAAATCTTTTCAAATCCTTTAAAATCTTATGATGTAAATCCGTTGAAATCCATTAAAATCATGAAAGTCATTAAAATCATGCAAAGTCTTTTAAAATCCTTAAAACTTTTTAAACAAAAATTATCCTTTAAAATCATAATCCAATACACCCCTAAGACTGTTTAGTTTTTTATGTAATTTTTATATTAAGATTTGAAGTATTTTCTTGCTGTTTAGTATGCATTTTCTAGTACTTAAGTAAGTTTTCATACATTTTAAGTAAACATGAGTTTAATATGCTCTATAGTCGATAGTCTTCTCCCGAAAAATCTAATTTTAATTTTTTGGAATGCATTGTAAGCAAAATAAGTAATTGCATATTGGTTATGAAGTTTTAATTTTTTGGAAGATGAACGTGCCTCTCCTTCCTTTCTTTTTTAATTTTTTTAATTCAATAATTTAACATGTTACATTTTATTTTTAAAAATGGTTAATTACACACGTGGCTTGCCAAATCAGCGTTGACTTGGTCAAAATTGACCAAAAGGACCAAAGATGTAAAGGGGTTAAATCTTAGAGAACTAAAATTGTAGTTTTTGTACATAGGGGGTCAAAATCGCAACTTTTTTGAAAGTTGATGGGCCAGATACTTTAGGATGGGGAGGAACTAACACTCTCCAGTTTACTATCCAAAGTGCTTACAATTTGCAGCAAGAGACCTCTTTTGATGTGGGAGGTGATTGGAAGACCTTATGGAACTGGAAGGGTCCCCATCGTATCCAAACCTTTATTTGGTTGGCTGCTCATGGAAGGATCCTTACCAATTATCGTCGTAGCAAGTGGTCGGGGGTTGGTATCTCCCCTTCTTGTCCTTGTTGTGCGAGAGAGGATGAAACAGTCATTCATGTCCTTCGTGAATGTGTGCACGCCACTCAGGTATGGCTCAGACTTGTCCCGTATAATTACATAACTAATTTCTTCTCTTTTGATTGCAGGGAGTGGATTTTTAACAACCTTAATAAAAAAGGGATTGGAGATAATCCTGCTACTTGGCAGACTACTTTCATGACAACATGTTGGTATTTGTGGAATTGGCGAAACAAATCTATTTTTGAAATAGGATTCCAAAGACCAAGCAATCCAACACTGGTAATTCAAAAGTTTACTAGAGAGATAGAAGACAATACGAAGTTGGTGCATAAAAGTTTGCATCAAAAGGAAACTATATACATCGGTTGGATGCGACCTCTGATTGGTTGGGTTAAGCTTAATTGTGATGGTGCTTGGAAGGGATTTGGTACTCTTGCAGGGTGTGGAGGGCTTCTTCGAGACTCTGATGGCAGATGGATCAAAGGCTACTTCAAGAAGATTGGAATGTGTGATGCTTTTCATGCTGAAATGTGGGGCATGTACCTAGGTTTGGACATGGCGTGGAGGGAGAATACCACTCATCTTATAGTGGATAGTGACTCAAAGATCTTGGTCGACATGATTACTGAAAATTGCAATTTTAGTGGAATGACTTCTACTTTGGTCAGGCGTATTCGACAACTTTTGAGTTTGAGTTGGACTGTCAAAATTACCTATACTTGGCGTGAAGGCAACAGAAGTGCAGATTGACTTGCTAATTTCAGCATTTCGATGGATTTTCTATATTTTCATATTCTGGAGACTCCCCCTAGTGAGCTCCAGAGTCTTTTTTTTAATGATATTTCAAGGGCTTGCATGTCTAGGAACGTCCGTTTAATTTCTTAGTTTTCTTTTTCTTTGGGATTTGCCCTCTTTTGTACCAAAAAAAAAAAAAAAAGTCTTTATTTAAATATATTTTTAAGCCTAAAATATACGTTGTGCCGACACTGCCTGTCCTATTTTCATTTAATTCCTATCTATGTCAAAAAAAGTAAATCGAATCCAGGGTACTTACATATGTGGAAAGTTTTACTTAAATAACACATGTTGTCACAATCAATTCAGTACAAACATACAATCCAAAATTAAATAAGAGTTACAAGATTATCACACTCAGATCAAACTTATTTAAAATACAAGGTAAAAACTAACACACAATAGAGAAAATAACCACAAACAACAATAAGACTAAGACATTTGATTCTGATTCATGGTTGCACCATGGTTCCTACTCACTCTTGTTCTCCTTTTCACTCTTCTTTTAGGCTGACCACCAAATATCATCACAAGCCATCTAGGCTTTCCAATTAAAAACATACAATATCCGAGGCCTATTCCAATCACAAATCCACATCCATATCCAATTGCCACTGGTTTCCATCCAAATCCAAATTTCTCTTCACTCGAAAAGCTGTTGTTGGGTGAAGGTGGAGAACGTTGTTCAGGTCCGCACTTCTTTGACAAGGGAAATTCACATAACTCCAAGTTTCCTACATATGAATCATTTGAAAATGTCTCGGAACTGTTTTCCTCGAGGTATTTCTCCCACTAGATGGTTATTGGAAAAGTCTAAAACTGCAAGAAAGCCCAAATTGGTTAATTTTGCTGGAATCACATCAGTGAGCATATTTGATGAGAGATCCAGCCATTCCAAGTTTGTCAAGTTTCCCATGGATTTGGGAATAGGACCAATGAGTCTGTTATGGGAAAGGTTAAGCCCTATAAGTGCTTGAAGCTCATCAATAACATTTGGAATCTCTCCTTCAAATTTGTTTCTTGACAAATCAATAATCACTAAGATGTTTGGAATTTTAACCCATGTCATTTTGTTCCCTTTTGACGCCACAATCACAGAATCATAGTAGGGTGCAATTGATCGGATGGAGACTGGGTTGGCCCTATTGAAAAGACCTAGCAGCCCTATATTATTCCTCATGTATACCAATTCAGCAACATTCTTCATGGCTTCAAACTTTTCAAAATAGGCATTTGGTAGCGGACCACTAAAGTTATTGCCTCAGATATCAAAAATAGTTAAACTTGGAAATGGATGCTTTGTATTTAGATTAACAATGAGAACATGCAACTTATTGTCTCGCAGCAGCAAAACTTTCAAATCTTGCAGTGTTTGAAGCCAATCAGGAAACTCGTCTTCTATTTTGTTGCTGCCGAGGTTTAGAAACTTCAACCCTTTACAGAGAGGTAAGGATCTAGGAATATGGCCTTCTAATTGGTTGCCATAGAGATTCAGAGTCTCAAGTGCACTCTCCTTTGAGAAGTTACTTGGCAAAGTGCCATGACATGTGTTCATTTGTAGATTCAATATTCTGTCAAATTGACAGAAGACAAATACAATATTCTTAGTCGGGAGTAAATGAAACTGACATTGGATTCAAAGGTTAGTGATTCATCCTGTTCCATTTTTTGGCCCATTCTGCAGCAAATCTCGGACTTTAAGTTGCTGATTCAGTACAATGTGCATCAATGGTTGTTCCATGCTCTTGTTTGCTAAACCAATTGTCATAAAACACCCGGATATTCTCTCCACTACCAACCTTCCATCTTGTACCTCGCTTCGCAATTGGAATAGCTTCTTGAATGCTCTTTTTTGTAAGAGAAGTTTAAAAAAACTATCTTCCAAAAACATTAGTTCAAGTGATTTACATTTGGTGGGTCACTACTAAGTGAGAAAGTCATCCATGAATAATTTTAGTCTTGGGATTTGTTTGTAGCTAAAATATTTCTACAATTTTACCACCACTGTTGATATGTGTATAACTAAAACATTTCTACAATTGTTTTCACTAAAACAGTGCTCAATAATCAGTCATCAAAGACAATATCAACCTCATACAATCCTTCTTTTTCATTTGTTTGACCTGATATGAGTTATATTCCATGGAAATTGCACTTCTATAATATTGTTTCTTTGCACTGAAATTCAATTTTATTATGCATAGGATAGGATGAATGTGTATATCCTGTAACAATGTCCGATTGTGTTTTATTAGGCATTCAGGTTTGTTAGTTTTTGAAGGCAAATGTTGGCACTTTTGTTGTTTGACCTTATGATTTTAAATTTTAATCATCAGTCACTTCTACTGTTTTTGGAAAGTCTGATTAGAAAGAGAGACGATTATGAAAATAATGGAGAAGTAGATGGTGATGCCAAAGAAAAGGATAATGAAGATCGATTTGGTGCCCTCGAGAGAATTAAGAAGCTGAAACAGAACTAAATCATGGGTGTTTTTAAAGTTTGATACATTCAATGACTATAATAACACGGCCTCACACATTTAAGAAACAAAATGACCAATTACCCTATTTGGAACCTCATCCTCAAATGTGTATACCGTGTTGGACACTGGAACCACTTGGTCCTAAGGTAGGTTAACTGCCAATTTCTTAGAATGAGGTAGCTCCCTCTTTTTTTTATTTAATTATCATTATGCCATGTCATAGAGATTCGACAAAGTTTTATGTTGGCTGTCGAGGCCTAACACAACCCTCTTCTTTTACCCGGGCTTGGGACCGGCCTTGGTGTATGCTTTTTGCATCGAGATGTATGCTTTTTGCAGATGATGTAGTCTTGCTTGGTGAGTCGATGAAGGAGTTAAATGGGAAGCTAGAGACGTATGGTTTCCGCCTGAGTAGAAGCAAGACGAAGTATATGGAATGTAACTTCAGTAAAAAGAGAAGTGGGTCTACCTTAGAGGTGAAAGTTGGAGATCATATCATACCCCAAGTTACACGGTTTAAATATCTTGGGTCTATAGTACAAAATGATGGAGAAATAGAAGCAGATGTAAATCATCGTATTCAAGCTGGGTGGTTGAAATGGAGAAGAGCCTCAGGTGTTTTGTGCGATAAGAAAGTACCACTTAAGCTGAAAGGAAAGTTCTATCGGACAGCAGTCTGACCGGCAATGTTGTATGGTACGGAGTGATGGGCGGTTAAGAGTCAACACGAGAGTAAAGTAAGTGTAGCGGAGATGAGGATGTTGCGCTGGATGAGTGGTAATACTAGACATGATAAGATTAGGAATGACACCATTAGAGAGAGTGAGGGTAGCACCTATAGTAGAAAAGTTGGTAGAAAATAAGCTTAGATGGTTTGGACATATAGAGAGAAGACCCGTAGATGCCGTTGTTAGAAGAGTGGATCAAATGGAGGAGAGTCGGGTTAAAAGAGGTAAAGGAAGACCTAAGAAAACCATTAGGGAAATCATTAGAAAGGATTTAGAGGTCAATGAGTTAGATCCAAATATGATTTTTGATAGAACATTATGGCGTTATTTGATCCATGTAGCTGACCCCACTTAGTGGAATAAGGCTTGGTTGTTGTTGTAATTATCATTATGCCATAAAGTCTTGTGTAGGTCTCTTATATTGATTATTAATCTATGATTGCTACTGATTAATTCTCCAAGCACGAAGTACAATGTAAAAAATCTTATGATTTATGAGTATTGAGTGGTAATGTTTCGATGTATTATTATAACTTGCAATTTTAATTAAAGTACACATAGGGTGTGACTGTCGTGTGCTGTGAAAATCGTAAAAATAATAAAGGATTCACTTGAAATTTTGAAGAAAGGTTCAGCATTATCTACCTCTTCTTTTGTTTTAGGGTCAAATTGATTACACTTCTATTTTCTTGTAAATTAATATCTCAATTTTAGAAATTTGATGTTATTACTAGTAGTGGTCAATTGTTTATGAGTGTTTGATATATTGTATGTATCACATGAACGACAACAAAAACTAAAGTCTTTTTTCACTAAATGGGGTCGGTGACGCGAATCAAATTATGTCATAATGTGCCATGAATCATTTCTGAAGATAGACTTGTTAACTCAAAATCTCTCATATAGAGAGCTCTCCATTATTTTTTTCTGACAGGAAAGGAATTTCATTAGATAAATGGTAAATCCTTACAAACAGAAGCCATAATTTGGTCAGGAACATTGGCTTCCCAAAGCTTACACCCAGCAGAAAGTGCTAAGCTGACAAGACTATGTGCTACAGTATTGCAATCTCTTTGAACAAAGATAACACTAGTATTCTCTAGCCTTGCAAGAACTTCTATGCAGTCTATGATTAATTCATCAGTTGCATCAGGTTTTGCAGCACCATGTACACACCTTACTACTGATTTCAGCATCCATCTCTATGATTAGATTCTTGAGTTGACGATGTTCTGCCCACAACAAGCACCACCGCAGTCCCATGGTTTCAGCTACTAAGGGGGAGACTTCGATATCCTCGCATTCGTTTTTGTCATAATTATATCATTCCTAATCTTATCTTGTACAACAATGCTATTCATCATCATCATCACAGTTGTGTTTTTTACTTTGTATTTTTCTAAATATTTTTTATGCATGGTTTATTTCATGGAAACCTAACTAGTTAGTTCTTGACTTCAATCTGTATTGCTAAATTTATGCAGAATGTTATTGTTTTACCTATAAAACAAAATGGGTTGATTGCTGTTTGCAAGTACAGAACAATGGTGAAAAGATTTTTAAGTTATTTCTTATAATGTGATTGCCATTGAAACAGCAATATTAGCGTAACACGTTAAATTTTGATGAAGAAAAGGTGACTGTTAAATTGATTTTTAAGTTATTTCTTATAATGTGATTGCCATTGAAACAACAATATTAGCGTAACACGTTAAATTTTGATGAAGAAAAGGTGACTGTTTAAATTTTGAAATGACGACAATCATGTTATGCGTGCAACACGTTTGATGAACAAAAGGTATATGTTAAATTTTGAAATAATGACAATCATGTTATGTGTGTAACACAGGTTTTATGAAGAAAAGGTGACTATATGTTAAAAGACGAAGAGGGGAAGGATGCAGGTTTGAAGCTTTATCAGTAGATCTATCAGAGCTAGTTGTTTATAGATAAACATATAAACGATGGAGCATTCAAATACTTATCAACTTGTACGCAAAATACAGTTTAGGGGGAACCTTTATTTGGCCCTCCAAATATTAAAGTAAACCCTATAAAGATTGTTTCCACCAAACCAAGTTAGTCCCTCAAAATACTTGTGTCTCATTTTGTTGGTCCAATAGCTATATAAAGATTTGGTCACCTGATAGCCCCTATTTAATGTAAAATGTCATCATATTCATTCTTTGAGGGACATTTGGCAATTGTTTCATATCTTTGATGGACAAATTGGTTGAAGAAAATCTTTGGAGGAGTAACTAGAGGGTTTACTCTAAGCATACACATTTTCATGACATCAAATGATACAGAATAACCTGGTATTCATTCAAATGCTACATTCGATGTCCATGGAAAAGACAAAGAAAAGGTACTTTATGGGACGACATTAGTCATGCAACTGAAATCATCATTGTAAATTCCCTGCAGATGCAGTTGAAACCTATAAACGGGAAAATGGTATACACCAGATAAACCTATAAACGGGCAATAAACAAACCAACAACGGTTAAATTAATCAAAGTAGACGAATAAACATAAACTTACAATAGTGAGAAAAGGGAAGTTCAGCTGCAGAACAGTTCAATGGTAGAAGAACGTCTCAGTCTGACTAAAAGGGGTACAATGTGGACGCAGAGGAATTCAATACACCGAAACAATGTTTTAAAAATTACAAACACAAAGGAATTCAATATGCAGCAACAGAGTGATTCATGCGTGAGAGTTTCTTTGCGAGTTGGGTTTTGCGTGAGGGTTGTTGCAGCAAGAGAAGGATTTCATGTTTTAGCAAGAGAGTTTCTACATGTGAGTCGATAGGTTTGAGAATAAAACAATTTTTCTGGCTATTTTTGAGCTTCAAAGGGCTAAAGTACCTTGAATAAAAAACCTAAAGCTCTATAAGTGAATGAATCACTTTCAAGCCAAAAGTTGAACTAGCCTTTAGAGAAGACAGTATCTATTGCTACCATGACACCATGAAAATAAGCAAGTAGAGATCAACTATTCTGAAGGAAGGAAGCAAAACAACCCATAAAAAAAAGTAACATGGCTATCTCGAAAAATACCACAACAACCTACTGCACCCAAGGAGCCATTGGCTAAACCATCAAAATTACATTCCACCCAAAGGTAAAAAGGAGGATAATAGTTGACTTGATTGATACAAGGAAAACAACGAGGGTGACCTACCTCCCTAAAATAATTGAGAATATTTTTTTGATAGAATATATTAAGCCTTTGGAATAAACCCCGGTCAAGGAGATGGTCGAGTGAATCACTGAAATAGCTTGATCAAACAAAATCAATTTGTTCTGAAAACAAAAAAGATTTATTGCATGTCCAAGTGATCTAGATAACATTAGTAATGGCAGTGTGTCACATCCTTAATTTGTGAGCTCCAATGGTCATTAATAGATTGAAGAGTATCGAGAAAGCTCAAGATGGCAAAGTTAAGTTATCCATGACAGTTACAAAGTCAATGATGAAACAAAAGCAAATAGATTTTCAGGGTTGAAGAGAATGAAGATGGATTACACAAGTCAAGTAGGTTACTTGCCAATAGATTTCCACAAGAAAACAAAGCAAAAATGCAATTCGTGTAAGGTTGCCAAATGTAAGTGGCATTACAGTTGATGGTAAAGCCATATTAACATGCATATATACAAAATCACATAGATTGAAAAAAAAAATCAACACTTTTTATCATCATAACAACATATAAGTCATTTTCAACACTTTCTTACACCTAAACAGCAAATATGGCATTTTTCTTTGTATTGCTTATAACAGGAACCTAGCAATTGCATACCAAGTGATAAACCAAAAAAAAAAAAGGAAAAGAAAGAAGTCATGTACATATGGTATCTGATCTTCAGTCTTATATTTTGGCTAGAGATCTTTGTTTCACTTCCATCCTTTCACGGTTCTACCGAGATGAATCCCCTCATGTGAGATTCTAAATGACAGAGAGAAGTGTGATCTCACAACATTAAAGAAGAGAGTTAAAACTAGGTGATGCACCATTCCTAATCAATTTAATGCTTCCTGCAAACCAACATGACAAATTCCATCATCACTATAAAGAACTTGCTTCAGCTACACAACAAAGGTTCTTCCTTCACTCCCTTACAATGTCAATTTAAATCCTTTTGACAAGAAGTCATCCCTGTAAAAAAAATACATGCATCTCACAGAAGTAAATTCAACAATATCACAAAAGAATAATGATAAAAAAAGTAAAATAAAAAATACTTAGGATTTGTACATTGATTTGGAGTTATTTCATTGCAAGAAAATTTCTAACACAACAACGTTCTTATCCTTATACACAGATACCACAACAGGGTAGAATAGTCACAACATTTCGAAATAAGTTTGACACAATAATTATTTCGGAGTGAAGATCCTGCAAATCCGAATACATAGTATAAGTTGTTGAGCTTTTTTTTGTTTCTTTTGAAATCAAGCATACAGACATTGTCAAATATATATACATAAACAAAGGTAGAGACTTCAAAGTAATTAGAAAATCCTTGTCCTATAATAGGAATTCAATTTGACCTTTAACATAAAGTTTAACTACATATATCACATGATGGGTCCATTGAATTGATATTAACTTATACATAATCAATAAGAAGTACCTTCTCTTGGTCTTGCTTGAATGATTCCCCTTCTTCCTAGAATTATCAACAGGGAAGGAGGGTGGTACAAGACTTCCAACACAAATCATAGCTTCATCGAATTTAGGAATTCCGTCAACATAACTAAATTGTTCACTCTTCAAATCATACCAAACCAGCTTCTTGTGATTAAGATCCAACAAAACCTTTTTACCATCACTCGAATAACCCAAAGGGCTCAAAGATTTCAAAGGTAAAACGAAACACGATTCCATCAATGTGAAAAGTTTACACCAACTATCTCTACATCCATATTCTTTCATCACCCAAATATCAATCTTAGTATGATGATTCACAGTCAAACAAAGACACCCTCCCAAAACAGCAACATCAATTTCAAAACTTGCACTATTAGTAACCTCTTCACCTCCTCCTATTTCATGAGGAAAAGGAACCTCATTGAAAACCTCGAGTGTTAGGTTAAATGCGACAATTAACAAAGGTTGAAACTTATCATATCTCCTTGTCATTTTCCAATGAAGAGAACTAGAATTCTCAACAAAAACTCCCATGGTATTTACATGGCAAAGAGCATACTCTATATTAGGAAGTACTTTCCACGAGTTCGTCTTCGAGGTGAAGAGTCTGACATATGAATCAAAAGTACGGTTGTGTAGATCAACAAACCAAGAGATTCTGATGAGTTTGTAATCGGATGAAAAAGGATCAAAGCCGAATCCGTGAATGGTTAAGGCGAAGTGGATGTTGATATCAGATTGAGGAAAAGGGATAAGGAGATGAGGGATAATCCGATGTTTACGGGTGTTAGGGTTCCAGAAAGCGATTTCGTTGTTGGAGGAAATGCAGAGGAGGCCGTTACATGAACCGAAAAGTGCGATGCGGTTGGTGTAAAACAGAGGGTGGTTGAGTGGGATGGCGGCGGTGGTTAGGTTAGGGAAATGGAGTTGATAGAGATTGGTGTTGTGACGGAGGATGAGGTTGAAGTTGTCAGAGTTTCTGAGGTGAAGATTGGTGAAGTTGTGAGAATCAATTATGGATTTAAGCGATTCTGAAGTTGAGCGGAATCGGAGAAGTGATTGTGGATGTAAGCGGGAGAAGATTTCGGAGATAATTTCCATTGGGAGAACATCACCCGCCATTGCAGGGTTTAGGGTTTTTCTTCTTTCTTCCTTCTTTCCTTTCATTGCAAAGAACTTACTTTATAGTATGTATTCTGTCGTGAAGGGTTGCTTTGGTGCCTCACTTTGTACCTCGATATCACAAATGTAAATAATGTAAGGCAAATTCTATGGTACATTAAACATTAAATTAATAATTAAATTGATTGTATTTTGAAGAAAAATAATTATTTTTTATCATTGACAATTATAATAATTAAATCTTATTTACCAAAAGCGTCGATGAAATAAAATTTACTTTTTTTGAATTTTTATTGCTCATAATGAAGAATATTGATTATTTTTTATGAGAAAATGTTAAAAATTTAATATAATTCATATAAACAATGAAATGATGTTTTTTTTTCCTCATAAGATGGTGTTTTCTAAAATATAAATAATAATGACAAATAACAACTTATTTCATAAAATGATAATTAATTTATAAATTTATGAAGCAGAGTATCCGTACACCTCAATTTGTGAGGTGTACCGTAGAAGCTCCCATAAAGTAATATATCATGGATGTGCACTTTCATTATCAGTTTAGTCTTTGACATTGAAAACTTTTATCATGGTAATAGTCATCACCATATTAAACTAAACTTCTTTATTGACAACACAAAAGATTTGGAGTTTACTATGTTCCTTTCTTCCCACAAATCTCCACTTATTAACAACAAAAGGAATTTGATTTCAAACCAATATGGAATTATATAAGATTTAGACATTTGAGGATTAAATTTAGGATTTAGGGATTTTTGAGATTCAATTTGGAAATATTAATTTTCGGTTCAGGGATCAAAGTGACTTTTTTCTACTTTCACTTTATCTATGTGACACCTTATGCAAGCCACCTCAACAGTTAACAGAAGCTTTTAACGTTAGGGACTAAACTGATAACGAAAATGCACCTTCAGAGACTACTTTGTATTTAATCCTGAGTCAGAGACCTTTATAACAGCGAGGTGTGGAGTCAGGGATCAAAACGACAATTTACTCATTCTTTATCTTTTGTCAGCACTTTTGGTCCATAAAAAGCTAAGAGAATATGTTATAAGGACTAAAATGTGTGATTTTATTTTGTAGAGACTAAAAAACTAAATTGTCAATATTTCACACTTTTTTCTTCATACTAGCAGCCGTCCCTAGTTTTCTAATGAGAGAAACTCCAACTTCTCTCTAAACTTTCTTTCTCTTTCATTCTTCGAGGAGTGGTGGTTTTAAGTCATTTTTTAACCTAGAATCACCCCTCTACAACTTTTTCCCCTTTTCTTTCAATTTAAATAAGTGGTTTTCACATATATCAAGTTTTTTCTTTTGTGTGTTTTGTGATTTCGTCGTCTAAGTGCGGCTTTGTGTTGTTTGTTGTCTTGTGCGGCGTTTGATTTTGCGTCTTGTCGCGGTGTTCATTTAGTTCCTATTGAAAGAGCGACAGTCAATTACAAACTCAACCAATGATTTAGGTGTCAACGTTGCAGATCCAGAAGAATGAGTATTTCAGTGACTTAGGTTTTATCATATTATTTGTAGGCATTTTGCTGTTGTATCCTATTAACTTGGATGTTGTGAATTTGTTCGCAAATTCATCATTTACGTTTTTAGCGATGTTTGTATCTGATGTACTCTATCGATTTGAATGAATGAATATCGTTTTTTTTTTTTTTTTAAAAATAGCATATTTTCAAAGCACGTTTTTCCATTGATTGAAGCTTACAAATGTGAGGTATTTGACCAACATTCTGAGAGGAAATTTTTCTCAGATTTATGTTTCTCAGATTTTTATCACAGCCGTAAAACAATGTACTTGTGGGCTTATCACGATCACCTTTGATTAATTTGATTAATGATATGATAAGTGTGAATTGGTAAAAATATTCTACTTTAACTAAATTTCTCAACTTCTAAATTCTCCTACTTAACTTGTTCTCTAAGTCGACAAGACCCGTTCATGCATCTTCTTCTCCATTCCCCCTTTTCCGTCGATCTTTCAATTCCCTATTTTACCAAACCCTAATTAGGGTTTTAGTTTTCCTAAAATTGATAGATTTTGATTTCACGGGAGCTATACCATCAAAATAGGACCTATTTTACGAAGAAGAGTAACATTATAACCTTTTTAGTCTCAAACTATGGTGTGTTCCCTTATCTCTCTTTCACATTCTTATTTCAAAACACACTTAATCATCCACGAAATAGAACTCATATCTCTTCCGAGATGCTAGAAACACTGGTACGCTTACCTTCGTGAACGCCTCGATAACATAGCAATTCTTGGTATTTTTAACTAAATGTTTAAAGGCAAGAATGGTAAGAAAAAAAAGAATTAATTATGCTTGCCACTACTTGGATTATATATGGAACACGAGAAATGCTATTATCTTGAAAGGTGGACATGGAGACATTCAAAAGGTTATGATTAGAAGTTACACTATTTCAAACTTGGATTATATATGGAACATGAGAAATGCTATTATCTTAAACAGTGTTATTATTTACTTGAAATACTGTTATTATTGATTGGAAGTTACACATAAAAAGTTTGAAATAGTAGGTATATTTATGAAAGAAAAAAATAGGCTTCATCAAAACTAATTTACACCCACCATAAATCATGAAAATATTGGTTAGTAAATCTTTTTTATTTAGAAAAAAAATTAATATTTTATTTTTAAATAACATCTATTACATGTATAATAACATCTATTAGATGATATGATTGTAAAATGTTAATCTTTTCTTTTTCTCTTGAGGTGAGCAATCATTCTTAGTTTTTTGTTCCTCCAATTTTCTGTGTGCAAGGTATTTTCTAATAAAAAAAGGTAATAATTCATTAATTTTTACAATGATTACAATCATTTTTAATGTCTTCGTAATTTATTTTTTTAAAAAAAGAAACCTTTTTTCTTTTGGTTTGTATTGTATCAATAATCTTTGACCAATACTTTGATTCTCAATTCGCGCATTATAACAAATGCAAACTTGACTCCAAAATCCAAATTCAAATTTGTAAATTCCAAACAAATTTATATCACGTCTCGTTGTTGCTCACACCAGCTACTACATTAGCAAAGTTGCAGATTCCATAGAGCATATCATAGTTGGAATATGTGTTGCCAAAGAGTCTATCTATGTAGTTAGAGTTCATACTAATTTTAATTCCGTGCCATAAGATGTCATCCACACAACTTAGTGGTTGAAACCCAAATGATAAAACTTTGATACAAAGTGTGTTGCAATTATTCCTTGAATACTTGCATCTAAATTATCATTTACCCAATTGTTTGCAACATATTAAGGCAGGTGACTAACTCAATGAAAAGACCACAACTTTCTTTTGCTTCGGCACATAAGAGTTGTGCAGGAAAAAAAAAATGGTTCGGGAAACTTGTCCCATTTATCGCAAAAATAAACAAGCGTTGATAACATTCACTTCCTCGTTGAATGCTGCAATATGGGACGTTGTGATAGTCATGATAATGTCTCATGTGACAGTTGCTAGTGACTTGGTGGAACACATGGTTTTTAATCCTATCGACATTTTTAACATTAAGAACGTTGGCGGGATTTAAAAACATGGTATATTCACTTTGTCACTATAAATTGCACTATGAGACGTCGTTATATCTATCATTCGATAATGTCCAGATTGCTTCATTCAATGAGGTGTCAAATGTCGTCGACGTTGCCAATTTTTGCGATGACCGTGATGAGTTTTCTAGGGCCAAAAAATTCCTTCTATACAACTCTTCTGCACTAAAGAAGAGGAAAAGGGTGGCAATGATCTTATCTTCACTAAGTCTGATCTTATAAATTCCAAACAATTTCATATCATGTCTCGCTTGTTGTTGCTCACACTTGTGAGTTCTACATTTGCAATGCTGCAAATTGCAGAAGGCAAAAAACAACACTAAGTAAAACATTCGGTACATGAAGAAAAATACTAAGAGTAAGTGTTACTTCGATCGACAAGGTTACTGTCGGTTCGATTAAAAGAGTGTTGTGGGATTCCATATAGCACATCATATTTGGAATATGTGTTTTTGAAGAGACCGAAAAATGATGATGACGGCGTTATTGGTATTACATATGGTTTCGTACAAAATTTGTAAAGTTGTGGAAGTTTCACGCTAACTCAACAATTTTAGCTAGAGTTCATACTAACCTTGATCTTGATGTCGCAAGAAGATGTCCTCCACACGACCTAGTGGTTGAAACTCAAATGATAAACCTTGGATACAAGTTCCTCCAATAAAGTGTGTTGCAACTTTTCCTTAATTACATGTATCTATACTATCATTTATAAAATTACTCCCAACGAATTGAGACAGATCACAAATCCAGTGAAAAGACCACTGCTTTCTTTTCCTTCAGGGCATAAGAGTTGTATAGAAGAAAAAAAATTATGCGCAACTCATCTTAGTTATCGCCAAAATCAACTACGTTGATTACATTCGGTGCCTTATTGAAGGAGGCAATTTAGGACGTTGTCAAATGATAGTCGTAAAGATATTTTTGTACTAAAAGTTCCTAGTGACCTAGTGGAACAAGTGTTTTTTAATCCCGCCAACATTCTTAACATTAAAAATCCCGGCAAAGTTTTATAATCCAAGAACAAGAGAGCATTTATTCTAATATATGCAATGTATGCACAAACACTCTCTTTTCTTTCTTCCACACACTATCCCTTTTGTTGATTCCTTTGTTTGATTCTCTTAACATTTTCCTTCCTTTTCATTGAATTCCATTTTGATCTGTCAAGAAAATCTTTGAACCTTTCTTTTCCTTTTCTTTTCATCACCATCACCATTTTCACCCGCTTGGATATTTCTTTCTTATTCTTTCATCAGAACAAAATACCCCCCCAACTTACTTGAAACCATATCCTAAGAATGATTGTTCTCATATAACAAGAGTGTGTTTGAATATGAGAATGTTTTGGGGTAATGTATTTTTTGGAAGGAATTCAAATCAATTTAGGAAATTCCATTGTTTGGATGAGAATTTAGAGAATTTTTAAAATGATAAAAATTTATGGAGTGTTTTGTCCAAGTTAAATTTAGAGTGTGTTTGGATGAAAGAATATTTTAGGGTAATGTAATGTTTTGAGGAATTTAAATTCTTCTACGTAAATTCTATTATTTGGATGATTAATTTGGAGAATTATCAAAATGACGGAAATTTATGAAATGTTTTGTACTAGTTAAATTTAAAGAATTTATATGACACCTACAAATAGAAGTTTCAAATTTCTTCGTTCTTATATATTTTTTTCTTCCAATTTTGCAATTTGGTCCCATGTTTTTCAAAATTTTAAAATTGACAACTTTTTGTGAAAATTACAGATTGACCTCTCAAAATTTTCAAAAATTACAATTTGACACTTCAAATTTGGCCCAAAAATTTATAATTTATAAAAGTGGTCCAAAAATAATAACAATAATTTTTTTTATTACTTTATGGAAACAAAAATATATAGAAATGAGGTCAATTTGTTTGAATGGACTAAAATTCTAAATTCTTAATAGATTTGAAAATTAGCTAAAATGAAATATCTTATGGTTGAATAAAAGAAGACAAAGTTACCCTTTTTATTATGAAAAATGTTAACAAGTACCCTCATACACTCTTAGGCTTATCTTCGGTGTCTCCTTGTGAGCTTCGTGATCATCATCTTCAGTTTGCTTATATGGCAGGACTACCAAGGTGCACTCATTCTTTTTTTAAAGCTATTTGGTATGCTTGTGTTTGGGTTCTATGGAAGGATCGAAATAACCGTATATTTAAAAATGCGGCCTTACATCCTTATATCCTCCTTGAGAAAGTAAAGTTGAACTCTTTCTTGTGGGTGAAAGCAAAGAGTGGTGATATTTGAACAACTTTTTGGTACAACTCTTTGGACAACTTTGATTTTCTCTTCTTTGATTGATCAAAAATAATAGAGAGAAAAAGGAAGAGAGAGAATAAGAAGATAATGTGAGTATGAGATAAAAAGTTGTCAAAAAGTTGTTAGAAAATGGTTGTACAAATATCATTTCTCGAAAGCAAAACATCCCTCTTTTATGTATTGTTCTTATGATTGGTGGAAACACCTCATCCTTTGTATGGGTGTTCACGGGTAATTTTTCGACTGTTTGGATGGTGCCTCTCTTTATTTGGGACCTGGACTTTGTAATTCTTGATCGGTGATTCACTTTTTACATGTCTTGTGCAGGGTGTATCATCGTTGTTATTAAATATATATCATTTTGATTTGTGAAAAAAAAAAAAAAAACCTCTAAATAAAAAAATTGAGAATCTTTAAAGAGTGGCTCAATAAATACTCATTAACAAGACTCTTTCATAACTTTATTATGACCGGTGCTAGTCACATCCAAAAAAAACAAATTACACCTCAGAATGACTAATATACCCTTTAACTAAAATAAAAATTTTAAATTAACGTAAATTGAACATAAGTAAACTTAATTTACATTAACCTAAATTGAACATAAGTAAACTTAATTTACATTAACCTAGATTGAGCGTAAGTAAATTGAATTTACAAACTTCATTTACATTAACCTAGATTGAACGTAAGTAAACTGAATTTACATTAACCTAAATTGAACGTAAGTAAACTTAATTTACATTAACCTAGATTGAACGTAAGTAAACTGAATTTACATTAACCTAGATTGAACGTAAGTAAACTGAATTTACAGTAACCTAGATTGAAAGTAAGTAAACTGAATTTACACTAACCTCTTATATACATACGTAAACTAAATTTACAAAACATCATTTCTCGAAAATGGTTGTACAAATATCATTTCTCGAAAGCAAATCATCCCTCTTTTATGTATTGTTCTTATGATTGGTGGAAACACCTCATCCTTTATATGGGTGTTCACGGGTAATTTTTCGACTGTTTGGATGGTGCCTCTCTTTATTTGGGACCTGGACTTTGTAATTCTTGATCGGTGATTCACTTTTTACATGTCTTGTGCAGGGTGTATCATCGTTGTTATTAAATATATATCATTTTGATTTGTGAAAAAAAAAAAACCTCTAAATAAAAAAATTGAGAATCTTTAAAGAGTGGCTCAATAAATACTCATTAACAAGACTCTTTCATAACTTTATTATGACCGGTGCTAGTCACACCTAAAAAAAACAAGTTACACCTCAGAATGACTAATATACCCTTTAACTAAAATAAAAATTTTAAATTAACGTAAATTGAACATAAGTAAACTTAATTTACATTAACCTAAATTGAACATAAGTAAACTTTATTTACATTAACCTAGATTGAGCGTAAGTAAATTGAATTTACAAACTTCATTTACATTAACCTAGATTGAACGTAAGTAAACTGAATTTACATTAACCTAAATTGAACATAAGTAAACTTAATTTACATTACCTAGATTGAACGTAAGTAAACTTAATTTACATTAACCTAGATTGAACGTAAGTAAACTGAATTTACAGTAACCTAGATTGAAAGTAAGTAAACTGAATTTACACTAACCTCTTATATACATACGTAAACTAAATTTACATTAACCTAAATTGAACATAAGTAAACTTAATTTACATTAACCTAGATTGAACGTAGGTAAACCGAATTTACACTAACCTAAATTGAACATACGTAAACTTGAATTTACATTAACCTAGATACGTAAACTACACTAACCCCTTTTATATACATACACGTAAACTTAATTTACACTAACCTCTCACTTAAAATCAGGCATATCTCATACCAAAACAAACAATAAACAAATAGAAACTCATCGAAAATCAATAATAAAGATGTTGATTCAAATATTGATTGCACATCTATGGTGATTTGTGGATGAAAGGGGATAAGAGTTCAGAATGATCATAAAAAATGGGTTTTTAAAAATTTACAGAAAGATGACAATTTTGGTATTATTGTAAAATTTTAAATAAATTTAGGTGTAACTTGTTTTTTTTAGAGCAAGAAAAAAAGCATTTTTAATTTCGAAAGTTTCTCACTGAAAACGCCAAAAGTCGACCGTTGAAATTTTCACTGCTTCTTCTTCTTCAGTTCTTCTGAATTACAAAATCGCTTATTCATTTTCTTCTCCTATTCTGCATCACGCGATGCGTAAATCGAAGAAACCAAATCCTTCAAATGCCGTAGAATCTGTAGAGCGTGGAAATTGGGAAAAAATATTCAGCACTTTGGTTCAGATGATGAAGAATCAGGAAAAGCAGCTTCAATCATTCGCTGATCAACAGAACTTTCTACAAGATCGCTTAAAATTGCAGAATCAACGTTGGGCTTCTGATATTCAACGTTATAAGGATCAAATTTCTCAGGTAAATTGATTAATTTCACTTTTAGGGTTTTTCAAATTTTATTTTATTTTTTGAAAAAAAAATTGGTTTTTTTAATAGGTTTTTGAAATTGTGTTGTAGATGAATACGTTTTTGCTTTTTGAAGAGAAGAAACGGTTGCTTGAAGAAGCCAAGGCTGATTTGATGATGGGTTCTAAGCATAGAGAAGCTTCTATTTTGAAATGGGTTTTGGGTATGTTCCTTTTTCTTTCATATTTTTTATTAATTGGTTGGTTTTTAAATAGGTTGTTTTTTGATGGGTCTCTTTGATTTTTCTTAATAGAAAAGAAAGTTTGTGTTTTTATGTTTTTAAGATGAAATTGTCTTGTTGTTTTTGTTCTTGGTGTTTGATTCTTAATTTGATGTTATGTTCCTTATTGGTTTGAATATTTGTATAGAAAGTTAGGAAAACATTATGAAGCAGCAGAAAACAGGTCGTAATGTATTGTTCTTAGTCCTGTTTATTCTTGTTGGATTGTTTTATAAAATAGTATAGTAGTGATTATTGTTTGTTATTTTAAATGGTTTGAGATAGGTTTATGTGACCAGTTACAGTAAGATTTACCTTCTCTGTAGCACCTACACTTATGATAGAAGGTGTGCCGGAGTCTCACTATTAGTGAAATTATGTCAAATTATTATCAGTGTCGACGTGTCAGTGTCCGTTGTCTGTGTCAGTGATTCACCTTGGCTTAGAAAGTGAAATTATCCTATCAATCTTGGAATGGCCACTGATAGGTCTTCTATTCAAGACATACCACTGACTGTTGTAGCACACTTGTAGGTATTTGCATTTCACTATTGTTAGTAACTACATAACTGTAAGAGTTGGCTTTGGTGGTGAAATACCTTATTGTTTGATCGGTTTTTAGTTTTTAGCCAGTGTTTGTTTTCACCGTTGGATAGCCTAGAACGTACGTTTGGGCTGAAGCTTGAAAAGTTAGATTCTCAATATCACTTCCAAATTGGCATTTGGATGCGAAATTAGTAAATTCAACGTGGAGCCAAACAAAGTCTTAGTGTTTTCCGTTTCAGCTTTTAAACTATTTGCTGAGGTTATATTGTTATAAATAGCTTTGTTGGCTTCATATTCACTTATCTTTTGACTGCAGAGAGTACAAAGGATGATTTGGAGGATTTTAAAGCCGGGTTTGATTACCTTTCTCAAAAATCCTCGAATGGAGAAGTATGTTTTCTGATATTTATTATGCATTTCATTAGTCATTATAGTCATTACTATTTGTCATTATGCTGAGAAGTCACATTATAACAGGACCAAGGGACGGCATTGAAGGATACTGACAAGAGAAAGAAAGGAACCTCAAGTAGTGGGAAGAAGAAGTCTTCTTCCAAAATTGCAGAGAAAGAAAAGTGTCCTGATGAAACCAAAGATGAACTGAGCAGGGTAAAAGCTGAATGTGAGAAGCTTGTTGCAGAAAAAGATTCTGAGTTATTAGCGCTTTTGCAAGAAAAGAATTTTGTGTGGAATCAATTTAATAAAATGGAGACTGACTACACTAAGAAATTGAGAAGTAAACAAGAAGAAGTAGAAAAGACAAATGAGAAGATAAACATACTTGTTTCTAGCATGGAAGAAATGCAGTCTGAAAATATTAAAAAGGATAGTAGAATATCAGAGTTAGAAAGTAAAGTGACTGATATGGATGCGGAAACAAAAAGATTAAACAAGGAAATATCAGGACTCTCAACGGAATTGGAATCTTTAAGAAAGTTGAAGAGCAGCCACGTTAAACCCTTTTTAAATCGTTGCACAGCAAGTACTAGTGACTCTGGAAAAGTTGAGAGTAGCAGGAGTAGAAGAAACAACACCTTGAAAAAAGATAGAGACTCGTTTACTCCTGATGAACATGCTTCCACATCCACAAATTTCTCAGAAAAGGTATCTCATCTCCCATTCTTTGCTATCTGCTTATCTTCCATACTAAATATATTAAATGATACTCTTCTCAGGATTCTGTTGTTTGTAGAATTGCATGCTTCTAAAATAAAACACATACTATTCGAGATGAAATTTCACAAGAGCAAGCTGTTATAGTCTTGACATAAACCCTGTGTATTTAGTCTAACGAACACAGGGCTCTCTGTATTAAATGTTGTTTGTTTGTTTACAATGAATATTACTCACTTTGAACACGTCAATTTATTTTTGTTTATTATTTAAGATTAAGATTTGTGCTATATTTTAGTAAGATTAAAATCTATATTCTGTATGTTTTGTTGTGATTTATACTTTTCATTTGAAACTTGGTACGCTTATAAACATGTGCTTGTTACCTGTGGGGTAAATTCTGCTTTATTTTCAATGCATTTCACATTCACATACCAAGCTGATATAGTTATAGTCAGCTATGCCTATTCCCGAATTAGTGAGTTGCATTATACTGACCATCTTGAAATAGCTTCAACGCTATCTTATATTCTAGTAGTTGATAATGATACTCTTCATTACCATTTCCCGTTCCTTCCTCCTATGAATATTCACCAAGATATTTTTTATTCTTTTTATAACTTTAAAATCAACGTGTTTCTTATGATTTTATTTGTTTTCCCTTCCATGAATGTTATTGTTGCCCAGGAGAAAAGAAGCTTGAAGAGGAAAGGAAGCCCAATTATTCCCACCACTGAGACTCCCAAACTGTTCTCTTCGAACTTCAAGGTTCCAAAACTAAAGTCATCTTTAAGGACCGGATGAAAGATGACATATTTCTGTTTATTTTTAACTTGTTAGTAGATATTATGGTGTGTTTGGAACCATCGGTTTTCACGGTGCGGCCTAACGTCTAACCAAAAGCAGCTACAACTAGTAGCTTTACACTCACCGCACGTTAAGCTCTCTTTACCATATTTCCAAACACACTCAGTTTTGTATTTGTTTATTGCATGGTGCGCTTTCAGTGTAAATTATGTGTGATTAGTGAGCTTTCTGTTTGGAATAGGTTAGTTCATTGTTGTTGTATAATTAGCATTGAAATACCACTTTCGAGCTGAATCATGTATCAGATCAGCCTTTTAGCTAGAGAGTAGTTTGATTCATTATTCGTTTAAGGAAAACATTGGATATGTTAATCTTATTATCATTTTAGTTAAAGTTGATTTGTTTTCTTTTAAATAATCAGGTCTTCTCTTCTAGAAAGCAATCATCGCAATCATGTTCAAAGAGTCATCGGAAACTAAACTTGGATGTCTTTTCCTGGGAGGATTCAATCGAATAGTGATTAGCTGCCTTGTGGTAGATTAGTCTCTTTGGCCAAAATAAGGTCTCCTCACCACTTTAACAAGTGTTTTCAGAAATCAATCATGTTTGATGAGAGTCTCTTTGGCTGGATTAAATTCCCACCACTTGGAACTAACATTAGTGTCATGTATATTTTTGGTCATGTAGATTACAGAAGTGTCATGTATAGTTTCATATTACTGTCCATTACTCTTGTTGATGGGAACTTGAATTGAGCACTTATAACAAGATTTGACTGGAAATGCAGTCCGAGACAGAAGCAATCACTGCAGTCCGACTACTTATTTTTATCTTTGAATACTCTGAGCAATGGAATTTTGAACCAAACAATTTTAAATTAGATTTTTAAACAAAAAAATCCTTAAATTTAGGGACCTAATTGAAAGTTCAATATAAAGTTACTTTCTTTTAATACAAAAGTTACCTTCAATATAACATCCTTAAATCCTCATAAAAAAGTTTAGGTGAGTTGAACTCCGAAAGCTCATCAGAGTCAGGGTAGACCTTACGATTCAGTGAATGTTAACATACCAAAGAGATACTCATGTTGACAATGTGAGTTAAAATCACGATCTTGTGGATGAATCAACTTCTTATCAACTGAATCAACATGCATTGTCTAAATTAAAGATTATTTTGCGTAAATGGCAAATCAAATCTAACTATAAAAAATGCAAATCAAATCCCCCTAGAATTTAATAAAACTTGGACCAATATATTGTGATCCAAGTGTCATTCTCACTTTTGGTTGATAAAAAAAAGTATAGAACTAACATAAGAAAATTCTCTCAAGGTTTTGTCCTTAACTTAAACCTTAACTATAAAAAAGGGGCCAAATGCCAAATACCTCTCTGGGTCCTTTAAGTTTCACGTTTGTTTCAGATATGTCTTTTAAGTTTATAAGGTTTCAGATAAATCCTTTAAATTTCGAGTTTGTTTCGGATAGGTCCTTTAAGTTTCTAAGGTTTCAGATAGATCCTTTAAGTTTCGAGTTTGTTTCAGATAGGTCCTTTCTATGAAATCAACTTTGGCTTAACGGAGGTTGATAGAAAGGACCTATCTGAAACAAACTCGAAACTTAAAGGATCTATCCGAAACAAACTTCAAATTTAAAAGACTTATCTGAAACCTTAGAAACTTAAAGGATTTATCTGAAACAAACATGAAACTTAAATGATCCGGGGAGGTATTTGGCCTAAAAAAGGCAAATCAAACCTCCTAAAATTTAATTTTGATTTAGATTTTGTAAGTTCTTTAATTTGGTCTCAAAGTTACAGACGTCCTTTAAATTAGTAGTCTTGTTCTCTTAGATACTTTGCACCCTTAAGTTACCAAGGTATCATTTGTAACTTAAAAAGCTAAAGTGTCTCATGTTTGTACTCTTCAGACTAAAATATGGATTTTTTTTAAGTTAGAATGAAATATTATTAATAAAAAATGGTTCATCTAACACAAGGTGTGTCAAGAAAAACCATTCAAAGTGGATACAAAGTTAACGACCTGCTGCCATAAATCTCAGCAGCAAACAAAAAGAAACCAAGATAAAACTACTCCCTAATACCCATACATAATAAAGGGTTCCGCCACCAGTCATTGTAACTGAAGGTAGAAGAAAGCAGCTTTGCTTTTAACCAAGAAAAAGACATAAACTTGACATAATCTAATAACTTAATCAAATGCTGAGCTTTGTTCTTAAAATTTTTGTTATTACGCTCCTTCCAAATGACCCAAACAATAGAGTGCCAAATTACTTGAAGATAAATGTGAGTATACGCCGGTAGACCCGCAAAATGGCCAAAGTGGAAAAGTGATAAGTAACCAAGTCTGGTGAGATGAAAGAGATACCAACCCACTTATAAATGAGATGTCACAAGCCACCAAAGATGTCCCAACCCAAAATGAAGTGAACCGCTCTCACCGGGTTGCCACAGCTTCCAACACAACCGTTGTCCTCCTGATGAAGTATCCTCCTGCGAATCAAATTGTCTTTTGTTGACAATCTGTTTCGAAGAAGTCGCCAAACAAACACCAAAACCTTTAGCGGAACGTGCTTCAGCCACACACTAAAATATGGATCTTAAACAATTTAAGCTGACCCAATGACATAAAAAGCAGAATAAACCAAAATATCTAACATTTGTATTTTTTTTTTTTTTTTTGACATATCTAATATTGTAAATTAAGAGACTAAAATAAAACTAAATTTTTATTAAGATCAAAGTAAAAAATAAAAAAGTGTAACAAAAAAAAAAGTAAAAAATAAAAAAAGTGGTACATATTGAAATTTCTAAAAAAAAGTGGGGCAACATCTCCTTAATCCAACGGTCGTTACTCAATTTAGGTTGATACAAAACCATAGAATAAGAAGAACTTACAATCTTTTCCCTCAAGGTTTTTGTCCTTAACTAAAACCCTTTCCCCCTTTCAATTCAACCCTCACACGCACCCTTTCACGGAACCCTCTTCACTGTAACACCAAAAACAAAAACTCTTCATTCTTCACAGAACATGCGTTTTCGTTATCCACACGCTGTAGTTCCATTATTCTCCACTATGAACACTCAAACCCTCTCCAATTCAACCCCTTTTTCAAACCTTCAAAAATCACTTTTTCTTCAAACGCGTTTTTTTCAACCTAAAAGACCTTTTTTTACTGTTTTTTGTTCTAAACGTGCTTCAAAGTTTCCTCCTTTACCGCTTAAAACTAATGGGTATCATGGTGTTTCAACTGCTAAGGTTCCTAGACCAGGTAAGATTTTTAGAACAGAATAACGTTAATTGTTTACTATTATGTTACTGAATTTCTGTTTTTGACTATGTTTTTTTTTTGTTTTGTTTTGGGATAGTTCATTTGGAAGAGAATAGTATGGAGAGCCAGTTTGATATTTTAAAGAAGAAATTGGAAGTTGTTGGAATGGATACTGGAATCTGTGTTCCTGGTCAAAACAATCATTTGCTTTGTCCTAAGGTTTTTGTTTCTCAATTTTGCCCTGTTTCTATTTTTTGTTATTTTTTGCAAAGTTGAATGCTTTTTGAATTATTAAATCATATACATTGTCAGTGTAAATAGTTTTTGCATTATTAATTATAATTAAGCATGACCGTCAGATTATTAGAAATATTTGACTTTTATCATAATCATTTTGGTGAGTGTATGAAAATTAAATTCATGTTCATATGCATTGTAAAGTTTTGCAGTTCTATCAACTTAGTGCCATAACAAATTAAAAAACACTTGTTTTATGTTCTCTTAAGCATGGCAACTTGTAAAACAGTGAAGTACCCGTACCAGGTACATACCCGGTACTGGAATGCGTACGGTACTCGTGGCACTTCAATTTTCCTCTTTTATAAACTTTTTTTATGAATTGAAAAATTTAACTCTTTCATGTTATATAACAAAATTCATGTATTTTTTTTTGTTGTACCCGTACCATACCGTACCCGTGCCTGTGCAACATAGTTTGTGTTTGGATTGCTGAGGGAGACCTGCCAATCTTTGCTTTCAAACTCATTCTGAAATGGAAGCAAGGGGAGGGTTGTGTTTTGTAAGTTTACAAGATGAAGTTGGTTCAAAAGTTTGCAAAGTGCAAACTTCAATCAAAATATTTTGGTGGTTTTGAAGTATGAAGTATATACTCATTCCTACAATAACCGTCCTCAATTTTGAAGTTTTTTTCTTTTTTTTTTTTTTTGTGTTTTTCTTTAGAAGAATGATTTTAAAAAAAGAAGCTTTGGTCTGAAAATTTTGAGACGAAGACAAAAATTATAGTATGCTTTAGTTTATTTATTGATACAAAGATAAAGAAAAATGTCTTTTCCTCCCTTGTGTTTGGTCTGGAATAGATTTTATTTGAAAATTTGGACTACTGGTATGTTTCAAGGGGAAACTTTAATTTGAGTTGAGGGAGTAGACTATGCTATCAAAATATAGTCCCCAAAATTGGTTTGAAGAGTGTTTATTATTTATTATTATTATTTTTATTTTTATTTATTGCAAACAACCTTTTAGAATATGTCTCGTTGCATTCAATCCTGTCCTATTTCATACATTGCAAAGCAATTCAAACATGTTTTTTGTACTCACTCTGGTACGTAACTTTTAATATTATTTTTTGTTAGTGCCAAGGTGGTGACACGTTAGAAAAGAGCTTATCTATTTACATTGCACCAGACGGGTACTTATCCTTTTCTCGTTGACTTACCTAATTCTATTTGTCAGCAGATCGTGGTTCCACTTTGTTTTATTAACTGAAATTTTGACTTTAGGGGGTCTGCTGCATGGGTGTGTTTTCGCGGAAAGTGTGGTTGGCAAGGCAGCACCCAGGTTAGATATTTTATTTTTTAAAACAATTTTGCACAATGCCTGCTAAATACAATGTGATGTCTCAGTGTTATTCAGTTGAATTTTCATCCTTCTGTTGTAGGTCTTTGCTGATAGCAATTCATATTCTAAGTCAATGAAAAAATTAAAACCTACTAAGAAAAAAAGAGAACTTAAGGAGGAGGACCTGCAACTAGAACCACTTTGTGATGAGGTAATGGATTTTACGGTACCAAATTTTGTCCCTGCTTTTAACTTTGAACTATGGATGTGCTCTGCTATTGCTCTGTGGGGAAGATATTGTTCATGAAAAAATATGTTGTCGATTTCTCAATATCTTATCGTATTTCTTATATGTTGTCGATTATATCCAAATACATGACTCTTTTACATGAAATAAAGGTTCCTTTTCAAGGGGATTAACACTCCTCCTCCTCACTGATGGTGTATAAGTATTTGATTTTTTGAACAAGTTAAACTTTTTATTGAAATGTAAGCAGTTGAATTTGTTATTTTCCTTTGGCATTTTTATAAATTTTTTCCTGGTAAAAGTATTCTTTCTTCCCTTGACAAATTGCGTTTTGGCATGCTTAAGAATAGTTTACTAATGTTTAACTATTGAGTAACTTTAAATGAGACCAAGAATATTGAAAATCACAATTGAATTTTAAGTTTGAAAACCTACATTACATAATGTATGCATGAAAATTTGATTAAGAGATGTTTTGAAAGAGACCACAAATCTTGAATTTCACAGTTGGGTTTTAAGTTTGAAAACCTACGTTACATAACATATGCACGGACTTTTGATTAAGAGATGTTTCAAGTGTTACTTGTAGACAATTAAATTAATAATACACCGTACTTGTAGACAGTTAAATTAATAATACACCGTTTTATCTATGAATAAGCAATGGATATTTCTTAACTTCTATGGTTCCCTCTGTTATGCTATATGATATGTACTTTTACTTTAAATTTGTCATCTTTTCCTTACATAGACATCTGTCAACTGTTTTTGTAAGCAATTAGAATTGACTGTTGATGCCTAATAAGCATGAATATAGTCTCACAATCTAACTCTTTAAGTTTTTCATCTATGTCTTGGAAGCAGAGCCATCATATTTTATTATGTTACTTTTGCTGATCAGAATCTTGTGTGTTTAGTCATGACCTGTTTGTTTTCGACACACGTAGAACTGAACATGCATTACTGAAATAACAAACTCAAATCTTTGGGTCATTTGATCTCTGTAAACAGTAATTTAGACAAGCATTTAGTGAATACAATTGATATCTTAAGTATATCTTGCTTTATATATAGTCTCAATTTTATTTGTAGTAAATTTGATAATTTATTTGTTCATTTTCAAGCAATGTTGTGAATACAACTTCCTTTGCCCTATTTCAGCTGGTCGGATATTTTTCAGAGCGCTTGATTTCGAAGGAGACTCTGCAGAGAAATGGTGTGATGCAGAGAAAATATGATGATCAGGTGCACTTAACTACTAAAATTTAAGCTTTATTTGAGATACATGTAGAGTGTCATTTTGAATTTTTAGTTTGGTAAATGACTGATATCAGTTGTACCGCTCAAGCTGATAAAAAGACAATATTAAATGTGAAATTTTGGGCCTAACTCATCCTTACAAAACCGGCTTGTAAGGTGAGGAGTGCCTCCTCTTTATAAACTCTTCTCAAGAGTACTATCTATCCGACGTGGGACTAAATCCACCCCCTCAGCCAACACAATGAAGGTGCTGGAGGCTGCAACGAAGGCTAACCCAAGGTCACAATTTAGGCGACTAGGGGCGGACTGCAATTAAGGCGGAATTTCCAATATTAAACAATAAGGACTCGACCATTTAGTAGTCACTTAAAAAATATGTTGTTTTATCGATCAATCAGGCATTGATTTTCCCTGATTTCTATTTAACAAAGATGATACATAATACATGGAAAATTTAAATATACCCAAGGGCTATATGTCAATATTTATTTTCTTAATGCAGCTAGTGTCTTATATCTTATGCACACTCTAGTACTTTATGAGTGACTCACATGTGTTATAATGGTATTTTTTCGCAACATTTATTTTGCAGATTGTTATTGTATTCACATATCGTCGTAATGGAGCGCTTATTAGTTGCAAGTACAGAGACGTCAACAAAAAGTTTTGGCAGGTATAAACAATTGCTGTTGCTGTACGTAACTGAATTGAGCATTAAAAGTAATACTTGATATTTAATTACTGTAAAAGAAGATGAATTAGCAGTTATATATCTATTTTATTTGTACTTGATAGAAGATCATATGATTCAAAAGATTCTCTTCATAATTCTAGTTTCACATTTATTTCCTCTTTCAACTCTCTTACGAGGACTTCAATATGTTGACAATGGCATATTGTCCTAACTCTTATATCTTCAGTTTTTATAATTATTTTACACCGTTTTCCCCTCATTATTATTATTATTATTATTTTTGCACGAGGATTTCATTATGTTGACAATGGCATATTGTCTTAACTCTTAATATCTTCAGTTTCTATAATTATTTTACACCGTTTTCCCCTCATAATTATTATGATTATTATTTTTGCAGGAAGCAGACACTGAAAAGATCTTTTATGGATTGGATGACATAGTTGGAGAAAGTGATGTTATCATTGTATGCCTTCTGCCTCTGTGCAAATTATAAGGTGGATGTTTTTCTTTATTCTCATCAGTATATCTACTATGTACTTTAGGTTGAAGGTGAAATGGACAAGCTGGCAATGGAAGAAGCTGGCTTCCGAAATTGTATCAGTGTTCCTGACGGCGCACCTCCATCAGTCTCTTCAAAGGAGTTGCCACCTCTGGAACAGGTCTTTTTTATGCTCAACATGCTGATGCTATATATATATATATATTCAAATTATTGAAACTTTATTATTTTTCACTTACACATTGTAAGAATTTACTGTGATCTGTTATGCAATAGTAAAATCTGATGCTCTTGTCTTAATTCTAATTCTGTAAAGCTAGGACACGAAGTATCAGTATCTGTGGAATTGCAAAGATGAACTAAAGAAGGTCTGTAATGGTTGTTATTCCACTCCTTTCTATGTACCGGTGGAAACAGCTTTATTCAACATCTCTCATTTTACTTTCTCTGTTTATATTGATAGGCATCCCGGATCATCCTTGCCACTGATGGCGATCCACCTGGTCAAGCTTTGTCTGAGGAGCTTGCACGCCGTTTTGGGAAAGAAAAGTTAGTATCTTTCTATCTTGATTTAAATTATATAAATTTTCATTTATCTATTT
Organism: Medicago truncatula; assembly: GCF_003473485.1. Classification (NCBI taxonomy): domain Eukaryota; kingdom Viridiplantae; phylum Streptophyta; class Magnoliopsida; order Fabales; family Fabaceae; genus Medicago; species Medicago truncatula. The sequence continues at coordinate 12,051,734 of NC_053043.1, read as the reverse complement.
GAGACCATCCTTGTATGCTTTCAATTAGCAGATGATTCCATTGTTTCAGTAGCAGTTTCATTTTTGTAGAGATAAACTACTTTCAAGTTGCTTGTGTATTTAGTTCTAATAATTGCTGTTTAAGATTAAGGTTGCCCGTATAAATCCTTTATATTTTGAGATTGTCTAATTTTGGCATTCTTTTGATTTATGGTTATATGACAGAATGGATGTTCCACTATTCTACACCTGTAGTTTATTCCTATTGAAAAAAAAAAACCAAGTCCCACATAAAATAAAATTTTGGCCTGAAATGAGTTTATAAAAAGTGGCACCCGTCACCTTACAAGCTGGTTTTGTAAGAATGAGTTAGACCCAATATAAAAACCTACTATGGGATTAGAGCCCCTATCGATCGGGCCACTCACCATGTATATCTACATACCAAGCCCAATAATGGCGAGCGTGAGGGGGTGTATCGGGAAAAACCAAGTCTCACATGGAATAGAAGTAAGGCTTGAAATGAATTTATAAAGAGTGGCACCCCTCACCTTACATGTGGGTTTTGTAAAGATTGGTTGGGCCCAATATATAAATCTTATAATTCCTTTATTTTAATTAATGGGGGGAATCAATCCTCTCTTTATTTAGGTTTCTTGTTATCTGTTGATAATATTGTTCTAATGACTAGTTAACATTTCTCTCTTGTTTATTTGCAGATGCTGGCGTGTAAGGTGGCCCAAAAAAGGGAAGTCTGATGATTGCAAAGATGCAAATGAGGTTAGATATTGACATGATTGCGCAAATTCCACTTTGCCTGCACACTTCCTCTCAACTCCCACCCCACAAATCTGAAATCCCTGAAATATAAAAATGAAACAGCATGCGAAGCTTTTCCATGGAGTTTAGACTTTAGATAGCTCCTTTTTTGATACATACAGAGTACGATATCAACTGACAATGAAGATGCATGTAACAGACATAATTGTGTTGGTTACTCTTCTTTGCCTTCATGTTTTCAATTGTTCATGCATGGCTTGTGAATTTATTATTCATTAATACATGGCTTGTTATTGTGGATGCTTATATTAGTAGATATAAGTTGGCTGTTTGAAACATGGGAATGAAGACTTGAGTTAGAATTATGCTTATACAATTTCATTTCTGATGCATGCCATTTGAAGATGTTTGTTTTTAATTTTACTCTTTGACAACCGTAGCAACCTTGTAACATATTCACAGGTTCTCATGTATTTGGGCCCTGATGCACTGAAGGAAGTGATTGAGAATGCAGAACTATATCCTATACGTGGATTGTTTAACTTCAGAGATTACTTTGATGAGATTGATGCATATTATCATCGAACTTTGGGATATGACTCTGGTCTCTCAACTGGCTGGAATAATCTGAATGGGTTATACAATGTAAGGGTTGTTTATTTTATTTGTACGTCTTCTTATTATCATACTAAAACTGTGTTGTATATTTGTTGATTTTTTGTTTTTAGGGAGATATACCAAAGAGCAATGTTATTTGAACAACCTTTTTATGTGACAACTTGTTGGACAACCACATTATACATAGAAATTTAGATAGTGGCACAAAAATCAAAGCAATAGAGAGAGAAAGTAGAAGAACAATGTGTGTATGAGAGAGAAAGCTGTCACAAAAGTTGTCAAAAAGTGATTGTTCAAATATCATTTCTCATAACATAAAAAATCATCATGATTGCTGTATGACCTCTTTATATGACTTGGTTAACTTGAATATTTATATTTAAAAGTCAAATTATGTAATAAGATATTAATGAATTGTGTCCATGAATAAAGATGTAGAGTTTCTTTGAATGTTGTAAATTGTAGTTGGAAGTGAAACACTGAATTTTGATTGTAATTTGAGTTCAGCAGGATGTTGTATCATATATGCATGTAATTGTAAAATACTTTTCAGTTCCTTGCCTTTTTTCACACAATATCTTGAATAATTATTTATGGATTATTTTTATAAAAATGATTAATTATTTGGAAATTGTTTTTGTTATTAAAATTTGTTTTTGGCTGTTTGATGTTAGTGATTTCATCTACCGTCAATGTAAATTACCAAACATTATCCCACTAGGTGGGGGGTATTGTGATTTGATCTATTTGAAATTTGAATAAATCTTTTAACAAAAATGTTCTCGAAATATTAATATTTTCTAATTAAATTACTTTCACTAGATTGTACCGGGAGAACTGACCATAGTAACTGGAGTTCCAAATTCGGGGAAGAGTGAGTGGATTGATGCTCTTCTTTGCAATCTTAATCAAAGTGCTGGCTGGAAATTTGCACTTTGTTCCATGGAGAATAAGGTTAGTAGATAGTTTTTGGACATCCACTTTTAACTTTATCTTATTCACCAAAGAAAATGTCTTAGTAACTTCTAACTGGAACAAAATATGTTTGAGGTTTTCCGTGCTCAGTGAAAGACATGTATTGTATAATGTTTATATTGAGGTGATTTTGATCTGATAGAGGAATTTGATATACGTGAGGGAATAGCATGATTATTCCTTTTCTGTTTGTTTTGTTTTTTAAATTATTTATTTCTGTGCTTACTCATGTACTTCATTGTGATTTCATGGTTTGTTTCTGTTAATTGGAGATATTTTATGTCGATCAGTCAGTTTGCTGTCTGTTGAACCGTGTTAAGTTATGACTCAGTTTCTCACTCTTAGTCTTCTGATGTTTGTTTGGTTATTCCATAATGTGATGCAAACAATGAATGACTTTGGTGACAATTATCTTTGAATCATTGCCTCCCACATATTGTTGGATTTTGTGCTTTTGTTCTGATTATTTTTACTGCACTGTAGGTTAGAGAACATGCTCGAAAACTTTTGGAGAAACATGTGAAAAAGCCTTTCTTTAATGATCGGTAAGATTTGAATTGTATGGATTTACTATACGATTGATCATTATTTTTGCCAAGACTTTCCATATTTTGCTTCATTGTTGTCCCTAAGATTTTGAGTGCTGAATGTCTATTCCTTCTATCTATCTATCTATCTATTGAAAAGAAATACTCCCTCCGGTCCTTTATACAAGAAACAAAAGACAAAACATCAACACCAAGAAAATAGTCATCTTCATTTAATACACTTCTACATTTAAAAAATTCTATGAATACCCTTAAATTAATTACTCTTTATTCCATCAACTTACTTACTTTTAATATTCTCTCTCATAATCAATAAGGGCACAAATGAAATTTAGCTTCAAACATACTTGAAACTTGATCAATCTTCTTATAAAAAGGACCAAAAAAATTCTCACTTTTGTTTCTAATAGAAAGGACCGGAGGGAGTATAATGGGTGAATGCTTTTATGATTTATTCCTCAGTCAAAGGCTGGTTTTTATAGAGAGAATACAATTAATGTTCTTCTAGACTAGCTTAGAAACTTGTTACATTGGAAAAATAATAATGGAATTCTCTAGACTTGACTAGAAAATAATAACATAGGGAACAACATCATAGGAAAATAAACAATTAATGTATTTTCCAACACTATCTATCTATCAAAAGGAGATTTATTACTCATAAAATTAAGGAAGTATGGAAATTTAAGTGCACTGTTCCCCCCAGCCAAGGAAAATTGCTTCCCCTTCTATCCTAGCGTAATCATTGTTATTTCAGTTTTCTCATTAATGATTATGATGATCTTTAGTTACTTAAGTTTTGGTTTACTGCTATATGATTTAGTTATTGTCGCTATCCTTCATTTTTAATTCACAATCTGGCAACTTTACTTTTGCTGTCTCGAGACCCTTAGATCAGGGAGTATTTGACAATGTTTTTAAATTGCAACTGCTGTGGTTGTTATTATGTACAATCATTTGATTGTCTGAGTTCAGTTGTTTAACTAATATAGCTATGCTGAAGACGCTGAGCGGATGAGTTTGGAGGAATATGAAGAAGGCAAGCTCTGGTTAAATGATACTTTTTATCTCATAAGGTAAGTCCATTACAAGGAGCTCAACTAATGGTTGTGGTTTATCATATTTTAACATTTTCTTGGACTGCACTGAGAGATAGTTTAACCATCTATTCATGATTGTGATGCTTCTCACCCATCCATGTTAAGCTTGATTGGTATTATCATTTTCACGTTTGTAAAGTTGATTTAATTTATTGGTTCTCTGTAGCTCTGTACTCTGTCATTTCATTATATAAATTAGTTAGGCGAAAAACTGTTCAAATGAAATTGAAACTTGAAATCAGTTTGAAATAATATAAATAGGGCAGTTATAATTATACAATGTCTTGTAAATATCGTTAAAATGTGATAGAAACTGGTACCAAACCAAGAAATTTAATAGTAATTATTGACTTTTATTGATGGTAGAATAGGATTACATAATGGGTTCCCACGAAATTCAAGAGTCTTGGTTCTCTCTCTTTGAAGAATTCAAGAGCCTGGTCTCTCCCTCCCAAATAACCTCTTTCTAATTTTCAGGATAATCAAGGACAGCCTGTACTTTCCCTTTTATTCATACACAATACATAACTAACTTAATAAATACTTATTGCATAATAAGTTACACAATAACTGCTATTATAAAATATAATATTTATTGAATAATTATTAAGATAGTCTACTAAAATGGTACGTTAATCTTTGTATTATACATATGTATGTGTATGTATGTATGTATGTATGTATGTATGTATGTATCTGTGTTTGTATGGGTACGTATGTATTTAAATAAAATACAGCTCCACTTTGTAATGCACGTGGATATTATCATATGCCCTTTTGTAGCTCCATCTTTCAATGAAATTGATTGATATTGTGGCTCAGAAGTTGGCTATGTCAAAATATCTTGCAATAAGCAATGCTTATTGAGTATCTTTATCAGCCGTTCATTTGGTTAAACTGCAAAATTTTTAATTCATAATTTAACTTATACTTATGATTTTAGTGCTGCACTACTTGGCTGTTAATACTAGGTGTGAAAATGATGCTCTTCCAAATATAAAGTGGGTTCTTGACCTTGCAAAAGCAGCTGTATTAAGACACGGGGTGCGTGGACTTGTAATTGATCCTTATAATGAGCTTGATCATCAGCGACCTCCAAATATGTAATTCTCTTTAAAGAACTTGTTCTTAACTTGGATTTTATTTTGCTTTTGTTATGTCATACTCTTCAGAATGCTTGAAATTGCATATTCTTCTCATCTCCTATGAATTTGTATAAAAGGATTACAATTCAACTCTGATTAAAATTGAAATACTCAATAAAGGATAACTTCAAAACTGTAGGGATAAGTGATAAAGGTTATCATTTATTACACCGACTCTCTCCCTCAAGTTGAAGCATAGTGATATGATATAAAGATGTGTCCAAACTAATCATTATAAAGCCTGAGCAATCCTTGCTTTTTATGCTAGCTTTTGTTGTTATGTTAGAGATAGTTCAGATGCTAAGATGATTATATTTTAGGTCCAATCTTGGGCGTTTTAGTCCTACAAATGTCCAATGCCAAATTTAACACTAGATATGAGATCTTTGGCCTGCAAGGTGTTGAGATTCCGCATTGATTAATGATATGACCTTACGAAGTTTAAATTACTCCAAACAATCATCGGAGTTACAACTGAAGTAGTGATGTCCGCAGGAAAAAATATTCTCATTAAATCGCTATAAACCTTATGTGATTGGTTTGCTTGTGAAAAACTAGATAGATGAAAATGTGCAGTGCATCTTGGTTACCACAAAACAAGTTTTCAAAGATTTTGTCTCTTAAAACTTTGACTTTTGAAGTAATTGTTTTAACCATAGAATTTCACAATTTTCAAGAGCCATAGTTCAATATATTGCTTATCTTAATAGAAAATTTTGTTGCAACGATTTGCAGGACGGAAACTGAATATGTGAGCCAGATGCTTACCTTAATTAAACGCTTTGCCCAACATCATGGATGCCATGTTTGGTTTGTAGCACATCCCAGGCAGGTTGGTATATATGGCTTTAGTTTATCTATTGCTATTTTACCTTTTTAAAATTTATTATCTTATGCTCTTACTTCACTTCTGATAGCTGCACAATTGGGTTGGGGGTCCTCCTAATCTTTATGATATAAGTGGAAGTGCACACTTTATAAATAAGTGTGACAATGGAATTGTTATTCATCGTAATCGGGATCCTGAGGCGGGCCCTGTTGATCAAGTGCAGGTGAGTGTTTGCAATACCATTGTCTATTTTTCTGGTGATCATTTATCACATTAAATAATTGTACGCTTTTACTGACTTATCATTGCATCAGGTCTGTGTCCGAAAGGTAAGAAATAAGGTCGCAGGGACGATAGGTGAGGCTGCATTGTTCTATAACAGGTATGAAGACTCTTGCCCTTGATTATGTGCTGCTTTTATTTATTTATGGTTTTGTAGAGTAAGTTTCGTATAAAACACAAGGATCATGCTGAAACTTTTGAATTAAGTGTATCAGTGCTTATTGAGGGTCTGTTTTCACAAGTAAAATTTTCCCACTTGTTTGAAACAATCAAGCTGTTAGTTGTGTTTCTTTAATGTAATCTGTGGTAACTAATTTACTTTCACAGGGTAACTGGTGAGTACTCCGAAGATGATAGAAAGAGATAGCAACAGTCATACAAATGATTTTTGGTATGCTTGTATACTGGTCAGCATGGAGGTGTTGAATTAAAGTTACCACCTCTAAAAACATGGCTATTAAAGTTACTTTGAGGCACCGGATCGATATCAAGAGTGGTAAATAATAACATCTTAACATGGGTTGTGAAATTTGACTATAATATCATAATTTTGGCTTGATTATTTATATCCTTTATCTGTCCTTACATAGGTGTTAGTGTTACATTATAATTTAATTTTGCAGTTATGCATTTGCATCCTTGTATAGTATATAGATATAGGATTTTTCTTCTTTGTAACGACTCCTTCAATCTCAAATGATTGAGCTCTAGTATTATTATTATGGATTGCAATCTTCTTTTCAGTATTTGCTGTAAGTTCTGATTTGCAATATTCAGTTAATGTATTATTGATGGTTTATTCTACAAATGACACTACATGTTTGTAAAGTTGTGATATTTAACAAATCTTTCATGTGTTACAAAATGTTGAGTAATACAATCATGAATAATAATGGGAAGAAATAATGACTCTTATTTGTATGTATAGTATCAGAAGGTAGTCCTTACAAATATCCATTTTGTGAATAATATGTAGTCGTTCCAACTGTCCAATACCAAACACTAATTAACGAATATTTACCATATTATTTCAAAGATTCTGTAGATGTCTTATTATATAATGTAATATCGTTAGTTTTTTATTTTATTTTTGGAAGCAAATAGCAGCTTACAAAGTGATAATAAACACAGGTCCTTTACAGCATTAATGTTTGACTATGACCCATACCTTAGTCTAGCACATGAATGAATGATACCAAGTAGTAGGACCACACTAATTTGATATATATAGTTAATGGAAGTGCAATTATTCAGAGTGAAATATATTACTAAAAATTGCTGTTTGATAGTATTGAAAAGGTGTTCTCTTAAACAAATTGATTCCATATCATTACACAACATTGGACAAATATGCCACATGCAATGTTTTGTCGTTAGGTGGTGGGTGAGAGAGACCAAGTCAAACAAAAGAGCAAATATTTGGTAATCATAAGATACCACGTTCCAAGATTATAGACGGTGGACATGAACTCTGTATCTCAAATCCAATTCATCACCATTTATTTGCAGTTACTAGTTACTTGTATTTACTTTGTACTTCCCATATGCTTGTGTTGTGATAAGCAATGTGTACATGTAATTGATTGTTAGATTTGGAGAGGCTTTGCATATTGTGCTAACAAAAGTTTTGCTTATCAGAAAGGAAAATAAAAATAAAAATAAAAATAAAAATAGGGGATTGTTCCTCTAAAAAGTAACTATGCACATCATACTTGTTTAGGACGTTGATGTTGCTTGAAATCCATAAACCAGAAAAATGCATGTTGAATTCATTAGTCATGTGACACCAGGACAAAATTTACCGTTCTTTTAGGTGCGTTAAATCATCATTAGCACACTCTTGTTAATGGAGAAATGACAAATTTTTTTTTTTTTGGAATTATTCTAATTCTTTTTTTTTTTTCCTTTCCCTATTGTTTTCTTCCCAATAAGAGGGGCCCTCTTAAAAAAGAAGAGGGGAATAAAGAGAAAACAAGGACATAGCATGACCACAAAACCTATACCGATCCAAACCAAATTCAATTTGACGGTTTTCCCTGTTTTAACTGAGTTTCGGATATCTCATCTAAACCAAACTCAATTTGACGGTTTTCCCTGTTTTAACTGAGTTTGGGTATGAATTTGAGTTTTATTTATTTATTTCAAAACATAGTACGGGACGGGTAACGAGGATATATGTACATGCCCCGAACTCATACCCAAACTCATCATGAATGTATAAAATCAATTTATTACCTCTTTTATATAAGCAGAAACTCAAAACCTAGATCATTTAACTTACACAGTTAGAGTCTCGGTCTTTCAGATGACACTCAGACTCTCGACCTCTCTTCTCAATCACCGTAGTCATCGATCATCGCCACCTCTTTGTTGAATAATGCATTACAACATTGCATTCGAAATTGAAAAATACTTTTATTTTTTTACAAAAAAATTATCCATTGCAGATATGTGAATGAGGCGGGCGAAGATACCCGAAACCGTCAGAGACGAGATGTGATTCAATTTCTCATCTCCACTAAATAAAGTATGGGAATGGGGAAGGTAAAACCCGTCTCCATCCCGCCTCATTGTCATGCCTAAATGTTTGACTTCGGTTAATGATATTTGTAACGGCAAAGTACAACAATAGTTGCATGAAAATGCTGGCACTAAGAAGAAAAGTGAAAAAACAATGTACTATAATGGGTTGGTGGACCAAGTCCAAGGTTTCACGCCTAAACTTGCTGTGTTACAGAACAGCAAAATCCTCGTAAAAACACAAAACAAAAGAATCTCCAACGGCTCTTCAATGTGTTGGATCCAGTTATATTACCGTTTCTGGGTCCCACCTTTTCCTTTCTTCCCCTTTTCAAACTTCATATAAACCCTCACAACTCACTCCACCCTTCACAACACACAACAACTACATTAACAAAACTCCTTCTGTTCCTCAATTTTCTCTCACTTTATCCTCAAAGGTATGTCTTGTTCTCACTTCTCATCACTTTAAATTTCTGGGTTTGTCTCAAAATTCTCTTTTTTTTGATCTCATTTTTGTTTTTGTTTTTTTTAGTTTGTAAGAAATCATGACTGCTGAAACTATGGTTCAAGAAGAAGCACAGAAAGTTGAGGTTGTTGTTGAAGAAGGTAAAGTTGTTGAAGAAAACGTTGAAGCAAAGGAATCAATGGAAGAATCAAAACCCACAAAGACAGTTGAGAAATGTTCATCTTATAAGGAAGAAAGTAACTTTCTTTCTGATCTCAAAGAGTTTGAGAAAAAGGCTTTGATTGAGTTTAGATCAAAGGTTGAAGAAGCAGTTTTAGGGAACACCCTTTTTGAGAAAAAGGAAGAAGAGACCAAAAAGGTTGAAACTTTACCAGAAGGTGGTGAAGAGAGTAGTGAGAAAGTTGTGAAGGAAGAAGAAGAGAAAAGGGTTGAAGAGGTGGAGGAAAAAGATTTGTCTTTGTGGGGTGTGTCACTTTTGCCAAGCAAAGGAAATGAAGGAGTTGATGTGGTTTTGTTGAAGTTTTTGAGAGCTAGAGAGTTTAAGGTGAATGAAGCATTTGAGATGTTGAAGAAGACACTTAAATGGAGGAAGGAAATGAAGATTGATTCGGTTTTGGAAGAAGATTTTGGTTCTGATTTGGCTTCTGCTGCTTATATGAACGGTGTTGATCGCGAAGGACACCCTGTGTGTTACAACATCTATAGTGTGTTTGATGGTGAAGAGATTTATCAAAAGACTTTTGGGACTGAGGAGAAGAGAAAAGAGTTTTTGAGATGGAGGTGTTCTGTTATGGAGAAATGGATTCAGAAGCTCAATTTGAAACCAGGTGGTGTTTCTTCTTTGCTTCAGATTAATGATCTTAAGAATTCCCCAGGACCGTCAAAGAAAGAGCTTAGAATTGCAACAAAGCAAACTGTTACAATGTTGCAGGACAATTACCCTGAGTTGGTAGCCAAAAATGTAAGTTTCTTTTTCACAATATAACACTGCTTAATTCCTTTACCTTTTTTTTTTTTTTAATTGTATATGTTTACACTGATACCGACACCAGACATGACACTGACACGTAGACACTGATGCTCTTATACGAAAATGGACGATACATTGTCACTGGCACCAACATGTGCAGCAAACACCAGACATGCCTTTAATCCGTAATGTCACGTTGGTAGATAGGTTTAGTAATTGATTAAAGTGCTTATGTTGTGTTTGTTTCATTGTAGATTTTCATCAATGTTCCTTTCTGGTACTATGCTCTCAATGCACTGTTATCTCCATTCTTAACTCAAAGGACAAAGAGCAAATTTGTGGTTGCTCGTCCTGCTAAGGTCACTGAAACACTGATCAAGTATGTCCATAAAACCAATTAATCATTTCTTTTCATTCTTATACTTAAATAGATATTTCAATTTTCTGCAGTAACACATAATTGACCTTATTTGTAACTAAAATAGGTACATTCCGATTGAGGAGATCCCAGTTAACTATGGTGGTTTCAAGAGAGAGAATGATTCTGAGTTCTTTGGCCAAGATGCTTCTGTTTCAGAACTGTTTCTTAAGGCTGGATCAACTGCAACTATTGAGATTCCTGCATTGGAGGTAAAAACTACAAGCTTTTATGTATAGGCATTCTACTCTATAGCATGCTTTAGGAATATTGTTTGTTTTGGACAAGTGCATGTTGCGTAATACATTTGTCATAGATAATATTGATCTTAGACGCATCAAATTGAATTTTACATGTTCAGTTCTTCTTGAGAATATTGATCTTGAACTCAAACATGTCACATTGAATTTGTCAAAGTATTATTTTTTCTTGAGTAAGATTCTGAGCTAGGCTGGTTTGTTTCGGACAAAGGCATGCATGGGTTGTTTACATTGGCTTATTTGAGCTTATAAACTTGTATAGCAGCAACTGTGAGACTATTTGGGAGATCTTGTGTAAAAAGCTTTTGTACATGAGCTCTACAAGATAGTTTATGAAAACAATTTTACTTTATTTTATAATTTTTATTGAAAAGTTTATACATAAGAACCGATATGATAAGCGCTTGATTAAACTGTTTAATCAACATGGTCTGAATTCAAACTTGGAGCAAAAGCTTTAAAAATCAGTTCATCTAAAATCAAATGCAAAATTGGACACATTCTAAAAGGTTGTTTGTCTTTTAACAGGTTGGAAACACTTTGTGCTGGGACTTGGCTGTTTTGGGTTGGGAGGTAAGTTACAAAGAGGAATTTGTTCCCAATGATGACGGCTCATACACAGTCATTGTTCAAAAAGGGAAGAAGATAGGTTCACAAGAAGGACCTATTAGGAACACTTTCAAGAACAATGAACCAGGGAAGGTTATCCTCACAATTAACAATTCATCAAACAAAAAGAAGAGGGTTCTGTACCGTTACAAGACCAACAAAAGCTTACCTTAAGAATTCAATTATGATGTTGTAATTTTTGTTCCATTGTGTGTATTTGGTTTCATTTAGATTTTGAAAGTAGGTGAAATGTGTGAAGAAGAGTTTTGAAGACTGATAAATGCATTCTTTCATTCGTTATTACATATTTTGATTCATTTTCTGCGCCAATGATGTATCTATCTCATCTTATTTTGATGTGAATAATTTTCTTGAATGCAACTTTTTTCATTTTAAATAACGGTTTAGTTTATAAGAGTAACTTAAGGCTAAGAATTCAATAATTTCATGTGGTCTTGGTTCTGGTATCAGCAGATCATGTTATAAATGAATGCTGTACCACTTTATGTTTACATGATGATTTTTAACATTTTTCATATAAGCATGCAAGAATCACTTTCACACACACAAACAAAGCATGGAAGACTCAACTGTATAACTGTATCAGCATGTCTTATACTTGGTCTCCGAAAGTTAATTAAATAGTTATGCTATGAACACGAAATTTGATCAAATAACACCATAGGTGTTCTGTATCAGCATATCATGTTATAAATGAATGTTGTACCACTTTAGAATACATCCTTAACCACAAAAATAAAGTATTTTAAGTGATTAATAATTTGCATATATGTTAGTGTTTCGAAGAGTATAAATGCGGTGAACAATGCATACAATGTTTGTATTTGTTTTCAAATTTGTGTTTATATTATATATTTCACAACACCAACTCCAACACTCAATTTAACGCTGAATCTATTGTTGGATAAAATTTAAGTGAACTCCACTATATCGTGGAATGAACTTCACATAAAATAGTGGGCCGTGCAGAATTTTCACCAACACGAGAGAATGTTTAAAAAAAGAGTATTAAAATGTGTTTTGTTAGCTTTACTTTATGTGTATGTATTTGACAAAACCATGGTGCCATGCAAGTTACAAGATGTAGAAGACTTACAAAGGAGTAAATGAGAAGGCGTGAATTTTTTGTTTGCCCAATATAAAAGCATAGAACCAAAAATGTTGCTGGAAATTGGTTAAGTTTACAAGATTTTTTCTTGAAAAAAAAAAAAAAAAAAAAAAGGTAAGGTTGTTGGGTCTTATGTATTTTTTTTGTATTGCAGAATAGTATTAAAGTCTGAAATACTCACAAAACTAACCGATGTGGTACTTAACTTTTAAAATATTAGAAAAACAATGAAAAAGACAACACATAGGTAGATTTTTGGGATAATAGATTCTTTCTTCATTGTTCAGATTCACCACATCTCTTTTATTATGTTCGAGCTCCTTATTGTCAATGCAATATAAATCTTATTTTTACATTACAATTAAATTCTCTATGAACAAAAATCAAATGCAGAACTGGACACATTCTAATAGGTTGTTTGTATTTCAACAGGTTAGAAAAGGAGAACACTTTGTGCCGAGAATTCGCTGTTTTAGGTTGGGAGGTAAGTAAACAAGGAGGAATTTGTTCCCAATGATAAGGGAAGAAGATAGGTTCACAAGAAGGGCCTATTATAGGAACACTTTCAAGAACAATGAAACAGGGAAGAAGAGTTTTGAAAATTGAAAAATGCATTCTTTCATTCATTACTACATACTTTGATTTAGAGTATATAACTCATCTTATTTTGATGTGAATAATTTGCTTGAATCCAACTTTTTCATTATAAATAATAGTTTAGTTTATAAGAGTAACTCAAGGCTAATAATTCAATAATTCGATGTGGTCTTGGTTGGTTATGGTATCAGCGGACCATGTTATAAATGAATCTTGCAACACTTTTTTTTTTTTGTGGTGGCCGGGGTTTAATCTTGGACATTGCATATATTATGTATTGTCCCTACCAACTGAGCTTAGCTCACGAAGACGAATCTTGCAACACTTTAGTGATGTACTTATTTGCGAACATTTTTGCGTATATATGTCAGATAAGTGGTTAATCACGTACATTTTTACGGTTCATAAAATACTTTAAGTGGTTAATTGCACAAACTTGTATTTTTGTTACAAAAATATCACTCCATTATTATCTAATAAGAAAAGAAAAATGTTTTCGACCTAAAAAATAGAGTATAAACAAGATGAACAATGCATACGATGTTTGTATTTAGTGTCAAATTTTGTGTTTATATTATATATGATGCTCACAACACTAACTGCAACACTATTTTTAACGATCAATCTAATGTTGGTATGTGAGCAACATCATATTGGATGAGCTCTAAAAAAAATAGTGGGGTGTATGCATAATTTTCATGAACAGGAGAGAATGATAAACAAAAAAGAGTATTAAAAAATGTGTATTGTTAGTATTACTTCATCAATATATTTGTCAAAACTATGTCGCAATGAAAGTTACCAAATGTAGAAGACTTAGCAAAATGTGTATTGTCACTCTTTTGCTTTTGTCAGAAGAAAGCTACTTTGACCATCCAATATTTTCTTAAATTTCTTTACATCTATTTTTCCCCTCATTCATTTTTTGAGCTGATGCGAAAACCTTCTTCATGTATCTTTCCCCTCAGGTATTTCCTCTGCTGATGTGAAAACTTAAAACCCCATGTTGTCAAAAGTATATTTTCTAGTAGTGACTGTTTCATAGAGAATTTAGTTGCTGAGACGATCTAATCAATTCCTCTGCTCATTCAGATACATAGATGAATATCTTGTGACATTCAATTTGATGGTGAACACCTCTTTTCACGGTTCTTCAAATGACTGGTGAAAACCATTGAATGTTGTTAAGATTAATAATTTAATCACAAGCCAAGAGAAGGAGACCAAATGGTTATTATCTGGGCCGAACCTTGGGGTGTGCAAGGAGCTCAATGGAACTGGGCCTCCCCAAGGTATGAGCCTCAAAAATAAAATTTATAGCCCTGTAGTACTACTAAGTACTACTCCACTAAAAACAAAAATTCTTTATTCTCTTTCTCTCTGGTACCACGCGTTCCATCACCATCACTCCACCGGGCTTTCCTTTTCTTCTTCCCCGATTTGATTTCCTTTTCCTCTTCCATTGTCTTGTTTTAGGCCTATTAGAATTGAGTCCTCTTGTTTTAGGTGTTAGGTGAGTGTTTTTTTGGGAGGGTGGTTTGAGGTTCCTCATGTATGCAGTAGTGATTTTCATCTATGAGTGTATCACATATATACGACACTTTGTAATATATACGACACTTTGTATTATCTTTTAAAAAATTTAAATAGAACATTGTTCTTTAAAAAAAAAATGTTTTTATTTTATTACGGGTCTCTTTTCACTTACAGAACCGAGCCTTCAGATTCGTAGGAACGGCCTTGGTTATTATTTGATCAAATCCAGATATAACTAAATCACGCGGACTATTTTTTTGAATGATAAAGTCTTGGTAGAGTGTGATTGGAACAATATTTGGAGAGCTCATGCATCTTCTAATTAAGGCGCGACATTTGTTATGGTGTGTGTGTAAAGGATGTATTCCAACACGTCAAAGGTTGTTATATCAGACATGTTGAGTTCCCAACCCTTTGTCCGGTTTGCAATGTGAAAGTCTAAGATGATATTCATGCCTATTTTGGGTGGGCAATCGTCCAACACTGCTTAAACCATGCAGGCCTTGTTGCCATTTTTCTGAATCGGTTACTACATTTCCACAACACATCAGACTTTGTCTTTGAACTCCGCATAAATGAGAATCACAAATGTCACGACCCAATTTCAGGCCATGATCCGCGCATAGGCTAATACTAACTCATAATATATATAGCCTGGCAAGCCTAATAAACTATAACACTTATACATTTTCAAAATATTGAAATTTTGGTAATGACTCGCAAACAATACTAGTTTATTATCACAAAGTATATAAAACTATCTCATTATTTATATATGGACTTTAAAAGAGGAACATTTATTATCTCAATAGTTACATCATAAGTAAATCATAAAATTGGTCAAGGTAGAGATCTACCGCAAAGCATAGATGTTTTTAGTGAACATGAAAACTCCATGAGATTAATCATTTGCAACCTTTGAATTGAAAAAATGAAACCAAAGAAATGGTGAGTCACAATAATTCAATGGGAGCATGACAAACAAAGTGGACATTTAATAGATAAATGAAAATTTCACCGGTCTTTATCCAAACAATTTTTAAACTAAAAATTTCATCCTTTGGAAACTCATTCATGCCCAAAAAAAATCCTTGTAATATCTAAGTCAATACTATTCGAAAAAACTCATACTATTCACAAAAACCCTTAGCATGAACCAATGATTAGTCATATATACCCTTAACATTTCAACATGATTAATATCATTTATCTCTTTTCTCTATTTGTACATAAACCAAATTTTCTCTTCGTGGTGAACAGAGATATACCACATTATCTCTTCGTTATGGCGAGCGGAGATATATCACATTTTTTTTCGTTGTGGCGAACGGAGATATACCATATTATCTCTTCGTTGTGGCAAACATAATTTCTTGCATTTGTTACTATGAGTCGTATCTCATAGGCTACATTATCTCTTCGTTGTAGCAAACGGCTATTACCTATTGAAATCTCAATATCAATTCAACGTTCATAATCTAAGAATTTCATATCGAATAAAACATCAGTCGCAACTACAGTTTAAAATAAATTATCAAGTGTAGAAGGTCTTAGATTTACCTCAAAGTCTCCAAAAATCAAGTTTCAAAGAGAAGAGTGGATACCTTTCCTTGGATTAGCCATATAAGCAAAACTAGTCTCTCCCAAAAACCAAGCGACCCCTCTTATTATTACCATTTGATTTTAATATTAAACTTCTAATAAATAACGAAATGTGTAACTATTCTAGAATTAAAGATATAGAAGCTATTTTAAATAAATCATAAAAAATTATATGAACCTAGGTTAGTAAATAAGTTATTTTAACTTAGGCTCAGACTATATGGAAAACTGCATTACTTGAGGTGATGTAGATGGTTGCTAATAGAGTCCATGCCAATTCTCCATCTAAAATGCCCCATGTCTCTCTCTTTCTCTCCTCCCGCAATGATCCCTCCAACATAAAAACAAATAAGATTGTATAATATTCAACAAAATTAGTAGCAAAATATTAAACCATAAAACAAAATAAAATGTAAAGCATTGATATGAATCCGGTGACAATTTGATAACTTGTATTTTGATTCGTGTATTATCAATTAAAAAACAAATTGGAAAAGTATTTTAAAATTTCAACATATATTAAAAAAAACGAGATTAGATAGGGATTTTCTTAATATCAAACATATAATATTTGTCACTTAAGAAATTCCCATCAAAACTTGTCTAATAAGATTTAAAACACATTATTATATAAAGACTCAAAAGCATCTAAAACTATTCTATGTGGGACTTGTAACTTTTTGAGATACCACTCCCTCTGCCTTTAAATATAAGCACTCATTTCACCAAAAAAATAAATAATAATATAAGCACTCATTAACTAAAAGTGCGTCCCTGATTATTTTCTTCTAATCAAATTCTAGATACATTTTTTTTTATTTCTAAATAAACCCCTAATTTTTACAACTAAGGCTTTGTTTGGAAGTTTGGAGGGGAGGGGAGGGGAAGGGAGGACTTTGGAGGGTTGGAAATATATGAGAAATTCACATAATTCACATTTTTTTAAAGAATATTTTTTAGATAATGATAAATTAATACTTATGGTTAAATATATTTTTATTTTTAAGAATATTATAACAACATAGATTAAATTTGAAGAATTCGTCCCCGTGAGCTTAGCTAAGTTGGTAGAGAAATTACACAATTTATGCAGGGGACGAGGTTCGAACCCCGGACACCCCACTTCTCCACATTTATTTTTAAACCCTTTAAAATCCCCAAAAACTTTCATCCAATGCAATTTTTAGTTCCCCAAATGAGAAGAGTTTTGTATTATGAAGAAAAATAAACCCTCCCTTCCCATCCAAATTCGTAAATAAAGCCTAAGTGTCTTGGATAAAAAAGACACATTAACATTGCAGTACAAACTTTTTCTTTTATGAAAGTGAAAAAAACAATAGGTACTTATATTTTTTTTTAAGAAGTTAAACTAACCCTTTCAAATGCATCTATTCGTTTTTCCCAAAGTCGTCCTTTAAGTTTCAAAAGTTTCAAAGTGGTCCTTTAAGTTTCAAAAGTCCAAAACAAGTCCTTTTAGTTTTTAAATCGTTTCAAACAAGTCCTTTTAGATCAGGATGATGGTGATGATTCAGATGATAGCAACAAAGAGCATTATCCACCATTTGTCATGCCTAAAAAGATGACTAATATTAAGTGGGTGTTAGGAGTCAGATTTGGTACCAAAGATGAGTTCAAGGAAACAATTACCAACTATGCTATCTACAATAGGACTTGTTTGAAACGATTCAAAAACTAAAAGGACTTGTTTGAGACATTTGAAACTTAAATGACCACTTTGGAAAAAATGAAAAACTTAAAGGACTTTTAGATGCATTTGACCTAAAACCTTTAATGTTAGATTTTCAACATTGAAGATCTTTACTCGAACAAAGTTAGATGTATAATCAAGAGACCGGAGCTCTCGTATCAATTTAAGGTGGTGGAAACACAATAACTAAATTTTGAATTGTGTTAACCATCTTAAAATCTTTGTGTGTATCAAGAACATGAAAGCCTTTTAAAAAGTCTTTCCTAAAATGTTATTACCAACGCATATAGTTCTTTATCAAATCATTTAACTTCATTTAAGAACAACATAAAGCTTGAGGTAAAGACCTGTATTCTTGCTTAATAAAAAAAATGTTTTTAGCAAAGATCCTGAAAACATATTTTTAGTGTAGTTTGAAAAATAATTTAGAGAAAATACAACCTATATATGTAATAGATTTAAGTAACAATATTATTTATAAGAAAATTTTAGTTGTTAGTATTTAATGTTAGTAGTCAGGACTTATATGATAAAGCACATTTTTAAACTCAATTCAGCCATTTTTGAGCAACAAGCAAATTTTATTTCAATAATAATCAAATAAAAGGAACTTACATTAATATTGAACTTATCAAAAAATAATGTGGAATCAAGCCTTGAATGCATGGCAATAATAGTTATCAGAATTGAATATGATGCAGCAGATATAGCCCCATTGAAATAGTGATTGTCCCACTGTCTGTGTGTTCGAAGAAGCCATTGGGTGGTTGGTTGGGTGAAATGTAATAATGCCGATGCCGGTTTTTGAGATTGATGGGATTACTTCTGCAGTATGGTGTTTTAGTGATAGTAACGAGAGACGCTCAGACTGCATGACTGCACGCCAGATTAACAGCAATTCAAGGTGAAGCAAATCATGTGTTTTAGTGATAGTATGTATTGTTAATCTCTTAATTATATGTATTTTTTTTAAGATAATCTCTTAATATGTACATTGTTAAAAGATAAATAGGGTTTGCCTCCATTTATTGGTTCCATAAATTGACTTCTAATATTCTTCTGATGGGATTTAGTCAATCAAGATAATTGAAAAACCAATTATTTGACTTTTAATGTACAACCAATAATTATATTTCCAGCCAAGCTTTCATAGTAAAACATATCTAGTCTAGAGTGAAAAATAATTTAGAGTTTAAATCTTGGACCTAAACAATAAGTAAATTTTAGTTTATTCATTATCAAACCAAACAAACTTACATTACATTGTAGTAACAACTAATTAACTAGTATTCAACACCCAGTTTTATTTCCACAATCCAACTTATATACTACTAACTAACAAATAACAAACAATATTAACTAGAAATTAACAAGTCTTCATCTTTCTAATTCTTCCTATGAGGAAGAGTAGGGATGCTTTGTTCATTCCTAAAGAAATTGTCAGGATCAACTTTTGTCTTAATTTCCACCAATCTATCAAAATTATCCTTAAAATACTCAACTCCATAAACTCTTCCTTCAGCATAACTATTCTTACCATTATGATTAATTCCCAAATCAAGATCCTTATAATTAAAAAAAGCCTCTCTTGGATTCTTGGACACAAAAGGAGTCATATATCTGTGAAGTTTTCTAGTCAAACCTATGTAATGATCAGCAACATCTTTACCTGCTTTGTTCCAATTTGCTTGATATTGAACCTTCCATAAATTTCCAGCTCTATGAGGGAAAGGTGTATCTGTTGATGAAATCTCAGCCATTTTTCCACCATATGGATTAAAATATAATATTGCATCTTCCAACTTAATCATCTTTTTCCAAATCCCTTCCAAACCCTTCCTCGAAATCGGTTTCTTTACATAATCCGATTTTCTTTTCAAATAATTCACTAATGATTGTGGTTTTCTATTAAGCAAAATCTCGACCGGTGTTGTAATATCGATATTAGTCCAAAACAAAACCGATTGAAGCCAACTTGTTTCAATGCAATCACTTTCCTTCAAACCTAATTGAGGAAATTTTTCATTCATTAGTGAAACAAGAGTTTTTGAATCACCAAGGAATAAAGATATAAAAGTAGCCCTAATAGTCTTTGCACCATTTTTTGTACCATTTTGTGTAACATTTACAACATCAATAATAAGCCTAATGAATAGGTCATTATCAATAGTTGGTGCTACATGTTGCCAATTATAAACTATGTCACTTGCATTTTGATCCAAAGTTTTCCTAATTTGAAAAACAGTTACTATCTTAGGAACATTAACTAACTTGATTTTGTAAGAAAGAACAACACCAAAGCTAGCTCCACCACCACCTTTAATAGCCCAAAAAAGATCTTCTCCCATTGATTTTCTATCAAGCAATCTACCATTAACATCGATTATTTGTGCATCGATAATATTATCAACTGAAAGACCATATTTTCTCATCATGTTACCATATCCACCACCACTTAAATGTCCTCCAACACCAACGGTAGGACAAACGCCGGCCGGAAAACCATGAACTTTACTTTTTTCATTAATTCTATAGTAAAGTTCACCGAGTTGCGCCCCAGTTTGAACCCAAGCTGTTTCATTTTCTACATCAACTTGAATTGATCTTAGATTGAACATATCTAAGATAAAAAATGGAACTTCAGCTACATAGGAAACACCCTCATAGTCATGTCCACCACTTCTAATTTTCATTTGCAAGTTGTGTTGTTTAGCACAAATGATTGATGCTTGTATGTGGGAAACATGTAATGCTGTTATTATAAGGTAGGGTTTTCTTGTTGTTGATGTGTTGAAACGAAGGTTTCTTACGTAGTCATTTAAGACTGAAGAGAATGATGAATTGTTTGGTGTGAAGATTGATGAAGTTATTGGGTGTGATGGTTGTGAATGGTTCACTAGGCAATGGATAAATGTGTTTTGATGTGAATTTGTTGCTGAAGCTAAGCATGAGAGGAAAAGTAACCCTAAAATGGGAGATAATATTAACGAAAGGAATTTCATAATATTGTAGGTTTTAACAAAGAAAAGAGGATGTATATTTAACGAGTCTATTGGGAATGCTATGTAGTGGAATTTATAAGGGATCTCAAGAAATATTAAATTGTTAAAGTATAAAGGAGATAATGGTTTAGGTGACCTGAATAATTTGACCAATTAATATTTAGAAAAATAATAGATTACGTAACTCGGTCATTCTTTGACTTTACAAAAATATGATTTGTCAATGTGTGAATATTATTATTACAATGTGTGCTAATTAATATGCGAACATAATAATGATTTTTGAGAATCCCCGTGAGTTTAGCTCAATTGGTAACGATATTACATATTATATGCAGGGGTTAAGGTTCAAACTTCGGACATCCCACTTCTCCACAATTAAATTGTGTATGATTCTTGAGAAAAACTCAAGCTTAGGATAAAAATATTGTTAATAGAGCTTATCAAGTGTGGTATCCCTTATTTTACAATTTGATCATGTAAGGATGACTTATATCTATTATAAAAACTTAATAAATAATTAAAAATTGTCTGCACTTACTAAAAAAAATTGGCAAAATCTTCAAAAAAAATTCCTTTTGATTTTTAACAAATCTTGGGTATCTCCTTTTTGTTTTTGGTACTCCCTGACTAACATTGACTTCAAAAAATGACATCATTTTTATTAAAATAACTTTTTTTTTCCTTCTTCATTTTATTGATAAAATCCACTATTTCACGAAAAATCTACCTTAGAGCCCAAAATATAGATCATCTTTATTTGTTAAAAGAGGAATAAATAATTTTTAAGTATGCAATATACTATATATAGACGAGATATGCCTTTTCTCCAAAAAAAAAAAAAGGAGATATCTACTATAATTAGTTACTAGAGATAAACAATATCAAAGTTATAATTGCAAGAGTAAAAGAAATGCTAGTTAAATTTGCCATCAGGAATGCAAGGCTATAATATGTCTTCATGATTTTATTAAACAAATAGTATCATAGTTGACATCAAAAGGAGAAGGAGAAGCCAAAGGTCACCAAAAATAAATAAATAAGGAAAGACGTGTATATTAGCCTCCAAATAAAGCGTATAACGTGAAAGTGGCGTATAAAAGTTGAAAATATTATAATTCATAAAATCTAAAAGTCTTTCCCCTAAAAAAAAATAGAAAAGTCTTTGAATAATATGATTTAGATCTCTTTTAGATAACTAATTGCATTGCAACCACCATATTTTAAGCAAAAGTGAAACTTTGTAGCTTCACAATGGTTGATCGTAATTTTTTAATCCGACCGTTCATCCAAACATGTAATTAGTGGTCTCTTAAGTTTGAAATTTTGTTCACACAGAGGGTTTTAACTCCAAAGTTATACGAGGAGAACCACCTATTTATGATATAAAAAAGTCTTGTTAACGAGTGTTCCAGAGACACTCTTTAAGGATCCTAATTTTAGTAATTATTTTTAAAAAATGTCAACTATTACAATTTTCAATGCATTGAATACACAACTTTTCATAAAAACTTAAAGTACTTAAAAAATATCCAAAGAACACTCGTTAACATTTCCTAAAAAAAAATGCGTCGGTGTAAGTGATTGTCTTGTAGATGGAAAAAAAATATGCTTAATGAAGATATGAAACTCCTTTAAAAATAGTTGATCATATTCTTTCACAGCGAAAATTAATTATTGGTGGATACTTCAAACTAATAACATCATTTTGCCCAACTCAAAATTCTATTATGATACTACCTCCATTCCTTTTTATAAGACGAGAAAAAAATTCTCCCATTTTATAAGATCCCTTTGGTATTTCTAAGTATATTTATTATTTCTTTACCAACATATCTTTATTTATTTTACATCTTTTTCTTCAATCAACGATAAATATTATGTTGAAAACATGAATTAATTCTTTCTCTTAAAGATAAAATTGTAAAAACAATAGTAATTATATACAAATTTAATACTACAATCAATTTTCTTAATCTTCGTAATTTTTGCAAAAGGCTCGTATATTTAGGAATGGAGGTAGTATCAGAGTTATCTGAGATTCATTTGACCAGTTGCTATATGACAATTGTTTTTTTTACAAATAACTCAGTTATTTAAAGATTCAAAGGAGTATTTTTTATTTTATTTTTATAGATTAAAATTACCCTTGATTAGTAACA
Source organism: Medicago truncatula (assembly GCF_003473485.1). Taxonomy (NCBI): domain Eukaryota; kingdom Viridiplantae; phylum Streptophyta; class Magnoliopsida; order Fabales; family Fabaceae; genus Medicago; species Medicago truncatula. The sequence goes on along the minus strand of NC_053043.1, from coordinate 12,028,496 downwards.
TGAAAAAATAAATTAAAATAATTAATTGAAAGAAGAGAATGTGGTAAATATAATGTGTATGAAGGAAAAAGAAATATTAACATGTTGTACAGTGATTTATAACTTGTGGAATAAACAACAGTAAACAATAATTTAGACAATTTCCTTTCAAAAATAATTTAGACAATTTATTTTGTAAATAAAAAAAATGATTCAGGCAAATTATATAATATAAGTTGACTTCAAATTTGTACAATTGGAATTAAGATATATAAACGTTGGCATATTTGATGGGCGATTGACTTTTAGGGAGATCCTAATTTGAAGTAAAAGTGAACTTGGCAATTCCATTGAGGGGTTCATTAATACTTTATATGTTTTTAATAAGCGAAATTATATTTTTTTTTCCCTGAACTATTTAGGTAGTATCGCTTTGGTACTTTAATTAAAATTCGATTTATTTTGGTTCATTAACTTCTCTCCGTTACACATTTTGGTTCCGTCAGTTTTAATTCATAAAAGTTAGATTTTCTTCATCTTCTTCTCCTCTTTTTCATCTTCATATCATCTCCATCAACATTTAACAACAAGAATCTTAAAAAAATTCCTTCATGGACTATTTTAAAAAACAAAAAAATTTGCAAGGACCAAAAACTGCAATTTTTTTACATAAACTAAAACCAAAACGAGACATATTCGCATTGACTAAAACCATATTTCAAACTTTTTCTTTTAGGGGCATAACATTTTTTGTTAGAAAAAAGCTTCTCAATGTTTGGTTAATCCTCATATGTTACGTAAACTTCTTCTTTTTTTTTTGAAGGATATGTTACGTAAACTTACGTGCAGTCAAAAAAAGAAGAAACATTGACTTTAACATGCTATCTAAAAGAACTCGGTTCATAAAGTTTTGGAGACTAAATGTGAAAGATTATACAAAGTGCATATATGAAAACGTGACTATAAAGTAGTACACAAAGTGCATATATGAAAACATTGACTTTAACCTCTATTTTGTTTTTCCGAAATTCCATTCTATTTGTCTCTAATTCAAAACATTACAGTGACCCCATCATCATGAATTACAAGGAACCTAGAAATTCAGTTCAATAAAAAAAGGCAAAATTTTTTCCTTAAAAAAAAAAAGGCAAATTTTTAAAAATTAAAAAACACTCATTAAAAATTTGCCTTGCACCTCAATATTTACTGGGTCTGCCCTGACTACATTATTGTCAAAAATTAAAGAGTAAATTACATTCTCCTCCCCTTAAAGATGTTTGAATTATACTCATCTCTCCTTTTATGTTAAAATATACACTTCCATCCCCTCTTATTTAAAACATATGAGAAAACTTTTCACTCTCCTCACCTAAAAGAATTTGAATTGCATTCCCCCTACCCTCTTATGTTTTTTTTTTGTTTTGACAAAAGTAAACGATATTCATTCATTCAAATCGATAGAGTACGTCGATATAATACAAATTCAAATTCGCAAAAAACAAAAAGGATGAATCTGTGAATAAACTCACAACACCCATGTTAATAGCATAAAATGGAAAAGTACTTATGCCTACAAATATGTCTAATATGACTATATTCATGTCTCTGGAATACTCATGTCTCCAGATCTGCAACGTTGACGACGCCAAAGTCATTGTCATTGATCGGATCTGCACTTTACTCCCTCAATATTTTTTTTTTTGTATAATAATCTTATAAAAAAATAATAATCTAGCACACTTCAAAAAAATAGTATTGCGGGTCTATTTTAATATAATAAAAAATTGAATACATATTTTTTCCTATTTTTTATTCACAATTTTATTAACAGTAGTTTTAAACTCTATTATAAAATATGAAACAACCCAAAATAAAATTAAAATATGTAAAAAATTACTAAAGATAATAAAGCATGTTTATTTAAAAGTTAATTTTATACTCTAAATTATAAAATCAATAGCAAAATATTTAAATTTAATTATTATCATTGACATTTAAATTATAAAAATGAATTAATTTTTCTTAAATGATGGTTCAAAATTAATATATATCATAAAAATATTTATTTATGTTAAAATAGATTAAAGTGTAGTGCATATTTAATTATTAAGGGAGGAGGTTGTAATTCAAGCATCTTATAAGGGAGGGGAGTGTAAATTTTATTTTTTAAGGGAGATGAGTGTAATTCAAGCATCTTTGAAGAGAGAGAAGTGTAATTTACTAAATAAAAAAAATGTTATAATTAATGACAGCCTTTATAAGTTATGTTTGGGGACATAAATTATGATTTTGAATAAAAATAATTCATAATTATCTGTAATTAATTGTTAATTTAAGTTAACTATTAGTGTTTGTTGCAAGTATTTAAGAGCAAGACTTGCGTCGTCACAAGTCTAAATGTAAAGTATTTATGCATATTCACACATGGCACAAATAGAAAAAGGTTCCCTCAAAAAATAAAAAAACAAATAGAAAAAGGTAGAAAGAGAATAAATAATTTGTTCTTTTTCTTTTATGTGTTTGTATTTATGTGATTAGATTTGCACTTATGACTAACCAAGAATTATCGAGTAATTAAATATTATAATCAAGGGTCATGTTAAATTGTGCCTTTAGGACACATGTTAAGCATTAAATTCTTGCCACTAATGATAAGTATTAATTGAAAAAAAATTAATATTAAATTTTTTGAACAATAAATTAACGCAATTTTCGAGAAATTATTAGTGTAATCCTTAACATGTGCCCTAAAGGCACAAGTTAACATTTCCCTATAATCAAATGTAAAGGTCGGTTAAACTTGTTGGGTCATAAAATACTAAACTTTGAACAATCACATTGGTGAGTTAACCCATTTGGGGTTGGTCTAGTGGTTGGCTTGGGATCTTGGAGTTTGCTCCTCCAGAGGTCTCAGGTTCAATTCCCTATGGTGCCAATTTTGGTGGGTTAAGTCCATACAGAGCTTGCTCTGGCTTTAAACGGGACCCCCGCAAGTGGGCGGTGGGATTGGTCCCCTCGGATTAGTCGATTCTTGGATCGGATACCGAGTTTTAAAAATAAAAAAAATCACATTGGTGAGTTTGATACTACATATCTAAATATAATTTTAAAATTATTCAGTTTATGAATTCTCTTGTTTATATATAGTGTTCAACATCTATTTCTCATCCAGTTTGAAACTCTTTCTTACACTTAAAATACCAATAATAATACTCTTAACAACAACAGAAACCAATAATACTCACATTTAAAATACCAATAATACTCTTAACCAAAAAAAAAAAATATCAACAATACTAACTACCATAACTAGCCGTAGGAAGTTGAAAAAACGCCGGATTTTAAAGAGAAAAAAAAATCATCGGAAGAGACATGAAAAAAATGATTTTTTTCAAACACGTTTATGCCGGTCTTGACCGCCACTAATGTCAATATTACAGCTGGAAATTACCACGGGCTTTAAATCGTTAGTAATCTTTGCCAAAATCCATGATTTTTTGTAGTGTTTGTTGCAGTCACGATTTAGATTTGGGACTGTGTTTATGTGGATTTGGGATTGTGCTCGTTGTTCGATGCTGAGGGTCTTTCTTTCCTTGTGGGATGGATTCGAATATGTTACAATTGTGATTTGAAGATCTTGGGTTTGGTCATTTTCTAGAATCAAGACCAGGAGTCGTTAAAGTGTCTTCAATGCTGATTATGTCGGGGTTTGTTATGTATGGATTGTGTAGGACCGGGGTTTCAGTGGTTGCTCGAAAGAGGATCACAAAGGGTGAATATTGTGAAAGTTAAGATGGAGGCAGGGTCATTCCTATCATTTTATAGGACTTAGGCAGAGTTTGAGAAAAGGACCCATTAAATAATACTTCATAATTTTCACGTGATAAACGATGAATGAAACCCACATTAATTAAGGGGGTTAACTTCTCAACGTGAATGAATAATCTCCATTGGAATTCTCTCCATTTTTCTTGACTATTGCATCTCAACCATCAAATTCAATTTCCCTTTTTCTTTATAATTTTATCTCTCCTTTTATCCCTAATGTTTGATGGTTTAGATGCAACAATTGAGAAAAAAGGAAAGAATTCCAATGGAGGGAATCTATTCCCTTTCTCAACTATGTTGGCACCCCAGATTACCATGATAAAATGTTTTAAAATCTCAATTATGCTGACATCCCAAACCACCATGTGCTAAATGCACCTCATCCTCTGTATTTTTATTAAAAAGAATTTCTCTACCTCATCGTGGTCGGAACATTACATTATATTAAATTTTATAATTCCAACAATAATTGAGAAAGAGCATTCCCTATTTCAGTATTATAGCATGTTTGTATTATATGTCCGTATATAAAGACTTCAAAATTCTGAAACTATCCTACGTGGGACTTATAAATTTTGAAATATAAGAAAAAAACGCTAAAATCATAACACAAGGCTAATTTTTGGAATGATAGGTACTTTCTTCATCTTTCAAATTCACCGCATGTTTTTAATTATGTCTGACTGTCTGAGCTCCCTATTCTCACTACAATATTAATCTTATTTCTATTATTATCACTCTAATTGTCATATTCTTGCTCGATTGTATGATTGTAGGTGATCATTGACTTCTAATATTACCAGACATAAAGTCAATATTATTAGACATAATATCATAGGAAGATTGGAACACAAGCAAAGTTTCAGACACATGGAGGAAACCCGGTATAGGTATGCTAAAATGTAATACTGATGTGAAACTGTTCATTGATTAGAACTGCTTCGTGTATGGTTTACGTCTGAAGAACGATGGCGGTGAATTTCTCCAGGCGCGGTGTGCTCATTTCGCAGGGAAATCCATGAGCTGCTGAAGCCGAGGCTTGTGGCCAGCTCTGTTATGGCTGCATGAACAAAACTTTAATAATTCAGTAGTGCTATATGGTGCGAAGACTTCAGTAATTGAACAAGACTTCAGTAATTTTGTCATAATGAGCTTGGCATTGTAGTTTTGAACAATCTTAGGGTATAGAGTTGCTCATAATATAACAAGAGAATCTCGTTATGGTTCTAATCATAAGTCTTATCATTACATTTCATCCTATTGAGAATCTTATATTGAATGAAATGTAATAAGTTTTTCTCCAATCAAATAAAAACTTGTATTCTTGCTAAAAAAAACAATAATTAAGTGCTTAGCAAAACTTCATGAAACATATTAAGTCTAGTTTGATATATTTTCTAGAGAAAATACAACCTTTATAAAAGTTTTTTTTTTTGCTAAGCAAGGAGATTGGTGAGGCATCAAGGGGAAGAAACGATATCGCAACTAGGTTGGCACATTAGAGAACCCCTATCCTAGTCCGTCAATCTCAGAGAAAATTTTAGGCTAAAGTGCACTTTTCCACCCCTAACTTTCAAAAACTTGCAATTTTGGTCTCCTAAGTACAAAAATATAATTTTGCCCCCCTAAGAATTAGCTCTTTTGCAATTTTGATCATTTTTGCCAATTTTGACTCAGTCAATACTGAGTGGCATGCGACGCGTGTAATAAACTAATTAAAAAAAGAAAAAAAGCCATTTGTGTATTTATTGCTGAATTAAAAAAAAAAAAAAAGAAGAAACTAGAAGAGGCACAAGAAAAAAAACTTCATTAGATTCAACATCACATAACAACAAAACACAAAAATTACAATTGATTTTATTTTTTCTGCATCATCACCATCATCCTTTTGTTGAAGTAGAAACAAGATCATCCTTATCTCCTCTTTTTCTCTCTTCTTCTTCTTTCTCTTCTCTCGTCCATACAAGTTTGATTCAAAATATGGATTGAAGAATTTGTACGCGTGAACCTTCATCAAGAACTGAATCTTCATCAAAATCCATCATTCCGTATCTGGATTGGATCCGATTCAGATTCTTGTTGTTATAAATTTCTTGTTGTTCATAAGAATCTGGATTAGATCCGATTCCGAATCTGGATTGTTGTTTCAGTTTGATTCTTGCTGTTATAAATTTCTTGTTGTTCAAAAGAATTTGGATTAGATCTGATTCCGAATATGGATTGTTGTTTCATTTTGATTCTTGTTGTTATAAATTTCTAGTTGTTCATAAATCTAGATTAGATCCGATTTCGAATCTGGATTGTTGTTTCAGTTTGATTCTTTCAGTTTGATGAATATTTATATGGTAAAACCTCTCTCTCTTCTTTCCTTCTCAAACCCTAGTCATTACCTCTTTCTTCTTCTTCTTCTTCTTCTTCTTCTTCTTTTCAGAGGGGTGATTTAGGGTCAATTTTGACCCAAAAATCACCCCTCCGAATTGTTTTTCCTTTCTATCCTAATTGAATAAGTGATTTCACATATTTTTTGTTTTCTTTCGTTGATTTTTGTAATTTCTTCGTCTCTGAACGACTCTGTTTGTTTTGATTTCTCGTCTTTGTGCGGTGTGTTTTTGATTTCCCGTCTTAGTGCGTTGTTTATTTGATTAGGTTGAAAGATTAGTATTGAGCAAGTGCAGATCCGATCAGTGACAATGACCTTAGCGTCGTCAACGTTGCATATCCGAAGACATGAGTATTCTGGAGACTAGTCATATTAGTCATATTTGTAGGCATAAGTACTTTGCCGTTTTATGCTATTAACATGGATGTTGTGAGTTAGTTCACAGATTCATCCTTTTTGTTTTTAGCGAAATTGAATTTGTATTGTATCGATGTACTCTATCAATTTGGATAAATGAATATCATTTATTTTTGTCAAAAACAAAAAAAAAAATTATATAGTAAAAAATGGTTTCTTTTGACCAATTTACATGATAAAAGTTTCTATTTATGTATTGGCAAATTTGAAAGGTTTGCATCTTGAACTTTTTTAACCAAAGCAGGTTTAGGTCTTGTAAAGCGTAGATCGACCTATCATATTTTCATCCCTAGTAGTAGTAGTACCATAAAATGAGTATTTTTTATTTTTTTAGAAAGACAGCTTGTGAGACCTATGTGTTTAGACAATAAATTATTAAGAAATTTCTTATGTCAATTCATTGCTGAATATTTATATGGTAAAACTATTTTTTTGACGAAATTACTTTCTATTGATGTATTACCAAATTTGAAAGTAATATGAATAGTAGTCTTTTCTTTAAAAAAAAAAAACAATGAATAATAGTCTTTTAATATTGCCTCTTTTTTATCCCAATTTTATCTTTTTTTTTTCTTCCTAATTTAAACGAAATTTTTTACTAATTTATTTATTAAAAGCTATCATTGAAAAGTAATACATATATGAGTAGTCTCTATTAAAAATAGAATTAAAATTTGTTAGAAAATTCTGCTACTAAACTATATGAATATTTTATATAGTATAATTAAAAATAATTAATTCTTTTATCAATTGTTGAAAGCCTTAATGATTTGATGAGAGCTAATATTTTTTTTATAATTATATGCAAAGTCATAATAAATTTATTTAACTTATAATTTGTTCATGATGTGTCAACTTGGTGACAAGAACTTGACTTGGTAATCTCAGAAAAGAAGTTCAAACCCCATGTGTGACAATTGTAAAATAACTATTAATTAATATCATAGTTATTAATAATTTTTTTGTCAAGTATAATCAAAGAAAGAATCTCTTCTTCCTCTGTAAAGAATTCTTCCAATAATTCTTCTGAACCTGATCTTTTCAAAAAAGCGCGTACAGTACTTTTGTGTTTACAAGCCAAAGTTTTAATACAAGAAAGCCGAAGTATATATTTTATTCGATACAAACTTTTTTTTTTTGAGGATCCATTGTAATAATGAGAAAGATTTCTGCATATTCGCAAAAATCGGTCAATAATATCAAAATCGGATGAATCGGCCCAGACCGGCTTACTAATAGGATGCCCTAATACATTACAAAATTTCGCTTTAGCCAACGATCTAATCAGAGGAATAATTGGAACTATTATATCGAGTTTTTTGTTAAAAATTTCGATTAAAAATGTATTTTGCAGCATTTGACTCCGTACCACTGAACGATTTACCCGCACATTTAAAAAATAGCCTAAAAGCTGAAATGAATGTTCGGATAATTGGTTTATATTCATCGTTCTTGGTTGAGATCAAACATAAAAAAAACCTTGCCATAAATGAATAAAATAATGTTTCCATTTATTCATCAAATAATGTAGCTATAAATTCCCTTTTTTAGGTTAATAAGTGAAAAATCTTAGGTTTCAACCTTGTCCTTTGCACATATATGATTTAATGTCTTTATCAACTGAGCTATATTTACAACACAATAATTTATTCTTCTTCATTGTTATTTTAAATTTAACATATAATTAATTATATATTATCGTTCATATATTGGGTTGATGTTTTTCTTTTTCTTTGACAGAACAAGGATTAAAGTTTTAAATATAAAATAAAGTATGCATTTCGTGAAAAAATTGTTATTTTTTTATAAAAAAATTATTAGTAGTAGATATGATTATTTTTTTAAAGAGGTTGTAGATATGTTTAAAATGTCCATAATTAAATTATTTCCGTATAACATAGAACTCTAATTGAAAATATTGAACTTTAATATGTATTGTTAATATCTTAATATGTATTTTTTGAAGATAATCTCTTAATATTTATTGTTAAAAGAAAAACAGGGTTTGCCTCCCTTTATTGGTTACATAAATTGACTTCTGATATTCTTCTGATATTGGATTTAGTCAATCAAGATAACCCTCTAGAAGACTTGCTTGTTTTGGCTATAGTATGCATGGATGAAATCAGCGGCGTGGTCCATCCGAAAAAATTTAAAAATTAACGATTATAAGTCTATTTTGCGAGATTTTATACAATTTTGTGTCGGTTTTAGATTTTGGTTGATCCAAATTCTCGTAAAGTGGTGTAGTGGCCCACCCAAAAAATTTAAATAATTCAATTATAGGTCTATTTTGCGAGGTTTTATACAATTTTATGTCGGTTTTAGATTTCGGTTGATCCAAATTCCCGCAAAGTGGTGTATTGGCCCACCAGAAAAATTTAAATAATTCAATTATAGATCTATTTTGTGAGACTTTAAACAATTTTTTAACGATTAACTTTTTTTTTTTTAGCTCCGCCACCGGATGAAATTGAAACCCCCATTATTTCTTATAAGATGATGATATGACTTTTAATTTTAATGTACAACCAATAATAATTAAGTTTGCAGCCAAGCGTCATAGAACATATCTAGTCTAGAGTGAAAAATAATTTAGAGAAAATACAAGATATATAACAGAATAAAGAAACAAACTTTAGTAGTTAGAATTTAAATCTTAGACCCAAACAATAAGTAAATTTTATTTTATTCATTATCAAACCAAACAAACTAACATTACAAGTAACAACTAATTAACTAGTATTCAACACTCGGTTTTATTTTCCACACTCAAACTTATTACTAAATAACATGCAAACAATATTAACTTGAAATTAACAAAGTCACCATCTTTCTAATTCTTTCTATGAGGAAGAGTAGGGATGCTTTGTTCATTCCTAAAGAAATTGTCAGGATCAACTTTTGTCTTAATTTCCACCAATCTATCAAAATTATCCTTAAAATACTCAACTCCATAAACTCTTCCTTCAGCATAACTATTCTTACCATTATGATTAATTCCCAAATCAAGATCCTTATAATTAAAAAAAGCCTCTCTTGGATTCTTGGACACAAAAGGAGTCATATATCTGTGAAGTTTTCTAGTCAAACCTATGTAATGATCAGCAACATCTTTACCTGCTTTGTTCCAATTTGCTTGATATTGAACCTTCCATAAATTTCCAGCTCTATGAGGGAAAGGTGTATCTGTTGATGAAATCTCAGCCATTTTTCCACCATATGGATTGAAATATAATATTGCATCTTCCAACTCAATCATTTTCTTCCAAATCCCTTCCAAACCCTTACTCGAAATCGGTTCCTTTACATAATCCGATTTTCTTTTCAAATAATTCACTAATGATTGTGGTTTTCTATTAAGCAAAATCTCGACCGGTGTTGTAATATCGATATTAGTCCAAAACAAAACCGATTGAAGCCAACTTGTTTCAATGCAATCACTTTCCTTCAAACCTAATTGAGGAAATTTTTCATTCATTAGTGAAACAAGAGTTTTTGAATCACCAAGGAATAAAGATATAAAAGTAGCCCTAATAGTCTTTGCACCATTGTTTGTAGCATTTTGTGTAACATTTACAACATCAATAATAAGCCTAATGAATAGGTCATTATCAATAGTTGGTGCTACATGTTGCCAATTATAAACTATGTCACTTGCATTTTGGTCCAAAGTTTTTCTAATTTGAAAAACAGTTACTATTTTAGGAACTTTAACTAACTTGATTTTGTAAGAAAGAACAACACCAAAGCTAGCTCCACCACCACCTTTAATAGCCCAAAAAAGATCTTCTCCCATTGATTTTCTATCAAGCAATCTACCATTAACATCGATTATTTGTGCATCGATAATATTATCAACTGAAAGACCATATTTTCTCATCATGTTACCATATCCACCACCACTTAAATGTCCTCCAACACCAACGGTAGGACAAACGCCGGCCGGAAAACCATGAACTTTACTTTTTTCATTAATTCTATAGTAAAGTTCACCGAGTTGCGCCCCAGTTTGAACCCAAGCTGTTTCATTTTCTACATCAACTTGAATTGATCTTAGATTGAACATATCTAAGATAAAAAATGGAACTTCAGCTACATAGGAAACACCCTCATAGTCATGTCCACCACTTCTAATTTTCATTTGCAAGTTGTGTTGTTTAGCACAAATGATTGATGCTTGTATGTGGGAAACATGTAATGCTGTTATTATAAGGTAGGGTTTTCTTGTTGTTGATGTGTTGAAACGAAGGTTTCTTACGTAGTCATTTAACACTGAAGAGAATGATGAATTGTTTGGTGTGAAGATTGATGAAGTTATTGGGTGTGATGGTTGTGAATGGTTCACTAGGCAATGGATAAATGTGTTTTGATGTGAATTTGTTGCTGAAGCTAAGCATGAGAGGAAAAGTAACCCTAAAATGGGAGGGAACACTAATGAAAGTTTCATATTTGCTTATTTTTGTGAACGATGATAGTGTTATTGTAGGAATAAAGAGAAGATGATATATTTAATGAGTCTTTTGGGTATCATATATGTCGTGGTATTTATAAGGGACCCTAAGGCCTAAGATGATTAAACTTTTATAAAAAAATAAATGAGAATGTGGTTTAGGTTACCTCCCCAATTCGACCAATGCATGCATATCTTGGAAAATAATATAGATTACGTAAATCAATCATTCTTTGACTTTGCAAAAATATGATTTGTCAATATTGTTGCAATCTGCATATGACGATTTGCAAACATAATTATGATTTAACATATATTCTCTTTTCATTCCAGTCAAAAAGAAAACATAGATTATCTTTTTTCTAAATTATAAGTTACTTAGTTAAACATATTTAAGGATAGTTACTATTTAGATAATATATTTAACTGTTATTATATTTTTTTAAAAGGAACTGTAGTTTTTTTGACGAAAAAAAGAACTGTAGTTATAATATTATAGAGTATACTTTTACTAAAAATTTACTTTTGTATAATATTTTTAGACTTTCTTGAACAAGATAAAAAAAATTACGTATTCATTTAACTAATGAAATCTTAGAGTATGCATGAAATGGTGAAATAAAAAGTCTTCCAAATAAGGACAGAGATTATATTTGATTAGAACTGGATTTAACTCTAATCCTGTTATTTTTAGTTTGCTTAATTATCTTTAAATGCATTATTTAACCCTGACCTGCCACTGTGATTTGAAATTCAAATTGATTCTGCAAACGTGATTTGCAGTTAACTGATTTTAGCATTATCAGGAACACAATAAAAAATGTGATTTATAATTGATCTTTTATGTTTCAAAAATTCTAAAACAAAAAATTAGGTAATCGTCTGTCACCTATGTTACCTACCCGCCACTTCAATTCACTCTCACTAATATTTCCCCCTTCAAAATCTCCGATGCAAATTAGGTTTTATTTCTTATGCATGATAACTCACTCAATTAACTGATTTGCTCCTTCTCTCAGTACTAACTACCATCACCACTATATCTAATAGTAATATTGGACAGAAGGTTTTTATTTCTAAGGTTATCATTGATTCCATCCAATAAAAGAAAACCCTTTAAGTTTCAACGTCGACAATTTTTATTGGTTGTTTCATTTGCTATACCTATGACTATCAACAAAAGTCAAAATCAATCACTAAAACATGTTGGAGTATATCTTCCTCAATCATTTTTTTCTTATGGTCAATAATTATACTTCATCTGTTTCAAAATACATGTCGCAGTCAACCACTGCAAACATGCCAATACACAACTTTGACCATTAATATCTTTAATTTGATATTTTGAAAATGTTAAACGAAACAAATCAAACAACATCTTAAATGCTAACATTTGTATTTATATATTAGTTAAAAAATATGGTCAAAGTAAGTTATATGAATAATGCATATTGTAAAATTGCGACATGTATTTTGAAACTGAGATTTTTTTTTTTTTTTTTTTGTGGTGGCCGGGTTTTGTATCCCGGATCTTGCATATATTATGCATTGTCCCTACCAATTAAACTAAGCTCACGAGGACAAATAGAGAGATTATGTCAAGAGTTACTTTAATTAAACACATGAAGATATTGATTTTTTTCTAAGGAACTTAAAAGACATTGATAACAGGCGATGAATGTGAAGATATAAATTAAACCGAAAATTTAGTTTACAAAAAAAAAAATCAAAATGTTCAATAGTTAATTTTATACTTATTTCTCAAAATAAATGTAACTTGATTTATGATACCAAAAAAATGATTCTAATTTGTTTTCTTCAATAATATCAATGTAGCATTTATTTAGATTTTTTTTTTTGACAAAAATAAATGATATTCATTCATTCAAATTGATAAAGTACATCGATATAATGCAAATTCGCTAAAAATAAAAAGAATGAATCTGCGAACAAACTCACAACATCCATGTTAATAGCATAAAACGGCAAAGTACAAAAGCCTACACATATGACTATATTCAAGTTTCCGGATCTACAATGTGGACGACATCAATGTCATTGATTGGATCTGCACTAACCGAACAAATATCTAAACGAAACAAAAAAGACAAACAACTCCTTACGAAGACAACGAACAAACCAACGTCACACTAAGACGATGAAATCACAAAATAAAAAATGAAATACTTGTGAAAAACATTTATTTCAATACAAGGGAAAAAGAAAAACGAGTTAGAGACATGATTTAGGATCAAATCTCTTTGGTAAATAAACGGGGAGAAACTAAAGTTTTTATGACGACTCAAATTTTAATGACTTTGATCACGTAGCAATTTTTCGTAACATTCATTTAGTTGTTAAATAAGGTGACAAGAAATAATATAGTCAATTTCATACTATATGTATGAAACTCTACAAAACTCGTGCATCAAACATAAGAAAAAAAGAAGGAAAAAAAACACACTTTACACATGTGTGCGTTTGGTCATACTCCAATTCATGTCAAATTAAGCATTCATACATGGATCTTTGTCACATATTGTTGTTAGTTATAGTCTAGGGGGAATGCTGTACCAAAAGTCATGAGGGAGAAAAATATATATGAAAGAATTGTTATATGATCACTTATGAGTGAAACTTATAGTTACCAATTATTTATATTTGTGTCACTTCATGTTGCAAGTATTAAAATACTGCGTGGAATTCACTAATCACAGAGAAAAATATGTTGTTTTAGAGTAACAAATTAAAATAATCATAGCGATAGGGTTTCGATCATTATCTAATTGTTTATTGTTAATTTAATTTGTCGGTTGTACAAATCTGAGTTGGTTAACAAGTTAACTTATAATTATTTTATATTATTTTATTCAAATGAGCTGGTGGGAATGAAATTTTTTAAAATAATTGTTCAATTTTCGTGGTCAAGTCACTCGTCTGAGATATTATCCAATTATTGTCCACGTCAACTTTGAAAATAACTGAGTTTTAATTATATGCTGATGGAAAATCTTTGAATGAGGAGACTTATTGTATATATTAGAATTAGAATTGGTCACATATTTTCTGCTTAAGGGCCTCTGTGGTTGAGGTTGTGAATTGTGATATATATGCCGTTTTAAGAAAACTTGAATTATTGAATTTAATTAGTATATTGTAATCGTTTGGAATTGGCTTTCTATGTGTTTGACATTTGTAATTTTTTGGAGTAATTAATATTTTAAGTTAGTTATGCACATACTTGCACGTTAAGCCTGTCTTTTGAATCTCTTCTGATTTAGCTCATCATAATTGAGACATCTAAAAAAAATTGACTAATAAGTAGTAAGGATAAACTTAAGGCTTCTCAAATAATGACACACTAAAGCAATTTTTTTTTTTTTTTTTTTTGAGCAATAAAGCAATTTTTTATTAGAAGTGAAAGAAAATATGAAACAGAAAAAATGCAAACGTCTAAGGATAAAATCGTGACTAATGAATCATTGGTAATGGTTTAGAATACTTAAACAAAATTGCAGGCAATGACTCAAACTTTCTAAGAGAAATTCTATTGAGAAATCAAAAATTGATATTATAAAAATGTTAATAAGGTCAGTTGACCTTATTAATTCTAATGTAAATCAGATTGTAGATTGTAGTGAGGATCCTTATTAATTCCTCTTTTCATAGACATCTTACACCATAAAATTAAAACAAATAATTGGGTTTAGTTCCATCAATAATATTGTCAGGCTAACAACATGTCTGTTTCTGCGATTTTTGTGGCTTAAAGCGAATTTATAATTTAGGTTCTAACTAATAATAAGTATATAAATTTTAAATTTCTAAAGTGTGAAAATAATTTACTTGAAGATGATAGGGTTTATTACCTTAAAAATAAACTAATAAAAACATCAGACTTCATAGAATAAAACGTTGATTTTTTTATCTAATATTTAATAATTATGCAAAACAATTCCTATACGCAATTTTAGATGCATAATCACGGATAATTGTGTCTACATTAATATGATCTATCATAGTTAAGAGAATTCGATAAGAAATTGAAACATTTGGATAACAATCTACAACTTTGACAAATTCAAGAATTTTAAATGTTGACGTCAACACATTCTACAAAATCATTTGCAACACTTTCAATTTAAAAAATAAAATAAAATCATTTGCATCAACATTTGACAAATCTTTGTGAGAAAATGCAGTCCTAAATTTGTGCAAGGTTTTTTTAATTCATCATCCAATAATTTCAACATTTTTAATAGACCCCTATTATTTTTTATTTTTTTATTTTAGGATTCAAATTTAAAACTTATTTTTCAGATCCAAGACGGTCGCCCTCTTCCCTCTACCTCAAATATATGCGCTTCCTATTTACCAATCCTTTAGTGACTGGGAGGTGTTGGAGGATCTTAGTTCCTGATTGGGTTGAAAGGGGCGATGCAAAACTAACAAAGCACAAAAACAGGTTAGTTATTTATTTTACAATAATGATAAATGTTGACAACTTTTTCCTCTTACCCCATTATACGCAGCAAGTGAAAGAGTGTTAGGTGGGGTGGTGAGGGTCACCTTATCACGTTTTACATTTACGTGTGGTGGTAGAAAAAATGTGTGCCACTTATAGTGGTCACCGCATCACCACTCTTTATTTTATTCAATTATTAACATGAAATTGTGTATGTTAGTCTCTGATTAATGTGATATATATATATATATATATATATATATATATATATATATATATATATTGACTCCAAGAGTAATTTAAAAGAGTTACTCCAAATCTACACCATTAATATTGTTTTACTCTAATGGCCCAAAATAAAATTAATTACACTAATGTGAGCTATATTGTAGGCTAAATCAATTCTAAAAAGTGTTTAGCCATAGCGTTTAGCCCAAAATAAAATAAAATTAATTACACTAATATATTGTAGACAGAGAGTTAACAGAATGTAACAGAGAGAGGTATATGATGGTTTTGAAAATAAAGGGGAGGTTTGTTGCATTTAGCCATAACTTGAGGGAGGTTGTTATAATTTGCCCTTATATCAATTAAGTCATTATTTCAATCATAAAGAAAAGTGAGATCATTAACATTTACTTAAGGACAAAATATATTGTCGTTGGATTTTTAAGTACTTATATGTCGTTTTGAAAGAAATAAAATAGGATAGAGGAAGTATTAAAGAAAGAGTCATACTAACAAAAGTTGTTCCTACGAAGGCATTAAAACCAGCTAAAGTGTAACAAATAATAATCTTTCGGGGGAGATAGTGTAATTTTACTATCGAATATGATATATTTGTAAATATAACAGTCGTACCTTCACAGGATCCCTTAAACACAACTTTCCAATCTTGCGAACCTGAAATAACAAGAGTGCAATTTTCTCTATAAGCAATGCATAGAAAATGTATTATTATAACACAATATAAGATATTTGGAATAATTTGTAAGGAAAAAATTTTCAATTGAACAGTAAGATATAATATCTGGCTACTGCTAAGGGGAAAAAAATGGCTAACAATAAATAATATATGAAGTTCACTTTTATTAACAAACCTACATATATACCTTGTCTGTCCCTGTAGCTGAAAAAAGAAATGTTTTCCGCTTACTAGGAATGAATCCTCATTAAATTCTTTCTCAAAGTCTTCATTCAATAACCTGTCTGCCTCATCTAAGACCTGCTCAAAATGTAGAGCAATCAAACAAGTTACAACTAAACATAAGATATATGGAAAGTAGAAGACTAGAATATGAAATGGTCGAAAAAGTATATTTGTGAAGTCGCAAACATGTCCAAGTATCTGTCAAAACAAAACACAAAACACTCCTACATCTACAGACATGTTGCAAATCAGCTGCTAACTTTCTTTGAAAGTGTTGTCAATTGACATTGTGGATTGCGGAAAATAGCAGTTTGTTCAAATTCCACTAAGCAATAGCACTATAACTCCTCTATTTAACAATGTTGCTTTAAACATAATGTTATGGAAAACCTTTTGGTTGTTCATAAATGAAAGAGATAATATTCTAAAAGAGAGAATAAGCTATAACTAAGACTAATCTAACAAACTAAATTCATAATCATGTATGATAAAACAAGACCAATGCAGAAACATGCATGTTTCAACTTGTTAGGAACTCAAGAATTGGATTTCAAATGAATTCCTTAAAATTGGATAGAATTGATAAATCAAATGAATAACTCCTTGAATATCTTTCTAGTATTATCACTCAAGGTTATGCCAAGGGAGCACTCTTCCCTCACTAAAGCATTCTCTAGTTTATAATTTCATAAAATGATTTCCTCCCCTCAGACCAGTCGATCCTATTGATAATCCATATGACTAACTGAACTATAAACAGAAAGGCTAAGAAATTAAAACAGAAATGCTAACAAACTTAACAGCTAAACTAAATCCTAATTAACTTCTTAGCTCCAATCCTAGAAAACTCCCTCCATTCCAAGTCCTAATGATAACCGACAAAAATGTAGGTTATTACCTTCAATTTTACCTCTAAATCAAGTTTCTTTTGAGTGATTGCATAACATATTTCTCCTTATTTTGTGTTTTTAATTGTTTTACTATGCTGATCTCCTCTGCAATTTATTGCATGATTTTTGAACATTTGACTTGCTCCGAGTATGTTTGGTTATGTAGGAATGGAGATGGATAAAAGGTAGGTCACCAGAAAGCTTCCAAGTGGACGGATACATCTTTTGTTGAAGTTTGCTGATGGATTCTTGCTAGGCCAGCAGGCGCTAGGCGCCAGAACCATGCTTCAGAGGCGCCAGACACCAAAAGAAGGGCGCTAGGCGCTATCAGACCACTTCAGAGGCGCCAGCTCTCTGGAAGTGGGCTGCAGCAGCGCAGCGCTGCGATTGTTCGTGTTTATCAACTGTGCACCGGCGCTAGCAGATTACTTCAGAATCGCCAGCTCCCTGGAAGTTGGCGCTAGGCGCCCATGCAGCAGCGCAGCGCTGCGATTGTTCGTGTTTCTCAAGCTGTGCACCGGCGCTAGGCGCCCTAGTCAGGTCAAAGCGCCCCGTGTTGGGCCTGTTATGCTATAAATACGTTTTTATCAAATTGGAACGGGGCTTTTGAATTAATTTTGAGTGGAGAAACCTGTGACCTAGCAGACAAAACACAAAGGAGGCGGCTTTCAACACCATTGAAGGAGATTTATCAAGAATCGTTCATGCATTGTTCTTGTAATTCTTCTTTAATCTCTTTCTCTTGTTTATTTGCTATGAATAACTAAACCCTCCGTTGTTGGGGATGAGTAGACCTAGATGAATACATTTGTCATGTGATTGGATTATGATTATTGAAGAAACTCATTGAATTGTTTTTCTTATCTCCATGCTTAATGCTTTTATTGATTGATCACATTTAAATTGATTTACGGTTTATATTGTGAAACTGAAGTTGAATTTATAAACGCTTTGATATAAGAAATTCTTGCCTTTGTAATCTAGGAATAGATGCAAACCCTTGAAACCACTTGAGAATTCTTGTTCATTCATGCTTAATTCTAATCTTAAATTCACTAAGGAATTAGGAGTTGTTTTAGAATTAATGGTTTTGTCACTAAGGAATTAGGGCAAGAATAAATTAGAGAATTCGGTAATAATTCGATAAGTTGATTCAATAGTTATATTCAAGTTACTAACTTAAGATAGTCATCTAGCGAACCTCATCCTCAACAATTTTCTTATTATAAAGTTCAAACAAATTTTCTTCTGTTTAATTTACATTATTGCTATCAAACAAATCTCGTACCTTTTTGTTCAATTAAGTAACAAGTATTATTCGACAGTATAACGCGATCCTTGAGTTCGACACTCGGTCTTACCGTTTTAAATTTACTACTTGAACGATTTCGTACACTTGCGAAAATCGCTATCACCTAACACAATTGCAAAAATAGGTATCAATTAATAAACCATGTTCAAGTTCTCAAATCAATTCCTCCATTCAACTACATGAACAATGACTTCTCCTTCACAGTTCTAAATATATTGAATTAATAAAAAATATTCAAGGAGACAAAATAGGTAGGTGCTTGAACTTCCCAAGACACATAGTGAATTGACTGGGAAGATTATGTGGAAATTGATCTAAATATTCTAAAACTATATTGCGTTTTTTGGAAGAGAGAGTAGGGGGAAATAGAGTGATTAGATAAATTAAGAACAGCAATTTAAGGTCATCCTGCAGTTTGGTTCAGTTAAAAGAAAAGAAACACATGTTGTTCTTTTAAAGCATTGTACAGGACAGACAATATCAGTATATACGGACATTAAATTTGGTTCACACTGCACATGTACTCTTTCACTACTCAACCATTGGATGTCAAAAATAAAACTCGAGTCGAGCTTGAATCAAACAACATAGAAATCATACCAAGTATTTTAATCTACCAAGAGAAAATCCTTCGGTGTGTTTTAGGTGATCCAAGAGTCGTCCAGGCGTCCCAACCTTCAAGGGTAAAAATCAACGTAAGTAAATAAAAAACAAAATACAGGACTGATGAAATTAGAAGACGAGAAACAATACTAAATCAAATATAATCTCAATCATGTACATGCAGAACCTGCATATAGTTCGGCTATCTCTTATCAATTGTATCAACCATTTTTTGCATCAATAACACACTTACAATAATATGAGGTCGCTTTGCAATGTTGATGTATTGTTGTACCATGCTAGTCCCTCCAACAAGCTATAGAAAAAGGCAATGATACCAATCAAAATCGATTGTTTAGTATGCATGTGAATAACCACTATGTGATAGGACAAACAAACAAACTTAAGCTATGTAATGAATAGGAAGACATCAAATTCATGCATAACAAATTATTTCAGAAAAATGTATTAGAACTCACCACAACACACTTGACACCATTTTCAGAACCTAGAGCTTCAAACTGTTCAGCAATTTGAATGGCAAGCTCCCTAGTTTAAGAAGAAAGTGAGAACAGAAGGAAATATACTACTTAAATATCAGTGAATTTATTTATATAAATATTATATATATCCATGATCAGGTATCTATATACCAAACCTTGTGGGGGACATTACACAAGCAAAGAAATTGTTTAGGTGTGTGGTTGCAGTGCTAGGGCGTGCATGGTTGCAGTGCTAGGGCGTGCAATATAGGCAGAACAAAAGCTCCAGTCTTACCAGAACTCGTATTGGAAATTCCGATCACATCTTTTCCTAAGAAACACAAATTATAAAGAGTAATTCAGTAAGCATTGAAAATATAAAAAAAACTATCATATTGATGTGTAAAATTTATGTTTCAAAGTCGGATCATTATTTGGGTTGTATAGCAATTAGCACGAATTATAACTCTGCAATCATTCTTCTTGTTCGATTCTATTAGTATTTTATAAAAGAAAAAATTTATCCAATTTCATTTCAGCTGGCGAATATTGGCTTTGGCAGACAAACTAATAGGCTCGCTCACTCTCTTGCTCAAGCGGCCGTATTGCATAAATGAAATAAGCATTTTGGCCCCTAAATGGGTGAGGTTTTATCATTGTAGTCGCATACAAATTACATAAACATCCTTCAGTTTATCTCTCTATTTGCAATATTAGGACCAAACTTTAACTAAAATGAGCCAAGTTTCCAAAAAAAAAAAACCTATGATGATGCATTTGAGTACCAAACTAACGAAAAATAAAAGCACTCGAGGACAAAAATCTATGAAGCACGAACACCGGACACCGACACATCAACAAGAATAATAATTCGAGAAGACATGATTCATTATAATCATACTTGTTGGTGTCAGAAAGTGGTACGTGTCCAACATCATGACATGCCTAATTCGACGAGTGTTCATGCTTCGTAAACTAAAATGACTAACGAAAGACACAAAGTATGTTTTTATAATTCTCATACATTCGGGAACTATAGTGATCGTTCTACACATTTAAGACCAAAATGATTGTTTAATAAAAAGAAATGAAGCAAAGATCACATCTAACCTTGTAGTGCAAGTGGAATAACTTCTGTTTGAATTTCTTTTGGATTCTTCCAACCAATTTTTTCACAAGCTTCAACTAATTGCTCAGATAAACCCAGATCCTTAAATGATTTCATTTCTTTATTCTCTTCTTCCATATTCTCAGTTACTAACCTATGAATAAAATTTGATCACAAAGTTATATAAGGTAAAAGGTAAAAAAAACCACCTAAAGCAATTGATCATAGGTCAAAAAAGTAGAAAGAAGGAGAATGCTCACTGTTTCAGGCGGCCGGTGAACAACTCCGGCGACGTTTTTCGGGCAGCTGTGTTCAGGATGACAAGCCGCAAAACTTGGACCTCACGGCACTAAATATTGAAATGAAGAGGATTCTGCCGGTAATGGAACAGGTTTTCTTTTTGGGTTTTCTCTTTTTGTAAAAAACATTTTAGGGCTTAATTTTTTTTTGGGCTTAAATGCACTTTTGTCCCCATCTTTCAAAAACTAGCGATTTTGGCCCCCTCAATTTTGAAAATTGCACTTTTAACCCTACATCTTTCGGTCCATTTGCAAAACTGTGGTCCTCCCTGATTTTGATTGGGTCAAAGTTGATGATTGTGGTGCATTTTTAAAAAATAAAAATAAATAGCACACACGGGTTAAGGCGGATTGGATGTTTGAGCCCGAACCCGCCCGTTTGTCCAGCCCTAAAACACCAAGCCCAATTTTCTCCATTGTTTCTCAACTGGCATAAAAAAAACCTGCAAAGTAATATATAAAACCACAAGCTTCTTATCTCTTCTTCCGCAATATATTTTGTTTGTTTTATTTATCTTAAAAAATTAAATAATCACAATCAAGCATTAAGTCATCAAAAACTCACACCAACAACCACTGTCTTGCTTCTTGAAGTCTGGTTACGCCCGATGATGAAAGGACTCGGAGTCCGTTATGGTGAAGGATCGTCACTCATCAGCGGAGAAGCAATCTTAAAAGTCGATGAATGTTGTTTATGGCGGAAGGAGAGAGAAAGAAACTAAGAGCATCCACAATGGAGACACTCATTTTTAATTACTTAAATGGGTCTCACGTGTACACATTACTCATTTATAATTTTTTAATAGTAGTACCTAAAAAGCACTCAATTCCTCCAACCCAAATCTCACACAAATTTCTTAAATGGGACCTACTAATCAACTACCAATAACTTTATATCATTAGATTCTAATTTTTTAATATTAAAAGTGTGTGAGTCCCGCTTAAGATTGGGGGTCTTAAGTAAGACCCCGGGTCTTATAAGACCCTAAAAAAGTTTCTCCCCAATGGAGGTACCTAATAGGTATCGGGTCTTAAATGTTTAAGACCCTCCCATTGGAGATGGTCTAAGGAAGACGATGGGTTCTGACTTTTTCCTAACTTTTTGTTTTTCATATTTTAAAATAAAATAAATTGAGTTAACATGTTTATATTGGTTGTGCCCAAATCTGAGGTGTTGGACATGTGACCAAGTCAGAGTTTCTCGTCTAAATATTTGAGTGATGGATTAAAATTGAGTTATTTTAAAATGGAGAGACTAATTCCATTAATGAGATAAAATAGAAATAGTGAGATTAAAACTATAATTAAACTTGTATTGAATTACAATATATCCCATCACATCCCTCCTTTTCCCTTCCATCCGCTCCCTTGAACCAAACAAACCCACAATGAATACAATGATTTTTATTATTTACTATCAATATTACTTAATAGGAGGGAAGCGGGTAACAAGCTGCGACGCTAGATCTTTTTGGATGGCGAAACTAATCCTAGTAAACACAACATTCATGGACCTAGAAGATATAAAATTGATAACCCTTTGAACTCTATGTAGAAGGTCAACAGTCTATGATACCAGAAAATTGAAAGTATAAAAAACAAACGGTATAAAAATATGTTGATTGTCAGAACACGTTTTCTAATGTTTCGTATAAGTGACGAAGTAATTATTGTAAAATTTATATTACTTTATTCATATTGTAATAACTATCAACAAATAAATAATTATACGAAATCTGATATAAAAAAAATAATAATTATACGAAATATTTTAACACATGCTTATAATGTGCTATTACTTTTTAGGGAAATGTTAATATGTTGTTATCATGAAAATTGAAAAGTGCTAAGTATTCGTTCTTTTAATGACTTGTTCTCACTCATCTGTCAATCATTTTTTAAGACTCAAAACCTAACTAAATAATTGTGGTATAAAATATTGTTGCATTATTAAATAAGATTCGATGTTGCTGTCATACTGCAATTGCAGCCAAAAGTCACATGGGTTGGGGTGGCAAGTACATTAATTTAGTACCACATTGTTTTGCTTTCTTTGCTACACTCACATGTTCAATGTAATATATCTCCATCCATGTAATTTTCTCCACCAGATCCTGAATACATGGTGTGGCATAAACTTGCAATTTTCTCCACCAAATATATGTACGAATTCTGTTAAAAAAATCAATTAAGGTATGTGTTAGCAAATAAATTTAAATTTCTAGGTGGGGGGGGGGGCAGAAAGAATATTTATTTATTTCTTTTATAAATTAAGCAAGCTATAAAATATATTTTTTATATAAATGTGTTGAATTGTTATATGATAATAAATCATGGTATTTTGTTTTTTAAAATTATAAAATATATATTAAAATACAAACATAGCCCTCCAAAACTCAAATCTCTCCTCAAATAGACTCTTAGAATGAAAAGAAAAAAATATTTAAATGTGTAACCAAACATGCTGCTATGAATCATATAAATGAATTAGAGCCATTTCTCTTTCCTAATAATAGAGAGACTCGTGAAGATGTGAAGTATCTCATTAAAGAATTGAGACATCCAAAACGATATCCTAGATAGAGGTGTGGTTGCCCATTTGATATGTACATGTTAGTGTTATCCTTCCTTGCAACTCTTGAGCATAGTATTGTAGAATGGTACATGATTCGGGGTTTAGTTACAAATTATTTCAAGTAGTCTAATGGTTAGTATTTATCTTTTTTAAGGTGAATAAGTGATGTTTTTGGGATTCAAACCCTGGCCCTGCATATAACAATGTATGTCCCTCCCAGCTGAGTTAAACTTACGGGCACAAATTATTATAGTATAATTTGAAATAGATATAGGCAAATGTCTAGTGTACATCTCATATATTGTATACACCTTAAAAAAATAGAGAAAATAAAGTAGGTTTAAATGCATTTTTGGTCTTCTATGTTTGCCGTCGTAGCAATTCTGACCCCCTAACAAAAACAATGCAATTTTGGCCCCCAAGTTTTCCTAACTATGCTGAGAAGCCGCCACGTGTCCCAAAAAAGTGATCAAAATCGCAACTTTTTTGTAAAGATAAGGGGGCAAAAGAGCATATTTTCCTAAACATGGCAAAATTAGGGGGTCAAAATTGCATTTTTTTTATTAGGGAGTCAAAACTGCTACAATGGCAAACAAAGGGGGACAAAAGTACATTTAAGCCAATAAAATAATATGATAGATTTTTTTGTGACAAAATAATATTATAGATTTGAATATGATAACTTAGTGATGTGATAGAAAGAGAGAAATATAAATAAATGAGTGAATGTAAAATTGGAATATCTATGTATCATTGTTTAATGTCCAACTTTTTCCCTTAAAAAAAATATAAATTGTTGAAATTCCATTAAAAAAAATGAATTGTTGAATTGCTTTTATGGATAATTCATAGATGTAAAAAAAAAAAAAAAAATTTTAACAATAAATTTTTGATAATTTTTGTAATAACTTTCTCTTTTATAATTACATTATATCTTTACTTTCTCTGCATACTGTTTTGGTTATTTTAGTTGTTTTAAAAATTATTATGTAAATTGACATTCAAATAGCACACACTAAAAAAATGACTGACAAGGATAAGAGATAAAGAGATGAGGACTGAACCACGTGAATCCTTGTACATGACATTATTTTTTTTCGGTCTAGAATATTCCATCTAAGATCCATGGATGTGTTTCTTAATCGTTTTCCATTTGTGGGGTTTGCCAACAAAATGACACTGCTTAATCATCAACTTTATTTTGTCAAATAAAAATATCAACATTTTTTTATAAAAGAAAATCAATATAATATATATATATATATATATATATATATATATATATATCATTTATACAAAAGATTCTATAACAGGGCCAATTAACAATTGGCATATTATTTGCACAAATACTTAACTCCACAATCTTTCTATCGAGGTTTAAATCTCAAACCTTACATATATATGCGTTGTCCACACCAATTAAGCTCACGAGAACAGTTAACTACCCAATCTAAAAGACAACAATTGTCTATTGTCTCTTGATATAAGTTTTTTCCTCCAACACAAACGTAAACACTACTACAGTATAATTCATCATAATAACCATTACAATAACAAGGTCTCTTGAGTTTACTGTTTTTTTGTACCACGACCTTGTGACGATTTCCAAATCCAATTAACTGCTAAACAAAAAATTATAGAAATCAAAGATTTCTCAATCACTATAATTCTAACTCTATCCACATAACCAAGCACAGGAATGCTTTGTTCATTCCTAAAGAAATTACTAGGATCAACCTTAGTCTTAATTTCCACTAACCTATGAAAATTATCCTTAAAGTATTGAATTCCATAAACACTACCTTGTGAGTAGCTACTAAAAAAACCATGATGATTAATACCTAAATCTAAGTCCTTGTAATTAAGATAAGCTTGTCTTGGATTCTTGGACACAAAAGGAGTCATATACTTATAAAGTTCTCTAGTGACATTTATATGATAAAATGTTACCTCTTCCCCTTCCTCATTCCAATTTGCTTGATATTGAATCTTCCATAAATTTCCAGCTCTATGAGGTAAAGGAGTTTCTGTTGGTGAAATCTCATCCATTTTTCCACCATAAGGATTGAAAAACATTACACCTTTTTCCAACTCGATCATCTTTTTCCAAATTCCTTCCAAACCCTCTTTAGAAATTGGTTCCTTTACATAATCAGATTTTCTCTTCAAGTATCTAAGCAATTGAGGTTGTCTTTCAAGCAAAATCTTGAACGGAGTATCAATCTTTATGTTGTCCCATAAAAACACTGATTGAAGCCAACTTGTTTCAATGCAATCTTGTTCCCTTAAACCCAATTGAGGAAAAGTTTCATTCATTAGTGAAACAAGAGTTTTTGAATCACCAAGGAATAAAGATATAAAAGTAGCCCTAATAGTTTTTGCACCATTTTTTGCATCTTTTACAACCTCCAATATAAGCCTAATGAAAAGATCATTGCTTGTAGTTGGTGCTACATGTTGCCAATTATAAACTATGTCACTTGCATTTTGTTCCAAAGTTCTTTGAACTTCAAAAACAGTTACTATCTTAGGAACTTTAACTAACTTGATTTTGTAAGAAAGAACAACACCAAAGTTAGCTCCACCACCACCTCTTATAGCCCAAAAAAGATCTTCTCCCATTGATTTTCTATCAAGCAATCTACCTTTAGAGTCGATTATTTCAGCGTCCAAAACATTATCGGTTGAAGTACCATATTTTCTCATCAAGTTACCATAACCAGCACCACTAACATGTCCTCCAACACCAACAGTCGGACAAACGCCGGCCGCAAAAGCATGAGTTTTACTTTTCTCAGCAATTCTATAGTAAACTTCACCAAGTGTTGCACCACTTTGAATCCAAGCTGTTTCAGTGTTTATGTCAATTTCAATTGATCTAAGATTGAACATGTCTAAGATGAAAAATGGTACATTTGAGACATAAGAAACACCTTCATAGTCATGTCCTCCACTTCTAATTTTCATTTGAAAATTGTGTTTTTGACCACAAATGATTGATGCTTGTATGTGTGAAACATGTAATGGTGTGATTATGAGAAATGGTTTAGGTGTTTTTGTTGTGTTGAAACGAAGGTTTCTTATGTAGGCTTGTAAGATTGAAGGAAATGAAGGACTATTTTGAGTGAAAATTGATTCAATTATTGGATTTGATGGTTCTGAATTGTTTACAAGACATTGAATAAAGATGTTTTGAGGTGAATTTGTAGCAAAACCAAAGGGAAAAAGAGAAAGCAACACAACAATAGGAAGCAACATTTTGTTGCTGTTGCACAATGTGAGAAATTAGGCACAGAAGAAAAATACAAGTGAACTATAAGTGACCAATTATGTTGTGAGAATCAATTTTATAATGATTTTCTCAACAACATCATGCTGTGGACCTTAAAAATTGTCTTGTTCCAGATTCATATACGTGGACTATTTTTAATTCCACTTATCTAGATGGCTCGTATAAGAATATGAACCACTAATAAAGCTTGCTTATAAAATAATTTGGTACTCTTATCTTTGTAATAAAAGCAAAAATAACATCAAATGTAACAAATAAGTACGGTTCAGTCATTGATGATAAAGTTTTTGATATAAATTCCACCACACAAGTTGCTAGTGTACTAGAATGACATTGGCATTATTATTTTTTATTTTTTTGAAGGAACATTGGCATTATTATATGAGTAATTACTTTCTACCAATCTGCATTAACTTCCCTTGCCAATATCTTTGATTTCATGAAAGGGACATTAAATCAATAAAGATATGCACAACAATATTGAGAAAATAAGCAACATGACAAACCCTTTATTTATGTATTAAGAGCATCTCCAATGAAAGGTCTTTACTCTGGTTAAGAACTCTCCATTGGAGGAAGTAAAAATGAGTACATATTAAGCAACGAGCAAATATATAAGGATTCTCTCTCCTAGGCAATTAATGAGTCACACGTTTAAAAGAAGTAATATACTAGTTGGTCCAACTTGCAAAAGAAGTAATATTTTACGTACTTTTAATTGGAGCCTTTATTAGTTGGACCTATTTAAGTTAGTGTGAGCTATTTAAGTATTTTTAATTTGAGTCTTTATTAGTGTATTGACATTAGAGTCGTCCTTAATAGGTACTTTCATTAAAAAATTATAAATAAATAATGTATACACGTGGGGTCCATTTAAGGAGTCTAATTTTGAGGTCTTAAAGGGGTCTCACATGGACACATTACTTTTTTATAATTTTTTAATAATAGTACCTAATAGGTACTCAACCACTCCAATGGAGACCCTCTAACAAAAGGTCTATATGGGTTCCACCGATAACTATTTATTTAAGACACATTATCTATTTTATAATATTAAATTGATCAAAATGTACAATGAAAAAAAGTAGTACAATGACAATGATTATTTTTTAAAAAAAATAATAATGTGGGGTCCACTTAAACATTGAGCTCTTAAATGAGATCCTGAATTCTAGAAGAACCTTAAAAATAATTTTCACATTGGAGATACCTATTAAGTATCAGGTTTTAAATGGTGAAGACCTCACCAATATGGATGCCCTAAGAAGCCCAAGAAGAAATAAAAACGGTGCAGAATAACATCATTGACAACATCCTGGCAGAAAAGCAAATTCCTAAGCAATATTTGCACAACACGCTTATGGGGATAAGGTGCAGCCCTATGGTTTCAAGATCACCGAACCAAGGAATAACTTACTAGTTCTTTATGGAAAAAGTTGTTGATTTAATGAAGAATGTTGTTCACATTTCACTCAATGATAAAAAACACTAATAATTTATAAATATAATCTTATTGGCAGTTAATCGTTGATGGATTTTAACCGGCAGTAGTTAACTGTCGATGAACATTTACATTTTTTTCTGGTGTGTTTCAGTCTTGTTAGAAGTGTGTACACCAATTTTTTATTTCAATATAATCATGGGTTAATATATGTTTACCCCCCTGTAATATTAGCAATTTTCGGTTTACTTCCTGTAAAAAATATTGTTTAAATTTCAACTCTATAATTTGAAGATTTTTTGGTTTTGGACCTTCATGACATCAAATTACAAAATTTAAGGCACTTTCGCCCCGTGTAATTTGAGAGAATTTTGGTTTATCACCCTACCATATCATCAATTTTTTACAGTCAAAATCTATGAAGGTCCAAAACCAAAGAATCTTCAAATTATAGGGTTTGAATCTAATTTTTTTTTACAAAGGATAAACCGAAAATTTCTAATATTATAGAGGGTAAACATGTATTAACCCTACAATCATTAAGGGAGATCTTTGGATCATTAGGAATGTTTCACTAAAGGTATACACATAGAACAAGTTTGTCAACATTCAAGACCTGGATTTCATTCACATTTCTTTATGGATTCAAATCTGGGAACATCACATACATTGCAAAACCATCACAATGGGGCATCAATTGGGTTCACAGATTGGGAAAGTTATGTATGATGTTGTTTATTAATACCGTGATAATACCTTATTGTAAAGTTTAAGGTTATAATTCCCTTGTCCCAACTTATTAAGGCATGTATGTATATTGGGAATGAAACTGATGGCATTCACTAACTTGATTTTAGGTATGAAAATTTCCATATTTTTGTTTCTCCTATGGTTTGTTGGTACATATCGAGGATAATTGCGAAGTAAAGGTGCCAAGCATCTCTCTAGGACAAGTTAATTCCAGGGGATCGCATGAATCAGATCAACCACTTATAAAAGAAGGGCTAATGACAAGAAGGATATTAGATTTCATAGCAACCCTATGAAATTTGTCAATGAAGGACAATTCTATACTAAAAGCTATGTTGGATATGTTTCCCAATTCAACCTATGATTTGTATTGATATGTTTCCCAATTATTATTTTATTGATTGTGTCCTAAGAAACAATAATAGGTCCGGAGGTTTAGCTCTTCCAAAATACGGTCGTTTGGATTATATAATTCAAACACATTTTTAAAGATTTTAGGATTATATAATTTGATGTGTTTAACCATATTTTCAATCGGCTTTTCAAATATGGATTGTTGTTGCATGCCACGGTTAAAATCATAACTCCAAGCAAAGAGTTTAAGACTTTGTTTGCGAGTTTTGAGGGGAGGGGAAGGAAAGGCTTAGGAGGGGAAGAGAAGGGAAGGAAGGGAAGGGAAAAAGGAGGGAAAATCTTCCCCTTGTTTGGGAGTTAAAGAAACCAACAAGGAAAGGAGATGGAGTGCTTATGTGATAATTTTACTATTTTACCCTTTTTTTTTTCTTAAAATCAATATATTGTGTTATACTTTGTAATTTATCTTGTAAATTATAATTGGAATTTTGAATTATTATAAGAACAAAATTGTTAATTTGTATGTTTAACCCCCCAATTTAAGGAAACTTTAAAATTGGACAAATAAAACCCTTCAAAACCCCACAAAACCTTTACCTATTTTTTTAAAACTCCCAAAAAAGAATTTACCTCTCCATAAACCTTTCATTCCCCTCCCCTCCCCTCCAAAATCCAACTCACAAACAAATTATGACACTTTCATTATGGTTTTTCTCATCATTTTTGTTTTTGTATTTCAAGCATACTTATATGATATTACAAAAAGTCACCTCGTTAACAACACCATTTATTCAGTATTGTTGTTATCAAGTATATTATCAGTTGTTAAAGTGAGCCTTGTTTCAGGGACTGCTGCTACCATCATTTTGATCTTATGGGTGATGACATTTACAACAATTGTTGATAATAATCGAAAAGTGATCTCTAATATAGTAGTCTCAAACAGAAATAAGAAATTCATAGGAACTATTTGTGTCATTTCCCTTGTTTGCAATATTAATTGCATGGTGAACTACTTATAATCTCTTAATTGCATTTTCATTATGGTTGTTGTAATACATTTTGAAATAAATTGACAAGAATTTGTTTGATCAAACAAACTCCTTCCATTCAAGCAACAACGTAAATTGTGTCTTGATTTTCTGTTCATTTAATCATATACAAGGCCAACTTATATTGGTTCTTTATGGTTGTTTGTGTTCGTTTCATTTTGAGAAATCAATTTTGCCTACGTGCATATCTTACAGAATAATGTTACACAAATTGAATAATAATTTGTATTACAACTATTATTGAGTGTCGGGACACAGGGCTGGACTTTGGGGTGTGCAAAGAGTTCAATGGAGTTGGGCCTCTCTAAGGTATGAACTTCAAAAAAAATATTATAGCACAGTAGTACTACCCCACAAAAAAAACAAATTTTCTTATTCTCTTTCTCTCTGATACCACGCATTCCATCATCATAACTCCATTGCACTTTCCTTTTCTTCTTTCCTTTTCCTCTTTTGTTGTCTTGTTTTAGGCCTATTAGAATTGGGTCATCTTGATTTTGGTGTTAGGTGAGTGTTTTTTTTGGGAGGGTGGTTTGAGGTTCCTTATGTATACGGTAGTGATTTTCATCTTTGGATGTATTGCATATATACGGCACTTTGTATTTATTTTTTTTTAAATTTAAATAGAACATTGTTCTTTAAAAAAAATATATGTTTTTATTTTATTACGGATATCTTTTCACTTATAGAGCCGAGCCTCCGAATTTGTAAGAATGGCCCTGCTAGAACATTTCTTAAAGAACTATAACAGCAATGTATAAGTTTAATTAGTTCAAATTGAAAATAATCCGAATCTATTAATAAATTGAAAGAAAGAAATACTAGTTTATCAATAAATTTCCACAAGAGTTGGATGCACGCTAGATTTTTAACTTTTTTTTTTTTTACAAAAGTTTTTTAACTTGTTAAGTGACTCTCAAGAAAATAGTTTAGATTTCAAATTTTATGCAAAAGATACACTTGACGATGGACGTTTGGAGTTATCCATATCAATGTTCATGTTAAACAAGGAAGGTTGTGGTCAACAATATTCATGAGAAAGTTTTGTCAAAAAAAATAAATAAATATTTATGAGAAAGTTGGAGATATGATTTGGTTTTTTTTATTTGGGTTATGTTAACCGGTGCCTGAGCACTAGTTAAGAAGCTAAAAATAAAAATAAAAAATTATTAAAAAAAACAATTTTTGACTTTCAAAGTGAAACATTTCATTTTTTATCATTTCCCAATGCAAAATTTCTATACGTCTCTTTAACTAGTGCCCTTCCTTTTCTTTTTTTTTCTTTTTTTATGGTATCTCATTTTTCAAAGAATAAATCTTTAAGGAATAAATAGTCAATTTTCCTTAAAGATGTAACTTTTGTCAAAAAATTCTTTAAATTTTGCAAAACTTAAAAAACCCTTCTGAAAACGTCGAACGTCGGTCAAACTCCCCTCCATTAATTTCCTTCCTGCAACATGCTGAGGTGGCCGTTATCAAACAATATTTTCTTTGAAATTTATTAAAAGTAAAATATAGTTTTTAAAACAAATTTTCTTAGTAAAAGTGTGTTAGCAAGCAAATTCTGTAAAACTAAAATACAATTTTTGAAACAAACTAAAATTTTGTAAATGATTTTATATTAAAGGATAAAGAAAATAGAAAGAGAACTTATACATTGAGACGGGTGAAGTATAGGTTTGGTATAAATTGGACTCATGGAAATATTTGTCCATAATGGAACATAGATATTCACCTTTAAATTGATTTAATCATCCCAATATTATTATGCACCTTCTACACACTATCATCTTCCATTATTTCTTAAATAAAATAAAAAATTCAATCAAAACCTGATCAAAAAAAATAAAAATAAAAATAAAAAATTCATAAAAAAATAAAAAGTTCCTAATCGCGGGTAAAAAAAGATAAACGAAAGAGACAATAATCATTTTACCACCTTTCAAAAAAAAAAAAAACATTTGATCACCTGAACATGACTCACAGAAATGCACTTGTTGATGCCTTTGTTCTCTTTGTAATTGCTCTTTGATTAATTAAGGCATCTCTTTCATTTGATTCTTCATCTCTTCAAGTTGTTGAGTCAAGATTTTGTTTTGTGCAAGATTTGCATCAGCTGATCCTAACTCAAGGATTCCGGACTTTTTCTGTGCACCATTTCTGCTGTGGTTTGCTCCTCGGTCATTGAGTGCCATCTTTTTTATGGTGTTTGCTGCGTCTTTTGGACTTAATGCCATCAATGAACCACCTGCAGTTGCATCTAAGATGAGCTTTGGCTCTGATTGTAGTCCTCCACGGAACATATGAATTTGGTTATATCATCGAACTCGTGCTTTGGACACTTTCTCAATAATGACTTATATCGCTCCCATGCTTCACATAATGATTCATTTGAACCTTGAGAGAACATGTTGATTGTAGTTTTGGCATCTAAATGTTTGTTTTTCGGAAATAATCTTTCTAGGAATGCCTTCTCTAATGTATTCCAATCGGTCATAACTTGTTGTGTTTGATCCAACCACCATTCCCGAGCTTTACCGATGAGTGAATGCGGGAATAATCTTAGGAATACAACTTCTTCCTCGACTTCAGATGCACCAAGAGTACCGGCTAATGCATTAAACATTGAGAGATGTTGGTATGGGTCCTCATGATCAAGCCCAGCGAAAGGATGAGTTGTGATTAGTTGAATGGTGCCGGATTTCATCTCCGACTGTTTCTCTTTCTCTTTTCCAAGATGACCTAGCCATCTTGGACTTATCTAGCATGGCATCACACTTTGGTTGCCTTCCGGAGGATTTTGATTAGCCATTTCTTCTTCTGGTATTGAAGGTAATGAAGGAATAAAAGTAGAGGTTCCTTCTTGTTGCGCTTGCTTAGCTAGTCTCTTGTCTTTCTTTTTCTTACTATTGTTCTTGCGGGCCATTCCTACGATTTCAGGATCGTATTGCAATGTATCTTTCGAAACTGTACCTCGCATAAAAAGAGTTCAAAGATCTAACCAAAGAAGATTAGCAACAGAAAGGATAATGAGCGATATATATACAAGAATGAATATGTGCAAAATTTGCTTAAAACGATAAAATAGTCACAATGTCTATGATATCTAAATGCCAGTCCCCGGAAGAGGCGCCATTTTGATGTAGTTTTTTTTCTATCAATCAAAAGTAAGTTTTTATATATCGTCTCCTCAGGGACTAGTGCGATATCACAAACCGTTTGACATCAAATATCATTTTAAGTTAAAGATTAATTGGTTTGTTTGTTTAGAAACTATGTAAACTAATTTGCAAGAATAAAAGTGAGATTAATAAGGCGTAAAACTTGTTAGGATTAGAGTTCCTTGATCAAGCATCCCATATAATCCAATGACCACATATACGGATTCTAGCTTTTAATCTATATTATCACGTATCAGTCGACAATATTATTCGTGTCCAAATAATATTGTGAAATCAATTGTCTCGTTTAATCATTGATTTCTCAAACTACCAAACGATCCAATATTCGATCGTATCGTTTAATCGACGATTTCTCAGTCTATTAAACGATTCAAAAGCATGAAGTTTAGATACAAGAAGTGATTATCAAAACATCAATTCTATGTCTAAAATTCATGTTTTGATAGATGATTATTCTAAACCTAGATTCAAGAGTACTTTTCAATAACAATTAAATCAAACATAAGCAATAAAGTGCAAGAATAACCTCAATATCAAATCAAATGCTAGAATCATATATTAAAGATTAAAAGATTAAATGTTTAGCTAGATCAAGTACCTCCGATCCCAACAATGGAGATTTAGCTACTCATTGTCATGGTAACTTTGCAAGATTGAACTAAAAGGTGAAGATTCATATACAAACTTGTGATTTCTCCACAAATATGGAAGAATCCACCTTCTATCACTCTCACCCTATGAAGAAAAGAAGATTTCTCCTTATCTCTCTCTTTATTAAGTATGATAAGAAATGGCTGAAATGAGCCAATGGGCTTTTATACAATTCTGTTCTGACTGAACTCAGTTCGCGAGTAAATGCATTCGCCATGGTGAGTTGCTGTTACTTCATCAGTGGGTTTCTGCCACGTCAGCTCTGAGGAGTTTTAGCCGCCCTAACTCGCCTCGCGAGTATATTGTTCGCCATGGCGAACTCTAGATCTATGCTCTCTGGAACTCCTCGCCATCCACTCGCCTTTCACTTGCCATGGCGAGTTTGCTCGCCTTCCACTCGCCATTGCGAGTGAGATATGGGACTTACTGGAATTGCTCGCCTTGGGCTCGCCAATGCGAGTTGGGGGCGAGTAAACTGATGCTTCTGCCTCTTGTTTGCCTCTTACTCACCATTGCGAGTTAACCTTGTACTTTTCTTTGTTTTTCTTCTTTTCTTGGTGTCTTGAGTTCAATTCCTGCACAAATGGGTAGAGTAAGATAAATAAAGTGTAATAGGCTAATCACTTTTCTCTCGGCTTTTCCCTAGATTACTTGTGAAACAAGTAACAAAAGTGCCTTAAATATACATTTGAAATACTACTTTCTCACACTTATCAACTTACACTCTATTTCAGACAAAGTCAAGCTGCTTTCCTTCTCATGGTTAAAGGCGAACATGCTTAATTTTGTTTTTGATTATCACGACTGGTGGAGACACCTTTTATCTTGTATGAGTGTATAGATGTAATCTTCAATTTTTTCACTTGTTTTGGTTTTCATCGTGCGCTCCTTTAAAGCACAATTGACTTGACTTTGTAATAATGTCGAGTGTTTTTCTTTTGAACATCTTGTGCGGGATGAAGCACTTGTGTGGTTTCTAATACAGATTTTATTTTGGCTTGTTCAAAAAAAAAATATATAGTATTTTTCTTACGCAATATACACCGGATATCAATCACTAAGTCTGTCAAAAAAAGAAGTCACCAAGAATATGCAATTTTTTTTTTTTTTATCAACGTTAGTACGATTTTTATTTCTTCAAATTTTGTAGTGTTGGATGCTTAGAGTTTCTGGGTCCATCTCGTGTTTTGATCGATTATTATGTGCTATATATTTTAACAGGATGTTGTTCTAGGTGATTCTTTTAACTGGATTTGTTCAAAAGATGATGTGAAATTAATTTTTCGAATACTCGATATATCTCTCTAAGCATCCAATCAAACAAAATTTGAAGTCACAAAAAAAATATTACGATCAATGTTAATGAGATCTTTATTTTTTCCCATTTGTCTTTTGAATTTTGCAGTGTTTTAAGTTTCCATTTTGAATATATTAATTAAATTCTATTCTACATATTTTATTTTCTGGGTTTGCTAGTTTACACTTTCTTATATTTTGGTGGGTACTGTAAACCACTAGCAAGCTATAACTATAACTACAAATTTATAGAGGTTAGTTCATGTTGACATGAGAGTGACACACAAGAAAAATGGTGATTGCCCATCTTTGTCTAGTAGTCAATTTACATAGTCTCCATCATGTTTAGATTTTTTTTTTTCCCTACTTTTGTGCTCAAGTAGAGGGGTATTTAAAAAATAAAAAAAAAACACAAAATACTCCGCAAGTCAAGATGGAGGGGTATATAAAAAATTCGAAAAAAAAAATAGGGAAAGTACCCCGCAACTCCAAGTAGAGGGGTACAATAAAGACAAAATTTTCATCACTTTTTAAGGTACCCCGCAACTCCAAGTGGAGTGGTACCAGAGACACCTGAAAATATAGGGTATTTCTGCAATTTTCCAAAAAGTGGGGTATTTTCGTGTTTTTTGGCACAAAGTAGGGAAAAAAAAATTCTCATATTTACTATGGTTAGTAGAAAGAGTTAAGGTCACTTCCTTTCTTGTAGAGTTAGTATAAAGATGGTAGTCACTAGGGGTGTTCGCATCCAATCCAATCCAATGCAAACCGCAGCAACCGAACCGAAAACCGAAAGCAAACCGAAAACCGAAAAAAAAATGCAATTTTAAATGGATTGGATTGGTTTTCGGTTCACATGGTATAAACCGATCCAATCCAATCCAAACCGAACTTATACTTGTATATATGAATTTCTTGTAAATGTAATCCTTAATTACTATTATTCTGTAACGTTTCTATTCTCTATGACTTTCTCTTTGTATTGACTTTTTTCAAATTTTTAACAAATATTATTAATTGTATTAATTCTCTTCCTTGATTAAGGAGTATACATTCAATGATCACTTCTACCAAAACAAAAATCACTCAAACGACAATTTGCCTAGGCTCTTGTTTCTGTATACTCATTCACCTTTGGCCTTTCATTTGCTGAAGCACTTCATCCCCTCCCTCTCTCAGCCACAGTTTCGTTCCCTTATAGTACTTGGAAAAGCAAGGTGAACATCAACTCTTTTGCATTTCTTTCTCTTAAAATTCTTCTATTATTTGTATTCAAATAAATGGGTTTATATCTTTTGTGACTTACTCTTAGTGTTTCTTAATTTCTTATTCCTTTTTGTGATTTACTATTTGATTTTTATGCAGAGATATTGTATTTGCATTTGGTTCTTTTAAGTGTTCTCATAGCATTTCTACTAAAAATGGCTGAGGTAAGTTTAAAAGTTATTTTGAAGGAATTTAATTTGATATCATCGTTGGATAGAATTCTAACTTGCTTGTTTTATCTATACAGGAACAAAACACCCAAAATGTGGAGAGAGTAATTGAAAATGCTGAATTGCCTTCACCTGAACCCAATGAGCAACAAGCTACTTCAAAAAAGACAAAGGTTCCCAAAAAAGACAAGAAGAGGAAGAGTGGTGAACCAACTGCTGAAGAAGAAGATGGAGATAAGAGAAAACCCACTAAACCTAGATCTTGGACTTGGGATCATTTCACTAAATATAATTGTCCTAAGTCAAGAAAACGTAGGGCTAGATGTAAATGGTGTGAGGCAACTTATGCATGTGATACACATAGGAATGGTACATCTAATTTAAAGAATCATTTGTTGACTCAATGCAAAAAGTTTCCAAGAGAAACTACTAATGATGCACAAACAATTCTTAGCCTCTTGCAACTAAAAAAGGAAGATGGGAAAGGGGTTGGTAATACATTGGTTGGTGTTTCATTTGATGTTGAAGCAAGTAGAGAAGCTCTTTCTAGGATGATTATTATAGATGAGTTGCCTTTCAAGTTTGTTGAGGGAGAGGGATTTCGGTATTTCATGAGTGTTGTGCAACCTAGATTTACAATTCCAGGAAGGATCACTGTGGCTGGGGATTGTTGGAATCTTTATGTGAATGAAAATAATAAGCTAAAAAGTTTACTCAGTCATCCAAATCAGAGTGTTTGCTTAACTGCTGATTGCTGGAGTTCTGTTCAAAATTTGAATTATTTGTGTCTTACTGCACATTTCATCGATAATGATTGGAAATTGAACA
Source organism: Medicago truncatula (assembly GCF_003473485.1). Lineage (NCBI taxonomy): Eukaryota > Viridiplantae > Streptophyta > Magnoliopsida > Fabales > Fabaceae > Medicago > Medicago truncatula. Next base: position 11,990,273 of record NC_053043.1, on the reverse strand, counting down.
AAAGGATACTAAACTTTTGTTGGATCAAAAATCATAAAGGTGAAACTATTGGGAGAAAAATTGAGAAGTGCCTTTTGGGTTGGGGAATCTCTAAAGTTTTCAGTCTTACAGTTGATAATGCAAGTGGCAATGATGTTGCGGTTTCATACTTGAAAGGTAGAATGGAGGACTGGAATGCTCATCCGATGAAAGGTGAATATTTACATGTTCGTTGTTGTGCTCATATTTGAAATCTTGTAGTTAATGATGGATTGAATTCAAAGGATCTGCATGCTTCAATCAATAAGATTAGAAATGCTGTTAGATTTGTGCGTGCTTCCCCTGGTCGATGGGAAAGGTTCAAGAATGTCATAAAGGAGTGTAGGATACAAGATAATAGCACAGTGCAATTAGATGTGTCTACAAGATGGAATTCTACTTATCTTATGCTTGTAAGTGCTTTGAAGTTTCAAAAGGCATTTAAAAGGTTAGGAGAGCGAGATACTGAGTTTGCATTGATGTCAGGTGGTATTCCAAAAACTGAGGATTGGGATAATGCACGATTGTTTGTGGAGTTTCTGAAAATATTTTATGATGTGACTTTGAAGGTGTCTGGTTCTTTGTTTGTGACTTCTTCTCAATACTTTCATGAATATTGCTTGATATCTAATACTTTAAAAAAATGGTCAAATAGTTCAAATCCTTTGCTTAAGACCATGGCTGAAAAAATGAAAGCTAAGCATGATAAGTATTGGGGGAACATTAAAAATACGAACATGATGATTTTTATTGCTGTGGTTCTTGATCCTCGATACAAGCTTCGATTTGTTGCTTGGAGTCTTCAAAAGCTTTATGATAAGGAAGATGTTGATTTATTAAGTGGAAAAGTGAAGGAGACTTTTGAAAAAATGTTTATTGCCTATAGAAGTTTTAATGGAAATGGTGAATCTCAACCTACCAATATTGAGATTGAGACTTCTGAAACTGAAGTAGCTAATGAATCCTCATTTGCTTCTGAGTTTGATAAGGATGTGAGTATGAATGAGATTATGACCAAAAATGAGGTGGAAGAGTATCTCTTGGAACCTTTGGAGAAGAGAACTGGAACTTTTGATATCTTGAATTGGTGGAAGGTGAATTCTAGTAAATATCCTATACTTGGACTGATTGCCAAAGATGTACTAGCTATGCCAGTGTCCACAGTTGCTTCAGAATCTGCATTTAGCACCGGGGGTAGAATTCTTAATAATTATAGGAGTTCTCTTACTCCAAAAACAGTTGAGGCTTTAATTTGTGCACAAGATTGGTTTCGATCCTCTCCATTAGCAACTGACATTGAAGAACTTGTGGCAGAATTTGAAAAGATTGAGCTAGGTACTTTACTTTATTAGTGTAATTATTTATGTTAAGTCTGATTTTATCCCTTATTTACAATTTTCTTTTTGACTATTTAGAACTATTGCCAACTACACAACGCACTGAAGACGACTCTGGTGCTGAGTCAGATTGATTTGGCATAACTTGTTGCTGCTGTTTTGGTAAGTTATATGTTGTTTTCTTATATTATTGAGCTATATTCATTTTAATATGTTTAAGTGTTTAACTAGAGTTGGTTTGGCTTCTTGTTAAATATGCCATGCTGCTTATATCCTATAGTTTTTCTATGTTTTTGTATTAAAGTATAGAGTGATAAGACAAATAATATACAAAATGAGTACAAATTTAATAATCTTTATACTTGTTTCATGTCGAAAATATGTTCTTCTCATGAAACTTAATTGAATACATGGCTCATAATTAGCTCATGTTTAACACCAGAATTCTTTATACGATAATGCCATTTTGTATTTTAATTTTCTGTATGCAGGGGTTGTTGGTCTCTCATTTTAAGTGCCTTTCATTGGGATCAAACAATCAGCTTTGGAAAAATAATTTAGCAAGATGGAGCTTAGTTTTGCACTCAATTGTAGGGTGCATTTTATTAAGACTATTATTTTCGGATTTCATTTCTTGAGAGAGTGGAACTTTTTGGTTAATTGTTATTGATCTTAATTTTGTGTTTCGTATGGTTTTGTAAGACATATAAATATTTGGATAATTTTTCTTGAATGGTTACTATTTTGTTTGCTTATAAGGCTACTATATTATTTACTTTACGATGATTTTATTTTTCATTTATTCATCTTTTTCTTAACCTTATTTTTTTTATGAAATGTCATAATCAGAAAGCTTGTTTTCTTAAATAAAAATTAAAAATTTTATAAAACAATAAAAACCGAAAACCAATCCAATCTAAACCGAAAAAAATTGGATTGGATTGGATTGGATTTGATTTTAAAACCAAACCAATTGGATGAACAAATAACAAAACCGAAGACATTGGATCGGATGGTTTTTCCTTCCAAAACCGAACCAATCCAATCCGCGAACACCCCTAGTAGTCACCTACTTTCAAGTAGGGTTAAAATACTAGAGTTAAAAGTATACTTACAAAGGAGAATTTAGTAACATTTGCAATAAAAAAAAAACTATTGTTACTTCATAGTGGAAAATGTTAGTAACAATGTCATCTTATCTTCTAAGTCAACATGGCTTGTCTCCATCATTCATTGTTTTCTCCAAGATGAACCAAACTTGTATACAAAACATAAATTGATGATTATTTTCAATTGTCTCCCACAAACAATAAACACATCAACACAAACAAAATGGTTACAAGTCCAAGAACTAAAACCAGAAACATTCTACTACCACTACTAGCTTTCTGTTTCAATGTTTTTGTCATCTTATCCCAAACTGTTGCAGATTCACCATCAAAAGAAACACAAGTTGGTTATGGCTACACAATCATAAGTGTAAAAAGTGATCCAACAGGAAAATCTTTGTCTGCTAACCTTAAACTCATCAAATCCTCCTCGGTTTTCGGACCCGACATTCCACTTCTCAACCTCAGTGCCAGGTAACTAACTAACTAACTAACCAATAACCAATCATAGTTTATTGTTTTTTTGTTGTCCTTTTTATTTTACTAGATTGTTTTTTTGTTTCAAAAGCAATCAAACATATATAATCATATGATTATATCCATGTTTCTATTTATGAGTAAATTATTAAACTTTTTTTGGTTCAAAATAAGACTAAATTTTCAACTCTGAATTGCAGTTTTGAGGCCAAGGATAAATTAAGAGTAAGAATCACTGATTCAAATAATCAAAGATGGGAAGTTCCAGAAGAATTGATTCCAAGAGACTCATCATCTTCATCTCTATCTCATCATTTTCGTCAACAAAATTCGCAAAACTCAAAATACATAATTACACATCCAAACTCAGATCTTATCTTCACACTCCACAACACAACTCCATTTGGTTTCACTATCACGCGTAAATCCAACAAAGATATACTCTTTAACACTTTACCAGAAGACCCTTTAAACCCTGAAACATTTCTAGTCTTCAAAGAACAGTACTTGCAGATTTCTACCTCTCTGCCTTCAAAAAGAGCTTCTCTGTATGGTTTTGGAGAGCATACAAAGAGTTCTTTCAAGTTGAAACCAAACCAAACTTTCACTCTTTGGAATGAAGATATTGGTAGTTCTAATGTTGATGTGAATCTTTATGGCTCTCATCCATTTTATTTGGATGTGAGAAAGGGTTCATCTGATGGAAGAGTGAAAAGTGGGACTACACATGGTGTTTTACTTCTTAATAGTAATGGAATGGATGTTGTTTATAGCGGTGATCGTCTTACTTATAAGGTGATTGGTGGTGTTTTTGATTTGTATTTTTTTGCTGGTTCATCTCCTGAATTGGTTTTGGATCAGTATACTCAGTTCATTGGTAGGCCTGCTCCTATGCCTTATTGGTCTTTTGGTAAGTCCAGCATGGATTGTTGAATTTTTCAATCCTTTTTGTCCTTGTAGTTCTAGTTGTTTTACTTGTTGAAACTCAACTACTCAAGTGTTTATAGCAAGTTATAAGGTGTACAATTTTAATAGGCGGCCAGTCGTGGTCAGTCGTGTACAATTTCAAGTACTGATCCACGACTCGTGGATCAGTACTCAAAAATCGTTTGAAACTTCAGCAATGACTGATATTGGTTTTCGGGAGTAGAATTTCATATTCCTCCTTGTTGTAACGTCTGAGATAGTGACCTGATTGGTTACAATTTGGAACAAACAAGATATAATTGATATGTGTGGCTCAAAACTCAACTCGTATTTCTGTCTAACTAACACCGATAAGGTCAACCACTCAGTCGTGGGGATGATGAGTCCTGTCAAATGTCATTGGTGTTTTGAATAAATTTTCAGGTTCTGGTCTAGAGTCGACCTTCTATCAAGGTGTTCTACTGAATTTTTTTTCTTCTAGTATTTTGAATTGCAGTTGTAGAAGTTTTAGAATCCCTTACGTTGTGGCCGTAACCGTTGTTGCAAACCACAGTTACAAAATATAAAGCCAATGCTATGAAACTTGAAAGAATGTGTTTATAGGTGTTGAAAACTAAAGTGTGGAGGACAAGCCCCTATTAAGTTAGGAATGGCCTAGACATAGATGATAAAAAATTAAACCATATAAAGGTCTATAGTCATTGAATTGTACTTTATGAAATTTCTATGCATTAGTTCAGGGCTCCAGGCATTAAAATCTAACACCAGTTTATTGCAATTGTCTTTCTATTGTATTATATTCACGGTGATTAATTATATCAATTTGCTATGCTAATCCACATCATTGTTAACTCTTTGTGAAGGTTTTCATCAATGTCGATGGGGATACAAGAATGTAAATGATGTTCAGGGTGTAGTAACCAACTATGCAAAAGCTGGTATACCCCTCGAAGTTATGTGGACAGATATTGATTACATGGATGCATATAAAGATTTCACTCTAGATCCTGTTAATTTTCCGAAAGATAAGATGAGAAATTTTGTTGATACTCTTCACAAAAATGGTCAGAAATATGTGCTTATCTTGGATCCAGGTACCAAATTCTAAACTAAACATATTCTGCTCCAGCGTCATCAAATAGCCGCCGCAATAGCAGCTCTGTAACATAGTGGATTTTGGTGATTCCTCTATGGAAACCACAACACTATTAGCGCAATAGCCGCCCCGCTATTCCAGTTTTTGCTAGCTGATGTAGCAGTAATAATGGAAAAAGAGAATTTTAGGGTCTTTTTTAGAAACAAAACCGAAGAATCTGCATATGGGCCAAACATGGCCTACTTTTACTATAGAAAACCGAAGATTAGGTGAGCATTACTCTTATATTAACAGTAATAATTAAACCTTCCAGTGTAGAAGATATGCTTTGCCTCCATTCTTTTTCTTATCTGTATGCAGCTTGCCCTTTTTCATAAAAAATTGACTTATTTCAACCCTATGCGACTTTCACTATTTTCCAGCAACACTATCCCCTATTTCACATAGTGGAATTTTGGTGTTCCTCTATTTTCCATAATCCGCTATCGACAACAATGTCTTACTCTTATGGTTCCTGTGCTGGCATCGGTAGGGTGTTCTGGGAGTGGTGTGCCTTGGCTCGCGTGGGGGGTTGGGTGGGGGTTCCCTGCCTCCTCCCCTTCTGGCCAGCTTTCGCAGTGTTTCTTTGCCCTCCTTTCCTGACCTGCCTGGTGTTGGTTTCAGTGGTGTTTTGTTCTGTTTTCCTTTTATTTGGTGTAGTTTTCTTTTTGTTTGCTTTTGGTGTTTATTTGGTGCTTCCATTCGGATCTCTTCCCGGCTCTCCATTTGTGTCGGGGGTTTTCTGGGGTCTCTTTGGACCATCTTTTGATGGTCCTGTTGGTGTATCTTGTACAGTGTGTTCTTTTTCTATATTATATATTTGCCATTCAAAAAAATATATATATATATGCACATGTCATTGCTTTTTTGTACACAGGTATCAGTGTAAATAACACATATGCAACCTATGTTAGAGGCTTACAAGCTGATGTCTATCTAAAGAGAAATGGAGTCAATTATCTAGGTGAAGTTTGGCCAGGACCAGTTTACTATCCTGATTTTCTTAACCCTCATAGCCAAGAATTTTGGGGTGAAGAAATCAAATTATTTAGGGAACTTCTCCCTTTTGATGGTATTTGGCTTGACATGAATGAGTTATCAAATTTCATAACTTCGAATGACACTCCTCATTCTAATCTTGACAGCCCTCCTTACAAAATTAACAGTACTGGCGTTCAACGACCAATCAACAATAAAACGGTGCCAGCAACTTCTTTACATTATGGTAATATCACTGAGTATGATTCTCACAATTTGTATGGTCTCTTAGAATCCAAAACAACCAACAGGGCCTTAGTGGAAATAACTAGTAAAAGACCATTCATTTTGAGTAGATCAACTTTTGTTAGCTCTGGCAAGTATACAGCTCATTGGACAGGAGATAATGCTGCTACATGGAATGATTTAGCATACTCAATCCCATCAATATTAAACTTTGGAATCTTTGGAGTTCCTATGGTTGGAGCGGATATATGCGGCTTCTCAGCAGACACTACTGAAGAACTTTGTCGGCGCTGGATTCAGGTAACAAACATTGATCCTCAAAATCGGATAGCATCCACAACTTTTTCACTAGACTAAATTTATAAAAGTTACACATGGATAGAGCTGTGATTTTTGGCTACAGGTAAAGAAAGGTTTTAAATTGCAGACACGCTGCGATTCTTATATTTCAGAGAATCGTGGTGATAAAGCCGCAATTGCAGTCGTATAAACATAAAAAATCTTAATGTCACTTTCCACATCGCGCGGTAGGCCTTTCTTTAAAGGACTAAACTTAGATTCAATGTGTGCTGTACTCTTACTTTTTCTAACAAAAAGGACAGTTTTTCACATCCATTCAAAATTGTTGGTGACAGTTACACTATCTGTAAGTTGAGAACAGTAGGAACAGTTTCTATAGAACAGTACCTAAGTTTTTAAAACCCTGATGGAAAATATTTCCATCATTGCATGCATATCTAATACTTTTTTATTTTCTTGAATGTAGTTAGGGGCCTTCTACCCCTTTGCAAGAGATCATTCAGATAAAAGTTCCATCAGGCAAGAGCTTTACCTTTGGGATTCAGTTGCAGCATCAGCTCGAAAAGTGCTCGCCCTTCGTTACCGCCTTCTTCCATATTTCTACACACTAATGTACGAATCAAACACAAAAGGGACACCAATTGCGCGGCCACTTTTCTTTTCATTCCCCGAGGATATCACAACATACGAAATAAACTCGCAGTTTCTATTAGGCAATGGTGTTCTAGTCTCACCTGTGCTACAATCTGGTGCAGTTACTGTTGATGCATACTTTCCTAAAGGAAATTGGTTTGATCTCTTTAATCCTTCAAATTCAGTGAGTGCAGAATCAGGCAAATATGTCACACTTGATGCACCATCTGATCACATAAATGTGCATGTTGGTGAAGGTAACATTTTGGCCTTACAAGGTGAAGCAATGACAACGAAAGCAGCTCGAAACACCGCATTCGAACTATTGGTTGTTTTTAGTGGAAATGGAAATAGTTATGGACAAGTTTATTTGGATGATGGTGAGGCTCTTGATCTAGAAGGAGAGAAAGATCAATGGACACTTGTGAGATTTTATGGTGCACTGTATAATAATGACAGTGTTTCTGTTACTTCTAATGTTACTAATGGAAAATTTGCTTTGGACCAAAAATGGACCATAGAAAAGGTTACATTCTTGGGGATACCTAATTATGGTAGGTTAAATGGAAATGATTTGGCTGAGAGTGAGTTAAATGTTGTGAGTGGAATGAATTCAACGAGGAAAAGAGTTTTGATCACAAAATTTGATAGGTCTTCTAAGTTTGTTACTGTGGAAGTTTCAAATTTGAAACAGCTTATTGGAGAGCAGTTTGAACTGAAGACTAAAATAAGGTAGAAGGAAATTTGAGAATGCAATTTCCAAAAATAATATGTGTTTTCTTAGTAGTTTTACTTCTTTGAAGAGTCCCTTGTTTTACCTTAGTTAAGGTTGCTACAAGGGATCAGAAATAAGTATCATCTAGTATAGTTATATTTGTCTATCAAATCTATATATTATCTCAAGATTTAGTTGATTTATATTATCTCAAGTGTTTCTTTCCTTTTCCATACATTCATCAACATCTGGTTGAATTGTCCCATTTGAGCTTATTGCGCGACAAACATTTGAGATTGTTTACGAGAGCTTATGAAAACAGTTTATGACATATTCATAAATTGTTTTTGGATTATTTGCACAAGCTCTCTATGCTAATCTTGTGAAAACAGTCAGACCTCATTTTATATTTCGCTATCGAAATAGTTGTTTATTAAAAGGAACAATTTTAAAAAAAAATGGGGAAGGAGAAATATTATTAAAATTATGGTGGCGTTAATGTCCATTTTACAATTGTCTCATGAATTTGAACTCCGTCTCTTGCAATTGCAGGTCAGATTATTATCATCGAGCTAACGCCTCATAAACCTATAGAAATAGCTTACATATAAACACTTGTATTGTATGTAATTTTTTATGCTATAAGCTTTGTTTATGACGTGGCAGCCGAGTCAATAACATGGCCGATCCAATAGCTGGCTCAAACCGGTAATGGGTATGGTTCACGGTTGAACCGGCCGGTTCTTAAAACTATGACTATAACTACAAATTTATAGAGGTTAGTTCATGTAGGAGGAAACAAAGAATGAGCCACGTTGACATGAGAGGGACACACGAGGAGAACACACACACACACTACTCAATGGTTTCTCTTGGCGATGTGAGCGCCAAGTGTTTGCAGGTAACACTCTCCATCATTGAGCTGGACTAGTGGTTTTTTCAGTTCGATCAACCTTTGCGATCATATTAATAGAAATTTATAATATAAAAATCTGCTATCATTAATTATGTTTTTTAATAACAAAAAGAACAAGAAAAATGGTGATTGCCCATCTTTGTCTAGTAGTCAATTTACATAGTCGCCATCATATTAACTATTGTTAGTAGAAAGAGTTAAGGTCACCTCCTTTCAAGTAGGGTTAGTTTAAAGATGGATCATATCCTTTCAAGTGGTGGTCCTCTCAAAAAAATTGTTAGTACAAAGAGTTAAGGTCACCTCCTTTCAAGTAGGGTTAAAATACTACAGTTAAAAATCTTCTCACAAAGGAGAATTTAGTAACATTTGCAATAAAAAAAGAAGAAAAAAAAAACTATTGTTACTTCTTAGTGGAAAATGTTAGTAACAATGTCATCTTATCTTTTAAGTCAACATGGCTTGTCTCCATCATTCATTGTTTTCTCCTAGATCAACCAATCTTGTATACAAAACATAAATTGATGATTATTTTCAATTGTCTCCCACAGACAATAAACACATCAACACAAACAAAATGGTTACAAGTCCAAGAACTAAAACCAGCAACATTCTACTACCACTACTAGCTTTCTGTTTCAATGTTTTTGTCATCTTATCCCAAACTGTTGCAGATTCACCATCAAAAGAAACACAAGTTGGTTATGGCTACACAATCATAAGTGTAAAAAGTGATCCAACAGGAAAATCTTTGTCTGCTAACCTTAAACTCATCAAATCCTCCTCGGTTTTCGGACCCGACATTCCACTTCTCAACCTCAGTGCCAGGTAACTAACTAACTAACCAACAACCAATCATAGTTTATTGTTTTTTTGTTGTCCTTTTTATTTTACTAGATTGTTTTTTTGTTTCAAAAGCAATCAAACATATATAATTATATGATTATATCCATGTTTCTATTTATGAGTAAATTATTAAACTTTTTTTGGTTCAAAATAAGACTAAATTTTCAACTCTGAATTGCAGTTTTGAGGCCAAGGATAAATTAAGAGTAAGAATCACTGATTCAAATAATCAAAGATGGGAAGTTCCAGAAGAATTGATTCCAAGAGACTCATCATCTTCATCTCTATCTCATCATTTTCGTCAACAAAATTCGCAAAACTCAAAATACATAATTACACATCCAAACTCAGATCTTATCTTCACACTCCACAACACAACTCCATTTGGTTTCACTATCACGCGTAAATCCAACAAAGATATACTCTTTAACACTTTACCAGAAGACCCTTTAAACCCTGAAACATTTCTAGTCTTCAAAGAACAGTACTTGCAGATTTCTACCTCTCTGCCTTCAAAAAGAGCTTCTCTGTATGGTTTTGGAGAGCATACAAAGAGTTCTTTCAAGTTGAAACCAAACCAAACTTTCACTCTTTGGAATGAAGATATTGGTAGTTCTAATGTTGATGTGAATCTTTATGGCTCTCATCCATTTTATTTGGATGTGAGAAAGGGTTCATCTGATGGAAGAGTGAAAAGTGGGACTACACATGGTGTTTTACTTCTTAATAGTAATGGAATGGATGTTGTTTATAGCGGTGATCGTCTTACTTATAAGGTGATTGGTGGTGTTTTTGATTTGTATTTTTTTTCTGGTTCATCTCCTGAATTGGTTTTGGATCAGTATACTCAGTTCATTGGTAGGCCTGCTCCTATGCCTTATTGGTCTTTTGGTAAGTCCAGCACGGATTGTTGAATTTTTCATTCCTTTTTATCATTGTAGTTTGAGTTGTGTTTTACTTGTTGAAACTCAAGTGTTTATAGCAAGTTATAAGGTGTACAATTTTAATAGGCGGTCAACCGTGGATCGGTACTTGAAAATCGTTTGAAACTTCAACAATGACTGATATTGGTTCTCGGGAGTAGAATTTCATATTCCTCCTTATTGTAACATCTGAGATGGTGACCTTATTGGTGTCAATTTGGAACAAACAAGATAAAATAGATATGTGTGGCTCAAAACTCAACTTATATTTCTGTCAAAGTGACACCGATAAGGTCACCCACTCAGTCGTGGGGATGATGAGTCCCGTCAGATGTCATTGGTGTTTTGAACAAATTTTCAGGTTTCGGTCCAACAGTCGACCTTCTATCAAGGTGGTCTACTGAATTTTTTTTCTTCTAGTATTTATATATGACAATAACATGGTTCTACTGAATGGCCTATGCATAGATGATACAAAAAAATTAAACCATATAAAGGTCTATAGTCATTGAATTGTACTTTATGAAATTTCTATACTTTAGTCCAGGCATTCAAATCTAACACCAGTCTATTGCAGTTGTCTTTCTATTGTATTCATCTGATTCATTATATCAAATTCCAATGGTAATCCACAAATATTGTAAACTCTTTGTGAAGGTTTTCATCAATGTCGATATGGCTACAAGAATGTAAGTGATGTCGAAGGTGTGGTAACCAACTATGCAAAAGCTGGCATACCCCTTGAAGTTATGTGGACAGATATTGATTACATGGATGCATATAAAGATTTCACACTAGATCCTGTTAATTTTCCGCAAGACAAGATGATAAATTTTGTTGATACCCTTCACAAAAATGGTCAGAAGTATGTGCTTATCTTGGATCCAGGTACCTAATTCTAACACCATAAATTATCTTCCAAACTAAACATACTATACTCAATTGCTGTCAAATAGAAGTAGTAGCAGAGCTACAACATAGCGGATTTTGATGATTCCGCAACACTATCCTAGTTTTACTATTAGTGCAATCCTAATCCGGCTATTTGCCTCTAACACTATCTTCTATTTCACATAAGGGATTTTTGGCCTTCTGCTATTTTCCGTAATACATCATTGATAACGCTGTTCTCCTCTTAACGTTTCAAATATCTATGCATATGTGATATTTCATTGATTTGAGACAAATTTTGTACACAGGTATCAGTATAAATACTACATATGCAACCTATGTTAGAGGTTTGCAAGCTGATGTATATATAAAGAGAAATGGAGTCAACTATCAAGGTGAAGTTTGGCCTGGACAAGTTTACTATCCTGATTTTCTTAACCCTCATAGTCAACAATTTTGGGCTGAAGAAATCAAATTATTTAAGGACGTTCTCGCTTTTGATGGTCTTTGGCTTGACATGAATGAGTTATCTAATTTCATAACTTCACCGAACACACCACATTCTAATCTTGACAACCCTCCTTACAAAATTAACAGTTCTGGCGTTCAACGACCAATTAACGAGAAAACTGTTCCGGCAACATCTTTACATTATGGTAATATCACCGAGTATGATTCTCACAATTTGTATGGACTCTTAGAATCCAAAGCAACTAATAAGGCTTTGGTAGATATAACCGGTAAAAGGCCATTCATTTTGAGTAGATCAACTTTTGTTAGCTCTGGCAAGTATACTGCTCATTGGACAGGAGATAATGCTGCTACATGGAATGATTTAGCATACTCAATCCCATCAATATTGAACTTTGGAATCTTTGGAGTTCCTATGGTTGGAGCGGATATATGCGGCTTCTCAGCAGACACTACTGAAGAACTTTGCCGGCGCTGGATTCAGGTAACAAACGTTGATCCTCAAAATCGGATAGCATCCACAACTTTTTCACTAGACTAAATTTATAAAAGTTACACATGGATAGAGCTGTGATCTTTTGCTGCAGGTAAAGAAAGGTTTTAAATTGCAGATACGCTGCAATTCTTATATTTCAGAGAATCGTGGTGATAAAGCCGCAATTGCAGTCGTATAAACATAAAAAAAATCTTAATGTTTCTTTTCACATCGCGCTGTAGGCCTTTCTTTCAAGAACTAAACTTAGATACAATGTGTGTATTACTCTTCGTACTTTTTCTTACAAAAAAGACAGTTTTTCACATCCGTGCAAAATTGTTAGTAACAGTAGGAACAGATTGTTGGAAAATAATTTCATCATTACATGCATATCTAATACATTTTTATTTTCCTGAATATAGTTAGGGGCCTTTTACCCCTTTGCAAGAGATCATTCAGATAAAAATTCCATCAGGCAAGAGCTTTACCTTTGGGATTCAGTTGCAGCATCAGCTCGAAAAGTGCTTGGCCTTCGTTACCGTCTTCTTCCATATTTCTACACACTAATGTACGAATCAAACACAAAAGGGACACCAATTGCGCGGCCACTTTTCTTTTCATTCCCCGAGGATATCACAACATACGAAATAAACTCACAGTTTCTATTAGGCAAAGGTGTTCTAGTCTCACCTGTGCTACAATCCGGTGCAGTAACCGTTGATGCATACTTTCCTAGAGGAAATTGGTTTGATCTCTTTAATCCTTCAAATTCAGTGAATGCAAAGTCAGGAAAATATGTCACACTTGATGCACCATCTGATCACATAAATGTGCATGTTGGTGAAGGTAACATTTTGGCCTTACAAGGTGAAGCAATGACAACGAAAGCAGCTCGGAACACCACATTCGAACTATTGGTTGTTTTTAGTGGAAATGGAAATAGTTATGGACAAGTTTATTTGGATGATGGTGAGGCTCTTGATATAGAAGGAGAGAAAGATCAATGGACACTTGTGAGATTTTATGGTGCACTGTATAATGATAGTGTTTCTGTTACTTCTAATGTTACTAATGGAAAATTTTCTTTGGACCAAAAATGGATCATAGAAAAGGTTACATTCTTGGGGATACCTAATTATGGTAGGTTAAATGGAAATGATTTGGCTGAGAGTGAGTTAAATGTTGTGAGTGTTAAGAATTCAATGAGGAAAAGAGTTTTGATCACAAAATTTGATAGGTCTTCTAAGTTTGTTACTGTGGAAGTTTCAAATTTGAAACAGCTTATTGGAGAGCAGTTTGAACTGAAGACTAAAATAAGGTAGAAGGGAATTTTGAGAATGCAATTTCCACAAATAATATGTGCTTTCTTAGTAGTTTTACTTCTTTGAAGAGTCCCTTGTTTCACCTTAGTTAAGGTTACAACAAGGGATCAGAAATAAATATTATCTAGTATAGTGTCAAAAGGGCTATGAAGCTCAAGTATAGTTATATTTGTCTATCAAATTTATATTATCTCAAGTGCTTCTTTCAGATCAAGTACAAATAATGGGACAATTCAACCAGATGTTGATGAATGTATGAAAGTACAAATGTCACTCCCCACTTGGACAATTCTACCAGATATTTGTCTATCAAAATTATATTATCTCAAGTACCTTAAAAATTCAAATTAATTATCTACGCATTCCAAGTAACTAGAAAGTGTGTTAGTAAAGCGTAATCTCATGGATAAGAAGATGGATTACAAGTTAATTTTGTTTAAAAGTGAAAGATATTGTAATTTCCGCCACAATGCACCACCAATGCCAAACCTTCAATTCCCATCCTATGCGAAAAGTGCAATATGTTTGAATGCTAGCATAAAAACCTTGTTCATCACCAATACGACATTCTAATCCCCAATCGCTCGTTCTAACCTCTTCTATGTTGCACCGTGAATCCAAGACATTTTTTAACTATCTTATCCACCGAGTCATTCAAGAACCATTGCTCCCACCGTGAGAGAACAACAAGATCCATGTACATCTCCAATGTGTGCTTCGACCAATTCAAATATTGTGAATACGTTAGGTTCTTCAACCCTGGGAATCCAATCAAACGATCCTTTATGAACTCACGGATACAAGTCGGTATGGTATTTGTGCGATTGAGCTGGAAAATGTTGCAATGATCACCAACACAGAACTTCAACGTGTTTACCTTGGGATCGATGGAAAAGTTGACGAAGAAGGTAGACTTGGGGTATACATCGCTGCGAAGGAGGAGCGTTGTTTCGATCGAGTTTTCACAGAAGGAGGCGGCGGAAGTATCTGTGGTGATATTAGTGTCGTACAGGTTGACAATAAAAATTATATGGTCTAAGTGGAGCTGACAGTCGACGACGAAGCCCACCATTTTACTTTTCTTTTTGAAAAACAATGTAGGGTGAAGAATGAGAACAAGGACACTTATGCATCTATTTATTATGCTCCTTTTGGTGATGAAACATAGCACATGATGTTAATATTCATTTATAATTTGTTTCTTTTCCCACTATAATCTCTTCACACGCGCCCTCTCAATTTCAAAAAGGCCTTCGGTTCGGATTATATAATCCGAGCACCTTGTTGGAGATTTTAGGATTATATAATTTGATCCTTGTTTAACCATATTTTCAATAAGCTTTTCAAATCAGAGGTGTGGATTATTGTTGCATGTCAGGGTTAAAAACAAAACTCCGAGCAAACAGATTAAGGAAACCAAGGATAATGCTCCCTGGTCCAATCTATTTAATACTTTGAACATCTTCTAGTGAATAAAAGGAAAACTCATGTAAACTCTTGCCAAGAAATGTCACTCCCCACTTACTCAATGACTTCAAAATGGAAATAACTTGGCTCATAAAGCATCTATCTTCAAAAGTATTCCACTCTTCGGCCAAATGATGCGACCATGGAGATTATGCTTGTATGCATATAATTAGCTCAATATTCATCTTCCGGAATCATTACATAAATCTTGTCACCTTTGGCACAAGGTTGAGGTAACTGACTCTGTTTCTAGTCTTGATAAAACATTTTAGTTAGACTTTGCTTCAAACTTTTCATTATATTTAGCTCGATATCTCACAAACGTCATTCAAGTCTTGATAAAGCGTTTTAGTTTGACAATGTTTCTTAATGATATGATCTTTTTCTTTCGGTTGTGATTTAAGACAAGCCCAAGAGATTTACACAAGATTGATGGCATTAGTGATGGTGAAAGGAAGCATTGTTTGGTGGTGATTCGGGGTTGTGGATGCTTCGAGTGGAAGTAAGGTCTTTTTTTTTGCAAGGCAATTGCAACTTTCTTTTCAATTCTCAACTTACAAAATCAATATATATATATATATATATATATATAGAGAGAGAGAGAGAGAAATTATGTGCAATTTTTATATTTATACTTTCAAAGTAAATTTTTAAAGGAATTAATTAAAAATGTGGTTTTGCAGTAAAAAAAACGAACTATAATTAACCTTCGGTCAAAATTGGTTCATAGAATGCAATTTGCGGTTTGTGCTGGATTAGGCTTTTGGGCCCAAACCCACCCATGTGTCCATCCCTAGTTAACCTAACTTTAACCTATCATTAGATTAAACCCTTATAAAAGCGGTTGCACTCACTACTTTGACAAAAATAGTGAGGAGAAACGGCGCTTTTGTCATGGTCACTCTATCTATCAGTATTTCTTACATTAGCATAGAGTTGAAAAATCACTATTTCCCTGTTTATTTATCACCCGTTCATATAAAAGATATATTCAATATATGTTGTTGATTTATTAGGTTGATTATGATGATATTCTAGAGATCAAGGGATACATAAATTGCGAATTTATTCAACCCAGGTTGTTATCTCTTATATATACGACAAATTTCATGTTATAAATTATTTCTTTCACTAATGTTTTTTATTTTGGCTTAATTGCACTTTTCCCCCCTATCTTTTGCTAATTGTGCGATTTTGCACCCCCTCTTTTTTTTTGAGCGATTTTGCACTCCATCTTTTGTCAATTGTGTTTTGTTCAAAATCATCATTAAAAGAGAGGAAAAGGGGCTAAAGATAGGGTGCAAAATCGCTCAAAAAAAAAGAAGAGAAGGTGCAAAATCGCACAATTAGCAAAAAGATAAGGGGCAAAAGTGCAATTGAACACAAAGATGGGGTGCAAAATCATAAAGGGGGCAAAAAGATGAGGTGCAAAATTGCTCAAAAAAAAAGAGGGGGTGCAAAATCGCACAATTAGCAAAAGATAGGGGGGAAAAGTGCAATTAAGCCTTTTATTTTTTAGTTTATTTTCTCTTATTGATCTTATGTTGTTTTTCTCTACTAGATCTATGAGCATCGAATCAAAACTTAATGGAGTATCATCACAATTGTGATTGAACGAAAATCATCAACGAAGTCTTATATTTCTACTTCTTATTTGTTGTGCTATGTTTTATATTTTTTATAATAATTTTCAACAACTGTGATTTCTTTGATTAAATATGAGTAAAAATGTGCACATAAATGATGACATGATTTTGTATTTTTTTTTAAAAGGTTGTAATCATGACCTTTTTATACTTATCAATATTTTATCAATATATTTTTATTATTTTACTGATAGATTTCTAACCAAATATGGATTTAGATTGTTAGTCCGCGTACTACTTCTTCAAGGAAGCCTAGACACCCAAAAACACTTTCACTTGAATGGATTTGCAATTGGGATGTCCAAGAACGTTCACGATGAATGGACTGACAATTTAGATGTTGAAGAATGGTCGAGACCTGACGATAGGATTGATAAGGTATGTGGTTAAACTTAAAATACACAATTTTAGTCATATTTTTCATGTATTTGTTTAAATCTGAAGATGACTAATTAATGAAAATAAAAGCATGCATTTAAAATAAACCTATTTATAGGTTCTAGCTAGCTAATTAGTTATTATAGTAAATAAGAATTCTATTCATTTTTTTGTTAAAAAAAAAATCTATTTATTTTCCTTGAAAAAAGAATTCTATTTATCTGCTTGAATTATAATCTAAAGGACATCCGCAATTAGAGTTTTACGTACAAAATAAATGTTTTGAGCGATTGGTTGTACAATAGTTACAAAATTTATCTTCCTTTTAAAAGGTTAAACAAATAAGTATTAAATAAAAGGTTTAAATTTGATTTTAATTCCTTAAATATACCATTTTTTACTTTCAATCCCCATAAAAAATTTTAGTCCTTGCAAAAATACCATAATTGTAATTTTGGTCCTTGATTTTTGTTTTAGATGTCCCTCAGATATAGCTTCATATCAAATTTTGTTCTTATAATATTCATTTTAGTCCTTGATTTTAGGGTGAGAAAATCCACCTTTAATTTATTTGAATTTGAGAAAATGACATATGCAAACTAACTTCAGACATTCAGACATTCGACATCAAATTGATATGAAGTGAAGTGGTGTTACATATGGCATCAAAGCTTCATTGACCATTGTTTGACATAGATTTATATCTTATCTCTTAATCTTAATTATATAAAAGAAAGAAAGTTATGCCATAAAATCCTAAGAAAGTCCTACAATTTTACATTGTTTTGTTCATTGGCACCAAAACTCTAGCATCTCAAACACTACAAGAATAATGACCTTTTGCCAGGGATTTTGACAAGGGTTTGATACCCCTGGCAAATTTGTCAGGGAAAATACCAAGGAAAACTGGTGGCACAAAAGACAGGGATTTGCCCCTCGCTTTTTGTCAAAATCCCTGGCTTTATTTTAGGCGCCAGTTTGAATTTTGAAAATCTAAGGGAATCTCTGCTATGTCAGAGAAAACCGACGGAAAAAGCCAGGGAACTGCCCCTCGGTTTCCGAAATTCAAGGGATTCCCTGCTTTGTTCCAGTTGAGTTGACAAGGGCCTGCCAAAAGCTGTCCGACGCAGGCCTGCCAGGGGCGTAACCCCTCGGTTATTGCTCAATTCCGTCGGTTTTTCCAACCCGTTCTGCACCTACTTCTGCGCCTACGTAAGCTAGGATTTGACCATATATCCGACGGACGTGTCCCTGGGAAAGGCCCTGGTTTTTTCCCTTCCCTATATAAGAGAAGCACCGGTTTTAACTTTCATAGAACCCTTAGAAATTTTTCTTCTCTTAAAACACAACACCTTCATACAAAACATTCATCAAACTTCTATTATTTGGTAAAAAAATTATTCATTTGTTATATGTTTTATCATGATGTTAAATTTTACTACTTATTAATGTTATTTATTTTGTATGTTATTTGCAGCTGTTTTATTTATCCGCCTCCTGTTGTTAGCTATTGCTGCAACTCTTGCTGTTTTTGGATTGCATTGCAGATCTTCTATTGTAAAGCTTCAACAAGTTAGTGATATTTTTTCCTCATAATACTATAACTGATATACATGTTGATGATGTGTTGTATGTAAAATATGCTGATTGTTTGATAAAGTATTTTTTTTTTCGAAAATCTGGAAAAAAAAATAATATCATGATAATTTTATTTTCGTTTTTTAATATTATTATGCATGAATGTTGGTAATTTTCAAAATATATCCATTTTTTTTTTTTTTGTGATGAAATGAAATGCATGTTTTTGTTGTGATAAAATGAATTATACATATGCATGTTTTTTTTTTTTGTGATCAAATGAAATATATATGCATGTTGTTTTAATTTATTGTGATGAAATGAAATATTTGCATGCTGTTTTTTTTTTGTGATAAAATGAAATATATGCATGTTGTAGTAGAATGTTAAAAAAAATATGGTCAAACAATAATTGCTTATATGTATTCTGTTTTTTTTTTTAATAATAAACTTTAATTGTTTTAAAGAAAAATACGAAAGAAAATAGGACTAGTTTAATTAATTTTAGGCAAGTGTCCATTTCGGTACTGTTTTAAGATAAAATAATTAGGGAATATTGTTTTAAAAGTTAAATTGTTTGTTAAACTAAATCTGTCATGGTTGTGTGTTTTCTTTACTATTATGTTATGGTTTGTATGACTTTGGGAGGTTTTCCATGCTTCCCGGCACAATATTTATTTTCCTGCACGGTTTGTAATATTATTAAGTACACTTTCTATTTCATGCCTATTAATTAGACTTATTAGTGTTTGTGTGATTAAACTTTATTTATATGCATTTAATTGTGTTTTAAAAATATTTTTAATTTTTTTTAAATATATATTTTTTAATTAAATTGCTTTTTAACCATTTAATTGTATTACAAAAACAATTTTAAAAAAAATCGATTTTTAAATTAATTTAAATATATTTTATTAATTAATAATAAATACTTTTCGATAAATATAATATTTAAAAAAAAAAATAAGGATGTTTGCCAGGGGTTAAACCCCTCGCATGTCCCTGGTTTTTTGCTGTTCTGACTTGCTTTCCTTCAGTCACTTCAGTCAAAGCCGCCGCAGTCAGAGGTCAATCGTAGTCAGAGGTGCAGGAAAGCTGCAGACGAAAGTGAGGGAACATGCCAGGGGTTCTGCCAGGGGTAAAGCCTGGCGATATACTAGGGGTTCAGCCCCTCGTTTTTTTGTCAGGGGTGTAGCCCTTGGCAAAGTGTTTGCGATGACTGCTTTTGCGAGGCCATCTGCCCCTGGCTTTTTCCCTCACAAATGTCGCGTTTCCCAGGGATTATGTCCTTTTGACAGGGATTTTGCCCCTGGCAAAAGGTAATGTTTCTTGTAGTGAAAATGTTAAAATGATAATTTTATTTTTCTTTGTCCTTCAGCAAAACGAAAGACCATGTCATGACACTTGGTTTATTGCATGGGTTACACTTGTCTTGTTGCATGCATTCATCTTTACACTTGGTTTGTTGCATGTATTCCTCATGAACCAAGTGACATGACTCATGAGGAATACATACAAACAAGTCAAGTGTCAAGAGGAATACATGCATCAAGCCAAGTGTTACCCAGGAAATAAACCAAATGTCATGATTCATGAGGAATACATGCAACAAGCCAAGTATCAAGATGATTGCATGCAACAAGTCAAGTGTTACCCATGCAATAACCAAGTGTCATATTAATGAGGAATACATGCAAGAATCCAAGTGTCAAGAGGAATACATTAGCAATCTAGTGTTATCCATACAATAAACTAAGTGTATGACTCATGGAAAATACATGCAACAAGTCAGGTGTTAAAAGGAATACATGCGGCAAATCAATAGTTACCAATGCAATAAACAAAGTGTCATGACTCATGGGGCCGAATTACAAAAGAAATGTCATTTGTATGAGTATTTGAATCAAAGTGGCCTTGGAATAGAGGAGCATTCACACATTTGATATTTTACGAGAAACAAAACTATTTACAATCACAAATCTCCTCTATTCACAATCCTTTGATGATATAAACATTTGTTATAGACTACCCTTGACAACTTTTTTTTCTTTGTTTTCTTTTTCAATCTTTTCTTTTCATTGTTGTCAAGATAGTATTTTGCAAAATCACCATGTTACTTGACCTCAAGTAAGCCTCCTTTCTCTCCCGAACTTGAACAAAACCCTATAATTTAAATGAGTGCTCCTCTATCCTAAGACAATGGACATAATTTAAATTCAAAGATGAAGGTTTACGGTTCCATGTTCAAGAAAAATAATCAAAATCTGCTTGATGGTTTAGTTTTGAACTGAATTTGGAAAACATAGCAAGTTTGCTAGGCGCACAAGGCTTTCCTAGCAGTACATAATTGATGTAGATTCTGCCATTTTGGATCAGAGGGGCTATCAAATACTCTCTGATCACAAGGTAGGCTATACTTGGTCTAGTAGTTGTGCTCAAAATATAAAAAAAATAATCCTTGATCATTTTTATGCTTTCATACATTTCAAAATAATCGCATGAATAAACATAAAGCGACTGAGTTGAAACAAGTAATTATTGGTCTTATGTGCATATTGTAAAAAATGAAAAGCTTCGTCATATTTAGGTTTGGTTCTAAGTGATTCAAAATTAGAAAATGCTATTGTGGAACAATGCATGAAAAAAGACATGTGTAACATACAAGTTTCACATTCAAGTTATCTGTTAAGAAAAGAAGTAAACATGTACCTTGGCCTCAAAGTTGTTATTATCATCATGCATTTGTTGCTGATTCACTAAGATATCTTGGCAATTGGAGCTTTTGCGTTCATTCATTCATATATATAACCATAAGACTAAGATATTTCACGCACAAACAACTACTTAATTTAAACACAATTAACCGGTGTTCAAGTTGTTTACATCACCACTTAAAATTCAAAACATAGACAGAAACATAAAGTTATATGTCACATATTAAAACATAAATAGTTCGCATATAACACCACAAATTATTTAGGCATATAATTATTAAAGACTAATATTTAAGCAGAATATGAAACCGAGAGCAAGTCAACCATCAATATTTAATGGATATGTTGAAAAGAACCACTGAAAATGTTGAAGGTTTCGTGGATGGGTTGTGATGTATTGCTATTTTGATCCTTCTTTTCAGCTCCGACTGCGGCAATGGAACCATTTAATTTTGATTCATCCTTGGTGGTTCATCGTGTGACTACTTGTGGCGAGAAGAACTAGATAATTGTGACATATTTTTGGATTCTTGAACATCATCATTAACCTATGTTTGATTTTTTTACACGCAATTTTTAATCCAAAATAATAAAAAAAAAATGGGGAAAATAAATAGAAAAAAAAACTATGATTTTCGTGATAGTGAAAACGGAATATTGAAATAATTGGACCTGTTTTTGATGAATTTTTGTAGCTGGAAGAGAGGGTTCATTCGGAGCGGTTTGAAATTGAATGAGTTCTCTTGTTTCTGATTTTCGTGGGAAGAAGAAAAAAGAGGGTAAAATTGAAATTTTTTATGATTTATAAGGGTAAAAGTATAAATGTAGGGTTCAGAAGTAAAATTTTCCAAAGTTAAATGTTTTACCAATCTTATATGTATATATAGAAGTGAAATAGTTAATTTTGAGGCTTTTATTATCGGCCAAAATTTGAAATCTAAATTGAGGGAGTCGCCTTACCTTTAAGCCGAATAAGTTGATGATTATGTAAGAAGTTTTATAATCTGAGTAAAAGAAAATTAAAATGAAACAAATAAAGGAAATTAATATAAGGGAAATTAAAATTAAGAAAAAACATTGTTCAAAAAAAATTAAGAAAAAAAAAAATGAAACTACACCTCAAAATAAAATGAAACAAAAAATCTTATCAAATCTTATTCAATGTCATAAATATGTAAACCAAGAATACCAAAATTGTAATATTATCTTTTGATAGAAATCATGTCCACGCAAAAGTTTATAGGATCACAATTTCATCTCTCCATTGGTTTCATTACTATAACCTTTTAATGTCATACATTTGCATTTATATGTCTCAAACTATCGCAATGGAGCAAATGAGAGCCTAACAAGAGTTTAGGATCACACTCAATCTTGCGTTTTCTTCTTTAATTAAACGGGTTGGTTCTCTACTTTTTTTTCTCTATTTCCTTCCATTCATCTTATCTTGCCTACGTTGTCATATCTTGAAGATGGTATCAATATCTGATTTATGTTCAGAAGGGGTATTATGTTCAGAAAGACCCATGCAGATTGGACCAATCCCCGTGGAAAACTCGAAAGGTTTGTCTCCTTCGATAGTTTTTTATATCTGTATTGTTCTTTTGTTGTATATGCTGAATGTTGCTGATCATTTACGTATGTGTGTATATAGGTTTTTGATAAAGAGAATGAATGTTAAACAATGAATACTTTGAATTATGGCAACTTTGCCATTATAAGACACCATTGTTTTCAAATTCAGAAATCGAGTAGTGCAAAGAAAATTTCCTGCAATATATCACACAGATAATGCAATAGTGCTTCATGTAATAATTTTTTAAGCTAAGGTTAACTAATCAACTCAACCAAATATCTCCCAATGAAATGTTAGACTTGCCCAAAATCTAGCATTGCTTTAATATGTGTTATGCAAACAAGCGACTTGTTAAAAGAGGAAAAAAATTCATAAGTGTTATGTAGAAAAAGTTGTTTTTAATGTGTATTCAATGTGTTGAATACGTTATTTTAAGATAAAATTTTCTCATTAAACTTCTTGGCAAGTGGAAGTGTTCCCTTAACGGCATTTGTTAGCATTTCTCTTATTATATGATTTGTATGACCGTCCTCGTTCTAATTCTTCTCACCAAGCAGTTTCCCAAAGAGTAAAGAAAAGTAAAATGGTGGGCACTATCCTCGACCGTCAACTTCAGGTCGACCATAACATTTACATTGTAAACCTGTACGATACCAATATCATCGTCACAGTTACTTCCGCCGCCTCCTTGGCCGTTGATAATTGGATTGAAACGGCACACTGTCTCCGTAATGATGTCTACCGCAAGTCTACATTCATCATCGGCTTTGCCATCGATCCTTAGGTAAACACATTGCAGTTCTCCCTTGCTGACCGCTGCCTCATTTTCCAGCTCGCTCGCGCAGATACCATACCACAAATTTTTCGTGATTTCATGAAGGATCGTATGATTGGATTCCCAGGTTTCAATAACAAAACTTATTTGCAAGATTTGAGGTCGTCGAAGCACGCGTTGGAGATGTACATAAGTCTTGCTGATCTCAGGCGCTGGAATGGACAATACATGTATGACACGGTGGATGAGTTGGTTAAAAATTGTCTTGGATTCAGGGTGAAGCTGGAAGACGAGGTTATGATGAGCGATTGGAGTGTCGAAAATCTCAATGATGAACAAGTTGTATATACTTGCGTTAAAACTCACTGCGCTTTTCATATAGGAAGGAAATTCCATGTTTGGGAATGGTGGTGCATGTATTAAATATAATTAGGGTTAGTTTTACTAATTTTCTGCAAGTTTTTGCATTCTCAATGATGATTTGACATTAATGTTAGTACATAATTTCCTATCGGTTAACTTGTTTTTTCCTTTGGATCGTGATCCTGTGCTTATTGCTTCTAAAAACATTCCATGTGACAAATAAAAAATCTGATTTTCATTTATCGATTGCATACTACTTGTAACAGAATTTGTTAATGCATAACTAAGGCTCTGTTCAGGGTGGGAGACCTTGATAGGTCTCCTACCGTAAGAGACCTCCTTTTTTTTTGTTTATTTTGTTTGCAAAATGAATATGAGCCACTGGATTAAATCCAATGGTTGAGTAAAAGAGGACAAAAGTGACACTTTTATTATTTCATTCTTAAATCAGGGGTATTTTGATAAAAGTGTTAATCGTTTGCTTCCATCATTTTTTTCGTTTTCTCTACCCACTGTACTGTCCCTTCTCCCCCTCCATTTAGGTACCAGTCACCACTACCACCACCATCCTCATTCTTCTCCATCCACCATAGTAGCACACATGATTCACGAATGAAGCATATCCATTTTCTGAACATGCACAACTATTCATATAACATAGGTCTAATTTTCTTCGTTTATGAAATAGATCACCTGATCATTCTCTTCAAATTTGTACCAATATAATGACATAATGAAATGGCAAAGTCTTCTCATTAGTAATCAATATTATTTTTGAAAGACTAGTGTCGCGTCATTTTTTGGAGATCAAGGCTATTTGATTAGCTTTTGACTCACTAATTTATTTCACGACTGAACATTTAATTTTTAAGAAAAAGGGGAAAAAAGTTCAAACCACCCCATATTGAAAAGATTTAGGGTTCGGGGGTTAGTTACATAAAGGGAAGGTGTTAGCAACTTTTATGTCCGTAGTACTCTACGGGGACCTCTTGGTTTTTATTTAATTTTTGTGCTATAACTTGCTTGCTTATTTTGAAAAGAAAGAATTAAAGTGAAAAAATAAAAACCTAATTATCTACATTTTTTATTGTTTGGAAGGACGAGTGTCCTTTGCCTACGTACCCATGAGGGATCAAAACCTTCTAGTTCGGGGGTAGAAAATGACATTTGATTGGTTTGGTGTTTTTTATTTGTTTTGAAAAAGGTTTTAAATTGAAAAGCCAACTGGCAAATAAAAATTGGTTTGTATTTTTTATGTTTAAAGAAATTGGACATAAAATTAAGTTGATTGAAATTTGATTAAAGAAATAAAATAAAAGGACGATCACTTGACTTAGGATCAAGGTTTGTTATAAAAATGTATTTTTGGATTTTTTTTGTTATTTGCATGTTTTTGTTGTTTTTGGGATAATAAATGAAAATTAAACTAACGGAGCAATAAAAATAAAAGCGCGTGAATTTTTTTGGTGACGTTGGATCACCACAAAATCCCTAATCTATTTTTTTTGCATTTTTTGTATATATATATAAGGCGGTAAAGAACTAAAAGGACACACACACCCACACACTTTTCTTATTTATTTACATTGTACCTAAATACATTCTAATTGCTGGAAAATAAATAAGAATAATTAAAATGCTAAATAGAATAAAATAAAATGGAAAAATGCTAAAAAGAAATAAAATGCAAGAAAATAAAAGAAATGGACAACCGAAGGGACAAAATTTCGAAGGGACTAAATTCCGAAGGTACTTTTTCGAAGGGACTTATTCCGAAGGGACAGAAAAAGAGGGAGAAGAAAAGAATAGCTCGTCAACACAAGCTAAATAGGGAGAAGAGAGAAAAGTTCTTTGACAACTCAAGAGAACTTTTTGTGTGTGAAATTGTGTGGAATGAGGGCTCCATTTATAGGTGAGGAGGTTGATGAAAAAAGGAAAATTGGTTTAATGGAAATGATGGACAATTATGGTGAATTTTGAAAAAGGAATGTTAAAGTTGACACTTGACTTAAATTTTTTTTTAGACCTTGGACATTTTATTTTTGGACCTATTGACACTTTGTTTTTTTTTGGACACTAATTAATTAAAAAGAAATAAAATAAAAATAAAATAAATCTAATACGAAATAAAATAAAAATAAATTATGTAAAGAAAAATAAAATTAAAAGATGGAAAATAAAAATTATTAAATATAAAAATAGTAACTAACCTTAAAATTAAAATTAATAAAAGATGGAAATTAAATAATGAAATAAAAAGAAAATAAAGAGAGAAAAGAGGGTCCGACTCGGAATGAAAAATGAGGTATTTTAAAATACCTCCCTGTCGAATTTTTTTTACTGAAAAAATCAGAGATCGATCAGAGTCAAGTGACATGTGTCAGTGGGGTCTTAGGTCAAAAATTGGGGTATGACAACTAGGTACAAAATCTTGTTGATTGAGATAATAGTTTAATTTCTCCAATCAAATTTTATATTTTAAGAGTTTAATTTCTCCAATCAAATTTTATATTTTAAGAAAAACAATACCTATAATTAAAGATAGAATCTGTCAAAAAAATAAACGAGGATACAAAATCTAACGTAGAATGATCATTAGACATCAATTAAAATATGAACATAAGGACGGTGGTGGGAGATCTGAACAGAACAATGAAAAAGAAAGGAAAAGGAAGAAATAAATAAAAAAAGGAAAGGACAAAAGTGTAAACTTGGATTTAATCCAATGGCTCCTACTCATTTTGCAAAAATAAAAAAAAATAAAAAAAAAGGAGATCTCTCACGGTAGGAGACCTATCAAGGTCTCCCACCCTAGACGGAGCCACATAACTAACTCTATCAAACTTGGTAAACAAAAAAAAAGAAGAAAAAAAACCTCTATCAAACTTGGGGAATAGGTGGCGTTTAGCCTAGGGCAGTTAACTTCTTTCCCATTATGGGAAAGATGAAATTTTTCAGCAAGCTGACGGTAAAATCGGTTGTTCCAATTATATTAAATTTATATTTTAATTATTATAATATCAAAAAAGAATTACTTTTTTTTTTTGTCAAGTAAATAATTTCTACACCTCCCATTCCACACACCAAAAGTCCAAAACATCTACTTCTCTCTCTCGTTTACTCAGCTTTCTTCCCATTTTGATATGCAGGAACAAACAAAGTTAAATCACATCAATCTCTCAGCTTCTCTTCATTTTATTTTTGACAGATTTAGCTTCTCTGTGTTAAATTCCATTTATTCTGTGTGTATTTCTTCATCTCTTTGAAATTATCCGAAAATCATTTCTATTGAACCCTTAATCCAAACTCCATGTTAATCGTGTCTTGAGGAGAATTTTGTTCAGATCTAGAATGAGAGCGTTACTTGATGTCAAAAATCTGCTCACAGATTGCTATTTGAGAAAAGGCAACAACTTCATATAGATCTTAACCCATTTGAGAAAAGTGTTATACTGATATGACTAAAGTATTAAGATCGAAGCTATTATAAACACCAAAATGGAAACACAGTTTTTCTGAGGAGGAAGAAGAGGGAAAATTTGCTTTGCTGTTCATAGATGACTTTTTTTACTCATTTTTTGTCCTGTTTTCTTTCTTTTGTTGAAGGCTAATTGAGAGACCAATTCTAAATACTAAAAAAAATGTTCCAATAGATGTTCCAATTTCTTTTTATTTTACCTTTATCAACATTTTTTTTTTCAATTTATCAACATTTTTTCCCTTTCAAAAAAATAAAAATAAAGATACTGGTAAAAAAATGTTATGCTATCATTCTAATAAAATTACTAACAATATTCAAATATAAATTGGGCCTGCATAAGTACGCACAATCATATATATAACAATGTTTAAGTGAAACTTTTTGTTTTTTGTTGGAAGAAGACATGCTCCAAAAAGTCAATAACAGGTTGCCCTTCTTCAATCCTATCCATTGATTATTATAATCATTATATCTATGGCTAGAAATGAACTTTCCCATGATGGGAAACAACTTTTTTTTCCCATGTTAAACCCCACCTAGGGAATAAACTGATAAATAAATTTTTATCTAACTGTTTCCCTCGAACAAAAACTTGTTTATACCACGTTTAGCTTTAATGCAAGAATTGAATGGTCACTTTTCGGACCTCAGGCGTGTTTGAAACAAAATGAGATTGTACAAGTTTTGATGATAACAAGGTATTGAAGAACAATTGAATATTTTATTATGTCAAATACTATGTTTGGTCCTTTTAGTTTGACAGAATTTCCAAGCCAGTCCGTTAAGTTTTGAAACTTTCAATTATGTCCTCTTAGTTTGACAGAATTCTCGAGTTAGTCCTTTAAGTTTCAAAAGTTTTAAATATGTCATTTTAGTTGATAAATTATTTAACCGTTACCCCTGCTACCAGTTAATAATTAACTGATGCTGATGTAGTCGTTAAATTGTTGACTTTGATCAAAATGGTGGCTTTTAAAAGCTTCAGGGTGTCAAAACGTTACGTTTAATCGTCACAAATGATCATTCTAGCACTATAAATGTCGTTTAATAGTGGTAGAAAAACATTTGTTGTTGTAAATAGCTGTATTTCTAGCACTATAAATGATCATTTTGAAACGGAGGGAGTTGTATAAAGAGTAAATAGGCAATTACCCCCTGAAATTGTTAGTTTCGTCAATTACCCCCTAAAATTAACAAAACTTCAATTACCCCATGAAATTCACAACGTTAATCAATTTACCCCCTCCGTCAAATTTTTCTGTTAGTGAACATGAAGTTTTACAAATACCCCCTTGAAGTTTTGCGCTTATGTGCAAAATGTCCCCAAACTTAAAAATTTATATTTTTTTCAAAGGCAAACAATTAACCTTATTCTTTCTTAACCATGTTTTATTTTTATGGAAGAATCTATATACTCTATTAAAATTGATGCCATATGAAATTCCCATTTTGTCCCTGGAATGGGCATTTAAGTAATTTTCTAATTGGTGGGTTTGGTTTGGTGCCACCTCATCTTTTTATGCCAAATTTCCCATTTTGCCCCTCACCAATTTTTTAAATTATTTTTTAATTTTTAATAACTTTTAACTATTTTCCAATTTTTATGTTTTTAACTATTTTTCAATTTTTTCTCCCAAATTCAGTTGCTTCTACATTGCCGTTGTGGGAGATTAAGGTATCGTTTGACCCGGCTTTTTTCCAAATTCTCTACATTTTTAAGGAGAAGTTAGGTCAAACACAATATCAATTATTTTAATTTCAATATTGTTTAATCATCACAACCTCACAGATATATTTATTCACGTTGTCATTTAATGATATCAAATATTTTTATTTCCTTTCTTCAACCTCGCGAATATACACACACATTAATGTTTAGAGTAATATTATATGTCTGTTTGTCTATTTTTTTGCTACGATAATGCATATAATTTTTTTTTGGTGTTGCTTGGTTAGGTGCTACCTCACCGATTTTTTTATTTTTTAGTTTTAACTATTTTTCAATTTTTTCTCCCAAATTCAGTGGCTTCTACATTACCGTTGTGGGAGATTAAGGTATCGTTTGACCCGACTTTTTTCCAACTTCTCTAAATTTTTAAGGAGAAGTTGGGTCAAACACAATATTAATTATTTTAATTTCAATATTGTTTAATCATCACAACCTCACAAATATTTTTATTCACGCTGTCATTTAATGATACCAAATATTTTTATTTCCTTTCTTCAACCTCGCGAATATATACACACACATTAACGTTTAGAGTAATATTTTATGTCTGTCTGTCTGTTTTTTTGTTACGCTGATGCATATAATTTTTTTTAGTGTTGTTTGGTTAGGTGCTACCTCACCGATTTTTTTAAACTATTTTTCAATTTTTTTTTATTTTTAACTATTTTCTAATTTTTTTCTCCCAAATTCAGTTGTTTCTACACTGCCGTTGTGGGAAATTAAGATACCGTTTGACCTGGTTTTTTTTTTTCAACTTCCCTATATTTTTAAGGAGAAGTTAGGTCAAATACAATATCAATTAAGTACTTTCTAAAAAATGTACCTTTTTTAATGCATAAAATTGAATGCAATGAACTTTGACCAAAAGTTGTTGAATGCTTCTTCAAAAAACTACTTCTCGACAATTTATTTCACAAGCATCTCTCTTCAATTCACGTTGGGAACCTTTTTTTTTATTTTTTAATATTATACTTCAATATATTTTTTTCTTCCATTTAATTTGAAGCGTTCAATTTAATTTTTTTTAAGGAGGTTCCATTCAATTTTATTACCTTTTTTTCAAAGGAATTTTATTATCTTTTTATCACTTATAATTTCAATATCGTTTAATCATCACAACTTCACAAATATTTGTATTCACGCTGTCATTTAATGATATCAAATATTTGTATTTTCTTTCTTCAACCTCGCAAATATATACGCACATACACATTAGCGTTTAGAGTAATTCTTTATGTGTGTCTTTTTTTTGTTACGTTAATGTGTATAATTTTTTTTAGCGTTGCATAATGCGTATGATTATTTTTATAAAATTTAAATTTTAATTAAAAGTAAAATTGTAGATGTCTTTTCTTCAAAAAAAGGTATAGATGCCTAAAAAGGTATATATATATATATATATATTGCACCTTTATATCGTAACAAACTATGCATATCATTTTCATGTTCAAAAAAATTAAACATGTCTGTTTCCATGACACCAACAATGTAACAAATATAATATCATATAATATAAATTCTTATCTTTTTGAAAGACACAAAAAATATGGTATTCTTATAACGAAATTTGTTATAGAGTATAATTGAAATAGAAAAAATCAAATATTTTGATATTATTTATATTATTATTCCAGACTCCTTAAATTGTTTCTCCTATTCAAATATTTAACAAGTTATTTATATGATGATACTAATTTGTATTCATGTTACACAAAATAAACGTTATTGAGTAAATATCGTATTTGTAAAAAAAATATCTTTTATTTTTTTAACATTTTTAGCCTTCATAAATTATTCTAAACATTTTATTTATTTATTATGTTAATTAATAATAAATTCAAAGTTTTGTCCTCATGAGTTTAGCTCAGTTGATAGGAACAATGCATAAATACATGCCAAGTCCGGAGTTCGAACCCCAGACACCATATAAAAAATAATAAATTCAAAGTTTGTACAATATTTTGCCAAACAACATTAAACTTAAATAGCTTTAAAACTAACAAAACAAAAAAACCAAATAACTTTAGTTTCTTTCTTAAAGACCTTTATTTTTACTTTGTTTTGAAGTAACTTTTAGACTGTAAAAAACCTTGACCAATCGGTATCTAAGTTCAGTCGGGAACACTGTTTCACTTTCTTCTTCATAAGAGGTCATTTTCTTCGTCCTCGTGAGCTTAGCTTAGTTGGTAGGACAATGCATAAAATATGCAAGGTCCGGAGTTCAAACCCCGGCCACCACAAAAAAAAAAAAAAAAAGAAGGTCATTTTCTATCTTTTTTCATGGTTCTGAGACCATGCATGACTTGAGTTGACTGATTTTTATGGCTTAAGGGCTTCATTTTTCGACACCGTTTTAGTTTTTGCTTCATCATAGATGGTTTTCTTCCTTTTTTCATGATTATGCATTTTAAGGATTTTTTTTTTTTTCCTGTTGTTATTGGATTATGTACCAAAATTTGTTATGTTGCATGGCTGTAGAAAAATCGTCTTTTGTTATGTGGAGTATAGTAGAGGTCATGATGACTGAATTTTAACTGATGGTAAGGTTTTGACACAATTGTTATTTTAGCTTCTGGTACAGGAGTTGAAAATAATTGATGCATTTCAATTATTTTAGTTTTTGTGAGTAATCCTAAAGCTGTAACAGTTTTCATATTTTATTTATTCTTTCGTATATCATTGAGCCGTGCAAAAAGTTGATTGGTGTAAATTTGTTTTGATCATATCATTGGGGTCCAGAAAGTTGATGATAGAAATTTGTACATTTAAGATCAGGTTAATTTGATGATACAAAAATTGATCACATAGAAATATGTTAGCTTCTTTCGATATCAGAATGAACAAAGGGAATAAAATTAAATGATGTATTATTGTATTTCTATATATGAATTTCAATGTCAAGGGATTATGACTACATTAAGTATCTCAAAAATGATTTAGACGTTTGGAAAATAGGATTTGGAGTACTGGATTCTTGAATTGTGACTGGTAGTAATGAGAATCAACATATGAAGCTCATTATTTGTGATGCAAAGGTTAGATAAGTTAGTTAAGATTTGTAGTAATTTCTTTTATGATTTATCAATGTTACTTATTAGTATACATTTTGATTTATTTATATTTTTTGGTTTCTTTCTCGGATTTAGGGTGATCGAGTTCATGTAATAACTCGATATAGAGATTTAGAGCATTGGGAATATAGTTGATGTAACATTATGGATAAAATACTTTGTAGCTTTATCATTTACCATTTATTTACCTTGAATTCTTTGCTTCTATTTTGTAGTCAATGACAACGCAAATAGATGTAACAATTGGTCAGGTTCGAGGCTGCTCATCAACCTACATCATCCGGTTGTTGAAAAGTTTAAGACTTAGTAAGTTTGCATTATGATTTCACAATA
Organism: Medicago truncatula; assembly: GCF_003473485.1. NCBI lineage: Eukaryota > Viridiplantae > Streptophyta > Magnoliopsida > Fabales > Fabaceae > Medicago > Medicago truncatula. Next base: position 11,957,446 of record NC_053043.1, on the reverse strand, counting down.
CAGTGTTAGAGTAACTTATTATTTCACAATCTGATTTGATTGTTTATTGACCATGTTTCTTGAATTGTTGTCGTGAACTTAACACTTCTCAAGCTCAGATAGATTAAAAAGTAAAGTTTAAAAAGTACTTCGTAGAACGATTTTTCCAATCTGTCTCAAGTTAGGCCAATTGATGAATCTATAAACTTAGTCAAGGTCTGTTTTTTTTTTTTTTTTTTTTTATGCACAAACATGCTTTGAGTTTTTTTACGCACAAATTAAAAATGCATATTGCACTATTCTTTATTTCACGTGCATAATTTGTGTTAGGATACATACTCCATCACTATTTGGAAAAACAACTAAATTCAATCCTAACCAGTTTGGATGGTATTATGAGAGTTGCACCAAATGTTCGAAGACATCAATGTCAAATGGTGTTAGCTATAGATGCACATGCGGGAGTGATGCTTAATTTTCATTTGTTTCAAAAATGTTAATTGGTCAACGGGGTACATATAATGCACATGCATGCATTTCTCTAGACTTTATAGGAAGATAATAGAAAGATAAATTAGAAGTCATGGTACATTTTCTTTAGCTTAAAATCAGTTATGTTACCTTCATTTCATAAGTTATATATAACTATATTCGCATACATCTTATCCATGTTAATATGCATTAGATTAATATTACAGTTATTTCCCTGTTTAGCATTTCCCAAACTAGGTGTCAAGAACAATTCTGAAAGGAAAGCGCAAAATAATCACTCTCATTGATGAACAAACATAGAGAAAGTATAAGTGTCGCCTCTATGCAATTAGAATCCATTGATTATAGGTATTTAATATGCTTTTTTTTTGTTTTGTTTGCTTGATCACTATAGCCAAATATGATTTCATTTTTGATGATGCCGTTTATTTGTTTATAGTGTTTCTTCAATAATTTTTGTGAATTTTGCGGTTTTCAAACTCAGAGTCATAACTTCAAGCCTGATAAAAAAATTATAGAGAAACTCAATGAAATCCAATATTTTTTTTGGTCTAAATTGTAACAAAAATAAGTTTAAACAAATTGTTAATTCTTTAATAAATTTATTTCTATACCCTTTACTCTTTTTAATTCTTTTATCAATCATCACAAATATTAATGTGTATTAAAGACTTGATAAAGTTTTCATAAATATTTTGATAAAGATTTATAATGTTTGTGCAATATTCATTAATTTGCTCATTTTTCTTTTAAAATATTTTTTTTTATAAAATACGTTATTAAACCCGTGCAACGCACGGGTTTGTAACTAGTACACTATTATAAATAATACATGTAGGACACTTGTGATTAGATCTAAGTAAGAAGTTATGAACTAACTTAAACAATAATAAATTAAAATAAATATAAATATAATACATTGAATATTAACTTAGAATACACTTCTTCAAAATAATTCTAGTCTTACTATATAAAATAGAGGTTAAAAAGGTTTTACTACCACAAAATGAACGTACAAAGGAGTTTTTCCTAGGGTAAGATGATTTCACACATTTGCACCAACATATAAAAAAAAGTTGAAAAAGGAATGTGAAATTTTAAATTACGGTTGGAGTAGTGACTGCCATTACGATGCAAACCTCGATATTATCGAGAAATACAGTTAAATGTTGCCACAATTATGGTTATGATGTCGTTGTGGATACATCTAAAACTTTTATATCACGGTTGCAGAAATAATCACCAAGAATATTCAAACGTGATCAACAAAAATAAAGGAGAATTGCAAGAAAATATTATTTCTTGGGAATATGAAATTGATCCAAGCATAGATTAGGACAAATTGAGTGGAAAAAAAATGAGAAGATATAAACATTTGATATCATGCTTCACCCCACTTTTTTTCATCCAGCCACAATAAAAAAAAAAGAAAAGAAATAATATAAATTATTAAGTTCGGGGGCATTTTTCACATAAGTGCAAAATTTGAGGGGTATTTGCAAAACTTCATGTTCACTTACAGAAAAATTTGACGGAGGGGGTAAGTTGATCAACATTGTGCAATTTCAGGGGATAATTGAAATTTTGTTAAATTTCAGAGAGTAATTGACGAAACTTACAGTTTCAGAATAATTGCCTATTTACTCTCATATAAATTAAACTGCTTCGTAAAAATTTTAGCTTAATGATTTTCATAGTTTTCATACTACCTCCGTCCCTAATTATAAGACTCTTTTGAGAATTTTTTTTTGTCTCTTTTTATAAGACCCCTTTTCTATTTCCAACTACATTAATTATTTCTTTACATACATGCTCCTATTTATTATACATCTTTTTTCTTCAATCAGCAATAAATAGAATGTTGAAAACATAAGCCAACCCTCTTTCTTAAAGGATAAAATTGTAAAAACAATAGTAATTACAAACATATTTAATACAAATATCCACTATCTTAATTCCCGTTATTTTTTCAAAAGGGCCTTATAATTAGGGACGGAGGTAGTAGTTAAGAACGAGTCAAAAGAATGAAGATAAAGTTAACGGGTGAAGATCCTCTCCATTTATCAAAATAAATGGAGTTTTACAAGTTGGAGAGAGATAGACACAAAAAATAGATGTACCACTAAATGAGTCTCACCATCATGGATTATATTTTACTTTTTCCAAGATTTTATTTATCTTTGTCTCTCTGAAATGAAATGGAGAAATGGAGAGATCCTAACCCAAAGTTAACAGAAGAATCTAAACAAAACCCAGGAACAGTTAGAAAACAGTGAAGGCAGCAGGAAGGGTTTAAGAAAGCATAAACACCACTCTTCCCCCTCCAATTACCACTATTCAACCATGTTGTTCACTCGCTGCAACAATCTCAGAATTCTTCCTCTCATTTCTATCTCCTCCAAAGGTTCTCTCTCTCTCTCTCTCTCTCTCTCTCTCTCTCTCTCTCTCTCTCATTTTTTGTTTCATTTTCCGATTTCACTAACCTAACTTCATTATTTTCAGCTTTGTATTCTACTCACTTTATCGGCGATAAACCCGTTCTGGTAACTCTTAACTGATTCCATTTTCTCTTTTAGTAAATCTTTCGAATCAAATCAGTTATTCAATTTCTTTGTTGAATTTGTTGTTAATCAGGTTCGTGATTTCATTCATTCTGCACTTTACCATCCATTACACGGTTACTTCTCCCAAAAATCTCGTTCCGTTGGTGTTCTTCCTAATACTATCAAATTCAATCAACTTCAAGGTTAGTTAATCACCTTAATCACTTTCATTTTTTGTTAATTAATCAATTAAGTAAGTAATTCGTAATGCAACTATAATTATGTTGATTAATCTTGTTTATGAAGTTTAATTTTGAATGCCAGTGTCTTAAGTGTTGTTAACTCAAACCTGGAGTAACATGCTGACATTTTAGATTTAGGTTATGTTTGGATAATCAACTTAAATAAGCACTTATAGCACAAGAACTTAGGGCCTGTTTGGATTGGCTTATTTGGTCTTATTTACTGGCTAAGGTCTGTGAGACTGTTTGGGAGAACATTTGAAAACAACTTATGACATTTTTCATAAACTTTTTTTAACTTATTTTAATAAGTTCTTCAATATAGGTTATGAAAAGAGCTTATAATATTTGTTAATAGAAATAGCTTATGTAAGCTTATGCATAAGCGCTTATCATGACAAGTGTTTGTGCTGTAAGCTGAAAATAAGTTGTTTATCCAGACAGGTCCTTATTATATAAGTGGTTATGTATGAGTTAGTTTTACAGCAAAAGATAAAATAGAGTTAAATTGTTTTCATATAATTTATAAGCTGTTTTCATTACTTATCATGGAGAGGTTAAAAAAATAAGTTGAAAATAACTTATGGATATAGCGTAAGCTTTTTCTATAAGCTCTCACAAATGCTTATGTAAGTAGATGAGGTCAAATAAGGCTATGCAAGTAGGCTCACAAATTAGCTCATGGAATTATGAAGCATTAGCGATTATGTAGTAGCTTGCCATTGATTTCAAGGTTCAAACCTATGTGAACCAAATTGGCTTGAGGCTCTAATGCCCCAAATTTTGGTGGAAGAATGTGAGATTGTAGTACGGTACTATGGTCACGGTTTCATTGATTTAGATTGGAAGGGTCTAGTGAGCTTGTTTTGAGAAATAAAGGAGCAACTAGAAAGTAATGGAGGTGACAGTTGAAAAGTAGCAAGAAAGTTTGGCTTACATTACATGATATGATTTTTTTTGCTTTATGATCTTGTTCTGGTGGAGCTGTTGCCATTATAGCCAGGAAATATTGACATCCTCTTGTTTCCTTGTGATTTCTATAAGTGAATGGAGCCAGTGTTGTTTATTATACCAATACTCTATTAGGAATGAATGACACCTGGTTTGGTTATTTTGGCAGTTGGTTATAAGCCATTAGTTTGAGAAATTGACTTTTCAGTGTTTTTCTTTTGGATGATTTCTGTTTGGACATATTTTTCATTTTCTGGATGAACATTTTAGAATTTCCAACCAAATTTCTCTTGTCATCTATTGAAGACATTGATAAACATTACTATGAACATTGATTACTGTAATTTTCCATTGGTATGTTGGAACTTCTAATGTTGCAGTGGTGAAAAATTTCAGGCCGAAAAGCTTATATGAAATATTTGGATAATATTTACAAGCAGAGTGACATATCATGGTTTACTCCAGTGGAGATTTTTAAGGTAAACATTCCACATGAGATATTTTTCTACCCAACTTGTATAATAATATGATTCAAAATGTGGTTATGATAGTTGTCAGTATGGGAGGGAGAAAATTGTTAAAAATCGTTAATTTAGTCAAGAATTTATAGTTTTGATGAACTTTCAACCTTTAATAGTTATTAGGTCAATTGCATCTTGGGGTCCTGTAAGTTTAATGTTTGTACCAGATCAGTCCTTTAAGTTTTTTTAGTTTCAAATTGGTCCTTGATGTCAATAAAAGTATGCACCTAGTCCTTTAAGTCATAAAAAATGTGCACCGTTACCCTCTTTCAATCAAACTCATTTAAAAAATGTTTATGTGGACGTTTAGTGCTATGTTGGTAGGTCCAAATTCACCGCTCTTAAAGCCAGGGTTCGTAGGTGTATTATTATTCAGTCTTGGTTTGAAACAAAATTGATCGATTACTTGATTTATAATTTTGTTGATGAAATATTTATCTGTAAAGTTAGGATTGAATTGGAAAATAAAAAAAATTGTATGTAAGTAATCATGTTTGGGTATCATTAACACTTTTTGGACCTTCCACCCCAATGTTAAATGGTTATGTGAGCACTTTTTAAGGAAGTTGGATGAAAAAAGGAACTAATTTGTTACCAAAAAAATAATAAAGGATTAAGTTGTTCACTTTTACTGACATAAAGGACCAATTTGAAACTAAAAGAACTAGAAGGACTAATTTGGTACAAGCGTTAAACTTAACGGACCCCAAAATGCATTTGGCCTAGTTATTATTGTGGTAAAGTTCAACCTTTCTGTCAAGGGGTTGCAAGCAATATAAAATTATAAATTTGTTTGAGGGATCAATTGGTTCTATTTCAGGGCTGTGAGAAATACCTGCAAATTTGGGGTTATATACAGTGTTTAGGTCGAGGGAAAGTTGAAAAAACAATAAATAACCGTTGTTGAAACCATAATGTTCTAACACCTCCTTAGAGTCCTTATCGTACCATCATCTCTATGGACTGATAACGCTATTTTTTTTCTTCATTTGGTTTATGCTACAACAGTTGTCTGCAATGTAGTCAGGGTCGAGATTTTAAGTAGGACTGGTAGGCTGGTGAAAGATCGTAGACACGAGGGTCGTAACTCGTAACACGATTCGTATATAGGATCAATAGGCTGTTGATAGAGTTGAAGGTTGAAAGATGAAACAGAGGAACCATGACAAAAACAGAGAAAACCAGCCCAACTCGTTTTTTTATACTGTCATGAGCAAAAATAGAGGAAACAGAGAAAGCAGAAGAAAAACAGAGCAAAAACAATCCTATGCAAAATCGACACGTATGGTCATACGATCCTACGACCCGGCACTTGACCCTGATTACATTGGTTGTCTGTATGATGATATTTATATTAACTGCAGACAGAATGGTACTAATTCCAATCAAATTTCTGTTAATAAATTTAACACAGACTTTATCTTGTTGTTTCTCATTGGTATTTTTTCGTGAAGTTATGAGTTTGTTGCTTGCCATGTTTTTTAAAAAGAAATTTGTTTTGAACATTGAGTTAGCTGTTCTTAAAAGAGTATTAATTGCTGGCTAGGAAGGTTAGGTGGCATTGGAATGGTACACACATTAGAACAAGAAATACTGGATCCCCATTATTGATATAAAGCATAGTCATGGCTTGTGAAATACATTATATTGCACTTCATTCTGTTTATTGAAACTGTAAAATTTTCATCGATTAAAACAGAAATTGTAAAGTATTTTCATTTTATTTTGATTTAAATAATCTGCGGGCAGGATAGTATACCTTGGGATGCTAAACTTTATCCTCTTTTTGGGGTGGAATTGATCATTGTGTAAGTGCACAATCAAATCAAGCACATATCAGGCATGAGCTTTGGTATGCAATTTTTCTGGACCCCATATATGTTTTTATTTATTTTTTATTTTTTTTATATGTATTAAAATCTAATGAAATGAATATTTGCTTGAAACTGTTGTGGAATCTTATACTTCATATTTTTTGTATTTCTAATTTCTTGAACATATAAGTTGATGCGTTGCTTTAGCTCTTTCATGCTCTGATTTTTTATTTTGCTTTTGGAAGCCTTGGTATGCCCATGCTATTGCTGAAGCCATCATGCGCACTGCAAATTTCTCTGTTCCTCTGAAAGTAAGGTTACTGCAATTTATGCACGAGATCTTTGTTTCATTCTAGATCTGGCCTTTTTACCCATCTATATTTCTTTGACAAATGTTAAGATCAGGAGACTGCTGTACTTGTTGATGCACGTTCATATTGTTGAGTTTTTAAATGTAATTTTTTGTTATTTTAAATTTTTGATACAAATATTATTTTATTTTTCAGTTCAATTTTTTTTATACAAACTAACCACTGTAACTACAGAAATGTCATTGCTTAAAGATATATTTTTCCTGGTAGTTGGTCTTTAATATACATGTCTACTCTTAATAGCCTTACCATTAATATACATCCATATCGAATATTGTTCCCTTTGTTTCTTGAAAAATTTGCTGATAATAATAGCCCAAGAGAACAATATCTCTCCTGGTGAAGCAGCTAGACTGTGTGCCCTGCATTTATGTTTTCATTTTGCACTTAACCACTTATTATAATGTTTCTGTTCTATATAAATACGTCTCACACCTGCTTTCTATTTGTTGTAATTTGTTTATATTTTTTTTAGTAAGCTTCATTTTCTTTTTGATAAAAATTGAGCAAGCATTATAGGTCTATGTCGCTTAAACAGTGTGTTACTTTTTATTACTTGTATCAGTAGTTGATACTATCCTCTAATTTGCAATCAGATTTATGAAATTGGTGGTGGATCAGGAACATGTGCCAAGGGTATAATGGATTACATAATGTTGAATGCTCCTCCAAAAGTTTATAACAGTATGACTTACACGTACGTACCTAGATGTTCAATATAATATATATTTTTTGATAAAGCCAAATTATAGTGTTAGGGCCACTCTTTTTTTAACTTTTTTGTTGAGACAGTGGGCTGTGCTTAAATTTACTGTACTTTTATTATCTGTGTAATTCATCTCCCTGTTTTGCATGATTATCCTATTAGCAACTTAGGGGCCATTCTTTCATTTCGTAGTTTCACTTCCATTGACATTTTTGACATATGAAATCTGAACGATGAAGTGAAAAACTAGCAGGCTGTTTGCCTTCTGGTTTTATTTGATTGGTTCTATTTTATTGTCAGTTAATGTGAACAAGAGGGTTTGGACCTTCGTTTTTATATGTAGTAATAATTATACAAATGGTGTTTGTTGATTTGTAGATCTTAATTTCATACCGATCTTACTACTTATATGTATAGTTGATTAAAAATTTGGTTTTATATCTTCTTAATCATGTTTGTAATAGCCGTCTATCAGTCTTATGAATATCTTATTGGTTGCTGTTAATGAGTTGAATTGGAGTATATTTACTGTTTGTGTATGATATGATTAAAATCCCAGTTAATATTCTGTTTCTAAATACAGCTCAGTTGAGATTAGCCCTTCACTTGCTGAGGTGCAAAAAGAAACAGTTGGTGAAGTGCGTAGCCATATTCCGAAGTTCAGGGTAGAATGTCGCGATGCTGCTGACCGGAGTGGATGGGGTAGGATGCTATTAAATTTTTCCTCTATTGAGTTACAAATTTTTTATTGTGGCTTCTAAAAGTGGTAAAGAATCTGACGATTGAATTACCCTGTAGTAGGGCCTGGTAACATAGGTTATGAACAAAAAGGTGTTACAAGCAAGGGGTTATTATGGAAGGAACTAATTTTTAAGTATAATATGCAATCTCTCCCAAGTCCTAACCATAAAATCTTCCTTCTAGATAAACCTTTTAGGAAGTAAAAAGCCCCGTCTAAAGTCTAGTTTTCCATTTGGGTAATTGTACTTGAATGAATTAGTAATCTGAATAAGTAATACTTAAATTGGAATCATTTAGTGCTTGTTTGTTTTTCTTTTTAAATATTGTTTAATATGTATACAATGGTCTAGACTTCTGATTTTACCTGGGGCAATATTGATCTGGGGGGAGGGACAAACTGAAAGATAGTGAAAATTGGTATGCCGAATGGTTGATGGTGTGTGTTTGGAAACTAAACAAGCTCAACATTTGGCTGTTCTCGCCAAATGCCTGTTATAGCTTGATAATATCCAAATGGTCGTCTGTGGTACTTAGTTATATTCTTTATTTTCCTTTAAATGTTCAATTTCTACAGCTGTGAAACTTTTTTTTTTTATGATGTGTGGGGACTTCTATGTGAGATAGAAGTTTATGAAATAATGCTAATATCACTGTTCCCTCCTTAACAGGGGATGTGGAGCAACAACCATGTTGGGTAATAATGCTTGAGGTATGTTCTATAATGACTTGATTTTATTCCCCCTGCTCAAATATTTTGGTACTTGTTTTTTTAATGTATTTTCTAAGAAAACAAAATTCTCTTGGTGGTGGATCTAGTTTTGTGATCTCACCCATGAAAAACATAAATGATAGTGGCATTGTAAATCAGGGTGCACCTCTGTGAAGAAAGCAGCCGCAATAATAAAAGCTCACACCTTGTTTTTCATATCCCTTAATTCTTCAAACTATTTTGTTGACATGCTATATCAATATTATTGCTAGTTGGTTTTTACTAAAGAAGAGGAAGAAGAACTGCTTTGAGAGTTATAATGTCGTAGGGAAAAGGACTGGGTCTTTCTAGGAAATAGTAAAAATAAGTAATTGGTGATTGATGGAACAAGAAACATAAGAACATGTATTAGGTTACAGAACAATAGATAAAAAGAAAAAGAAAACATACCTTGATTAACTTATGTTACCAGCATATCAGCAGTGGGAGATGTTATAATGAGACAGTTGGCCACAAGCATTTGGGTGCATCTTGGAGCTGCTAAGATGACGTCACACTTGTATGATTATGACCACTATAGGAAACCCTGTACACCCAGTTTGTTCTCCAAAGGCAAACAGGTGCCATTTGACATCTATTGGCCCTAAACACTCATGCTGGAAGTTTCCTTTTAGAAGCTAATCCCCAACATATTTTCCATCTGCCATTGCCACTATAATTGCATCATTAAAATTTGAAACAATTATGTGGGCTCTGCTAATGACCCAAATAGTGAATGTTTGGAGATAGAAACTATCTTTCTCCATTTTCTGATTTAAATGTTATATTGTACTATAACTACAACTGTTTTTTGATATTTTGCATCTCCTTATATTATTTTGTTTTGTGCAGGTACTTGATAATCTTCCGCATGATGCTGTCTATTCAGAGAGTCAAATCTCCCCATGGATGGAAGTCTGGGTTGAGAAACAGCATGACCGGTAGGTTTGTGTGGATGAAGATTATACTGTTGCTACATACACCAAACCACATTCTAGGGATTTGATAGTTAATAGCACTGAAAAAAGATGTTTTAATAAATGTTTTCTGTTGAGTGATTATCAAATTAAAGCAATTTTATGGCTTCTTTTATTGACATGTCAACCACTTTTCTACTTTTAATAGAGAAACACTCAGTGAGTTATACAAGCCATTGCAAGACTCACTTGTTACACGTTGTGTTGAGATCATGGACTTGGATAAAACCAAAACAACACAAAGCAGTGCAGCATCAATACTTAAAAGTATTTGGTCTAAAGTTTACCCAAAACCACGTAGATGTTGGCTGCCAACTGGTTGCTTGGTAAGAGTCTCTTAAATTATCCTTAAGCCTGATAAACAAATTGATTTTTACATTGACCATATGTTCATTTTTTTCCAGAAATTACTTGATGTTCTCCATGAGGTGCTACCAAAGATGTCTTTGATTGCTTCTGATTTCAGCTACCTACCAGATGTGAAGATACCCGGTGAACGAGCCCCGTTGGTTTCAACTAAAGTATATTCTTGTTATATTTTTCCTAAATAATACAGTTGTCTGCCTTCTCATTTCATACACAATACATATCATGCAATAGTTCTTAGAATGGAGTGTTTATCCATTTGCTTTGTGTATTAACCGATCATTTCTACACTGCACAAGTAAAATGATTATGAAATAATGTTCAATAGCTCTGACGAACTGCCACGTTGGTGACCTTGCCGTCTTTCTTTTATGCATAGTTCATGCTACTTTTATTTCTTAAAAGCACCTGTATCAATTATAAGCTTTTGTTATATTATCCTATTGGATTGTTACTAGAATTAGATCGCAAATGACTCAATTCTCAAAAACCTTTTTGTTTCTTGATCGTGTTACTTGACTTATTGGATTATTGGATAAACAGAATATTTTTGTTGTAAACTGAATATACACGTTCATAATTGAGCTCCTACTTATTCATCTCATGGATGGTATTGATATTTGTGAGGATGTACATACCAATATGATAATTTTCTATCAGCTTCAGAAGTCACTAGTTAATGTTTTCCCCTTAACAAATCAAATAAAAGCTTCTATTGATAGTCTTAATTAATAGAGTTTTTCCTTATGTATTGCAGAAAGATGGGAGAAGCACAGATTACCAAGATTATATGCAGGCTAAGGTTCTGTTTAGCACTGATTTATTTCCTTTTCAATCTACATTTGTCATTATTATTGTCCCTTGTGTCTATCTGGCCGACATTGTACATGACTAGCGGATGTTGTAGCTTGAAACAAGCTTGCTTAAATTTAACATTTGTTTGTTGCATCCACTTGCACAAGAAACTGTCGAGGTAATTATTCTAGTTACATGATAGGAGTACAAAACTAATAATGCCTACTGTATTATAAAAGTGATGATCCTATCATATAAAATAATTTCTTTCTGAACATCTAAACATACTTGGTTGTACTAAAGCTAATGCCTTTTCTTTTTGCTGCAGGGTGATGCTGATATCTTTTTTCCTACAGACTTCTGGCTTTTAGAACAGATTGATCATTATTGTTCTGGGTGGTTAAAACTTCAAGACGATCAATCATCGAAAAAAGGAAAGAAAAGGAGAACAATAACGGTTAGCTCTATTGTCTTATCCTTTATAACATTATAACATTATTATCACATCTTTGGACACAAGACCTCAAGCAAATGACAGACAAAAGTTGCAGTGCTTGGGTCTCTAAACAAATCCTTTTTTGATGTGTTTTCCTTGATTGAGTGCACTACATTCTATTTTCCACCTAATTATTTAATGGTTTTCAATGGCAAATCTTCTAAAGAAAAACAGATAACATAATAGTACTAGTCTTTTATAAAAAAATGAAATGTTAACAAAACTTTAAATATTTCAATGTGGCTTAGTATGCTAGTGTTTTAGTTGGAAACCCCTGACTTGTGTTTTGGAGTATTTTTCTCTTATGAAACATTGCATGATATATTTTTATTGTTTTTTCTTTCATATTTGACGTAGCTGGAAACATCAGCTTTCATGGAAGAGTTTGGTTTGCCGACAAAAACAATAACCAAAGATGGATACAACCCACTCTTGGATGACTTCAAGAATACCAAATTTTATCTGAGTGTCCCCACTCACAATACTAAGTAGATGATCAATAGATTCAACCCAAGTAGCATTGACAAGGTTCACAAGTTTTTTTTTTTTTATATTTAAGAATCGCAGGCTTGTTGTCAAGATTAGATTGTTGAGTTACGAGAATATAAGCATTTCATGATTTGAGCATAAATTATATTTCCAGGCATAACAACATGTAGTTATCTACTGGCAATTTTCCCTTTGACATTTGACCCCCCTTTCTTAATCCCGATAAATTGTGTAATTTATTTGAAAGATAGAACATTGTGAAAATAAACACAAGTGAATATCATTATCTCGATTCCTTGTATAGGGTCCTATTTGTCAGTAATGTACATTGCTAGTTTTAATCTGAATTAAAACAGGCTCCCTGAGTGTTTTAATCTTACCCTCAAAATCGGTTCAAAGTTGTGGAGATGATAATGGTACCAATGTTCAGATTATCCATTGTTTTGTGTTACATGAAGTATAAAATTCTTAGAAAGTTTGTATTTTAAATTAAAATAAATTCTTGAAAACATGTCCAAATAAAATGTCACAATAATTAAACAATGTATGATTAGTTTAACATTATAAAGAAACTAATATAGAGAGGACATCATTTTCATAAAGTTTTAGTATATACTAATCACGTTACAAAAATAATACAGGCCACATAGAAGAGTATGTCTTAGTCTTTGTATTGTTAGTTATATTCAGTATTCACAAATAGGTGACTTTTAAGTTACACAAGTGCTTAAATTTGTGTACCCATTCACAAATGCTCATTTTACTATTGATTCAAGAGTTTAAAAATCCAATAGCGTAGATTTAAGAATGTCAACTTAGTAGTAAACTAGTGAGTCTTCAAGGAAATAAAAGTTGCACTTATATATACATAAAAAAACATCACGAATTAAAAAAAAAAAATTAAATTAAAATAATTAGTTTATATTTGATTGGTGTTAGTGTCAAACTCTATTTTTTTTACAGATTAGTAATTAAATAATTTTTTATTAAAAATGATAATTGAATAATTTTCTTTCAAAAAAAAATACTTCAATGCTTAGAAACATTATTTTAAATCAATTAATAGATATAACAAAATTAATTAGTTTTTTTTTTACGAATTCATTTCTTTTACATCTTCCTTATAAATTTTTCTCTATGAAATAAATAAGTAATTTTATATGTAACAAAGTTCACCTCAAAATTAATGAATAGATATCAAAGTTCACCCGTGAGGTTTATTATGAATATGCAAATTTACAAAAAAGAAAAAGAAAAAAGAATACAGAACAAAAAATGTATCATTGATTAAGAAGGAAAAATATTATAATTATTCTATCTAGAAAATTAATAATTTAAATAATAGTTTAATGTGTACCATTGGAAGGAAAAAAAAGAAGAGGAAAGAGTACTGCTATTTACAGCTTTAACGGTTCAGATTTAAACGAATGACATTTAATTTTGAGTAAATTTTATAACGGTTTTATAATGGTTTAATGTTATGTGTGCAATCTAAGAAATAAAAAACGAAAGGAAAGGAGTGAGAAGTACATTGAATTGCTCTAGCAAAATCTGGTTCATTGAATTTTAATACTATAGATCTATTGCTAATAATGCATTTGTGTATGGGTACACAGATTTATCAATTTGTGTACCCTAAAAGCCACCGATAGTCCATTGTTTTGTGTGGACAATGTACAAGGTTGGAAAGTGAAAGGACCTCTAGGAGAGAAGAGATTTAACAAACATATCAACACATCCCAAACTATTAATGTCAATTAGATTTTGCTGAAAAAAAGGCTATTGAAGAGTGGATAACATAAAAGAAAGAAAGAAAAAAAAAAAAAAAACAAGAACAAGTGTTCCTGTGCTTAACAATTGTAGTGCTACTTGATCTAATGGTAAAAAATTACTTTTTCATGGTGAAAACAGGTAAATCTTAATTAAAGTGAAAACAGGTAAATCTTAATTAATGTAACACTAAACCTGTTTTCACTTTCTCCAGAGCTTGAAGCAAAGTTATTTTACTCCTTTTGACTAGCCACTAAGAAAATACAAAAGACTCAGGTTTCACTTATCATGATTTTGACAGACATGAGCAAATGTGCCAAATGCATATGGACAATCTCTTTGAACAAATTTACCTGTTTTCACATTTCTGCTGTTGATTTTTTAAAATGTACCATTGAGAATGAATTCATAAATAAGCAATGGAATATTTGTCTCCAAACAACATCCTAATATCTAGACCACAATTCTGCAGTGGATTTGTGAAAGAATAACAACCTCATTTATGAACACTTCAAAAATCACACGTGCATGTCTATTCGCATGCACGCACGCACGCGTGCACACCCAAAAAATGCTAATGGTCATGGCCATCACCTACAAACAATATTCTTGAAAATTATGTTGTCCATTTTCCCTATGTATTTGATTTGATTCATTCGGAACAAATGTTTGGACATACTTTTTGTATTTTGTTGACGATTTTTAATACTCTACAATATTTAGCTATCCTCTCCTAGAAGAAAAATTTATAAAGGAAAGTGCTGGAATTTTCACTTCCAGTTATACCGTTAAACAAATTTGTCTATAAAAATGTTATATTGTTGGTGTCAATAAAAAAAATTATATATTTGTTGGTATCATTGAAAAAGATAAGTGCAGTTTATTAAAATATGGAAGGAATAAATATAGACACCCACATTTTTAATCAAAATCAAATTTTCGTAAGAGTTATTGTTCGTAATTTATGCAGATTAACATGATAAAAAGAGTGGAAAGACGGACACAAAGTGACTCTATGAAGGCTAGTGTTTAATAAAGGGAACAATATAGATACGCACTAGAGTTGATTTGATGGTGTAGACTTGAGACCTTGGAGTGTGCTTTTCTTAAGGGTATACATGAGTTATATCTACTTAACGCTTTTTAGTAGATGATCAAATATTTGATCACCTTTTTAGTTATATCTACTTAACGCTTTTTAGCGTACTTTACTCGTAGGTAATTCTCTCTTGTGTATACTCACACTTAGAGGAAGTTGCGGATGCAGTAAATGAACTACTACCTCCGTCCCTAATTATAAGATCCTTTTGAGAATTTTTTTGTCCCTTTTTATAAGATCCCTTTGCTATTTCCAACTACATTAATTATTTATTTACATGCATGCCCCTATTAATTATACATCTTTTTTTTCAATCAACAATAAATAACATGTTGAAAACATAAATCATCTCTCTCTTAAAGGATAAAATTGTAAAAATAATACTAATTACAAACATATTTAATACAAATATCCACTATCTTAATTCCCGTTATTTTTTCAAAAGAACTCTATAATTAAGGACGGAGGTAGTACAATCAGATTATAAACTCTAAGATATGTTATGGTTCGTCCTAATGCCCGAATGTCAAGTGTAAAAATATTCTATAATACAAAGAAGTTTTATTGTAATAAATGAGTTTTTAACTAATAATGTATCATCTCAGTTAGTTCATTTTGTTAATTTTTCTGGTATTAGTTCATTGGAGATCCGGGGAGTCTTAAGAGAAACTCGTCAACTATTCAATTAGAAGTCAGAATCGAATCACAAGCTGACTCTAGAGTCCATCCTTATGTTATATCTTGAAAACTTTTAATTATTTTGTATACACTATTTGAAGTTCAATATGGATGTAAATATATTCTTCAAGTATTTAATCAAGTTTTTTTTCTTTCTAATACATTATTGTTTTCAAATCCAAATTACTCCGTCTTGAGAATTTATAGTTTTGTTTAAATTTTTCTCTCGTGTATGATTTATACCGTAAATTATAATTAGTGTCATAATTTTTCTCATCATATTTTCATGGATCATATTTGGAACAATGATATTATTTGGGACCAACTTTTTATAGAAAAAGGGTAATTTTTTTAAACGTCGAAATGACTAGCTATTTATGTTAAGCATATATGATGGACATGAACTTCAAACCAATTTCTTACACTAATAGACATACAGTTAAATGTTTTACATGTATTAAAGAAGTATACATGAATTCATCTCCATGAAATCTACAAAGTTCGGAAGCTTTCTTGGTTTGCAATCAATCTAAATCTTGAAACAATCTCTATGTGCTTGACACAAAAAATTAAGTGCTTCTCTTCAAGAAGTTGGTTTCATGAGAATTGATGAAAACTCTTCATTATTTGTTCGACTTGCCACAAGTGAAACAATAGTAGTTCTTGTCTAGGTTAATGATCTTGTTATAGTTAGAATCGAATAATAATCACGTTTTATCTAAACCCTAGAGAACATTGCAGTTTCGTTTTCCATCAAAGATCTCGTTCTCTTAAACTACTTTCCAAGAATTGAAATGATAATTTCTAGTATAGGTCTATTTCTTAACCAACATAAGTACATTCTTGAAACATATAAAACATTTTTATATAGGTGTAAGAATAAGCACAGGTAAAAATTAACTTGTAAGAAAATCCAGTGTAATTCATTATTCATTATCAATAACCAAACGTTGCCCTATATGATATTCAAAGCCTAAGAAAACTCTTGTTTATAATACATGTTACAAAAATAAATTCAACAAAAAAAAAAAAAATCATACAAACCAACTATTTTAATTCAATAATATGCATAACCTCCGAGTCTGTGGAGTATGTTTGACTGTCAACAATTTGCAATGAACTCGACGTAGAAAACTCATCCCAAGGTTGGTGCTCTTCAATTTCAGGAAGCTCAATTTCCTCATGGTTTTGCTGTGCACTAAGTTTCTTATTCAATCCCCTGATCCCTTCCAATTTTAATGTAACTTCTTTCATTGTTGGTCGTTTTCTTCCGTTCAACTCTAAGCATCTATACGCAAGATTTGCAACTGCAACGACATGTTCTTTCTCCCCTTCTTTCGTAACCCTTTTGTCAATAATATCAAACAACATATCCTCCTCTATACACTGAATAAAATAGGAAGCTAAATTTTGGTATTCCCCAGATCCTATTGCAGATATTGGCTTCTTACCCGTTAAAAGTTCAGCAAGAACAACTCCGAAGCTGTACACATCACTTTTCTCAGTAAATTGACTTGTATGAAAGTACTCAGGGTCTAAGTAACCAAAAGTACCTTGAACTACTGTGGTAAGGTGAGTAGCTTCAATTGAAATTATTCTTGATACTCCGAAATCTGCTAATTTTGGCCTATATTTTTCATCAAGTAGTATATTTGTAGATTTGATATCTCTATGATAAATGGGTTGAGATGCAATTGAGTGTAAGTAAAATAATGCTCCAGCAATTTCCGTACCAATTCTCAAACGCATGTCCCATGTCATTGGTATGTCTTCATTTTGGTCGTGCAAATACTGAAAAAGGTCACCATTAGGAATGAATTCATAAACAAGCAATGGAATTTCTGTCTCCAAACAACATCCTAATATCTTGACCACATTTCTATTGTTGATTTGTGAAAGAATAACAAACTCGTTAATAAACTCTTCGACCTTTCCTTCAACCTTAAACTTTTTCACTGCAACAATTTTACCGTCTACTAGCATGCCTTTGTAAACTGTTCCTTGACCTCCTTTTCCAAGAACTCTATTCTTATTGAAGTTGTCGGTGGCTTTCTTTAGATCCTTTAAGGTGAAGAGAGTAGTTCTGTCAATATTTACTTCTCCTGAAGACATTCTTTGTTTTAACAACAAACCACCATTTCTTTTGAAGAATTTTTCTTTTCGTTTCTTTATCATTCTTTTCTTCATATCTTTGTGTAATAACCATAGACCAATCATGAAACCTATGGATCCGAGACTTGATGAAACCCCTACACATTTGTCACAATAAATTAGGAGATTATGAAAACATAGTGGTGACTGGTGAGTGTAATTGAGAGCTGTTAATTGCAAAACTCACACTAAGTACGGAGAAGTGGAGAACTGTGGGTTTAGACCCGCACGTCTGCATATCAAATATCCCAATAACATTTTACCATATGAGTGGTACTTATGGGATGCGAATCATGAGGTGTTAACGTGTTTTATCAAATAGAAAGAGTATGTGTTTTTTAGACATATTTTAAATTTTGCATTCAATTTTACCTAATAAAAGTATCAGCTAGATGGAAATTCATGGCCAAAGCACTAGCTTAGTTTCAGTTAATTTTTCTTTTTAAATTTATACATACCTACAATAGCCGACTTCTTTGACCGGTTGTTCTTATTATTGAATACTTCACTTTCTGAAACAAAAGAACCGAGTTAGCTTATACTTTAAAACTCATGTATAACCCAAAGTAAAATTGAATTAGAAGTTGTGATAAATAATTGAATTAGAATGAAGCATGGGTGGGATCATGTAGAATTAAATGAAAATCATAAAATATGTTTCGAATTAATAAACTTTATAAATTATGCAGGGAAGCATGAACATAATTTTTTTTCACATATATTGAATGATTATTTATGACTACATTTTGAAAAATTATATAATGTTATCATAATGAAATATGGTTGAATTTATTAAAGTTAAAAAAAAAAAAGTAGATGAACTAAATCAAGTGAATAATTTGAAAAGGTCTATACTGAAAAACCTGTGCAGCCTCCAGCAATGTAGGGATTGCCAAAGTAACCCGAGAAGCATTGGCATTGCCGACCAGTGTTTCTGTTATTTATGGATGTAACTTGGGAATCATAACAATTTGAATATGAATCTGAAGGAAGTTGAAATGTAGAATTAATCAACATATCATTCAAAATTTCCCACTCAAGCATTGCTGGTGCATACTCCATATCCTCCAACTTATTAAAATTCTCAAGATAATAAGTACTCAAATATGATGACAACCCATCAAAATATACCCAACGACGACTTAAAATCAAAGCATAGCTACACTCACTAATATTTGGTCCCCTTAAACCTTGTAACGTCGCATTATATTCTGAAAGATGCATAGGCAATGAAGTTTCACAACAATATCTTCCATTACAACCATCACTACTCAAATTGAAGTAATTGCTGTTTATGTTGTTGTCATCGCAAATTGATACACAACCACCAACCATGTTTCCACTTGATTGTATAAAAGCAAGATTGTTACATCCAACAGCTAGAAATTTGTTGTAATCCTGTGAATATATGAAAGGACCGCCTCCAAGGTTTATAATAACGGTTTTATTGTTATTATATTTTCGACAGTTTGGACGATGAATTGGATTCATAATCTCAACCAAGCCTAAGTCCAGGTAAAAATTATTTACCTCAAGATTTAAAGACTTCAAATATGGTTTTGGATTTTGAGAATTGTTGTCTAATTTGCACTCTATTTCAAACCATTTGTCTGCATAACAACGAGGTTCTTTCATTCCGAATGGAAAAGGAATTGACATTGTTCCGCATGTTGAATTACAACCTTGCTGTGCTATGATTCCATCTTCTTGTTGTGCTGATGTTAATGGAGGAAATATGGGGAATATTAGAGCTAAGATGATATGAAATATTGTAAACTGCAGAATCATTGTTTAGAGCTAATTAAGTTTAACTGTGGATCTTAGAAGCAGCTTATTTATGGATTTGTGTTAACCATGCCAATACAATTGTTTAAGAAATTTCTCAGTATTTTCGTCAATAAGGAAATTAAAAATTGTTGTTGAATATTATTTTGTTTGACTTTCAAAAAATAATTAAGAACAACTGAACGAAGATACTATTTTTCTTTGACTAACTAATATACTATTGTTGAATTGTCATTGATAAATCGACCGTTATTTTAAAAACAAAGAAAAGAGTTGGAAAAAATTCAATCAAGTTGCTTATATATATATATATATATATATATATATATATATATATATATATATTAAATTATAGTCAAAAAGTTGCTCATACGTATATAGTTAGAAAATCTAGTCAAAAAAAGTTGCTTATACATGCAGTATTTTCGTATACCAAAATTCCTCTATTTATCCTTTAATTTCAATTGTTTCCAATTTCAAGCTTAGTTCAACTTTTCAACCTCTTATATTAAATTTATAAAAAAATAGTCTTATTTTTAAAATTGAAATGTTTTGTCCCTCAATTTTCACATTTATTGTAGTTTTGGTCATGATTTATATTTCTTGTTCCAAAAATAATATTATTTTTGAATAATTGTCCCAAAAATGATAATTGTTAACGCAAAAAAAAAAAGTAAATTTTGCTGCCAAAAGTAATATGTTTTCTCTTGAGATTTAACATTTCGACAATAGATTACCACTTTTAGTCATTTTGAGGTAGAAAATTTAGGCTGAGACTAAAATTTTAAAAATTGTGGATCGGAAATTTTATTTTAATAAAAGAGAATTTAATTTCCTATTTTCCCAAAATATATTATGAGTCTTGTCATGCTTATATTTAACTTATTCCACCTACTGAGATAATCAAAATTTGTTTTTTTTTTTTCTTCTTTTCATTCTCTCTATCCAACTGTATTTAGGATGAATGACATTTCAGTATTCATCTCACAACTTATGCTTTTTTGGATCAGTTATGTAACACATCTTCTAGTAGCAGTGGAAGAGCAACTTCAATAATGGATATTATGTTATTCAGATAGTCTCAAAGTAGAATATAGACTCTTCCAACATTGTGTTATATTAAATAAAAAAAAATTAAGTTTTCTTTTATCTATTTTTTCCACCATGTTGTTGGACGTATTCAACAACAATTGCCTTATCAAATTTGCCTTCGTCGTGATACTAGAACGAAATATCGTGATTATCATGGTGGAGCAAACAATACATCATATTTCTAAGAATAATTTCTAACCATTGACTTTTTTTTTTTTTTTTTTTATGGTGGCCGAAGTTTGAACTCTACTTGTATATATTATGTATTATTCCTACCAACTGAGTTAAGCTCGCGAGGACTTCTCACCATTGACTTGTGTTATAGGACTTAATCACTTCGGTAAAAGATTAGGAAATATCTGTCCATTTCTTCTGTATAGATAAATTGAATGCGGTTATCTACTGTTTATTGTGTAATTTATTTGAAAGAGAATTTTTTTAGATGTGTAATAATTAAGAGAAGTGTTATATAACACGAGTCCTTAGCACACGACACACACAACATAGCAATCATGCGGAAGGGAGAAAAAATTAGCAGAAAATAAATAATTAATAAAAAGAAAAAGTTTCATCAAACGGCTTAAAACACTGTCGTACATATTCGTGCTTCTTAATTTGTCGTGCTATCAAGTATTTCTCAATAATCAAAGAAATCCAATTTTATTCAATAACCATTGCACTATCTGATATTCAAAGGCTAAGCAAACTCTTGTTTATAATACACGTTACAAAATCATTCATACGAACTATTTTAATTCAATAACATGCATAACCTCCGAGTCTGTGGAGTATGTTTGACTGTCAACAATTTGCAATGAACTCGACGTAGAAAACTCATCCCAAGGTCGGTGCTCTTCAATTTCAGGAAGCTCAATTTCCTCATGGTTTTGCTGTGCACTAAGTTTCCTATTCAATCCCCTGATCCCTTCCAATTTTAATGTAACTTCTTTCATAGTTGGTCGTTTTCTTCCATTCAACTCTAAGCATCTATACGCAAGATTTGCAACTGCAACGACATGTTCTTTCTCCCCTTCTTTTGTGACCCTTTTGTCAATAATGTCAAACAACATATTCTCATCTATACACTCAATAAAATAGGAAGCTAAACTTTGGTATTCGCCAGATCCTATAGAGGATACCGGCTTCTTACCGGTTAAAAGTTCAGCAAGAACTACTCCGAAGCTAAATACATCACTTTTCTCGGTAAATTGACTTGTATGAAAGTACTCAGGGTCTAAGTAACCAAAAGTACCTTGAACTACCGTGGTAAGGTGAGTAGCTTCAATTGATATTATTCTTGATGTTCCGAAATCTGCTAATTTTGCCCTATACTTTTCATCAAGTAGTATATTTGTAGATTTGATATCTCTATGATAAATGGGTTGAGATGCAATTGAGTGTAAGTAAAATAATGCTCCGGCGATTTCAGTTGCAATTCTCAAACGCATGTCCCATGTCATTGGTATGTCCTCGTTTTGGGCATGCAAATACTGAAAAAGGTTACCATTAGGAATGAATTCATAAACAAGCAATGGAATTTCTGTCTCCAAACAACATCCTAATATCTTGACCACATTTCTATTGTTGATTTGTGAAAGAATAACAAACTCGTTAATAAACTCTTCGACCTTTCCTTCAACCTTAAACTTTTTCACTGCAACAATTTTACCGTCTACTAGCATGCCTTTGTAAACTGTTCCTTGACCTCCTTTTCCAAGAACTCTATTCTTATTGAAGTTGTCGGTGGCTTTTTTTAGATCCTTTAAGGTGAAGAGAGTAGTTCTGTCAATATTTACTTCTCCTGAAGACATTCTTTGTTTTAACAAAAAACCACCATTTCTTTTGAAGAATTTTTCTTTTCGTTTCTTTATCATTCTTTTCTTCATATCTTTGTGCAATAACCATAGACCAACCATGAAACCTATGGATCCGAGACTTGATGAAACCCCTACACATTTGTCACAGTAAATTAGGAGATTATGAAAACATAGTGGTGACTGGTGAGTGTAATTGAGAGCTGTTAATTGCAAAACTCACCCTAAGTACGGAGAAGTGGAGAACTGTGGGTTTAGACCCGCACGTCTGCATATCAAATATCCCAATAACATTTTACCATATGAGTGGTACTTATGGCATGCGAGTTATGAGGTGTTAACGTGTTTTATCAAATAGAAAGAGTATGTGTTTTTTAGACATATTTTAAGTTTTGCATTCAATTTTACCTAATAAAAGTATCAGCTAGAGGGAAATTCATGGCCAAAGCACTAGGTAAGTATCAGTCAAGTTCGATTAAAGAAAATAAATTTTCATATTCTTAATTTTTCTTTTTAAATTTATACATACCTACAATAGCCGACTTCTTTGATCGGTTGTTCTTATTATTGAATACTTCAGTTTCTGAAACAAAAGAACTGAGTTAGCTTATAGTTTAAAACTCATGTATATCGCAAACTAAAATTGAATCGAATTAGAAGTGGTGATAAATAATTGAACTAAAATGGAGTATGGATTGGATCATGTAGAATTAAATGAAAATCATGAAATATGTTTCGAATTAATAAACTTTATAAATTATGCAGGGAAGCAGAACATAATTTTTTTTACATATATTTAATTATAATTATAATATATATATTTTGAGAAACTATATTATGTTATCATGTTGAAATATGATTGAATTTCATTTGAAAAGGTATATAGTGAAAAACCTGTGCAGCCTCCAACAATGTAGGGATTGCCGGTGTAACCCGAGGAGCATTGACATTTCCGACCAGTGGTTCTGTTATTTAAAGATGTAACTTTGGAATCATAACAATATGAATCTGAAGGAAGTTGAAATGTCGAATTAACCAAAATTTCCCACTCAAGCATTGCTGGTGCATACTCCATATTCCCCAACTCATTAAAAGTACTCAAATATGACCCATCAAAAGATATCCAATTATCACTTAAAATCAAAGCATAACTACACTGATCAATACTTTGTTCGCTTAAACCTTGAAACGTTGCATTATATTCCGAAAGATGCGTAGGCAATGAAGTTTCACAACAATATCTTCCATTGCAACGGTCGTTACTGGAATTGAAGTTGTTGTTAAAGTTGCCATCATCGCAAATTGATACGCAACCACCAACCGTTGTTCCATTTGATTGTAGAAAAGCAAGATTGTTACATCCAACGGCTAGAAATTTGTTGTAACTCTGGGAATACATAAAAGGACTAACTCCAAGGTTTATAGTAACGGTTTTATTGTTAATATTTTGTTGACAGTTTGAATGATAAATTGGATTCATAATCTCAACCATGCCTAAGTCTAGGTAAACATTATTTACCTCAAGATTTAAAGACTTCAAATATGGTTTTGGATTTTGAGAACTGTTGTCTAATTTGCACTCTATTTCGAACCACTTGTCTGCATAACAACGAGGTTCTTTCATTCCGAATGGGAAAGGGATTGACATTGTTCCGCATGTTGAATTACAACCTTGTTGTGCTATGATTCCATCTTCTTGTTGTGCTGATGTTAATGGAGGAAATATGGGGAATATTAGAGCTAAGATGATATGAAATATTGTAAATTGCAGAATCATTGTGTAGAGCTAATTAAGTTTAACTGTAAATTTGTTTAGAGGAAGTTTAATTGTGGATCTTAGAAGCAGCTTATTTATGATTTGTATTAAGTGTTAACCATGCTAATACAATTGCTTAAGAAATTTCTGAGTATTTTCGTCAACAAGGAAAATAAAATTTGTTGTTGAATTTTCTTTAGTTTAATTTCTGAGCATTTCGTCAACAGGGAAAAAAAATTGGGTATACTTATCTCTTCAAATAAAATGTTGCTAATACTCTAGTCAAGAAAAGTTGCTTATACATAAAATGTGCACCAAAAATTCCTATATTTATCCTTAAATTTCAATTGTTTCCAATTTCAAGTTTAGTTCAACTTTTCGTCCTCTATTATACTCTCTCCGTCCTAAATTAAGTGAGTTACTTGCTTATTCTACACTTGTTAAGAAATTTTTTGTACAAGTCAAAAATAGGGAAAAAATAGTTTAAAGTGTTATTGTTAAGTATTGATGTGTTTACAATTATCATAAATGCAAAATAAAATATATTGAATTGAGAGTGATAAGGGTAGTAATGATCAGAGTTATAATTGGAAAAATGTAATTAATATTGCATTGAAAAGTAAAATGAGTCAATTATCTTAGAACAATTTTTTTTTTTAAAAAGGTTCATTTATTATAGGACGGAGGGAGTATACTTTTTTTTGCATTAACAATTATCTTTTTTGGGACAAAATATATAAATTATGACCAAAACTACAATAAATGTGAAAATTAAGGGACAAAATATTTCAATTTTTTCTTCAAAAAAAAGAATTTCAATTTTAAAAATCAGACTATTTTCATAAAAATACTCACTCTATTCCAAATTATATATGTTACTTTAGCAAATTCACGTTGATTAATGAATGTAATTAATGTTGTATAGAAAAGAGTAATTGTGAGTTGTTTTATAAAATTATCCTTCAATAATAGCTTGAAAAATATAAGAATTGAAAAAAAATAAAGTAATAAATAGTAAGGGACATAATAGAAAAACAAACATTAATGATTTCTTGATAATGCAAGTGAAATATAATTTGAAACAAAGAAATTTTGTTAAAATGACATATAATTTGGAACGGAGAGATTATATTTTATATCGAGATTTAACATTTAGACAATATGTAACATCCCAATTTGAGTATTATAAATTTAAAAACTTTTTCATCTCAAATGGAATTTTACTCAAGATTTGAACTTAAAATTTCAAATAAATGACTTTGAATAACTTTCTTTAGACCAAAATACATGTCCAATTTTTGCAATGTGCACTATTCATTTGACTTACTTTGACCATACTTTTTAACTAATGTATAAATACAAATATTAGCATGTAAGATGTTGTTTGATTTGTCTCGACAAATACTTTTAAAATATTAAATTTTTATAATTTTTTACTTTAGATAATTAAAGATATTAACGGTCAAAATTATGCATTAGCATATGTGAAGTGATTGACTTGGACATGTATTTTGAAACGGAGGGAGTAACATTTAAAAAATATTTACATATACATAAATGACACTATTAAAAATACAATGGATAATTAAACCTTAAACTAGACTCTGATTGCGATGTTACACAATAAATCACAACTTTCAAGTAAAAAACTAACATACTAACTAGTTACCAATTAGGAATTCATAAAACTTGTCAGGTTAGTGTATGTTAATAATTAGTATGTTAATACTTATACATGACTAATAATAAGTAAACACAAACTGTGAAATTCGTTTGAATCCTTCATCATAAGTTGTAAGTCGAAGCCAAGGAATTAATAGCTAGTGCTACCACATAAATGAGATAATCTCAATAACCAGTCTCTATTCCTATCAAACCTCCATAACTTGTATAATTGAGTTTGATAGTTGTTATTATTTGACTTTGATAACATTTTTTTAAGGAGGAGAACAAGTGACTTGTATGCTAGGTTTGTGTATGCCATCATTAGTAAGAAGCTGCAACCGAATACATATTTTAGGAAATTATTTAAATAGATGAAAAATATATTTCATTAAAAAAAAAAAAAAAAAAAAAACCTTCTACACATAAATGTCGACACTGATTAATCAAATTCCAAAAATGTAGATGTCACACTAACTTTGCTTAATAAAGTTATTTTTTTTAGGAAAAGTAAATCAATGGCAGAAAAGCAACCAAATTTTGTCAAGGTATATGCTGAGAAGATCCTTTCTCCACTTTCTTTTTCACCTACAAAAGCCACTATGAAAACCAAACATGTTTCCCTCACTTGAGCACCACTATTATTCTCTTCTTTTTGCTCTCATCAGCAACTCCTGTATTTATATATGCAGTAACACTTTTTTTTGTTTCTTTCTTCCAGCCACAAATCATAACATGAGTCTCAAGTTCAGATCTCAACATTTGCATCAAAGATGGAAGCAAAGAAGCAAAATTGAAGGCAAAATAGTGCTTCAAGTTAGACCTAGCTACAAGCTAGGTCATGGTTGAAAGAAACCCTCAAGATCTTAACCTATAAGGAAGGGCAACCAATGATCCTTTGGCAATTTATGTATCCTATATAAAGATCTCATCTCATATTTATGCAATAAGCTATCACTTTTGTGTAAGCAATTTTAGCAATTAGTGCACTTTGTTATTTTGTAGGTATATGTATATATCATTTTTTTTTTCTTTGAAAGAATATGTATATATATCATATATATGTGCTGTTGATTGCTTTATATATGTTGAAATTTTCATCGATCAATGAAATATTTCTACTTCTAATAAACATATTTGTTTGCTAGATCTTTTTTGTTGTGGTTATTTATGATGAAATATTCTTGAAAAATTGATCTCTGATTTGCAGCTCATATAATATTTTCTAAATTTTTATATAGGGATTTGATCAATTTATTTTTATATAGGGATTTGATCAATTTACACCATGATGTTAAACTTAATATATGATATCACTGATACTTTTTTACCGTATATCTGTATTTACAATATCCATCAATGGATAATAGATCATGTATATAAAATTTGACTGAAATAATTTGATATGTTGAGATACATCAAACTTAACATATAAACTTTTATCAAATGAGTCAATTTTGATGTATCACCGACGGATACAATAATTGTAGACTTTACTTACCACATGATCAAACTTCATATTACCAATGCTCACTTTCTCTAGAAATCGATGGGTTAACATAAAAAAAAAAATATATATTATGGCAAAAAACTGTTCCACCAAGAATCAATCTCATTTTTTCGAACGATTCATCATTTGATGGAATTGATTAACACCCGAGTCCATCACTTGGTTTTTTTTTTTTGTGGTGGACGGGGTGGGGTTTGAATCCCGAATCTTGCATATATTTATGCATTATCCAACCAACTGAGTTAAGCTCACAAGGACAGTCAATCACTTGGTTAGAGTTTCATCATATTATGTCGAAAATAATCTCTTAAATACGAAAAATGACAGTAATTAATTTAGCAGGGAAAATATTTCCTCTAAAAAATAAAAAATAACAGGGAAAAGAGAGTTTGATAGCGGTAGAAATCAAACTAACCTCCTATCTAATAGAGAAATGATTTTCAAACATTAAAACCAACCAGACAACACCGTATTGCATACTGTCGGCATACAATTTGTGATTTTCTAATAATTCTCTACTATTGGATGCATGTATAAGTTATCATTCCTCTATGCAGCGTCCCAAATTAATTTATGTAGAGTTAATAGTATTTTATCCCTTATAATATAAGTCATTTCTGGTTTTCTATCCTGTAAAATTTTTTGTTTGGTTTTCCACCTTCTGAATTTTAACAGTACACAATCGACGATATGGCAGGGGCTAAACAAAAATTTTCTCAAATTACCAGAGGGTAAATTGAAATTTGCTCAAATTACAAGAGGTTGACCAAAATTTTCTCAAATTACAGGGGGCAAAATTTGCTATGAAGGTCAAAAATGAAAAAATCATCAAATTATAAGGACGAAAACCAAGCAAAAATTTTTACAGGGTGGAAAACCGGAAATGACCTATATTACAGGGGGATAAAACACTATTAACCCATTTATGTACGTAAGACAACACATTTAAAGTCAACATAATTTAAATTACTCTAATTAAGATTGTCTAAAACTCAAGTTGTACTTGCAGTGAGTACAATATCTAAAACTAAAATTTAGTCTCTTTAAGTCATGCCTTGAGAATGATATCAAGAGGGATATTTATAACCTTTAATAGGCTTGTATTTTTGTGACTTAAGCCCCAAGCAACATGGGTCTTAAGTCACTTTAGAGCGTTCTAGGTGCTTCTCTGTTGAGACGACGCCTTTAGGGGGACGCACCTAGGGCTTCAAGAGCCCTTCTAGAGGGTGTCTGAGCCCTACTGGAGGGCATTTGTGCCCTTAAGGATAGATTGACAGTCCACAGCCCATCAATCACGAGTCTTGGAACAAGGCGAAGTGATGAATCTGTAAGGTCGATGGTCAAAACCCCTCAATCATGAGTCTTGGGACAAGGCGAAGTGGTTTTAATGATTTAGGGCGGAGACTCTTTCGTATTTCCACTGGCGAGTTCATTTCTTTCAAGATTGTTCGGGATGGCGAGTTCATTCCTTGTCTGGCTTTTTGCAGTTTTTTTTATGTAATTTTGGTGTAACTTTAATTTTATTTTGAAGTAACTTAAGCGGGTGAATCCTTCAAAGTGCCCTACGACCCTTTTTTGGAAAGACCTCTATATGAGTATTTTCTTGTACGACTCATTTTAGGGAAGACCTCGCTATGAGGATTTTCTTCTACGACCCTTTTTAGATAAGACCTCTATATGAGGGTTTTTTTCTTCTACGACCCTTTTTAGGGAAGACCTCTATATGAGGGTTTTTTTTCTTCTACGACCCTTTTTAGGGAAGACCTCTAAATGAGGGTTTTTTTTGTCCTTCTACAACCCATTTTAGCGAAGACCTCTATATGAGGTTTTTTTTTCCTTCTTCTATAACCCTTTTAGGGAAGACCTCTATATGAAGATTTTTTTTTTTCTTTCTTCTACAACCCTTTATTTGGAATCGCTATATATGAGAGTTTTTTTTCTTCTACGACCCATTTTAGGGAAGATCTCTATTTGAGGTTTTTTTTTCCTTCTACGACCCTTTTTGGGGAAGACCAATGAGGGTTTTCTTCTACGACCCTTTTTAGGGAAGACCTCTATATGAGGGTTTTCTTCTTCTACGTACGACCCTTTTTAGGGAAGACCTCTATATGAGGTTTTTTTTTTTCTTCTACGACCCTTTTTAAGGAAGACCTCTATCTGAGAGTTTTTTTTTCTTCTACGACCCTTTTTAGGGAAGACCTCGCTATGAGGTTTTTCTGTAGCTTTTCTTCTTTTTTGTCTTCTTTCGGCGGAAGTCATGTAGAGAGAATAGGAGAACAATATTCTTAAGAAAGTTGTGATAAAATGAGAAATATATGTTAAATTTATCATTTTTGGTTGGAACACCAAACAACGGATCGAGTAGGATATGATATTTCAATATTTTCCTATTGATTTAAGCATAGTTAAAGGATGATGTTTTTTTTTTTTTTTGAGCAAAAAAGATGATGTTAGATCTATAAGATAAAGCAAAGATTTTAAAACATGAAGATAGTCTAGATTTATTTTAGGTGATATATGGTAATTGTGCTTAATGGATTTTTCAAAGGATCAAGCCATGAAAATAGGATGATCCATTGGTTCAAGATAAACTTATTTAACATCCGAAAAGGGCTGTAGGTTACATTAGCTTACCCCATCCCCATCATTAGAGTCTTGATTCGAATAGCAACATAGAGAATTTGAATGGAAAAAAAAATCTATTGTTTTGAATAGTTACATTGTGATGAAAATCACAAACCTAAGATGTTTTAGATCATTGTTAAAACATCTTTCTAAAATTAATCCAAATCGATCATTTAGCTAATTGACTTAGAGATGTGAAGTGGACACCGGTCTTCAGTTAGGTAGCCTAGTGGCTAGAATTCACTTTATAAGGTGAATAAGTGAGGTGTCCGGGGTTCGAACCCCGACCCCTACATATAATACTGTTGTCGGGAATTAGTTGTTGATTTTGATTTTATTTTCTATATCCGTTAGACTAAAGTCTTTTTATTTATTTTTGGCTTTCAAACATGTTTTAAACAAAGATTACATGTTTCTTCCAATAAAATGGAACCACACTCTTGAATTGTACGCTCCGAGGTAGAATCTAATAAACCGATGTCAATTTTCCAGTTTACCAACGGAAGATCCAAGCCTCCATCTATCCTTTTTCCTAGATTAATTATTACGGTACCATGAAAACAATTAGAGGAACCAAATGATAAGGAAGTGAAAAAAACGTGAATTCACCAAGAGAAAAATAAATTATTGAATTAACCATATGAAAAGTTCAACTGTGAAGGGTTCTTGTTGCAAGGTTGGATTGATTAATCATGTTTTTGAGAAGGTTATATAAGTTTATCATCCCAAGATGAATAAGAGTTCTACCAAATTGAAGGTGAAATCGAGGAAGAAGTTGAGAAAGTTGTTATGCATGACAAATGATTGGATAAAAATCTCGCCTTGCTAGATATGAAAGAAAAAGGAATAAATAGAGTAATTGATGACACCTCATTATGTGATGTTTTAAGTATGTTTTTGAGCCATTTTAATAAGCTTTTGAAGACAAAGATGTAAAGGGGATTCAAAGAATCCTAATCACTGCTAAAACTTTAAATCAACTCAATCTATTTACGCAATCGAACAACTCTTGAAAATTTCACCAATTTATTATTTTTCATTATAAGTGAAGTAATAAATTGCTAAGTCGAAAACAACAATTCTTGTAGAAATGACACACTTACTTCTATACTACTTGAATGGTTTGATGTACTTGTCAAATTTATCATTATTGATCTTTCAATGTTCTATCCTTCAAGTCTAAAACATTATCAATCTACCTTTACATCAAGATGGTATGGATCTTTCGAAATCAACAATATGCTCCTATTCAAATTTGTAAAAAGTCGCAGTAAAGCTACCAGCAGTTGATAATCCAAAACACCACCATCTAAAAATATCCTCCGCCACCAATAATGGGGTGTTACGGTTGTGATGCCCTCAAGTATGTCATAACCTTCTCATAAACCTAAAAATTCCACCTACAAGATTTTGAAATGCAAAAAACATGGTTAAAAATAGTAGCCACAAGATTTTGTCTGCATGGCCCCATATACAACAGATATTTGAACCATAACTCCCAAGATAATAACACAGTGCCCTCATGCCTCAATCCTTCTCTATAAAACCGCACAAATCCTTCACTATTTTTCATCACAGTTACACAAACATGACAAAATCAAAACCATTTTCCTTACTCTTTTTCTTTTCTTTAACTCTTTTTCTTCTTACTCTCTTGTCTTCATCCTTGGCTGCAAGAACAAAAACAGATTCTTTATACACCACTTTCCTTCACTGTCTCACACAAAACACAAAAGATCCATCAATCTCCAACATTGTTTTCTCCCAAACAAACCTTTCATTTTCCACTGTCCTTCAAAACTACATCCGTAACGCACGTTTCAACACAACTTCAATAACAAAACCATTACTCATAGTCACTCCAAAACAACCTTCGCATGTCCAATCCACTGTAATATGTGCTAAGCAAGTCAACATTCAAATCAAAATAAGAAGCGGTGGACATGATTACGAGGGTATTTCATACATCTCTAACCAACCCTTTATCATACTTGATATGTTTAATCTAAGAACAATCAATGTTGATATAAAAAATGAAGTTGCTTATATTCAAGCTGGTGCTACACTTGGTGAAGTTTACTACAGAATTTCTGAAAAGAGTAAAGTTCATGGATTTCCTGCTGGTGTGTGTCCAACTGTCGGTGTTGGTGGTCACGTCAGTGGTGGAGGGTATGGTGCAATGTTGAGAAAATATGGTTTATCTGTTGATAATATTATTGATGCTGAAATTGTTGATGTTAAGGGAAGGCTTTTGAATAGGAAATCAATGGGTGAAGATCTTTTTTGGGCTATACGAGGCGGTGGTGGTGCTAGTTTTGGTGTTGTTCTGTCTTATACCATTAAATTAGTAGCGGTTCCTAAAACCGTTACTGTTTTCCGAATTGAGAAAACATTGGAACAGAATGCAACTGATCTTGTTGTTCAATGGCAACAAGTTGCTCCAACAACTGATAATAGGATTTTCATGAGGCTTCTTTTGCAACCTAAATCTTCTACGGTTGTCAAAGGAACAAAAACTATTAGAGCTTCTGTTGTTGCATTGTTTCTAGGCCGCGCTGACGAGGTAGTAAAGATTTTAGGGAAGGAATTTCCACGTTTAGGTTTGAAGAAAAAAGATTGTATTGAATTGAGTTGGATTAATTCTGTTCTATGGTATAACGATGAATTGAGTCTTAAAAATGGCAAGAAACCGGTGAATCTTTTGGATAGGAATGTTAATTCGGCGGGTTTAGGTAAGAGAAAATCTGATTATGTTCAGAAAGCTATTTCAAAAGATGATTTGGAAGGGATATGGAAAAAGATGATTGAGTTAGGAAAAATTGGATTTGTTTTCAACCCTTATGGTGGAAAAATCGCTGAGATTCCGGCCGATGCAACGCCATTTCCTCACCGTGCTGGAAATTTGTTCAAAATTCAATATTCAGTGAATTGGGATGATCCATCACCTAATGCAACAGTTGGTTTTTTGAATCAAGCTAAGGTACTTCATAGTTACATGACACCTTTTGTGTCAAAGAATCCTAGAAGTGCTTATATAAATTATAGAGACCTTGATATTGGGATTAATAGTTTTGGTAAGAATAGTTATCAAGAAGGTAAAGTTTATGGTACTATGTACTTTAATAATAATTTTGACAGGTTGGTTAAGATTAAGACTGCGGTTGATCCTGGTAACTTTTTCAGGAATGAACAAAGTATTCCCATTCTTCCAAGAAAAGCTTAGATTAGAGAATCAATCAATTGTAATTGTAAAGCATATTTTGCTTACTTTATGATGTTTAGTATTTTGATTCCTAAATAAAAACGATTGGCCTTTATTAGGTTCTTAATTTTTTTTATTGACTTTATTTTTCATTACTGCATTGAATTTGAAAATATTATATACATAAGGAATCGGTCTTAAATTTGAAATATTAGGATCTGGATCCTCTCCTACGCTACTCGTCCATGTAATCATCTCTTTTGCGTTATGGCTAGAAGTTGGATTAATCCAACAACTAAGAGACATACATATAGAGAGAAAAAAAAAACATCATAAACTAAATGAGAACCCGAACAAAGAGATCTAGAAAGCACTAGGAAGAAATCTCTCTACCATTTCACCCATAACCGTTATCCATCTAACGACAATGCATGACGTCGATGACATGGATTTTGAATGTGGGGCATTATCGTGTCAACGGTGGCTTCGCCACTATGCATAGCTTTCCATACTTTCGGATCTGCAACGTTGATGTCCAGATCATTGATTTAACTTGTAATTGACTTATATCGATCTCTTAATATGAACTAAACGAACACCGCGACAAGACGCGAAATCAATCGCCACATAAGACCACTAACACACGCCGCAATTAGACGACGAAATCACAAAAACACAAGAAAAAACAAGATATATGTGAAAACCACTTATTTAAATTGAAAGAAAAGAGAAAAAAAGATGTAAAGGAATGATTTTAAGTCAAAAAATGACCTAAAACCACCCATTCTAGAGGAATGAATGAGAAAGTTTACAGAGAAATTGAGAGTTTCGTTGGTTGAATATATATATATATATATATATATATATATATATATATATATTTAAAAGAATGGGTTGAAAATATATAAAAGTCTCATGTTTGGTATAAATTTTTATAAAAAAAAAAAAAAGTTCTTATATATTATTTGGTCTGGGGAATAAAATTTGCATATGAAATCTATCTTTTATATTCCCGTGTTTAAAACGTGAGAAACTTTTTTTTTTTTTGTCAAGTAGCTTAGTAACTATAGCTTACACAATTTAATTGTGAAGAACTGGGTGTCCGTGGTTCGAACCCCAGCCCCTACATATAATATGAAATATCCTTGCCAACTGAACTAAGCTCACGGGGACAAAACGTGAAAATTTTTGTTCCCGTGAAAACAGATTGCAATCTATTTTTTTTTAGGGATAAATATGTATGTGTATTGTTTGAGACATTAAATTAATTTTAGAATATATTGATTTTTCTACAATATATTTTCATTCCACCTACGGCCAATTCTTGTATTTTATATTTTTTAGGGAGCCAATTCTTATAGATACTTACTGGATAAAATAAACAATAAAATGATTTTGTGACATATGATAATTTGATGATATTGTTTTGAGACTTGAAAGTGTACTCTTTTTTAAGGTTTCAGGTTCGACCCAATGCAATTTAGGTGGCTTAATTAATTGCCTAAGTTAAGATGAAATAGAGAATCGTTCAGAGATTCTCCTCAAGTGAGAGTACACACCAAGTTATAGAAAGAAAAAAAGGAATAAGTGTGTGTCACTGTCAGATCAGAGTATGGGCCTTGCTCCTTAGCACATGTGATGTTGCCATGTTTGGTTTAAAATGGAATGAAATCCCTACTTGCATAATAGTGCAACAGTGGTGTGCGTGAGTATTTAGAGAAAAGCAGAAACAGAGAGCAACACAAGAGAAGAGGAATAATAAGTGATTTTTAGTGAACTTTTTTTTTTATGAACTAGGTCCACTGATTTTTATTCTTTCGCATTAAAATGTGTTTTTTTCACATTGTTCTATTTATAGCTTTTTTCTCCTTTGATCATTATTATTGTCGGTATTAGTTACGCTTCGACAAATAGAAAATTTAACAAGCTCCGAGTATTCTGCTGCATGAAAGGTTTCAAACTAAATTCATGAAAGTAAAATCCTCTCAAATAGAATTATTTGATACTCATTTAATGCACTGTATGGCAAATACTTGGACCGTCTTCAATCTTCTAACCTAAAGAGTATAGTAAAGAAAAATAAGACTTGATTAGTGAAGAGGACTACACAGGAGAGGATCCAGATGCAAATATATGTAGTATGCATGCGTGATAGGTGGGGTCGTGGAGTTTGTGTGTCTTCACCAAATCTTGTGGCTATTTTTGTCTTTAAATTCTTCTCATGATGTCGTGCAATGAACTTTAAAATTCCATTTGTTGTTGTTGTTTGTACTTGCCTCTCATTGAGTGATACACACTACCACCTAGCTTATCCCAACATGAAAAAGAGAGTCATATTTTTAGTAAAATTCTTTTAGTAAATATTGGTGTATTTTTTTATTATAGAAAGAGCAATTTTTTTTTAGTAAAATACACTTATTATGTTTGATACTAATTTGCCTAAAAAAAAGTTTGATACATTTTTTTTTAACAGGTCAAAATGAATTATATTAAAAAAAACGAAAGTGGTCTACCTCGTATAAGGTGCGCTAAAGTAAAACGCACAAAGTTAAATACAAGATACCAAAACAATAGCACTCGATTAACGGGAAAGCACTAAGACAAAATTATATAACTAAACCCATACAAAGGGGAGGGTATCACCACCAATCATGATAGTCAAAAGCAAAAGTAAACAATTTTGCCTTTAACCACACAAAAGACAACAACTTAACTTTCTCTAAAAGCAAATGTAAATTCGATGTCGTGTTTTTGAAGACCCGGTTATTCTTTTCCTTCCAAATGGTCCAAACAGAAGCAAGCCAAATCAGCCGAAAAAAAGAATGAGATGAACAAAGTAAACCAGTAAAATGACCAGACCGAAGAAAATGATCTCGTAACTCAATATGGTCAACTATAACGATGCTAACCACTTCCAAATAAGAGACCACAAGTCGCAGAAGAAGTTGCAACCCAAAAACAGATGGACAACCCGTTCCACAGATCCGCACACTCCAACACAAATGTTATCACCATCTTGAAGAATTTACAATTGTAATTGTAAACTTTGTGCGTAAAATAATATGTTTAAAATATGTTTAAAGATGTAAACTGCATAAAAAGAGATACAATTGTAATTGTATGTATAATCAATTATGTCAAAATAAATTATATGCATAATTAAGTGTTCAAAGGAGTTAGGCTAAAAAGTCATCTATTTTGTTATCTACTTTGAATTGTTAAACAAATAAATGTTTTGTTATGTAATATTGTATTTTATCATCTCTAAGGCTTCATCTGTGAATTGTGACAAATACGACTTTTGCATGGAAGTTAATTTGGTTGATGCTTTAAATACCACTGTATAACTTTTGCATGGTTTTTTTAGATACCATTATGTTTTTTATGGATGTTAATTTATATGTGGTAAGCATTTGTATTAGTTTGCATATAATATGAGCATAATGTTTGTGGATTTGTATTGATTTCAATGAACGGAGCATTTTTTAGTAAATATAATCTTAAAAGAAAGGCTTTATTATGAGAAGAAGATGAAGAAAGGGATAAAAATGTCATTTCATGAATGGATGACGAGGGTATTTTTGTCCATTCCCATGCCATTTTGCTAATTTGATGACGTGGCAGTGATTGAGTTTGTCAAATGACGAAATTTTAAATGATTAAACAATGCAAGGGTAAATTGTTAGGATTAGCAATTACAGGGACTAATTTTTAAATGACGTCTAATTGCAAGGACGAAACACATCATTAAGCTTTAACGTTTCATCTCTTTTATTAATGAAATATAAATATTGAAGGCTTAAATAGGTCATTTGAATTTTCATCCATGGAGTTACTAATCCTTCCAATCTGCCATTACGAATACTAATTATTTGATTTTTGGTCATAATTAGGTTAGGTTAGATCGTGCATTTGACAATTATAAAAGAAAGAGATGGAAAGGAAAAAAAAAGTAAGAAGAAAGAGCTGACTATTCTTTTTGGGTTAATAGGCTTTTACCCCTGTAATATAGATCACTTTGAGTTTTGCCCCTTGTAAAAATAAATTTGGATTCGGTCCTTATAAAAAAAATTTGTTTTGGAAACCCCTAGACCAGTTGACTGTGCATTTTTGCTGATGTGGCATGTTGCGTCACCTTTTTGGATGACGTAGCGCGTTGACTGTACAATTATTTTTATTTTTTTATGGGGTACACGTGACATTTATGATTTTTTTTTAAATTAAAAAATTCTTGAAATCTAGAAAAATAAAAATGATTA
This sequence comes from Medicago truncatula, assembly GCF_003473485.1. NCBI lineage: Eukaryota > Viridiplantae > Streptophyta > Magnoliopsida > Fabales > Fabaceae > Medicago > Medicago truncatula. Next base: position 11,919,812 of record NC_053043.1, on the reverse strand, counting down.
AAAAAACAAAAATAATAATGGAAAAATTAAATAAAATCTGGTATATGAAAAAATCTAGAAAATTTAGTAAAAAAAATATGGAATAATTTAAAAAATCTGGTAAGATGAAAAAAATTTAGAAAATTTAATAAAATAAAATCTGGAAAAATTAAAAAAATTCATTTTTTTTTCGAAATTAAGAAGTTTTATTTTATAAAAAAATGAAAAATTCAGCAACTTCAAATATTTCAAAATTTATGAATATAATAAGAATAGAATTAAAAATGAAAGTTCAGATTTTTCTTTCAAAATTAAAAAGTTTGTTTTTTTTATTTTTTATACAGAAAATCAAAATATTGGAAAGTATATTCATAATTAAAAAAACATAACATTAGATCATGAAGAATAAAATTAAAGGCTTGTTATTCAACAGTATAACATGACTTATATACCGGTGTCAATCAATATCCATTATATCCTGTTATTCATCTAGATTTTATTTTCGAATAAAATAAAATTCTAAGGATTAATTTTCAAAATCAAAATAATTATATGGGGTTTTCCAAAACAAAAAAAATTTACAAGGACCGAATTTAAAAAAAAAAAAAAAAAAAAGGCCTATTAACCCTTCTTTTTTCTTTATTTTTTTTAGTTTGGAATTGAATAACTGCTGAATAATCATGTCACGTGTTAGTATTATGTAGTATGACTTGTCATAAGGATATTTGTTGGGAAAATGATTGGTAGACCACTTATATTTTCATACCACCCATACACCCCCACATATTTGAGAGGAGAGAGATGGATGAAAGAGGAGAGAGGCAAAGTGTTTGTGGGGTCTAGGACACATGTCACATATTTATGTGGAGGTTTAAGTGTGTATGCCACCTATGAGTGTGCATGTCTCACCATTTGTTGGTCATGTTAGCATTTTCGTACTAAGGGTGGACTACGATCAATAAAAGTAGACACACCTGGACATTAATGAAAGATAAATGATATTTGTACAACCATTTTTGTACAACTTTCTCTCTCATATTCACGTTATCTTCTTATTCTTTCTATTCATTTTTCTCTCTCCATTGTTTTTGACCAATGAAAAGAGAGCACAACAAGGTTGTCCTAAAAGTTGTAGCAAAAAAGTTGTTCAAATATCATTACTCTTGATGAAATCACAAAAAAAAACAGAAATTTGCACTTCCTTTAGAGAAAAAAAAAACTGCACGTATATACTTTTTTTTTTTTTTATCAAAAAGAAATTGAAAAAGGACAGCAAGAAATCAAAACTGCAATATCCGGTGAAACAATTCCATGTGCATCAACATAGGATAATGTTATGCAGCTGTGGGAGAGCATCCTCAAAAGAGCCACCATGTTTATGAGCAAGTCATTTTGCACGCTCTTTATCTTGAAAAAAGATGTATTTGATCAGCTAAAAAATAAAAAAATAGAACAATTTTAAGTATATAATATTTGAATTTAAAATTGTTCCAGGGACAAAAGAAAAATTGAAATCATTGTCCCTCACTAGACACCAACACAACCTTTGTCGAGCGTCGTTCTTACCATTTTATGGATCTTAGGTTAAGTTTGAGATAAGGACTCTTTCTATATATATGAATGTGAAGTGCATTAATCATGGTGATTGACATCTCAGTCATGCTCACTCCAAGTCACCATAATACAATGTTTTAAAATCCTAGTTATGCTGACATCTCGAAACATTGTGTGTCAAATACACCTCGTCTTATATATTATTAATAAAAAAATATGGATGGCTGAACAAAACCCAACAAAGTTAAGTAAGATACACTTCTCTCATACTAGTAACACGAAAACCTTCTATCATTTGATGTTACTTATAAAAAAATCACACCAGACTAAATCTACATACAGATTTGGGTTCGCTTCGATTTGAAACACCAAAAAGCATCCTCAAAATAAAAAACAAATCTAGTCTCTAAAAAGGAGTATATGTATTGCATTTTACGTGTTGCATCTACGTTATACATTTAACTTTTAAGTTTTGCGTTTTGGCCAATGAAATTTTGGGGTGTTGAAAATGAAATTTTGCTTGTAAAATAGAAAGGGTGAAGGGCTACTGGGATGAAGTCCGATAAAGGGTTGGGCCTTCATTGCAATTTTTTCTATATAGACTCTCTTTAAACAAAGTGTTGATATAAACACCCGCCACCTCCCAAAAAAAAAAAAATATGGGTCCCTGCGGGAATGGATCCAAAGTCACCGCACCCCCGACCTATGCCTTGGTCCGGCCCTGCTTTGTCCCACATACAAACTGTCTAAAATATCACACTTCTTTCAAAATAAAAATGCATATCACATTGATTTTCCTTTATATTTTTTTCAACAATGATATTTGGACACATCAAATTTTTATATATCCATTCATCACTTTATTTTCTCTTTATCTATATTTTCATACCATATTATCAATGTATCACATCTATCACACAACTTTCTCTTATCTTTATCTAGCTCAAGGGGATTTGGATCCTCTCATGAATGATTTACAAATGAGATGGTAAGGTGTAATTTCTCACCATCCAAAATGAAACAGAAACATATAAAAGATTTAAATAATATATAATTTCTCTCTTGAATAGTGTGAGATTACACATAACTCTCTCATGTGTAAATCACATTTTGAAAGAACTCAACTTTCCTCTCATGGTGTATACACATTTGGATGGGTGTGTAAGAAACATTTTCCTAATTTTTTAGATAAAGTAAATAAATGGCAAAAAAGCAGCCAAGGTTTCTCAAGGTATATGCTGAGAAGATCCATTCCTCCACTTCCTTTTTCACCTGCAAAAGCCACTACTATAACCAAACATGTCTCCCTCACTTGAGCACCACTATTATTCTCTTCTTTTTTGCTCTCATCCTCAACTCTTGTATTTATATATGCACTAACCTTTCTTTCTTTCTTCCAGCAACATATTTCAAAATGAGTCCCAAGCCAGTTAAGATCTCATCATCGAAAGTGTTTGCATCAACACGATGGAAGTAAAGAAGCGAAACTAAAGGCAAAATGGTTCATCTTAGACCTAACTACTAGTTAGGTCATAGCTGAAAACCCTCAAGATCTTAACCTATATGGAAGGGCAACTAATTATCCTTTGGCAATTTATGTATCGCATATAAAGATCTCAAATATATAGAATAGCTACTCGTGTGTATGCATTAAGAAACATGATTAATTAGTGCACTTTGTTATTTTGCTGTTATATATATATGTGTCGTTGATTGCTTTATATATGTTGAAATTTTCATAGCTAGATCAATGAAATATTTCTACTTCCAAGATATCTTTTTTGCTGTTGTACATTTTGGCATAAAAAATGTTAGTATTGTATTGTTAGTTTTTATATTGAGGGTGGGGATCAAACTATTGATTTCCTTATTATTCACCCTTATATTCCCTTTTTCTGTGGTAATTCATGATGAAAATTCTTGCAGGTTGAACTCTGCTGTGTGGCTCATATAATATGAGTGCAGCAATTTTCAGTTAATCTTGAACTTTTGTACTTTCGTGGTGTTTTATATTGCAGAGTTCAGATTTGAACATGAAATGCTCTGATCAATATTGAAATGGATCTTATAATTAATAATAGGAATATTTTTCATTCTTAATATTAGTAATGCTAACAACATTATCTTTTTAACATTCTCTCTAATATTCACTTTTTTATCGACTTAAATCAAAGTGAATCACACGTGAGATATACATTTGATTTCATCTGATAAGATAGTGAATAGAAAGAGTGTTGAAAATAGAGTGCTTCAAACATTCATCTTTTTATATTCTTTAACCAATGAGAAATATTCAATTGAATATACTCCCTCTCTTTTAAATAGAATGTCACTTTAACAAAAAAATTAAAAAATTAAAATGAATGTATCTTTGGATTTCGAACGTAATTCTCCTTCTGTCTTAAAATATACGATGTTTTGGACATTTCATACATATTATGAAAATGTAATTAATTTTGTACGGAAAAATATATTATGCGTTGTTTTACAAAATTGTCCTTAATAAGTGGTATGTGAAAGATAAATTGCAGAATTGAAAATAGAGAGTAATAAATAGGTAAGGAAAAATGTTACATGAACACCCTTTAATCATACACCCTATTGTACACCCCATGCATTAGGGACATTTTGGTAATTTCATCTCACAATCATACTTTCTCTTTCATCTCCTCTCCCTTTTCCTTGCCACATGTCAGGATTTTGTGTGGGTGTAAGAGGTGTATTGCCACATGGGGATGTACATGTATCACCACTCGTAGGTAAGTGTGCAATAAGAAAAGTAACATTAATGCTTCATTGAAATTGTAAAGCGACTTAAATTTGGGACAAATTTTTTTCCAAAGCAACTTATAATTTAGCACACATGAGTACTAGGGAGTGTTTTTACATCTTTCCATGAAACTTATTCCAAAGAAAACACAATTATATTCAAAATTCTTATGTTTTAGTTTTCTTAATAAGTGTGATTTGAGTTTTTTTGCTTATAATTGGGGACGGATGGAGTAATCGTTTAAGACTACCCAAATACCTGCAATTTCCAATATGACATGCCATCAATAGTTGTTATAGTTATTATGTGTTGGATTTCTAACGTCGAGTCTAGCTAACCATCAACCATTCTTAGCTATATGATGGTATGAGTAAGTATCAAGAGATTTTAGGTTTAATATGAGCTCCAAGTTATGGGTCGTCCTGGGAATCTAGGTTACACAAAGGCTCAAAATGAATGGTCATTTTTTCTATGAACTTCTCAGATTGCACTAATATGAAGTTGGTTCAGGAATATTTATATCTGCCATGGCTAAGTGGGAGATGTCTTCACCCCTTTAAAGATGGATAAGTTAGGGTGTCGCTTTAGCTTTGTGAGATGTGAGGGGTTAAAGACACAACTAGATTTCTTAATAGATTGAAGAAGATATGTGAGTTGAGTTTAAAACGAGGATAAACATCTCGAAGTTGTGTACATATGAACCGACATATATGTATATCACCCTTAAAGTGTGTTTGGATGGGGGAATGTTTTGAGGGAATTCAACTACTTTAAGGTGAATTATATTGTTTGAATTCATCTCAAAGTAGTTGAATTCCCTCAAAACATTCCTCCATCCAAACAGAGATTTCAATGATAACAAAGTGTTTTTAGGTAGATCGTTCACAGAGGTTGTGATGCATATACCCACCCTTGCCCTGAAATAAACAAACTCAAATCTAGTCATATGGTTATGGAAGTGACGGTTCTTAAAGAGAATACATGAGGAGAACATCATTCCCCGTATTTACTTGGAAGAAGAAGACTCGTGTATAGGAAAACAGAGTTATGGTGGTTCTTCTCATTCATAGAAAAATTTGGCATAATAGGAGTAGTTCAGAGGTTTTGCCGATGAATGGTCTAATGATGGTAAGTTTATGGGGGTACAAAAAGGAGGGCAGAATTCTCCATGATTGCAGAAATGTTGAAGTATGTGAGGACAAATCTCATGCTCCCTCTTTGGGTGATGTAGGAGAAAAAAATGGTTGTTGATGGTTGCAACCATTAGGACATGGCGAAGGATGTATAGAGAGAAGGAAGAGAACCTTCTCTTTAAAAATGGTTGATTCTAAATCAAATCCATTATAATTTCATAGTAATTCATGTTTTGATACTTAAAAACTTATATAGTAAGGGAAATATTGGTTGTGTTACTAGAAAATAAAAAATAAAAAATATTAGTTTGAGTTAAAAAAAAATTTTGGTGCCTTTAGTTTTATTTTCGACTTCAAGCCCCCATAATATTTCTCATCTTTTTGTTCATACCTTTAGGTCAAATTAAACGTACTCTTCAAACTTTTGAATTGTTTATTGCGTATGAATATTAAGAACATCATAAACATCTCTAACACAAAATTTCAAAAAAAAAAAATATATATATATATATAACAACAAGTCATGAATTAAACATGATTTTTTTAAGCGTCAAAACATCAAGAAACCTAAATAACATAATTGCATGCAAGGACTTCCGAATTAATATTTTCTTTTTATTTTTTTACCGAATTAATATTTTCTAATTGTTTCTTTATTTTTCTAGTATTTTTTGGTTCTTTATTTTAAAATAGGGGACAAAATCCTGAAAAAACGTAAAACAGAGGGGGTAAAATTCCGAGTTTTAAAATAAGGGGGCAAAATCCAAATTCAATCAAAATTGAGGGGATAAAATTCCGAGTATTAAAATAGGGGGTAAATCTAATTCAATCAAAATAGGAGAGGTAAAACTGCATTTATCCTTATTTTATTTTATTATATACTCCAAAAAAAAATCTGGTGGTGTTAATATCAAACAGTCTAATAATTAATAAAATTAGTTTTTTTTCCTTTTATTTTTATGAAAAAACATAAAATCCTAGACGGTGTGGAACGAAAGGAGAAAAGTTGCAAAATTAAAAGCAAATACAGCTGCCAAGAAAGTGAAAGTGTGGGTTTATAAATTGCTGCAGAGTTTACGTGACAAATGTAGCTGGTTTTGGACTTATGCAACAACTTAGAAGACTATTTAACTCAAATTAATAGTTTTTCTATTAGATATTCTGGAGTTACAAGTACAAACTCCTTGTTTGGTTGTTTTGTAATTTTAATTTTTATCTTTGACCATATTCTTTTTTAAGAAAAGGTAATTATTGAATGATGATGAAGTTTTTTTGACTGAAAATAATGATGAATTTGAAAATAATAACAAGTATTTATTTATTTTGACTAGAAAAAGTTAAAGTATTTACCGAAAAAAGTATTAAATTATTACTAAATAATTATTATATTTTAATAAATAATTTATTTACATTCTTTAAATTGAAATTTCAACACCAAATGGAAAGTATTTAAAAGCCCATGGGAATACATCAAGCAATAATTATTAAAGGGTCAACATCACGGGAAAATTTAAAGACCAAAGATAATTGTTAAAATAATAGCCACAAGATTTGGTCCCTATCTTAACCTATATCACATGCATAGTACAGATATTTCAGCCATTGTCGACTACAATCTGAAATATTTTCTTGCTCTTTTTCTTTGTTTTAGACTTTAAATAATGCATTTTAACCAATTTTCAAACTGCCCCGAACACAAGTCATATGAATTTTAATAAACCCAAGTGGTTAGAGACTAATTCCAAGTGCAAGAGTTAAATGATAACTATTGCATTTTCTTAGCCAAATTTAATTTTACACGCCTCTTCTTTAAGCTAAACTATTTGGTTAATGCAAATTGTATAATTTGATCTAATTTATAATTGAAAAGACTAACGACCAATCGTGTAAGACCTAAACAGAAAATTTGCAACGTTGTTGTATTTTCGGGCTCAAATTTAAATCCAAAGCGTTCAATTAAGCTATAAGAGACCAAATCATATCGTGATCGTTGTAAATTTCAGATCACCAAATTCAATTCCTATTGAGTATCAATGATATAGGACATAATTGTTGTTATTAACAGCATAAATAATGCAGTATAAGGCTTACAACTTATTGATTCTTTCGTAAAAAAAAAAAAAAAAAAGACTAATGATTCTCTAATCTAAGCCTTTCCAGGAAGAACAGGAATACTTTGTTCATTCCTGAAAAAGTTATCAGGATCAACAGCAGTCTTAATCTTAACCAACCTATCAAAATTATTATTAAAGTACTTAGTGCCATAAACTTCACCTTCTTCATAACTATTCTTACCAAAACTATTAATCCCAATATCAAGGTCTCTATAATTTATATAAGCACTTCTAGGATTCTTTGACACATAAGGTGTCATGTAACTATAAAGTACCTTAGCTTGATTCAAAAAACCAACTGTTGCATTAGGTGCTGGATCATTCCAATTCACTGAGAATTGAATTTTGAACAAATTCCCGGCACGGTGAGGAAATGGCGTTGCATCGGCCGGAATCTCAGCCATTTTTCCACCATAAGGGTTGAAAACAAATCCAACTTTTCCCAACTCAATCATCTTTTTCCATATCCCTTCCAAATCATCTTTTGAAATAGCTTTCTGAACATAATCAGATTTCCTCTTACCGAAAGCCGCGGAATTAAGATTCCTATCCAAAAGACTCTCCGGTTTCGCACCTTTGTTAAAATCATCAGCATCATTATACCATATAACAGAATTAATCCAACTCAATTCAATACAATCTGTTTTCTTCAATCCCAAAAGTGGAAACTGTTTCCCTAAAATCCCTACTAGTTCCTCGGCCCTGCCGAGGAACATAGCAACAACAGAAGCTCTAATAGTTTTTGTTCCTTTAACAACCTTAGAAGTTATAGGTTGCAAAAGAAGCCTCATAAAAAGCCTATTATCCGTTGTCGGCGCAACTTGTTGCCATTGAACAACAAGATCAGTAGCATTCTGTTCCAAAGTTTTCTCAATACGAAAAACAGTAACGGTTTCAGGAACCGCTACTAATTTAACAGTATAAGACAGAACAACACCGAAACTAGCACCACCACCACCTAGTATAGCCCAAAAAAGATCTTCACCCATTGATTTCCTATTCAAAAGCCTACCCTTAACATCAACAATTTCAGCATCAATAATATTATCAACAGATAAACCATATTTTCGCAACATTGTACCATACCCTCCACCACTGAAATGACCACCAACACCGACAGTTGGACACACACCAGCAGGAAAACCATGAACCTTACTCTTCTCATAAATTCTATAATAAACTTCACCAAGTGTAGCACCACCTTGAACGTAAGCAACTTCGTTCTTTATATCAACATTGATTGTTCTAAGATTAAACATATCAAGTATGATAAAGGGTGATTGATTTACATAAGAAATACCCTCATAATCATGTCCACCACTTCTGATTTTGATTTGAATATTGACTTGCTTGGCACATATAACAGTGGATTGAACATGTGAGGGTTGTTTTGGAGTTACTATGAGTAATGGTTTTGTCGTTGAAGTTGTGTTGAAACGTGCGTTACGTATGTAGTTTTTAAGAACAATGGAAAATGAAGTGTTTGTTTGAGAGAAAACAATGTTGGAGATTGTTGGATCTGTGTTGTTTTGTGTGAGACAGTGAAGAAAAGTGGTGTACAAAGATTCTGTTGGTGCTGCCAACGATGCAGAGAAAAAAACACTAAGAACAAAAAATGGTATAGAAAAATAGCATAGAGAAATTGGATTTGATTTTGCCATGTTTTTTTTTGTAATAACTGATATGAAAAATGATAAAGGATTTGTGCGGTTTTATAGAAAAGGATTTGTAACATGTTTGAGTAGAAACTTCAACCAACGCGTCTAAATGTTGGTCGAGAAGGTGAGAATTGTCGTATTAACTAATTAATAATGATAATGATTTTTCTATTTTTTTTAATAATCTTGTCTCTTATTTTTGGTAGCTTACTATTGGATATTTTCCTAGTATAGCTGGTCTTTTGACTGAGAAGTTAGTAATTATATTTTATATTCAACCAATCATTTATGACATTGTTTGACAAAAAGTTATTTCTAAAATCTTATACTTTTAGAACTACTTTTTTATTATACAAAAATGTACTATCTTTTTGGTTCTACATAGAAGTACTATTTTATACTATACTACGTTTGTATATATTTTTCTATAAAAGAATATTTAGCATTTGCATAGTTTTAAAACTCAGCTCGAATCGGTCGGTTGGACCGGTCAAACTGTGAACCAATGGATAGGCCGGTTTGAGCTGGTCTTTGGATCGGCCATATAATTAGTTCGGCGAGAACTGGTTAAAATCGGCGAAAACTGATGACTCGGCCGAGTAGTTGAAGAAAAAAATGCGTGCTACCTACCAATTAACGTTAAACCTCATAATTAATTCATTTAAGCACGTTTAATTCTAATTAATACCAATTAACGCCAATTACCTATAGTAAATGCGTGCTTTGACTTTTAATATTTGAAGAAAAAAATCAGAATATTTAAAAAAAACTAGAAGTTATGGGAATCAAACTGAAAACATTAAAATGATTAAATAGAACCTCAACCACTACAGACAGCAACTACTTTTTTGTGATATTTAATAAAATTTATTATATATGTAAACATATTGCATCTTCATTTTTTCTAAGCAAAGAACATAGTTTTTTTTTTTTACTTTCAAAACGAGCACATCATTTTTTAAATATAAAATTTACACAATAATAATAATAATAATATTTATTATTATTATTATTATTATTATTATTATTATTATTATTATTATTGTGTATGTGTCAGGGTATTCAGTGTTGATATAGCTGATAAGATTCTTCACACACCGCTTATTGCGCAGGTACAAGAGGATCGACTCATTTGGAAAGCTGAAAGGCATGGTCAGTATTCTGTCCATAGTGCTTACAGATTATGTGTTGAGGAACTTATTGACTCCTCTCATCTTCGACGCTCGAGTTATTGGTTCGGCATCTGGAAGCTCAAGGTTCCCCCTAAAGTTAAGAATATAGTGTGGTGTATGTGTCGGGGTTGCCTTCCGACTCGTGTTCATCTCCTTGACAAGGGCGTTCAATGTCCTACAAACTGTGTTAGTTGTCCATCACATCATGAAGTTCTTGCTCATGTATTTTTCAATTGCCCTTTTGCTGTCCAAGTTTGGCAAATGATAGGCCTTTGGGGAGCTATCCAACACGCCTTGTCTCCTACTATTTCGACAACTGATACTATTTTTCTTTTGTCGGAAACTTTGTTCATTGAATTTAATCAACGATTAGCATCAACGTTTTGGAGTATTTTGAAGCATCGAAATCTTCGAGTTTGGGATGACTGGTAGTTTGCTAATGTTCCCACTGTAGCTGATCCTATTCCCTAGTAACAACTGCAGCCATCCGCTAGAGGGGGAATTTCGGCCGCAGTTGGCAGCTCGACATCTATGACACCGTCTAGTTGGCAACACCCTTTACCAGTTAGGCATAAGTGTAATATTGATGATGCATTTTGCTCTCATCTTAACCGTATTGGCGTGGGTATCTGTGTTCGGGATTCAGAAGGTACATTTGTCTTGTCTAAGGTTGTTAGTTACCCATGTGTCTATTCTTTGGACGTTGGTGAAGCGTTGGGTCTTCATTCTTCCTTGCAGTGGTTAAGTGATATGCAATTTGACAACGTCGATTTGAAACGGATTCCAAACTTACTTATGATGCCTTCCATGCTAATCGAGATGACACTCTGAATTTGGGTGCATTATCTCATCATGTCAGTCTCTGTTTAGTTCTTTCTTTACCAACTCTAGGGTGGAGTTTGTTAGGCGACAAGCAAACGAGGTTGCTCATGTTCTTGCAGGAGAAGCCACGTTACTAGCTAGTCCCGTTATTTATTTTCAGATACCCAATTATATTGAACCTCTTATTATTAATGAAATGCTATAAGCATATTTCCTTAAAAAAAAAAAATCTATATTCATTAAACCAATTATAATGGCGGTGAGTTAATTTGAGCATGCAATTAGCATCTTTTGTAATTACTGTACTTGTTAACTTGGTTTAACAAGTAACAGCCTGGTGCGTGTATATGTGTGTAATATGTGTGTGTTGTGACTTATCCTCATTGACTTTTAACTTTTTTTTGTCCGGTTCTTTTTTGACTTTGACCGGTGAGTTATATTGATTTTTCAATTTTTAAAATTAATTTTGTTACAATTACATGGATAATTAGTGAAAATATTTCATGTTAATGGATAAATATATCAATAAAACACTAAGTTTAAAATCTCAAAATCGAAAGGTTTTAGGTTCGAGCTCCGTTGCCATCTTTCAAACTTTGAGGAAGACTCATCTAGATGATCGAAATCTTAAGCTTATAGAAACAAGGACAAAATTCAATAATGACACTAGTTTTTGCTTAACTGCGTGGTTGCTTCCTATAAGATTCAACTTTGATTTGTCCACTTGTGGAAAATCAATTCAATTATAAAATAGAAAGTTTCTATTATGATAATGGTGGAAAATTCACCAAACTTAAATCTTATTCTCAAAATCAGGAAATTCAACATTTAACCAATGGACTTTGTCTACTACTTTAATACTCCAATAGACTGTACATCGTGCAAGCATGCAACCTACAGCTTATGACTTGACAAAAACAATTCTACTTCAGCCACATTTGTGTCAATTCCAATTCAGCGGTACAATTTGTCCTCATTATGTCCATGTACACTTCATGAGTCATAGTGTCATTCAAAATTGTTACTTTAGTCACTAGTGAGAGTCCATAGATATATTGAGCTTATATACTAAAAGACCAATGACATAAAACGATTTGATTAACTCAAATAAAGCAGCAATATAATATGAAATCTAAGGGGGGAAGACTCTGAATATATTCATATAATCATTTAAGGGATGTTTGATATAATATTGTAGATTTATCCAACAAGTGTAAAGTAAAATGTTACCGTCCTCATGAGCTTAACTCAGTTGGTATGGACAATGTATAATAATATGTAAGGTTAGGGGTTCGAACCCCGACCATAAAAAAAAAAAAAAAAAAATGTTACTTTATTACTCAAATCATGCTGCTACTGTTGGGATAAGTTTCTAATTTGTGATGAAAACTAAAGCCAATCATGAAAACAAGTGGATTCCACAAATAAGTCCCACTAAACTTTCACTTGGTAGATAAACATAGCAAACTCAAACTCATTTTAGGAAAATCAAGGGTGCAAATAGCAATACTTTCAAGTGAAATTCCCCCTCAGTTTTTAGAATGACTTGTAGCCTTAGTATATATGTTTCAAAAAAGGATATTGTATTACACACCCCTGCATTTTTGCTCCACACACATCAATCATCATTAAGATACCTGCAAAGTATGTGTATAGTGCTTCGCATGAAATGTTTGTTGCATTGAGGAATAAGAAAAAATTAATTATAGAGATGACGTTAAAGATATAAACATTGAGATATCCAGAAGTCCTAGCTCAATTGGTAAAATGTCGAAATTGTTAGGCCGGATGCTATTATTGAGGTTCGAACCCCGGTACCTCCACTTGTGTGTGTAAGTTTATAATGGCTTTGTCATTTCATCTATCTACCAAAAAAAAAGATAAAAACATTGAGATAATTTTCTTTGACTCGAAAAATATTGATACAATTATTATTGATATTATAAATTGGTAGATTAAAAATATGTCCAGAAGTCCTAGCTCAACTGGCAAATGCCGAAATTGCAAGGTCGGACGTCGTGACCTGGGTTCGAACCCGGAACCTCACAGTTGTATGTGAGTTTTAATTTCAGTGGATTACCACTTCATCTAAGACCAAAAAAATATATATATATATATATGTCAAAATACTACAGAAGATAAATATGACATTAATGATAAAGATGATGTTAATGTATCTTATGTTTTTTTTATATATCACTGATAAATATTTATATTTTTTATATAAATTTATAAATAATAAATATGTATCATGTACATATTTATATTAAATTGTAATTTTTACTCCCCTTATTTCTTTTTTAAGTGTCATTTTAGCATATTAATATTAAGTTAAGGAATTAGATTTTTTGAGCTTTTTTTTTCCTTTATGTTATACTTTTTTTAAAAAAAATAGAGATATATATACGAGGGATCTTACGTCCAGCTCTGACAAAACAAGAAAAACCTAAGGAATTCAGCTCTTCACCCATCACATTTTGCTCGTACCCTGCAGCCGTTTCAAATTTACCCTTGCGCTAGTTAACTCACGCAAGTGTAAAACTATGCACTAGTTAACTAACGTTGCGCATATGTAAAACACTGCGTGAGTTAACTCACGCAGCCATTAGCACATGCGTGAGTTAACTCACGCACAGTCTGTGCATACAACCAGAAGAGGCATAAACCTCTATTTTCCCTATTTTTTCAATCCTTCTTTCATACATTCATTCAAGCAAACATTTTTCATCATTCATTCAAGCATTCATTCAATCAAGCATTAACTCGTAAGTATATTAAGAAAAATAACGGAATAAAATAACGAATAATGTCATAACAACGTAAAAATATTATATTTCTTCAAAAAAAAACTAAAATTTCTACAAGTTAAATGCAATTAAGTAGGGTAATCATCACTTACTTGATATTGTGGGAGAAATTGGCTTTGAATGGCGCAAGAATGGTGAAAATTGCACCTGGAGGGGAAAATTTAGTGTTTGGAGAAGTTGGAAAAATGAGGAACTTTGTCTCTATTTTGCTGATAAACGACTTAAGTAACTGTTGCGTGAGTTAACTCACGCTGCGCTACTTAAGTGACTCACAAAATATAACGTGCGCAAGTTAAGACACGCAGCGTGTCTTAACTTGCGCAAGGGTAATTTAGGCAACGCTGCAGGGCGCGAGCGAAAACTGATGGGTGAAGAGCAGAATTCAAACTTAAGGCCTTACAAACTTGACATTGAGCTCTTTAGATTCTTAGATTTTAGCCCTCTAATGTAAAAAATTGATTTGATATGGCAAACGAGTACTGATGCATGTTTTGAAATCTTCTACTATTTCTCTCCTTCCAAATCAAATATTGAGTCACACTCACAATCATTCTAGTTAACTGATGGATACCACTGTTCCTGTTGTACTTTCTCAGAAGATATTGCATCACGAATTGCAAATTGCTAGTATTATTGTTTATGGGCCTCCATTGCAAGATACCTGTCCATTCACCATCAGAATACTCAATACACAAAATATACAAAATACACTCTCCTTTTTACACAAAATACACAATTAGTCACAATGTATACCAACCTTGTTCAACCTCTCACAAGTTGGCAATCTAGAAAGAATAGTTAACCAATTAACAAACAAACATTATGGAGGGGCAGGTTACTTCAAATCATTTTCCTCCAACTAGCTTTTGCAAAATCACCTCTTAAGACATTATACATCTTGATAGAAAAGTTTGGTTGTTGGAGAACATTATCATAAGCTACAACAAAGACTTTTTCTATTACCCATGAAGCTTGTGGAGGAACTCTGATAAGTAGCACATTTCTCTCTTTTATGTAGTATTCAACAACCCATTTTACCCATAATTATGTCTCATTTTAATCCACTAATAAATTCTATTTTTTTTGCACACACTTTATCTTTATTATAAATTTAATGTCCTATCTTTTTTCATGGAATTGTTCTTCTATTTTGTACTTGTAATTTTTAAGAATGTTAATGATCTTATTTATAAAATTTTAACTTTCTATGAAACCATTATTATAGGTAACAAATTTTGTTTCATATAAGTTTGAGTTTGCACATAACAAAAAACAATGGCGAAGGTAATTCTTCAGTGAGAAGACAATGGTATTACAAAAGAGAATCTAGAAAGAACCATCTAGAAGAGTTGATAAAAGTGGTGAAGAACGAATATGTCTCTGGAATGGCATGTAGTTCTCTCTATATACGGGTGCTTAGTCATAGTTGTCTCTGTAAAACCCGGAGAGAAACAACGAATTTAGTTAGAGATCGTATCTCTGATCGTCGTAGTCGTGCTTGCTTGCGACGACTTCCACAAAAGGTTCCATGTCGCCTCTGACCCGGTGTGGATTATGGGTTATTGGGTTGTAGTGTATCAGGCCAAAACCAAATCCGAAACATATTTCAATGCTCGTAATTAGTTAAATTGAGTTTTTTTTATTTATCTTCTAAATAATAATAATATAATAAATTATAATATAGTAATATAGTAGATGAACCCAACCTATCTCACGAGAGGTCATTTGGTTGAGAGTTTCTCTCTTCAACCTCGAGAAACTCAGTTCGAAACCTAACAAGTAGAAAAGTAGATGAACTCAAAGATATAACACATGCGTGTGTGGTGGAACTTGGAATAGAAGAGATAAGTGGGCCAAGTAGAATATGATTAGCCCTTTTGTTTGACCTGAGAGACAGGAAAGATATTGGAAAAATTAAATTTGACATGGATATAAGAGAGGCATCTCACATCAGAAGAGGAAAATACAACACCGTCAGAAGGAGAACGAATACGCAAAGAGAAGGACATGAGAAAATAAAGTTGCGTAAGGAGTATTCAATGAAGAATACCAACACGGATGGGAAATGGAGAAAATAAATCAAGTTGGAGAAGAAATTCTTACGTGCAAGATATCTCTGGTTTTATTCATTTATGTTGTTTAATTCTATTTATTGGGTTTTTTAGATGAACTCTTATGTTGTTGAGTATTTTTCTATCAAACTACAAACATGAGTATTATTTAGATAACTATTAGGAAAATTCTATGGTACACCCAACAATTTGAGTGTATTGGTACACCAAATCCTTAAATTAATAGTTAAATGTGTTATTTTTTGTAGGAAAAAAAATATTTTCTATCACCTATAATTATAATAACTAAATCTTATTTACCAAAAACGTCAACACAATAAAATTTGATTTTTCTGAATTCATATTACTCATAATAGAGAATTTTGATTATTTTTTACAATAAAATGTAGAAAAATTTAGTATGATTTTTCTAAAAAATGAAATGATGTTTTTTTTTTTTATAAAATGATATTTTCTAAAATATATATGTCAACAAACACCTATTTTCTTTCATAAAAAATGATAGTTAATTTATAAAAATTGTAAGCGAGAGTACCGGTACACCTTAATTTGTGGGTGTACCGTAGAAATTGCCTAATTATTAACATAACTTTTGAACTTGATCTGATATAATTGTTCGCCGATAATAAATTTAGGTCTATTTATTTAATTGTGGATTTAAAAATTAAAGTTCATAAAATCTTTGATGATATTACAAACTCCCCTAAGATATTAAGGAGTTGTTATCAAAGAATAGTGTTTTAAACCAAGACAGTGACTTTAAGTACTTTGTTGACTTATGTTATCCTAGACACATAATTGTAAAAATTAGATCCAATTACCAACTAATAAGAAATAATGGATTCGAAAGATATTATTTTCTATTGAGCTCAAATATATGTTCTGCATACAAATTAACTCACAACATATCTAAATTAATATGTAGAATCTAAGTCATTGAAATACCTATGCTTCTGGATCTGCAACGTTGGCATCTGAGTTATTGATTGAATCTGTAATCGACTGAAGCTGATCTTTCTATAGGAATCAAATAAACACCGCAACAAGACACAAAATCAAACAACGTCGCACTCAAACATCGAAATAACGAAAAAACACAAAAGAAAAAAATTGATACATGTGAAAACCACTTATTTAGAAGAAATAATGATGGTTATGCAACACATATTCCTTTGTCAAAGATGAAGTAAAAGTCAAGTTAACTCCCATACCACCAAATGAAGTCAATGAAATCAAGGTTATCGGTGTCTTTAGTGACAAAAGATCAGTTTCCAAATCAACTGAATGTCGAGTGGCCTCCATGAGCTCATGGTCCCTTTAAGATATAGTGTCAAAAATCAAAAACAACGCTTACAAGGTAGAACTTCTAGGAACTTATGGTGTTTCAATTATAACCTTCGATGTATTCAACCTTTCACCATATTTGGATGATAAACTTGATATAAACTCGAGGGCGAGGTCTATTCAACCCAGAGAGTATGATACAAGTTAAGATAGTCTCTCCATTGTCACCATCCTACCATGCTAGTTTCTCCATTGCACCATCCTATTATTGACTTTAAGCTAAGCAAGCCAATATGCTTAACAATTCCAATTTTTACAAGATCATTTTTCCATTGATGCATTAATTAGTTCTACTATTTCATCAGTAATTTGGCATCTAGAATTATTATAAATAAGGCCAATTCCTCACGAATTCTCATCATTGAAATATATGAAATCTATTTCCAAATAAACATGGGATTTGCATACACAAAATTAGCACTCTTATCAGTCATAATTTTCATCTCAATTTTCCCTCAAACATATATTTCTCATGACATTGAAAGCAGTTTCCTTCAATGTTTTTCATCAGGTTTAGAAAATTCAAACTCAACTACAAAAGTAATACTCACTCAAAACAGTTCATCTTATACACCTCTTTTACAATCTTCCATAAGAAACAACAGATTCTTAGAAAGTTCAGTTCCAAAACCTTACCTTATTGTTATTCCAAATGATCTATTCCAAATCCAAAAAACAATAATTTGTTCAAAAAAACAAGGCCTAGAAATAAGAGTTAGGAGTGGTGGACATGACTATGAAGGTCTTTCTTATGTCTCTAATGTTCCATTCTTAATGATTGATCTCAGAAACCTTAGGTCAATAACTATTGACATCAAAGAAGAAAATGCATGGGTTCAAGCAGGTGCTACTCTTGGAGAACTCTACTATGCAATTGCAAATAAAAGTAATCTTCATGGTTTTCCAGCAGGTAGTTGTCCTACTGTCGGTGTCGGAGGTCACTTCAGCGGAGGTGGATTTGGTACCATATTTAGAAAATATGGTCTTGCAACTGATAATATAATTGATGCTCAAATAATCGATGTTAACGGAAACATTCTAAATAGAGAAATGATGGGTGAAGATTTATTTTGGGCTATAAGAGGAGGTGGAGGATCAAGCTTTGGAGTGATTACTGCATGGAAAGTCAAGCTTGTACGTGTCCCTTTAATAGTGACAATTTTCGATATTCCAAATAGATTAGATCAAAATGCTACTACCCTTTTCATGAAATGGCAAATTATAGCAAACAAGCTTCCTAGTGAACTTTTTCTTCACTCAGTTTTGGGAATAGCTGCTAATTCATCTTCTGATAGTGGAAAAACTGTAACTGTTTCTTTCACAGGACTGTATCTTGGGAAATCCGACGACTTGCTACCTTTGATGCAAAACAACTTCGAAGAATTAGGTTTGCAACGTGATAATTGCACTGAGATGAGTTGGATTCAATCTGTTCTTTATTTAACAGGTCATTCCATCAATGGTTCATTGGAAGTGTTACTTCAAAGAAACACAACACTTACAAGTTTCAAAGCTAAATCAGACTATGTAACAGATCCAATTCCTATGTCAGGTTTGGAAGGGTTGTGGAACTTGATACTTGAAGAAGACAGACCAACTTTGATTATGACACCATATGGAGGGAGAATGAGTGAGATTTCAGAAACAGAAACTCCATTTCCACATAGAAATGGGATCATTTATGGTATCCAATATTTGGTAGATTGGGAGAAAAATGAAGAAACACCAAAGCATGTGGATTGGATTAGAAGGTTATATGCATACATGACACCTTATGTATCAAAGGGTCCAAGAGCTGCATATTTGAATTATAGGGACCTTGATTTAGGAGTAAATAGAGAAAATACAAGTTATGAAGAAGCAAAATCTTGGGGCGTGAAATATTTCAAGTCTAATTTTGAAAGATTGGCTCAGGTAAAAGATGAAGTTGATCCTACCAATTTCTTTAGGGATGAGCAGAGCATTCTACCGTTGTCCCGTGAAACTAGCTTAGTTGATAAGGACAATGCATAATATGTGCAAAGTCTGGGGTTCGAACCCCGGACGAACCCCAGACACCACCAAAAAAAGGTCCGAGGCTCGGGTAAGGACAGAGCATTCCACCTTTATCTTATCGATGCATGAAGCTACTTTCCTTACACCAATTTACTCCCTTATCCTATTACTATAATTAAAAGGGTCGTGTTAACAACTGTCTTTAGTGCATTGTTAAGGAAATAAAAAAAGAAATAAATGAAAATTTTATATGTAAAGGGTCACTTTGTAAAACTTTAAGGTATTATATTAAATAATTTTGACGTTTAATTTCTTTAACAATTGCCCTATTTCATACAAAAGTTTTAACTCAACTAACAAAAAATGTCGAAAAACGTATACAGCAAAATCTCTTTTTTTGCAGGGAGGGTAAACCTGATGTAATCGTATATTAATAGTTTTCTGGAGTTGCCGTTTTGAAGAATTCACATAATAAAACAGTGCCAAAAATAAATCATAGATGAAAGTGAAACTAGTACAATTTATTTACTCCAAACATACCATAATGCTTTTGAGAAGTTAGCTCTCTAAATTTTCCATCATGAAGTTTATGGATCACGATGGTGATCACTGCTATAAATACCATGTGAATGAAACAGAGCAATTGCATATCTAATAAAGGCTAGCAAGGATGAGATTTTCAAGCTACTTTCTTTTTTTAACTTGCATGCATGACCTATTAGTGAGATAGAAACTCCAACATGCAAGAACAAAATCTAGGGTCCAACTTCATATGCTTAAACTATCATCTATTTCACAATCAGTATACAAACAAATCAAGAATTTGCCACATTTATATTATTCTATTCAACTTCATAGCATAATATTTCTTAACTTCCATACTCGAATACAATTCTTAGAAACCATGAAAATGGAAACATGCGTGCTTCTTAAATCTTAAGGAATTATTTGCTTGCACCTTAAACAACAAGTCAACAGCTAAAGAAATGTGCATTTTCATATAATCCGAACGGTGTTCAGAACACAATAGAAAAATTTGTTATTAAATCAAATTCTGCAGCAACAAAAACATAAACTAAACAACACAATTTCAACAAGAGACTTCCGTGTCAAACAGGGTTGTCTCATATGAACTTGATTTTAGATCGGTTTCGATCTGCATTTGGAATTTTAAAACTAGGATTGTTCAGAGCAGGTTCCACCTTCTCTTACTCCATCATCTTCTGTTTCCAAATTATTTGGAGGGCACGCTTAAGCATGACGGATCAAGAAATGTTGACTTGCGGGGCAAGATTTTATATGATAAATAGTTAAAGAAAATTTTTTAGCAATGCGAAAGTGATAGAATAATAACATCAAATATCATTGAGAAAAATATTTGAGATTATAAACACTATCCTTTTTTTTTTGGAAATAATTTTCAACCAGCAATAGACGGCACACGCCTCGGTTACTATCCTATTATATATATATCTATATTAGAAAAATTAAAGACTCATTAACAGCTACAAATTAAAATTGTTCTTTGCATGTCTTTATATTTAAAAAGTATGGTAGAAATTATTCAAAATTTCATTTACACATTTGATTTTACAAAATTCATGAGCAAAACTCTTTTTCATAGTATAAATTTTCATTTAATATATGGGGGAAATCTATTATTTTAAGCAAGGTTTTAAAAAATGGTCGCAGTTGCATTAAGGTTGTTGCGATTTCGGCTGTATTGTGATTGTCGCGGTGTGAATTAATTACAACATTGCACAAATGATAATAAAATTATTTATATTATGAACTCTTTTCTTTAAGGATAGATAGATGGTCCAAACTCTAGATTACTATGAACTCTTTTCTTTAAGGATAGAAGAGTTAAAAAAATTAATAACTACTAAGAAAAGTTTGAACTAATTTTCTGGTATTTATATTAATCAATTATTGTTTAGATCCTTCCAAAAAAAATTCTACTTAGTATGCTTCATAATCCTCATAGGAACATAGACCACACCTGGCACTAGTTGAATAAATGGCACGTTAATTAATCCACTAGTATATTGCAATAAAAACAAAATTAATCCATTAATAACTGAAAATATCTTGAAATTAGGGGCAAAGCAACCAATTTTTTGGTATAATCAATTATTGTTTAGATCCTTAAAAAAACAAAAAAAAAAACAAAAAGTCTACTTCATAATCCCCATAGGAACATAGACCACTGCTGCCACTAGTTGAATAGATGGCACGTTATTTAATCCACTAGCATTGCTATAAAAATAATTTTTTTTTATATCAAAACCAGCCCAACCAGAATACCTTTGAAATTTTGTCCTCACTCTTTAAGGCTTGTGGCTCTTGTTTGAAAACTGCTCTTCTTCCAACAAAAATCACTCGTTCCAAACCATTTTTTCGAATTTCACCAACATCAAATCGACCAAATCAACAAGTAAGTTATGCTTATCCTACTTCATTGCTTTTTTTTTTTTTTGTTTAAATTTATAATTTTTTTGAGAAATCTGACATTTTTAAGTTTTTAGAAATTTGGCTTGCATGTTAGTATGTAGGATTGTTAGTGATGAATTAAGATAGCAATTGTAGTTTAGAAGTTGTTTAGAGTGTAATGTGGTAGTTTAGGGTTTTGAAATTGTTTGAATTTAAGTTGATTGAAAGTTGGACTCTAGATGTTTGATAAAATGTCTCATTGAAAATTTGTTTGTTTTTTAGATTGTTAATGATAAAATTAGTTAGAAATTGGTTAGTTAATGTTGATTATAGTATGTTTGACTGCAATGTGGTAGTTCACGGATTGAAATGACACTGCCGAAATTTAACTGTTGTTGTTGAATAGTTAGAAATGACACAATGTCCGTATGAAAAAAACATTGATTTTTTCCTTTTTGGAATGTTGTGCAGATATGTCTCAGAGGCCAGACAAAGTGAGGGGAGATAGGGAGTCGGCTACAAGGAGTTTATAGAGAGAAAATGCGGCACAACACCCTCATATGGTTGGTCGACGGAGAGGTGGGGGCACGAGGTTTGCTATGACTAATGATGCGGAGGGTTCATCTTCGCAGGCGGTTGCGTCCCAGATAGTGGACCCGACGCAGTATCAACAACAACATCAACATGAGGTGTATTAGCCTGAGTATTTTCAGCCTCAGTATGAGCACCTTCAGTATCAGCAGCCTCACCAGCATGAGGGTGAGGGTCACCAGCAGGAGGTTGAGGCTCAGTGGGAGCCGGCTATGGAGTTTGAGGCCGGACCGCATGGCTTTCCTGGGGCCTTATGAGTTGTCACTTTATCGAACTTCGGTAAACACATGGCATGTAGGCTATGGGTTGATGTAGAAGTAAGTATAATTTGCTTTATTTTATTTAATGACATGTTACTTATTATTTTCCTTATTTAATGTTTATGTTACAATATTAAAATTTAATTATTTTAATGATTATTTTACTTATTTCATGGTTATGTTATAATATTTCATGTTTATTTTACTTATTATTTTCTTAAGGGTGTTGTTGTTTGTTTATGTTTTTGTTTTTGTATTTCAGTTTCAATTGTCGCATAAGATTATTCGTGTCTCGCACGGGGAGAAGCTTAGTAACTTAACAGTGTCGTTGTCGGGAGAATGATTTCGGTCTTACCCCCCTCCTTAAGACTGGGTTCGACAACATCTCTCACGGGCTCATTTGTGCCTTTTCATAGAGATGGCATGTGGACATCAGCAGCTTCCATTAGCCTGTTAGGGAGATGGCTGTCACACTAGATGATGTGGCATGTCTTCTACACATCCCCATCACTAGGAGACTCATTGAGGAGGAGGAGTTATCTCATGAGCGGGGCATACGCAGGATGAGCTATGTTATACAGAGGAGAAGGCAATGGATGAGGTGGAAAAACAATGTGGTGCTCATGTCAATTACACTAAACTGAAGAGGCGTTACGAATCACTGTTGAATAGGTGTAATCGTCTGGTGGAGCCTAACACGGAGGAGGAGGTGGTGGAGTAGAGTGTTGTTAAGACCTCCTGCGCTAAGGCGTTTTTGTTGCTCATCCTTGGCTACACCCTTTTTGCCGGCAAGAACAGCAAAAATGTTAATCTACTATGGTTGTTTGCGATTAAGGATTTATACATGGTGGGCGACTAGTCATGGGGCGGGATGAGACTTGCTTTCCTATATGAGCAGTTTTCTCCTACCTCCGACTCAGTTGTTAGCGTCGTTGGTGGTTACATAACCTTGCTTGTGATAATACATTTTTTTCTTATTTTTTTAGTGAATCGTAAATGTATAGTTGTTCGTATGATACTTATGCTGATATAAATTTGTCTCTTTGTGTTTGCAGAGATGGGTTTTTGCGCACTTCAGGTAGCTCGTTCCGAGAAGGCTTGATCCAAATTACCTACGTGCTGACCCGCTTGTGGGTAGATGGAAACCTCTCAGAGACTTTTCTAATGTTGGACATTACGTAACCGCAATTGATTCGATGGAGCATGCTCATGTCATCTGGAGGGTGTACAAGACTCGACGAGACCTGACTCCTTTTCATGACATATGATGGTACTCTGGATGGATTATGGCCGGTAAAACCAGGATGTGTCATCACTTTCCGGAGCGGGTTCTGAGGCAGTACGACAATGTCCAAACCGTTCCCATACCTCCTACGACGATTGGGCCTCTTGAGCCAGAGGAGGTGGTCACGGCCTTCATTGAGTTTGTTGTCCATGTCCTTAGCCAACAGTAGAGGGGTAATCCGGTCCCGGAGGACAAGGTGTGGAAGCATTCAAAGGGGTACATAAGATGGTTCTACAAAGTATCCCATCCTATTATGATCGCCCCTACGGCCGTTCTTGACTACACAGCTCATGTCCCTCCCTACGAGGAGGTTATTGTTGAGCAACAATGGGTCATACAGCCTCCAGACCCATTCTAGATCATCGGCAACATCAGAGCCAGAGTGGAGAGCGCATTGGGGGTTCCTGATGTGTTTTCAAATCCACTAGTTCTCGGCATTATGGAGGGCATTCGGGCCGTGTATAGCATGATGAAGGAGGTGCAGGCTCTGCGGAGGAGGAGTAGGACTCATAGTTCACAGGAGTAGGATTTTATCTTATGACTTTTATATATATGTAGTTTTTTTATTATATTTTGTCGAATATATTTACACTTGCGTTTTTATGACATTTTGCGTTATTTTATTCCTTTATTCTTCGTATTTTAATTATGAACGAATGCTTGATTGAATGAATGCTTGAATGAATGATGAAAAATGGATGCAATTGACTGAATGGATGTACGAATAAATGAAGGAATTAAGAAAATTAGGGAAAATTGAGTTTCTGCATGTTCTAGTATTTTGCACAGACACAGCATGAGTTAACTCACGCATGTGTTAATCCCAGTGTGAGTTAAGTCACGCAGTGTTTAATACATGTGTGAGTTAACTCACGCTAGGGGTATTTTCGAAAGTTTGGTTAGGAGTAAGTAAAACTTGCTGGGAGAAGAGCATTTTTCCGTGCTTGACTGGAATCCCATGCCGACTTTATATGCTGTGGCATATAAAGTCCAATTTTACCACCATGTAGCAAATATTCTTAAAGCTTTAACATGATCGTTTTTATAAATTTTATGTACTATGGTCTATTTGGTTCAATTAAAAGTGGCAAATTGACAACAACTAAGCTAATTTTGTAGCTGTGATTGCTAAAGAACTGATACATCCAAAGCCTGAAATGGCATATGTAATCTTCCAACATTGTAATTTCCAATGGTTATGTTTTTGAAAATAAATAATACCTCCCTAGCTCAGTATTCATATTGTCTCATGCACCAAATAGCCGCACCAGTTATCTATAGAGTACCAAAATCACAATAAATAGTCCATCTACATAATTGATTATAGATTAGATTATTAGAGTTATTTAGTTGAAGTTGGTAATGAACTTCAATTAAGTGTAAATCATTCCGAAAAAATAAAGTTCAAATCCATACTAAAAAACTCTTTGCACATTACTTAACTTTCAACTGAACTTTAAATTTTTATGGGTCCCAATTTCCTAGAAACCAGAGGAATCCGTTTATATGGGCTAAATTTTTAATCAACGATCAAGATCACAGTTTGTGGTTAGGAATACATTTACAAATAAACATGGCATTTACATACACAAAATTAGCACTCCTATCAATCATAAGCTTCATCTCAATTTTCCCTCAAACATATACTTCTCATGACATTGAAAGCAGCTTCCTTCAATGTTTTTCACCAGGTTTAAAAAATTCAAACTCAACTACAAAAGTAATAATCACTCAAAACAGTTCATCTTATGCACCCCTTTTACAATCATCAATAAGAAACCAAAGATTCTTAGAAAATTCGGTTCCAAAACCTAACCTCATTGTTTTTCCAAATGACCTATTTCAAATCCAAACAACAATAATTTGTTCAAAAAAACAAGGCCTGGAAATAAGAATTAGGAGTGGTGGACATGACTATGAAGGTCTTTCTTATGTCTCTAATGTTCCATTCCTAATCATTGATCTCACAAACCTTAGGTCAATAACCATTGACATCAAAGAAGAAAATGCATGGGTTCAAGCAGGTGCTACTCTTGGAGAACTCTACTATGCAATTGCAAATAAAAGTAACGTTCATGGATTTCCAGCTGGTAGTTGTCCTACTGTTGGTGTAGGAGGTCACTTCAGTGGAGGTGGATTTGGTACATTATTTAGAAAATATGGTCTTGCAGCTGATAATGTAATTGATGCTCAAATGGTAGATGTTAATGGAAAGATCCTAAATAGAAAATTGATGGGTGAGGATCTATTTTGGGCTATAAGAGGAGGTGGAGGGTCAAGCTTTGGAGTGATTACTGCATGGAAAGTCAAGCTTGTACAAGTTCCTTCAATAGTGACAGTTTTCAATATTCCAAAGAGTTTAGGTGAAAATGCTACTACCCTTTTCATGAAATGGCAAATTATAGCAAACAAGCTTCCTAGTGAACTTTTTCTGCACTCAGTTATAGGACTAGCTGCTAATTCATCTTCTGATGGTGGAAAAACTGTACTTGCTTCTTTCACAGGACTATATCTTGGGAAATCTGACAACTTGCTTCCTTCGATGCAAAACAACTTTGAAGAATTAGGTTTGCAACATGATAATTGCACTGAGATGAGTTGGATTCAATCTGTTCTTTATTTTGCAGGCTATTCCATCCATGGTTCGTTGGAAGTGTTACTTCAAAGAAACACAACACTTTCAAGTTTCAAAGCTAAATCAGACTATGTAACAGATCCAATTCCTATGTCAGGTTTGGAAGGGTTGTGGAACATGTTACTTGAAGAGAACAAACCAACTTTGATTATGACACCATATGGAGGGAGAATGGGTGAGATTTCAGAATCAGAAACTCCATTTCCGCATAGAAATGGGATCATTTATGGTATCCAATATTTGATAAATTGGGATTCAAATGAAGAAACACCAAAGCATATGGATTGGATGAGAAGGTTATATGCATACATGACACCTTATGTTTCAAAGTGCCCAAGAGTAGCATATTTGAACTATAGGGACCTTGATATAGGAGTGAACAGTGGCAATGCAAGTTATGAAGAAGCAAAATCTTGGGGCATGAAATATTTCAAGTCTAATTTTGAAAGATTAACACTTGTAAAAGAAGAAGTTGATCCTAACAATTTCTTTAGGCATGAGCAGAGCATTCCACCTTTGTCTTATTGATGTATGTTTTACTCCCTTTTCCTATTTCTGTAATTTAAAATTTGATTTGATTTTTTTACTTAAAGCATCCACTGCAACATTTACTTTCCCAAAAATGAAAAGTTCAGCCACAAACCCCTTGCTACATTAGCCAAACCAATACAATTTATACAACAGAATCTTTTTTTCTGTGGAGAGGGTTCACCTCAGGTAATATTTGTATGAGTTGCCATTTTAATGAGATCACACATAATGCTTTGGAAAAGTTAGCATAATGCTTTGGAAAAGTTAGCTTTCTGAATTTTCCATCATGAAGTTTTACGGATCTCCGTGGTGATCTTTGTTATAGTACAGATGAGTTAAAAAGCTTCATATGCTTAAACTATCATATATTTCACAATCACAATCATTCAAACACTACTAATAATAACTTGTGTTCAAACTAATTGTGATTGTGAATTGCTTATATAAGATTTTTTTTTTTTCTTTAATACTATAATGAAAGTAAACTTGTCTAGAAAAAATAAAAATAAAATACTTCAAGTATTACACCAACATACAACTTTCATTATAGAAACCGGGAGTTTGCTGCCCCCATGTCGCTGCAGGAAAGATGCAGCAGAGGTTCCTTTGTGGATTGTTTATAATCGGCAGATGGATGGTGAGTTAAAATCTTTTTAAACTGTAATAATTAGAAGAAATGTGTCCTAATGATATCACTCTCTTAAGAAATACTATTTGCCAGTAAACCAGTTCGAAATTTCAATCAAGAACGTGTCGTTTTAAAGCACGTAAAGCTTTTCTTAAAATGTCAAGCACAAAAAGAAACACTTGATGGTTCTAAAACAGTGATTCATACTTTAATTTCTAGCTATGTACCGCACTTCAAAACGCACCTAAATCTTTAACAAACTTTGACCTCAGTTGGTCTGATTACTCAATTCAGAATATAAACAAAGAAATATTCACACAAGTCTTACAATCCAATTGGGCACAACAGCTTCTACTAAAGGCCGATAAATTACAATTCATATTTAGAGCTTCACATGCTTTCTACAGAGAATGTATTTTGATTTACTGATCAGAAGAGGATTTCAATTATTTCATGACCTAATCACATATATAGCCCCAAATATAAGTTCTAACATACAATTGAAACGTAAACATGAACAGCTTAAGTAAAACTAGGAAAAATAAAGGAAAAACTAAATAATACCTGAACCTTATTTCAAAAGACAAAACTTACACCGTACTTGGTCAGAAGTGCTTCTGCCACATTGAGGGATTTGTTAGCTCCTCGCCTTAGAAACCACCAGATACCAAGTACACATTACATTGCTTAAATTTTTTAACAGCAAAAAAAAAGTAACTTCCATTACTAATGAATATATAAAAAGTTTAGCACAAAATCTGCAGCATTAAAATATCGGATAATTCATATGATTGATCAGTGAAAAAATATCAATGGATAATTGAAATGCCGGTAAATCTGAAATTCTTAATTCTTCTCATATAATGTTTTTACATCTTAAACTTCTCTTATACAACGCCAGAGTTGAACACATATAGGCCTAGTAAGGTATTGTAATGCCCCTTCTCGATTTCCTCATCCTTTACTTGATGAAGAACAAGTGTCTCAATAATTAAGTCTTCCCAATCAATACCATCAACTGCCATTCCTCTTCTTTTCTTCTTTCTCTCAGTGCAAGTGCTATCTAAAATGCCAAGATTTGCAGTATCACCAAGATCAGAATGTAATGGATGAGTTATTCTTTTTATCCGCTTCTTTGCAGCATTGATCTTCTCTCGCCTCATTTTACATTTCAATTGACCATTGACAAATGATGGTGGCATGGTTTCCACCCCAATATCCTTCTCTAGTAACTCTTTCAGTATAAGCTTTCTGCTCAGTTCTGATTCTTCATTCCACCACTCCTGAAAATCAAGCTCCAACCTTTTTCGTTTCTGAACATTTGCACTCCTTGAAGACATGGCATCACGATTCTCATTTAAAAATTTGTCATACATCAAAGACAAACATTCAGGTGAAATCTGTAACCTTTCATCATCCACGATGCCTTCTCTATCACAATTACTTTGCAATGAAAAATACTGAGAATCTTTTCGGTGAATTAATCCATCAACCCCATACTCGTATTGCCCCTCCTGTGTTAAGCACTCATCAACCACATCAGCCAAATCCAACCCAGTCTGATCAACATCCTTCCTCTTCTCAACAGGCTTCGACATAGACTTCTTCTCCATATACTGAATCACAAACGGCGCATTCTTAATTATATTTTTCTTCGTAATATCTTTCCCCCAAGGCAACACTTGCGCAACATTGACAAGCGTCTCAAGAAGCTCTCTATACCTAGTTCTACAAGTCGAAACAATAGCATGAACCTCCTTCGCCAAATCCTCCAACCGAATATCAACTCCATTAATCTCCGCAACCAAAACCAAAACCGCAACCACCAAAGGTAACGGCCTACGCCCCGTACTCAAAAACAATTTCACCGCACATTGCAACAAAAACACCCCTTGTTTCTTCATTCTATCAACCAAACTCCTATCAACCTCCCTAAAACAACGACAACTATCAACACTCCTTTTCAACAAATGCACAATATCAAAATCCGGAAAATCACTCCCTCTCAAATCCAAATAATCAACAACCCTAATAACCATCTTCCCAAGCTCAAAAACATCACAACCAACAGCATTCGCAACTTCATTCATGGATAAAGCACGTTCATCTCTCCGCATAACAACATAACAACATGCTCCAATTAAAACCTGAAACCAATCCCCTTGACCGAATTCGCCATCAGTGATATCACTAATCATAGTATTAATTTCAATTTTCTTGGAAGATAAACCTAATTTAATGGTGAATTGTTCAATGGAATTACGAGCGGAGAATAATTTACGGTCTTTGTAAGAGTAGATAGTACCTGAACCGGAGGTTCCGATGTGGATGAAGGTTCCTTGTGGACCGTTGATTCCGATGGTGTAAGTTTCGAATTGATCGAAGTGCTGTTCTGCGCCGCATGAGGAGCAGAATGAACCGCCGGTTTCGTCGTCGCGGGTGAATGAGGTTTTGCTGCAGTTTATGCAGCGACGAGAAGTTGACATTGGATTGTGAAATTGATTTGGGGTTTAGAGTTTGTGAATTCAATTCTAATAAATTATTGGTTGTGAATCATTAGATTTCAGGCATTTTCAATCGTTATTGTGCTATGAATGATGAATGTGTTGCCAAACTGAAGCTTTAAAAACCTATGTGGATATGGCCGAGATTTAAACCCCAAACCGTGAATTTATCAACTGAGCTTAACTCACGAGAACAATAATTTTTTTAACTAACATAAGAGTGTGTTTGGGACGAAGTAATTGATAAATTTTAGAGAATATAAAATTTTACAATTTAAATGATTCAAGTAAATTGTCTTCATTTATAAATACTCTTATATACGTGGAGTAATAAAAAATTTATTGTAATTATCTTTAGATAACTTTTATAAATTTTAATTTTAAAGAATATAAATTGAAATTGTGGTTCAACTCCCTCAAAATATTTCTTCATCCAAACACACTTCATAATTACACTATAATATAATTAATAAACTTTAAAAAATGTTTAGTTGTATAATTATTCATATAAACGCACATCAATATATTTAAAGTGGTATACACATAAAAGTTGTGGTGCCTCAATTTCAAAAATAAGTGATACTAAATTTGTCAAAAAAAAAAATAAGTGATACTAATATTATTTTAACTTTATTACACGCGCCATCATTTCATTTCCTTAAAGAATAAAAAAAATATGGAATTCATTTCATAGCTCGTTAGCTTAAACTCAAGAATTTTGTTCTCGTTGACTTACCTCAGCTGGTTGAAACAATGCATTAAATTTGCAAGAAATTTTGAAAAAATTTAAGAATTTTGAAAAAAAGTGTTAAACAACTTTATACATATCTGATCAATTTTTTCCGTCTCTCTTCTCTCTTTCTCAAACCCTAGTCGTCAATATTTTCTTCTTTTTATATATCGAAGTGATTTATGGTCAATTTTGACCCAAAATCACCCCTCCATGTTGCTTTTCCTTATATCCTAATTAAATAAGTAATTTCCACATATTTTTAGTTTTCTTTTGTTTGTTTTTGTGATTTTGGCGTGACTCTGTTTGTTTTGATTTCTCATCTTTGTGCAGTGTGTTTTTTGATTTCCCGTCTTAGTGCGATGTTTATTTGATTCAGGTTGAAAGATTAGCTTTGAGCAGGTGTAGATCCGATCAATGACTTTTGCGTCGTCAACGTTGCAGATTTCGGAGACATGAGTATTATGGAGACTTGAATATAGTCATATTTGTAGGCATAGGTACTTTGTCGTTTTATGCTATTAACATGGATGTTGTGAGTTTGTTCGCAGATTCATCTTTTTATTTTTAGCGACTTTGAATTTGAATTGTATCGATGTACTCTATCAATTTAAATGAATGAATATCGTTTATTGTTGTCAAAAAAAATAATCATTTAGCTCGTTAATTGGCTCATTGCTTCGATAAAATTAATCAATTTTATTTATGGTAGCCTTTGGGTTTTTGTAAATATTGACTCCACATAAGTTGTCTAAATATGTTTGCATTCTTTCACTCACTTTAAATTTTTGTTCTCCCTCTACTTCAAAATGAACGATTTTGTTTCATCATGTGCATTATTGACATGATATATTTTAGACAATATTTTTCTACTATTATATAAAGTCAAATTGTATCGTATAAGATGTTGTTGAATTTGTATTGAAGAGTATTTTCAAAATATTAAAACATGTGTTGAGTTTTCCTTATACCATTTTGAGCTCTAAAATTAAAACAACGTACAATATTAGTCACAAAAAGCAAAACTTAAAACCCCTTTCTATAAGGTTAGTTTGTTTCCCGTTTATATATATCATTTTTACTTGTTCAATAAAATGTTATTTTGTTTCCAGTTTATATATAGATTTCCTGCAAAAGCCAACAAAAGAGAAAGAGGGAACAACACATGTTTTTACATTTTGAACATCCTTCAATTTTTTCTTTCTCGTTGCTTTTTCCTAATACCATTTTGAGCTCTAAACATTACATATGCTCTGTTATGAATTGCAACCACCTCCACCCTTGCAACTTTGTCATCTTCTAACAATGAATTTAACCTACTTTTTGAGTATAAATAGGAGTAAAAAGAATGAAAGAGAGGAAACCTAATGAAGAGGAAGAAAATATAGAAAAATAAGTAGAGTAAAAATGTAGACTGAGAGCCAAGAGTTAGCCCATAAAATACATCATCCTCCTTGTATCATATAACCACTATTTCACTTAACACATAACCATTTCAGTCCCAAAAATGTTTCCACTCCCTCATCACAATACATACAAAAAGATATATAAATAGAGAAAATGAGTGCTTGATAGAGAGGAAATAAACCATAGATATGCATGTTCTCTCTCACGTTCATCCCTTTTCTTTTCTCTATGCAGCTTTTTTTTCTCCTTTATATGGGAACAAGTTTTTTCTTTAGGCTTTGTGATGTTTATGCTCACTAAAATGACTTGCTTCATTATTTTATTTTAATTTTTCTTTACAAAATCGTTCCCTTCATTTTCTCTGTTTTATTACCCTTTTGTTTTATTTATTTGTTTTGGAGGAATTTTTGTTTTATTTGCATGCCATAAGTATTGTGGTGTGGATTGATCCAACTTTTATTTTGAGCCATTTAGACCATCTACTCTTACTTGGGTTAGGTTTAGTCATATTTCTCAAATATAATATAAAATAGAGTAAATTACACTCCCCTCCCCTCAAAGATGCTTGAATTACACTCCCCTCCCCTCTTAAGTTAAAATATACATTTCCCTCCTTGAAAAGTAAAATTTATACTCCCCTCCCCTATAAGATGCTTGAATTACAACCCCCTCCCTTAATAATTAAATATGGACTACACTTTAATCTATTTTAACATAAATAAATATTTTTATAATATATATTAATTTTGAATCACCATTTAAAAAATATAAATTCGTTTCTTTATAATCTAAATGTCAATGACAATTAAATTTAAATATTTTGTTATTAATTTTATAATTTAGAGTATAAAATTCACTTTTAAATAACCATACTTAATCGACTTTAGTAATTTTTCATATATTTTAAATTTATTTTAGATTGTTTCATATTTTATAATAGGGTTTAAAACTATATGTTAATGAAATTGTGAATAAAAAATAGAGAAATATATGTATTCAAAATTTGATTATATTAAAATGAACTCACAATGCTATTTTTCATTAAAGTGTGTTAGATTATTATTTTTTTTACTAAATTATTAGAAATAAAAAAAATTATTGAGGGACTAAAGCGTAGATTTTAACTTAAGAGGGGAGGGAAATGTAATTCAAGCTTCTATCAAGGGAGGGGAGTGAAATATTTTCTAATATGTTTTGAATAAGAGGGGAGGGGAGTGTACATTTTAACATAAGAGGGGAGGGGAGTGTAATTGAAGCATCTTTGAAGGGAGGGGAGTGTAATTTACTCTATAAAATATTTCCAAAAAAAAAAAAAATCATTTCAGAAGGGCTAACTAAATATGATTTTTTTTTTTTTTAGCTTAAATTTTTTTTTTTTTATTCCTTGAGTTTTTAGATGCAAGTTGTGAGAGCTTGATCGTTCTCAAACTCGTTTTTAAAATAAATGTGACATCTTTTTAATATTTGAGTTGGAGGGACATAAATTTACAATTTGATAGTTCTTAAACTCGCTTTTACTACAAATATTTTAAACAATTCAATCAACATCTTTTTTTCTTCAAATTAAGAACTTTTTTTTATCAAACTAATACTTCTATCAAACTCATCGCAACAAAATATTTTCTTTAAAATCAACCAACACAAAAAAATTCTACTCAAAAACTACGTAGCTTTGAATTCTCTATCGCACTAGCAGATACGTAAGAGCAAAGGACCACTCTTTCCAAGCAGAATAATACAACTTTTTCCAATTGTCTTCTCTATTTAAAAACAAAATACTTTCATTTAAAAAGTGAATTTTAGTTTGCATCTAACAATAAGGGGAAAACTAATATTAGAGGAAACATTTTTCTAACTGATGTTTTAGGGTGTTAGTACCTTTTCTACGCATAATCTTCTATTGAAATTTAGTTTCAAAGAGCACTTTTTGTTTTTAAAGTGTTTTCCAAAATTTTCCATATTTTAATTAATTTCGGTAACAACTTTTCGAGCAACCCTTAAATTTTAGGCCACGACAAAAGCAAAAGAATTAACTCTTTAAATCTTAAGTATATATCTGATTCAAACTTATGCATGAAATTAGATATTTGAAAGAAAAAAAATTAATAATTTACCAATCCTTTAATTAAGTATGTACTATATTAGTAAGATGCAAGATCGTAAAGTTTCTATTGGTTTGACTGCCTTGATAGCGAATATCTCCTGACTGGTTTCTATTGGTTTCTCAAACTGTGAAATCCGAAACTGTATGCTTCCCTCTTTCTTTTAGAAATTAAACACGTAAGCGGTCGTGAAATTTCAAGAAAGGATTCTCGCGATATATACTATATTAGTAAGATGCAAGATCGTAAAGTTTCTTTTGGTGAACGGTTGATTTGATACATAATTCAACTAAAAGTGTTTTTGCCCAAAAAAAATCATCTAAAAGTGAATTTTTCAATGTATTTGAGAGTGATTTTGTTTGGCAGAATTATTTGTTGTTTTCGGTCACGATCATTAGCATCACTGGGAAATCTTTTAAAGACCCATAGGGGTCACAGTATCTTCAATTTTTTTATTTATCTTATATATAAATATTTTTTTATATATAGAAAATTAGTAAAATTTACTTCATACAATTTTATTTTACGCACATCTCTCTAGTACCCCTCGATTCACACATGCAAACATTTAGTATACATATTTGGATTCTCTAAACATATCATAGGCTATCTAGTTTTTTTTTTTTTTTTTTTAAGAAAGGTTATCTAGTTGATAGATAGTCTATTTGGAGCTTTAATTTTGTGTTGAAATTATTCATGTAATATAAGTATAAACGACATACTCCCTCCGGTCCTATTTATAAGAAACATTTTACATTTTTGTTTCATGGCATAAATGATGTATTTGATCTACATTCTATACCAAGTACATTAATTATTCAATAAATCTAAAAAATCAATTTTTTCTTATAAATAGGTCGGAGGGAGTATTATATATGTCGATTTCCATAAAGTTCATGTAATATAAGTATAAAGGACATATTATATATGTCGATTCCCATAAAGTTGTGATGAAGTTTACTGTACAATCATCCTTCATCTAAACGTTGTTTAAAATTGAATGTCGATTCCCATAAAGTTGTGATGAAGTTTACTGTGCAATCATCCTTCATTTAAACGTTGCTTAAAATTGATTGACAATAATTTGTGCTATAAATGAAGACTTTGTGGGAATTTGATAATGTTGATAATAAGTTTTAGGAGTGTTCTTCTTTTATCAGAAGGAAAGCGCAAAAAAGCATAAGACTAAGCAACTCAGGGCCTAAAACTCTAAGAGTGTGTTTGGATTAGGTAATTTGAAAATTTTAAAGAATTTAAAATTCTAGACAATTTACCTCAAAGTATTTGAATTCTCTCATAACATTACATTTTCTCAACATTACATTACATTATCCCATCCAAACAATGGAATTCACCTCAAAGTATTTGAATTCCCTCATAACATTACATTCCCTCAAAATATTCCCCCATCCAAACACACTATAGAGGATTCGGCAAACACCTAACAAGATAAAATTTTAGGGGTATTCTAATATGCATATATATATAATAATTTTTAGGTTTTAAACTATATGCAGCTACAAAGATTATGCACCTTCATTGTAGATTTTTTCGATACATCCATTTAGTCGTAGACAATTTCTTGTTAGTCAATCTCAATCCCACATACTGAAGCGGTCCACCCCCAATTACACTTTGAGTATATTAGGAAAAACAATTTTACAAGTCATAAAACATATCCATCATTGCCTTCTTAATTTCTATTAAACTCAATTAAAAAATGCTTACGTGGAAGTTTATTGTTAACTTGGTAAGCTTAAATTCATCACTCTCAAAACTAGAGTTCATAATTGTATTATTCAGTCTTAGATTAAAACAAAATTGATTAATTACTTGATTTAATCTTCCACCTCAATGGTAAATAGTCATGTAACCACTTTTTAGTGAAATTGAATTAAAAAGAGGGACCAATTTATTACACACAAAAATTAAAGGACTAACTATTTCATTTTTACTGACATAAATGTCCAATTTAAATCTAATCATGATATTTAAAGAATTTCATGATGCATTTGACTAAATCAAAAGGAACGAGTTTACCTATGCAAATGCATTAGACAAAGAAGTTGAATTTAAAAATAAAATAAAACAACTAAGCAACTGGAGACAAATTCTATGGTTACCACTTTAATATGAGAGCAACCCTTGATGTTCATCCAATTTATACTAGAAAAATTATATAAGTGCTTTAAAGCTCAACTTATATTTGTTTTCTTTATTTTGGTTGAATCAACTACCGTTTAATCATGTCTCGCTTATGAAAATAAGGATGACCGTAATCTTCTACTTTTAAGGGGTAACACAAGGTTGTCATCTTTGCTATTTTTACTATTTTTTTTATTGTTAATCTATGATATACCAAATTATAATATATGTTAATGTTACCTTTATTATTGACAAAAATTCACGAGTACTTAATGTTTTGTAAAATTAATGTTTAAATCTTAGTAAAATGCATGTACACCAAATCAGCATCACATTCTTCCAATTAATGGAAGGTCCAATCAAACTTTTACATATTTTAATATGAGATGATGATAGTCTACTTGGTAGGTT
Source organism: Medicago truncatula (assembly GCF_003473485.1). NCBI lineage: Eukaryota > Viridiplantae > Streptophyta > Magnoliopsida > Fabales > Fabaceae > Medicago > Medicago truncatula. The sequence goes on along the minus strand of NC_053043.1, from coordinate 11,882,730 downwards.
TCCAAATCCTCACAGGAACATGAACCACCACTTGGTTAAATGGCACATTAATTAATCCACTACTAATTCAAAATTCCTTGAAATCTTGTCCTTGATCTTCCAAGCATGTGGCCCTTGTTTATAGAATCCTTAAACCCCAACTAATTTGAGGTTTAAGTGTTTTTTATTATGGTAGTGGTTGACTGGAGAATCATGTGCCGACTCTATATGCCATAAACCAAAACAAGGAGACTTGTCCGGTTGTGCCATCATGTAGCAAAAATTCCTCAAAAGATTAAGATAAGATGGTGGATTTCATAGTGGCGCACGTAACTCTAAAGGTAACACTGATTTAGGATATGATTGTTTTTGGATATTATGTATGTTTGGTTTAATGTATAGGAGAAAAGAGATTTTGCTGAAGGAGAGAAGAGAATGAAGAAATTTAAAAATCTTGTATGTTTGGTAAGACGAGGAGAGTTGAGAAATTTTAATGTTGAGAGAAATTTTGTTCCCGTGCTTCTAAATAATTGAATAAAACAACTCAAATTTAAAATATGAAAAAGTTAACTTGGGTTTAAAGTACAATTTAAGGAATCGAATATAGTAATTTTTTATTAGAATTTATGTTTTTAATTTAATTTTAAAATTTGTAATAAATTGAATGTACAAAATTTGAAAGAATACTTTTACTTTCGGATTCCTTAAGATGTGTTACAAAAGCACAAGTTAACATGATCCTTTAAAATAATATCTATCTCACCTTCATCCGCCTCCAACCAAATTTAATATTACTAGCTTATTTCTAATTACAAATGAGGTTTTAGTCTCACAACATGATAAATTAATGTTCAAATGTCAGTTGAAAGATGCAACTATATTTAATAGGTTAAATTACATCGACGATCTTTTAAGTTTGAAGTTTGTAATAGATATGTCATTTAAGTTATTTTGGTCACACATAAGTCCTATAAGTTTGTAAACGTTTTCAATTTAGTCATTTTGTTAACCAAACGTTACAAAAACGATGATCTGGCAGTTAAGTGTATGAAGTGGCAGTTAAGTTTGTAAATGATGAACATTAGGATGTAAATTCCCATCAAAGGAAGAGTTCAAGGAAGCTATTATCAATCATTATGTGTATAATAGCTTCGATTCGAGGTTCATAAAGAATGACAATGAGAGAGTCAGAGTTGGTTGCAAGGACGGATGCCCTTGGATTGTTTTATGTTCAAATATGTTTTTTTTTTAAATGAGGATACATGCACATTATGCACTTAACTTCTACATCATCGTTTTTGTAACGTTTGATTAACAGAATTGGAAACGTTTACAAACTTAAATAACTTACGTGTGACCAAAATAATTTAAAATACCTATTTATTATAAACGTCATACTTAAAAGACCCATGATGTAATTTAATCGAACATTATCTAGAATAGGTTTAACTACAATTGTGGAAAACTATGATTAACAAAAAAAAATTGCCTAATTTGCTCAATATATCTTGTGACATTGTTACCCTCAAATAGGAATATAAGATACTTAAATTTTTCCTGTTTGAAAAGTTCCAACACAATAAATAGTTCCAGGTAATTTATTGCCACGATTAGGTTATGTCCTTCAAAAAAACCTGAGATTATTTCATATTTGTGTACATTGTATATATGGAGATTTCATTTATGTACACAAATATTTACTGACATGAAATCTCCCACTTACCTTTTTTGTGTACATTGAATATTTATTTATTTTTATGTACAAGGATGTTTGAAAATGAAATCTCCCACTTACCTTTCTGATAAGAACATTTCTTCTTAAGATTCATATGTACTGATTCTCTTTCCAGTTAACTTTTACGATTCAATGTATCCATATACTTTTCAATTTTTGTTTAAACTTACAACAAAGTAACCGACATGCAAGGACAGAATTAGAAACAATGTTCATATCTTATGTTGCACACTTTTCTTAAAATGTTGCTCACACTACACGAAATCCTCTCCGTCTATCATCATCTCCAAACGTAAAGAAATATATTTAGTACCTTTGTCTTTCAATTATATATGTCACCTCTCCTCTTTTATTTAATTTATTTTAAAACACTTTTTACTCTTTTTTAGGCTTTTTTATTCTAATATATAAAATGCGGTTAGGAAAAAAAACACAGAAAACAAGTTATTTTCAACAAAATATATCCCGTTTAAAAGATTTTCTACATTTTTCTTTTAGATTGACAAAATGACAACATTGATTGAAAACTTACACAAACAGATTAAAGAGTCTAGGTTCGAACGTTGACATAACAATATTTGCATTTTTGTCAATTGAATTAGGATTTTCAAACAAACTAAGACAATCCTACTGATCTCAAAAATTGGTCATCGTGGACTTAACTCAGTTGCTAGGAACAATGGATAATATATACAAGGTATGAGGTTCAAATCCCGACCACCATCCAAAAAAACTCAAAAATTGGAAATTGAAATTTTATGATAAAAGTATATATATTTCCCAATAAATTAAGCTTGTTAGAAAATATATTAAGTTTGGCTAGGTATCTCTAATTGGTTTGTTTAGTACGGTGCATCATATGATATCACTTTCTTCAATTTGAAAATTTAGGTGGGTTTCTCAAAAGCATCCACGTAACTTTTCAACTCATTTGGTTATCATATCTGTGGGTGATTTGGTGTAAAAAAAATGATCGGATTTTTCGTCAATTTTAACTATCATCTACAGTGGCTTGTTCATTTGACTTGTTTTAGAATCACCTTGTATATAATAGAGTTACTTTGACCTATTTTTTTCCTCTTTTTATTTGTCTGTTGTATTTTGTTGTAACTTGACTTTTTCATCCTAATTTTTTCGACACTCCTTATGCTTAATCTATCACACATTAATTAATATAATTCATTTTAATCTCTTATTGCTTAGCATAAGATTGTTCTTCTTTCCCCTTTTAGTTTTCCATACACTTTATGTTTAGCACATACTAGACCATAGAATTTGTGCCTACAGCTTAATTAAACCACACTTCTACACAATCTATAAGTTGGGCGAGGGATATTTCTGCTTAACAAACAAGTATTACAAAATTAATGCTTGCCATTAAACTTGCGTAACAAATGTACCTATGAGTGAGTGACGTTGAGATGAGGACCTACCAGTTTGTCCCCACTAGAAAGCCATGAAATGAATGGAGTATTATCTTTGACTGTGTATCTTTATAGAATTATTTAGAAAGAAAGAAAGAAAGAAAAAAGAATGTATTCCTATGGATCGGATAATAAAAAATTCAAAAAAAAATAAACAACATCTTGAGGCACAATTGATAGATGTTTAAATTATTTTAACCATTTAATCAAGAAAATAATACTAAATTCAAATTTGTCAGGTATGCTCTTTTTTCTGTTAGAAAAGCTTAACGGAGAAATTTATACACATCAATAAAGTGTTTAGATTTGCATTTAAAGTTTGATTCCCGCGTCCTTAGACAATTTTGCCGTGGAAATAAAGAAGCTTTTGTAGCATCGATGCAAACATGAGTGTCTTTGTTTGTTCCCACCACTTCAACAAACACATGCCAAGTTCTTCAAAGTAGAGAATAGGGATGGCAATTGGACCCAGACCCTATGGGCACCTGCAAAAAATATCCGCTATGGGTAGGGTAAAACCTCGCTTTCATGGATCCGGGCTTGGGTATGGATAATTACCCGCAAATTTATATGGGTATGGGCACGGGTATGGGCAATGTACTACCCAGCCCCGCAACCCGCATATATGTAATTATATAATATTATAAATAATTTATTTATTTTTGGTGTACAATTAATTAATAAATTTAACTATTTAAGCCTAACCTTAAACCTAAAACAGATTAATAAAAACTTTAGTAACAATTTATTATGATTTTAACATGCAACTACAACTTTTTAACGTATAACTGATATAAGGTGTCTATTTTTTTTTTCTTTTCAGGAATAATTTGGATGTTTTTTTTATTTGGTTAAATATTACGATTCATATTATTTCGTAAGTTGATTTAAAAAAATTTGGATCATAGTTTTATTTCAAGTGTGGTGATTTTTATTATCTTTCCATGGCTAAAATGCGGGTATGGGCACTTAAGGGCCCATAGGGTCTGGGAAGGGCACTAAAATTGTTGCCCACGAGGGTACGGGCACGGGTATGCGCACTTTTTACAAACGCGGGTATGGGGATGGATACTATAATACCCTACCCATTGAGTACCCATTGCCATCCCTAGTTGAGAATTAGGAGTTAGAATCTTCATCCTAAATATGAGTCATTTATTAAATAATGCACTTAAGACACTCGTTAGCATTTCTTATATAAAAAATAGGCTAAAATATGGTTTTAGTCCCTGCAAATATGTCTCGTTTTGGTTTTAGTCCCTGTAATTTTTTTTGTTGTTTTTGGTCCCTGCAAAATATTTTGCTTTTGAAAATAATCCCTGGAAGGACTATTTTCAAAACTAAAATATTTTGCAGGAACCTTTTTAAAAATCAAAAGATTTTGCAGGGACTATTTTTCTAATAGATGTGTTCAGTTATCATGTGTCACATGTGCAAATCATCACAAAAGGGGGTCAGAGACCAAAACCAAAACGAGACATATTTGCAGCGACCAAAAACAAAAAAAAAAATATTACAGGGACTAAAACGAAAACGAGACATTTTTGCAGAGATCAACATCATATTTTAGCCAAAAAAAAATATTTAACGGCTCTACGGCAAGAAAAAATATTAAAATAAATCAGCTTGAATGTGATTATTCTATCATAAATGAGGTCGATGTTCTTCTAATCAAAGATAGATCACGAAATCCATGTTCCACACTTTCATAATTAAAATCTGAATATTTGCTCCAAGATAATGCTAACACTCTTCAACTTTATGACGTTCACCTTAGCTCAACTTATACGTAAAATTATTCCATCACATTAGCACCATAGCTTATATATAAATACATAACATATGTGATACCCTACTTAAACACAAACTCAAACACAACACAAACTAAAATCATGATATCATCACCAAGTTCATACTTGGCAATTTTAATCCTCTTGATATCAATTTCATTAACAAAATCAGCTTCAATTGAAGAAAACTTTGTCCAATGTCTAAGTTTCTATTCAGACAAAGCAGCACCATTTTATGCATCAATTTACACTCCAAACAATGCTTCATTTAACAACATCCTTAATTCTTCAGCACAAAATCTAAGGTATTTGGTACCTTCTGCTCCAAAACCCGAATTCATATTCACACCCTTAACCGATTCACATGTCCAAGTAGCTGTTACTTGTTCAAAGAAACTTGGTATTCATCTAAGAGTAAGAAGTGGTGGCCATGATTATGAAGGACTCTCATATGTTTCCGAAATCGAAACGCCTTTCATAATCGTCGACCTAGCCAAACTTCGCGATGTAAATGTTGATATTGGAGATAATAGCGCTTGGATTCAAGCCGGTGCTACTATCGGCGAAGTTTATTATAGAATACATGAGAAAAGTGATGTTCATGGTTTCCCTGCTGGTCTTTGCACAAGTTTAGGTGTTGGTGGACACATAACAGGAGGTGCATATGGATCCATGATGAGAAAGTATGGTCTTGGAGCTGATAATGTTCTCGACGCAAAAATAGTCGATGCGAACGGAAATATTCTCGATAGAAAATCTATGGGGGAGGAATTCTTTTGGGCTATTAGAGGTGGTGGAGGTGGAAGTTTTGGTATTCTTCTTTGGTGGAAGATAAAACTTGTTCCTGTTCCAAAAACCGTGACGGTTTTTACCGTTACCAAAAGCTTAGAACAAGATGCAAGTAAGATTGTTCATAAATGGCAAGAAGTAGCACCAACTATTGATGAAAATCTCTTTATGAGAGTTATCATTCAACCAGCTGCTAGTACTGCAAACAAAACTCAAAGAACTATTACTACTTCTTACAATGCTCAATTCCTAGGCGATTCGGAGAAACTCCTTCAAGTTATGAAGGAAAGTTTTCCTGAATTAGGTTTGACTAAACAAGATTGCACGGAAACTAGCTGGATCAAATCTGTTATGTATATTGCAGGCTATCCAAATGATACACCACCTGAAGTTTTGCTTGAAGGAAAATCAACATTCAAGAATTACTTCAAAGCAAAGTCAGATTTCGTAAGAGAACCGATACCGGAAACGGGTTTACAAGGATTATGGCAAAGGTTGTTGGAAGAAGACAGTCCTTTGATGATTTGGAATCCATATGGTGGCATGATGAACAATTTTTCGGAATCTGATATCCCTTTTCCTCACAGAAATGGAACACTTTACAAAATTCAGTATTTAACTCTTTGGCAAGATGGAGACAAGAATGCTTCAAAGCATGTTGATTGGATCAGGAAGCTTTATAACTACATGACCCCTTATGTGTCTAAGTTTCCAAGGGAAGCATATGTGAACTATAGAGATCTTGATTTGGGAATGAATAAGAAGAATAGTACAAGCTTTATACAAGCAACTTCTTGGGGTAACATGTATTTCAAAGATAATTTCAATAGGTTGGTGAAAATTAAGACTAAAGTGGATCCTGAAAATGTGTTCAGGCATGAGCAGAGTATTCCACCGCTACCAGTTTCAACTATGCAACTAAAAGACAAGAAATGCAAGAGATGGGAATAAGGCACTGATTTGCCAGAGTTTCTTGTTGGTAATTATAAATTTCATGCAGGGTTGTTTGGGTGAAATAGACAAAATAAAAAATATATTTTGATATTTTCTGTGTTTGGTGTTGTTAATGTTGTAAGATAATGATTGAGTGTTTTTCTGTTTTAAACATTTCTAGCTTTACATTATCTTTATGTGGAAAGATTCTTGATGACAGGTGTTGTTGTTCTGTGAAAGAAGTAATTCTTGCATAAATATAGATCTTGCAAAAATATATGATAGAGAGCAACACTATTTGAAGTTCTTAACTCCACTTTGATGATAATACCATTTACATTAGTTTAAGAAACTTCAGCAATTTTTGCTTCTTATAACTGTTCAAAAAATAATGTTTCAACATCATATCTCTTTAAAAAAGAGTCGGCAAATTACATCAAATTACTTTTTAATGGTTAAGAACTGACTTTCACTTAAGAAATTTACAGTGACATTCACGTTATTCCCCACAAAGTAGGTAATACCGTGAATCTTGACAAAATAAACTGATATAAAACCTGAAACTGCTGAACTCAACAATTAAGATAATAAACGCCATTTTGGATGGTAAACTGATATTTATAAATGTACATATACCAGACTAAATTACATACATAAAACTAACTTTTTCTGGAAGATAACTAGGGAAACAATTAATTATCCCTAACATAGTATCCAAAATTTGAGAGCAACATCAGCCCATATCTCAAAAGCTCTCAACCGCCTAAATTGCCCATAATCTGTACAGTTAGTTTTTCAATGAGCAACCTCGATGAAGAATGATAACAAAAATCTTCATCAGTTCATCTAAAGGTATTGATTAAAAAGATCATTCAGTGGGTCTTAAAATGCTGTAAAGCAAAATTTTTTGATGTTCCCCTAGCCCAGAAAACCACTTCCTTAAACTTCCAGCGTCATCAGAAATAGATTTACTGGGATATGCCGGAAGACTGAATTCAGTCTGCGAAAGTGATTCTAAATCAAGAGGAAGAAGGCCAAACAGTGCAGTAGCAGTAGCAATTTGAAGAGAAGTGTGTGCTTTCATGGAAGAATTGCATAGATAAGACAACAGTTTAGTTCTCAAATTCTCAACTCCATGGTCTTCATATCCACCAACATCAACTCCAAGCCTGATAAGTATAACAGTCAACACACAATTAACAATCACAAAGATAAAAAAAAATAAACATATGGAAAAGCACTTGTGTCTTGTTCATATATATGTGGATCACACAAGAAGAAACAGTTATGAGAGGTTAATGTAAAAGGAAAATTCACCATACAAAGCTTCCAAGAAAAGATGTCATACAATAAGCAAAATTTATTTCTATTCATCCCAGTAGAGATTCAAACATAATTAAATAAAGTCCCGGGATGGGGGTCTAGGGAAGGATTGGACCCATTGGCAGTCATACCTTGCATTTACAAAACTTTAACAAGTGAAGTCACATAAATGCAACTTCAACCGTTGTACTACAGCTTCCCTTATTTTAGAAAAGAACAACAGGAAAACAAATCAACAAGTATTTCAGCAATTGCGTAACTCTTTTTTTATCCTATTTCATCGGAGTCCTATTGTCCTCTTATCATTATATTTCAGGCCCCATATTAACATTAACATAACTTAAATTCCACAAACTACATTGCTATTTCCACAATAAGCACATCAGTCCCTATAACAAGCCGATTAGAGAAGCTATAAGCCTACATTGTTTTTACCCAAAGTTTTCATTTCAACCATACAAAACTGTTCCAGAGTAGAGGGAGAGGGACACACTCAATCTTTCCAATTATCCCAAAATGTTGTTCCAAAGGGAAGTGACCACCTTACAGTACATGAAAAAGTAGCCTATAAACAATATGTAGGAAGATAAGAATGCATGTCCACTTTAAACACTATTATCATCAAACAAAGGTCGATTTACCTTCCAAGCTGACCAAGAAGAACAATGATAGCAACCGCGGCGTTCTCCATAGCACAAGAGTCCAGTACATGAAGCAGCTGAGAAACAAGTTTGGTGTTGGTCCACTGCCAGCTCTGAATAACAAGAGAAAACTATATGATTAGGCTTAGGAATTATTTAACTGAATCAAGATGAACAAAGAAATATGAAAACAGAAAAAATTAGCAATTGTGTAAGACAAGTTGCATGTCAATGAAAACAAAAAGAAAAAATTTACAAGGTCTTTATTATTAAGGAGGCAGTCAGAGGATTTGCAAGGTTTTAATAAACATCACCTTCTCACAATAGAAGAATAAAAGAAAAGGGGTTTGAGGTGAGGCTATCAAATTAGAAGGCCAGGTATCTGAATACTTATCCAGGTTACTTCAAAGGACCCCCTCAAAAAAACAACTGAAAGCTCAACCATGGACACAATTTCAAATGAACTCATACATCAAACAAAAGTTATCAAAATATCCCTAAAATTAGCTAGTTTTAATGATGATGTAGAGAGCAACAAAATTCAATATAAGGTACCAAGAAAGTAATTTTGTTACAAGGTGACTAATTTCCATGCATTTTCTAATCATAACAAAGGTCCAATAAGTCAATAGATTTCTGTCATCGCCCATGGTCGTCCATGATATGGCTGGGAAGACAACATTCAAACGCAATATTTCAGAATGATAGGTACAAATATCTTAGACTTAGAGCCAGGTTTCAAAATTATTAACTTATCTCCGAAAACTAAACAACAAATCAACTGACTTCTGTTTCTTGAACACTGGCCATACTAATTTGATAATGTAGGATTTCTATTAATCATATTATTGAATTTATTTTCCGATTATAAAAGTTGACATCCAAAACGAATAACCTTGCTGATGGGGAATGAAATTCCAGCAGCAGACTAATGTCATTTAAAATTAGAGCAATAAAAAGATAATATTAAGAAGCACGGAAAAAAAAAATACCATTTTGTTTGCAACAAGCTCCAACAATGAGAGAATGTCACTAAGTTGGCATGGAACCACATCCTGATTAGAGCACTGTCCATTATTATAATTGTCTGAAAGGGATCTGAAATTGGACGAATCAAACTGTTCTTCTTGCTGAAATGGATGCTTCTTGATATTTTCTAAGAGCAATGATGTAACAACATCAATGGACTCGGCACCTTCTGAGAAAGGGCATTTAACATTAGAACATAGATCAGTATGCAGCTGATTTATTGCTGGAAGACAAGAAGTAGTGACAGATACACTCCCTCCCTCAATAAACATAACTAGAGATTTCAAGACAGTCACCATCAAGCCATAACTGCACGAGTTAAAATACGTTCTTCCACCCAGATTAGCAAAAATGTGAAGAATAGTTAGCACCACAAACGAATCACATCTGCAGAGCCTAAGAATATTATATGATGCCTCAGAAATAAATCCAATATAATCGGTTGCAGCACATAATGATGCTAGTATAATACTCGCCGCTACCAGCTGCTCATTTGTAGCTTCATTAGCACATAGTGTGTCTATGCCATCCAGAAAACTATCGTTTCTCAAATTACTATCAGATGAGGTCTCAGTAGGTACAACATTTTTCAAAATAACTTTTCCTTCTATAAGAAAGTCTTCAAAAAGGCGGAGCAGCCCCAGCAATGAAAATTTTTCTAAAAGCAAAACTCTTGTGTCTGCATCAGTCATAACTGCCCAAAAAAATAGAGAAGTTATAAGTTCAACAGAGTGCCCAAAAGTAACCTATAGTTAATATAATTTCAATCCACCATTGATGTAACATGTTGTAACAAATATGTAACTCATCATTAAAATAGATTTACCAACTTACTAACACAACTACAATTTGGTGTACTATAACACAATATCAAAAAAGTTGTCCCCTTTTCCGTTCCAAAATAAATGGTGTCCATGTTTTTTCATACAAATTAAGAAAAACTAAAAAAGAATAAAAGAATAAAAGAATGTCGCAATTTTATAATATTATCTTCAATATCAATTGGCTATTAGCCATTGTCATAAATGTGTAGTGGAGTGTAATGTCTTGAAAGTGGTGCACAGAGTATTAATTGGTGTAGAATTGGGAAAGGATAATTATTGTCACATAGGAAAAAAGCAAAATGACGCTTATTTTGTTAGATTTTTTTTATACGAAAACGAAACTTAATTTGGAATGGAGGGAGTACAATCTAGCATAACATTGTTTCAAATATACAAAAAACAAACAAACATGAAAGAGATGAACGAACCTCTACAAATGTGTTCAGCATAAGAACTCAAGCAAAGGAGTAGGTTGCCACCACCAAACTTCATTGCAGTCATGGTGAAGTTGAACAGCAAAAGCGTCAACAACACAGAATGCTTCTCACTGAAAGAAATCAAAAGAAACAATAACCATCATTTGCCTTCATAAAAAACTAGACAATAAAATGATTTAGTAACTACTGTGAAGCACTGACACAGACAAGGATACCGGACCATCACTAACATGTCGACACCAGTAATAATTTGAGAAAATGAAATATTTGAATGTAACTACATGCTTTGGTGTCAGATACCGACACCTGTTGCACCAGACACGCCTTTGATGTAAAGTAGTAAAGAAAAATAGTCTTAATATGAATATCAAAACTAGTAAAGATGTTTCAAAGCATGGATATTATAAACTTATCATCTCAAACAACATCGTACTTTTGTATGGATATTTCTTCCATGTCAACTGCAGACAGAATGCTACCAACTGCCCATTCAGTTTGAGTATCCAAACTGCACCGTGCAATACAATTTCTTGCAGCAAGAAGTGTCCTAGATATGCAACTATTATCCTCCCTATCCGATACTATGAGACCAAAATTAGGAAGTTGATGGTGTATAGATCCAGTTTCAGTCTCCACCAGAAATGTATCCCTTAAATTTTCCAAAGAATGAGTGTTCTGCAACTTCACATCAGTTTGTACAGCCTGCTTTGCCCTGTGTTCATTACAAGGAATTGTAATTGCATCAAACTTCTGCACGTTGGAATTCATCTCAACATCAATGACATCACATATAGTTGAAGGAGAGGAATCTCTTTGGTCCAACAAGTCAGTGTGGAGAACTTCATTCTGAAAAGGCTCCATATTATCCAAAGCAAATGTTTCAGTCTCGGGAAAACATAGTGGTGACAAGGGTGCATTCATCGCTATGCTATAGCGTTCCTCATCAACAGCATTTTCCAAGACTAACAACTTCATAACATTTCCATTATATATCTCATCAAAGTTGTTTGAGGCATCAAATATCTTCTCCCTGCATGCCTGAGTAGTTTGAGTACATAATGCAGGACGGGTAGTTTGTCTGAAGCCATCTGCATCCTCATAGACTACGGCTTTTGGATCTTCTGTTTCCACGGAAGTACCTGCTTTTTCCCTATGAGATTTCTTTCTCTTCTTATGGGGCCTGTCATTCTCTGCATGTAGATTGTCCCTATGATTAGTAACCATCTCTCTCCCTCCTTCAACGGGTTCGTTCATTTTGTCATACAATAAACCACATAAGTCAGAGAGCTTATCTTCTAGCTGCATGTTTAACTTCTTACCCTCAGAAGACAAATTTGCAACACATTCAATTGTATCAGAAATCCTATTCCTTATTCCATCATGACCAATAACTGATCTGTCAGATGGTTTCAACATGCTTGATCTTGCATTGAAGTTCTCCTCAGCTGATTTTGGTGATGTGGTAACTTGCAAAGCACCCCTTTCCTGTGAGCCCATCAAGTGTGCATCAGAAAAAGATGCTGTACTAGAATTTACTGCATACTGTATCGATGTTCTGTTTGAGCTTCCTATGAGAGGCTCCAATTTAGAACCAATACCTGTAATGGGTTCAGTATAATTCCCTTCAGATATAGCAAGAAGTGGAGGACTCTGCATGCTTTTCCTTAAAGAATCGCATGCACCAATCCTTATGCTGCAAGGCTTTGAAAGTTCATTTTCAACAGAGCTGTGCATTTGAGGCATACCTAGACTGCAGAGTTGAGTCGTGACTTCAGGTTTCTGCATGCTTGGCTTATTCTGAGACTGCAATCCAATCATCCAGCAGACAAAAATTGATCAGACATATGTACAGGTAAGATATACATGCTAAAAGAAATTTTCAAAGTATAAATTTTAAACTTAAGACCTAACCTTTTACAATTTCTATCTTCACAGACCATCCACATATTCAATGAAAAAGAGACCATTAAAAAATTATCACAGTTAGGAACCACTAACATATTGAAATAAGTCAAACAATAAAGGGAGCTACAAAATTATTTTTCACAACCATAAGATTTATATCAAAAATTCATAGCATACAGCTAGCTTACCCCTTTTATCTACATACCTTTAACGTGTGCAAAAATTGATCAACATAAGTTTTGCTTCTAAGGAAACTAAACCACAAAAAACTACAAGCCAAAAATTAACGTGTGCAAAAGATTTTGTGAACAAATACCAACGCAGTCAGCAGTTTCAGCTTTTTGCAAATACTCATCCAACAAATACAGTTTTACCAGGATTTGTCTTCCTCATCTGCCAATCAAATGCTGTCATCCTAAAATTACTATTCATGTGTTAATAATTGAAGTCACTTTAGATTCAATTACAGATTTAACAGAAAATTTCTGATGTGCGAAATAAAGGCTGTTTTCTACTACCATTGCAGCTGTCCTCTTTTAGTTTGTATAATAACATTAAGTTCATTATTAACATTGAAAGACAGTATTATTACCATTCATATCAATATTAAATTACTTTTTATGCATTTGAAAACCTATATGTGCCATGGTGTGATGAAAGGATACAAAATAACAAACTTTACTCTGAACTTATGTTACTGAAAATAGTTCGGCAAGAAAACAAACCTTAGCTAGTCCATGTATACTTCCAGCGACAGGTGAAAAGGATGCATCCAGCATATTGAGGTGATTGTAGTTTTGAATAAAATCAAGCTTTAAACGGTGCAATTCATGCTGTAAAATGTTACGACAACTTTCTTCATATTTAAACTTCATCCTTTCATGCTCAAACTTCTTCCTTTCGTGTTTTAACTTTTCCCTAGCATGCTTTGCACGTAATTTTTCAAGCTCTAAACTGCTTTTCAGAAAGTGTATTTTATCACTTTCAGCATTCACATTAGGGGATACTCCAGATATTTCATTATGTTTTCTTGGTGATGAAAGTTCATGTATCCTCTGCTTCAAATCATCGATTACCTTCTTATCCTTCAATAATTCCAGAGACCTCTGATCAGCAAGATGCTTTGCCTCCTTGGCGAGCCTCTTCTGCTCTTCTACTTTAACTTGCTCCTCATCTGCACGCCGCTTTTCCCTAGCAGCCTTCTGTTTTTCAACCTCTGCCTGCACTTGAGCTTTTTTCATCTTTGACTCTGCATTCCTTTTCTCCACTAAGAGCTTCTGTTTTTCAGTTTCAACTCTTTTGATTGCCTCTTCAAACTTTGACAACTCAGAAGCCAGCTTCATTTTTGTTTCACCAACTTCTTTCTCCAAGCGAACTTTCTGAAGCCTATACTCCTCAGCCTTCTCTGCTTCGATTTTGGAAAGCTGCATCCCCTTATCCAAAGAAACTTTCTTCTCTGCTTCCAATAACTTACTAGCTTCAGCAGCCTTCTTTTTTTCATTCACGGCAACCTTCTTCTCAGAATCAGCCCTTTTCTTTTCTTTCTCCACAAGTTTCTTCAATCTTTCAATTTCCTTATCCCTGTCATATATATCGGCTTTCAAAGACTTCACGTCCCCATTTTCTTCCTGAGCACCTGTGCCACATTTCTGCTGCAATGCAGTGATCTCAGATTTTAAGGCAGAAACTTCATTCTCTAAAGAAACCTTAGCATTGAGTTCTTTAAGATTTTTCTCTTTTTCAATTTTCGCTCTCGCTAATTCTTCCTGGTATGCTGCAGAAACTACAAGTTACAAAGTTTGGTTAAATTATGCCTCTCACAAATCACACTGAGAGGAAAAATAAAAATAAAAAGGGGGCATCAAGGGAAAAACACCACAAACATTCAAATATATCAATTTCTTATTCAAAAGCAAAACTACTGAAGCAAGCAATAAGCCATGTGCAATTTTCTATCATCTACAAATAAGCCACAACTGCAACAATATTTTGTGTGATACTGCTGCCTTCATATTATCAGTGTATCTTCTCCCAGTGGATAACCACCAACTCTGAGTGTTACCACTCAATAAAAATACAGATAAAAATCTTGTTCTCTCCTATCACCTAAGTCAAGTAAAGCATTATTTCAATCTAGCAATTTTTCGTAACTCAGAAAATCATCACACAAAACAGCACAAGTTTATCCTCAACAAACATAGTTAGACATCGCTAAAGACTTGAATTGAGGTATACAGTACACATGTGCACAATGCTTTAACAAACATTTCTTTCAATTCATCGGTCATTTTACTTTGAGTATCATGCTATGTAGCACCGAGTCACAACAACATTCCAAATTGAAAGTGTTTCGGGTGTCCGACACATGTCAACATTGAACACCAACACAACACCAACATGTGTAATTATATTCAATAACTTTCATTTCCTCAAATTATCACTAGTGGGGAGGTATGAGTAGCTCAACCTATGATGAAGCACCGATACAGGCACAACACTGACACTGGTAAAACAATTTAAAAATGAATTAATTGCACGTAATCACATGGGTCGGACACCTGACACACCTTCAATCAGAAGTGTTGGTGTACACTCAACTTCACTGGTTCGAGTTGAGGGTTGAAAGTATTGGAGGACCAGAGTTCAAACAAAAAATACTAATCAAACATCTAAGTATACTAAAAAATATTCTATTAAGAAAAGAAAAAGAAAAAACTTATCACTGTGTCATTAACATGTCTGTATTGGTCCTTAATACAAGCAATCATCAATATCATACACACTACACATAACTTTAGGCCCCGTTTGGATTGAGCTTATTAAAAATAGCTTCTGCAAATAAATAAGGTTTTATGTTAGTTTATAAGTTCTCACTAACAAAAAGTGTATCTTCATAAGCTGTGTTTTCATAAACTAACTTAACAAGCTTATAAATAATACATAAAAGCTTATTTATATGCATAAGCTGTTTTACATGCGCTTTAAAATAAGTCAATCCAAACAGGCCCTTAGTCAATAATTTTATTTTGAATATAATCAATATCACAAATCTAATAAAACACAACAGAAATGCACAAAACAACCCATTTTCATCATAATGAGATTTGAAATTCTATCAAACCTGTTTTGAGATTAGCATTTTGAGCTTGGAAATTATTCACCGTTCCTTCAAGTAACCTAACAGCTTCACGTAGAGCATTTCGTGATTCTTGAAGCTTGGAATACTTTTTCTTCAACTAAAATCACAAAAAACCAAAACACAGATTTCAAATTTCAATCAGTGAAAACAAAAACAAGGGAAAATCAAGAAGAAAAAAAGAAAAGATAGCATACCTCAGCGCAACAGTGATTTTCCGATTCAGAAGGATTGAATGCTTGTTCTGCCGCCATGGTTTATTGTTGATTTTTTTGCATCGGAGATTTAGGGTTTGAGATGAACCGCCATTAGAAGCGCGAGCGAGCGAGCGAGGAAGAAGAGTCAAGAAGGTACATACATGTGCATCTGAGAGAGGAGTCGCATTTGATTTTAAAAACCCTAAACCCTCTATCACTTTTTTCGATGGATGAGTGAGTACTCAACAGTGTTTGCTGTTTAGTACGAATAAAAACCGAATTGCCCCGGGTTTGTTTTTTTACTGTTTTTTGACTGTAGGTTTTTTGAAGGAGAAAGTTTAGATGTGTTGGCCTCAAACTAGACAAAACAATAATATTGATGGATCAATTTTTTAAAAATGAGGAATGATATTTGAATAATTAATTGTAATAACTTTTTTCACAACTTTCATTTTCTCTTTTCATATTTATCAAAAATAATATAAGTACGAGAGTTGTTCAAAAGTTGTTACATGATGATTGTATAAATTATCATAAAAAAAAAAAAAAAAATGTGCAAACATCATTTCTTTATAAAAAAAACTTTAATTTAAATACTGATTAATCTAATTGGTTCCAACCATTCGTTCACTTGTAGAACACAACTTAAAGAAATAGCATAGCTCGGTATAAACTTATAGAGGAATGCTAGCAACACTCTTTTATACACTCTCTCTAACACTTATTGTTTTATTGGATAAAATCAATGAATGTGCCACCATTCTATCCGAGTTCCATTTCCAAATTGTAGGACCCGCGTTGATTTAACCCAATAAGAGAATGAGTTGTAAAGAAAGTGTCTAAAAGATATTGTTGTTAGCATTACTCAAACTTATATCATCAAAATTGACATCATTTTTATGAAATTTCAAAGAGTTGAGGAACCAGTCAATAAACCAAATTTCATTTTTTTTATAATTCTTTTAGATCAATTAGTAAAATTTTAGAATTATAATGACCAAATTGAAATTCACATTGTATAGTGTAAAGAAAGATTTTTAATGTTCTTAGTTTCGGTGAAATTTGAAATTCTTTAAATTTAATTTTGACAAAATAATTCATAAAATTCATTTATTTTAAAAATTGTCTAAATCTATCATCTAAACAATAGAATTTACATGAAATGGTTTGAATTACCCTATAAAAACTAGTAGGTTATTTAATTTAGCAATTGAAAAATATGTTTTTGTGAAGGATATGGCGAGTAGGAGTGCTGTAGATAGAGTGGGATGGAGTTAGAGAAGCGGTTTGTTTGTTTAGGAGGTAGAAGAGTTAGTAGAGGAGTGTATGACTTTGTTATCTAACATTTTCTTTACATGATAATTTAGAGTATGTATTGAAATTAGAACCTCAATTATGGTGTAATGAATTCAATCAAAGAAGTTTATGCGTTGATCTCTAACTTTGAATTAATAACATCTTAGTTATCGTTGTTTTCTTGGATATTCTTAAATATTTGTCTTCCAACTCAAGATAATTTGATTCATAGATAGGTACGACACATGGCATCGTTTTTGTGTGTGGAAGGATGTAACATGTATGAAACATCCAAAAATTTGTTTTTCGAATGTCTTGTCTTAGTTAAGAATCGGTTGAGCGTTGACATACAATAGATTTTGTCATGTGGTTTAATTGATAGATTTGGTGTCGCATGGGGAAAAAGAGTGAAGGAATGTCTTCATCCGATTTGATTGACTTGCATGTGGTCGATTTGAAAGTATCTTAACCATATGATATTTAGTCATCAAGATTGCTTAGAAGATCCTCTTATTGACATGATAGAGTTCATGGTACGGTCGTGAATCAAATTCGAAGTTAAAGGTTTCTCTTACAATTACTATCAATGGAGCACAAATGTATATGTTTGGTTTTACCTGAAAATTAATTTAGTTTTTTTTTTGGTGGTGTCCTTGTTTTGGTGCTTTATTTGTAACATGTTGACTTATGTATCTCTTCCATCTTAGCACTCATGGTTATTGTATTATTATTCTTATAACGAGAAATTTGAAACTCAGTTGGTACGATTTCAAGAATTAGACTTGTAGGGAAAAGGATTAGGAACTATGAATCCCAAGTGGACAATTTGAGGGAAGAAGATAAACACTAGGATTTCATTGCAGCTTGAAGAAAGACGACCTATGTTAGCAACCATATAATCAAAATCAACCATACGTGGAGTTAATGGCCAGATCAGCTTGTTGCTAATAATGTTTGATGAATACAAAAATATCATACAAGAACACATCAAAATTTATGTGATTCACCCTAAAAAATGAGAGTTCTGTCTACACAGGCAAAGGCACAGACAAATTTCACCATGACCCGATGAATTGCAAATGAAATTCATTGAAGAACTCTCGCTTACACAAATTTTAGCTTGAAATTTATCTTTCTGTTGTTTACAAACTTATCATGTAATTTGTTCATTCTAAACACCTTATATAGGTGTCCCAATGCACATAAGGTGTCCAGAATCAGTTTTTTTTTATTAATATCTACGAAAATCAATTCCTTTTTATGTAGAAATGTAAAAGCTTTTAAAAAACTTAAAAAAACAATTATGATTTTGGAGAGGTAAAGTCACAGTAAAAAGAAATATACATTTCCACCACAAACCTGATAACATATTCTACTTTACAGTGTGTTCACAATTGGAGAACTTTGACACCAAAAAATTGACGAAAAATGGCAAGCTAACCCCGCAAACATCAATTGTGGAGCAAAATAAATAATTAGACAGATAAAAGAGGACTTTCTGAATTTTCTATTATTTTAACCAACCAACATATGCTATCCCTAACAGTAAATTTACATGCTTTTAGCATCCGCTTTTGAGGAAGGAAGTGTTCCAAAAACTTTATCCCAAAGTGATGAAGTGATCCCAAATCCTTTATCTTGGATCCTAAAGTGATGGTTCAAGTGGTACTTCTGCAGAAAACCAGGGAAAGATGATTAGGCTTGTATAGTTTGCAAGACGGAAATAATTGGTTGGTAAATGTATTCTCCGAAAGGTAGCAAATAAATAAAGTGATAGAAGAACAGAAAATTAACAATCCTTAGCAGAGGCTTTCAAATAAGTCTGTCCAATGTCCATTACGTATCTTATTTTTATCGAAGACAAAGTTAAAAGAAGGCAGGAAAAATAACAACTGTGCCAACTGGTTACATACACGTACCTAGGTTTAATGTCTTTCAATTTCTACTGAAATTGAATACTTAAATGCTAGAAGAACCGACTTTGATCAGCTAATAACTGGTAAATTATACAACCGTTTCTATCCTTTTCATTGATTTTTATTGGAACAAAATGATTTTGCTTAGAAAAATATTGGAGTAACGAATGGTAATTAAATTGCCATCCACAGTTAAATATTGGAGTAACGAATGGTAATTAAATTGCCATCCACAGTTAAAGGAGGAAGGGAAGTGCTTTTACCTTCAGGTTTCGGGGATGTTCAGTCTTTGGCTGACCATGGTGCAAGTAATAATGGGTGCAATCATATATTACATAACCCAATAAGCCGCCGCCAAATAACGCAGGAGTAGTTGAAGGGGTGGAAAAGAGCTTCACCGCGTTCCAGAACTGGAGTCCGCGAAATACAAAACACCAACATCACTTCATGGAATTTTAAACTATGTGTGCAAAAATTATCTGAATCTTACCAATATTGACATATCTATATTGAGGATTAGTCTAATAATTTTATAAAATGTAAAAAAGTCTTCTCGCATTTTGAAAAGAAAGCTACAGATTGTGTTATAGTAGTACACGACTGGAGCCAGGAGAGTCTGTCGTGACTTCACTCAAGAAATCCATAAACAACAATTTATTTGTTTTTCTTAAGCTCCTATCAAAGAAGGTTATAAAATATCCTTAAATTATTATTTGAAGAATCACTGTCTTCCCACATGAAATTAAATACAAATTCAACTTTAGTGAGAGATCTTATCCACCATTCTTATACTTCACTCTGTTTTAAAAACAAATATCCGGCTTCAAACAGCCAATGTTGGACCCATGGTGATTTTCCTTCCAAATTATGTTTTTAAACAGTGCCATGCAGTGCCAGGTTACAAAGAATCCATCTAATCTTACTATTTAAGTAACCATTTGAAATAATAAGAAAACTTCGATGTGAAACTCCTTAAAGGAGTAATTTGATGAAAAATTGTTGTAGGAAAAACATTGAACCTGATTGGTGAGGTGAGAAACCAAATTGAACAAATTTAAAAAAGAATGACCGACATCCACAGGTTTTAACAATATTATAATAAAAAAATATACAAGGACCAAAACCTTAAGTCAGGTTTCTAATCAGATAGGAGACAGTCTTTGCTTTGGATCTAACTCAGCCTTACAAAACTGACTAATAAGGCGAGAGGATTCCCTAGGTTTTAAAAGCTGTACTTAGACTTTTTATCAAGCCAATGTGAGACTTGAATTTCCCTGTCGAGGGAAAAAAAACTAATTACTCTTCTGGTCTCCAAATTCCTATTACGAGGAAGAATTCATTGATAAAAACATAGACGAAATCTCAATATTTCTTCATAGCCAATAAAGTATTTGAAAATTCAGCACATAATATGGCAAAAAATAGATACCGGGAACAATAATATAGCTGTTGCAGTAGGAGGGAAAACAAGTCTCAAACCATCCATGGGGTGTTTGTGGTGGCATCCATGTAGAAGATAATGTATGGTATTCCCCCTAAAGCAACATTTGACCAAAAAGCATTACGGAAATAAACTTTCAGTGTTATTCAAAACCAATAAGCTGTTACTCAAAGCAGATATGGTTCAAGACAACTACATGCAAAAACTACTAAGTAACGCTAGCAACACATTCTTTTACTAACATTATTTATTATAATGTAAAATCTCTATAAAATCCACTAAATCATGTTAGTCCCACTTTTTATATAGTAGGACACACCCCATTTTTAGGGAAACCGGCATGCATGTTATTACGATAATAGAGATAATAGAGTGTGTTAAAGAATGTGTTGCCAACATTTCTTAAATCAACTTATGATTTCATGCTATGGAAACAAAAGGGAACACAGAGAGAGATCTAACCAGTAGGTCTTTGTTTTAATGTGGAAAAGAAAACGGTGCAATGTATACTCAAGCAATGTCCACACAAAAATGCCAAGAACCACCATCAGAGCTATATGTGGACAGCTGAGGCCCATTTGTATAGAGTTATATACAAACCAACATACAACTGGAAGCCAAATAACTGGTATTGCCCACCAGACAGTGAGGGTCAAGGACTGTTCCAAACAGTAACAAGTCAAGTACACATGATATTAAATGTATAACATAACATACAAATTAAAACCTTCAATTGCTTGTAAAATGGTAGATTATTAAAAGGATTGAAGATAGCAACGTGATCGCTTTAGTTGCAACATGCTAATCAAAATCAAAGGAAACCTTTATCCAAAAGCTATATAACCAGAAAACTTTATCATTACTATAAAACTAGAAATACACGGAAACAATATAAGATTAGGAGTGATTATTCACAGAGAAACTTAGATTAGAGAGTATTCATGACAAGATAACTGAAACTCGCCCAGTGAAGTTTCATCATGTGAGAAAAAGGCAAATAAAAATCCCTGAAAAAATATGACATGTGGAAGATAGCGAAATAAATTTTCTGGAGGAACTACGGTCATAGAAAAATTGTGAAGAAACCTATGAAAAAGACCTTGCTCTAAACATTTTTACCAAAAACTTGTTTTTTTATAAATCCAACATCATTAACTGATCTGCCTAGCCTAGCCTAGCAATCCCCACCCCCGTCCCTACACCGAGTGATACAAGGCTTAGTTGTTGTGGACATGTTTAATGATATACCTCCAGAACCTCATTTTGAAAGAAACGGGGACCTTCCTTGCTAACAATGGGCTGATGAACCCACTCTTCATAAGCCTCACCAAGATGTCCAACCTACAGAACATTAAAAATTTGTTCAGGCTCTTTCAAAATTACTAAGTATACATTATATGAAGTACAAACTACCCACTTGTTATCACAACCTAACTTTACACATAAAATTAAATGAATACGTAACATTTGAAATCTACTGCATGAATGGAAAAAAATTTGAAACAGAATTTTTACGGTTTAAGCCTGTACCTGGAAAACAAGGGGCTTATCCAAATCAACTACAAAGTTCTGGGCAACCATCTTGGTACTGAACACCAAAAATAAAAAAGTGTTAATCACTTAACAGAAAACCAATTCAATGATAAAAACAACGGTGACGCAAAAGCATAATATTATGAAGCATTAAATATGTTAGGAAACTATAACCAACATTGTTTTCACATGCCTTTCTAATGACATCAATGTCAACCTTTCTTGTAGGAAAAAGTCAGAAGCATGACATGTCAATATACAACAAAAAAACTAAGTACTAATAATCTAACTGGCTTATATATTATGCTACATACCAAAAAGTATATAATTCTCATTGCTTAATGCCAAAGCTTACGTACCAAATTAAAATTTCTTTGTCCCATTCTATAAACACTCTTACAGCCACCAAAAAAGACCATAGTCGTTTTCATCTTACTATAAATAAATACCAAACTTTTTCACTCGTCATCATCAACATCACAAAAAAAAAAAAAAACTAAGCAACAATAATTTTACATGCATAACCAGTACAAAAAATACATCAAAAAAATAAAATTCACTTAGCATCAACTTTTTTTTTCCTTCACAATCCTAAAAAACAATTAACAATTCAAATTCTCTTTCTCTAAACTCTCATCGTAACTTAGAACAACTAAACAAATTCTCAATTTTCACAGCAAATACAGAATTGAAATCTAAGAGCAAATTAACAACAACGCTATCAACTATGACATATCATTGAATAATCGAATTAAGCAGCAAAATTTTCGAAATTGATAAAAACGAAACAAAAATCGAAATTAGGTTTTAAGCAAACAAATTCATGAAGACGAAAGTGCTGAAACAAAAGCAAAATCGGATCTAGAAATTGGAAGTGAAGAAGAGAAAACTAACCGGACAGTAGAAGTAAACAATGCAGGTGAAACCGGAATCGGAAATTGATCGGAGAAGCACCGTGCACGGCAGCGAGAACCACCGTGAGAGATGAGAACAGCGCCGTTCCCTTCTCCGCGTAGAAAAAGGGATTGGGGATAGTGTTTGCGTGTTGTGTTGAGTGATGATGCAATGATTTAGTGGGGTATAAGAGAGATGATCTGGACCGTTCGATTTAAGAGAATAAACTCTTGAAGATGGAATCTAGCCGTTGACAGACTGGCTGCATGGGGGATCATGTGTTTTCGTTACGTGGTGGGATTCTTTGGAGAGTGTGTATTTCGTCAAGTATATTTTTCTCCTGAGAAATGATATTTTAACGTCTATAACTTTTGTGACAACTTTATTTTTCATATTAACATTTTTTTTTTTTTACGTTATCTCTCTATTGCTTTGGTTTTCGTATCAATATTACTTTTTTTCCATAAATTTTGGTTGTCAAATCAATTATCATCAAATTGGTTGTTCAAATAACACACCTCTTTTCTTTTTTGTTATAATATTTCTTTTGACTATTGATTTATTTATCTTTATCATGATAAACTAAGATATATTTTGAATTTTGTTAATAATATAGTGTTTTAAATATAATAACATTCAAAATGACATCCCCTAAAATAAACATTCGAAACGACATATTTCAAGAGCGAAGCTCTACCAACTGAGAACATCAATCGCAACAATCTGATAATTAAGTTCGAGCAAGCATGAAGGAGTCAAATCAATCTTCATTCTTTTCCTTGGCGCGACTAGGCCGTCATGGAATTGAACTAGAGAGCTTGCCCGTGAAGTAAATCAATGCACCAATCAATAGATTCCTAGGCTAGGGTTTCATAAAATTATAATGGCATAACATATCAAAATAATGTTATAAAGGGTCTAATAGCATAACAAGTCTAGTAACTTATTATTTAACTTTTCCCCTCATACTCATGATGCCATGTCATGATGCATCGAAAGTTTGTCAAACAAAAAACAAAAAAAAAAAACATACTCAATAATATAAACTTAAAGTACTACCCCCTCAAGCTAAAAGTTTACTAAGTTGTATACTTTTTACAAAATTAACTCGGAAAATAAACCAAATCAATTGACATCATAGCCAACGGAGAGGGCAACCAAAAAAGAAGTCGCGCCAGAAGGGATGAAACCAAATGGAAATTGAACAAAAGAGATAATAGAGGGAGAAATAATCAAAAGACTCGCATATATCTTAAATGAGAATTGTTCACAAAAAATTGGGAGCACTATATTGACTCACCAAATTAACCAAAAGAAACACTGTAATATGAGGCTTCACAAACATATTGACTCGCCAAATTAACCAAAAGAAACATCATAACATGAGGTTTTCACAAACCAATTGTGAGCACTAAGCATAAAAAGAAACATCATAACATGGTGCTACGCAAATAAACTGTGAGCACTATCTTGATTCACCGAACAACCAAAAGAAACTCCATAACATAATGTTTCACAAACAGCCGAAGTAGCTACTAACCAAAACCAAAAGAAACTCAATCAAACTAAACTGAGTGAAACCAAAACAAAACAAATTAAAGAACTAATGTGAACAAAAACGAATCCAAACAGTAAGAGGAGATACGAACAACTGAAAAAGAAGCAGAGGAGTCAACCAGAACAATCAACTATGTCGAAGCCTCACAATCACACCCACACACAAACTAAATATCACCATACTAAAAAATCTCCAAATCGATACAATGTACACATACACAAGACACTCAACTTGCAATCCACTATATGTTGTGGTCTTGTTTATTTTTAAATGTCAATGGAGTGACCAAACAAACATATGCAACCTTCACTTTTGAAAAGCAATACTTGATTGTGGCTTTAACTATTAATACTTGCACTTCCATAATTGGCGGAGCTATATGATAATCGAAACTAGGATTTTTGCATAACCAAACCTTAATTTTAGTCTTCCAAACATTCAAACTTTTTATACTTTATGCTTTTATTGAATTTGGCGTTTTTGCATGAACAAACAATGTTAATTGAGGAAAAATAATATTAGTCTCGAATGACCAACATGTTAATAGTTTTAGTAAGAGGATTAATTATTGAATAAAATAAAGGAATTCCGTTAAACCGTGATTCTAGACCTATCTTCATTGATTTACATCTTCGAGTTTTTATTATTCTTCATCATTACTTTCTACTTAGTTACCAAAGTCATTCAAATATTTATTCATCTAAACAATAAATAATATTAATTAGTTTGGAACTTGTTAATTAATTTTTTGGACACGATAATCTTTCATACTTCTCTTGTGATAGAGCACACTTGCTCTAAGTGTATTTTTAGTGCAACAATAGAATACAAGATTATGGGAACTTAAACCAAAACCAAATGAAAATAAATAAATAAAAAACTTTTAAAGAGAATGATATTTTGAAACACCCATAAAACAAGTGTTGTAAACCACTACTAGATCTTTGGATAATATAGAGTTAAGTTGGTATCTCCTTCTGTAGTAGGTGTTACAACACTATCCACAATACTCTTATACTTTGCTTATCCCCATAGTTGTTGAAGCATAAAAATGTGTTTTTGAACAAGGAGATTAAGATTGTGAAAATTAACAAGCTGAACAAGAGGGCCCATTTCATTAGCATGACCTTAGTTTCCTACCCTGAATCAAGAATGATTTCAGATTCTCCAAAACTTTCATCGCCTAGCTACTTCATGAAATTATGCTCCATGGTGATCTTTATCATGTGTGTCTCTTTAACAAGTTCCAATAGCTTATTTAGATTTTTGGTTGTTATTATGTGTAATCTCATATGCTAGTTTTTTGATTGCATTTGTCACAAGGGGATCATTTTCCACGACAAGTGCATCCTTTCTTAGTATCTCATCTTTCTTTGTTGTATTCCTTTCTGCCTGTTAATCATGCATTTTGGGAACATAAATAGTCTTCTTTGTCGTCCTTTCTTTCCTCAACAATTATCCAATGAATCACCAATAACCTGACAAAATGACAAAAAAATGGGAGTTTTTCATACTCAACATCGACATTAAAAATACAGTCATCTCTTTCTTTCCTCCACTGCTTGGTGAATGTGTCCATGTATTTTACCTGCTCCTCTCATAACTCCGAACTTGCTAATTAAGAGGCATGTATAAGGTTGTTCACAGAAATCGTAATTAGATCGTGGGATGATACTTGTGCACACACCAAAGAGATCCTTACAGTAACATTGAAATATTAGGTTGAAATATTTTATTCATAAATCCTATTAATATTTGTATCAAATAGAGACATTCACTAGTAATATTTGTATCAAATAAATATATTCATAGCTCTAAAAGTGGTCTGGTTTAAATTTTTATCCACAAATATTTATAAATTATATTATAATTTTTTCTTTCAAAAAAATAAATAAATTATATTATAATTTTTAATTTAATATGCCACAATTAGCACCAAATATATGCAAAAGAGGAAATAATTTTTAAGCAAAAATAAAAATTTAACGAGGGAAAGTGGAAATAGTTTCTTTTTTGAATAAAAACGGAAATAGTTTTTTCATTATTTCATAATAATTTGCACTACCATTATATTGATTCTACTACTATTTATCTTTAGTTAGAAATCGTGGTTGAGCAAGCTTATTGTTTCATAATTTGCACTACCATTTTACTTTAGTTAATAACTTATATAAACACTTATGATATCTTTTATTCGATGCGGAACTCTTTAACATTTACTTCTAATTTTACCTTTACTTTTTTTTTGTTACAATTTGTTTCTTGAAATTACCTTTATTTGAAATGTTGGAGGGCCAAGAATACTGATAGCTAATTGGACTCAAAACTGATCTACAATAACGGGCTAATAATGCCATTTCTCAGCACAACCTTCAAAAAAAAAACTATGAAGCACAAGTAATAAATTTTTCACTTGATTATCTTTTGAAAATTCTACTAGAGACCCCAGAAATTTCATGGTCTCCTCCTTCTCCTTGGTTGTCATAAAATTAGGGTTGATGGTACTTTCATTGCAAATCTGGGTAGCAACACTTGTGGAAGATTAGTGAGAGATTCCAATGCGGGTTCTCTAATAAGTTGGGAACTTGTCTTTTCAGTTTTGCTGTTGTTATTACTGGACACAATGTTAGAGGTGTTTTTTACCTGGTTTTTTTTTTTTTTTTTATGGTCGGGGTATGAACCTGAATCTATTGGCGGAGCCAGGTAGCAACCAGGGGATTCAAGTGAACCCCCTCAACTTTTATATCTACACCTATTATCCTATGATTTTTCTATCTTGAATCCCTTCAAACATTTGTTCTGCACCCAAGGCGGAGCCAGAAAAAAATGTTAGGGTGGACCACTAAAATTAACTATTGAAAAATTGTTTAAAGTCTCGCAAATTAGACCTATAATTGAATTATTTAAATTTTTCGGGTGGACCACTACACCAATTTGCGGGAATTTGGATCAGCTGAAACATAAAACCGACATAAAATTGTATAAAATCTCGCAAAATAGACCTATAATTGAATTATTTAAATTTTTGTGTGGACCACTACACCACTTTGCAGGAATTTGAATCAACCAAAACATAAAACCGACACAAAGTTGTATAAAATCTTGCAAAATAGACCTATAATCGTTGATTTTTTAATTTTTCCCCGTGCAGGGCTCCGCCACGTGCACCAATGATCCAAAGTCCGTGTCTTTCTCACATCATGTTATATATGTAGTCTTTTTGAAGGATTTATATTATATTCTTAGTTAGTCAGCTGTTTAAATGCTAGGACTAGCCACTGACCAGCTTTTAAATGTTGTTATGGTTTACTTCTTTTATTTTACTTATGCTTGCTTTTAAGTTCTCATTTTTCCCAAAGGCAAAATTGTGTGGCCCAACGTCTTGCACTCTTGTTCTGATATTAATTGTTTCTAAAATGTTATGACACAATCCTTTTTCTTTGTATGTTATCCTAAGATCTATACAAGTTAAGAATTTAAAAATGAAAAGAAAAAAAAAAATCATAAATTTGAACCTCTCATCAGGGGTCTTGACAACGCCATTGCCTAAATCTTATATATATTATGCATTATTCTTATCAACTGAGTTAAACTCGTTTATTTTATAAGTTTTATCCATTTTCCTTTAAAAAAAGCTTGTCTCCATATCCCACAAACTGCTGAAATTTTTTAAAAATAAATTATTTTACTATTTTATCAATAATATCGATATACAAATGAATGTCATAAAAAAAGATTTTATTTTCATTTTTCAAAATATCCAAAATATAATTATGTTCTGAGCATTTACTTTTTTTTTTTTTTGAAATATTTGAAATTTCAGATTTTATAGGGTTATTAAAAAAAAATTAATATAAGGTTAAATAAGTTATTGATCCTTAAAAATAAAGCGAATTTTAATTTTAGATCATAAACAATAAAATAAGGTGTTTTCATCTTCAAAGATTTTTTGGTTTCTTTTTGGTCCCTAATGACCGATTTATGTTGATATTAATGTCAAGACTATCACTCTTTTTTGTTTAAGATGTGTTCATTTTATGTCAAACTATTATGTTCAACTCTTGTATGTCAATATTATTATGTTCCGAAATAGATTAAAAAAGAAAAACATGTCAAAATTATATTCATTTGACATCAAATATAAAATGATTTTTCTTGTAAAGATGAAAACATCTCGTTTTATTTATTTTTGATTAAAATCAAAATTTGCTATATTTTTAGAGACGAAAAAACTTATTTAACTTTCAAGTTTACCAAATTTATTCTTAGGAATAACATTCCTTGGAATATAAAGATGAGAATTTTATTCCAAGGTATCTAGAAAAAATATGTTTGATTAATTTTATAATATTCCTAAGAACCATAAAAATAGGGATTATAATAAGTTTTACCTAAAAAAAAAGGATTATAATAGGTAACTATTTATGAATTTATTCTCATCTTCATGGAAACTTTATTCCCACCTTTTTCCTTTGGAAATTTTTTCTATTCCCAGAAATATTTTATGTCCGAGAATAAAATTTAGTAAATTTATAACAAACATAGACATATATATTCCTATCATTTCATTCCCGAAAAACAACAAATATAACTTGAAAAAACACACGTAAAGTAAATAATATGATATGTTTATTAAAAAATGTATAATAAAGCGTGGGTGATTGCAATATCAACTCTTAATTTTCTTCCTTAAAAAAAACTCATAGTTTTATTATTTTAGAGAAACCAAACAAATCCATATTCATTCACCAAATTTTATTTCTTTATCGTCGAAACTCTACATTATCAGATTCCTTTTCTCCTATTAAAAATGATTATGGGTATAATAATTGAAACCGCATTAAATTGAATTTGATTAAATCATTTTTCTTCTTCTGAGTTTTCCAAACTAGACCCAACCATGGGTATTTCTATTGTTGGATCATATGAATTTTTACATCACAACCAATCTAGATCACACCACAAACACCCTTAATTTTAAGAATTGATGTTCAAATTTCTTTTGAGATAGTTGTAAAATAATTATCAGTAATATCATTTCAATTGATAATTATATTAAAACAGGTAGAAGACGTACAAAACTTACATAACATGAATTAGATGGTTTCTTTCAAGGTGTTGTTTGGCTTGAACCTTTGAAGTTTTCGTTTAAGATGGTCCATAACATTTAGAATAAATCAACTATCAATTTTTATCATGATCCATCCATACTAAATACAACCCATCAACTTCATCTCTTTTATTGCAAGCTTTCTGTTTCAGACTTGAGTTCATTTCTCTTTCAAAGTGTTTGAAAGCTTAATACTATAATAATCAAAGAGCTTGGAACTAACTCACTAATAACCCTTTTTTTTTTTTTGAAGGAAACTCACTAATAACCATAAGGAGCCTAAATTCACAATATCAACTCCCAAAAAAACCCAAAACAAAAATCATATCATATTCTAATTTTCTACAGTAGTGGGCTGGTTCAACTTCAAATTCAAGCTTCCAATCCCTGTTACAACTTCTCTATATAATAGAAACACCATTTGCAAGAAGGAAGCAAATTTCATTGTTTCTTTTACAATGAGAAAACCCAATACTCAAAGAAAGCCTATCGTTACCAAGCATGTGCCAAAAAGATAACGAGAAAAAAAAATAGAAAACAAAGATACAACCCTATATTGCTGCACAACCTTGAGCTGGCCACTTTTGTTGTGAGTATTGAGTTAAATCCAAACACCATAGTCACTCATAACATCACATCTATAATTAAAATTACAAAGTATACGAGTTTTTTTTTAATTAGTTTATCTAATCTTGTTCATGATTTCATTAATATAACGTAAGACTTCTAAAATGTCCATTAAAAAAAAAAGACTTCTAAATTCATGTTCAGATGTTTTAGTATTGTAGAAATTTTAAAATCCAACAAAGTTTATCAAGACATTGCTTGGGAAGAGAGAGAGTAAATGATTGATAGACTAAATGATTATATTTGGTGTTTATAGATCATAATAAGATTTGATGTTTATATGATGTAACATTAAAAAAAATTGGTCCATCATGGACCATTATTTTCATAGCTTGATTCTATACGGAACCTTATTTGAAAGAGTGGAAGGGAGATTATTTTAAAGAGTTTTTTTTTTTTTTTTGGTACACAAACACCACAAATACCGTCCCTTAAACAACCTACTTAGCTTTTTGAGGCCTTTATCTGCCCTTAATTAATATACCCAACGCAAGAGGGAATTGGCTCTTCACGAGAATCACATACAGATGAACGTGACCAAATGTGCATGATTCGTGTGTCCTTGTTTGCCTTTATATTAGTCCCTCTCACATAAAGTTGACTGCTACCCTTTTATTTCGTTTCTATACCATCTACCTTTACCTTTCATCATTAAAAATGGCCAATAATGCAATATTTATACATGTTTTTAAAGAAAGTAAGTAACCCTTTTATTTATCTACTCAAAGTTTAGATTTTCCTTTTTCCCTTATACAATGGTTTCTACTTTAGACTACATAACATCAGTGGAAATTACTTGTTCCACTGGCAACAAGAGAACTGGAGAAACACGAAATGTATTTACGAAATAGGACATTATAAGAGAAGTAATTAACATAAATACTTTTTTTTACCCCAAAATAAAATATATTAAAAAGCAACGATAAAATCCTAATCATAAAAAAGAATCCACAAACAAGGTTAAAAAGATTAAAAAAAAAAAAAAAAAAAAAACGATAGAAAAACTACATAGACCAGGTAACACAACCCAAACAATCAATGGGATAAGAAAATTGCTTTTCTAACGTACAAAACTTCCTAATAACACATGAAAATTCCTAAAAAGATTCCAACGATAGTTAACTACCGTTCAGGAAACTGGAACACGACCTGCCACATACTCCCATAATATTCACAACTCAGAAAAGGGCGATTAAAACTTTTATCCAAGCCTCACCTACCAACACAAAGAATTCTACGCCGAAGTAAATTGTCTTTCATGGAAATTCTATTACTTAAGAGACGTCAACTAAACAAATAAACCTTCAAAGTAACATATTTATTCCAAATGATATTTGCGACTTTTAATCGATCATGATGCTCCACATTAGACAATAAATGCTATCCTCCACTAATTGTATAACCTTCATACGGATTGAACTTCCAATCCCCCTTATCTAGCTATTTGACCTATAAAAAAAAATGTTATACATCAAATCACTGCACACCCCTACCTATTCATCCTCCCATGCAAACAACCTTTGTCGCCATATCATACCATCACCATCAACCTCCCACCCTAAATTTTTCCACTCAACAAGAGACACCAAGGAGCACCCTCAAACCACAAACCAATCCAAAAAAACCTCCTAACCCCATTACCCACCATCACTATCAAATTATCATCACACCAACTACCATTTACCTAATAAAACCAAGTTAATTTTTCAAATTCTACAAACCCTCAAACCTCTATTCTCCCTATCTAGACCAATCATATTCCATTTAATCCAATGAGTTTCCCAAACATCCTCACATTCTCTAAAAAAAAAACAAAAATAGATTCAATATAAGAGATAATACTTGTAAGAGCCTTGAAGATAGAGAGAAAATAGACTGATAACGAGGAGAAGACATGTTTTGAAAGTATATGGAGCGACCATCTAGAAAAAGATTCTTACTTTTCCACTCAGATGACATTTTCTCAATACACTCGTCCAAAAACTTAATTGATGGGGATTACCTCCAATAGAAATGTCAGGATATAAAAAAGGAATTCAACCAATTTTACTATTAAGAACATTATAGGCCTCTATCTACCAAGAATCAACCATGTTAACACCCACCAACTAATTCTTATGAAAGTTCACCTTAAAAACTCAAAAAACGTATAAATGAAATAACACAAATCTCTTCTATCCTAACAGGATTCTAGATTAGGACTCGAGTTTGGACATGTAATGATGCTAAATGTATGTTTGATTCCATTTCTAGAGAGATCAAAATTGATTCCGGAAGTGTAGAATTGATTCTGACATGTTTGATTTTTTTTTTTCCAGGTATAATCGACTTTGATTCTAGAATTGATTTTTACATACAAATTTATAGTTCAAATCACGCTTACATAAGTGTATACAAACACAAACCAATTTACCTTCAACTCACTTTTAATCAAAATCAATTTTACAAAATCAATTCACTCAAACTCAATTTTTTTCACCTCATAACCAAACATACACTAAATATCTTAAGGAGAATTTATCTCACATTTGAGTTTTACAGGGTTTGAGAGATTAATCTCCACAACTTTTCGATGAGAATGCCAGATTTACCCAAAGAAAAACGATAACAAATACACAATAACTACTAGTTAAAAAAAAATATATAGTAAAAATATATTAGAGTTTGTGTAGTCAAACTTTTAAAAATATAAAAGAAAATGTTTTTTGAATGAATTTTTTTCCTTTTTTTGTCTTTAATTGGTGATGAATAGATACACGAAAATGACTTTAGAAAAAGATAGGTTTGCCTCTTCTTATTGTCGGCAAACTCCAGCTTCCCTCATCATGAGGTGTAGTAGGCATGCCAAATGTTTGAGGGAGAAGAAAGTTTTTGGAATTTCAAAATTGAGCAACACATGAAAAGAACAATGAATTACCAACAAAAAAAAGTCCAGCATGAGACAAAGAACTGCGTTTCCATTCATTGATGTTTTTTAAATTGTAACCAAAAAAAGATTCCCAGCTTGCCTTTAGATGCTTTTTTTGGTAATTGGAACGGAACAGTACGGCAAAATGGATATGAACAAAATAGTGTCTTTATTTAAAATCGAGATTTTAACTTATTAGACGATTTAAAAATCGATATATTCTATTTTTAACATAAAATAAAGATATTCGTACTTACTGATTTCAGGTATGATCTTATTTTCTTTAAAAAAAAAACATGATTTTATTTTTTGAAAAAAATGAAAAATGGAAATGGAAGGAAAAATTTGGATATACAGTACAGTAATAGAATGGAATATTAGTTAAGTTTTCATTTTTATGTCAAGAATTACGAGAGTAAAAAAGTGTTTCTTTTTAAATTTGAAAATTTAGTACAAATAAAACAATAGGAAATTATAAATTTATTGTTTTTGGATTTGTCCTTATCACATGCATTATTTCATATTTAGACTATTTTTTTAAAGTAAACAACTCACTTTCAAGAAAAAGCAAGTAATATTACTTTTTCTTATGACAAAAAGAGTAATATCATTTGTTGATATGAAAATTGTTGTTTACACTTTAAATTTTATGTGAAAACATATAAAATTTACACATTTAACTTCAACAGTAGTTAATTATCATTCAAAAATAAAGAAACCGAAAGAAGCAGTTAGCGTCTATCTAATATGCATGTATTAAACTTTTTAAAAAAAAACTTACTTTACTAATTATAGAGTTATTTTTGCTAGACCATCAATAAAGGTAGTGCTTATTATCTAGCTAGAGTGTCTATCACTTATGCTCCCTACAATATTTTTATGAGTATTCTAAATTATTTTCAATTGATTATTTTTAATTAAATGTCATAAGATTGTTTAAGTAAAATAATATCACAAAAGTGTCATATGCTTTTCCATTCTTAGATCCCAATTTGAAAGACAAGGAAATGGGTAATTGAGGAATATGAAGTGGAATAAAGTCTCCTAATCTGATTCTTGATTATCTCCATTTTGTAACACTCAAATAACATCATTTTTCCCATTTCTAATGTGTTTGCACTTCGCATCTTCTTTCCTATTTTTCAACCTTTAATTTGGATTAAGACTAAGCCTTAAAAACAAACCACCAGCCAACTATATAGTAGTAGTTTGTACACAACAAGCAACAAGGATTGCTAGCTCCATTTTGTCAAAATTCAGCTTAATTCCAAACAAACATTTAATTCATGAAGACAAAATCTAGTACTTCATTCATTCCTTCTTGCATAAAAGTAGTTTGTGTGAAAGGATTGATATTTGAAATTAATAAAAATATTTATGTATATTAGCATATGTACTATTAGAATAAGAGTTTTATTGACCGGTGCCTTTAAGGTATTGATTAAAGAATCCACTAATAAAAATTTTGATGCAAACATACATACTAATATTAACACTGTCGATCAATCATAATAATAGATAATGAAAAGATAATCTCTAAAATTACTGCAAAGATAGTATATGAAAAGTAATTTCTTATTCAAAACTAAGAAAGAAGTGAGTATTCACTATCCAATGTAATTTCTAGTATCTATCTATAGTAAACAAATTTACATATCTAAAAATACAACCCATCAAGTTGGATTTCCAACAAATGGTTGGAGTTCCTATCATCACACAAACATGATTTCAATGATCCAAACCACCCAATTTGACTCCATCAAGAGAAGAAACATTCTTTGATCTCCATATACTTCTAACCATCTTAACCAAAAGACACCATCCAATTGTAAGAAACAATGCTTGTAAACGTCCCAAAATGAGCCCAATAAGTGCAATGATAATCAAAATTGCATAACTTGAATTCCCAACAACAATGATTGATTCTTCTCTAGTGCAATTGATTCCACAAACAATTTCATTTTTAACCTCTTCTTCTTCATACATAACACTTGAAACATCGCTACACGATTCGATTTCATTCTCTTTGTTATTACTAGCGTCCAGACGAACATTGTTACACTGATTACCCTTTTCTTCTTCTTTCTTCTCTCTCTTAAAACTACGAAATTTCTGAAGTTTCTTCACCATTGTTGCCTTAAATCTACCACTTCGAGAACGGAATTGGATCCTCTCCTTCATATACTTCTCTTCAACTATCTCCTTCACCGATGAATCCTCCAATTCGCGACAAATCCCTAACTCGCTCTTTTCTTCAACAACTTCAATTTCATCATTCACACAACAATTCAAATCCAAATTTGAATTCAAATTCAACAATTCAATTTCACCATCATTCAAAACGGGCTTGTGAACCGGCTTTGCTTTAAGATGTAACGGAATCTTCTGGAACAATGATTCAATTGAAACGAAAACGTTCGAACAAGGCTTTAAAAACGAAACGACACGTTTCAATGCGTTTTCTAGAAACAGTAACGCAAACGCCGACACGGTGATCGCAACCGTTAACTCCTTAACACTCGCCGCTAGAATAATAACCGTCAAAATCTTCACGATAATCGACTTTGAACGAAACGATGAACGGCGTTTGTTAACCTGAGCAACATTACCGGCGCCGTCGTCGGTGTTTTCTCCGATTAACGGATTCAAAATCTCTTCAGAAAAAGCGTCATGAATAGGTGACTCTGAAACTGACGGTGGAGTTGTGACCGGAGAAGGCGGTGGCGGTGGAGGAGGTGAAGGTGACGATGACGGATCAATGATTTCAGAGCGAACCGGTTTATTAAAAGTGGAGTTTTTGAACCGGATACGGTTTTTAGCGAAAAGATCGATAAGAGAAGTGGGGAACCCGGTTTGAACGACAAGGGAACTTGTGCGTTGTGGGGATTGAAAATCAGCGACGAATTGCGAAATTCGTGTGACTCGGTTTTTTTTCTTCTTCCAAGGAAACGGCATGGTCGTTTTTGAAGAGTGGATAAGGAGGGTTTAGGAATAGGAATAGGAATAGGAACAAGACATTGGTTTATAGGAAGAAGGAAATTGGGAAGTTGAAGTTGAAATGAGAGAGACAATGAAACGGTTTGTATGGGGAAAGAGAGAAGTGGAGAGACATATAGAAATGTGAAAGCCGCGTGTGAGTGAGAAAATGAAGGTTGTTGTGAGTTGAAATTTTTGGAGACTTTGGATGTGACTTTTTTTTATTTGGTGTATAGTGGATGATATACGTGTATGTCTTGGGTTAAATACTGATTTATCAATGTAATATTAATATAGACTATTTTTCGATTTTCATCTTATATTTTTTTTT
This sequence comes from Medicago truncatula, assembly GCF_003473485.1. Taxonomy (NCBI): domain Eukaryota; kingdom Viridiplantae; phylum Streptophyta; class Magnoliopsida; order Fabales; family Fabaceae; genus Medicago; species Medicago truncatula. Next base: position 11,845,998 of record NC_053043.1, on the reverse strand, counting down.
TTAGTTTTCGATCTTTGTCATTTTGAACATTTTTGGTTTTGTAACTTCGTAAATTTTGATTATACAAAATCATTGATATGGTATAGAGTAAACTGATGTTTGCTGAAATTAATAGGGAGAAAACCGAAATTTGTTTAAATGATAAAGAGTAAATCAAAATTTGCTTAAATTACTGGGAAAAATTTGTCATGAAGGTTCAAAATCAAAAAATCTTTAAATTACAAGAACGAAAATTCAAAAAATATTTTACAGAGTAGAAAACGAAAATAATCTATATTACAGAGGGTAAAACACTGTTAACATGTATGTTTACGGTACCATGTATTTGAACATAATGTATGTGTGTTAAATAAAGAGAGATAGTTATTTTTTGAATGTAACTCATGTGATAGAGATATTGCAATGTGGAAAAGTTGGGATTCAAATTCGATATTCCTCACTTGTTGAATTTATCTTAAATGGTAAAATTTTGGCTATTAGAGTAACAAGAAAAGTGGAGAAAGATAGATTTGTTCATGGTACGGTACACGTTGAGTCAATTTTTGTCAAACTCTATCTGATTTAATCAAATTTTATTGGTTTGAGTTTGACTAAAAACCCATATTTTTCTTTTTCTTCAATTCATGTCAACACAATTTCGATGATAAATTTGGGTTTGATCATTGAGTCCACGAGGAATAATTTTAAAGACTTAATACGCTACATTTTTCATCAATTTAGAGTTTTTAAAAATGTTTTTTTTTCTAAATCAACAAAAGAATTCTTAAAATATAATAACAAAAAAATTATATTCTTCTTTTTTGACGAAAGCAGACTCATATATATGAAGGATTGTAATAAAAATCTTTGATCTATTTAATATTGGTAAAAAACTATATTAACAAAAATTTAAATATCACTTTTTTTTAATGAATGAGTTAGGTTCGAGAGTTCATAAAGTTGAAATCATGAACCGATTAACCAACCAAATCACTTTGGATTTAAATGAGTTGGTTCGGGTTGAACTCGAACTTGAATGAGTTTTATTTTAAAATGGGAGTTGAGTTGGTTTGAGCTATCAAATTGAATTGATCATCCAAATTAGTGAGTAGAAAATTTCATCGTGGAGTAGAAAATATATGAATATGTACATAAAGGTAGCTATGAAAACATCATTTTTCTCTCTTCACTTATCGGAGAGACTGTTTTTTTAACATAACGGAATAAATAATTTTGGTGAAATGTAATTATATAAAATCATTAGCAGACCAATAAAAATAGAGTTCTACCACGTAAGCATGGTTCAGTTGTCAAGAATATGCATTGCTATATGCAGGGTTCTATTCCCTGGGCATAGCTCAATTAACACACACTGAATTATCTCCATCAATAACTTTAAATCATAAATTTCAACAAAAATCATTTTTTAGTACAATCTATTTAGAGGGGTCTCTAGAAAAAGTGAGGGGGGACTTTCATAATCACATTTTTTTTACATGCATCCAATTTATTTGCTTCAAAATAAGGTAGGTGAAGCATTCACGATTGTGAATGGTCTTACGATGTATAGAAGTTCTTATATGATAATAAAACACTATATTAATTTAACTAATAATCATATGTGCCCTTACTTTATGGCAGCTCAAACCATAAGAACTTCACAGTTAAAAGTGGTTGACTTAGATCAATTTTGAAATGGATGACTGTTTGGGAAGTTTTTTAGAAAGCGTGTGAGTGTGGACAAAGCACGTCGAAAAGACTCGTATTGATTTATAGGATCAGTCGATAATTCTAGAAGTCGTCTGAGATGTTACAATGTCTTCTTTAATGAGTGGTTTATAAGTACATTTGTTAGATATCACTTAGTCTTAAGGTTTGTTTTGACCCTCATGGATCATAAGTAAGAAAGATATTCGAAGTTCATAAAAAAAGTGAAGATAAAGACACAATATAAAGATAAGATTTGATACATGTAGAATAAGCGCGTATTTGTTTTCACTACACGGTATTTGAATTATTTTCAATTTTTTATGTATATTAATAATTTATTGGATTTCAATTTTTATATTTTAAATCCCTAAAAAAAAATTATATTTTAAATATATTTTATAGAGATAAATCAGTATAATATTTTCTCATTCTATCATTTTGGTTCTAAACGGCTCATATGGAGGACAAAATAAATAAGACGAAACAAGAAAAACTAATAAGAGTTAAATTATATTAAGGATCGTGTTATTTTTATTGCGTGGCTTCTGCAATTACAAAAAAATAAATAAATAAGACGTCAAATTGATAATTCACAAAAGGACATGCAAAATGTCAAGGATCGACTTTAACAAAATGCAACTTTGCTGGAAAAAAAAATTGTCCAAAATATATTAAAAGTAGACGAACTAATATGAATTAATTAATCAAGTGATCAGTCTCAAGCAGCAGCGGAGCCATAAACTTTGAACAGCGAGGGCACTGTTACACAAAATTTTTTGGGAGGAAGATTGGTGTGGTTGATTTTTCGGTTCCATGAAACAAGGTGGAAGGGTTTTCATTTTTTGAAAGAGACGATCGTAGGTGAGTTTAGAAATATAATCTCACAAAAATGACATGTGATGTGAATATTACCCCATTTATAAAAACTTATTTATGTAATCTATCAACCGATGTGAGATTCTTTACCAGATGAAGAGACGGAGTGCGATAAAAATTGTTGATTTTAATATTAAAACACTATACATGAGAGAGAGATATGTTTTGTTTGTGTGGTCGGCGAAATCAAATTAAGTGGAATAAATTGTGTGCAAATTCTAGACAGGTTATAGTCCAATTCATGACGTGGATATGTATATCAGAGGATGCTAAAATACTGGGTTAAATATGTTTTTGGTCCCTATAAATATACCAACTTTTCGTGTTAGTTTCTTTAAAAAATTTCCTTCAACTTTTAGTCCCTATAAAATTTTGAGTCACTACTTTTGGTCCCTATTTCAAAGTAAATTTTAGTATTTGTTCAATGAAATTGTACAGAAATGTGTAGAATATTGTAAAAACATTTAAAAAAAAATTAGAATTTTTTAAGTAAACATAGATTATATATGAATTTTTAACTATAAATAATATAAAAATTCATATTAAATTCATGTTTTGTTAAAAAATTCTAATTTTTTTTGGGAGTGATTCTTATAATATTATGAATTTTTCTGGAAAATTTGATTCAAAAATATGAATTCTGCATATGATTTTACTTTTAAAGAGGGACCAAAAGTGAAGATTGAAAATTTTTTAGGGATTAAAAGTTGAACGAAAATTTTAGAGGGACTAAAACGAAAAGTTGGTATATTTATAAGGACCAATAACATATTTAACCCCAAAATATGAATTTTTTTTTTCTGCCCTTATTTAATTCCAAAAATACAAAAATGCCCTAGTTTTGAAAAAAATTGCATAAATGCCCTACTTTTCAGAATTTACTGATACCTTGCAACCCCCACTTGCGGGGTACCTTAAAAAAATTTTAAAAATTAACTACCCCGCAAGTGGGACTTGCGGCCTCCTTTTTTTTTATTTTTTATTTTTTTAAAATTAAATAACTATAACTACACGCCTATATTTTTTTTTTTTTTTTTTTAAAAATTAATAGATTGCTACCCCCACTTGCGGGGTAGGCTTAATTTTTTTTTTAAATTTTTTTAATACCCCGCAAGTGGGGCTTGCGGGTTTGTTTTTTGTTTTTTTTTTTTTTAATTTTTAAAATAAAAAAAATAATAAAAAAAAAAGAAGGAAAAAAAATAATAAACATATTAAATATGATGATATCTACAATTATTATAAATGCCCGGCTGTCCCACACCCTCGTCTTCGACGATTTCTTCCGCGATTTACTTGAGGGTCATGTTGGTCTTCGTCGTTGTTATCTGCAGCTGATTGTATTTGACTACCATAACCCAATGACAATGACACATCGTGTTCCCTTGTTGGCCATCCCATATCCAGAAATTGATCACTAGAGTTCAACGAAGCCGGAGAAAAGTGAGATAATAGGTTTGTTGGTGTTGGTGGGTGGTTGTAGTTTTGGTTGGTGTACATTGGGTACTGTGGGTTGCTGTAGGGGGGGTAATTGGTGTTGGACGGTCCAGCTTGGTTTGGGTCATTATAGGAGAAGTAGTTGTTGTTGGATGCGCCAGCTTGGTTTGGGTCATTGTAACCATAAGTTGACTGATAATGGGGCTCATATGCATTTCTCGGGGAGGTATATGGTGGTGGTTGGATGATGTTTTGTTGGGGGGTGTCGAGAAATTCATACATTACAGAACCATGAATGTTTTGGGTTGTATGTGGTTGGGATTGATGATCATGTAGTTGAGAAAAAATGTCTTGATCCCAAAAATCATCATGAATTGGTGTTTGGTTGTTGCGAATTTCAGGTTCATGTTCCGGCTCTTCTTCTTCGGCTTCGTCTGGATCTGAATTTGATGGGTTTGTTTCAATTGAAATCCTTAGACGTGGGTTGCATGTGGTTGTCAACCACTCAATATACGCATGAGTGTGGGTGAGTGATCTTGGCCGCATGCGTGGTAAAGTATGACTCCGTCGGTTGTCCCAATGTTCGCACTCTTCTGGAAAGCGAAAACCATTTGATTTGTACCACGTCTTGAACCGTTTGTCTATTACATGGTACTGTGTCATGTCTCGTGGGGGCCCTGGTATTTCTTGTGGCAGACCAAATTGGAGCTTGACCCTATCAGTTGGATGCCATTCAACTTTGTCAAAACATATAAGGTAACTTGTTGCAGTCCACTCCCAATATTCTTCAGGCAAGTTGTGTGGAACATTCTTGTATGGTCTCCATTTAAACTAGCACAAGAGATAAGATGTAGTGTAAGGTTAACAATTTTGATATATATATATATATATATATATATATATGAGTTAGGATCCGTTGACACCAGGTGTCAACGAATTCGTTAACACCAAATCACATCCGTTGATTTTATTTGATCCAAAGGTTGATATTTGTTTACTTAAAACTATCATGTACCATATCTTATTGTGATTTTCTTTTCCTAATTTGTTCTACCTATTTCTCTCTCTCTAATTACTCATGATTTCAAATTCATTAAATAATTTTGTTTTCAACGTGCAACAAACATTTCTTCTATTTCGTTTCTTCTTTCATGAAAATAATTTTGCTGCACATTCATCTAATTAATTTGTTTCTTCTTCATCTAATTACTTGTGATTTCAAAATCCCACTATTTATTATATTCTCTCTCATCAATCTCATTCACATTCTTCTCTAAATCATCTTGTTTCCAGCCACTTTTTTTTCTTCTTCCTGATTGTTCCGTTTAACACCATGTTTCTATCATTTGACATTGTTAGAGATGTTAATGTCATTAACCTCATGAATTTTTAGTTTTAAAAAAAAATACCATTAAAATAGATCGGATGTTGAATTGTGGCACACGATGTGTTAAGTTCAGATTCAAAAGGTTTATGTTTGAAAAAAAAATTACATGCTAGCTAATGTTTGATTCAAGTGAAGGATAAACATAAAAACAATTAACCATAAAATAATTCTTTCGTATGATAACATAGTGCAGAACATCTCATTGAGAAGAAGATGGGTCTCTTTTAGGAAACAAGAGGGTTTTTAGGAAAGGAAAATATTGAATGTTGAGTATCCACATTATGATCTTATTGAATAAATTCTGGCCTTTGGATTAAGAGTAGTGAACGGTTGAGATTTGGTGTCAACGAATCCGTTGACACCTGGTGTCAATGGATCCTAACTCTATATATATATATATATATATATATATATATATAAAGTCATAATTAAAAAATCAATTATAATATTACATCATGGGGTAGTATGTCATCAAACTTTTTTCGGTAAGAAATAGTGTCATGGCTTGGATTTTCATAATATCTTGAACCTGCACCTGTCCATCTAACAAATGATATAAACAATTTAGTAACTAATTTATCAAATAATAATATTAATAAGAAGTGAGAAAATGTGACGAGTTAAATATTAAAAAAAAAATTGATCACGATTACTTTAATCCAAGCGGCCACTGGAGTAGGTTATCATTTTTCGGAGCGATATAACTCAACCGACAATATCCCCAAACTTGTAACAGGAAATGACATCCTGTTAGTGCTTTTATATTTGGGTGTGATGCCTCACACAAGCCACGATAAAGGTAAGTCAACACTGCCGATCCCCAACTATAGTTTCTTGTTAGATTAAAATCCATTAACAAATACAACCAGGAGTTGTGCACAAATAATCCAGTTGTATTAGGAAACAAGAACCCTCCAAAGAGGTATAGTAGGTACCTCCTAGTGTGTTGTATTTTTACCTCCGGAGGAGATTGTTCACTGAAGTTATTATCGACCAGATTATCCTTTAACCACGACAATGAGAGGGTAAAACCATCAGTTTTATTTGCTGGAGGAGTTATTCCCAACAATTGAGCACAAATGTTCCACGCAAGATTTGGAGGAGCCGTAACAAATGGTCCGCAAAAAGGTAATCCGAGTAACATATATACGTCTTCCAACGTGATTGTGCATTCACCCGTTCGAAAATGAAAAGTATGTGTTTCAGACCGCCACCTTTCTACAAGAGCGGTTACGATGTGTCTATCGATTTTGTAACGCCCTATTTGAGAAACCTCAAAAAATCCGGTTTGACGTAGATACTCTTCAATATGAGGACTTGGTATTATGTGTTGTCTAGTACGGGTGACGAGAGGTGCACCCTGTGCATCCTAACAAAAAAAATAAGAAATGAATACAATTAAAACATAATCAAAATATAAATTTAAATAGTTCAATATATATTGAAATTAATATTGAACTATAATATTAAGAGTAGTATTAATAATTAAAAAATGAAAACGACATTAACAGATTAATATTTATATATACCCATCTTCTGATATGTTCTTCATTGGATCTGTGATCATTTTCCAACCACAAGTATGCCATTACTTTATATAATTTGTTTGAAATATTGGTTGTATGTGAGTGAGTAAGGAAAGGAATGTGAGTGAGTAAGGAAAGGATTGAGATAACTAGAATATGTCTGAAGAGTTAAAATATAGTTCTAGTATTTATAATGTAAAGTTATGTGTAAATAGGGGAAGTAGTTGTGTGGTATCGTAATGAATGAAGTGAAGAATTCAATTCATATCTTTTACTAATTCAACACCTGCAAAGCAACAACACATGCAAAGCAACAGTCTTAAAATAAATATAGAAGTGACAACTGCATCAATAAATATAGAAGTGACTACTGCATCAGAAGCACAGAAGCATGGTGTTCAACAAGCATGCTACTCAACAGTATCATATTAATCAAGTAAGATATGACTATTGCATGCAAAATACATTAATTTCTTGGGAGAAATTTTTCACCAAAATGACACATGCATGGTTGATCACGTGATGCATGCAGTCCATGAAAAAGCAGTACCTTTAATCCAATCCAGCTGGCGCGTGGGGCGCGTGCTGTCCTACCTCGCAACTCCAGCTTGCGGGGTACCCTCCAGCTGGCGCGTGGGGGCCTAACCCGCAACTACAAGTTGCGTGGTACCCTCCAGTTGGCGCGTGGGGGCGCGTGGGGGCCTAACCCGCAACTACAAGTTGCGTGGTACCCCAACCATTTTTTTTTTTTTAATTTTTTAAAATTTTACCTCACAAAATATTATAAATGTGGTCTGCATGTTACGAGTATATTGCATCAAACCACTCTACTTCATACACGCTTACTCATTCTTAAGACCAAACCAAATCAATGGCATCAAATATAAACGTTTTTGTGTACTATAATGGAGAAGTTAAACAAAATGATTCCGGTATTTTTTTTCAAAGTCAGTATACCAAAGGTTTTAAAGTCAGCATGGCTAGTACTTACTTGCATCTCAAAAAAAGAATTGCGGAGAAAATATGTCTCGGAGATAATATGGTTGTGTCTGAAATTATGTGCCGGAATCCCATGTTTGTTGGAGCTACCGCAATCCACTACCAGGCGTTAAGAATAACTGATAACGACGATGTCGAGTTTATGTTTAACGTACATAAAAGTCATAGTTCGTTGTCCTACATAGAGCTTTATGTTACGTTTGAGATGAAGAATCCAACATCTAATTTTGAGTTAAATTACCCCTCAAGTTCTAGTCAACACCAAAATCTACCACAACAACAATATAACACACAACACTGCAATCCCTCATCGTCATCGTCCCAACCGCACTACAACCCGTCATCGCAACCGTTTCAATCACAGTGGTCACAAAATGTGTACGAACCACCACAACTAATAACTCAACCTCATCCCTCTCAACCCGAAACTTTGAACGATGAAATCAATATATTCACCTCCCAATTCCAAGACCAACCAACTGATGAAGTTCAAGATGATGAAGACAATGATGATGAAGAACTCCTTGCCGCACAAAACGGTGACGAGAACGAAGAAGACGATGATGACGATCTGCCACAACTACCAATTTTACCAATTAGAGCTTCTTACAACCCACCAAGGTCCATGCGCAACGTCAACGATGACCACTCAACTGAACTTTACCATTCAATGGCTCTTCCGGTCGATCAAGGTATTGCCCCAGGGATGCAATTTCATAACAAGAATGATTGCATTCTCGCAATTAAATATTATCACATGAAAAAATCAACCGATTATATTGTGAAAAAATCAGATCCTGAAAGGTATGTCATCAAATGTAAAGATACAAAATGTGGTTTCAAATTGCGGGCCTCGTGGAGGAAAAAAACTGATAAATGGGAGATTGGGAACATGAATGATCATACATGTGTCTCAACAGAAATGACACAAGATCATCACAAACTTAGTTACAATGTGATATGTGAAAGTGTTAAATCACTACTATATATGGATGCCTCAATTACAGTGAAGGTTATAATTGCACACATCCGAGAGAAATTTAATTACACAGTTTCATACAGAAAGGCATGGAGAGCAAGGAATAAGGCGATTGAATCAATTTATGGTAATTGGGATGAGTCTTATGAAGAACTACCACAGTGGTTGATGGTCATGGAAAAAGATTTGCCAGGAACAATAATTGATTTTCAATCAGACCCATCAACAGAAGTGGCAAATGAGACCGTCTTCAAGCGTCTCTTTTGGGCCTTTCGTCCGTGCATCTCAGGTTTCGAATTCTGCAAACCAATTGTCCAAATTGACGCAACTTGGTTGTATGGTAAATACAAGGGAACATTGTTGTTAGCTGTTGCGCAAGATGGGAACAACAAGATATTTCCCATAGCTTTTGCAATCGTGGAAGGCGAGACCAAGGAGGCATGGAGTTTCTTTTTGAAAAATTTAAGGCAGCATGTCACCCCACAAGAGAACATATGCCTCATTTCTGATAGACATGTGTCGATAAAGAGCGCGTATGATGATCCACAGAATGGATGGCACGATGCTCCGACAAGCCATGTTTATTGTGTCCGACACATTGCACAAAACTTTATGAGATCATTCAAGGATGGAGAACTAAAGAAGAAAGTTGAATGCATGGGTAAAAATCATATCTCTTTCCACGTAAATTCGACATTTTATTTGTTTAAAATGACACATCTAACTTTTTTCAAAACAATGCAGGTTACGCCATGAACATCCCTACATTCGAATACTACCGTTCTGAAATTGCTGTTGCAGACCGAAAGGCTTTAGCATGGGTCGACAATATTCCCAAACAAAAGTGGACTCAATCACATGATGATGGTCGACGATGGGGCCATATGACAAGTAACTTGGTAGAGTCACAAAACAACGTGTATAAGGGTATTCGAGGACTTCCGATCACAGCTATCGTGAAAGCATCATATTACAGGTTGGCGGCCTTGTTTGCTAAAAGAGGACATGAGGCAGCGGCAAGGGTAAATTCTGGTGAGCCATTCTCCGAAAACAGCATGAAATATCTCAGGAATGAGGTGATTAAATCCAACAGTCATCATGTCACTCAGTTTGACCGGGATCGATATACCTTTTCCGTCCGTGAAACCATCGATCATAAAGAAGGATTGCCAAAGGGAGAATACAAAGTGGACCTGCAAAATAAATGGTGTGACTGTGGACGGTTTAGAGCGTTACACCTACCATGCTCACATGTCATTGCCGCATGTTCTAGCTTTTGTCACGACTACAAGACTTTTGTCGATAACAAATTCACAAATGAGTGTGTATACGCCGTATACAACATCCACTTCGACGTGGTTCACCACCAGACATATTGGCCTAATTATGAAGGACCGAAGGTGGTTCCCAACAAGTCAATGCGTAGGGCAAAGAAAGGTCGTCCACCAATTACTCGCATTAGGACCGAGATGGACGATGTGGAAACTGAGAGAAGATGCGGTGTTTGTAGGATGACTGGTCATTCCCGCAAAGATTGCATTAATATTAGACATCAGTAGAAATTTAGTCTTTATTTTGTTTATAGGATGTCTAGTGATTAATATTATTATTATTATTATTAATAATAATTACTATTATTATTATTATTATTATTATTATTAATAAAATTAAAAAAAAAAAACAAAAAACAAACCCGCAAGCCCCACTTGCGGGGTATTAAAAAAATTTTAAAAAAAAATTAAGCCTACCCCGCAAGTGGGGGTAGCAATCTATTAATTTTTTTTAAAAAAATATAGGCGTGTAGTTATAGTTATTTAATTTTTTTTAAAAAAAAAAAAAAAAAAAAAAGGAGGCCGCAAGTCCCACTTGCGGGGTAGTTAATTTTTTAAATTTTTTTAAGGTACCCCGCAAGTGGGGGTTGCAAGGTATCAGTAAATTCTGAAAAGTAGGGCATTTATGCAATTTTTTTCAAAACTAGGGCATTTTTGTATTTTTGGAATTAAATAAGGGCAGAAAAAAAAAAAAATTCCCAAAATATATTTGTGTAGGTATGAGCCCACACAACCTTGTATGTGGCTCCGCCACTAGTCTCAAGTACTAATAAATTTCATCAAATGATAGTAATTATTTGAGAGAATTTGAGCTTAATTTATAGGTTAAACAACTATTTTTAAGTCTATACTTAATCACGGTCCAACTATGAATTACTAGACCCTATTTTCATGGGAGCATATGTTTAACACCAAGAATAAGAATTCCTATTTTACAAAGATTTTGAAAATATGTGGTAGTCGCACCAACTATTAGTAGTGTTACAATATGAAATTGAGAACCACAACAACAGAGCCTTATCTCAATAAGTGAAGTCGATTACATAAATCAAATTACATCATAATGTTCGATCATAAATTATAATTGAATTCAATTCATTAACCTTTAAATTTTTCATAATAGTTTTTTTTATAGTTTTTCTATGTCTTCCTATACCGCTTTTGATCCGACTCTCCTCCTGCTGGTCTACTCTTCGTACTACAACACCTATCGGTCTTTTCTATGCATGCTCAAACCACTCAAATCTATTTTATACTTTCTTTTTTCTTATGGGTGCTACCCCAACTCTCTATTTAATAATGACATTCATATTCATATCTCGTTTAGTCCTGTCGCTCCTCCAACACAATATTCTCTCGGAGTCTAAATTGAAAAGTTCATGTAAGAAAATGAAATTGAGAAGTTAATCCACATTTTTTTTATAGTCTATGTAACTTTTCTTTTGAGGAAATTAATGTAATAAATTTATTTGTTATTTCAATTATTTAGCAACCTGATATTGACTTGATTGCAGTTTTATTAGCCGCCTAATTTCAATAACGACGCGCATTCATTTTCCATAGTCAAAGATAACACTATCCTTCATTCTAATTGGTTCCCGGTAAACAAATTAAGATTGTGATGAATTTATTTTTTTGATCTTTTACAAGATTGTGTTTAATAATTTAGCAATATGAAAAAGAGAAAAAAACAAAAGATGCTGAATAAACTTTACAAATGTTGCGGAAAGAAGCTGCCACAGTGCACCTTCAACAACTATTTTTTGCACCTTTTTCATTTTCTTAAGTCTCTTGTTATAGAAAAAGTTAGATAGATAATACACATTTACACTTGATTGTGATTGACTAGTATATAATTATTTCCACTACACAATGAACACTAGGTGTTGTCTTAATAATTGGAGGAAATTATATAATGGTGTAGTGGGACCAATTTCCCAGTTGTTAAAATTACACATAGACATAATGCATAAATAAGCGGGTCTATCAAGTTTCGTAGACTTATTTGATAGTCTAAATCTAATCTATTCACTGAAATTATGTTTTTCAAAAATCTAAGCCTAACTTTTTTATTAACAGGTCAGCTTAAACCAGATCAGGACGTAATCCTTTATAGATCGACCTGACTTATTCTCAATCTATGTATGTATGTATGCTTATATTAAGCAAAAGAAATACTAAAAAAGATCGACTTTTGGGGTCCATAAAAGTGGGATAAGACCCAAAGAGAAAAAGTTAAGGCATAAGATTGAAATATCTAATGTGATTATGGCTTGGTGTGGGAGTGAATGACAGTGGGGTTGGTGGGCATCCCAGGCAGGGTTTCTTATATTTTTTAAGACAAAAAATAAATTTGTACTATGCTTTATTGGACCTCATTATATAAACCTTATGAGGTAATGTAAATGCCAAGTCAGAATGATTGGGAAACATTTGAATGAAAAGCACGTGGAATCATATGGAATTTGAATGAACTATGGTCTCGTGCTTAGGGAAAGTGGTCCATTGTCTAATTCATTCATACCCTAGCTTCTGTGTTTTGACTCATAATTCGTCTCAACTTCATTTGGAATTTTTTCATCGGTTGAACTTAGTTTTTATTGCAGTAGTTTTTGTTTCCTTCTCTATTATTATAGGTACAAATATCAGTATTTTAGATTGGGCCAAGGCCTATAGGACTCAATTTCACAAAAGTCCAATTTCTGGGTCTTGTCAAAGCTAAGGAATATTCGTTAGGAATCCCTATTCAACAAGCCTATAAATAGATACTCCTTATTAATAAAATAATCCTCATTTCTCCGAAAAAAATTATTCATTATCGTCTCTCACTTGCCTCAAACTCCTGGTAACTTGAGTTTTGAAGTGTTTGCAAATACATCACTCTTATCAAAGACTTTCCGCCTTCATCCTCTGTCATGCTCCTGTACTTTTGACCGCCTCTTGAGATATCCCTCGAATCAATTTGGAATCGGCGGGATTGAAAAAGGGAAGAAATTACATTAGGGGAGCTTGAAAATCGAGAGGAATTCTCATGAAAAATCAATTTAATTACTCAATCCGTCTCATAATAATTGTATCTTTATCTATTTTTCTTTTTCTCAAAATAATTGTCACTTTAGAATACGAATGAAACATTTATTATTTTTTTTCCATGACAATACCCTTATTTATTGAACTTCATCAAACTTAACTACTCCATTAACTACAATTAATAAGGGTGTTTTAATAAATAATATTGATTTACCATCAAAATCAATACAATTAAAAAATTTCTTAATAATCGTGCATAAACGTTAAACGACTAATATTATTTAGAGACGGATGTAAAAAATACAGAAATTGAGATGCAAAGAATTTATTGAAAGGTCAACCAATTATCTAACTACTTAACTATCTTAATAAACTTGGGATGAGGGATTCCTTAATCCAAGTTTGGTCTACGGTATGAGACAAAATACTTTATGCAATGTATATGTAACAAGAAGTCAATTGAACTAGCTTCCATGCATGTCAAACCTTTTTGAACATTCCACAAGAAATCAAGTATTGTGTATTTCAGAGTCGGGTCTTGTTAACGAGTGTCCTCGGGACACTTTTAAGGATTTTAAAAAAAGAAATTATTCTATAAAAAAGTCAAATATATTGACAACACAAATTTTAAAAAAAAATTACCATTTAAAGGTTTTAAGAAATGTATCGGAGATACTCGTTAACATATATTTTTTTTTTTTGGAAAAACTCGTTAACATTTCCTATTAGTTTATAGTGGATATACTAATAACGAATAACTTATATTTTAGAGTAGTGATATTTGTATACCTCTTTCTAAACATCTTCTATGACAACTTTCTTTTTCTCTATTTTGATTGGTCAAAATCAATAGAAAGAGAAAAAGGTAGAGAGAGAATAAAAATATAATGTGAATATGATAGAGAAAATTATCAAAAAATTGTTAGAAATTGGTTGTACATATATCATTACTTTATATTTTATAACAAGAGCGTTGCTATTTCAAGCGACAGAAATTCTCACGATTTGATCCCGAAACAAAATTAGCCAATTAAAACACCTGCTTTGCCAGCCGGAATAAAAGGAGGAGAGAAATGAAAAAATGCAATGAAATAGGAGTCGTGAAAGCATCGCTATAAAAGTTTCACTAAACTTAGCAATTTCCTTTATAACAAATAATAGCTTAAACTTGTGAGGAAAAAAATGTTGAAAATCCAACATTATCAAACGGAGTCTGGGCTTGTTTGATTGAATTTTGCTTCTCAGTATTTAAATTCTGTTTTATAAATCATTTTTACAAAACACTACTTAAGATTAAAGTTAAAAAAAAAAAAAAAAGTGTTTGATTATCGTACTTTTAAATCAGTTTTTAGTATTTTAATTTTTTAATAGATTTATTAAAATGCCATTAATAAGACTTCCGTGTTTTTCAGTTGAGAGAAAACTTGAAAATAAAAAGCAAAACAACTTTTGGCAGTTTCCGTTTTTCAGTTTTTAAAACAATAAAATTGAAACAGATTTTAAAAATTAATATTGAGAAGACCTTCATCAAACAAGTTTTTAAAATTTTCAATTTTATAAAACAGAAAAACAGTTTTTAAAAAGCATTTCAAAGAGGCCCTTAGGGTGTGTTTCTTTTTCCTTTGTTTGTTGGTTTATTTTTTATTTTTGGGTGTGTTTCTTTTTAGCAATTTTTTTGTTGTTGTTTTAGTTAACAAAAGAGATGCAAATGCATCAAATATTAACATCACAAAAGAAATTGTGTGACATGCTGTTCCTCCTGAATTTCATAATCTTGTGAGCATTTGAGAACAAACATATAATTTTTTTGGGTGTGTACTCATTGCATATTTTTATGCTGTAAAATTATACAAAGTTTTAAGTTGTTATTCCTTGTATGTTTACATACAACGAGACAATTTTAGTTGTGCAAAACCATAGTCCAAATTTGCCTACTCAATACTCATACATAACACCGTTTGTTTAAACCATTTGAACCTTAATTCCAATTTATTATAAGGGTTAATGGTACTTTACCCCCCCTGTAATATAGGTTATTTTTTATTTTCCCCCCTATAAAATATTTTTTTTGATTTACCCCCTGTAAAATATATTTTTTTTGGAAGACCCCCCTAATAAGTCATAAAAAAACGAAAAAATTCTGCAATAAAGTCGTTTTTTTATGACCTATTAAGGGGTATTCCAATTTTTTTTTTTTTTTACAGAGAAGTAAATCAAAAAAAATATTTTACAGGAAATAAAACACCATTAACCCTTATTATAATTACTAGTCAGATAATCATGATATTAGGGTTTCTTCATCAATTCAAGATTATATTAATTTCTTCAACTCTCATATTCATAGTTTTTTAACCTACAATTTCAAAAATTCTTCAACCAAAAAAAAAAATCTCTTTAAAACATTCTCTGTTCTCCCCCATCACTATTCGAAGATAACATCTCAGCAGAAATAAAAACAACAATGAAAACAAACTTATCAAACTAAAAAAAAAAAGGACCGATTTTGTTAAAAAAAGAAAAAACAAATGGATCGACAGTCCGCTATGAAGAATACCGGTACCGGCCCACCACATTCCGATCAACATTTATTCATGTCTATTAATTTTCTCACCCTATGTGTTTCTTATGAGCCTTATATAATCTGAAGTTTCGAAAGCTCTTTTAGAAGTTGATAACGGATCATTTGATAATCATTAATGTTGTGAAAGTGCCTCAAAATTGAAGAAATTGGAATTCTGAAAGTTGAAAATCGGTGGCCGATTTTCAACTCTGTTTTTTTTGTCTGTTGGTTCGGCAAAAATCGGTGGCCGATTTTGACAGCAGAAAATAAAACAGAAACGTATTTTCGTGTCTAGATTTGTTCCAGTTTTATTGAGGATTCTTTTACTATAAATATAGACATTGTATTAGTGTAAACCTTGAGATAGAGGGGGCTGGAACAAGGGTTTAGAAAGACAACAACAAAATTAGGGTTTGTATGGAGTTTGTCTCTTTGGAACAAACGCTAGGGTTTGAGGGTTGATTCACCTTGGGAAACACTATTAGGATTGATTCTCTTGGTTATAGGAAGAGATTGGGACTTTGGGTAGAATTAGGCGGGAGAATTATTCTTGGAATCCATTGATATCTCTTTTGAAAGGTTACTCATCATTATAGTGGAACGGATGACTGCTCTCTCCCCCAGACTAGGTCAATTTGGACCGAACTGGGTCAACAAATTCTTTTGTGTTCTCTCTTCTTTCCCTTTTGACTTGTATTTATAATTGTTTCATACACTTTGTTTTTATTTCTTGACTATCCCTTGCTCTACACATCAAGTTTGTTATTGGTGTGATTTTTCATCGAATTCACAACAATTAACAAACAAACATGTCATGTAGACCTGCAACTACACGAAATCCACAATGACCGTCACTAGCTATATCCACACCTTTTCAATAAATTCATGCATGAACGACAACATTTGGTCTTTATGTGGGAAGTTGACTTTAACCGGACGTGCCTTAGGAGGATTAAGAGACATATTACTTTTAACACTCTGTTTGGTAGGATAGAAATAGGGAAGAGAGAGTGAAGGAAGAGAGAAGTTGAAGAGAGATGATGAACTTTCCCTCTTCGGTAGTGAAGAGAAATAGGGGAGAGAGGCTAAAATATTGTGGGTCCCACACAAAATTCTTTCTTCTTATAACTGACGAGAAATAGAAAAGAGATGGAATGTTTTTTCTGTATTCCTATTTTACCCCTCGTTCCTCTTTTCATTCAATTAATTTTATATGCTTTTATTATACTGTAATTTTTTTTCAATAGATTGTTTTTAGTATAAATGTAGAGTTTGTCGCTATTTCCCAAGTGTATTTGTGATTCACCGTTGTTTAATATTTCACAAAACATTTAAGAGTTTTTACACTTTTTTTTGGGGGAAATACTACACTTTTTATTGATAAAAAATACTTAAATTTATATATATAAAAAGTTCTATTTAAAATAAATAGTTAAATTAATTAACTGAATTTAAACAAAATAATCAAATTAGTTTGAATAGAAATGTTATTTTAACATAGGGACATTATAGTACTTTTAAATATAAACAACACTTCTCTCTTCTCTATTTCTCTCATTTCTCTTTTATACCAAACAATCCATCAAATCTACTCTATTTTTCTCTTCTCAAACTCTCTCTTACCTACTTCTCTTCTTAACCAAACACACCATTAGAGACACTTTTCCTAGTTGACCTTGTCGACCTTTGTTCATAGGTAAAGTCAATTTTTATTGTGTTACAAATTTTGAGGTTCTCTAATTTTTAAGTATTGTGCTAAGGGTCTTGTTGGACTTGCGCAAGACTAACCCTTATAATGATGTATGTTCGTATAGAGGTAGTTTTTCACCCAAAATAAATACAGAAAGGTAGGAATATTATTCTTACTGAACATTTTGATGCGATGGTAAGTGATGATCTTAATTCTAAAATAGGTTTTGAGAAGCATCTATGAACAAAAGCAACACCTGATACAATGGTATCATGGCGTAGAAGAAGCTAGCAGGCATTGCCATTTTTTCATAAAAAAATATATTTATATGTTAAACCGATCATCAATTTTGACTTAGTCACATTAGTTTAAAAATATGTCTAGCCTAACATATCATTTGAACCAAACCCACTTGAGTTGGATTAGTGGTATTGACTAGAGATCTGAGAGTGTGTTCCTCCTCAAAGTTTCAGGTTCGATTATCTCTGACCCAATTTAAGAAGGTTAGTTTAATTTCTTAAAAAAAAAAAAAAAAATCATTTGAACCGATCACCTCATCGGTCTTCAATTGGACCAATCGAATCAAACCCGATTTATTTTTTTAAAAGACCACTTTCACTCAACATTCTTAATTCAAGTACGATATACTTTTTTTTTTAACTAAACAAAAAGTTTCATTGGCTTTTTTCTTTTAAGAACTTTAATTAGTTACTGCTAATAAAATATCTTTCCATACACTTTAGCCTTCACATTATAAAGTGACAAACCACTCCAACAAAAAAAAAGTGAAAAACCAACCCACCTTCATACTAAAGAAACTGATTAGATTAATGGTGACTTCTAAGGCAGTGCAACGAAATGGTCCATGCACAAGGGAGAAAATATGCTTTTGGTTGTAATAAAAATACAATATATAAATTATGTAACGATAGTGTTATAAAGTTGATAATTTATAGAAAAGTTTGATTACTTATTTTCTTATCAGACTTAAATTATGGTGTGGGTCAAGACTCAAGACAACTCTAAAGGCATCCTTAAAAACAATCAATATGAAACTCTCCCTCCCTCTCTCTCTATTTTGTTGGGTGATAATCGAATATGTCCATGTCTTAGGGTTGAAAATCCTTTCAATTTTACGATAAAAAAAGTTCATTTGGAGTAAAAACAGTAAACACGAGGAAGTTTTTCAAAATCTTAAAGGTTACTCCCTCTGATTCTATTTTATAAAAAACATTATGTTGGGTTGTTGTATTTAATATTAAAAATATAGTAGTACTTTTAAGACATTATATATCCTTTTTATTTTTAATGCACCATCAACATTGTCTCTCACCCAACCCTCGACACCCAACAAATTTGTCTCACCACTTTACCAACACCCGCACTAGAAGTACTTCTAGACATTAACATTGAATGGATGTATGACCTAATAATGTTGACGATAAGTCTATGCAGAAAAGACCTTGTATGACCACAGATAAAACCGTCAAACCCATCCAGTTTAGATTCAAGCAACGCACTGTCATCTACGTTAAGAGCCATTGAATCAAAATTAGGTCAAATCCAAGAGACAACACATACCGACCCACTAGATTTTTGATCCGTGCTCCGCTCGGATTTATTGTAAAGGGATTGACATACGAATAATAAAATGCAATATATAACTGGTAACAGTGAAAAAAATAAGTTGTAAGGCAGGTCTTTCAATTTGCAAAGCTCTAAATATCAAAATATATAATTTTTGTGTTGGGTGTGAAATTTACCACGGTTTAGGTTTTTCTTTTGGAGAAAATATATGATTTTTGTGTTGTGTGTGAAATTTACCACAGTTTAGGTTTTTTTTTTTTTTTTTTTGGAGAAACACGTTTAGAGCTTGGTATATATAACCAAGTTTACATGGAAATTAGGGTAGCCGAGTTTGCATGAAAATTACGGTATTCTGTTTGTAAACGTATCAAATAAGCATAGAAAATATTGCAAAAAAAAAAGAAGGCAACAAGATAAGAATGAAATTGGTTAAAAAAAAAAAAAAGTGTACAAAATATTGTCAAAAAAAAAAGGCAAGAGGATAGCAAAAAAAAAAGGCAAGATGATAGAAATGAAATTGGTGCGATGCATTTTTTTAGATGAAATTTGTTAGGTTAAATAATTGCAAACCTTATGAAGCAAATGAGCGGGAAAATATTAGGTTAAATTGCTGCTAATTAGTGGGATGAATTTTTCTAGTATTGTGTACAAAATATTGTCAAAAAAAAAAAAGCAAGAGGATATGAATGAAATTGGTGCGATGCATTTTTTTAGTATTAAAGAAGTGTAAAAAATATTTTCTTAAAAAAGAAAGTGTACAAAAAATTGTCAAAAAAAAAAAAGAGGGTATAAAATATAAGACATCAAACGTATTATGCTCATAGTTTCTAGAACAAACGTGCGGTATCAAATAAGTATAGAAAATATTTCCTTAAAAAAAAAAGAAAAAGCAAGAGGATAAGAATGAAATCGGTGCGATGCATTTTTTTAGATGAAATTTGTTAGGTTAAATAATTGCAAACCTTATGAAGCAAATGAGCGGGAAAATATTAGGTTAAATTGCTGCAACCTAACAAAATTAATAAATAAGGATAAGGATATGATCAAATTCAAACTTATAATCAACAATTTTTTTTAAGGTTGATAATTATAAGGCTTAAATATGATTTTCGTCCTTGTAATTTGAGTCAGTTTTGATTTTCGTCTTTGCAAAAAAAAACTTTGAAAATCATCCCTGTAAAAAAGTTTTTGTTTGAAAAAGGTCCATGACCCCACTTTTTTGCTAACATGATATGGTTTTGGCCACATGGCAGTTGCTGACTGTGCAAGTTTTGCCACGTGACAGTTCATGTCATTAAAAATTTAAAAATGATTTTTTAAAATTATAAAAACTGAAAAAAATTCCAATATTTTTTTAGATATAAAGAAAAAAATTGGAAATTACTTTTTTTTTTTTACATATGGAAATAAATTATTGAAAATTAAAATATGAATAAAAATAGAATTTAAAATTATATAATATCAAAATTTATAACTTTTGAAAATATAATTTTTAGTATTTTCGGAAAATATGTAATATATAATATTCAAATTAAAAAAAGAATTATTTTTCAAAAATTTAATTTTCACTTTTTTTTTAAAAAATTTTAAGTTTAACAAATTTTTTTTTCATATTTTTTTAATTTAAAAAAAGAATTTTCAGAATTTTGATTTTTTTTTTTAATTATGTGGCATATGCCACGTCAGCACCACATGACAAAAACAATGCCAAATCAAGACAATTTTTTTTCTTGCAGGGATGTTTTTCATAGTTTATTTTACATGAACGAAAACCAAAACTGATCTAAATTATAAGGACGAAAATCATATTTAAGCCTAATTATAATCTATCAAAAGTGTCAACAATATTTACACCAAAAAGCAAAAACATACCATAAGAATTGAACCTTTATTTTTGTGAATTTAGTTCCATACTTTGTTGATTACACTTCTTAAATACATTTTAGATATTTTGCTATTAAAATAAGAGTCAAATTTTTATACACGTTAAAAATATTATATCAACAAATCACAATCATTTCTAATATGACTTTGAAAATAATTATCATTAAAGACAAATTATTTTTATGATCTTTCCTCAATTTTTTTTATTTTTTATTTTATTTTTATGATCTAACAACTGTAATAAGAGTTTATTAACTTAAAATAAACACATTTTTTTGTTTGAGAATGAAACATTTCCAGAATAACAACATTCAGTTCTCTTCCAAAAACACCCTCAAATACAACCCCACAATTACACAAAAACCCCTCCTTTAAATTCTCTCCACCATTAACCTCCTTCCATTTATTCCTTCAAATTCAATCAAACCATCATTTCCACCCGTTCCTTCCCTCCTTTTACCTCACAACACAAACACCAAAAAAATCAAAACCCTAAATTTTCCATAATTTACCCAAGAAAATGAGAGAAATCCTCCACATCCAAGGCGGACAATGCGGGAACCAAATCGGCGCCAAATTCTGGGAAGTAATTTGCGACGAACACGGAATCGATCACACCGGAAAATACAACGGCGATTCTGAACTTCAACTTGAACGTATCAATGTTTATTACAATGAGGCAAGTGGTGGAAGGTATGTTCCACGCGCTGTTCTTATGGATCTTGAGCCTGGTACTATGGATTCCGTTAGATCCGGTCCGTTTGGTCAGATCTTTCGTCCTGATAATTTTGTGTTCGGTCAGTCTGGTGCTGGGAATAATTGGGCTAAAGGTCATTATACCGAAGGCGCTGAGCTTATTGATTCTGTTCTTGATGTTGTTCGTAAAGAAGCTGAGAATTGTGATTGCTTGCAAGGTAAGTTTGGTTATAAATTCATCCTTTTTGTTTTTAGCCATGTTGAATATGTATTGTTTTGAGATAATTGCAGTTGTGTTGTTAGAGAATTGCGATTGTGTCGTTTTATGTTGTGAGTTTGTCGGCAGCTTCATTATTTTCCTTTTTAGTTTTCAGTGATGTTGAATTTGTGTTGTATCTGATGTATTCTATTTGATTTGTACGAATAAATATCGTTTTTTAGTAGCAAATATTAAATGATTAAATGTTGAACTGGTGTTGTTTTCGAGAAAATTATGATTGCTTGCAAGGTAATTTTTCCGTTTTATGCTGTGAGTTTTTTTGCTTATTCATCCTATTTCTTTTTTATCAATGTTGAATTTGTGTTGTTTCCTATGAATTCTACCGATTGGAATGAATTAGTATTGTTATTTAGTAGGTAAATTTAAATGATTATGAATTGACATGGATTTGTTATGATTTTTATTGTTTTTGTGTGGCAGGATTTCAAGTGTGTCATTCATTGGGAGGTGGCACGGGTTCAGGCATGGGAACACTTTTGATTTCGAAGATTCGAGAAGAATATCCGGATCGTATGATGTTGACGTTTTCGGTGTTTCCTTCACCTAAGGTGTCTGATACGGTTGTAGAACCGTATAATGCCACGCTTTCTGTTCATCAGCTTGTTGAGAATGCGGATGAATGCATGGTGTTGGATAACGAGGCTCTTTATGATATTTGTTTCAGGACTTTGAAGCTTGCTACACCAACATGTAAGTTTATAATTTTTGTTTTAATTTTGATGTGATTAATTAATCAGATTATTTTAAGTTATATGATGTTGTCTGAGTTAGAATGTAAATTCAATGTTTTAGAGATTAGAGTAAGACGATTAACCCAAATGTTATACAGATTAGATTGTTATGATAGTTGATAGACACAAAGCTGGGTAGGATTAAGAATGGATGCACAAGAGAAAAAGTTGAGATATCATCTGTTATATTTTATGTAAATATGGTACACCCTGCTCTAGATGGAGGTTAGATTTTTAGATTTAGGGACACATTAAGATAAAGTATAGGTAAAGCTTGTCAATGAACATGGTTCACAAGCAAACATTATAGGATTGTTTGATTCATGTAGTTAACCTCACCCGTGTTAGAAGGATTCGGTTGTTGATGTTTTAATGCAGCTTATTTTGCATTGATGTATTAACATTTTTTATAGAGGTAGTGGAAGATTAGGAAATATTACAAAACAATTTATCGAGAAGAATTTAGAGTTAAATAATCTGTCATTTGAGATGATTCATATAGCTAATGATAACAAGGAAAGGCTTTTTGTTATTGTTGATACAAGGAATCTTGTTGTTTATGTTATTCCCATTCTTGTTTTTGCATATGTTGTTGTTATTACCATGAATCATGATTATCTGTGGTTGTTCTGTTGTAGTTGTGTGCTACAGATAAATGGTTAACATTAGTAATTGATATGTTAGCATGATTTTCATTCAATTCACAAATGAAATTTGGATTAAACACGATTATATTGATGGGACCGTGGGAGGGTTCAAGTGGGTTTAGGGTCTTTGTTCTTACTGATTGCTGGTGGTTATTGTAGTTGAATTTCTGCCATCAATTTGGTTATCCTGTCACTTTCTTTAAATGAAGTGTATTTTACTTTATTTGCACTTTTAGTTGGAAGTTCAATTTTCAACTTCTTTTTCTTGATTTGATTATTTCAGTTGGTGACCTTAACCACCTCATTTCTGCCACCATGAGTGGAGTTACTTGTTGTCTACGTTTCCCTGGACAACTGAACTCTGATCTTCGTAAGCTTGCTGTCAATCTTATCCCATTCCCTCGGCTCCATTTCTTCATGGTTGGGTTTGCACCCTTGACATCAAGAGGATCCCAGCAATATCGTGCTTTGACTGTACCAGAATTGACTCAGCAGATGTGGGATTCAAAGAACATGATGTGTGCTGCTGATCCACGCCATGGCCGTTATTTGACCGCATCAGCAATGTTCCGTGGTAAGATGAGCACAAAGGAAGTAGATGAGCAGATGATCAATGTGCAAAACAAGAACTCTTCATACTTTGTTGAGTGGATACCAAATAATGTTAAGTCCAGCGTATGTGATATCCCACCAAAGGGCCTTAAGATGGCATCAACTTTCATCGGTAATTCAACTTCGATCCAGGAGATGTTCAGGAGAGTTAGTGAGCAGTTCACAGCTATGTTTAGGCGCAAGGCTTTCTTGCATTGGTACACTGGTGAGGGAATGGACGAAATGGAGTTCACTGAGGCTGAGAGTAACATGAATGATCTTGTTGCTGAGTACCAGCAATACCAGGATGCAACTGCTGACGAAGAAGATTATGAGGAGGAGGAAGAAGAGGAAGGTGCTGCTTAAAGCATCTCTTGATTTGTCAAAATTGTTCCAAATATATAAATATAGTTGGCTTTGGCTTTGCGCGAGTGGTATATGTTAAGATTGTGAAGCAGTCAAATTAGATTGACTCGATAGTGTGTATGTTTGTATTAATTACATCGTCTAAACTGGGTTTTGCTGTCAATGCTTTTGTTCTTGACATTAAAGTCTTGGATGTTTGTAATAATGGGTTACATGTTAATATGCATCAAAGTAAAATGATCTCGTTTGCTTTTATTACCTTGGCCTTTTCCTTTTCCTTTTCCATGTGTATATATATTTTTTTGGGGGTGAACTTTCCATGTATTAAATATATATACTTTATTTCGTTTGAATGACAAATGGTTGAGTCTTTCACTCACATAAACTTGAGTTCAAATTCGGAATTCTCTCGCTTATAGACTTGTATAAATTCAATTACAAATCCTTGTCAAGATTGCTAGTTTTTCTAATTTTGTAGGAGGATGTGCACTCTTAATCTAAATGTTATTATTAAGTAAATGAAAACGATCTGCTCATACTGTCCATTCAATAGATACTTAAGAAGGGTCGGCATTAGAAAGCAGTAATTGTGAAGTTATTAAAATCTGAGTTCTGTCAAAATTACGGGCTGTAGGTTGAAAGTCCTAAATAAAGTTCCAAACATACTATTATAAGTATCTACCTTATCCAAAAAAAACTCCTTTCATTTATGTATGAAAAAAGCTTCTTCATTTTTGTTCATTCTTGAAAACAGTAGTGAAATGTTACAGACAAAAAAAAAACTCATTAAAGTGCAACTGAGTCCAAAGAGTTCTCAAAAGTGAAGGATTAAAACGAGTTACTGTTTTTATAAATGATTGAAGCATAAAAGAAAGAATATTTTTGTGTTCTATCGATTATCATTTTACTTTACAAGTCGATATCTGCCTTATACAAACGACAAAAGACTTAAACTTTTAAGTAAATGATTAAAAGTTTCAATATTGACTCGTGTGAAGAAAATAATTTATAAACTCAATAAGCTATCATAAATTTTAGAAAAATGCTAACAAATGTCCTTTGAAAACTTCATAAAAAGTTTAAAGTGAACATTTTATATTGAGATTTATGTATTCAACATATTGAAACATAAAAAAATAATTTTTTTCTATGTAAAAGTTATCAATTATTTCTATTTTGACAATTTAACAATGTTCTAACTTCTAAGGACACTTGTTAATAAGATCGTAAATTTTAACCTTACATTTTACACTTTCAAACGGTTTGGTAATCCTCTAAAAAACTACAATTTTATTTTCATAAAAAAAAAAAGAATGAAAGTTTGCTACCGTTCGCTTGGATGCGAACGTTAGCTCAAATATAAAATAGAAAGTCATTGACAATATGAATCCAAACTAGTCATTTTATTGTTCACACGTTTTTTTTTTTTTTTTTTAATTTTCTTGACAAATAGAAGTGTGTAATGTTGATAAGCTAAATTAATCAATTAAGATTATTTAGTGACTAGCCGAATGACAGTACATCACATTAACATATTAATTCTTACAGTCACCATTTCATAAGATGACCATTTCATTTTTTTGTTAGGACGGCATATTTGTGCTTGTGGGAACGCAGCCTTAATTAATGCAATGCCAAGTACAAATTCAATATAATTAAATAGGCTTTAATACGACGCCAATATTCATCCAACAAATACCACTATTCATAGTACAAATTTCTATCTTAAAATTATTCTAGGGCTTGCAAGTTTCGAGTTTCAAAGTTGTTATCAAATGGCTAATCTCTCATTCTTGCTGTCTTTGCAGATGATGCTACTACTCTCCAAGATTTTTGCGTCACAAACCCAATAGGCCAAGGTATAATTAACAAACACACAAACGTATTTTTTTAATTAACAACAATTCATCTAATTCACGTTTTGTTCTTAAATCTAAAATTTATATATTCTTAAATGATGAAAGTTAGCAACACTCACTTTTCAACACTCTTTCTAACATTTATTCTTTTATTGAATGAAATCAATGTTGTTAGCATCACTCTTCTTAAGTAATTAAAGTTTATACTAAAAAATTCTCTGAGATTCTAACACTTTTGTTCCTCTATCAATTGTAACAATGTTAGGGAATTCAGTATGCAAGGATCCAAAACTTGTTGAGGCAAATGATTTCCTTTTTAGTGGCCTTCACATAGCTGGCAACACTACAAACCCAGTTGGGTCTAGAGTGACTCCAGTCTTTGCAGCTCAGCTTCCAGGATTGAACACACTAGGGATCTCAATGGCTCGTGTCGATATAGCACCATGGGGAGTTAACCCTCCTCACTCACATCCTCGTGCTACGGAAATATTCACTGTTCTTGAAGGCACATTGGAAGTTGGATTCATCACTTCAAATCCAGAAAACCGGCACTCTAGGAAAGTTCTACAAAAGGGAGATGTGTTTGTGTTTCCTATAGAGCTCATTCACTATCAAAGAAATATTGGATATATGACAACGTTGTTGCCATT
The DNA here is from genome assembly GCF_003473485.1 of Medicago truncatula. Classification (NCBI taxonomy): domain Eukaryota; kingdom Viridiplantae; phylum Streptophyta; class Magnoliopsida; order Fabales; family Fabaceae; genus Medicago; species Medicago truncatula. Next base: position 11,819,206 of record NC_053043.1, on the reverse strand, counting down.
GCTGCTCTTAGTAGTCAGAATCCAGGAGCTATAACTATTGGCAATGCAGTGTTTGGGGCTGCACCTGAAATAGCTAGTGAAGTTCTCATTAAGTCTTTTAAATTGGACAAGACTACCAATTACTTGCTGTCCAAGTTTTAGAATATTGGGAGGGAATTCAGCTGTTTTTGTTTGTTTGTATGTTTCATTTGTTGGTCTTCCTTATTTCCTATGGTATTTTATTATCATTCATTTGATTCTTTCCTAAATTTATCAGCTACCTTGTAATCTTTTACTTGGAGTCTAGTTAGGCTATGATTAGGAGTGTCGGGACTTATGCATTTTATGCTATTTATATGTTGTTGAATTTATTACTGAAGACTGTTGTTATGTATTTGAGACCCGAAACATGGTTGTTGAGATTGTTATATGTTGTTGATACATTTTTGATGTTGTTTTCCGCTGCGAGTTTTATGAAAACCGAACTATGCATGTTTTGAGGAAATGATGATGTGATATCTCAAACATTTTCGAATAAATGATTTTATTTGCATAATTTATTGCATTTTGGATTTAAGGGTGTCCAAGTAAGCATATAAACAACTTAAATTTACAGAGTTCATTTTTTTTTTTGACGGAAATTTTACAGAGTTCATCATACACATAATTAGTATGATCAATTAGCACGAAAATCAACATAACATCAATTTTATGAAACTCACTTAATCAAACATGATCCATAACCACTCTATCGATCACTCATAATCTCTAAATGATGAATATAAACTTTCCTCTTATCTTAACTCTTCAAAAACTAACTTTAATCTTGAACCTACTCTCAGCTTTCCCCCAAGTTAGATCTCCCTTTCTCTTAAAATACTTCTCTCTTCTTCTTACTTTCTATTTTCTCATTTGTCAGAACTTTGCCTCTTTCTCTCAATTGTAAAAAAAAAAAAAAAAAGCTCTTTACCTAATTTTTACAAAGACTATTCTCCTATATACTCTTGGGCTTAGTCACACTCACTAATGGACTTAATAACTTTCTACCACTAATAGAATGTTGAGAAATGATGTTTGTACAACCATTTTGGTACAACTTTTGTACAACTTTCTCTTTCATACTCACATTATGTTTTTATTCTCTCTCTTCTTTTTTCTCTCTATATTGTTTTTGACCAATGAAAAGAGAAAACAACAAAGTTGTCTTAAAGATTGTACCAAAATGATTGTTAAAATATCACTACTCATACACCAATACTATATTAATCACCCCAAGTCACTACCAATTTCCTTAATTACTCTCTAAACCCAAAAATACTAAAATACCCTTAAAGCAATTAAATAAATAAAATTCTAAAATCAGGTCGTTACAAGGAGCAGGAGTGGGATCCTAGTGTGGATCAGACTAGTGATGTGGGTGACTCACACTCGAGAGGGAGATTATTGAAAATTAAGTGTGAGTAATTATGTTCTACATTGACTAGAAATGGAGAAAACGTTAGATATAAAAGATAGGGGACATATATCCTTGATGCCTTAAGGTTTTTGATGGAGAGATGGTGTCTAAGTCTCTTAGTGGTTTTAGACATTTAGCTCATTGCCGCTCCCGGCGCTCTCAGGACTCCCCCAACATATTTAGTGCATATTTAATTATTAAGAGAGTGAGTTGTAATTCAAGCATCTCATAGAATAGGGGAGTATATGTTTTATTTTTCAAGGAAGGAGAGTGTAAATTTTAACATAAGAAGAAAATGAAATATAATTAAAGCTTGTTTTAAATGAAGGGAGTGTAACTTTTTGTTGTTGTCAGGTAGCCAAAGGTTAGAATTCACTTTATAAGGTGAATAAGTGGGGTGTTTGGGGTTCGAACTCCGGTCCCTACATATAATAATACATTGTCCTGCCAACTCAGCTATGCATAGCTCACGGAACTGAGGGGAGTGTAATTTCCTCTATTAAAAATTGTATTATGATATTAGAGATAATAATTATGCCACTACATTATTTTTCAAAATTTTATTGAGTTTTTTTTTTTTTTTTTTTACATTATTGAGATTGTTTTAGCAAATGTGATTCATTTTATAATTTTTTGATTCAATGCCCAACAAACAAAATCACACTATTTTGTGAGGCAAAGATTTATTGGTTTTCATATTCATTAATGAGTTTGATTGATATGGACAATATTGCACATGTTAATGCAACTAAAATAATATATTTTTATTGAAAATACAAATTATATATTAATTTTTTTTTAATATAAATTGCACAAGTTTCAAGATAAACTTACCATATTAAATTTCATAACATGCAAATTTATACTCCCTTCATCCCATAGTAATTAATCATTTTGTAAAAAAATATTGTCCTAAAATAATGGTTCCATTTCACTTTTCAATACAATTATAAGTACTTTTTTTCTAATTATAATTTTAATTAATACTACTTTCATCACTCTTAATTCAATATATTCTACTTTGCAATTATGATAGTGGAGAATGCATTAATACATAACAATAGTACTTAAAACTATTTTTCTCTCTCCTTCATCTATACATTTTTGTTAATACGTGTTAAATGAGCAAATGATCCGGTTAATCCGGGATGAAGGGAGTACATCCTCCAGTCACTATTATAAGCAAAAATTAACATTTTAGATTCATTCATTAAATGATGTATGTGATCCATAATAAAGATTATATACATCATTGATTGAATGAATCTAAAATGTTATTTTTGCTTATAATAGTGACCGGAGGGTGTACATGATATCAAAATTCTTCATTAATTGATGTGACAACACATCATTAAATGCATGGATAAAATAATTATATATTGATTGAGTATATTAATTAAATTTTTTAATTAATGTAATTATTATATTCAATACAAATACTTATTGTATGTAGTCTATAATATAAGTCACATACATTATTTATTGAATGCACCTAAAAAGTAAATTTTTGTTTATAATTGTGGAATTATCATGTTCAATAAAGTAATTCCTCAATATTTTGTATATAGTATTAAATTTTATTTTTTGGTCAAAATTGTATACATTAAATTTAGCATTACTTTTTTTTTGGTCAGGACGTCTAATGTTGACCAAGTTCAAAGATCAGATTTACTATTTATTGTAAATTTTAATTAAAAATTACATTTATTCCCCATTTTCTTAATGAAAAAATTAATCTTTGATTAGCATATAGAGCACTCAACCTCTTATATATTAACACAAGAGTGATCTCAAGTGATATTTAGTAGAGAAGGTATTTTTTTTTATGGAATTTAGTAGAGAAGGTATGTCATGCATATTATTTCATTCTTTCATTTATTTTCCCCTTTTGTGTAATTTGTATTACAAAGATTTGATTTATGTTCTTAAAAATAATAATAATTATGTACTAACAAATTTCATCAATTTGTAGGTTAATTGAAAAATGGATTTAATCTTGAGATTAGCGCCACCAGAGAATCCAAGCTCAAACAAAGAAAAAGGAGTCTTTCCTCGCCACACTGCTGTTCGAAGAGTAAGATCATTAATCATTGCTTATGATTTTTTAAAATTATTATCTTTTTTTTTTTCGTTCGATATATTTTGGAGGATTTAATCCTCCTTTTTTAGTGAAGGATATAGTTCGAATTTCCTAAAGTCATTAATTGCATGCATCCACATAGTTATGGTTCTACGACGGTTCAATTTCGACCGCACGATCAAATCTATAAAGTTTGGTAATTTTAAACTCTTAAAGTAAATCAAAATCTCCTTATTCTACAACGGTAAAATTGTTGTGGAAATTTTGTCGCCAATTGAGTTGCACATGATTGAAGAATTACTCTATTGTTGTGCACATAGAACATCCCGTATACACATAAAAAATCTACTTATGTTTTAAACCGTCCAATCGAGATCGACTGACATGAATTCACTGACTGCATGAATATATTCTGCCAATGACTGCACAAATTCTGGATTCTTGATTGTTATAAATCTAATTTTTTTGGTCTTAGTCAATAAAAGATTAGATAACGAGATTTACAATTGAATTTTTTTTTTTTTTTTTTTTTTTTTTCTATCTGATAACGACTTGCAATTGGCTTTCTTTAGAGATCTGGGTTTTCAAAATATCTTTTTTTTTTTTTTTTTTTTTTTTTTTTTTGGAATACAACCATTTTTCTTTTTTAAACCTATATCTCTTTTTGGAGACAATTATATATTTTTAGGGACAAATTTTATAAATGCGTGGGGATATCAATTTAAACTATAGTTTTAACATAAAATCGATTCAAACTATAGTTAATAAATTTTGATGTTTAAAAAAGATAAAATTACACTTTTAGTCTCTTAACTTAATTTCAGATAAAAGTTTGGTTCTTTATCTTTTTTTCATTTCAATTTGGTCCTTTTTGTCCATTTTCATATGAATTTTTAAGCTTAAAATTCATGATTTTATTTTCTTATGGTCTTTCAATCTTCAAATCTATGATCCTCGTCTATGTTTGCATAAGAATATTAGATTTGAAGCTTGAAAATGTATATAAAAATGGACAAAAAGGATCAAATTGAAATGAAAAAAAGATAAAGCACCAAACTGTTACCTGAAATTAAGTTAAGGAATTAAAAATATAATTTTGTCTAAAAAAAAAAAGCTCCTTATACTAGACCGAATTAATCATTTTTTTAGAGGTTGACCGAATTAATCATGTTATCACTATTTAGTTAAGCTTTGACTTTAAAGGCTGTGTGATATATATCAATGAGTTTCACCAACAAAATGAGATTGTGATCGAATCAATTCATTAGATAAGAATATCAATTGTCTTTTGGGACATATAAATATTTGATCCTTATTATAAGAAACAATTAGACTTTATAGATTTATTGTGTAAGTAATATATCTAGTCTATATTTATAACGAGATACATTAATTATATTTTTCAATAAATCTAAAAAGTCAATTGTTTTTTATAATAAAAATATTCTTTTGGTTTGAACAAAATCTCCATTCAGTTATTTTTACAAGCCACTAATTGATATAATTAACATACTAATCACTTCTTGTATATGTTATGATCAAGAATGCTACTCAAAAGGAAGTTAACGCTGCTTTTCGAGCTGAAATTCAAATGCTTTTGGAAGAGAAAAGGGAAATGGAGAGACAAAATAGAGTATCTTGCCAAGCATGCCGTGATTCACGTTTGAAACAACTTCGGTTTGAAAATCAACTTCTGAAAGAAAAGGTGAGTTAGTATAACTAGACACAATGTTTTACTCTTTTAGTGCTTTTATCTTTTTTTCATTTTAATTTTGGTCATTTTTGTCCATTTTTATATGAATTTTTAAGCTTAAAATTCATGATTTTATTTTCTTATGGTTCTTCAGTCTTCAAATCTATGATCCTCGTATATATTTGCATAAGAATATTAGATTTGAAGCTTGAAAATGTATATGAAAATGGACAAAAATGACCAAATTGAAATAAAAAAAAAGATAAAGGACCAAACTGTTACCTGAAATAAAGTTAAGGGACTAAAAATGTAATTTTGCCTATATTTAACTCTAAGATACTAATATTTTTTAGGGTGAGTTAAGTAAATGGTCCCTATAAATATTTCAGAATTTTGTTTTTAGTCCCTATAAAATAAAATCACACTTTTTAGTCCCTGTAAAATTTTCCATCAACATTTTTGGTCCCTATAAAATTTTCCATCAGCATTTTTAGTCCCTATAAAATTTTTCCATCAGCATTTTTAGTCCCTAAAATGCTTAAGGAAAATGTCACAGGGACTAAAAGTGTGATTTTATTTTGTAGGAACTAAAAACAAAACTGTGAATATTTATAGGGACTAAAAACTTAATTAACCCATTTTTTTTATTAAGGGCTACAATATCGACTAATTTAATAATTGTATGTATGAATTTATTTTTTGTATGAGAAGGTGTCAAAATTGGATCCAAGGTACATGGGAAAAGAGGAACTATCACTGGAGTTGAAGTAAGGTCTTCTCCGAAGATCATCAGATGGAACCTATCTTTAGTTTTGCATCAAAATGTGTTTTTGGGGGTTGTTTCTTGCTGGTATGGATTATGCTATGTGGTAGTTTTTGGGTTTTTCTTAATCTGTAGTACTGAAGTGTTTTATGGGGAGTTATGATTTGTTCTTGTTGCTGCCTCCTGTTGCTTTTACAAGTTGTAATTGTTTGGTGGACTAATCGTGTCTTTCTTTTGTTTTACTATGTTGGAGGCTTTTGCGTTTGCGTTTTGTTTTTTGTTCCTTGTTATGAACTATATTCTAGTTAATTACTGCCAAGGAAGGTTGTTGTTTTTATATTTTGCTTAAATTTGCTTAAAGTGTCTTAAACTTTGGTTGTTTTTATTTTCTATTCATTTTGCTTAAATTTACCAAAATTCTTATTTTTTTCGCCGTTGATTCTGTTGTTCCTAGAGAGATTTGAGTGGGTCACACAGTCGTTTTGTTGCCACAACTATTTTGGGCAAGGGAAAGGGACTAGGGTTTTGTTTTGGTAGAGAAGATGTGTTTCTCACGTAGAAAATTGTAGGGACCAGGGTTTTTTACATGCCACAACTATTTTGACATCTATTTGTATACCAGTCAGAAAATTGTAGATTCACATAGAAAAATATGCTCACATAGCAAATCTGAGGTTTCTTCAGATGGAGGGAAAAAACAACCCATCCAAATGGTCACTAATACATTCTTGATTCTCTAGGCCGATTGTTGCTCGCCTAGCGAATCTTCTCTTGATTCTCCCTGGAACTTTTCTCGAATACTTCTTTTGACTCGCTCCATCTCGCCCAACGAATCTTCCAATCTTGTAAATCTGAACTTTCTATTCATATTCACTCCCAACTTGCTTAACAAATATTCCTTCCCAACAAATCTTGAAACTCTCTAATTTGTCTCGCTTTGGTCCCCCAGCGAATATGCTGTAATTTAGTCGCTTGGGTTTTTTTCAATTTCTCATCAAGGATCTAAAAAGTCAAAAGGAAATAGGTGATAATAGCTGATCTAGACTATGTATAAATATTAACTATTTGGGGGGGGGGTTCTTTAGATTACTTGCAAAACAAGTGGCATGTAATTTAACAAGTTTGACACTTCTCAGTTTCCTCTTGGAGCGCAATAAGAGAGTATTCCTCCCAAAGAGGTTTCTTGAGATCAAGAAGTCTGTCTTTTGTGGCATTGATAAGAGAATTATGGATCCGTTCACGACGACGGATGATTCGGTGTTTTCGACAAAAAAAATATTCCCAAATGACTCATGGCTATGAGTTTTGGGGTAAGATGGTTCATGCTCTCCTTCCAAGCAGAGGATGTGGTCCAAGAATTCTTGACTTGAGGAATGAAAATCGAATGGTAAAGCCAAGGACTAAAAAATTTGAAGTATGAACAAGTATGATTACAAACAAGTAAACTAGGTTTCTTTTTACATTTTTCCAACTACAATTTAATAATATACCTTCAATCTTTCAAGTACGTAGAAAATTCAACGCGCATTGGATAGCATCTTAATTTCATAGAAAAAAAAGAAAGACTGACTATTTTGCTATTGTCCTCTTGGATGCAAACATTAGCTCCAATACAAAATAGAAACCATTGTCATCCATTCCGAGTCCAAACTACTCTTATTTTATTGTTTATTCAAATTTATTTTTTCAAATGTTCTTGATGAATGAAACTGTTGTTTTTTTTTTATTTTTTATTTTTTTTATTTTTTTATATGTGTTTAGTCTTTGGAAATAGGGGTCATTTAAAAATTGATCCCTGTATTCTTTAATCCTGACATTTTATCCTGCCAAAATTTAATCACTTAAAATTTCGTCTCTCTCCCCACTTAATCACTGTCACGTCACTAATTACATGGATATTTTTGTAATTTCATGTTTGTAATTACAGTGACATGACAATAATCAACTGGGGCGAGAGACGACTTTTTAAGTGATTAAATTTTGGCAGGGCAAAATGCTAGGATTAAAGAATACAAGGATCATTTTTTAAATGACCCCTATTTCCAAGGACTAAACATATATAAAAGTTTTTTTTTTTTTTTTTTGGGGGAGAAGTGTTTGATGAACTAAATTAATCAATTAAGATTATTTAGTGAAGGACTAGCCGGATGGCAGCACGTAAAGTTATTGATTCTTATTACCATTTCACAAGATGACCATTTCTCTCTATTTTGAAGTTCAAAGATGACCATTTCATTTTTAAGTTAGGACGGCATATTTGTGATTGTGGGAATGCAACCAACATTTTCTATAGATTTATGTACGTATGCATGCAACCCCACGTACAAATTCAATATAAATAGGCCTTAATACGATGCCAATATTCATCCACAAATACCACAATTCATAGTACAAATTTCTATCTTAAAATTAATCTAGGGCTTGCAAGTTTCGGGTTTCAAAGTTTTATTCAAATGGCTAATCTCTCATTCTTGCTGCCTGTTTTAGCTCTTTCACTTTTAGCTGTCTTTGCTGTTGATGCTGCTACTACTCTCCAAGATTTTTGCGTGACAAATCCAATAGGCCAAGGTATATAATTTACATGTACACACGAGTATTTTTTTTAATTAACAACAAACAATTCATCTAATTCACGTTTTGTTCTTATAAAATTTATATATTCTTGAAAATCCTCTTAAATATTTTCAAGCATCAAACTCAGAAGATTCTTTGAGAATCTAACACTTTTTTTCCTCTATCATTTGTGACAATGTTAGGGAATTCATTATGCAAGGATCCAAAACTTGTTGAGGCAAATGATTTCCTTTTTAGTGGCCTTCACATAGCTGGCAACACTACTAACCCTGCTGGGTCAAGAGTAACTCCAGTCTTTGCATCTCAACTACCAGGATTGAACACACTAGGAATCTCCATGGCTCGTGTCGACATAGCACCATGGGGTGTTAACCCTCCTCACTCACATCCCCGTGCCACTGAAATATTCACTGTTCTCGAAGGCACGTTAGAAGTTGGATTCATCACGTCAAATCCTGAAAACCGCCACTTTAAGAAAGTACTACAAAAGGGAGATGTGTTTGTGTTTCCTATAGGGCTCATTCACTATCAAAGAAATATTGGAAATTGTAATGTTGTTGCTATTGCTGCTCTTAGTAGTCAGAATCCAGGAGCTATAACTATTGGCAATGCAGTGTTTGGGGCTACACCTGAAATAGCAAGTGAAGTGCTCATCAAGGCTTTTAAATTGGACAAGAATGCCATCAATTACTTACAGTCAAAGTTTTAGAATATTGGGAGGGAAATTCAGCTCTTTTTGTTTGTTTGTATGTTTCATTCGTCTGTCTTCCTTATTTCCTAATGTATTTTATTATCATTCATTTGATTCTTTCCTAAAAGTGTGGGCATCTACCGTTTTTTTTTTTTCATTTTTTTTTTCTTCATGTGATATTAATTAAAAAAGGTTTGATGTATTTCCCTTATTTTTGTAGTTGTTCCATCTCCCATCTTCAATTGTTCCCTTTCACATTTTGTTTGTGTTCTCTTTCCATCTATCGATTATTTCATTTTACTATTCCATCCTCTAAATAGGAGAAAAATTCTGAAACTTGAAATGACTTTTTTTCTTCTTCATATTTACATTCCATAAACCATGAAGTCCGAACACGTACTAAGAGTGTGTGTGCAATATATCGTAATAAATTATGTCTATTTTTTTTAATGATACTAACAATATAACAAATATAATATTTTTTTAAAAAATATATCGTAATAAATTTATATGGTATCATCATGATGTTGAATTTAAATTTAATTGTTGAATGTTTGCTCAAAATGTTGGGATTGAAGTGTCTTATAGTTAGTTTAAAAATTTGCAAGTCTGTTTGAAAACTCAAAAGAATGAAGAGAACAATATAAATTCTCATATCGAATTCCCTCATATAAGATGAGTAGGAACGTAAAGGAATGCATTCCAATACATTCTTTTGAACTTAATACTACTGCACTGCCAACTGACAAGTTTCAATTGACAGAGAAGCATGATCAAGCATAAAATAACATCTTAGAGGTGCATTCCTTTACGTCCCACTCATCTTGTACAATGGAATTCGATTTGAGAATTCATATAGTTGATTTTGCAGAATACATGTTGTGTTCTCTTCATTCTTTTGAGTTTTGAAACAGACTTGCAAACCTTTACCCTAAGTATAAGACACTTCAATCCCAACATCTTCAGCAAACTAACAAGAATTAAACTTAAATTCCAACAAAATAAATACTGTACATAATAATGATGGTACCTAATCATAATCTTACAGCAGAATCAAACTGTTGAGAATATCTTCAGTTGATCTCAGTAACGTGAGAAACATATCGATCCACGGGAACATGATGTGGTGCAAAAAAAATCGAGAACATGTTCATCACGTCGTCGTCGTTCTTTAATTCTAGCCGATTAAACGTTATTCTCCCATCGTCCAACGCTGGACGTTCATACCAAATGTATTCCACCCTCCTTGTGTCTCCGGGGTTGAGTCCATGGTTGATTTCATGCAGTTGATCATTGAGACCTTTTAACAATGACATTAATGTACCGAACCTTGAACATTTGAGGATTTCCACCGTTGAAGCGTATGCAAACATTGTACAAATCAACCATTTTTTCAAATCTACACCATATAAAAAGTAAACAATCAAGTAATGTTTTACGGATTTACGTATTTTACTGGTGTTTTACGACCTTTCAACAAGTGTGAACAGCAAATTTCTAAGTAGTAGAGAATTGGGCTCTTAATTGAAGCCCAAAACACAATTATGCTCTCTCTCTATATATATATAAAGTAAAGTAGGCAAGAGAGAGAGAATACAATCTGTTGAATTAGGGTTATTGGTGAATTGAATTTGTGAAAGATGAAAGAAGATGCTCGTAAGTCGAAATCATTGAGTTTCAAGTACACACCAAACTACAGCGAAATTAAGAAAACCGAATTCAAAGCAAATCATGTGTGTCAACGCCCGAAGCAGGAGGAGTATCTCGGTAACTATGAAGAAGTCTTCTACCAGCCTAAGACTGACGAAACCCGTGCTGCCTATGACGAATTTCTTAACCTCATCCGCCAGCCACTTGCCGGTCAGCCACTCTCTACCCTCGGGTTTGTCGCCTATATAATCGTTGAAATTCTCAAAAACGAGACCGGTTCTAAATATCCGTGGAATAAGAGGAAGCACATTGACTTGATTCTCAACCCTATCTCTGACCATGTCTTTGATCAGCTCCTCTCAATTTCTAAGCTTTTAACCGATTTCCATGATGACAATGTGTCTTCTTCTTCTTCTCCTCACGGTAATTCTGAATTGAATCTGTTAACCTAATTTATTATTATTATTCTTGTTGTTGTTGTTGTTACTTATGATTTTGACCCTGAAATTAATCATGTTTTTGTATGTAAAAACTGATAACCTTTACCAATTTTATTAAATTTTCAGTTATACTTATGATTTTGTTCTAAGTTTCTGTGCATCGCTGTGTTGAAGTCTGTCACAGTTATAATGGCAACAATAAAATTAGATTGATTGTGTCCTTGAATGTTTTTTTCCCTACATCATAGCTCAGCAAAAGTATTAATTAATTGTTTGTATTCTATATGAACAAAATAAACAATGCATAACAAACAATGGTTTGTGATGGTGTGAGGTTGAATTGAAGAAGCCATGATGACATGAGACCGAGTCCTGACGTGGAGAGGAGTGGCGGCGTGCGAAGTAAACCCTAGGTTGACTTTCAAAATAGAAAGTGACTATTTTAGAAGAAAAAGAGTCAATGCATGATAAACCTAGTCTGAAAGAGCTTGTAAAATAATATTAAAAATAACTATTTGTCATCAAATTAAATTGCGTCTGGACGAGTAACTCGAGGGTTAACCCAATTCCTGTTTCAGTTATGTCCCTGTTGTATCCCATATTTTTTGTCAATGTTCTTCTTTTGATTAGGGCAGACCAAACCCATTGTGTTCGGGCTATGACGGGTTGTAATACAGGGTTGGGTCACAGAATAATAAAATTGAAAAACTTAATATGATAGTCTTTTTGGCATTTGGATTCACAATACATCCAAGGAAGGACAAGTGTTAGAAACTTCCTTTCATGAATATGAACAGATCTTTGACTTTCCTTTTATACGCTTAGATCTTTCTGCGGAATGGATTTCTGTTTTTTATTTTTTTATTTCTGAATTGAATCTGCTAACCTAATTTATTATTATTGATTCTTTGTTACCATGTTGCTTGCAGGTAAAGAAGAACCAATTCCATTGCAGGAAGGAGGAGTTAACACTACCGTAGTTTGATTATTTATGTCTGTTGTAACTCTATTATTGTTATTCCAACAAATTATTTAACTTGATTATGCCTCTATCTAATTGGTTACAATGTTTAACAACAACTCGTTATTATATATATCTTTCTATATATGCTTATGGTTATTCTATATTATGATTTTGGAAACTACTGCTGTTACTTCTAGACATGTTTATGTTTATACTACGGTCTTGTTTAGACCTTTACTCACACACTCTCCCTTCATTGCCGTTAAATCGTATTCCTTCCAATCTTCATTCATTTTCATCAGAGCATATCCCTTTAAACATGTGTGGAATCTTACTTCATCTAGAAATAAACACAACCTCATTCCAACTCTAGGAGAAACTAAGAATGTGTTTTGGATGGGGGAATGTTTTGAGGGAATGTAATGTTTTGAGGGAATTCAAGGTGAATTCTATTGTTTGAATTCACCTCAAAGTAGTTGAATTCCCTCAAAACATTACATTCCCTCAAAACATTCTTCCATCCAAACACACTCTAAGTATATTCCAAAAAAGGTTAATTTCTATGAGTTTGACATAATTTCAAAGCAGATAAAGAAGCATTACAAGAGTCATTGTTCAGTAATGGTGTGTTACTGTTGGTTGTTGTTTATCTTCTACAACTTTATATTACCCTACCAATAATGGTGTGGAAATGTGATTCTCTCACTTCTTAACTTTCTAACCTCATTCTCTGTTCAACGCTATGTTGAAGTCACAGTTGATGGCAACAGGTAAAAATAGATCGAGTTTGATGTGTGGTGAAGTTACAAATATTTTCTATGTACTTGTAAAAACAAAATGGAAGCTTACAGTTTCTTTCACCTATGACATGTGCATGTATTTTTGTCAACATAAACTTTATCTATCACGAGTCTCTACTATTATGAAAATACTTGCTTTGGTATTTTAATTTCATATTCACGATATAGCTGCATGTATCATCCAGGATAGTGGTGAATTTTCACAACTTTTTTGGAATTGAGTGTACTCCTCATGAGCAATACTAGATTAATTTCTTGATGATGCTTCGTATGTAATGCCAACTCGATGTTGAATTCAAATCCTTCACTACCAAAAACACTAGCAGATGTATTTGTTTTTCCAGAATTAAGAGGAAATCCATGCTTCCTAAAGCATACACCAACAGTATGGTGTATGCTTAAAGATTTCCCAGATAGAATCACGGACAAAACACATTGATTCACATCGACTTTGATGAACACAAGTGCAAATAGGCATTGGTCGATGAGTATTAAGTTCCTCCGAAATTCATTTCATCTTAGTAAAGTAATCTAACACAAATTTCAAACCTTGCTTAAGACTGTTGATAGCAAAATGTAGAGTAGAAATTCGAATTTTATCATCTTTGGCAAACCTTTCTTTTATATTAATCCAAATATTAATAGCATTTTTTTTTTTGGTTACATAATATTAATAGCATTCTAGGAAAACACAATTGTTTGAGAATTTGGCTCATAAACTGAGTTATTTAATTCAAGAATGGATTGATGATTGCATAGTTTCCACGCACAACGATTCAAATCTAGAAGATTATTAGTAATTCGTATAGTACCATCAACGAAATTAGATAACTTGTTCTTGGCGTCAAGTTCTTATCGAATGGATCTAGACCAAGAAAGGTAGTTAAGACACATTCATTGGAAAAGTAACAATTAGAAGTTGGAGGTGGAGATATCACTGATAATAGCATGATGTAGAGAAAGTGCAAGAATCAAGAATGAAATCCAAGAAAGTGCTGGAATGGAATTCACTAGAAACAAATAGGACAGATACCGTATTATGAATATGCAAATTAGAAAAATTGAGAGCTCAAATGCATGATAGGAGTAAAGTGATTTTTCTTACTTCATTCAATGATCTAGTAAATAGGTAGTCATCGTCATAAGCTAAGCTATGTCTGTTATAGGATAGAGTGACTTACATAACAAGTAACTAAATCTAACTAACTTTTTGGAAAATATAACTGCTTCTAGTTGTCTTTATAAGTCTCATCAATTTGTGAAATTGAGTTATCTTCACTTGAATCTAGCTTATGTAATATTGGTAAAATACTCCCAAAAAAATAAGTAGGTGTAAGTTAACAACTTCACATTTAGTAGCTAAGAGATGATAGTTAAAATTTTGTTAGACACATTCAGGTAGTTTTGTCTGTCACTTATTACTTGTCGGCGGATGTGGCAACAACAAAATGACAATTTTTTCCTTAAAATAAAACTTTAACCACGACTTTGGCCATCAAAAAAGGTTAATTTTATAATTAAAAAAACTGTAATACACTCGCTCTAATCCTTTTTATAAAGACAACTTGGTCAACTAAAGTTGATATATTTGGTTCATAATGTGGACCAAAAACATTAAATTTTGTTGACCACTTTGTTTTTTATAAAAAATACCGGAGGGAGTATTATTTTATTTTATTTTATAAAAAATTGCAATGAACAATACATAAATTATTATCCATCAAATAAATCATTGCATGTGTTTGTTATTAAAAAAATAAAATCATTGTGTTCGTAAACTTAGTAAATGATATATAAAACATTTATTAAATCAACATCCATAAGGGATAAGTAGCACATTAACATCAATGCAAAAGGAGCTAGTATTTATCATAACTCATAAAGTGCAACTTTAAAGACGATAAAATTCAATCTACATAATAAAATAAATCAATCTTACATAATAAAACTATTTTATAAACTATATATTTTTTTAGTATTCTTAAAGGGCCGACCCGCAAGTCCAGTGACCCAGCCTAGGACGACCCATGTAAAATACAGGTCCGATGGGTTGGCCCAAACATATAGGGTCGTTTTTTTTGTTCTTTTTTAACAGTCCGACCCACACAAAAATAGAGGGCAGATAGGCCGGTCCAATGGATCTGGTCCATTTTGACAGCTCTAATTATATCTATACTATTAATAAAGTAGGTATATCAATTTTTTGGTGTTTTCCAATTCTACCAACTTCTCGTGCGCCCTTGTATTTAACAAAAATATCCCATTCAAATTTTATGATTGCACATGATAAAAAAAATGTGTGTAGTGTTGAAACACCGGTTCTCGAGTTGTTTGGGAGAAGTAGGCTAATGTGGATTTCTAGAAATGGTCTTCACATAACTATTTAATTATAATTGGTATCGCTTTGATCCCTAGTTGGCTTAAATGTTCTTTTGGTCCCTTAACTATTTAATTGATATCGCTTTGGTCCCTTAACTAAAAAAAAGATTGTTTGAGGATTTAAAGTTTTTTTTTAGTCTCGTTTTGGTCCCTTCTGTTAGGTTTCCGTTAGGGTTTTAAAAAAAGTTAACTCCAGGACACGTGTCACCTTATCATTGGCTCTGAGTTTTTTTTTTAATTAAAAAAAAGGCTAAAATACGGTTTTAGTCCCTGCAAATATGCCTCGTTTTGGTTTTAGTCCCTGTAAAAAAATAATTTTGTTTTTGGTCCCTGCAAAATTTTTTGTTTTTGAAAATAGTCCCTGACCCAACTTTTGTGGTGATTTGCATACGTGGCACATTATAATTGAGCCAATTTTGTAGTTTTTGGTCCCTGCTAAATATTTTGTTTTTAAAAAAGGTCCCTGCAAAATTTTTTGTTTTTGAAAATAGTCCAGGGACTATTTTCAAAAACAAAAATTTTTACAGGGGCCAAAAACAAAATTGTTTTTTTACAGGGACTAAAACCAAAACGAGACATATTTGCAGGGACTAAAACCATATTTTAGCCAATGACAAGGTGACACGTGCCCATACTTAACGTTTTTTTTATTAAAACTAACGGAAACCTAACAGAAGGGACCAAAAGTGCATTTAAGGGAAATAGAGGGAGAGAGTGAGGAGGGGGAGAAAGTGATATATGGGTGTGAGGAATTAGGGAAGCATGAAGGGGTATTTATAGGTGGGAATGGTAGTATAGGTTGTAAACACCATTAATGTGGTAAAAAAAACGTGTAAAATAGTGTTAAAAACGTGTGGATTGAATGTTGAAAAACTGACCACAGACTAAAAAACGTTTGTTTTTTAGTTCTGCACCGGCTAACTAGCGTGAGTTAACTCACGCTCAGAATACACTTGTGCAAGTTAAGTCACGCTACGTGACTTAACTTAGGTACAAAATACACTAGCGCATGTTAAGTCACGTAGCATGACTTAACATAAGTACATATTACAACTAGCGCATGTTAACATACGTAGGGGCATTTTGGACTTTTACTTTGGGAATGAGCGAAACCATCTAGGTAATGAGCAGAAATGTAGCCCCAAACACTTCATTGCCAATAGTGATAGCTCCTGGATTCTGGCTACTAAGAGCAGCAATGGCAAGTTGGCAACAACATTGTTGTATCCAATATTTCTTTGATAGTGAATGAGACCTATAGAAACACAAACACATCTCTCTTATGTAGAACTTTACGAAAGTGGCGGTTTTCTGGGTTTGAAGTGATGAATCCAACTTCTAATGTTCCTTCAAGAACAGTTAATATTTCAGTAGCACGAGGATGTGAGTGAGGAGGGTTAACGCCCCAAGGTGCTATATCGATATGAGTCATTGAGATCCCTAATGTGTTCAATCCTGGTAGCTGAGCTGCAAAGACTGGAGTTACTCTAGACAAGTTTAGGATCCTTGCATAATGAATTCCCAAACATTGTCACAAATGATAGAGGAACAAAAGTGTTAGAATCTCATAATTTTCTGAGTATGTTGCATGAAAAGTGTTCTTTGAAAATGTTCACCTTAATATGATAAACTGAGTAAGATGCATGAAAATATAAAGTTTAGATGAATTGTTGTTAATTAAAAAAAAAAAAATACTCGTGTGTGTTTGTTAATTATACCATTAAAAATCTTGGAGAGTAGTGGCATCAGCTGCAAAGACAACTAAAATTGAAAGAGCTAAAACAGACAGCAAGAATGAGGGATTAGCCATTTGATAAGAACTTTGAAACTTGCAAGCCCTAGAATAATTTTAAGATAGAAATTTGTATTATGAATTGCGGTATTTGTGGATGAATATTGGCTTCGTATTAAAGCTTATATATATGGAATTTGTACGCATTGCATTAACTAAGGCATACGTACCACTTAAAAAATCTATAGAAAATGTGATGTACTTCCATTCGGCTAGTTCTTTACTTCCATTCATCAAGAACATTTGAAAAAATAAATGTGAGTAAACAATAAAATAAGAGTAGTTTGGACTCAATGGATGACAATGGTTTCTATTTTGTATTGGAGCTAATGCTATATATCCAATGCGCTTTGAATTTTCTACGTACATGAAAGATTGAAAGTGTATTATTAAATTGTAGTTGAAAAAAATGTAAAAAGTAACCTGGTTTACCTGTTTGTAATCATATTATAAGATGAAGTTGCAACGGTCAATTAGCGGTGATTAATCGCTAATTTGTTGGAGACAAAAATATGTTAGTTTAGTTGGGACCATGACATGACCCGTACTACTTAATTCACCACCCAAGCCCGAAAATAATAGTCAACCCCCCAATTGACTCATTCAAACAATAGGTTGACCTTGACTCAAAAGTTCATTGCTAAACCCAACGCCATCCAAAAACCTTGATTCCAACATTATTGTGCACTCTCATACTACCAAGCACCAAAAACCACATAACCATATCCACCCATAACATGGATATTTGCTTTACCCATGAGTTTGTGCCTAAGGAAAGTGAAAAATTAGACCATACCACTGTTTCTTCCCCTCGACCCCCAAATTAAATACTCCCTCCGGTCCTATTTACAAGAGACAATTTACTTTTAAGATACATTAAATAATTTATGTATTTGACTTAGGTTCTTGACTAGATACATACATTATTCAATGTATCTAAAAAGTCAATTTTCTTTCGTAAATAGGACCGAATGGAGTATATAGTTAAATATATTTTTAGTTTTTATAAAATCACGAGCTTTCAAGTTTAGTCCCTATAAAATTTTAAGTGTAAGTTTAATCCTCCATAATATTGCCACTTTATAGGAATGGTCCTATTTTGAAAACTTTTTCATAAACAAATTATTTTTAGTCCTCAAAATAGTCCATATAAATGCAAATAAGGATTAAAATTGAACAATTTTTTTAGAGAATAAACTTTAAAATGTATGATTTTGTAGGAACTAAAAACATATTTAACCCTACAACATATGCACTACTATTAATTTTATTTTTTGTATGTTAACTATATTTAACGATTAATGTCTCTCCTACTAAATATATAGTTATAAATTTCTTTAAAAAAAAATATATATTAGTTTAGGGTTTCTTATATACCTTTTATTTTAATCATAATATGTTCTTTGTGCTCTGTCCTGATAGCATGCAAAATACACCATTTAAATAGCTTGATTTGCACTTGTTTTAGAGTAGTTTATTGTGTTTTGCTTGCAATTCAAGTACTTGAGTGTTAGAGGTGAAAACGGAAGAAAAAGGCTTCAATGGTCAAATCCCACGAGTGATGGGTGTCATCCTCTTCTGAAGACGACCATCAGCACAAAATACCAAAGATGCATGTCCATGGTCCATAAATGGCATACCTTCATGAGCCATGACTGGAAGACCGTCACCAGCCATGATGCCCGTCATGAGCTCGGTCTGTTTTTCCAGAATTTTCTCAACAACATGTTGCATGATCTCAATCACTACCACCCGAATTCTGCATGATTTCGGGGCACTTTCAGAGTCCGAATTAGCCTATAAATAACATGGAAACACTCAAGAAAAAACATCCAAGTTACCTTATACACAAATATTGATCAAACAATTACTTTTATGCAATTTTAAGTTCTTTATTGCAATTCTGCTCTCTTATTTACGCGATGATGCTGCCGGTTTGATTGCTGCCATTCTACTTTTAAGTTATGTGATTGCTACAGTTGTTTCATCGCTGTTCTTTAGCATTAAAAGTTTCCAGCATTTGCCTGGTTTTATTTTCTTCACTGCTTTTAGTATGAATTCATCACAAGTATGTTAAGAATATTATTTCACCATCTCTGAGTAGTTTTTTTATTGAGTCTGGACTATGAGGACCATCGTACACAAACAATCTCTAATAGATTG
The DNA here is from genome assembly GCF_003473485.1 of Medicago truncatula. Classification (NCBI taxonomy): domain Eukaryota; kingdom Viridiplantae; phylum Streptophyta; class Magnoliopsida; order Fabales; family Fabaceae; genus Medicago; species Medicago truncatula. The sequence continues at coordinate 11,799,782 of NC_053043.1, read as the reverse complement.
TATGTTAAATAATTGAAATGTGAAGTATATTATTAGCCCGAAAATTATTTTCTTCAAATTAAAAGTTTATATGAAAGTAGAAACACCATAATACCAATTTCAACTCGAAAGAGTGAAAAAGGTATGACTTTAAAATTCGGGAATTAATTTCTAAACATAGCGAAAGCACTTTTTAATTTAAATTAATTTAGAAAGTACAAATTTGAAAAAGGGGATTTTTGAATTATAATCGTGCACACAAAAGCTGGTGATTATAAGTTTAAAATCGTCCGTTTGGTTCGAGAATTAGGAGGGGAGGGGAGGGATTTTTACGGAGGGGAGTGGAGGGGAGATATTTTTAATTAAAAGTGTGTTTGGTTCACAAGGGGAGGGGAGGGATTTTAACAGTATTTTACCGTTTTACCCTTAAACTTAATTAAATAAAAGAAACTGTTTGTTTTTACGATTTCAGAAACTGACAAAGACAAGCACACATCTAAGCCGCTATTTTATCTTAAACTGGCTCATGTATTTTGCTCCAAGCATCATATTGTTTTTTTTTTTTTTTTGCTTTTTTTATCGGAGCAATTCTTTGTAATATTTTTTTTATAAGAGCAATTCTTTGTAATCCTTGCATTTTTTTCCAATTACTTTCGTAAAAAATAGCATAGCTCTTAAATATATGACATAAGAATTTTCAAAATCATGGATAGTGCTTATTAATTAACAATTGTAAGATAAATGTTGTTGCATATGAACAAATAAGACACATGAAAGTGACTATGACTACTGTTAACTATTTCTCCTTAAAAAAAATAATGATAAACATCATAACAAAACAGTCTCCCTAAAAAAACTCATAAACATCATAACACCATAGTATGATTAATCAGAAGAACCAAAGACAGTTTCCATTATGACTGATTTGCGTGCTTTGGGTGGACAAGAATCATTCTAAGTATGTCTACATCTTTCATGACAACACGATATATATAACAAATAAGAGTGGTAGATTATATAATAATAAAAATTGTTACAAGGAAAATATAACAAAATAATAATAATAATTGTTACAAGAATAAGATAATCTAATAATAATAATAAGATTGTTACAAAAATAATATAATCTAATAATAATAAAAGTTGTTACAAGGTTAATATTGAGATTTGAAATTAATTTAAGGATAATTATGGCAATGCAATAAAATTTTAAAGAGATTTGCTCCCCTCCCCTCCCCTTCCATTCCCTTCTAAAAATTGAACCAAACACTTCAAATTAAAAATCTCTCCTCTCCTTCCCTCCCCTCCCCTCCAAAACTCTCGAACCAAACAGACCCTAATAGGCGCGCGAAAGCCGACAATACCTTTTTTTTTTTTTTTTTTTTTTTTTTTTTTGGTATTAGATGAAGTGGTAATCCACTGAAAATAAACCCACACACAACTGTGAGGTCCTGGGTTCGAACCCGGGTCACAACGTCCGGCCTTACAATTTCGGCATTTGCCAGTTGAGCTAGGACTTCTAGACAGCCGACAATACCTTTAAATTGGTTTTTTTTAATACTAAAAATGACTTTTTCCAAGTAAGAACTGATTATTTTTCAAATAGGACTTTGAAGATGTAATTCGTACCACGCAAAAGCTTTCAAATAGGACTTTGAAGATGAAAAATTATATTTAATTTGCCGCAAATGAATGACTAAGTAAGAACCGATTATTTTTCAAATAGGACTCTGAAGATGTAATTCAAGTTTTTTGAAAAAATTAAAATTTGTCTAGTTATGCTTAAACTTTTAAATTTTAGAAAGTTTTTTTTACAAACATGTTAAAAATATTATAAGAAACTCTTTTACCCAAAATTATAACTTTTTAACATCTAATGAATTAAATATAATTTTTTTAAACGTCAAAATTTCAAGATAAAAGTAGTAAAATTTTAGACTTAAAAATCAAATTTTGAGCTCATTTTTTTATGGAGGAACTTATTGTAATGTTCTAAAAAAATATGTAAAAAACCATTCAAAAGTTTCAAATTTTAAACATAATTAAATAAATTTTAATTTAACAATGACTAAACTATGTTTTCAAATTATTTTTAGGAACCGAAACATTTCACTTTTTTTTATGAGGACTAAAAATGAATTTGACTATATTTGGGAAGACCAAAGGCTTATTTAACTCTTTTTTTATGTATATTAAAACTATTACTACATTTTAATATCGTTCTTTTTACAACTTTAAAATCGTGGTTTGATTTGTTAAAAAAATTTGTGGTTTTGTTCTTTGATTTTTTTTAAATTAAAAATATTTTAACATTTCATAATTGCTTATGTAATGAAACATCCAAACACTTTAATTCATGCAAATACTTTTTAGTGTACATGTCCAAACGTAAGTAGCTTATTAAGTATTAGAGCTTATGATGTAAGCTCTAATGCTATAAGTATCAATATAATTAAGTTGTTTATCCAAACAGATTCTAATTTCAGTTGCCGTCACGGAGATGTCATGCTAGATGCTCTTAACCCTAAAGCCTTCATATAACCTTGTGATTTTTAAAGCTAGCTAGTTATTGCATTTTCAAAATCTTACTAGTTACAAACCCGTGCTTCGCACGGGTTCAATAACGTATTCGATAAAAAAAATCTTCGAAAGAAGAGATATTAAAACGACGGAACATTGTGATTCATCATAAAATATGTATGAGCTGATTAAGAGAGCATATAATCAGTTTATGAGAATACAAATTGGCATAATATTTAGGATGAAAACAATTGAAACCAATAAAGAAACCAATGATGTGTGAATTTACATATTATCCAAAATTATAAAAAAGAGTGTTGTTGTTATAGAGTTACCAAAAAAGGATTGATACCCATATTTACATTAAATGAAATCAAGCAAAGAAGTAGCATCGGTGAGTGAATATAATCTAGTCTAGGATTAGAGTTAAGGTGATCTGTTGAAAGTGCGGATCATGAACACCGAATCTTTATTTGGGAACGATTTGAACGTGCATATATTTAGGTGGCTTCTCTAGATCAAAAATTAACTTATCACCTACCTCTAACATCTGTTCTCGGCAAATTTGAACCATTGGCCGCCTAAGTATTTTTTTATAACTGACTCTCTTTGCCGTTATCAAACGACACTTATACCTTTTTTTGAGCTTGTTTGTCGATGAGTGTGATTGTTTTCCGTGTTCCTTTTAGAAATTTCATTGATATCTCATTTGAAAAGTGATAGGTACAAAACAAATTACAGTGTTAATTAGAAGTTATATATATGTACATTTCTAAAACATTTACCAAAACATTATAAAGATTTGCTGTATGAAAAGAGCATGTTTTATTTTGTTCAAGAGATTAGTAAAACAACATTATAATTAACATGATACTAATTTGAACCAATGAAGGAACCAACAATACCCATATTAACGTTACATAATAGTTAGGTTTATAAAAAAGATTGCAAGTTTCATCGACTAACTAAAAATGATGAGGTGACACTAACCACACCTAGAGCTGTAAAAAATGGGTCGGGCTCATGGGCCGATCCATTGACCCATGTTTTTGGGCCGAACCGGGTCTAAAAAACTAACCAAAAAATGCACTCGGGGTTTTTTGGCCCAAGCTCATTTGGGCCATACAAAATTTGGCCCGGACTTTGGGCCGGTCCATATTTCATTGTATTTTTTAAAACATTATCAACTAATTTAAAATTTATTAACAAAAAAATATTTAAATAAATAAATTTAATAAATATGGATGAATTTAGCTTACAGTTTTAAAATTTTAAAGTTTATAAATTATTAATTTGATTTAATTGAAAGAATAATCTAGAGTTTAATTATTATTCAATGTTAATATAAAAATTATTTATATTTTTATGTCCATCCAATCATACTTTAGCAAAAAAATAATGGTGAGTAACTAATACATAAGAAAATACATAAAAAAAAAAAAGTGAATAAATTTTAAAAATAAAACATAAACGGGCCAGGCCGGTCTGGGCCGGCCCATTTGACACCTCTAACCACAACTCATCAATAGAAAATTACTAAAATGCCCTCCTAGGAGCAACTCTCATAATACAATCCAAACTGGTTATGATTGAATTTAGTTGTTTTCCAAATAGTGATGCAATATGTTTCCTAACACAAAATATGCACATGAAATAAAAAAAATAATGCAATATGTATTTTTAATTTGTGCGTAAAAAAACTAAAAGCATGTTTGTGCATAAAAAAAAGCAGACATTGACTAAGTTTATAAATTTAGCAATTGGCCTAACCTTAGACAGTTTGGAAAAATCGTTGTACGAAGTACGTTGAGAAGAAGTCGAACTCTGACTTAAATTCTAACTGAAGCTTTGAATCTGAGCTTGAGAAGTGTTAAGGTCATGGTCAAAAAACAATCAAATCGGATTGTGAAATAATAAGTTACTCTAACAATGTATTGTGAAATCATAATGCAAACTTACTAAGTCTTAAACTTCTTAACACCCGGATAATGTAGGTTGATGAGCAGCCTCGAACCTGACCAATTGTTACATATATTTGGGTTGACATTGACTACAAAATGGAAGCAAAGAACTCAAGGTAAATAGATGGTAAATGATAAAGCTACGGAGTATTTTTCCCATAGTGTTACATCAACTATATTCCCACAACATAAGGAAAGACATTTTTCGGGTCATTATCAAACTTATATAAAATTCTATCATTTGATGCTGACAAAATAGAAAATAATACCTTTTCTATTTTGCAATGTTTAGTTTTTTTGAATAAGAAAAAGATATGCATAGTTTTTATGATATAAAGGTGCAATATATATATATATAAAAGATAAGCATAATTTTTTTTAGAAATCTATACTTTTTTGAAGAAAAGACATCTACAATTGTACTTTTAATTAAAATCAAAATTTTATAAAAATTATACGCATTAGGGTAACAAAAAAACAGACACATATAAAGTATTACTTTAAACGCTAATATGCGTGTCTGTATATTTGCGAGGTTGAAGAAAGAAAATAAAAATATTTTGTATCATTAAATGATATCGTGAATAAAAATATTTGTGAGGTTGTTAGGATTAAACGATATTTAAATTAAATATATAAATGATAAAAAGATAATAAAATTTCTTTGAAAAAAAGTAAATAAAATTAAATGAAACCTCCTTTAAAAAATTAAATGGAACGGCTAAAAAAATTAAATGGAAGAAAAAAAATATTGAAATATAATATTAGAAAATAAAAGAAAAGGTTCCCAACGTGAATTGAAGAGAGATGCTTGTGAAATAAATTGTCGGGAAGTAGTTTTTTGAAGTAGCATTCAACAACTTTTGGCCAAAGCTCATTCCATTCAATTTTATGCATTAAAAAAAGTACATTTTTTAGTAAGTACTTAATTGATATTGTATTTGACCTAACTTCTCCTTAAAGATGTACAGAAGTTGGAAAGAAAAAAAAACAGGGTCAAACGATATCTTAATCTCCCACAACGGCAGTGTAAAAGCAACTGAATTTGGGAGAAAAAAATAGTTAAAAAAAATAAAAATAGTTAAAAGTTATTAAAAATATAAAAATTATAAAATAATTAAAAAAAATGGTGAAGGGCAAAATGGGAAATGCACCCTAAAAATGATGAGGTGGCACTAACCACACCCCATCAATTGGAAATTACTAAAATGCCCCTCCTAAGGGCAAAATGGTAAAATCCTAGGAACTTAATTTTATAATATAGTAAGTAGATAGATAGACTCTTTTCCCTGTCATTTCATGCATGTGAATCATTTTTGTTGTTGTACTCTATATGCTTTCCTTTTTGGTCCACACCAAGTTGTGGTTTGGAAGACTAATCACTTATCCTATTTCATATACTATCAATGTCCTCCTAAATATTGAAGAATATTAACTAAACACTACCAAAAGTCAATGCAAAATGTCAATAGTTTAATGATGATTAGAGGTCCTAGGACAAACAACGTCGTGCCAAGAATGTAGTATAAGATTATTAAGCTGTTATACTAGTTAAGGTTATTCCTCAAATCACTTGATTACTCTATTTAAATTCAACACTAATTTCCTTATCTCTAATTTAGCGATAAAATTATATGCGACTTTTACATTTTTCTTTTTTTTTGAGCAAACTTTTACATTTTTCTTCTCTAAGTTTCAAACTGTAATTTTATTTTTCCGGAATGGATTGGCAGTTACTATTTCTCTGGCAAAGAATTAACTATACTAAGACGTTACTACATAATTAAATAAAAGAAAATTGTTTTTAGACACCTATTAACCGATCACGTGCACTTCAAAACACCCAAAATATCCTAAATGACCATTAATTATGTTTGAGGAATTTTTTAAATCAGTTAAACTGGTTTAAAATATGATTTAACCGATTTAAAAAGTATCGAAAAAAAATTAACTACCGTTTGTAGCGAACAATGGTTAATTATCGTTCAATGAACGGTAAATAGTTATTTGCTATTTGTGAATAATTAAATACTAGGTACGTCACTACAAGAAAAGTGGCCTGTCCCTAATGCCATTTTCCAAAGCAGGATAGCTTTTAGCAACGGACATATGAAAAACCGTCACTAAAACTATTTTATTTATTTTATTATTATTATTATTATTATTATTATTATTATTATTATTATTATTATTATTATTATATTTCTCACAAATAGATTGGAAACAAAAAAAATAAAATAATAATAATAATTCACAAACATATCAATTCACACTCTCTCTCTTTCTCTCGATCAAACTTAAAATTCACAAACTATTCCATCAAACCTCATCAATCTCACTTCAACGATCTTCTCCCAAACCAGCGCTGAGCTACACTTACGGGAATATATCATTGTATATTATTACAGTTGTATACCAAATTAAGTCCCCATTGAAGACTACATCAAATTAAGTCCCTTTCGATAACTCATTTTATGGACCGATACCTTCTACAACATTATTAATTTATTTTGACGGTGTTACTATTATTTTACATGAACAACTAAGACTATAGCAGACTGGAATGAATCTGATATAGCGACTAGGAAGAGACAATGTATGCATGTTTAAAGAACAACCATTCATAAAAGCTTAGCATGAACATTCATAGGAAAAGAAAAGAAAAACTATCCGTCTCTAAATAAGCTTAGCATTAACGTTAACAAGAAACTAAAAAAAAAAAAAAAAACTAAGCATGAATGGTAAGAGAACAAAACTTGCATGCTTGGGAAATATATTTGCAGGATTTGAACAAAACTTTGAAGAGCTAAAAATGTTTATGCTTAAATTTAGAACTAAAACCATATGTCTAACTGAAAATTGGCAAGGGTTATTTATCAGTTTTCACATACAAATAGATCATTCGTTCTAGGAGGAAACATCAACTACTAGTTTTATGTGTCTATTGCTAGCCAGTTTAGTCCGTAAAAAGACACACCGACAAATGTATTTGCAATATCAATACATTCAAGGACGCCGATAAAGAGATTTTGGCGAATATTCTGCAGCTTATGCCTATAACTTTATATGTGGTTTTCATAGCAGCCGAGACAATAATCAGCATGAGGAGTACTATAAACATTCACACCTAAAATATAAAAAAAATTGCACTAATAAAAACTGAAATAAACTGGGAATACAATTATGGATGTCTTTTTCGTATAAATGATGAACAATCAAAGTTTGAGGAGAAGATCTCACTCGCAATTCTCAAAAAGAAATTGTAGCAATTGATCAATGTTGGAATAACAAGAGACTTACAAGAGTATTTAAGAAATACAATCCATATTCTTAGAACTGGTCACAAAGGCCAAGTTCCCATGAGTGTGCTTACAGCATATATTCTTTTCTTTCAAAAGAAACTAATAGCAGGGAAGCAAACTTAAAATGAAATAAACTTCATGCTCCTTGGGTCCTTCCTCATCACATATTTCTTAGCTAACCTGTTCTGTAACAAGAAATGAAAAGTATAAGACACATTGAATCACTATTAATTTAATAATTATATTTTCGTAGTGTTTAAAACTATCTCTTTAAGATTGATGTAGTGTGTCTCTTCAATAGCACAATCACAAACTCACACAAAATTGATGCTCACATTCGCTTAGAAAATCAGTGGAATTCATTTTGCAACAGTATAAGAAAAACAGTAGCAGTTGATCTAAGAGTACTAAGTTTTATTTCAATCAGTGATTGACTTTGTAAAATTTTTATTAATAAACTCTTAGACACCTGCACAAGGCGTGCCTCGAGCCTAAGACAAACACGAGTACAAGACTGTCCAAGCAGTCAGTGACAACATACTTAACATCCTGTCAGCTAACTAAGACAGACACACAAATAACAACTCCACCAACAAGAAAACTCCCTCCCAAAACCAACCTCTAAATATAACACAAACACCATTCAAACAAACTGAGATGCAGGGAAAAAACACAAGGTCCTTCGAAAACCAATAATCAATATAGCAGAGAAAAAAAGACCCTGCAATTGAAAAACAAAAAACAAAGCAGCCCTGAAATCCAAGATATACCAAAGAGAAGGAGCTGAAAAAGGTGATCACACTCAGCCCCTCAACGCCCACCCACAAACCAGAACAAAAACTATGCCACTGAAAACCAAAAAGACTCGCACCTGTCCACAATATGACCTGCAAACTCTCATGCTCCCATTCATATAACCTTCTACGCCAAAGGAATGACCAACTCTAAATGTTATGTTCCCTCATTCTTACCTCACTAACTGTACCCTTCTTTTGCTCTGAAATAGAATACAACCGTGGAAAACTCTCGTTTAAAGGAACCGAACCTGTCCACACGACTAACCATAATCTAGTAAAACTCCCATTCCCCACCTTTCTGGCAAGTGATCGTGAAAACCAGTGTTCCCTTCCCGTCATATCTACTTGACTAAACTTAGGTAGGTTATTTTGTGAATCACACACTGATTAGTGATAGATTTAAAGCAAATAAGCATAAGCAATGCAATAGTTGTCCATCCTAAACAGAATAAAAATAACATTTTTTACCATTTTTTTAGGAAACAAATTTGACTCGTTTAAAGTGAGTAGAAATAATATAAAGAAAGGAAGAAATGATATTTCAATACACCTATCATTTTGTAATGCATGTCCATACAATATCAACCCTTAGTTTTTTAATCAATCGTTGATATTTCCCACTATACTCTAAAATGAATTCTTCATTTGAAAAAAGTTTGATCCTTCAAATATCTTAAATTAGGAGTACATTGAAAGGGATTCTATGTGCACTTGTATAGTGCACAAACTGAGGCTAACATCATGCATTTATTGATTTAAATACAAATTTAAAACAGAGACTAATTTAGTTTTTTAGTTAGGAAACATTCCATTTAGTAGTAAATACATCAATATCAATATTAAAAAGAGACTAATTTACATATTCATCAATCTTAAAGTGGTTTACATTTGTTTTAAAATCCAACAAAAGCAAAATAAGGTTTCAGAAGTATATTTTGTTGAGAGGGAAGCACTATCAGTCAACATGAGCATTCTAAAACCACACCAACAATATGCAATTGCAAACATCAAAGATTAAACCCCCACTCATAATTAGCTCAAGCACATAAACAAGTAGCAACTCAGTCCCAACAAAAACAAAATTAATAAAGTACCTGAACACCATAGCAAATGTTTATGGCCAGCTTTTAGTCCACGGCACAGCCTTTCACATGAAAACTTCTCCTTTCAGTAACACCTTTTATTGAATCACATACGAAATAGAGGTTATACGAAGCACTTTCCGTTTGAACTGGAGACGTAAACCTTAATGTGACATCTAACATGTTAGGTGTCCAAAGAGAAACTGATTTGAAGGCAAGCACATTGTCTTGATCATCTAATACAAAAACCCACCATTTAATTCTCCTCTTACATGGATAGTGAGGAAATTTAATCAATATTTCATTCCTTTTTCTTTTTGTTCTCAGAATCACATCAACTGTTCTCCTCTGCCTAGAAAATATCTCATCCATCCTTACATGATGCTTTATTGGAAAACTGTTATACTCCATAAAACGAGTGATATCCATCCATTCAGAAGTTGTCAGTCCCAGAAGTTCTCTCACATTTTGTCTCTCTGTAGTTTTCAGGTCATAAAAGTTTTGAATGTTGATATCATTGCATTTATCAACCAACTCCCTTGTAAAATGAGGAAGTTGCAGCAAAATAGGGTCGTCATGCCAAATCGCTTGAATCAATATTTGATTAATTTCCATGGCACGAGCATACGACAATATCCAACGCCTGTCTGATATAACTTCCATCAAGCCAATTAGGAGTTTCTCAAATAAAAGTACTACCTCTCTCCTATCCGCTTCAAGGTTCATACTTGAAATAGGAAGCCTTGAGAAGTGGGCTTGTAGTAGGGCGATAGCTTTTGTTTGTGGGTTTGTGACTCTGTTGTCAACATGGGGAAACTTTTCTTTGGCGATTAGCACTCGGATCTCATCCTCTTCTACATGTAGCCGTCTGGTGGGATGTGCTTCAAATTCTGTAGCAGACCAGAGAATTTCTAAAAGATCCCTGATATTGGAATCTAGGGTGATCCGTGTAGAAAATGCTCCAATAGTTCGATAATTGATGTAGTTATTGGATGCTATCCTTCCAAGAACGGATGAAGAAATGTTATCCCCACCCTCATCTCTAACCATCCCGCTTGTCATTAATTCATTCATGGATCTTTGAACTAACGATGAGAGGTGAGTGCCTGCATCTTCGCCAATAAATCCTGGAAAATCATAATAACTAGGATTCTTGGGGAGACGCCGACACAGGAATGATTTTTCAAGATAATCAACAGCATCTTTGAAGTTTTCAACAATTCCAGCAACTATTTCAGCATTGACTGTATCATTTAAGCAATTATGAAAATGACTCTCAATAGGTAATAAATCACGCAACAAGATATTGTAGTATCTCTTTTTATTTGGAAGGCACAGTATGAGAGCTTTTCCAACACTGTCGATCAAACGACGACCAGCTTGTCCCATCATATGGAGAATATCTGTGATAGGATAACTGGGTCCATCAAAGTCATAATATTCTGTGCCCATCAAGACCACTATATGCGCAGACAAAGATACTTCCCAACACATGGAGCTGCTTATGATGCAAATTTTAATCAGACCGGCTTCAAAGGATCGGATGACAAATTCCTGATCATTAGTGTTCAGGCCCTCATGCAAAAAGCCTACTCCTAGAGCTAAAGCGGATTTTAATTCAAGATTACTAATCTTGCAGATAGAGGCTTCAAATGCTTGATGTTGTTGTGAATTTAACTGCACCCACGACTTGGCCTGTGAAACAGAAATCATATTGAAAACTGTTCTTGATACATTCTCCCATGTAGGTACATACACAAGAATAGGTTTCCCCTTCTTTGCATGCTCTGTAATAAAACTATGAGTTATTTTGGCCATTTCCTTTAACCTAACCAAGGGATTGGCTGAACGTAAATCAGAAAATTCAACAACCTTAATGAATAATTCCAGAGGAACATGACGAGCAGTGGGGGAGAAATTGAAGAGGCTGTGGGAGGTAGCTCCAATCCACTCCCCAATATCCTTTCCATTTGTAATTGGTGCTGACAATGCCACAATGCGCATCTTTTTTCCAACCCGAGTAGAAATCTGCTTCATCCTCACAATAATACGCTCTAAAATATGACCCTCTGGACCTCCAATGAAGTGGAGGTCGTCAAGGATCAAAAGAGGAACTTGTTGAATTTGGATTATTTGTTTCCATTGGCGGGATAAAGCATCCCATATCTGCGGGGTAGTAATGATAATCTGTCCTTCTTCAAGCAGTTTCAAATCTGTCTCGTTTTCTCCGGTTAATTCAACAATCATTGAGTTGAGGCCACCCCCAAATTTTGTCTTCCATTCACGATACTGGTTTTGAGCAATAGCTCTAATAGGTGCAATATAAACTACACGCATATGCCCTTTTTGATGATTTCTCAAAATTGCAATTTCTGCACATGTGGTCTTTCCACTTCCAGTCGGAGCAGCAAGAAAAACGTTGTCATCAGACTTGTAAAGAACTTGAAAAGCATGTGTTTGTATTTTATTAAATTGCTTGAATTGATTCTGATAGAGAGCTTCGTAAGATGTATTTCCCAAGCTTGCAACAGGCAACAATGATTGCACATCAAATGCTTCAGCAGGCAAAGGATGGTATTCTTCTTCTTCAGGTAGGACTATATGTGTCAGAGGAACCGCAACAGTTATGGGTTCATGATTAAAATATGACAGAAAATTATGTATATCAAGAATGAATTCTTTTGGAAGAGGGCCATGGATTTCCACTGGGAAATTCAGTGTGGTGGTCTCACCAACATACTGTTTTTTGAGCATAAAATACTGGGAATGAACAATTTTCTTGTCAATAATGATGCTTCTGTCCTCAACAACCACGTCAATCGGCAAACATTCCAGTTCTTCAAAATTTGGAGTTATCTTGAGCTCAAACATCAAAAGAGTCCGTGTAATTGGCTTTACACCAACATCAAGGATCATTGATACAGCGTCCATTTCTTTCACCTATTAGGAATGTAAAAGCAGATAATATCATACTTCTATTGACATTTACAATCCAAATCCTATTCACATTCACAATCTAAAAACACGACAGAGTGAACTTTTAATCATGTATTGTTCAATTTCTAGCAAAGAACCCACATGTCCATTGATTCAGAAACCAAATCAGGTGATTATTTTACAAATCTATGGATTGGATATGTTTAGTGCATGTTCAACCACATTTTATGATAGTTTCACACTATATAGGCTAAACTAACCAATTCTAACAACAGTGTAACAAAAACAAAAACCCCCCAATTTCTTGAAACAAAGAAAGTTAGGGAAGAAAAAAAAAAACTGGGGTTTGATAAAAAGAGGAAAAACTGAAACAAAGTGCTAACAATATTATTCACCTTAAGAAGATAGAAAAAGAAACAAAATGCATAAGAAAACATTAAACAACAAACATAACAAGAAAAAACTTACACCAAGTTGATCAAAAGCATACACAGAGAGGAAAAATCATATTTTTACATCAAGATAGTTCTTTTATGCGTCTACTTTCTACTTCTTGAAACGGGGGGAAATTAGTTCAGATTGTGTTCAGTGTATTATCCATTGTCTTGTTTCTACTTCTTGAAGAAAAGAAAAAAAGTACAAGAAAATGAAATAAAAAAGTAACACACCTTGAGTTGATGAGTTGAAGAGAACGATGTTAGTCACAAATGGCTGAAATGAAAAAGCTTTTTGAACAAGATTAGAAGAGATGAAATTCTTCGTTGTTGTTCAGTTGTGAAGAAATGAACTTTGTGCATCCATGTAATTTTAACTTCTTGACTAAGTTTAAAAGAAAGGGCATTTGATATTGATGGTTGTACTCATATTTGTTGTAATTTTGATTTGATTTTTTATTTCCCTCTGTATGCTTTTGCCGATATGGGATAATAATAATAGAGAGAGGAACGATTTAATTTAATTTAATTTTATGTGTATAAACTCACTTTTAAAATTTATACATTGAGAAAATTTCTAGCTATTTATGTGATGTGATCAGCTAGATGGTGATCATGAAATAACACGCACCGTATAAGACAAATACTGTACACTATACTATTTTGTTGCATAATCTCTTTTTTGCTGGACAATCCCTTCAACTCCCCATGCATGTTGCATAGAGCGGAAATGTTGAGGGTTTTTGCAGTTCCCCTCCCCAAATTTCATAGGATGCGAATATCCTCGTATACATATCCTGATCAACGGATGTGAAAAGTTGAATCTCAACTCCATATTTGATAGAGTTCAGGTATCCCCTCCCCGCTACCCTTTGCATCAACTTGGATTGATCGGATTGTAACGAACCCCGTCAAACTTGGCAAGAATACCATGAAGTCGTTAGATGAACGGTACAAATGGATGCTAGTTCTTGTTCGGTGAGGTGCCAATGAAATTCCCTCTCTTATTTGAGGATTATGGATTATTGGACCGCGGGAGTCGGTCTAGAACAAATACTAATTTTACTATTTGAAATCGTTTAAACCAATCATTTCTTCAATAAGTGCACACAACATTAAAATGACGATTGAAATGAGCATGAGAGAATATGGGTGTTCAAAATCGAACCAATCCAATAGAAAAACCGCAAATTGAACCAACACAAACTGAAACCGCAAAAAACCCCCCATCTGGTTCGAATGTATTCGTATCAATTTTTTACTTGACCACATGGTTTGGTTCGGTTTGCGGTTTTGATTTTACCAACCAAACCAAACCAAACCGCAATATAAGAAAATGACAACTTTAATAAAATGACATATAGAAACTCAATGCAAACTTTAATAAAATGACATATTTTTCTCTTCTTAAGTTTCTTCTTTGTTTTTTAAAAAAAAAATGTATTTACGATACTACTTGAACTCTTAGAGAATGATAGAAAATTTAGTCTTTTGTATTTCTTACAAAATATGATTACTTTTTGTCCGCGTTTAAATTTGCTCTACGTAGTTGGGTACATTGTTGGATGAAAATAAAATTGTAATGCTGGATGAAATTTAAAATATTGTTGAAAATATGTTCTTTTTTAGCTTTTTAATTTGATTTTAATGTTGGAAACAAAAAAAAATTATTGTATAAAAAACCACACCAACCGATCCAATTCAAACCGCAATAGTTGTTTGGTTCGGATTTTATTTTAAAAGTCAACCGAACCAAATCAAACCAAACCGCCCAATTACCTTTTTCCTAACCGTGAAAAAATTGATGCCATGTGACTAGCTGGCCAGTGGTAAGGAGGATTGAAAAGGTAGTAACTAAACAGGCACCATATAAAACAAATAATATTGTACAATTTAGTAGTTTACATTTTCCTTGCACAAACAAAGTCATATATGGAGTATCTCTTTTGCTCTGTCCATTCTGAAAACTGTTTTAAAAGGAAATGGAGTGGAAAACCCAATGTGAGCAGGTCTGTGAAGCAGCAGTAATAAATCAACAAAAGGAAACGAGGGCCATTAATTAAAAGTATCATTTTACTATGGTTTACATTATTACAAGTAGATTGAACAATACTATTTATAAGTATTCTAATATTTAATTTGTATATCCTATTTTATTTTATTATCTTTATTACTGAGAAAAAATATAAGTGATTGAATGAGATTAAGATAGAATGAACCGCATGAGACAATGGATTAAAAACGAATTCAAATCCAACTCTCTCACCTTTTTTCACAACTTTTACCTAATATTACCACCAAACTCTCTTTCCTTTGTAAAAAAAAATAAGAATTACTCTATTTTCACCAAACTCAGTTAAAAAAGGTATATGTGTGCACGTTTATTGTTAAGTTGGTATGTTTAAATTCATTGTTATATGGTTAATAGGTGGAAGAAAATGTTTATATTATGTTTATTGCTAAATTGGTAGATTGAAATTCACCGCTATGAAAACTATGATTCATATGTATATTATTCAATCTTAGTTTGAACAAAATCAAGCGATTAGTTAATATATAATATTGATTAAATGTTTATATATAAGATTGAGATTGAATTGATAAAAATAAGAATATATATATAAAAGTAATCATGTTTGTATAAATACTTTTTAGACCTTCTATGTCAATACATCCATTTGAAATTCATATAAACACTTAGTCTGATGGAAAAATGAATCAATTTGTTAAAAAAAAAAAAAAAAACAAAGGACTAACTTGTTCACTTCAGTCAAGATAAATGATAATTTTAAAACTAAAAAGATTAATCAGTACAAATATTAAACTTAAAAGATCACGTGATGCATTTGGTATAATAATAATAATAATAATAATAATAATAATAATAATAATAATAATCTATCCTATATACAACAAAAGTAGATTATTTTGGGTTGACTTTAATTTTTCTCCTTTCAATTATACTCCTAAGCAAATTTGACCATAAGAATGCTATTTTGTTGGTGTCATTCAAAAATATAAAAATTTATATTATATTTGTTATATTTTTTAAAAAAATATTATATTTGTTATATTGTTGGTATCATTAAAAAAAATAATCATAATTTGTTACAATATATTGCGCACACACTCTTAGTACGTGTTCGGACTTCATAGTTTATGGAATGTAAATATGAAGAAAAAAAAATCATTTCAAGTTTCAGAATTAAACATACAAACAAACAAAAACAGCTGAATTCCTTCCCAATATTCTAAAACTTCGACTGCAAGTAATTGATGGCATTCTTGTCCAATTGAAAAGCCTTAATGAGAACTTCGCTAGCTATTTCAGGTGTAGCCCCAAACACTGCATTGCCAATAGTTATAGCTCCTGGATTCTTGCTAGTAAGAGCAGCAATGGCAACAACATTGTTGTATCCAATATTTCTTTGATAGTGAATAAGACCTATAGGTAGAAACACAAACACATCTCCCTTATGTAGAACTTTACAAAAGTGGCGGTTTTCTGGGTTTGAAGTGATGAATCCAACTTCTAATGTTCCTTCAAGAACAGTGCATATTTCGGTAGCACGAGGATGTGAGTGAGGAGAGTTAACACCCCATGGTGCTATATCAACACGAGCCATTGAGATCCCTAGTGTGTTCAATCCTCGTAGCTGAGATGCAAAGACTGGAGTCACTCTTGACCCAACAGCATTAGTAGTGTTGCCTGCTATGTGAAGGCCACTAAAAAGGAAATCATTTGCCTCAACAAGTTTTGGATCCTTGCATACTGAATTCCCTAACATTCTTACAAATGATAGAGGAAAAAATTGTTAGAATCTTAATGAATTTTCTAAGTATAAATTTTACTTATGAAGTTCTAGTAACCAACTCTTTTCTAGTAACCAACTAAAATTGTTATTTCATATTTTTGTGCTGTTTAATTATAGTAATGGTAGAGAACGCGGAAGATGTTCCGGGAGAGACAAAACCAAATTTTGTCGAATTTTTCGGTGATGTCAAACCGCCTAAGATTGAAGCGAAACCAAACATTGATGGAGTTTCCGTCCATGTTGAAGCTTCAAAATATGTTGACTCCGGTATCCTCCCACTTCAAGCCCACGAAGTTGACACGACTAGGTTTTTTTCAGACGACGTTAAGTCGAAAGATAGAGAAGAATTGCTTGAGTGGGCACGTCGTCAAGCAAATAAGGAGGGATTTACAATTGTTACACAAAGATCAAGCTTGATCAATCCAATGTTCCAACTAGTGTGTGAAAGGAGTGGAGCTCACAAAGTGCCGGAAAAAAAAAAAACCGAAGCATGCGACAACGGGCTCAAGAAAATGTGGGTGCTTGTTCATGATTAGTGGATATCAAAGTAAGCAAACAAAGGAATGAGGATTGAACATTCTTAATGGAGTTCACAACCATGTGATCGAGCCGACTTTAGAAGGACACATTCTTGCCGGTAGATTAAAGGAGGACGACAAGAAGATTGTACGTGACTTGACCAAGAGCAAGATGCTTCCAAGAAATATTTTGATACATTTGAAGACAAAAGACCACATTGCATGACAAATGTGAA
The DNA here is from genome assembly GCF_003473485.1 of Medicago truncatula. Taxonomy (NCBI): domain Eukaryota; kingdom Viridiplantae; phylum Streptophyta; class Magnoliopsida; order Fabales; family Fabaceae; genus Medicago; species Medicago truncatula. The sequence continues at coordinate 11,782,201 of NC_053043.1, read as the reverse complement.
GCAAGTGTACAATGAACGTCAACAAATATGGAAGGCAAATAGAGTTGACAAGAAGCCGTTGCAATATTTAATCTCGAAATTGGAGGAGCACAACTATACTTATTACTCAAGAACACAAAGTGAAATTACTACAATAGAAGATATATTTTGGGCCCATCCAACATCCGTTAAGTTGTTTAAGAATTTTCCAACGGTTTTGGTTATGGACTCCACCTACAAGATGCCAATGTTTAAGGTAGTTGGGGTCACTTCGACCGATTTGACATATTCAGTTGGGTTTGGATTTGTGACACATGAGAAAGAGGAAAACTTTGTTTGGGTTTTAAAAATGTTGCGTAAACTTCTTACGTCAAAGTTGAATATGCCTAAGGTGATTGTGACTGACAGGGATATGTCTTTGATGAAAGTGGTTGCAAATGTTTTTCCCGAAAGTTATGCAATGAATTGTTACTTTCATGTGTAAGAAAATGTTAAACATAGGTGCATATTAGATTATAAATATCCTTTGGGAAAAAAGGATGGGAAAGAGGTGAGTAATCGCAATGTTGTCAAGAAGATAATGAGAGCATGGAAAGTTATGGTTGAATCGCCCACTCAAGAGTTATATGCAAATGCATTAGTGGAGCTCCAAGATGTTTGTAGTGATTTCCCACTTTTCCTAAAGTATGCCATGACCACCTTGAATGAAGTGAAGGAGAAAATAGTTAGGGCATGGACAGACCATGTGTTGCATCTTGGTTGCAGGACCACCAACAGGGTAGAATCGGCTCATGCTTTAGTGAAGAAATATTTGGACAATAGTGTGGGTGATTTGGGTACTTGTTGGGAGAAAATACATGACATGTTGGTGCTTCAGTTCACTGCGATACAAACAACCTTTGGTCAGAGCGTTACCATGTTGGAACATAGATTCAAAGATGTCACTTTGTACTCCGGCTTAGGTGGTCATGTGTCTAGATATGCTTTGGACAATATTGCTTTGGAAGAGTCACGTTGTAGGGAAACATTGTGCATGGACAAGGAAATTTGTGGTTGTGTTCAAAGGACATCTTACTGGCTACCATGTGTATCCAAAATTGCTACTAAAATCCTTGAAGAGAAGCCAAATTTATTGGATGAGATACACCACCATTGGCATAGGTTACGTATGGGCGAAGAAAGTAATGAAGTTGGTTTTTCTGTCGATGATGAGTTGAAGGGTATTGTAGAACGTCTCATGAAACTCCCTTTCCAAATGAAGCTTGAAGTCAAAGAGGGTTTGCGGCAGTTGGCATTTCCTGAAACCACCATGATGTCTCCACCACCACGAAAGGTACCAACCAAGGGAGCCAAGAAAAAAGTGGACATTGCGAGGTCTAAAGGAAAAATTACATCGACTAGTCGAATCCCTTCTTCGTGGGAGGTTGTTGATTCTCAAAATCCGGATAGTGAACTGTCACCATCACCAACAACATCATCATATAAAAGAAAAAAATGTGCTCGTCTTGGTAAAACATCACTTTCCCCACTTCCACCACCTTCTCGGTATCCAAAGCCTGAGGCTATCCCGGTTATGAGGCATATTGATTATATGCCACACTTCATGCTTCCATTTATTGAAAAAGTGGTGGATGTTATTGGCGATGGACATTGTGGATTCCGGGCTATAGCCGAGTTCATGGGCTTGACCGGAAAAAAATCAAATCATGATTCATACACTTCTTATTCAAGAGTTGAACGATCATAGAGATGATTATGTTGAAGTATTTGTGGGTGAGGATCATTATCCCACTTTGAACCCATGGTACTCACTAAACCAATTCACTCCTATGCCCCACGGTGGGCGCCAATTGTTGTGAATTCGGACTCAAAACTCACACCAATACAAACTATGATGTGTGGAGCAAAGGAAAGTAGTAACTAATATCAAGTGAACACAAGCAATAACAACACCTAGATCTAATCTAGGAATTAAAGTGAAAAGCTCAAAACCACAAGCAAAAGATAAAGGGAGAAGAGAAACAAAACACACCAAAGATTGTTGATCCAGTTCGGTCCAACTTGACGTAATATGGGGGAGAGGTTGATCTCTCCAATCCACTATCAACGATTTCTTACAAAGGGATACAAATGGGTTACAAGAAATTAGCTTAAACAAGCTCACAAAGAACAAACCTAATTTCTACCCATTTTCCCAATCTCACAAATGAACAAGACACTCAATGATTTTCACTCACCCAAGGTGTTTACAATGTTTCCCAACCCAAGAGAACTATAATCAAAGACCCTCAACCCTAAAGTTACCTCCTTTGATTTCCCAAGTTTTCCTCTCTTGAAGTTCTCTCTCTTCTCTCCTTTAAAAAATGAGTTGAAACACTTAAATAGTACACAATGACAGACAAATCGCACCACGCCACCCAAAATCGTGTCACGATTGATGAGTACGATCCAAGGTACGACAACCTTATCAATAAATCGTGTCACGCCTGCACAAATCCCACCACGATTTTCCTTCGACAGAAACCATACGTTATGCCGACAAAATCGTGTCATGCCATTCATAATCGTGTCATGATTATGAGTTTTCTCAGAATCTCAAATTTAAAGCATGCACAACAAAAATGTTGGTTGCATGCCCACAATCACAAATATGCCGTCCTAACTTAAAAATGAAATGATCATCTTTAAACTTCAAAATAGAGAGAAATGGTCATCTTGTGAAATGGTAATAAGAATCAATAAGCTAAAGTTATGTGCTGCCATCCGGCTAGTCCTTCACTAAATAATCTTAATTGTTTAATTTAGTTCATCAATATCCAACACTTCTCCCCTAAAAACAAAGACTTTTATATGTATTTAGTCCTTGGAAACATGGGTCATTTAAAAAATGGTCTTTGTATTCTTTAATCCTAGCAATTTGTCCTGCCAAAATTTAATCACTTAAAAATTGGTCCATCGGCCAAGTTAATTATTGCCATGTCATTGTAATTACAAACATGAAATTACAAAAATACCCATGTAATTAGTGACGTGGCAGTGATTAAGTGGGGAGATGGACGAAATTTTAAGTGATTAAATTTTGGCAGGACAAAATGCCGGGATTAAAGAATACAGGGATCAATTTTTAAATGACCCCTATTTCCAAGGACTAAACACATATAAAACCCAAAAAAAAAATTCCAACGGTTTCATTCATCAAGAACATTTGAAAAAATGAATGTGAGTAAACAATAAAATAAGAGTAGTTTGGACTTGGCTTTACCATTCGATTTTCATTCCTCAAGTCAAGAATTCTTGGACCACATCCTCTGCTTGGAAGGAGAGCATAAACCATCTTACCCGAAAACCTCAAAACTCAGAAACCATGAGTCATTTGGGAATATTTTTTTGTCGAAAACACCGAATCATCCTTCGTCGTGAACGGATCCATAATTCTCTTACCAATGCCACAAAAGACAGACTTATTGATCTCAAGAAACCTCTTTGGGAGGAATACTCTCTTATCGCGCTCCAAGAGGAAGTTGAGAGGCGTCAAACTTCAGTTAAATTACATGGCACTTGTTAACTTGTTTTGCAAGTAATCTAGAGAACCACCCCCGATTTCATGTAAATAGTTAATATTTATACATAGTCTAGATCAGCTATTATCACCTATTTCCTTTTGATTTTTTAGGTCCTTGATGAGAAATTGAAAAAGACCTAAGCGTCTAAATTATATCATATTCGCTAGGACCAAAGCGAGACAAATTAGAGAGTTTTGTTGGGCAGGAATATTTGTTAAGCAAGTTGGGAGTGAATATGAATAGAAAGTTCAGATTTATAAGATTGGAAGATTTGTTGGGCGAGATGGAGCGAGATCAAAAGAAGTATTCGAGAAAAGTTCCAGGGAGAATCAAGAGAAGATTCGCTAGGCGAGCAACAATCGGCCTAGAGAATCAAGAATGTGTTAGTGACCATTTGGATGGGTTGTTTTTTCCCCTCCATCTGAAGAAACCTCAGATTTGCTATGTGAGCATATTTTTCTATGTGAATCTACAATTTTCTGACTGGTATACAAATAGATGTCAAAATAGTTGTGGCATGTAAAAAACCCTAGTCCCTACAATTTTCTACGTAAGAAACACATCGTCTCTATCAAAAACCCAAAAACTACCACATAGTATAATCCATACCAGCAAGAAACAACTCCCAAAAACACATTTTGATGCAAAACTAAAGATAGGTTCCATCTGGTGATCTTCGGGGAAGACCTTACTTCAACTCCGGTGATAGTTCCTCTTTTCCCATGTGCCTTGGATCCAATTTTGACACCTTCTCATACAATTAATAAATTAGTCGATATTGTAGCCCTTAATAAAAAAATGGATTAATAAAGTTTTTAGTCCCTATAAATATCACAGTTTTATTTTTAGTTCTTACAAAATAAAATCACACTTTTTAGTCCCTGTGACATTTTCCTTAAGTATTTTAGGGACTAAAAATGTTGATGGAAAAATTTTATAAGGACTAAAAATGCTGATGGAAAATTTTATAGGTACCAAAAATGTTGATGAAAAAGTTTATAGGAACTAAAAAGTGTGATTTTATTTTGTAGAAATTAAAAATAAAATTTTGAATATTTATAGGGATCATTTACTTAATTAATCTAAAAAATATTAGTATCTTAAGTTAAATATATTACTCACATAAAAAAAATAGAGTAAAACATTGTGTGTAGTTATACTAACTCACCTTTTCTTTCAGAAGTTCATTTTCAAGCCGAAGTTATTTCAAATGTGAATCACGGCATGCTTGGCAAAATGTATTCTCCTGTCTCTCCATCATTTCCATTTTCTCTTCCGAAAGCATTTCAATTTCACCTCGAAGAGCAGCGTTAACTGCTATTGGGATAGCATTCTTGAGATCATAACATATACAAGAAGTGATTAGTATGTTATATCAATTAGTGGCTTGTAAAAATAATTGAATGGAGATTTTGTTCAAACCAAAAGAATATTTTTATTATAAGAAACAATTGACTTTTTAGATTTATTGAATAATTAATATAACTCGTTATAAATATAGACTAGATACATCACTTACACAATAAATTTATAAAGTCAATTGTTTCTTATAATAAGGATCGAATATTTATATGTCCCAAAAGACAATTGATATTCTTATCTAATGAATTGATTCGATCACAATCTCATTTTATTGGTGAAACTCATTGATATCACAGCCTTTAAAGTCAAAGCTTAACCAAATACTGCAAACATGATTAATTCGATCAACCTTTAAAAAAATGATTAATTCGGTCTAGCACAAATATGCCGTCCTAACAAAAAAATGAAATGGTCATCTTATGAAATGGTGACTGTAAGAATTACAGTAATAAGTTAATGTGATGTACTGTCATTCGGCTAGTCACTAAATAATCTTAATTGATTAATTTAGCTTATCAACATTACACACTTCCATTTGTCAAGAACATTAAAAAAAAAAAAAAAAAAAAAAAAACGTGTGAACAATAAAATGAATAGTTTGGATTCATATTGTCAGTGACTTTCTATTTTATATTTGAGCTAACGTTCGCATCCAAAAGAACGGTAGCAAACTTTCATTCTTTCTTTTTTTATGAAAATAAAATTGTAGTTTTTTAGAGGATTACCAAACCGTTTGAAAGTGTAAAATTTGAACGGGGGTATTTTTGTTAAATACGAGGGTGCACGAGAAGTTGGTAGAATTGGAAAACACAAAAAAAATTGATATACATGCTTTACTAATAGTATAGATATAATTAGAGCTGTTAAAATGGGTCAGACCTATCGGGCCGGCCTATCTGCCCTCTATTTTTGTGTGGGTCGGGCTGTTAAAAAAGAACAAAAAAAAAACGACACTATATGTTTGGGCCAGCCCATCGGGCCTGTATTTTACATGGGTCGTCCTGGGCTGGGTCACTAATCTTCTGGGCCAGCCCTATAAGAATGTTCTGGGGGCACTCGTTAACATTTCCCAAAAAAAAAATATAGTTTATAAAATAGTTTTATTATGTCAGATTGAATTTTATCGTCTTTAAAGTTGCACTTTGTGAGTTACGATAAATACTCTATACTTTTGCATTGAAGTTTTTATGCTACTTATCCATTATGGATGTTGATTTAATAGATGTTTTATATATCATTTCACTAAGTTTACGAACACAATGATTTTTATTTTATTTTTTTAATAACAAACACAATGATTTATTTGATGGATAATAATTTATATATTGTTCATTGCATTTTTTATAAAAATAAAAATAAAAATAATATTCCCTCCGATCTTATAATTATATTCAATATATTCTAGAGATTGAGGGATATTCCCTCCGGTATTTTTTATAAAAAACAAAGTGGTCAACAAAATTTAATGTTTTTGGTCCACATTATGAACCAAATATATCAACTTTAGTTGACCAAGTTGTCTTTATAAAAAGGATTAGAGCGAGTGTATTACAGTTTTTTTAATTATAAAATTAACCTTTTTTGATGGCCAAAGTCGTGGTTAAAGTTTTATTTTAAGGAAAAAATTGTCATTTTGTGGTTGCCACATCCGCCGACAAGTAATAAGTGACAGACAAAACTACCTGAATGTGTCTAACAAAATCTTAACTATCACCTCTTAGCTACTAAATGTGAAGTTGTTAACTTACACCTACTTATTTTTTTGGGAGTATTTTACCAATATTACATAAGCTAGATTCAAGTGAAGATAACTCAATTTCACAAATTGATGAGACTTATAAAAAGACAACTAGAAGCGATTATACTTTTCCAAAAAGTTAGTTAGATTTAGTTACTTGTTATGTAAGTCACTCTATCCTATAACAGACATAGCTTAGCTTATGACGATGACTACCTATTTACTAGATCATTGAATGAAGTAAGGAAAATCACTTTACTCCTATCATGCATTTGAGCTCTCAATTTTTCTAATTTGCATATTCATAATACGGTATCTGTCCTATTTGTTTCTAGTGAATTCCATTCCAGCACTTTCTTGGATTTCATTCTTGATTCTTGCACTTTCTCTACATCATGCTATTATCAGTGATATCTCCACCTCCAACTTCTAATTGTTACTTTGCTATCAACAGTCTTAAGCAAGGTTTGAAATTTGTGTTAGATTACTTTACTAAGATGAAATGAATTTCGGAGGAACTTAATACTCATCGACCAATGCCTATTTGCACTTGTGTTCATCAAAGTCGATGTGAATCAATGTGTTTTGTCCGTGATTCTACAAAGTCGTGTAATGGATACTGTTGGTGTATGCTTTAGGAAGCATGGATTTCCTCTTAATTCTGGAAAAACAAATACATCTGCTAGTGTATTGCTCATGAGGAGTACACTCAATTCCAAAAAAGTTGTGAAAATTCACCACTATCCTGGATGATACATGCAGCTATATCGTGAATATGAAATATGAAATTAAAATACCAAAGCAAGTATTTTCATAATAGTAGAGACTCGTGATAGATAAAGTTAATGTTGACAAAAATACATGCACATGTCATAGGTGAAAGAAACTGTAAGCTTCCATTTTGTTTTTACAAGTACATAGAAAATATTTGTAACTTCACCACACATCAAACTCGATCTATTTTTACCTGTTGCCATCAACTGTGACTTCAACATAGCGTTGAACAGAGAATGAGGTTAGAAAGTTAAGAAGTGAGAGAATCACTTATTCATTCATTTCCACACCATTATTGGTAGGGTAATATAAAGTTGTAGAAGATAAACAACAACCAACAGTAACACAACATTACTGAACAATGACTCTTGTAATGCTTCTTTATCTGCTTTGAAATTATGTCAAACTCATAGAAATTAACCTTTTTTGGAATATACTTAAGAGTGTGTTTGGATGGAGGAATGTTTTGAGGGAATTCAACTACTTTGAGGTGAATTCAAACAATAGAATTCACCTTGAATTCCCTCAAAACATTACATTCCCTCAAAACATTCCCCCATCCAAACACATTCTTAGTTTCTCCTAGAGTTAGAATGAGGTTGTGTTTATTTCTAGATGAAGTAAGATTCCACACATGTTTAAAGGGATATGCTCTGATGAAAATGAATGAAGATTGGAAGGAATACGATTTAACGGCAATGAAGGGAGAGTGTGTGAGTAAAGGTCTAAACAAGACCGTAGTATAAACATAAACATGTCTAGAAGTAACAGCAGTAGTTTCCAAAATCATAATATAGAATAACCATAAGCATATATAGAAAGATATATATAATAACGAGTTGTTGTTAAACATTGTAACCAATTAGATAGAGGCATAATCAAGTTAAATAATTTGTTGGAATAACAATAATAGAGTTACAACAGACATAAATAATCAAACTACGGTAGTGTTAACTCCTCCTTCCTGCAATGGAATTGGTTCTTCTTTACCTGCAAGCAACATGGTAACAAAGAATCAATAATAATAAATTAGGTTAGCAGATTCAATTCAGAAATAAAAAAATAAAAAACAGAAATCCATTCCGCAGAAAGATCTAAGCGTATAAAAGGAAAGTCAAAGATCTGTTCATATTCATGAAAGGAAGTTTCTAACACTTGTCCTTCCTTGGATGTATTGTGAATCCAAATGCCAAAAAGACTATCATATTAAGTTTTTCAATTTTATTATTCTGTGACCCAACCCTGTATTACAACCCGTCATAGCCCGAACACAATGGGTTTGGTCTGCCCTAATCAAAAGAAGAACATTGACAAAAAATATGGGATACAACAGGGACATAACTGAAACAGGAATTGGGTTAACCCTCGAGTTACTCGTCCAGACGCAATTTAATTTGATGACAAATAGTTATTTTTAATATTATTTTACAAGCTCTTTCAGACTAGGTTTATCATGCATTGACTCTTTTTCTTCTAAAATAGTCACTTTCTATTTTGAAAGTCAACCTAGGGTTTACTTCGCACGCCGCCACTCCTCTCCACCTCAGGACTCGGTCTCATGTCATCATGGCTTCTTCAATTCAACCTCACACCATCACAAACCATTGTTTGTTATGCATTGTTTATTTTGTTCATATAGAATACAAACAATTAATTAATACTTTTGCTGAGCTATGATGTAGGGAAAAAAACATTCAAGGACACAATCAATCTAATTTTATTGTTGCCATTATAACTGTGACAGACTTCAACACAGCGATGCACAGAAACTTAGAACAAAATCATAAGTATAACTGAAAATTTAATAAAATTGGTAAAGGTTATCAGTTTTTACATACAAAAACATGATTAATTTCAGGGTCAAAATCATAAGTAACAACAACAACAACAAGAATAATAATAATAAATTAGGTTAACAGATTCAATTCAGAATTACCGTGAGGAGAAGAAGAAGAAGACACATTGTCATCATGGAAATCGGTTAAAAGCTTAGAAATTGAGAGGAGCTGATCAAAGACATGGTCAGAGATAGGGTTGAGAATCAAGTCAATGTGCTTCCTCTTATTCCACGGATATTTAGAACCGGTCTCGTTTTTGAGAATTTCAACGATTATATAGGCGACAAACCCGAGGGTAGAGAGTGGCTGACCGGCAAGTGGCTGGCGGATGAGGTTAAGAAATTCGTCATAGGCAGCACGGGTTTCGTCAGTCTTAGGCTGGTAGAAGACTTCTTCATAGTTACCGAGATACTCCTCCTGCTTCGGGCGTTGACACACATGATTTGCTTTGAATTCGGTTTTCTTAATTTCGCTGTAGTTTGGTGTGTACTTGAAACTCAATGATTTCGACTTACGAGCATCTTCTTTCATCTTTCACAAATTCAATTCACCAATAACCCTAATTCAACAGATTGTATTCTCTCTCTCTCTTGCCTACTTTACTTTATATAGAGAGAGAGAGCATAATTGTGTTTTGGGCTTCAATTAAGAGCCCAATTCTCTACTATTTAGAAATTTGCTGTTCACACTTGTTGAAAGGCCGTAAAACACCAATAAAAAACGTAAATTCGTAGAACATCACTTGATCAAATGTTTGAATGAGTTATTCATTGATTGTTTATTTTTTTTATGGTGTAGATTTGAAAAAATGGCTGATTTGTACAATGTTTGCATACGCTTCAACGGTGGAAATCCTCAAATGTTCAAGGTTCGGTACATTAATGTCATTGTTAAAAGATCTCAATGATCAACTGCATGAGATCAACCATGGACTCAACCCCGGAGACACAAGGAGGGTGGAATACATTTGGTATGAACGTCCAACGTTGGACGATGGGAGAATAACGTTTAATCAGCTAGAATTAAAGAACGACGACGACGTGATGAACATGTTCTCGATTTTTTTTGCACCACATCATGTTCCCGTGGATCGATATGTTTCTCACGTTACTTAGATCAACTGAAGATATTCTCAACAGTTTGATTCTGCCATAAGATTATGATTAGATACCATCATTATTATGTACTGTCTTTATAAAAAGTTGATAGGATGTGAGTATCCTCGTATACATCCTGATCAACGGATGTGAAAAGTTGAATCTCGAATCCATATTCGATAGAGTTCAAGTATCCCCTCCCCGCTACCCATTGCATCAACTTGGATTGATCGGATTGTAACGAACCCCGTCAAACTTGGCAAGAATACCATGAAGTCGTTAGATGAACGGTCCAAATGGATGTTAGTTCTTGTTCGATGATGTGCCAGTGAAATTCTCTCTCTTATTTGAGGATTATGGATTATTGGACCGCGGGAGTCGGTCTAGAACAAATACATTTTATTATTTGAAATCATTTAAACCAATTATTTTTTCAATAAGTGCACACAACATTAAAACGAATATTGAAATGAGCATGAGAGAATATGGGTGTTCAAAACCGAACCAGTCCAATAGAAAAACCGCAAACCGAACCAACGCAAACCGAACCAACGCAAACCAACGCAAACCGAACCAACGCAAACCGAAACCGCAAAAAATCCCCATCGGGTTTGAATGTATTCGTATCAATTTTTTACGCGACCGCATGGTTTGGTTTGGTTTGCGGTTTTGATTTTACCAACCAAACCAAACCAAACCGCAATATAAGAAAATGACAACTTTAATAAAATGACATATAGAAACTCAATGCAAACTTTAATAAAATGACATATTTTTCTCTCCTTAAGTTTCTTCTTTGTTTTTTCTTTCAAAAATGTATTTACGTACTACTTGAACTCTTAGAGAATGATAGAAAATTTAATCTTTTGTATTTCTTACAAAATATGATTACTTTTTGTCCGCGTTTAAATTTGCTCTACGTAGTTGGATACATTGTTGGATGAAAATAAAATTGTAATGCTGGATGAAATTTAAAACATTGTTGAAAATATGTTCTTTTTTAGTTTTTTAATTTGATTTTAATGTTGGAAACAAAAAAAAATTATTGTATAAAAAACCACACCAACCGATCCAATTCAAACCGCAATAGTTTGGTTTGGTTTGGATTTTATTTTAAAAGTCAACCGAACCAAACCAAACCGCCCAATTACCTTTTTCCTAACCAGCTGGCTAGTGGTAAGGAGGATTGAAAAGGTAGTAACTAAACAGGCACCATATAAAACAAATAATATTGTACAATTTAGTAGTTTACATTTTCCTTGCACAAACAAAGTCATATATGGAGTATCTCTTTTGCTCTGTCCATTCTGAAAACTGTTTTAAAAGGAAATGGAGTGGAAAACCCAATGTGAGCAGGTCTGTGAAGCAGCAGTAATAAATCAACAAAAGGAAACGAGGGCCATTAATTAAAAGTATCATTTTACTATGGTTTACATTATTACAAGTAGATTTTTTTTTTTTTTGAGCAAAATTATTACAAGTAGATTGAACAATACTATTTAGAGCACAAATATCGGCAGTGGTATTGCCAACGTGTTCCTTTGTGTGTCAGTTTGGATACTGCTTGGACACTGCTAATTGATGAAAAATACTTGGGTGACATAGAGTTGGGTGACATTGGTGATATTGTGGTGGTGGAAATTGTTTACTACGGTGCCATTCTCTTCCTTTTTCACCTTTTATCAATATTTTATTAGTTTAAAATATAAAATTGAAGTATATTGTAAGATTAGTGGGACCTATTTTAGAGTTTTGGAGAGTGGTATGAATATTTAGAAAAAGATGAATGCTAACAACATTCTCTTTTGAGCACTCTCTCTAGCACTCATTCTTTTATTGGGTGAAATCAATATATGTTTCACCACTTTATATGAGTTTCATTTTCAAAGAGTAAGTCCTACATGAATTTCACCCAATAAAAAAGTAAGTGCTAGAGAGAGTACTCAAAAGAGAGTGTTGCTAGCATTCCTCTTAGAAAAATGTAGTTGAATGGTTTAAATAATTGGAAAGTGTGAAGTAATATAAAATATTATATGGGACCCATTTATACTACTCATATGGATGGCATGGATGTGGGTGCTCTTATAAGTATTCTAATATTTAATTTGTATATCCTATTTTATTTTATTATCTTTATTACTGGGAAAACATATAAGTGAATGAATGAGATTAAGATAGACTGAACCGCATGAGACAATGGATTAAAAAAGAATTCAAATCCAACTCTCTCACCTTTTTTCACAACTTTTACCTAATATTACCACCAAACTCTCTTTCCTTTGTAAAAATAAAATAATAATTACTCTATTTTCACCAAACTCTGTTAAAAAAGGTATATGTGTGCACGTTTATTGTTAAGTTGGTATGTTTAAATTCATTGTTATATGGTTAATAGGTGGAAGAAAATGTTTATATTATGTTTATTGCTAAATTGGTAGATTGAAATTCACCGCTGTGAAAACTATGATTCATATGTATATTATTCAATCTTAGTTTGAACAAAATCGAGCAATTAGTTAATATATAATATTGATTAAATATTTATATATAAGATTGAGATTGAATTGATATATGTATATAGAGGGTGTATCAAGTGAGAGTGCTTTTATTATGAGAGGTGAGAGGAGTAAATCACAGCCCTTGGATCAATCATTACCATGATATTTAATTTTTATTAATGTAGGTAATCATTCACACCTTCATCACCTTATTTCTCTCGCGTTCTTATTAATCTTGTTTTCTCAGATTTCATCCATGATGCCCCCACTACACATCTATCTTTCTACTTGAAATCGATTGGTTTCTCTTCATTTTCATTTGAATTGCTTTGTTCCCCTGTTTTAAATCCTTATTTAATTTTTACATTGTAATTGCTTTGTTCCCATGTGCTCTTCTCCTCATGTGTAATTGACCTAAAATAACAATTCTTCTTTAACATAAAACACCAAAAATTGGTTATTATTATTCTTTTGAACAAGAAAAAGGTTATATTTCTGAACAACGAATTGCCTCCTACGAGTGTTGCTGTTCTTACTTCCCCAGAATTATGATTTCCAGTTTTGTACCATTTATGCAGCTATAAGAATCGTTGTTGTTGTTGTTGTTGTTGTCAATCTCTTCCCAAACAAAAATCAAATTAAAACATAAACTTTTTTTTTTCCCCAAAGCTTCGATATTCAACAATGGAGGCTTTCTATTCATGCTTTTCAATCGAACAAATCTCTTCTTTGAAATAACATTGAATTCTCTTATTTCACTTTTTTTTTTCTTTTTAATTTCATAAATTAATTTAATTTCTTATAAAGTAAGTTGAAAAGTTAGAATCCAAAGGTAGAATAAAAAAGTTTTCAAATCTGGAAATCTTAAGAAGAAGAAGAGGAAATTTGTATGAGGCAAAAGAAACCAAAACAGTACGAAGAAGAAGAAGGAGAAAACGAAGCCACACTTGAGAAGAATGGGAGATTAATCACATGGTTTTAGTATATTTTAAAGCTGAAAGCATCTTAGCCATTGGATTTAATCGGATGGTTGCTAATTACTCCTCTCATCTCCCACTATAACAAGTCCTCTCACTTGATATGCCCTATATATATATATATATGAGTAATTAGCAACCATCCGGTTAAATCCAATGGCTAAGATGCTTTCAGCTTTAAAATATACTAAAACCATGTGATTAATCTCCCATTCTTCTCAAGCGTGGCTTCGTTTTCTCCTTCTTCTTCTTCGTACTGTTTTGGTTTCTTTTGCCTCATACAAATTTCCTCTTCTTCTTCTAAAGATTTCCAGATTTGAAAACTTTTTTATTCTACCTTTGGATTCTAACTTTTCAACTTACTTTATAAGAAATTAAATTAATTTATGAAATTAAAAAGAAAAAAAAAGTGAAATAAGAGAATTCAATGTTATTTCAAAGAAGAGATTTGTTCGATTGAAAAGCATGAATAGCAAGCCTCCATTGTTGAATATCGAAGCTTTGGGGTTGATTTTTTTAAAAAAAAGTTTATGTTTTAATTTGATTTTTGTTTGGGAAGAGATTGACAACAACAACAACAACGATTCTTATAGCTGCATAAATGGTACAAAACTGGAAATCATAATCCTGGGGAAGTAAGAACAGCAACTCTCGTAGGAGGCAATTCGTTGTTCAAAAATATAACCCTTTTCTTGTTCAAAAGAATAATAATAATAATAATAATAATAACCAATTTTTGGTGTTTTTTGTTAAAGAAGAATTGTTATTTTACGTCAATTACACATGAGGAGAAGAGCACATGGGAACAAAGCAATTACAATGTAAAAATTAAATAAGGATTTAGAACAGGGGAACAAAGCAATTCAAATGAAAATGAAGAGAAACCAATCGATTTCAAGTAGAAAGATAGATGTGTAGTGGGGGCATCATGGATGAAATCTGAGAAAACAAGATTAATAAGAACGCGAGAGAAATAAGGGGATGAAGGTGTGAATGATTACCTACATTAATAAAAATTAAATATCATGGTAATGATTGATCCAAGGGCTGTGATTTACTCCTCTCACCTCTCATAATAAAAACACTCTCACTTGATACACCCTCTATATATATATATATATATATATATATATAAAAGTAATCATGTGTGTATCATAAATACTTTTTGGATCTTCTACGTCAATACATCCATTTGAAATGGTCATGTAAACACTTAGTCTGATGGAAAAATGAATCAATTTGTTTTAAAAAAAAAAAAGACTAACTTGTTCACTTCGATCAAGATAAATGATAATTTTAAAACTAAAAAGATTAATCGGTACAAATATTAAACTTAAAAGATCACGTGATGCATTTGGTATACTAATAATAATAATAATAATAATCTATCCTATATACAACGAAAGTAGATTGTTTTGGGCTGACTTTTTCTCCTTTCAATTATACTCCTAAGCAAATTTGACCATAAGAATGCTATTTGATTGGTGTCATTCAAAAATATAAAAATTTATATTATATTTGTTATATTTTTTTTGAAAAATATTATATTTGTTATATTGTTTGTATCATTAAAAAAAATAATCATAATTTGTTACAATATATTGCACACACTATTAGTACGTGTTCGGACTTCATAGTTTATGGAATGTAAATATGAACAAAAAAATCATTTCAAGTTTCAGAATTTTTCTCCTATTTAGAGGATGGAATAGTAAAATGAAATAATCGATACTTGGAAAGAGAACAACAACAAAATCTGAAATCCAAACCCAGAAAACCGCCACTTTAGTTGGTTACTAGAAAAGAGTTGGTTACTGGAACTTCATAAGTAAAATTTATACTTAGAAAATTCATTAAGATTCTAACAATTTTTTCCTCTATCATTTGTGACAATGTTAGGGAATTCAGTATGCAAGGATCCAAAACTTGTTGAGGCAAATGATTTCCTTTTTAGTGGCCTTCACATAGCAGGCAACACTACTAATGTTGTTGGGTCAAGAGTGACTCCAGTCTTTGCATCTCAGCTACGAGGATTGAACACACTAGGGATCTCAATGGCTTGTGTTGATATAGCACCATGGGGTGTTAACTCTCCTCACTCACATCCTCGTGCTACCGAAATATGCACTGTTCTTGAAGGAACATTAGAAGTTGGATTCATCACTTCAAACCCAGAAAACCGCCACTTTTGTAAAGTTCTACATAAGGGAGATGTGTTTGTGTTTCTTCCTATAGGTCTCATTCACTATCAAAGAAATATTGGATACAACAATGTTGTTGCCATTGCTGCTCTTAGTAGCCAGAATCCAGGAGCTATAACTATTGGCAATGCAGTGTTTGGGGCTACACCTGAAATAGCTAGCGAAGTTCTCATTATGGCTTTTCAATTGGACAAGAATGCCATCAATTACTTGCAGTCGAAGTTTTAAAATATTGGGAGGGAATTCAACTGTTTTTGTTTGTTTGTATGTTTCATTTGTTTGTTTGTATGTTTCTATGGTACTTTAGTATCATCCATTTGATTCATTCCTATAAGTGTGTATCTTTTTTTTTTTCTTCCTATAAAATTGATTAAAGATTTGAAACGTTTCCATTTGTTTGTAGTTGTTCTCATTTTCATATTTTCTTGTAGTTCTCTTTCCAAGCATCGATTATTTCATTTCACCGTTCCTTCATCTAAATAGCAAAAAGTTTCAAAAACTTGAATTGATTTTTTTCATATTTACATGTCATAAATTATGAAGCGCGAGCATGTACTAAGAGTGTGGTTTCCGTGTGTTACAGAATATTTTTATTACTTTAAAATTAGGCTTCCCACAAAAACTTAGATTTTCTGACAAGAAACGAATTAATTATGAATTTTCAAATCGTCAAAAGCTTAAAAACCAAAACAATGAAAACCTCAACTTAGAAATTGTAACGTCCACTTTCGTTAATCGTTTATTTAATCGAGTTTAGGCGATTATATTATATTTATATAATATATGCATGATTTTAGTATGATTTGAATGATTTACTAATATCTTGATGGTTTGGTTGATATTGTAATAAGTTATGAGTTTTGGAAGATTTGATAAGATTAAGGGACTTATTTTATTGTTAAATAAAATAAAGATTTGAAAATAATATAAAATATTTAGTTAAGGGTTGTTTTGAGATTTTAGAGAGTTTTGGGGGAGAAAGTGAAATAAGATAAGTTATTAGGAAGAAATATAAATAAGAGAAGACCTAATTGTTGGAAAAACTATTGTACGTGAAAACTTTTGGAAAAGGCAGAAAAAGCTTAGCAGGGAGAAGATCAAAGAGAGAGCTGCGATTTCTTCATAACCAGGTAAGGGTGAGACTAATAACTCAGTAATGGTAATTGATTGTAATTCTGATGATTAGTTAACAAGAATTGGGATTGAATTGGAGAAAACGAAAACTAGGTCAAAACCCTAAAAATTGATGATCAAACGGTATAATGATGTTAGATTGATGTAGAAACCATCCTACAACCTTAGAATATGTTTAGGATGAATTCTGAGATTGAAATTAGGCTTAGAACCTTGTTAGATGATGATTTTCGTGTAGAAAGTGCATCATGTCCGAGCCTAAATTCATCGCTCGCCATGGCGAGCTATGAATCTCGCCTCGCAAGTGATGAACTTCATCGCTCGCCACGCGAGCCCTTCCATTCGCCTCGCGAGTCTTTTTGGTACAGCGAGCAACCTTACTCGCCATAGCTAGTTAAGGCAGAGAACATGTAAGATTTTGCAATTTCGACTTTTTAGTTGGACCTTGAGTGCCTGAACATACCTAGTAATGATTAGGAATGAATGTAGGACAAGATTGAACCCAGAACAACATTAGTTGGGGAGTTGGCTTGTACTCGCCATGGCGAGTAGATACTCTCGCCTCGCGAGCACTTCCAGATTGGAGTGCCTTGAGTGTTTGTGCGATCTGTGTCGCACGTTTTGATCAAGAGTGAACCCCTAATGGTAATGAGACCTAAAGATGACGTTTAATGCAATATGTAAAGCCATTTAAGATATAATGATATTAATTGAGCATGAATTAATGTATTATACATTATGTAAGATATGAATGAAATATTATGATGTCATTGAATTGCAATTGATATAATGATATCATCTTGTGTTGTGTGACTTGACTATGCTGCTGCTGTTATTTAACTAAGTGCATAATGTCTATATATGATGAATAAGATGACGTTTAGCTCCAAATTATTGGATGCACATTGATATGATGGTTACAATGATTTGTTGATAAGAGTCCATGCATTAGCATTCATTGAGCTTAGTCCTCACCACGATTATTAGGAGCTTTGTCCTCCGCACGATTTATTAGGAGCTTTGTCCTCCGCACGTTTAAAGTATATTAATACTTATGATGACGATTGGCACCACATGCATATAAGGAGTCTAAGAGCATTGTCGCATTGTCATGTCTAATATGCTATGTTGTTGATGACGATTGAATATGTGATTACGTGATAAATGTTTATCATATATGCAAAGTTGTTTAAGATTGATTATGATGTTAATGTTAATTTATGATTCAAATTACTTTGATTAACATTATTTTGTTATGTAATCCCACCCCTTCTGCTTGAAAATGTTGCCATTCGTATGGGTAACTTGCAGGTGATCGTGCTTAGTGTGCAGTTCCGTCGTGAGTGGCCTTGCCTTCACTGTGTCGTCTAGGTCGCTCTGATACGTAACATGATGGGGCTATATGTTATGCATACTTCGTTCTATTACATGAATAATATGCTATTTGTGATATTGAACTAACTCTTTTGAGATTATATTGATGGGGCCTGCATGCCAAAACGTTTTATGGATTATGATATAATTTCCGCTGCAATGTTTAAGATATTTGGTTAAATTATTATTTAACTGTTTTGGATTATGTTATATGTGATATCCCGTTGTTTATGATGCTTACTCTAATAAATGTTTTAAGAAATTTTTATATTGGGAAAACGGGGTGTTACAGAAATCAAATTTTGAATTGATTTTCTACGAAGACCTCTTAAAAAATACATAGAAAGTATCTATTAAGTTCTTATCATTCTGAAGACGCCTCTATTTATTTTAATTTTTCAACCAAAACGTGCAAAATCACAATTTTATTCTGAGTAAGTATAAGCTCAAGTGTCAAATTTAGTTCCATAATTTTGAAGTTTTTAAACGATGAGCGAATTAGTTATGAATTTTTGTTTTTCATAACTATGAATTTCCTAAAAGATTCATAAGTAATTCATCCTTCGTTTTAGAACTAAATTTTTTTATGGTGGAGGTTCATATCATGTTCTAAACATGCCTATAAAATTGGGAAATGATATTGAATTGTGATTATATGCTTACTCAGAACAAAATAGTGATTTTGCATGTTTTCGTCAAAAACAAAATTTTTTTTTTGAGGCGTCCTCAAAATGATATGAAACTTTTCAAATTCTTTCTGTGAACTTTTATAAAGGTCTCTGAAAAAAATGAGCTCACAATTTGATTTTCATGTCGATGTTTCTGTTGTTTTGGGTTCTCAGTTTTTGGTGCTTTAAAAATTCATAATTCATCAATCTCTTATCGGAAAATTCATTTTTTGTTTTGTTAGGAGACCTTATTTTAATGTCCTAATTTCTTTTTGCAAAAAGTCATAAAAAAATTCGACATCTAAATAATTTTTCTAGACTTTATGTCTAGAAGGGAAAAAATAGTATTTTTTTATATTCCAGTCGTTCAATTAATGTTAACAAAAAAATATTTTTGAGGAGAGAAAAAAATTTGGGAAGATTTTTTGTCCATGACATAAAAAAATCCATATAGTAACAACCACATGACTAGATTCTCACCCACGTTAACGCCCCCACTGTGTCTGGGCTGTTGGAGGATTAAAAATAGGAAGTATATCAAATTATAAGGGTATAATTTATGTTTTTAGAGTGATCCATATCGTATTAACTGATTGATTGTATTTTAAAGTGACCTTTTTAGTACACCTTGTGCTAAAGAGGTTCCACTGTCGTTGATAATATATTCCATTTTTTATTTTTTTTTATAAAAAAAAAACAACATTTAAATAACGTTTTTATTGAATTATTGTCTAATTCTAACTAATTCATCACCTTCACCCCTATTACCATCATTAGTCACTTTTTAGTTTGTTAAACCAAGAACAACCCTACAAATTCAAGAAGTTCAAACACCACCTTAAAGTGAATCCCATATATATATATATATATGAGATTTGCTAGAACACACCCACTAGTTTTTACCCACTAGTTTCTATGTGGGTGTGTTTTAGCAAGCTACACCTTAAGGTGTATTTAACTACTTTTTAGTTATAACTTGCTAAAACACACCTTCTAAAAAAATAAGTGGGTGTATCCTAGCAAATGCCTATAGGAGTTGCTAACATACACCCACTTATATTTTAGAAGGTGTGTTTTAGCAATATTCACCTTAAGGTGTATTTAACAACTTTTTAGTTATATCTTTGCTAAAACACACCTTAATAAAAACTAGTGGGTGTATCCTAGCAAACCCCTATATATATCTTTTTTTATTAGCTTCATTTTCCTAAGGTTTATTTGCATATATAGAATGTGTGTTGATATCATTTCTCATTCGTGAAGTATATGGATCATGCTTCACAAGAAAATCCCAAAAATACATGAGAGGAGGAAATAAGAGCGAGAGATTAGGATGGAATTTGCCCGAATATTATGATAATTTGTTTATTCTGTTTGTTTTCTAGATTGTACGGATGTTATTTAAATATTTATGATTTTGTACGAAAACATTCTATGAATATTACGATGATATGTCATTTAATTAATTTGTATCTTATTTCTTTAAAATTTTATTTCTTTAATTTGTTTGTGTTTAATTAAATTTATTTATTTTATTAAAATAAAAAAGTAGGAAGGGATCACCAGAAAAAGAAAAAAGAAAAGTGTGAAGTACATTACTGGCGTAAATTTCCATTAATAATGCAGAACTGCATAACCATTAATAGCGTATAAACAAACCAGTAATATCGGGATGAATCTAGTAGGAACATCTGATCGATGATGCATCACTGATAGATTATTATGCCAGTAGTTATTGCAGATTGTTCTGCCAATAATTACCGATTGAATAATCCTCAACAATGCTTTGTCAGAACCACCCCTCTCCATTGCTGAGGGAAAATTCCAACAAAAATATTCTCGACGCTTGTATTAACAAGGGATTTGTTTTGCCACAATCCGCCTAGTAATATGTATCATCGAGGAATTTTTTGCATTACTCAAGGTTTAATTCCACCAGTAAAAAGCAAAGTTCTTGTGTATCTTATACATATATTGTAAAATATATATTAACCCAAAAATATATCTCATAATTGCCGTGGATACATATACGATAAAGTTTTAAAATCAAGGATACGATACAATTTAGATATTTTAAAAAATATTATAAAAAATTTATACAACTATATATGTCTAACACTTGTAAAGAAAGATACATTGATCATTCTTCATTAATATACAAAGGCAAAGTTCATAATTTGTATCTTCTTTTCTATTGTAAGATACGTTGAATACACTTCTACACATTGGTTAAATAGATACTTTTTTCACATAAAAATTTTCATGCAATGAGTAAAATTGATGTTATTTAAAAAATAAGGTTAATAGTGCTTTACTCCCCTGTAATATAAGTCATTTCTGGTTTTCTTTCCTGTAATTTTTTTTTCTTTTGGATTCCGTCCTTGTAATTTGAAGTTTTTTGGATTTTGACTGTACAAAATCAATGATATGACAGGGAGTCAAACCGAAATTTGCTCAAATTAACAGGGGGTAAAGCAAAATTTGCTCAAATTACAGGGGACAAAATTTTTCATGAAGGTCTAAAACAAAAAAATCTTCAAATTACAAGGACGGAATCCAAAATAATATTTTACAGGGCAAAAAATCGGAAATGACTTATATTACAGGGGTAGAACACTATTAACCCTAAAAAATAAATAAAAGTAAAGCTTAGATGCAAACAGGGCCTCAAAAATTGAAAAAAAAAAAAACTTGTAACCACAGACAAAATCTGTCACTAAATGTCATTTTTCTATAGGTAAAAGTTGAAAGACATCAATTTTGCTGTCAATTATGCATTATCCATAAGTAAATGTCTACTAATCTATAGGTAAAAGTCATGTTTGAACCAATTGTCATATATTTAACTACAACTTAATTGGCTATCATTATAAATAGTGTTGAATTTTTTTCCCAATTCTTTTTAAATGAAAACTGTCAAGTCTGTAACCCGACCTCAGAATTGTCGGGGACAGCCTTGGATGTAAAGATGAAGTCTGCTAGTGCTTAACAAAAATTGAAGTTCCTGTATTGAGTAAAATTGGAAATTGCTGTTATTCCTGTAGAGGAAATTGCTGTAACCAAGTAATTTGGGGAATGTGTGTCAATTGCTAGTAGCATTAATAAAATGTTTCAAACGAACAAATAAACTAATGCAATTGAGTCCAAAAATATCTTAATTTGTACTGAAACATCCACATGCGTCAAATAGTATTTTATTGTCATCAAAGAAAAATAATACTTCTCGTAAAAAATACTCAAAATAGTGCCTATTTTATTATATCCCTTTCGGATACAAACATTAGCTCCAATGCAAAATAGATACCATTGCCATACAATACAAGTCCAAATTACTCTTAGTCTTATATTTTAAGAATATTCTTGACAAATGGAAGTGTTGGATGTTGATCATGATTAGCTAGATTAATCAATTAAGATTCTTTAGTGAAGGACTAGCGGAATGACCATTTCAAAAGATGACCATTTCAGTTTTCACTTAGGACGGCATATTTGTGCTTTTGGACTCACATCCAACACGTAAAAATTGCATATAAATATGCCTTAATACAAACCAATATCCATCCACCTATACCACATTTCATAGTACAAATTAATTCCTTTCTTAAAACTCTAGTAGAGCTTTCAAATTTCGAGTTTTAAAGTTCTTATCAAATGGCTAATCTCTCACTCATGCTGCCTCTTTTAGCTCTTTCACTTCTAGCTGTCTTTGCAGCTGATGCTACTACTCTCCAAGATTTTTGCGTGACAAATCCAATAGGCCAAGGTATATAATTTACAAGTACAAATATATGAGTATCTTTTTACTAGTTAACAACAATGAACTAATTCACATTTTGTTCTTCTCAAATTTCAAGATTCTAACACTTTTGTGCATTTGATCAATTATGGAATTGTTAGGGAATTCATTATGCAAGGATCCTAAACTTGTTGAGGCAAATGACTTCTTCTTTAGTGGCCTTCACATAGCAGGCAACACTACTAATGCTGCTGGGTCAAAAGTAACTCCAGTCTTTGCAGCTCAGCTACCTGGATTGAACACACTAGGGATCTCAATGGCTCGTGTCGATATAGCACCATGGGGTGTTAACCCTCCTCACTCACATCCTCGCGCTACTGAAATATTCACTGTTCTCGAAGGCACGTTAGAAGTTGGATTCATCACTTCAAATCCAGAAAACCGCCACTTTAGTAAAGTTCTACATAAGGGAGATGTGTTTGTGTTTCCTATAGGGCTCATTCACTATCAAAGAAATATCGGACATGACAATGTTATTGCAATCGCTGCTCTTAGTAGCCAGAATCCGGGAGCTATCACTATTGGCAATGCAGTGTTTGGTGCTACACCTGAAATAGCTAGTGAAGTGCTTATTAAGGCTTTTCAGCTGGAGAAGAATGCCATCAACTATTTGCAGTCTAAGTTTTAGAATCATGACGGAAAATTAATTACACTGCTTACTCTTGTTTTACACTTTGCTCAGTTTGTTTAATCATTTGGGGTGTGTATTTGATATCTTTTTTGTTTGTATGTTTCATCATTTGTTGGTCTTCCATATTTTGGATGGTATTTTACTATCTATTGTTTTGAACTTAGTGTTAAGTGGTTTGCCATGTTAATTAATGTATTTGGTTATTAAATTTTCAAGTTTAAATTTTTGTATATGGATTTGTATGTGAGAGTGAAAAATATTTGAGATTATACAAACTACAAATGAGTAAATAGATTTTTTCCTTCCCTAAACAAAAGTATATATTTTCTATTTGATATTGTATCTTACTTTTTTATTGTTTTGAGGGAGATATTGTATGTTACTTATTAGTTGACTTAGATGTGACTCAAGTACGATATACTTTCAGATTCGATACCACACAATTCTATTCTTTATATATTTCTCCTGAGTAAAATTTTGTTACGAGAAATGTTAATTTGTGCTTTAGGGCATATGTTAAGAACCTAAAATAGAAATTTTATTTAAAAAATTATGACAATTTATTTTTTTAGAGATTGAAAATTAATGCTTTGTAATAAATATTTACTATTTATAAAATCCTTAATATGTACCTTGAGGGCATAAGTTAGCATGACCTTTTTGTTAAAGCTACAAGAACAACAAGGAAGAGAATATTTGAATTTGGCTCAACATTTGTTAACTTTTTTTTGTGATGTTTGACTTAGTTGTTTTATTAACACAGAAAAAGAAGATACAAATTAAAGCTAAAATCATGGATCTATAATTTTTCTTTAGAGTGTTAATGACACTCTTTTTTACGCTCTCTCTAACATTTATATTTTGCGGTGGATATGGATATGAAAGGCACCTTTACAATGTGTTGGAGGTGGATATGAAAGGAACCTTTAAAATTAAGCAAAGTATGTTCAACGGTAATTAATTACAGAGGCGTGTCTCGGTCGTGTCCGATAACACCGAAACGACACCGACACTTATAATTACGCTGATCAGCTATGATTTTCTTAATCACATAGGAATTATGTGATTTTTTCAAATTATTAGTGGCGTCGACGTGTCAGTGTCTATGTCGTATTCGGTGTCCGTATCCGTATCGATCTGTCATAGGTTCCTATGTATGGCAGGTCTGGAACGACAATTAATTGTTGTTTGGGATAGAACGGTAATCATTGTCGTTGAGGTAGTTTGGTCGGTTTGAGGTGCCTGTGAGCAAACACTAGGTACCTCAAGAGCAATTCTTAAAGCTTAACCTTCTTCTGTTGTAACTTTTAGAATCTTGTAACTAAATTTAGAAAGGACATCAAGATATATCATACCATAATTTTGGCTATTCAACTTTTCCTACGAAATACACAAATCAATAATCACTCAAGGATTCATAATTTGGTACAGTTTTTTCTTCTTCCAATCTTAATTTTTCCATGGATTTCTTAATAATGGGATTCAATACAAAATGCATCTCTTTTCATTTATTAATTAAGAGCAATAATTTTCCATTTGCTTATGTCAACAGCCACTCATTCTGTATTCTGTAACAATGAATATGATAGCAGTGTAATATTGAGAATATTTGATATTAACTTGATATCAGAAGTTTTTTCATATGCTTTTATTCTTTATAACAAATGGTTAAATAGAAGGGCTTCCATTTGGAAGTATATGTGTATTAATTTGTATATCAATTCATCATTAATTTTACATTTTACCAAATGAACTAATTGGTGGAAATTAATTATGAAAATGAACGTCTAAATTCAAAGAGAAATAGATATCAAGTCTAAATAATTAGGTAAGATAGACATTATAAGAAAAATATGTTTAATATGTTTTATTTCACGTATACAACTGGGCTGTTAAACAACCATATCATCCAGCTTATTTGATGAATGGAAATACTTTATTGCTATAAATAAATGTAGAAAAATTCTCATCATTTGTTAAACTTTGAAATTATCTCCTGCAAACAACTCCTTCTCCATCAACACCACTTGTGCAACTCATGCTAGGGAGCATAAGATCTTCCACCATCGCAATATCATTGTTGAATCCGTCATTACCAACAAAACGAGCTACGGAACAATCTGGGGAGAACAAGCTTGTTGTTTCATACTCTTTTCCACCTCCCATTATTGGCATTTTCGCTCCAATGTTCACACGACTCACATAGTTAGATTTATATGTTTGGCCCAACACACCACTTACTTCATTGCTCAAAGACAAGAATTTGAACCCTAAATCAAGATGAGCAAAACAATCATCTTTGGTGATACCATAATTATGAACCCTCGAGTCTTCTTCGGTTATTGGGACAACCTTAGCAGTTATCCTAAAATTTCCTTCAACTTCAACAATAATGTTGTTTGTTGAAGTTTCCCTAACAAAGGACACGCCGGATGATTCCCATTTCGCACCTTCAGATTCGTGGAGGGTGATGGGTTCTCCGTCAAAGGAGATGGCAAGGCGATCCACAGAGTCATCCCATGTGGCTGTTTTCTGGGCACCAAGGAAGAGTTGGTGATTGTCAAAGAGAATAACAATGGATTGGACCCATGTGAAGTCTCTTTTCATGTTCTCGTTTCTTCTACCTATGAAATGAGCATTGATGTGTAGGTTTTTGTCAGAAACAAGGCAGAAGTTGTTGTCTTTCTTGCCATGGAAGTAAAAAGTGATTCCATCGCCACCAATGAAACGAGGGTCTTGGCAAACAGCTCCTGGTTTGTCACACTCTGCAATTCATTGTGTTCAACATAAAATTAATTAAGTAGTTTATTTACTTTAATATGCTATTTGACTTAAGAGATAAAAAAAATAAAAAATAAAAAACATGAAATTTGTCTCTAGTTTTTGTCTAGAATTCAACTTTATCTAGTTATAAATATTAATAAATCATTATTGTCTAATAAGTCACTGTATTCATGCAAAAATTGATGTAATTGATTCCAAGTTTAACGCAAGGCAAGACCCTTCAATGCAAATTTTGAGATGTAAAAATATATATAAAGACTTACTACAAATTGGTTTGCAAGTGTTGCAGTCAACCTCACATCCACCTCGGCATGCATTAGGACAGGCATGTTCCATATTGTAACATTTTGGGTAGTTCTTGTTCCCACATCTAGCGGTTTTGTGCGAGGAAGAAGAAGACGAGGAGGAAGAAGAAGAAGACGAAGAAGAGGAAGAGGAAGAGGAAGATGAAGGTGTAGATGATGAAGACGGTGGTGGGTTATGTGATGTAGAAGGGCTGTTAGTTGATGAAGAGGAAGACGAAGTAGCGGAAGAGGAAGAGGAAGAAGAAGCAGAAGAAGATGAAGAGGATGATGAATTAGAGGAAGAAGAAGATGGTGTAGAGGATGAAGGTGGTGAGCTGTGTGGTGTAGAAGGGCTTTGAGGTGATGATGATGATGATGAAGAAGAAGAAGAAGAAGAGGAAGATGAAGATGAAGATGAAGATGAGGATGAAGAGGAAGACGAATTAGATGAAGAAGATGGAGTAGACGATGAGGGTGGTGGGTTTTTCGGTGTAGAAGGGCTTTTAGGTGATGAAGAGGAGGAAGAAGAAGATGACGATGATGAAGAGGAAGAGGAAGATGATGAAGATGGTGTAGAAGATGAATTATGTTGGTTATGTGGTGGAGAAGAGCTATTAGGTGATGAGGAAGAAGAGGATGAAGAAGAAGATGATGATGAAGATGATGATGAAGGTGGGTTATGGGGAGTAGAAGGGGTAGGGTAATCATGTGAAGGAGTAGGTGTAGAAGGGGTAGGATAATCATGTGAAGGATTATTTGTGCCCCCAACACAAATAGGTTTGCAAGAGGCACACTCCACAGTACAATCATTAGGGCAAAACTTAGGGCATACATGAACCAAATTATAGCAATGTTTGTATTTCTTTATCTTACAGCTTGCATGGCCATACTCATGATCTTTAGCAATTCCAGGAGGAGTAGCTGCTTCCACTGCCACTAGCACAAGCAAGATTGACACCAAAACTTGAACCATTATTTGAGCCATTATTGAAAGTATTATCTAGCTCTTTAGATTGAAATAGTTATTTTTTTGATGAGTTTGAATAACTTGCCAAGAGCATTGCCTTTTATAGGCATGAAGAGAATCTATCATGACGTGAAGAAGCTATACACGTGGCTAAAAACAGCATATTTTCACATGGTTATTCCTTCAAATACTAATTTAGTTGAAGTCACTTTCTTTTGACTATACTCTACTCATGCACGATAAAGCTTTAGGTTTGCTTCTATCACTTTAAAGTCGTAAGAGAATTGCATGTCACTTTAATTAAAACGAGGTAAAGGATAGGCTTTGTTTAACCCGGAAATAAGGAATGAGATTTTTATGAAATTATTTCCCACTGAATTTTCATTTTGACTCTCACAAAAAACAAAGAATTCAGATAAATTTCCGAGGAAAACAAAATGTATATTTTAGTCATTTAAGAAAAAGACACATTAGTCCTTGAAGCGAAAAAGTGATTATGTAAACGGTTATATTAGATATAGCTTTTTTAAGAAAAATCATTTTTTTTATTATTAATCACTTTTAAGAGTCCAAACAAACTAAATTATTTTTGTAAAAAAAAGTAATTTTTATTAGGGTAATTAAGCAGACATAAAATAGATTCTGATTTTTCATAAAATCACTACAAAATAATATCTAAATTATTTTATGACAAAATCACTTTTATTTTAATTCGTAACAAACGGACCCTTAGTCTAATAAGAAAAGTCTATTTTAGTCTCTTACAAGTCAATAAGCTAATTTTTTTTTTTTGTTGAAAGAAAGTCAGTAAGCTAATGAAATCACTTATTTCCAAATTTAGTATCCTCCAATATTATATAATATGATGCATTACTTCAACAAGCTAATGATACATTACTTCAACATATATTATGATACAACAAAAGCCAAAATTACATAAAAAAACAACTAATACACATTGTTTTCAAATTATTTCTTCCAACTTTACTTGTATTTTATTTTACTGAGTTTTTATTGTAGTCGTATTCCTCTTCAACTGATTAAGTTTAGCTTATATGAGACCTACATTTATTTACTCAATAAAGTAACTTCCTTAAGAAATAGTTACATATTACGATATAATATTTGGCCCCTAACAACATAAGAAAAGTCATATAACTGATAAATAGAAATAAAAAAAATAAAAAAGGTAACTTTAAGACAAGAACAATAAAAAAAATGTCTATTGAGATTCTTGTCTGTACTTATAACATACAAATGTGCTTTTATCTCACATTTGTAAGGAGGGGCAATAACATATCTCATAATACCAACACTTGAAGAAATTTCACTCATATCATGTTTGGAAAGTGATTGATAAGTTTTTTCTAAGGGGAAATTTATTGATAAGTCTTCATGGTGGGTAGTACCAAAGAATGAAAAAACCATGCGATTTTTATCATTCAATAAGGAAGACGACATGAAGAATGATGAAGATAAATTTTTTTAAGGTTAATATGGAGATTTTAAAATTTAGTGAAGGACCAAATTGTCTCAAAATATTAGTGTTATAGGGACCTAACTGTCTCTCGTGTTCTTCTAAATTATACGTGGTTAACCAAATGACATAACTTATGAAAACCCAAAAAAGGAGGAGAAATAGCGGCACGCTCAAAAAACAACATAACTTATGAAAACCCAAAATAAACCACCCACGAACTAGGGTGGATTTCTAAAGGCTTAAGAAAAAGGTGGCCCACCAACACCACCTCATACTCACTAAAAGGAATAACCTAACCCATATTCTTAATGATATCTTTATATATCATGAGCCACACTTATGAGGATCGGTCACAAATCTGAGTATCATGGTCTAAGGAGGAAAGCTCCCAGTCATCGAGGGGTCTGGCCTTTATATAGTCTAAAATCTTCCTTAAACACTCAAAATTAGAGTATAGAGATCAAAGAAACATAACATCATTTGCTAGCATAAGAGGGGATATCTTGGTTTCTACCTATAAAGTACCATGTTTTCTTCACCCTCGTAATATGGCACAAATCATAGCAAGCAGACTTAGCCAAATTTCTACCTTCAAAAATTTTACGCCACTTACCTCTACTCAAAATATAAAGCAAGAAACGAAACGGGGGCAGTAGACCACCACTATATTTTACCTCCTTAGGACTCTACACCTTAACTTCGTCACCCCAACATAAATATTTAGTGGAATAATTCTTGGTCAGATTTTACTTACCTTTAAGATGAATTATAAATTATCAGAATCATGTTGAATGCGACTTAAAATCTCACCATATATAAAGAGAAGGAGGAAAAAATTACGAGAGGGTTTTGAATCATGATTATAGTACATACCTATAGTACCAGTCTCAAAATTTTGAATCAAAAGAGCCTAAATATTTCCCATATTTGGCATGGCAAGTGTTTTAAAGATCACTCTAGTTATAACCTTTGTCTCCTTACAATTAACAATAATTCCACCCTTATAATCTCTAACATAAGATAATGCATATTATCATAATCATGTCAACTTCAATTTATCGGAACATATGTTGGATCAGAATAAGAAAAGCAAACACATACACTCTGTTTAGATAAGCACCCTCTCTTTGATTTCTATTACTTTGAATGACAAAAAGTTACAGTATGTGATCGATGTCAGGTCATATTACGTTTTTTTTAGTATGTTTGAGTTAGTTGAGTAGACATTTGAAGTAATTATAGAGGAGTTTTAGAAGTTGTTAATAGTTTAAGAGACATTTTATTTGTTTTCATTTGAGTAATGTAATTCCGTTTTTACCATAGTCAAGACAATTTCATAGGTGTTTTGAGTCATTATATTGATGAATCATATAATTTGGCAAACAAAACAGCTCATCGACGTTTTGGAAGACCTGCCCCAAGTCTCTGTCGCACTTTATTTTCATTTATTCTATTTCCTTTCGTCTAAAAAAAATTGGTCATGAAGGAAAAATTATGCAAAAAAAGAAAATGCATTTTTAAACTTAAGAGTGGTCTGCAATCGACAAGATAATTAAGATAAACATTTAAAACATAATATATAAATATCTTTCATTACACGTAAGAGACATGAATACATAACAAGAAAAAAATAAAGAGACATGATACACAATTTTTTAAGGTTAAACCAAAATCATTCCATTTATTTGATGATTTGATATTACTTTATTCTTATCAATAAAATTATAAATTTTTTCATATTGAAGTATCATTTGCGTGCTCTTTAGGACAATAAAATTATCTTTTGCAGACAACTCCTTCTCCATCAATTCCACTTGTGCAGCTCAAGCTAGGGAGGGCCAAATTCTCCACAATTCCAATATTTTTGTTTAATCCATTGTTCCCAATGAAACGTGCCACAGAACAATCTGGAGAGAACAAGCTTGAGGTTTCATACTCTTTTCCACCTCCCATTATTGGCATTTTTGCACCAATGTTCACACGACTCACATAGTTAGGTTTATATGTTTGGCCCAACACACCATTTACTTCATTGCTCAAAGACAAGAATTTGAACCCTAAATCAAGATGAGCAAAACAATCATCTTTGGTGATACCATAATTGTGAATCCTCGAGTCTTCTTCGGTTATAGGGACAACCTTAGCAGTTATCCTAAAATTTCCTTCAACTTCAACAATAATGTTGTTTGTAGAAGTTTCCCTAACAAAGGATACCCCAGATGATTCCCATTTCGCACCTTCTGATTCGTTGAGAGTGATGGGCTCACCGTCAAAGGAGAGGGCAAGACGGTCTACAGAATCATCCCATGTTGATGTTTTTTGGGCACCAAGGAAAAGTTGGTGATTGTCAAAGAGAATAACAATGGATTGGACCCATGTGAAGTCTCTTTTCATGTTCTCATTTCTTCTACCTATGAAATGAGCATTGATGTGGAGGTTGTTATCAGAAACAAGGCAGAAGTTGTTGTCTTTCTTGCCATGAAAGTAAAAAGTGATTCCATCACCACCAATGAAACGAGGGTCTTGGCAAACAGCTCCTGGTTTGTCACAAGCTGCAATTCAAGTGCGTTCATCATTAAATAAGTTAAGTAGTTAATTTACTTTGTTATTTATCTAGTTGTAAATATTATTATCTAATAAACCACTGTATTCATGCAAAAATTGATGTAACTGATTCCATGTAACAAAATATATATGAAGACTTACTGCAAATAGGTTTGCAAGAGGCACACTCCACAGTACAATCATAAGGACAAGACTTAGGACATACATGAACCGAATTATAGCAATGTTTGTACTTCTTTATCTTGCAGGTTGCATAACCATTCCCACGACCTTTAGCATTTCCAGGAGGACTAGCTGCTTCCACTGCCATTAGCACAAGCAAAATTGACACCAAAATTTGAACTAATATTTTAGCCATTGAAATAATTTTCTAGTTTTTTTTTATTCAAACAGATATTGGAAACTGTTGAATGAGTGAGAATAACATTGCAAGAGCATTGCCTTTTATAGGCATAGAGGAGAGTATATCATGACATGAAGAAGCTATACAGACGGCTAGAATTCCAATACTTTCGGACTACGTCTTCTATTGTTTCCAAAGTCAGCATATTTTCACATGGTTATTCCTTAAGATATAAATTTAGTTGAGGTTTCATATAACAAAAAATTAGTTGACAGCACTTTATTTTGGATATACACTACTCATATACATACATATATATATATATATATATATATATATATATATATATATATATATATATATATATATATATATATATACACAGACATGCACGGTATTATTGTATGTCACTTTAATGAAAACTAGGTAAAGGGATATGAATTGTTGCAGCCATAATAAAGGGTAAATTATTTTCTAGTTTAAAAATATATTGTGGCGTCAAGTTTGCTGTTTATTTGCAGAGCGCAAACTGAGGCTATGCCACTATTATTATCAAATAATGTGAATGAAGTTCCAAGTAATAATACACTTTCTTGTAAAAAAAGTATTAAACCACTTTTTTATAGCAAAAAAAAATAAAAATTCAACTACTTTTTTGTTTTGCAATTCTTTCATTTTTAATAAGATTTATAAATAAAGGCAAGACAAATAGTAAAAAGAAAGAATTCTTTCAAAGAAAAAAATAGTAAAAAGAAAGAATAAACGTCGAAAAATGGGGGGAAAATAGAGGAGAAAGGCCTCATAAAAATTACATAATACAACAATAGGATTTGATCTAGTGGAATGAGTTAGTGTGCTACAACATAGTAAATCAATGAATCCTGTTCGAGAGATATCCACAACTAATGTCTAACACAATTCAAATGTATGAATGTTTTTACTGAAGGAATTACCTATGAAAAACGGGGAAAAAAATCACGAGATATTAACATCTTTTCACTTCATATTTTAATATTAGCATCTTATTTTTTGTCAACACTTTGTGCAAATCCTTCAATTTTTAGGGTTGGACACAAGATAGATACATATATGATAAGAAGGTGACAAGGTATTTACTTATTCTATCATGTGTTTGTTGCACACATGATAAGAAATAAAATATTATTATTTTTAACTTTCATTATTTTCCCTATGCATACTTTTTTCCCAAACTAATTTGTAATATTTTTACTTTTGAAATTAACAAAAAATTCTACGAAATTAGATTAGTATTTAATTAATTTTAATTTTTTGAGAAAAAATCATTGACGATACTAAATAAACGAGGTAACTCTTTTTAAAGATAAAAAAAAAATAAATTAACGAGTAAACTAAATAATTCGATTATATATTTTAGATAAGGTCAACAATTCGATTCTATATTTTAGATTAGGACAAAACTACCTTGTGACAAAATTATACACTTTTTTTTTTTTTTGAAGAAAATCGTACACATTTTTAAAATTTAATTATTAAATTTAATATTTAATTTAATATCAATTTCCCAATTATATATATGTGACAAAACTACCCTTGTGACAAAATCATGCACATTTTTAAAATTTAATTATTAATATTAACATTTTTAATTAAAATAAAAAATTTCAATTATATTTTTTTAGATTTAAAATTTTATTTTTACATTAAATTTTATAAAAAATTTCCTGCTGGTTTCTAACTTAAGTCATATTCAAGATAAGCAAATTAACTAAAGAGATTGAACTTGATAAGTTTAAGATTAACTTACCAGATCATGTTGTATCATCAAACATTAAATTGAGAGATGATATGATACAATTATTCTATCCTCACCCTCACCCTTTCACTTTTAGTATTTTTTTTTTCATATACACTTTTAGTACAATCTACAAATGGAGGTGGGGCTCAAATTCCCAAGGTAAACTCTCCCTTATCCTTGAGTGATTTCTAGTCAAATTTATCCTTGGGTCTATATTATATGTTATTAATATATAGTTACAGTTGCGAAAGTTATTTCTTTAGTGATTTCATCAACTTAGTCGAGTTTCATCAAATAGAGTTAGATGGTGGATGGGGTGGGTGATAGTGATAAAAGAGATGATTGAATATGAAAAGTATGGTATGGAATACTCGATTTTCAAAGTAGATTTGAAAAGTTGTATGATTTGGATTACATGTTGAGTGGGTACAGTTATAGCGAGAGGTGGAAAACGAGGATGCAAGCATGTGTGTTTTATGGGAATATGTACATTTTAGTTAAGAGTTTGTCTAACATATGCAATATTGTACTAAAGCAACTAAAAGTAGCAAATTTTTATTGAATAAAACAATTATTTATTAAAAAGTTATACATTTAATACAAAATATACAAGTTCCAATGCAAAGTTACTATTTAAAACTTCTTAACATTCCTTCAAAAACAACTTCTTAACATGTGCAAATTTGCACATGATAGAAAAACTCTTTAGTTAATGGTAGCCTAACACAAGAAATAAATATCGAAAGTGGTTAGAAACAAGGTGATCATTTAGTTTTGTTTCTATTCTTATTGGTAGGTGGTGACTTGTGTGCTCCCATAAAAAAGGAGATCGATCTGAATTTGATGAAATATTTCACTGTGGGGGCAGGAGAGGTCGTATTATAATGCTTAGATTATGAGGATGACACTAATTTATGTATTAGAAAAGCTATTCTTTTTTTTTTTAGCAAAAGAAAAGCTATTCTAATACAATGTCCTCTCATATATAAAACGATCTATGAGATCATTCCACATATCTATTCCATTTTCTATGAATACTACACTTTGCGCAATTGAAGGAGAAATCGAAATAATAATCCAAGTATGTACCAAGTTATTTGCATCTTTCCCATGTAGCACAATTCAAATCATATTTTTCAGAAATTGGAATTGAACCATCAAGATAACCTGCGATTGCTAATGCTCTTCGAATCTTCATAGACCAAGCATGATAATTGTCACCTGATAACTGCGATTTTACACTAACTGTGGATAAACTTTCTGAAGGATGAACAAAATACGGATCAAGACCTTGATCTTGATTCTGAACATTGTTGTTTCTCACCATGATTACTCAATTCTTAAGTAAGAATGAACATTAACAAAAAAAAAATCGCAATTTCAACAAAAATTTATGAAAAACATAGAACACAAAAAAAAATTCAACGAAAACGATAACGAATCGAATTTCGATCAAGAAAGATAAAAAGGATCTGAATCTGAAGAAATGTTTATGCGTAGTGGAAGTAGAGTAGGTTCAAACCTGCTATGATACCATCAAAGCAAAGCTTAACCATGAAGAAGATGCAAAAGAGGAGAAAAATTCATTATGAAAAAAATTAGTTAGGATTACACAATTAAAGGGCTTATTCAAAAAAAAAAAAAAAAGTGAAAGCTTATATAGCAGCTATCTTTGCCAGCTCATCAAAACAACTTAGCTAACTAAATGTAAAGCAAATTAAGATGAAATTACAATTGAAATTAACTCTACTAATGATAACTAAAAAAAAAAAAAAGAAACAAGCGATTAGTCTTGTGTTTTATCCTCTTCTGAATTTATTGCTAATAATATTTATTCTTGGGATTTAATTACCCTCACTCTCATAGTGACATCAAAGGATTTATTATTAATATGTTTTGTCTAGTACTTTGTCATCAGTGTATGCTTGGACATGTCTAAATATTTTGGGACAATTTCACGTGTTTGAGGCAGCTGATCCTTTTGGATTTAAATTATCTATGACTTAATTAACTGTAATTATGTGTGACGTGACTCGTGCATGTGATTAGTGATATCCTAAGTCAAACTGAGAATGTATGTTAAAGGTTTTTAAAAGTCTCTATTTTTCGCAATGACATGCCATTTACTTAAAATGTCTTTAAACTATGTTTTGAGATTTAGGATGTTGCAAGATGACCGCTTTTCACCATATTTAGATTAAAGGAAATGTTAAAGAGTGCCCTTGGAGCATTCGTTAAGAGGATAAAAATAAAAATATTGTATTGAAAAATAGTGAAAAGTGAAGAATTTAACTTTTTAAAAATTAAAATATTGTTGAATTCAATGTAAATATACTGCTTTTGGTTTCCTTAACCATTGCCCTAAGAATACTGGTTAGCAAGACCCTTAGATTAATCATCATCTATTTATGATGAAGATGATCGAACAATTTCAACACTCTACCCTCATTAGTATTTGCAGCTTCAATATATGCCAAATCTTTAATTTATTCAACCTTTACAAGAATATTCTTAGCAGATTCAAAACTCTTGTCTATGCTTCATCTCGTTTTTCGAGTTCATAAAAGTATCTTTAATAAAATCGAAATCACCACCGAAGATATTATCAGGTTGAGTCATGACCAAGTCGCTTTCTTTAAGACATTTCACGGCACTACTCGAATTTGTGCAAGGTAGACTAACAACTGCACCGCCTCCATGATAAAACAGTCCAGTTCACCTGTTCGATTACGTATTGCACCGTAAGTAGTCGTCGAGAAATAACACCCTCAAATATGGCTTAATCGATCATTCGATTAAACCACTCTATATGGTACGTAGATCACTCGAAACCGACGGGACAAAAGGAGTAGAAGAAGAGAATGACTCGCCAGCACAAGTCAAAAAAGAGATAAGAGAAGAAAAACACAGGAAGCATCAATAGTGAATTTTAGGGTCAAGTATAAGTGAGGAGAGATCTCCATTTATAGGAGAGTTCGTAATAAAAAAAAAGGAGTGGCTTAAGGATTAAGTTAGCTTAATCTCTAAAACAAACTGCGTTTGTTTTCTCATGTGGTTATATCCGGAACCTTCCGGATACTCTGTTGGATCAGAGCAGATCGTAACAAATTTATTTGTTACAAACAAGCGTGTTCAGATTAATATTAAATTGACAAAAATTAATGATAAAATTAACAAAAATTAATTTAACATTTTCATGTGAAAAAATATATATTCTTTTTTTGAGCCAGGACGGACGACATCACCGTGCGTGTGAAATATATATAATTAGATTTTTGACCCGTGCTCCGCTCGGGTTTATTGTAAAGGCATTGACATACGAATAATAAAATGCAATATATAATTGGTAACGGTGAAAAAAATAAGTTGTAAGGTCACGTGTTTCCATTTGCAAAGCTCTAAATATGAAAATATATGATTTTTGTGTTGTGTGTGAAATTTTCACACGGTTTAGGTTTTTTTTTTTTTTGTTGAGAGAAACACGTTTAGGGCTTGGTATATATAACCAAGTTTACATGGAAATTAGGGTAGCCGAGTTTGCATGGAAATTAGAGTATTCTGTTTGTAAACGTATTAAATAAGTGTAGAAAATATTGTAAAAAAAAAAAAAAAGAGGCAATACGATAGGAATGAAATAAAGGCATGAAATTGGTTAAAAAAAAAAAGTGTACAAAATATTGTAAAAAAAAAGGTAAGAGATTAGTGCGATGAATTTTTCTAGTATTTTGTACAAAATATTGTAAAAAAAAAAAGCAAGAGGATAGCAAAAAAAAAAAAAGGTAAGAGGATAGAAATGAAATTGGTGCGATCCATTTTTTTAGTATTAAATAAGTGTACAAAATATTTCCTTACAAATGAAAGTGTACAAAAAATTGTAAAAAAAAAAATCCAAAAAAAAAGAGTAAAAAATAGAAGGCATCAAACATGATCATGATATGCTTATAGTTTCTAGAACAAATGTGCAGCATTAAATAAGTGTAGAAAATATTTCCTTAAAAAAAAAAAGGCAAGATGATAGGAATGAAATTGGTGCGATGCATTTTTTTAGATGAAATTTGTTAGTTAAATAATTGCAAACCTAAAGCAAATGAACGAGAAAAAATTAGGTTAAAATGCTGCAGCTCAATGTGCGACATTTTTAAGTGATACTAACACCAGCTCTTACCAAGGTGTTTGTTCTTTCCAATTTTTTCACTATATCTTGCTGGTGTTCCAACACTTCAATGGTGCAAAATTTTCTAATATGGACGGACTTTGACAGACTTATGTATTGAATAGAGAACTTATTTGAATCGAAAAATACAAGTCCTATTATGCAATAGATTCCATTTCAGTACAACTGGTAGCTACTAGTGATTAAAAGGAAAAGCAGAAGAGTTGTGAAAAGAAACATAAGGGAGGAAGATTCCACGAAGATTAGAGAAAATAATCTTCACAATTTTGCACACCTCCAATCTTTTTTTTTCAAGAAACCTTCTTTTATGCTATTCAACCTTCATACTTTATGTTATCTTTCTTTCTCTTTCAAGTTTCATACCCCTGCTTGGTTTGCCAATTCTTGGATAAAATTACACACTTGTTACTATTCAGATAAATTTTAAACACAAGGTTATGTTTGACTGTTTGTAAATTTAGGAACAGTTGTAAAAATGTTTCATTAAAAAATAAAAATTGAGTGCAATTTACAAAATTCTCCTTTATTTTAAATTGGTTTTAATGGGGGCAAGTGGATTTTTTTTGTACAAATAAAAATAGGGTAAATATGTTTTTGGTCCCTATAAATATACCAACTTTTCGTTTTAGTCCCTCTAAAATTTTCCTTCAACTTCTAATCCCTATAAAATTTTCAATCACTACTTTTGGTCCCTATTTTAAAGTTAATTTTAGTATTTTTGAATGAAATAAAAATATTTTCCAAAA
The DNA here is from genome assembly GCF_003473485.1 of Medicago truncatula. Taxonomy (NCBI): domain Eukaryota; kingdom Viridiplantae; phylum Streptophyta; class Magnoliopsida; order Fabales; family Fabaceae; genus Medicago; species Medicago truncatula. Next base: position 11,743,451 of record NC_053043.1, on the reverse strand, counting down.
AAAATTAGAATTTTTTAACTAAACATAAATTTAATATGAATTTTTAACTATCAAAAATATAAAAATTCATATTAAATTCATGTTCTTTTAAAAAATTCTAAATTTTTTGGGCAGAGATTCTTATAATATTATGAATTTTTCTGCAAAATTTTATTTAAAAATACGAATTCTACATATGATTTTATTTTAAAGGAGGGACCAAAAGTGAAGATTGAAAATTTTTAAGGGACTAAAAGTTGAAGGAAAATTTTAGAGGGACTAAAACGAAAAGATGATATATTTATAGGGACCAAAATCATATTTAACCCATAAAAATATGCACACTTAATAACTTCGACCTTACTATTTTTATTTTGGGCTAAGTTGACAATTACACACATGTTATTTTTGCTTATAAATATATTTTATTTCATGTAAGACAGACAATAGTACATTATTTTCGAATGTTAAGCACAGAATCATCCAAGTTATTTGATGATTTGATACATTATTGTATTTAAACAAATAAAAAAAATAGCAAATCCTCTTATTATTGAAGTATCACTTCACATGCGTGATAAACTTGAGACCTCTGATAGAGAACAAAATTATCTCCTGCATACAACTCCTTGCCCATCAATTCCACTTGTACAACTCATGCTAGGGAGACTCAAATTCTCCACCATCGCAATATCATTGTTGAATCCGTCATTACCAACAAAACGAGCTACCGAACAATCTGGGGAGAACAAGCTTGTTGTTTCATACTCTTTTCCACCTCCCATTATTGGCATTTTTGCTCCAATGTTCACACGACTCACATAGTTAGGTTTATATGTTTGGCCCAACACACCACTTACTTCATTGCTCAAAGACAAGAATTTGAACCCTAAATCAAGATGAGCAAAACAATCATCTTTGGTGATACCATAATTATGAACCCTCGAGTCTTCTTCGGTTATTGGGACAACCTTAGCAGTTATCCTAAAATTTCCTTCAACTTCAACAATAATGTTGTTTGTTGAAGTTTCCCTAACAAAGGACACGCCGGATGATTCCCATTTCGCACCTTCAGATTCGTGGAGGGTGATGGGTTCTCCGTCAAAAGAGATGGCAAGGCGATCCACAGAGTCATCCCATGTGGCTGTTTTCTGGGCACCAAGGAAGAGTTGGTGATTGTCAAAGAGAATAACAATGGATTGGACCCATGTGAAGTCTCTTTTCATGTTCTCGTTTCTTCTACCTATGAAATGAGCATTGATGTGTAGGTTTTTGTCAGAAACAAGGCAGAAGTTGTTGTCTTTCTTGCCATGGAAGTAAAAAGTGATTCCATCACCACCAATGAAACGAGGGTCTTGGCAAACAGCTCCTGGTTTGTCACACTCTGCAATTCATTGTGTTCAACATAAAATTAGATAAGTTGTTTATTTACTTTAATATGCTATTTGACATAAGAGATAAAAAAAATAAAAAATAATAAACATGAAATTTGTCTCTAGTTTTTGTCTAGAATTCAACTTTATCTAGTTATAAATATTAATAAATCATTATTGTCTAATAAGTCACTGTATTCATGCAAAAATTGATGTAATTGATTCCAAGTTTAACGCAAGGCAAGACCCTTCAATGCAAATTTTGAGATGTAAAAATATATATAAAGACTTACTACAAATTGGTTTGCAAGTGTTGCAGTCAACCTCACATCCACCTCGGCATGCATTAGGACAGGCATGTTCCATATTGTAACATTTTGGGTAGTTCTTGTTCCCACATCTAGCGGTTTTGTGCGAGGAAGAAGAAGACGAGGAGGAAGAAGAAGAAGAGGAAGAAGAGGAAGAGGAAGATGAAGGTGTAGATGATGAAGACGGCGGTGGGTTATGTGATGTAGAAGGGCTGTTAGTTGATGAAGAGGAAGATGAAGTAGCGGAAGAGGAAGAGGAAGAAGAAGCAGAAGAAGATGAAGAGGATGATGAATTAGAGGAAGAAGAAGATGGTGTAGAGGATGAAGGTGGTGAGCTGTGTGGTGTAGAAGGGCTTTGAGGTGATGATGATGATGATGAAGAAGAAGAAGAAGAAGAAGAGGAAGATGAAGATGAAGATGAAGATGAAGATGAAGAGGAAGACGAATTAGATGAAGAAGATGGAGTAGACGATGAGGGTGGTGGGTTTTTCGGTGTAGAAGGGCTTTTAGGTGATGAAGAGGAGGAAGAAGATGACGATGATGAAGAGGAAGAGGAAGAGGAAGATGATGAAGATGGTGTAGAAGATGAATTATGTTGGTTATGTGGTGGAGAAGAGCTATTAGGTGATGAGGAAGAAGAGGATGAAGAAGAAGATGATGATGAAGATGATGATGAAGGTGGGTTATGGGGAGTAGAAGGGGTAGGGTAATCATGTGAAGGAGTAGGTGTAGAAGGGGTAGGATAATCATGTGAAGGATTATTTGTGCCCCCAACACAAATAGGTTTGCAAGAGGCACACTCCACAGTACAATCATTAGGGCAAAACTTAGGGCATACATGAACCAAATTATAGCAATGTTTGTATTTCTTTATCTTGCAGCTTGCATGGCCATATTCATGATCTTTAGCAATTCCAGGAGGAGTAGCTGCTTCCACTGCCACTAGCACAAGCAAGATTGACACCAAAACTTGAACCATTATTTGAGCCATTGAAAGTATTATCTAGCTCTTTAGATTCAAATAGTTATTTGTTTTAATGAGTTTGAATAACTTGCCAAGAGCATTGCCTTTTATAGGCATGAAGAGAATCTATCATGACAACAATTGGCTAGAGTTCTCAAAATGTTCTCTTTTCTTCTTTGTGACAACATCTTTTCACACATGGTACGTTCCTTAAGGAGAGATTAAATTTTTCTGAAGTCACTTTAATTTGGCATTATTCATACAAATACAAGCATCATAAAGCTTTAGCTTTGCTTCTTTCACTTTAAAAGTGGTTATGTAATGTGTATATGTCACTTTAAAATGAAGTAAAGATATACATAGTTGCACCCACAAAAAAAGGGATGCATTTTTTTAATTTGAAATTTTGTAGCTTCAGGTTAATTCGCGGTTTTATTGAAGTGGTCTCCAAATTAGGACCTAGAGGCTGTGCCAATGACTGTATCTAAAAAAAGAGATTTTGAAGACCCGAAGTAGACATTTTTACATAAATTTTGAAGTAGACATTTTTACTTAAATTATCATATATCTACATGTAGTTTTTAGATTTTACTTTTTTTTTTAAAAAAAAAATTAGGGAGAGAGGATTATTGTCTATGATGAATAGACAATATCGTGGGAAAAATCTAAAATATATAGAAAATAAGCCTGTTTTTGGAGTAGTTAACTAAATTAATAGACCTCCAATAATATACATGTCAAATTTCACATTTACTTTCTAAGTTTTATGTTATCCTCCCTTATATCAGAAAAATTTAAGTTTTAACATCTAGAACTAACGAAAAGATGGGCACTCACGTGTCTGTCTTTCTGCTTTTTTTATTGCGTTAACGTTTGAAAATTATGAAAGGTGTTTTTTATGAACTTTTGATTTTGATCAGAAATAAAAATATAAATACCAGCCAAACTAACCATTATTATCTTTTTTTTGAACAAGCAAAAAAGAGATATATTACTAAAATCATAGGCGATTCACCCCGCACAAGGCGTGCCAAGAGTGAACCCCTCAAGAATTACAAAGTTACAATGAAACGAGTGCCTACAACAAATGGCACCGGCATAGCAAAGTAAAAGAAATTACATAGTAACACCCATACAATGAAGCGCGTAACACCACCATTCATGGTAGCTAAAAGCGAACAAAGCATTCTTTGATTTCAACCAAAGAAAAGAATTAAGCTTAACTTTATCAATGAGAGCAAAAGGATCGGAAGCCATATTTTTTAAAACACGGTCATTCCTTTCTTTCCAAATTACCCACACACAAGCAAGCCAAATTACCTTGAAGAAAGAATGTGAAGATTGTGGCATATCTGCCAAATGAGTAAACTGATTAAAATGTTCATCAATCACACCGGAGGCAACATGAGAAATGTCGAGCAACTGCCACAACAAATTCCAAATGGTACCGAAGTTGTCACATGCAGGAAAAAGGTGGTTCGCTGTCTCAGAACAACCACATCCGCCAACTCACATGATATCGTTAGGTTGAAGCACTCGCCGACGCCCCAAATTAGCCTTTGTAGGAAGACGGTCTAGAAGTAGTTGATGTAAGACTTTTGCACATCGTATTTATATTTACACGTAAGTATATTAGCATCGTCTCCACAGGGACTGACGTATACCATAAGCCATTCAACATCATTTATCATCTTAAGTTTGGTTTAAAAGTTTGTTTGTTTAAAACTATTCTAACTAATGTACATTAAAATAAATAGAGACGAGATAGGGAAATTTCTCTTGGGGTTAGAGTTCGTCAACCAAACGTTACAATTGCATTCTCATGACCACATACACGAATTCTAGCTTTTTAATCGATATTATCACAATCACTTAACAATATTATTCATGTCTAAATAATTGATGATTTTTCAACCTATTAAACGATCCAAAAGCATTAAATTCTTGATTTTAAAGTGATTATCAAAACTTAAACCCTATGTCTAGAATAAAAGCTTTGATAGATTAATATTCTAACCCTAGATTCAAAAGTACCATTCAATAACATTTCAAATCTTAAATAACCATTAAACACAAAAATGAAAACAATATCAAATTAAATAGCTAGAATCATATATTAGATGATCAAAAGATTACATAATAGCTTGTTTGATTCCACGACAAGATTCATGATTTCTCTACAAATCTTGGGAAGAATCTACTCATAACACCCTTGCTTTGTGTTTCTCTCTCTATAAATGTCATACTCTCTCTCTAAAAACCAGAAAATGTATAAAATAGTGGATGAATGCCTTAGAAGTGAGAGAAAAAGCTATTTATAGGTGGCTGCATCTGAGCAAGCTCGCTTAAGCTAGTTCAACTCGCTTAAGCAAGATCCCACGCTACCCATTGGATGACTGCCACGTAGCACCTTATCATGTTCCACTTGCTCAAGCTAGATGAACTCGCTCAATGCGAGTTTGATTTTGCAATCCTGGGACTTCCTGGAGTTTTCTCGCTTTTGGCTCACTTTCAACATGAATGCTCGCTTATGGTTCGCTTCTGGCATGAAAATCTGAGACCTTCTGCCGTTTTCTCGCTTTAAGTGAGATGAGCTCGCCTATGCGAGTTAACCTTTGCTGGGAACTCGCTCCTGGCTAGTCGAAAGCGTGTTGAGGTATTTTCATGTTAGAACTTATCTTTTGAGGTATTTTCTTAATGAGAACTATTTTATTTTCTCTTTCTTCACTCTTTTTTATAGAATGAAATGATCATATTAAAGGATCATTTCCAACTATACCAATTATAAATTGCTAGAACTTTTATATAATGAAATTTTATAGAATGATAAATCTTGGTCTTTTACATTTCTTATAGAATAGGATTATTTTTTATATAATGAAATTTCATAGAATGATAAATCTTGGTCTTTTACATTTCTTACAAAATAGGATTATTTTTTACCCACATTTTAAATTTTGTCTATATTGTTTTGTGAAAATAAAATTGTAATATTAGATGAAATTTAAAACATTGTCGAAAACATTGTTGAAAATATATTTTTTTATAGCTTTTTAACTCGATTTTAATGTTGGTAGCAAAAATATCTATTGTCTCGAAAATATCGCACCAACCGATCCAATCCAAACCACATTGGTTTAGTTTGGTTTTGTTCGAATTTTATTTTAAAATTCAACAAAGCCAAACCGCACCGCGAACACCCCTAGTTAAAATTTGTAGTTTGACTTCTAAAAGTGATGTTAGCCTTAAATGTGTTGTTAAATCCAATTTTACTAAAGTACATCCAAACATAAATCATTCTATATTCAATTAAATTTTAGTCATAATCAAATTTACATAATCAATTCACTCAAAATCAATTTTTGTCAACGCAAAACCAAACATGTAATAATGCGGGTTCAAAAGAAAGAATTTGATCTTTTTTAACCCTAGTCACGAAGTTCAAATTTCATACGAGACGATCAATTATAATGATCATTAATGTGACTTAAATTAATAATAGTCATTTATTTTTAGTTTTTTTTTTTTAAATTGGTTTTTGGTGTCAACACTCTGATACACAGAGGAAGATGGCTTGATAATTCAAAGTTTGATTAAATGGTAAATGAAATCTTATCAATAATCATTTCATCAGAAATCAAAATTAAGTGTTAACGAAGTAAATGAGCTTTAATAAAGCTCATTAACCAAGCACTTGTTTATTTATTATGTATTTGCTCACATTTATAAAATAAAAAATTAAGTTTCCTTTTACCTAAAACCCAAGTGTAGATAATAGTTAATCTGCCTGACCCAAAAAATTTGTAAATAGGTACATGTCTATTTTATTTATCCTATATAGCCATATATAGCCAACATTTTTCTACTAATTTATGTTGTTCTTCTTTCCATTTAATTTAACCTGATTAATGAGTACTACCATAACATTATATGATAGTAATTTGTTCAAATTTCATCTTTTGTAAAAGTTATTAAATAGTTTAATTTTATCTGACATATTGTTGTGTGATCCATTTAAATAGCTCATGATCTCATGTTTTTTGAAAAGGTTCTCCATGTAGAGAAATTGGTTCATAAGGTCTAGCTCACTACTGATATTAGCTTTTAGAGAGACATTCTGATTCACCATGTTTTCATTATGAGTGGATGGTGGAACCACTTCTCTTTTGGAGTTGGTAGCCTATATATGTAGAGGGCATGTTTGGTTGCCTTTGAGCGGGACTTTTTGGTTTGTTTATTGATTTCATGAATCGCATCTTTCTCATAAAGTGGATTTGGTTCATTCTTCCTTTAGTTTTTGGTCACCAAGAGGGAGGGATATTTTTTTCCTTTCGTTCTTACAGTATTGTTGTTGTTGGTGGTCTAGCAGGTGTTTTCTAGTTTTCTAGTGGGGTTTGATCCGTTATCTTTTGTTTTTGGACACTGGGAGGGATTAGGGCTTTCCATTTTGTGTTTTGAGATGTTGTTCTTTTAGCTTTTCTGATAGTGTTGCATATGTTTTTTCTTTTTGGTTGGGCTTTTGGTCACATTTGGTGTTTCTCAAACCATTTATATTCGTTCTCGTTGTCGTATATATAATATATTTATTTTGAGATTAAAAAACTAAGTTATTTCACATATTCTGTCATACCCCAAATTTGGACCATTTGAAATCTTTCTTGTCCGCATTTTATATTAGTCCAGATTCTCTTTTATGCGTTTTTTTTACCTTTTAAAACTCGTGTTTTTCGTCATTAATCATTTAAAGACTTTCATCTGGCATTTAAGTCCTCGCTTGCTTTTTTACAATATTTAAAATCACTTCATTTGAATTTTTATAAACGCATTTTATAATCCTTTTAGTCATAACAGGCAAGTCATTTTAAAATGGCTAATTGTATTTTAAAAGGCGTGTCTTTTTAATCATTTCAACCGAAATTTCGGCAGGGAGGATACTTTGAAGTACCTCATGTCAGATTTCGAAGGGACTTTTTATTTTCTTTTTTTAGGTTAGTTTGTTTATTATTATTTTATTTTTTATTTTTTAGAAAAAAAAAAAAAAAACAAAGAAATGAAAGTCACGTGAGTGACTTTCTTCCTTCCTCTTTTATTTTTTTTTTATTTTTTTTTTATTTTTATTTATTTATGTTATTCATTTTGTTTTTGTTTTATTTATTTATTTATTTATTTGTTAAAGTCTTTTTCTCCAAGTCTCAGCTGCAGGGTATTTTGGTCTTTGATCTGTACCAGAGCCAACCCTATTTTGTCACTATAAATACACTGTCCAATCATTGGGAAGAGGGTCAGAGAGAATCACTGTAGCAGCTGCAGCAATCATTCAGAAACCCTAATCTTTCATCTCTCTCAACTTTTTCAGATCAAAAATAAAAATACACAATAATCATCATGAATGTTCATAGTTGTTCATCATGAACATGAACCACAATCATTTCCAGAAACACACAATAACAACAAACACGGCAACAACACAAATCCGAACCCAACAACACAAATCCGGATCTGTATCACTACAAATCCGAATCGCATAACAACAACAAAACCTCAAATCAACCCATACAACCACACAAATCATCATCATCCAAACCAAAACAGAATCGGACCGGAAAAGGAAGGAAACAGGACCGGACCGGATTCAAAGGAGGAGGCCGAACCGGAAAAGGAAGGGAACGAAACGGACCGGATTCAAAGGAGAGAAGGAGACCGGAAAAAGAGGTAAAAATTTTCACACCTTCATTTGTAGATCTAGGATTTTTGGCGCATGTTTTCGAAATTATGAGTCCGGATTCGAGTAGAGGAAGGGAAGAGGAGTGATTTGATGTAAAAAATTTCGAAAAAAAGCAAGAAAAAAAACTCCGGCGCGGCGGCGCTCCGGCCGACCACCACGCCGGAGCAGCTCCGGCCGCCCCTCCCCCACCTTCTTCTCCGGCGAGCTTTGTAGAGAGAAGAGGGAGCTTCTCTCTCTAGGTTTTTTTTTAGAAAGAGGTTTTATGTGATTTGTGTTGTGTTTTTTTTGTTGAAACCCTTTTATAGTGCTTTCTTTTTTGGTTTGGTCTTGTGCACATATGCATACTGCAATTCAGTGCTCCATCGCGTTACAGCCCTTGGATCGGGATCATTCCTTGATCTGAGGGCTCCTGTGTATCTTGATCTCGGGTCAAGTGTGTGTTTTTTCTGCGTGAGTGTGGTGTGGTTTCTGGTTGGACCGTCAGATCGTTGATCTGACGGTCACTGTGTTTTCAGTTTAATCCCTTTGTTTCTATGTTGTTTTTGTGACCCTTGGATCGTTGGATCCAACGGCTGTGATGAACCCAGTGACTGAATCTGGACCATTGATTTAATCCAATGGTCCAGAATTAATCCTGCTGAGCCAATGTTTTATTATTTCTTATTTTTAATTGTCTTTATTTTTAAATGTTGTTTTTACATTTTTTTGACATTTTTGTGTTTAGAAAAATTCCAAAAAATATTTTTCTCACTATTTTAATTTTCTCTAATTTTAAAAATCCATTCTATTTGTTTTCTTTTATTTCATATTTTTTTTTTGTTTATTTCTTATATGATGACCTTAATTATTATTTGTCTTAATTCTTGCTTATTATTTCTTATGTCTCATTCATCATAATATTTCTTGTGATTACTAACTATTTAATTTTTTGTCTTGAATCATAGCATGCACATTTAATTTTTCCATCATTTTATTTTGTCATTGACTTAGTGTGTATAAATAGGGAATTGATGTAATTTTATTTCTTGCATTTTTATTTTGGCATAAAGGCCTTAGGATTGTATTTAGGAGTTGATGTAATAATGTAGGTAACACAAGCACCGACACATGCACCGACACTACCACATTTTATTTACCGCTTTCCGTTAGTTTTTACGACGTTACGTTAGTTTTCACCGTTAGTTTAGAAAAATCATTTTCTCAAAAAAAAATCGGATATGCGAAACTTCAAAAATCATTTTCTTAATAACATTTTCCCTTTATTTTCTTAATCAAATTCTCAATCAATTTTAATTCAACTTCAACCATTTTCAAAATTTAAAATCAATCAACCTCACTCATTTCTTTTATCTCATGCCTTGAGGCATCTTTCTCTTCTTAAAAACCATTTTCAAAAAAAATCTTAAAATCAACCTAACCCACCAAAGAAATTTTTGAGTGGAACTACGTCGGTTTTGATCCCTTTCCCAAAAAAGGGTACGTAGGCAGAGGACTTGTCCTCCCAAATCAAATAAAAACAACCAAAAACATACTTCTTCTCCCTCCATTCTTTTACTTAGATTTTTAGGTAATAATTTTTCAAGTAAGCAAATGAATTTAGCACAAGATAATCTAAGTAAGCGGTTCCTTCGGAGTACCGAAGTCGTTTAGGGTGCTTAACATCTTCCCTATTCGAAACCAACCCCCGAATCCAAAGTCTCGATAAGGGTTTTTACTCATTTTTTCCCTTCCCACGAATAAAAATTGAGAGTTCAAAGATTGACGATTCAAATCAATTAATGGTTTGATATCCGAAAATCAAGGAGCACAGAATGGCGACTTCACTGGGGATATTAGATCCTACGCGGGTTAAACCCACCTTACTTTCTTTATTTTGTGCTTTATTACTTGTTTATACTTTGTAAATATTTGCTTACATGTTTACCTTATTACGTGAGGGGTGAGAAAATAAGCTCTACACCCGAGCTCGAGGGAAATATAAGATAGGAGTGGTAAACTCATAGTGGCATACCGAGAGTATACTCGTGTCTTGACACATGTGAGATAACCACACTTAGCGGAGGAGCTTGATGTGATATATGTCGGCGTGTGTTTTCACGTTTAGACTTTATTACTCTTAAGTTTCCATTGAAGCTAAGGACCTTTAGTAACCCTTAACCCATCTTGGCCTTTTAGGATGTAGTGCGGTGGCTAACCGGGTGTTTTCTCAGAATTAGTCGATACGCGATACTACACTCAAATGAGACTTTCCTACGAACGTTGTTTGGACCGGGTGTTTTCTCGGTATCCGATAGTATTCGGAAGTGGTCAATGACTTTGGGAACCTTGGTAGAACTTTTGTTACAAGTGCAATTTAAACCATAGTCCTTACCAAATGGCGTTGTTACCCTCGACTCCAACATGTGGACTTAACATCACCATGTATTCTATGTACTTTAGCATAACCATGCATACATGCATTCATCCATAAACTACTTTTTCCATCAAAAATTGAAGGACTTACACAAGTTTTTTTGCAAATATCATGGGTATGGACCTTGTAAGAATGAACACCAAGAGATACAACTTCAAAAAAATCTTAACTAAGTTTTAACTTTTGTTAAGAACTTTTTCCTTGGTTTTGATCTTACCTTTTGCAATATCTTCACAATTTTCAAATGAAACCATGTTTACAAAATAACTTTGATTAGTCCTTCAAAAAAAAAAACATACATTTTTGCATACATATATCATGCATCATTTTGCATTCATAGTTTCTAGTCTGTATCTCACACTGTGTCTTCTCCATAAAGAGGTCAATCCAACAGTAAAGGGGCCAGATGTCGTCATCCAAGTTCGGCTCGCATATGCAGACACTCGTGCAAACAGGAAAAGTGGATCGGCTTGAGCAAGAGGTTCATGAGCTTCGTGGAGAGGTAACAACACTTAGGGCTGAGGTAGAGAAGTTAACTAGCCTTGTATCTTCATTGATGGCTACAAACGATCCACCGCTTGTCCAACAAAGGCCTCAATCACCATATCAGCCAATTTGCCCTCAAAAGCCTCGACAACAGGCTCCTCGGAAGTCTATCCCTCAGAATCAGGTTCCTCAGAAGTTCATTTCGCAAAATCAGGTCCAAAAAGCATCTCAGTGTGACCCGATTCCTGTGAAATATGCGGATTTGCTTCCCATTTTGCTTAAGAAGAACCTTGTTCAAACCCTACCACTTCCTCGGGTGCCGAATTCGCTGCCACCTTGGTATCGCCCTGACCTCAACTGTGTATTCCATCAAGGGACACCAGGTCATGACACTGAGCAGTGCTACCCTTTGAAAGAAGAAGTTCAGAAGTTGATTGAAAGTAACGTCTGGTCCTTCGATGACCAAGATATAAAATCGCTACTTCAACAACAACATCTGGCTCCTCACTTTGTTGCCGCTGTTAGGCCCATCACCAATGTTGTTCAAGATCCGGGTTATCAACCCCAGTTTCGACCAAGTCAACAACAGTATCTGGATTCTCACTCTGTTACCACTGTTTTGCCCATCATGAATGTTGTCTGCAATCCGGGTTATCAGCCCCAGTTTCAGCAATATCAACAACAGCCTCGACAACAGGTTCCAAGAATTAAATTTGATCCGATTCCAATGAAATATGGGGAGTTGTTTCCCTATTTGCTTGAGAGGAACCTTGTCCAGACTAGGCCACCTCCTCCAATACCGAAGAGATTGCCGGCTCGATGGAGACCTGATCTCTTTTGTGTTTTCCATCAAGGGGCACAAGGTCATGATGTTGAGCGCTGTTTTTCTTTAAAGATTGAAGTCCAGAAGCTGATCGAAGACGATCTCATACCTTTCGAAGAGTTTGGGTCTGAATGTGCAAGTTAACCTGCTATCGGATTTTTGGACCTTGTGTTGACATGTGGAGTGTTTAGCTACAATTGGGCCTTTGCTGATGATTATTTCTACTACTCTTTTGTTCAATTAATATGTTTGTTTATTGCTTTATGTTTTTTTAATCCTTTCGTCCCACCCGAGACGGAAGTGAACTTGTTTAGGGCTCTTTGCTTTTCGTATTTTCATCATTTAGGAAAAGGTCGCTTGATCCCGACTTTGTTTTATTTTGTGCTTTTTCTGGAAAAATGGTAATACAAAAAACAAAAACAAAAAAGAATCTTTTTTCCTTAATCATTTCCACATATCTGCATAATCATAATGTTTATATCAATAATCAAATCATGCATTAATAAACCCGTTGAACACTTTAATCATATACTCCCTCTCGACCTTGAGTTTCTTGTATCCGAGGCTGAATAAGAGGATGATGAAGAAGCTTCCACTGAGATTTCTCGCCTACTGGGGCATCTTGGCCGTCGAAGCTGCAAATATCAAAAGAGAGTGTCTAGAAGAGGACTTTCATGTACAAAGACTGGCACGAGATGCCACCATTTTCCTTGCAAGGATATTGTACTTCAAGTGAACACTTCAGCAGGGGCAACCCCCCCTCCATCCCTCAGTATACAACATAAAGGCAATGCCTCACATGAAGGTCAAAGTCCCGTCAATGGGAGTTCCAATGAAAGCTAAGCTTGATTGAAGTTAAAAGTGTTATTGCCGTATGGCGTGAACAATTGTATCAAAAGCATGATTTCAACAAGAGAAGGCTCATCCCCATGAATGTCAAGAGAGTGGCCTTGTGCTCAAAAGTTATGCTATCTGATTTAAATAAGCTCCAGGAGCAATGAATGCCTAATACAAAGCATGAGGTTAAACTTGTATGTCCTGTGAATACCGATGCAGTCAAGAAATACTTTGTTAAAATGAAAAAGCTCGATAAGTCGCAAACCGGAAAAGGCGGCTTAGGCAAAAAAAAGAGCGTCTCGATGGACTGAAAACCCAAAAGGGCGGCCCATGCAAAAGTTAGAGACATATAAAAAAAAATGATTATCCTGATAGGTTGAAACCCGCAAAGGCGATCTATGCAAAAGTTAAGGATCATGACAAAGTAACTGCATCTGGTCGGACATGACTCATATGGGGCATTTCAGCCGTCAAAAGACCTCCGACTCATGGCAAGGTAATTGCATCAAATCAGATATGATTCATCTGGGGCATCTTAGCTGTTAAAGGGCTTCCGATCTGAAGCGTCTGCAAATCAAAGACTCAAAACAGTGGAATTCAAAGTTGGTAGAGGAAACAGTGGTTATTGTGTTCAACGTACCTTTTCCATATAATTACCATTTTTCCAAACTTTTAAAATCTGTGGAACCACGCCTTTGGCAGGCCACCATTCCATTTACAATAACTTGAGCTTGTGCCCATTTATTTAAAATTCTCATTTATTCGGTTTGCAAATTTTTCTTCTATTTTTGATGTTAATACCTAAAGCAAAAAAATTCAAAAAAATCTTTTAAAAAAAAAAAAAAAAAAAAAAAAACTTTTATCATGTCTTCTGAAAAAGCATAAACAACAAGTACATCTTCTTTGAATTTATGAGTGGGTGAAACATACATCAACATCCGTCTCAAAGACAGTTAAACTCTGCAAGGTTGGCATGACCAAAAGCTGAGAGATGATCTCTGTCAAAAAAAAAAAAAAAAAAAAAAAAAAAAACTCATTAAGTCGAAAACCCGAAAGGGCGGCTTAAGCCAAGAATATGTTCCCGGTGGATTGAAAACCCGAAAGGGCGGTCCAGGCAAAAGTTAGGGATTCAAAAAATATAAAAAAAAAATGAAATGAAAAAAAAAAAATGAAATGAAAAAAAAAAACAAAGACAGAGACATCACAGTGCAAGAGGGTCAAATGGAAGAATGCACTCGGTATTGGTTTACAAATGGCAACTTCTGCCTATGGTTTGATGTATGGCGACTTCTGCCAAAACATGGGTTGGTACCTCTCTTGTGGGTTGATTGATGGCAACTTCTGCTTGTGGTTTGATTATGGGGCATTCTCCCTTCAAGTGGTTTGATTATGGGGCATTCTCCTTTCAGTGGCCTGATTAATGGTTTGTTTCCCCTACTCGTGGTTTGATATCGTGCTTTACCCCAACATTAAGTTGATTCATCTCCAGTGATATTATTTCCAATGAAGATTGCTGAGTGTTTGTACTGCGATGTCGTTCAACCTCCTATCTTACCTATCCAGTCTTGTTTGTCAGTTTCACCTGTTATATACAGTCATACGGTCCTACAAGTTTCATGCGTATATTCATACATTCATTCATATACATATACATGCATATAACATTCATGCACATCTAACGTGCATCCAAATATCATTTATAAATAAATTGCATTACCATCCAGTGTCTTATTTCAATGGTATCTCATTAAAAGTGTCATCACTAGTGTGGTTGATCCAGAGATGTCACCAATCCACAATATTTCAAATGGCACGTTCTTCATTGAACAGTTTGGAAATTCATTTTACCTCGCTTCCTCAGTATTTCAAACGACACGTTCTCCATCGAACAGTTTGAAAATACAGAAGTATGTGTCAACAGTTTGGTCCGAAACTAGCAGGTTCAACGAAGGAGCAGTAGTCATTGCAAAAAAAAAAAAAAAAAAAAAAAATACCTCCCTGGTGGATCCAAAATCCGAAAGGACGATCCAGGCAAAAGTTAGGGATTTCAAAAATATATACAAAAGGCAATGACTATTCAAGCATGACAATACGGTGTTGCATTGGTGAAATGGCGACTTCTTCCCCGGTTTGTGAGGACTTACCCCAGCAGTATGTTTAAGGGTTGTACCCCAACAATGGTTGATTCATCCCCCGTGACTTTATCCCCAATGAAGGTTTCGAGCGTTCGTACAGTGATGCCGGGCCATTCTCCTTGTAGACCTACCCAGTCCTGTCTCAACAATCTTACCATTACACCGTCATATGAGTCTCATACATATTCATTCATGCATGCATACATAGCACGCATATAAATATCATTCATACATAGTTGCATTTTTGCCCAATTTTTTGCTTCACTATCCTCAGATACCACACCCAGTGTGTCTAACTCCAAAATGTCATCAAGTCAAACATGTTCCAAAGTGGCAGGTCTCACCAGTAATCAGTCTATACATACATACAATTCCCCTTTAGCTTCATACAAATTCTTTTTCCCCTAAGCTTTACCCTTATCAAGTTACTCCTCATTGATACCAAGCTCTACATTGTCTTTATTTTCACCGGAGGCTTTGCTTTTAGCAAATGCTAATGGTCCGTCTTGCCTTTATCTTTTACCGTGTGTTTGCTATCCCACAATGTTAGCAAACCCTGTCGGTCCGTCTTGTCTTTACTTTCACCGGAGGCTTTGCTTTTAGCAAATGCTAATGGTCCGTCTTGCCTTTATCTTTTACCGTGTGTTTGCTATCCCACGATGTTAGCAAACCCTGTCGGTCCGTCTTGTCTCTACTTTCGCCACTCGTCGGCCAATCATGTCTTTACTTTCGCCACTCGTCGGCAAATCATGTCTTTACTTTCGCCACTCGTCGGCCAATCATGTCTTTACTTTCGCCACTCGTCGGCCAATCATGTCTTTACTTTCGCCACTCGTCGGCAAATCATGTCTTTACTTTCGCCACTCGTCGGCTAATCATGTCTTTACTTTCGCCACTCGTCGGCTAATCATGTCTTTACTTTCGCCACTCGTCGGCTAATCATGTCTTTACTTTCGCCACTCGTCGGCTAATCATGTCTTTATTTTCGCCACTCGTCGGCTAATCATGTCTTTACCTATCATTTATTTCCCCAGTGATACCTATCCATTTGTCTCCCAGTCAGTCTTTGCATCATCTTTACCTTCATGCTTATATCATATTCAGTCATATTATCACATTCATCAGCATCACATCTCTGGCGTTTCAAACGGTCCAAAATTGGCGTTTTTATATATTTAAGTCTCCTCGACCCTTTGGTTTAAAAGTTTCCCTTTTAAAACCTTCGAGACGAAGAAACTTAAATAGGGGCATCTGTCATACCCCAAATTTGGACCATTTGAAATCTTTCTTGTCCGCATTTTATATTAGTCCAGATTCTCTTTTATGCGTTTTTTTTACCTTTTAAAACTCGTGTTTTTCGTCATTAATCATTTAAAGACTTTCATCTGGCATTTAAGTCCTCGCTTGCTTTTTTACAATATTTAAAATCACTTCATTTGAATTTTTATAAACGCATTTTATAATCCTTTTAGTCATAACAGGCAAGTCATTTTAAAATGGCTAATTGTATTTTAAAAGGCGTGTCTTTTTAATCATTTCAACCGAAATTTCGGCAGGGAGGATACTTTGAAGTACCTCATGTCAGATTTCGAAGGGACTTTTTATTTTCTTTTTTTAGGTTAGTTTGTTTATTATTATTTTATTTTTTATTTTTTAGAAAAAAAAAAAAAAACAAAGAAATGAAAGTCACGTGAGTGACTTTCTTCCTTCCTCTTTTTTTTTTTTTTTTTTTTTTATTTATTTATTTATGTTATTCATTTTGTTTTTGTTTTATTTATTTATTTATTTATTTGTTAAAGTCTTTTTCTCCAAGTCTCAGCTGCAGGGTATTTTGTTCTGTACCAGAGCCAACCCTATTTTGTCACTATAAATACACTGTCCAATCATTGGGAAGAGGGTCAGAGAGAATCACTGTAGCAGCTTCAGCAATCATTCAGAAACCCTAATCT
This sequence comes from Medicago truncatula, assembly GCF_003473485.1. NCBI lineage: Eukaryota > Viridiplantae > Streptophyta > Magnoliopsida > Fabales > Fabaceae > Medicago > Medicago truncatula. The sequence goes on along the minus strand of NC_053043.1, from coordinate 11,726,459 downwards.
TTCATCTCTCTCAACTTTTTCAGATCAAAAATAAAAATACACAATAATCATTGTTATACCCTGTTTTTTGGACCTAAAAATACTGGGCCCAATTTCATTTCAAACTTTGTCAATTATCAAATTTCAACTGCACAGTTCAAATTGTCTCTGCCTCGCAGTATTTTCAACCACAATTTTACCTATGTTTTTCTTGCATAAAACCTTTTGAAATGTCTTTACTTGTCTTGTAAGTCATTCAAAAGTGTCTCTGAATCATTACATTGCTTTTTCTACAATTTATTTCAAAATTTGCAAAAAGTCATACAGAAGGGTATTTTGGTCATTTCCTGCAGTGGGACCCATTTTCATCCTTGTGACTGTCTCTGAGTCTTTTCAGATGTTTTTTTTACAATTCATCAATAAACCCTGTTTAAATTCATTTCAAACTTGCATCTGGGTGAGTGTCAGAGTCAATTTGAGTTGGTCCAGGTCATTTTTAGCCCCAGGGGCATTTTGATCATTTCACACGAAATTTTGGCATAGAGAGGTTACTTTGAAGTACCTCATTTAAGCCATTGGTTCGTTTTAGTCCGTTTCGTCAATTTTTTTTTTTTTTTTTTTTTGTTTCGCTTTACGTTTTATCAAATTTGTTTTTAGTCCAATTTTATTTTTTAAATTACATTTTAGTCCAAAAAACATTTTAAAATTGCATTTTTCGTTCTAAAAAATTTTTTGCTGTTCAGTCCTTTTATTACTTTGCAGAAACGCCCCAAAGGGCATTTTGGTCCAAATTTTCGTATTAGTCCAGTCCCTAGTCCAGGTGTCTTTTTTTTATTGGTTCAGGTACACATGGCAGCATATAAAAGGGAAACAGTGTCAGATTTTTTCAAAAAAAAAAGAGATTCCATTCACACAGTGCCACATCACAAACAGATCAAAACTTTCTCTCTCCATTCTGTTAGATCAAAGAAAACAGATTCACCAAGAACACAAGAACCAAAAAACCGAAAATTCATCAGAAATTCTCAGAGATTCGTGTACGAATCTTCATCATCGAATCGATTCCACCGCAATACAAAGCGCGAATTCCTCACCGGAAGTGAAGAACTCAAGCACCGATCACGGTGGGAGAAGAAGAAGGCAAACCGGATCTGCACAGAGGAAGGAGAAGAAGACAGAACCAAAGCAACACGCAAGCAAGCAACACGCAAGCAAACGCGCACGCAAGCAACGCGCACGCAAGCAACGCGCACGCAAGCAACGCGCACGCAACAAGAACGTGAAGAGCGTGAAGAACGCGAAGAACACGAAGCAGCAACGCCAAGCCAAGAGTCACCGCGACCGTGAGGTAACCGCCGTCGTTCTCCCTCTTTCCCCTTCCGTTTTCTCAAGTTTTTTCGTCAAGGTTCAAGTTTAGATCTACTCCGATTCAAAGCTCTTTTGAAAAATCTAAACTCGGATTCGAGTAATACGTAAAAAAGGATGTTTAAAAACGTAAAAAAAATTTGAATCGGAGCAGTTTCGAACTCCGGCGCGGAGGTGCCACCGCCGTCCTCCGCGCCGGAAAAGCCATGCCAACCGGAGAAGATGACCGGAAAGTTAGAGAGAAGGTGGAGCTTCTCTCTCTAAAAGAGAGAAGAAAGAGAAGGAGGAGTAACAAATGAGAAAAAAACCGGATTTCACATATATATATAGAGATTTAAACCGGTCCGGTTTATTTTCGGTTTTACTCCCTCGTTCTCAGCCTTCAGATCAATCTAACGCTTCCTGTGCTTCCAGGCCTTCTGATTTTGGTTTGGGCCTATTATTTTCAATTGTTGCTGTTTTTTTTGCTATCTACACCATGTTTCTTTGCTGTTTGAACCTCTGCATGCTTAAATTTGCTCTAAAAATCTCCAAAAATTATCACATATTTCTTGATGAATTTTCATGCCTTTTTGATACTTCTCAATGGTTTTAAAATGATAAAAGAGAGTATGTGATATTTCTTGGTTAATTAGAGTGCTTAGGCATAATTTTGTGCATTTTAGTAGTATATTTCTCATGAAAACGTTGGCATGCGATATGAGTTCTTAAAATGCAATTTTTGTGATGAATTATCACTGGTTATGGGTGCAAATTGCTGCTTGTGTATAGTGTTTTTTACTTCCCTCTTTGCTTTGCAATTAACATGCACTTTTACTAGTTAATGAAGTGCCAAAATATTGTGAAAGTGCGCTATAAATTCTAGCACAAAATGTGTCCTATTTTCCCTCATTTCGACACCAAACAAGACCTCTAAAATTTGTCATAATGAAGGAATTAGGGGTCATGCATGTACTAGAATTCTATAACCACTTTCATGCACACTTTGTCACTTTATTAGTCTCTTTTATGTCCTTTCTCTTAATATTTTTTGTGCACTCCTTTTACTCTATGCTTTATTTTACTAACTATTTCATCTCATGTGCCATACATTTCATAGCATTTCACTACCTCCTCCACTTTCTCTAGCTTAGCATTTATGTTTACAAGTTTTAATTCATTTAGAGGTGTAATTTGTTATCATTGGTTTGTAGCTTGGCAAAGGGGCCATAGAATGTATTTAGGCAATTTTTGTAATATGGACCATGGACACTATGACGCACCGGCACGCACACACTCACCCTAGATGTATGCTTAGGATTGTATGCATAGATGTATGGCTAGGATTGCATGATTAGATGAACGCTTAGTTTCGAACACTTAGATAAAATCCAATTTTTTCCAAAAAATATGCAAATAAATTCACTTCAAATATTTTTATAAAAAATGGAGTCAAAACTCCCATAACTTTTCCCTTTTATTTTCTTAAGTAAAATTTCTAACAAATCTTAACTATACTTGGACTTCATTTTGAAAAAGCTAACTCCACCTCACTTTTTTCCAAATCTCATGCCCTTGAGGCTTCTCATCTCTATTCTTCAAAATCTCTTTTCAAACTTAAAATCAACCAACAAAAACAAAAACCATTTTTGAGCAAGAACTACGCCGGTTTTGATCCCGTAAAACGGTACGTAGGCAATGAGTCAAAACTCATCCAAGCCGAAATAAAATCAAATTCTACTTCTTCTCACCCCCATTCTTCACTAATCATACCTTCCTTTTTACAAAAATAAGCAATAAAACTAAAGCGTAGAAATAAACTTAGGAGAGCGGTTCTTATGGAATACCATAATCGCTCCGGGTGCCTAACACCTTCCCGTAGCGAAAACGACCCCCGAATTCGGAAACTCAAGGGTTTTTCTCCTTTTACCCTTCCCAAGAAAAAAGAGAGATATCAACGGTCAAAAGGTTCAAGTCCAATTAATGGCTTGGCACCCAAAAACCATGATAACAGAAATGGCGACTTCACTGGGGACCTTTTTTTAGCGGGTCGCGCCTAGTTTTCCTTAGTTTATATTTACGCTTTGTTTTATTACTTACATGTGAATACTTGTTTATTTTCATTTAACGTGTGGGGTGAGAATATCAAAAGTCCTATACCCGGGCTGAGTGAACTTATGTTTAGGTAGAGATATAATCGACAATTCGATCTGGGGGTTGCCTCGTGTATTGGATTATGCGATCAATCTCACATAGCTGAGGCATTTTGAAGGTGATATTGTCGGCGTATGTTGTCATGCTTAGGCACTTCACTTTCAATTGTTCGACGAAGCTATGAACCGTAGTTACCAAACCCATCCTAGCCTTTTTAGGACGTAGTGCGGTGGCTAAATTGAGTGTTGTCTCAAACTTTAGTCGTCACGCGATACTACACTCAAACTAGACCTTCTCACAAATAATCATGGAACGGGTGTCGTCCTGTACTACCATGATATATGTGAGAGAGGTTGCAGTTTGGGAACTGTGTTAGAACCTTGGTTACTACTATCCAAAGCCTTAGTTCACCGGACGCCGTGTCCATCCGTTACTTTGAATCTCAACCCACCTTGTCCTTTGTAAACTAAACAACACAATCATGCATACATACATTCATGCATAAACATTTTTCATGCATTCATCGAAGGGTTTAAACAAATGGAAATTTTTGTAAATAATCACAGGTATGAAGAAGACTAAGTGCTACAAGTTCAAGGAAGTGGATTTGGTTAGTTTGAGAGAGTTGGCACTCAAAGTCAAGAGTCAAACAGGGTTCCGACTCCGGTATGGGGGATTGCTTACTTTGCTCCGAACCGATGTGGACGAGAAGCTAGTGCACACTCTAGTACAGTTTTATGATCCGAGCTTCCGCTGCTTCACTTTCCCGGACTTCCAGTTGGTTCCTACTCTCGAGGCTTACTCCAATCTAGTGGGTTTACCTATAGCCGAGAAGACGCCTTTCACCGGTCCCGGGACTTCTCTTACTCCTCTGGTTATTGCTAAGGATCTCTACCTCAAGACTTCCGACGTCTCCAACCATCTTATTACCAAGTCTCACATCCGGGGTTTCACTTCGAAGTATCTTCTTGATCAGGCTAATCTCGGTACTACTCGTCAGGATACACTCGAGGCTATTCTTGCTTTGCTTATCTACGGGCTCATTCTCTTTCCGAACCTCGACAACTTCGTGGACATGAATGCTATCGAGATTTTTCATTCCAAGAACCCGGTTCCTACTTTGCTAGCAGATACTTACCATGCCATTCATGACAGGACTCTCAAGGGCCGGGGATATATTCTTTGCTGCACGTCTCTTTTGTATAGGTGGTTTATTTCGCACCTTCCGAGTTCCTTCCATGACAACTCGGAGAACTGGTCCTACTCGCAGCGGATTATGGCCCTTACTCCTAATGAGGTCGTTTGGCTCACTCCGGCCGCTCAGGTGAAGGAAATCATTATGGGTTGTGGAGACTTTCTCAATGTACCTCTTCTTGGTACCCGTGGGGGAATCAACTACAACCCCGAACTTGCTATGAGACAGTTTGGTTTCCCTATGAAGTCGAAGCCCATCAATCTTGCTACATCTCCAGAGTTCTTCTTCTACACGAATGCTCCTACCGGACAAAGGAAAGCTTTCATGGATGCTTGGTCCAAGGTTCGAAGGAAGAGTGTGAAGCATCTAGGTGTGAGATCCGGTGTTGCTCATGAGGCCTATACTCAGTGGGTGATAGATCGAGCTTAGGAGATTGGTATGCCTTATCCAGCTATGAGATACGTGTCTTCATCTACTCCATCTATGCCTCTACCTTTGCTCCCCGCGACTCAGGATATGTATCAGGAGCATCTAGCTATGGAGAGTCGTGAGAAGCAAGTATGGAAAGCTCGGTACGATCAAGCTGAGAATCTAATCATGACTTTGGATGGTAGAGATGAGCAGAAGACTCATGAGAATCTGATGTTGAAGAAGGAACTAGCTAAAGCCCGGAGGGAATTGGAAGAGAAAGACGAGCTGCTTATGAGGGATTCCAAGAGAGCCAGAGGACGACGAGACTTCTTTGACAGATACTGTGATTCAGATTCCGAGTCCGATGGCGCTCCGACTACTTCCTATGCTTGAGGGCTTCATTTGTTTATCTTGTTGAAATTTCAAAAGTCTTCCTTTTGAAAATGCTATGTAGTTTTGTTTATTTGCAAGATTTCTAATTTGCTTAAAAATCCTTCGATGGAAAAAAAAAGAAGTCTTTCGCATTTGCATTTGCATATCATGCATCATATGCATCATGCATTGGTCACAAAGGCTTCCAAGTGCTCACTATCTCCTGGTTTCTCTGCCTCAGTGTGAAAAGTGGCTCGTGCTCAGAGAGTTTACGAACCTGATAGAATTGATCGAACCAGAGAATACAGAAGAAAGAAAAGGGCTATGGAAGAAGAGAACGCTCAGCTTCGCACCGAGTTAGCCTCTCTAAAGGAGGAATTGGCTAAAGCTAATGACGTCATGACTGCTCTACTAGCTGCTCAAGAGCAATCAGCTACAGCTATCCCTACAACCACAGCTGCACCAGTAACTACAAGCGTGCTCCCTACCACTTCTGCAGACAATCGCTTTACTATGCCAGTGGGGTTTCCGTATGGGCTTCCACCGTTCTTCACTCCCGTTGCTACAGCAGGCACCTCAGGCACTGCTAACAATGTTCTGATCCCTGCAACAAATGCTGCCTCTATCAATGCCACTTTGCCACAAACAACAGCTGCTGTCACTGAGTCACTGGTACATACTCTGCCTCAAGGTATTAACATCAACACACAGCACGGAAGCATCCCCGTAACCAAGACTATGGAAGAGATGATGGAGGAACTTGCTAAAGAACTCCGTCACGAGATCCAGGCCAATCGAGGGAATGCAGACTCTGTCAAAACTCGAGACCTTTGCTTAGTGTCAAAAGTGGATGTTCCTAAAAAGTTCAAGATTCCGGACTTCGACCGGTACAACGGGCTAACTTGTCCTCAAAATCACATCATCAAATACGTCCGGAAGATGGGCAATTACAAAGACAATGATTCCCTTATGATCCACTGTTTTCAGGATAGTCTGATGGAGGATGCTGCAGAGTGGTATACTAGTTTGAGCAAGAATGACATCCATACCTTTGATGAATTAGCCACCGCTTTCAAGAGCCATTATGGGTTTAACACTCGACTGAGGCCAAATAGGGAGTTTCTCAGGTCCCTATCTCAGAAGAAGGAGGAAAGTTTCCGTGAATATGCGCAAAGGTGGAGAGGGGCGGCTGCCCGTATCACTCCTGCTTTAGATGAAGAAGAAATGACCCAGACATTCTTAAAGACCTTGAAGAAAGATTATGTTGAGAGGATGATCATCGCTGCCCCGAACAACTTTTCGGAGATGGTCACCATGGGAACCCGTCTTGAGGAAGCCGTCAGGGATGGAATCATTGTGTTTGAGAAAGCTGAATCTTCTGCGAGTGCGTTGAAGAGGTATGGTAATGGACACCACAAGAAGAAAGAAGCGGAAGTGGGGATGGTGTCAGCAGGAGCCGGTCAATCCATGGCTACCGTTGCTCCTATCAATGCAGCTCAAATGCCTCCGTCATACCCATATATGCCGTATTCTCAGCATCCTTTCTTCCCGCCATTTTATCATCAGTACCCTCTGCCACCGGGTCAACCTCAAGTACCCGTCAATGCAATTGCCCAACAGATGAAACAACAGATGCCGGTTCAACAACAACAACAACAAAATCAGCAAGCTAGACCTACTTTCCCTCCGATACCGATGTTATATGCTGAGTTGCTTCCAACTTTACTCCAGAGAGGGCATTGTACAACTAGACAGGGCAAGCCCCCACCTGATCCGTTGCCTCCAAGGTTCAGGTCTGATCTCAAATGTGATTTTCATCAGGGTGCCTTAGGTCATGATGTTGAGGGGTGTTATGCTTTGAAGTACATCGTGAAGAAGCTTGTTGATCAAGGGAAGCTGACTTTTGAGAATAATGTTCCACATGTCCTCGATAATCCTCTTCCAAATCATGCCGCTGTGAATATGATCGAAGTGTGCGAGGAAGCTCCTAGACTTGATGTCCGCAACGTCGCAACTCCTCTGGTACCTCTACACATCAAGCTGTGCAAAGCTTCTCTGTTCAGCCATGATCATGCCAAGTGTCTGGGATGCCTCCGTGATCCTTTGGGTTGTTATACTGTTCAAGACGACATCCAAAGCTTGATGAATGATAATCTTCTGACTGTCGGTGATGTTTGCGTGATAGTGCCAGTTTTTCACGATCCGCCTGTCAAAAGTGTACCTTTGAAGAAGAATGCTGAGCCTTTGGTCATAAGGTTGCCAGGACCAATTCCTTATGTCTCGGACAAGGCTGTTCCATACAAATACAATGCTACCATGATAGAAAATGGAGTAGAGGTGCCTCTAGCCTCCTTTGCCACAGTAAGCAATATCGCCGAAGGGACTTCTGCAGCGCTAAGAAGCGGGAAGGCTCGTCCGCCGTTATTTCAGAAGAAGGTAGCTACACCGACCATTCCACCAGTTGAAGAAGCAACTCCAACCGTTGTTTCACCCATTGCTACAGATGTGAACCAGTCAGGCAAATCTATAGAGGATTCGAATTTAGATGAGATTCTGAGGATAATAAAGAGGAGCGACTACAAGATCGTTGATCAATTGCTGCAGACTCCTTCGAAGATATCTGTCTTGTCATTACTCTTAAGCTCTGAGGCTCACAGGAATACCTTGTTGAAAGTGCTGGAGCAGGCTTATGTTGACCACGAAGTTACGATAGATCGTTTCGGTGGCATAGTGGGAAATATTACTGCTTGTAACAACCTCTGGTTTAGTGAAGAAGAGTTGCCGGAAGTGGGAAAGAGTCACAATCTGGCTTTACACATCTCGGTGAATTGCAAATCAGACATGATATCAAATGTGTTGGTGGATACCGGTTCCTCCCTCAATGTAATGCCCAAGACAACTCTAGATCAGTTGAGCTACCGTGGGACCCCTTTGAGGAGAAGTACTTTCTTGGTCAAAGCTTTTGACGGATCTCGAAAGAATGTGCTGGGGGAGATAGACTTGCCGATAACCATTGGCCCTGAGAATTTCTTGGTTACCTTCCAAGTGATGGACATTAATGCATCCTACAGTTGTCTGCTGGGAAGACCGTGGATACACGATGCGGGTGCGGTAACCTCCACTTTACATCAGAAGTTGAAGTTCATAAGGAATGGAAAGCTTGTTACCGTTCATGGTGAAGAGGCATACCTAGTCAGCCAGCTGTCTTCCTTTTCTTGTATTGAAGCAGGGTCTGCTGAAGGGACTGCTTTCCAAGGTTTGACCATTGAAGGTGCGGAGCCTAAAAAAGCTGGGGCTGCTATGGCTTCATTGAAAGATGCTCAGAAGGTTATTCAGGACGGTCAGACTGCCGGTTGGGGCAAGGTGATACAGCTCTGTGAGAACAAGCGTAAAGAAGGTCTCGGGTTCTCCCCGTCATCAAAGGTTTCCTCAGGAGTCTTCCACAGTGCTGGGTTTGTTAATGCTATCTCTGAAGAAGCAAATGGATCTGGTCTCAGGCCTGCATTTGTTACACCAGGAGGCATTGCGAGAGATTGGGATGCCATTGACATTCCTTCAATCATGCATGTTTCCGAGTAATGTGTCTTGTTGCTTTAGCGCTTTGTTTTCAAAAATAACAATCCTCTCGCTCTGCCCAAAGCGAGAGTGATATTTTCTGTAAGGGCGTGTTTGTTTCGGCATTGCCGTTGATGAATAAAAATTGTCGTTTCTTTCACGACTGCTTTTTTTTAGTGCCTTTTTCTTGGAAAAATGGTAATGCCAGAAAAAAACCAAAACGTCTGTATTTTCTTATTAATTTCAAAAATCTGCATGAAAAAAAAAAAACTCTTTCTAAAAATCATCCAATCATTATATGCAGGTTGAACCATAATAAACCCGTTGAACACAGTAATCCTACGGTTCCTCCAAACTTTGAATTCCCGGTATATGAAGCCGAAGATGAGGAGGGTGATGACATACCATATGAGATCACTCGGTTACTTGAGCAAGAAAAGAAAGCCATTCAACCTCATCAGGAAGAGATTGAGCTTATCAACATAGGTACCGAGGAGAACAAGCGGGAAATCAAGATCGGTGCTGCTCTAGGGGAAGAGGTTAAAAGTAAGATCATCCAGCTCCTCCGGGAATATCCGGATATTTTCGCATGGTCGTATGAAGATATGCCAGGTCTAGACCCTATGATTGTGGAGCATCGGATCCCCACCAAGCCTGAATGTCCTCCCGTCAGGCAGAAGTTGAGAAGGACTCATCCAGATATGGCTCTCAAGATCAAGAGCGAAGTTCAAAAGCAGATTGACGCGGGTTTCCTCATGACAGTTGAGTACCCTGAATGGGTTGCTAATATTGTGCCTGTGCCAAAGAAGGATGGTAAAGTCCGGATGTGTGTTGACTTCAGAGACTTGAACAAAGCCAGTCCAAAAGACAACTTTCCGTTACCTCATATTGATGTGCTTGTTGATAACACTGCTCAGTCTAAGGTGTTCTCCTTCATGGACGGTTTCTCCGGTTACAATCAGATCAAGATGTCTCCTGAAGATAGAGAAAAGACGTCTTTTATCACTCCATGGGGTACCTTCTGCTACAAAGTGATGCCGTTCGGCCTAATCAATGCTGGTGCTACCTACCAAAGGGGAATGACTACTCTGTTTCATGACATGATTCACAAAGAAGTCGAAGTATATGTGGACGACATGATTGTGAAATCAACAGATGAGGAGCAGCATGTTGAATATTTGGCAAAGATGTTTGAAAGGTTGAGAAAATACAAGCTTCGATTGAATCCCAACAAATGTACATTCGGCGTCAGATCCGGGAAGTTATTAGGCTTCATTGTCAGCCAAAAGGGCATTGAAGTCGATCCTGATAAAGTCCGGGCCATCCGAGAAATGCCAGCTCCACAGACAGAGAAGCAAGTCAGAGGCTTCCTCGGACGTTTGAATTACATCTCCCGATTCATATCTCACATGACCGCAACCTGCGGGCCGATCTTCAAGCTACTCAGGAAGAATCAGCCTATTGTATGGAATGATGAATGCCAAGAAGCTTTTGATAGCATCAAGAATTACCTGCTGGAACCACCTATCCTTGTCCCACCCGTGGAAGGAAGGCCTTTGATTATGTATTTGGCAGTGTTTGATGAATCCATGGGATGTTTACTTGGTCAACAAGATGAAACTGGGAAGAAAGAGCATGCTATCTACTATCTGAGCAAGAAGTTCACCGATTGTGAAACTCGGTATACAATGCTTGAGAAGACTTGTTGTGCTTTAGCTTGGGCTGCCAAACGCCTGCGTCATTATTTGGTGAATCATACAACTTGGTTGATATCCAGAATGGATCCGATCAAGTATATCTTTGAGAAAGCTGCTGTTACTGGAAAGATTGCACGCTGGCAGATGCTTTTGTCTGAATATGATATTGTGTTCAAAACTCAAAAGGCAATCAAAGGTAGCATTCTTGCCGATCATCTTGCTTACCAACCTCTTGATGATTATCAACCAATTGAGTTCGACTTCCCCGATGAAGAGATCATGTATTTGAAATCCAAAGACTGCGACGAACCGTTGATTAATGAAGGTCCAGATCCCAATAGCAAGTGGGGTTTAGTCTTTGATGGTGCTGTCAATGCTTATGGTAAAGGAATTGGGGCAGTCATTGTATCCCCACAGGGGCATCACATTCCTTTTACCGCCCGAATTTTGTTCGAATGTACAAACAATATGGCCGAGTATGAAGCATGTATCTTTGGGATCGAGGAAGCAATTGACATGAGAATCAAACACCTCGATATCTATGGAGATTCTGCGCTCGTCATCAATCAGATAAAGGGTGAATGGGAGACCCACCATGCTAAGTTGATTCCTTATCGTGATTATGCGAGACGTCTGCTGACATATTTTACAAAGGTTGAGCTGCACCATATTCCTCGTGATGAGAACCAAATGGCTGATGCTCTTGCTACTCTGTCCTCCATGTTTCGAGTAAACCATTGGAATGATGTGCCAGTGATCAAAGTGCAACGCCTCGAAAGACCTGCGCATGTGTTTGCTATTGGGGATGTGATCGATCAGGCTGGTGAAAATGTGGTTGACTATAGACCCTGGTATTATGACATCAAACAGTTCTTGCTGAGCCGTGAGTATCCGCCAGGTGCTTCCAAACAAGATAAGAAGACCCTGAGAAGATTGGCCAGTAGATTCCTGTTAGATGGAGATATTCTGTACAAGAGAAACTATGACATGGTATTGTTAAGATGTGTTGATGAACATGAAGCAGAGCAGTTAATGCATGACGTACATGACGGTACCTTCGGGACCCATGCTACAGGGCATACTATGTCAAGGAAGTTGTTACGAGCAGGTTACTACTGGATGGCCATGGAGCATGATTGCTACCAGTACGCCAGAAAATGCCACAAATGTCAAATCTATGCTGATAAGATTCATGTGCCTCCACACGCTCTCAATATTATGTCATCCCCATGGCCGTTCTCAATGTGGGGCATCGACATGATTGGAAGAATTGAACCGAAGGCTTCAAATGGTCATCGTTTCATCTTAGTGGCAATTGACTACTTCACCAAATGGGTTGAAGCAGCATCTTATACCAATGTGACCAAGCAAGTGGTAGCCAAGTTCATCAAGAACAACATCATCTGTCGATATGGTGTTCCCAGCAAGATTATTACTGACAATGGTACCAACCTGAACAACAATGTGGTGCAAGCTCTTTGTGAAGAATTCAAAATTGAGCATCATAACTCTTCTCCCTATAGACCTCAGATGAATGGTGCAGTTGAGGCCGCCAACAAGAATATCAAGAGAATTGTCCAGAAGATGGTAACCACTTACAAGGACTGGCATGAGATGTTACCCTATGCTCTGCATGGCTACCGTACTACAGTGCGCAGTTCGACCGGGGCAACCCCTTTCTCTCTTGTATATGGTATGGAAGCAGTTCTTCCTTTGGAAGTGGAGATCCCATCCCTCCGTGTGATCATGGAAGCAAAGTTATCTGAGGCTGAATGGTGCCAAAGCCGGTACGATCAGTTGAATTTGATTGAGGAAAAACGTATGGATGCCATGGCTCGTGGACAGTCATATCAAGCAAAAATGAAGACTGCTTTTGACAAGAAAGTCCATCCTCGAGAATTCAAGGTAGGGGAACTTGTATTGAAAAGGAGGATAAGCCAGCAACCCGACCCAAGGGGCAAGTGGACGCCTAACTACGAAGGTCCTTATGTTGTCAAGAAGGCCTTCTCCGGTGGTGCTTTAATCCTTACACACATGGATGATGTAGAACTTCCAAATCCAGTGAATGCCGATATAGTCAAGAAATACTTTGCCTAGAAATGTGAAAAGAACAGCGTGGTAGGTCGAAAACCCGAAAGGGCGGCCTAGGCAAAAATGCGCTTCCCGGTGGATCGAAAACCCGAAAGGGCGGTCCAGGCAAAAATAAGGGACAAAAAAAATATATATGAAAAAGCTCGCTGAGATTGCATGCAACTCAGGCAAGAATGAGCGTCTCGATGAGCCGAAAACCCGGAAGGGCGGTTCATGCAAGAATGAGATTGAAACAAAAGGCAAGTAACTATATCTGGCCAACCACCGTCTCCCTTGGGGCATCTGCAGCTGTTAATGACCATCTTCATCTGAAGCTTCTGTACTTGTGAATTCAAAGTTTTTGGGAAATGTAATGATTACTGTGTTCAATGTACCACCAACCAATAAAATTACCATTTTCCAAGCTTTGTGAATCCGTGGAGTCACGCCTTCGGCTGACCACCACTCTTATACATCAATTTGAGCCTGTGCTTTTGTTTAAAACTCTATTTTCTTTTATTTTCAAAGCTATATACAAAAACATTTTCTTTCTATTTTGATAATGACAATGCTTGAAATAAACATTTTTGAAAATTGAAAACTCTTTGTCTATTTTGAAAAACAAACCTGAGCAACAGGGTACATTCAAATGAACATGCATGAGCGAGTGTGTGTTGGTGTCTATTTCAATATATGTTACAAGCAGGTTCTCCTCCAGGATAGTCTGTGGTCAATGGCAAGAATGAAAAAACAGAATGAAAATGCATGAAAATGAATGAGCTCGCTAAGGTGAAAACCCGAAAGGGCGGCTTAGGCAAAAATGAGCACCCCGCTGGATTGACAACCCGAAAGGGCAGTTCAGGCAAAAATGGGGCATTGAAAAGAATTTATTTCCCCGGTGGGTCGAAAACCCGAAAGGGCGATCCAAGCAAAAATGGGATGCAAAAAATGATGAATGAAAATTGAGAATATAACATGCAAAAAGCATTGACCACAGATGCAATGTCTACGACTTACCCAGCACTGAAATGCCTAGCACAACGGCGTTTTCCCCGGTGGAGTCTCTCAAGATTCTATCCCCAGCAAGTTGCATACCTACCTGCCCTCAGCCATGGTTCCGACACGTCTCCCAACGACGTCATCTCCAAAGAGGATTTCCAAGAATGTGTAATATAGCACGAGCCACTACGTGCCCAATACTCCAATGTCTTGTCTTCCCCGTGAAGTCGTGCCTACAAAATGCCAATAGTCATGCATTACAAGCATTCATACATGCATAATCATACATATTACGTACCCATGCATTTAGTGAATCTGTTATATCATCCATGCATATTGCATTTCCAATGTCAACATCAGTCTCAATTCAATATTCATGTCAGGTTCTCTGTCAAAACCTTGTGAGCCAATAATATCGATCAATTTCTGCCTTTCAATACAAATCGACGTCAAGTCAATCTCAGTTTATATTTTGTCAACAAACCAACCCCCAGTGAATATGTTTCTGTTTGGTCAAGTGGCTAGTTCAAGTCCAAGAACAGCTTGTACCTATCAATTTGCTTATGTTATCGGTCGAGTGCCCAGCTCAATCCAAGAGCAGCTTGTACCTGTCAATATGTTTCCGTTCGGTCAAGTGGCTAGCTCAATCCAAGAGCAGCTTGTACCTGTCTATCTGTTTCTGTCCGGTGGAGTAACCAGTTCGCATCCAAGAACAAGCTCGCACCTGTCTATTTGCCTTGCTTTCAGTCGAGTAACCAGTTCGAATCCTTAAGAACAACTCGTACTTGTCAATTTCCCCAGTCAGGTCACCAGTTCGAATCCATAAGAACAACTCGCACTTTCCAATATCCCCAAGTGAGTTACCAGTTCGAATCCATAAGAACAACTCATGTTTGTCCAGTAACCTCTATCCCCTGTGAAGTGACCAGTTCGAATCCATAAGAACAACTCGCAGTTGTCTGTTTGTTTCATCCCCGGTCAAGTGGCTAGTTCGAATCCAAGAACGGTTTGTACCTGTCCAACTTGTTTCTAGTTTCCCGTTACTCTGCTATTCACTATCTTTGTCAATGTCTACCAATCCCGCAGTGGATACGACATATTTTGTTAATTCCAATCCCCATGAGGTCTTGCATTCATAATCCAAATGATGCATGGCATGCATATTATTTGAAAACGGGTAGGCGTATTTTTACGTCCAAACACAGTGCAAATGCTAATATTTAAGTATCTTCGTCCTGTCAAGCCAAAGACTCCGTCTCTTGACTCTCCAGACAAAGAAACTTAAATAGGGGCAGCTGTTATACCCTGTTTTTTGGACCTAAAAATACTGGGCCCAATTTCATTTCAAACTTTGTCAATTATCAAATTTCAACTGCACAGTTCAAATTGTCTCTGCCTCGCAGTATTTTCAACCACAATTTTACCTATGTTTTTCTTGCATAAAACCTTTTGAAATGTCTTTACTTGTCTTGTAAGTCATTCAAAAGTGTCTCTGAATCATTACATTGCTTTTTCTACAGTTTATTTCAAAATTTGCAAAAAGTCATACAGAAGGGTATTTTGGTCATTTCCTGCAGTGGGACCCATTTTCATCCTTGTGACTGTCTCTGAGTCTTTTCAGATGTTTTTTTTACAATTCATCAATAAACCCTGTTTAAATTCATTTCAAACTTGCATCTGGGTCAGTGTCAGAGTCAATTTGAGTTGGTCCAGGTCATTTTTAGCCCCAGGGGCATTTTGGTCATTTCACACGAAATTTTGGCATAGAGAGGTTACTTTGAAGTACCTCATTTAAGCCATTGGTTCGTTTTAGTCCGTTTCGTCAATTTTTTTTTTTTTTTTTTTGTTTCGCTTTACGTTTTATCAAATTTGTTTTTAGTCCAATTTTATTTTTTAAATTACATTTTAGTCCAAAAAACATTTTAAAATTGCATTTTTCGTTCTAAAAAATTTTTTGCTGTTCAGTCCTTTTATTACTTTGCAGAAACGCCCCAAAGGGCATTTTGGTCCAAATTTTCGTATTAGTCCAGTCCCTAGTCCAGGTGTCTTTTTTTTATTGGTTCAGGTACACATGGCAGCATATAAAAGGGAAACAGTGTCAGATTTTTTCAAAAAAAAAAGAGATTCCATTCACACAGTGCCACATCACAAACAGATCAAAACTTTCTCTCTCCATTCTGTTAGATCAAAGAAAACAGATTCACCAAGAACACAAGAACCAAAAAACCGAAAATTCATCAGAAATTCTCAGAGATTCGTGTACGAATCTTCATCATCGAATCGATTCCACCGCAATACAAAGCGCGAATTCCTCACCGGAAGTGAAGAACTCAAGCACCGATCACGGTGGGAGAAGAAGAAGGCAAACCGGATCTGCACAGAGGAAGGAGAAGAAGACAGAACCAAAGCAACACGCAAGCAAGCAACACGCAAGCAAACGCGCACGCAAGCAACGCGCACGCAAGCAACGCGCACGCAACAAGAACGTGAAGAGCGTGAAGAACGCGAAGAACACGAAGCAGCAACGCCAAGCCAAGAGTCACCGCGACCGTGAGGTAACCGCCGTCGTTCTCCCTCTTTCCCCTTCCGTTTTCTCAAGTCTTTTCGTCAAGGTTCAAGTTTAGATCTACTCCGATTCAAAGCTCTTTTGAAAAATCTAAACTCGGATTCGAGTAATACGTAAAAAAGGATGTTTAAAAACGTAAAAAAATTTTGAATCGGAGCAGTTTCGAACTCCGGCGCGGAGGCGCCACCGCCGTCCGCCGCGCCGGAAAAGCCATGCCAACCGGAGAAGATGACCGGAAAGTTAGAGAGAAGGTGGAGCTTCTCTCTCTAAAAGAGAGAAGAAAGAGAAGGAGGAGTAACAAATGAGAAAAAAACCGGATTTCACATATATATATAGAGATTTAAACCGGTCCGGTTTATTTTCGGTTTTACTCCCTCGTTCTCAGCCTTCAGATCAATCTAACGCTTCCTGTGCTTCCAGGCCTTCTGATTTTGGTTTGGGCCTATTATTTTCAATTGTTGCTGTTTTTTTTGCTATCTACACCATGTTTCTTTGCTGTTTGAACCTCTGCATGCTTAAATTTGCTCTAAAAATCTCCAAAAATTATCACATATTTCTTGATGAATTTTCATGCCTTTTTGATACTTCTCAATGGTTTTAAAATGATAAAAGAGAGTATGTGATATTTCTTGGTTAATTAGAGTGCTTAGGCATAATTTTGTGCATTTTAGTAGTATATTTCTCATGAAAACGTTGGCATGCGATATGAGTTCTTAAAATGCAATTTTTGTGATGAATTATCACTGGTTATGGGTGCAAATTGCTGCTTGTGTATAGTGTTTTTTACTTCCCTCTTTGCTTTGCAATTAACATGCACTTTTACTAGTTAATGAAGTGCCAAAATATTGTGAAAGTGCACTATAAATTCTAGCACAAAATGTGTCCTATTTTCCCTCATTTCGACACCAAACAAGACCTCTAAAATTTGTCATAATGAAGGAATTAGGGGTCATGCATGTACTAGAATTCTATAACCACTTTCATGCACACTTTGTCACTTTATTAGTCTCTTTTATGTCCTTTCTCTTAATATTTTTTGTGCACTCCTTTTACTCTATGCTTTATTTTACTAACTATTTCATCTCATGTGCCATACATTTCATAGCATTTCACTACCTCCTCCACTTTCTCTAGCTTAGCATTTATGTTTACAAGTTTTAATTCATTTAGAGGTGTAATTTGTTATCATTGGTTTGTAGCTTGGCAAAGGGGCCATAGAATGTATTTAGGCAATTTTTGTAATATGGACCATGGACACTATGACGCACCGGCACGCACACACTCACCCTAGATGTATGCTTAGGATTGTATGCATAGATGTATGGCTAGGATTGCATGATTAGATGAACGCTTAGTTTCGAACACTTAGATAAAATCCAATTTTTTCCAAAAAATATGCAAATAAATTCACTTCAAATATTTTTATAAAAAATGGAGTCAAAACTCCCATAACTTTTCCCTTTTATTTTCTTAAGTAAAATTTCTAACAAATCTTAACTATACTTGGACTTCATTTTGAAAAAGCTAACTCCACCTCACTTTTTTCCAAATCTCATGCCCTTGAGGCTTCTCATCTCTATTCTTCAAAATCTCTTTTCAAACTTAAAATCAACCAACAAAAACAAAAACCATTTTTGAGCAAGAACTACGCCGGTTTTGATCCCGTAAAACGGTACGTAGGCAATGAGTCAAAACTCATCCAAGCCGAAATAAAATCAAATTCTACTTCTTCTCACCCCCATTCTTCACTAATCATACCTTCCTTTTTACAAAAATAAGCAATAAAACTAAAGCGTAGAAATAAACTTAGGAGAGCGGTTCTTATGGAATACCATAATCGCTCCGGGTGCCTAACACCTTCCCGTAGCGAAAACGACCCCCGAATTCGGAAACTCAAGGGTTTTTCTCCTTTTACCCTTCCCAAGAAAAAAGAGAGATATCAACGGTCAAAAGGTTCAAGTCCAATTAATGGCTTGGCACCCAAAAACCATGATAACAGAAATGGCGACTTCACTGGGGACCTTTTTTTAGCGGGTCGCGCCTAGTTTTCCTTAGTTTATATTTACACTTTGTTTTATTACTTACATGTGAATACTTGTTTATTTTCATTTAACGTGTGGGGTGAGAATATCAAAAGTCCTATACCCGGGCTGAGTGAACTTATGTTTAGGTAGAGATATAATCGACAATTCGATCTGGGGGTTGCCTCGTGTATTGGATTATGCGATCAATCTCACATAGCTGAGGCATTTTGAAGGTGATATTGTCGGCGTGTGTTGTCATGCTTAGGCACTTCACTTTCAATTGTTCGACGAAGCTATGAACCGTAGTTACCAAACCCATCCTAGCCTTTTTAGGACGTAGTGCGGTGGCTAAATTGAGTGTTGTCTCAAACTTTAGTCGTCACGCGATACTACACTCAAACTAGACCTTCTCACAAATAATCATGGAACGGGTGTCGTCCTGTACTACCATGATATATGTGAGAGAGGTTGCAGTTTGGGAACTGTGTTAGAACCTTGGTTACTACTATCCAAAGCCTTAGTTCACCGGACGCCGTGTCCATCCGTTACTTTGAATCTCAACCCACCTTGTCCTTTGTAAACTAAACAACACAATCATGCATACATACATTCATGCATAAACATTTTTCATGCATTCATCGAAGGGTTTAAACAAATGGAAATTTTTGTAAATAATCACAGGTATGAAGAAGACTAAGTGCTACAAGTTCAAGGAAGTGGATTTGGTTAGTTTGAGAGAGTTGGCACTCAAAGTCAAGAGTCAAACAGGGTTCCGACTCCGGTATGGGGGATTGCTTACTTTGCTCCGAACCGATGTGGACGAGAAGCTAGTGCACACTCTAGTACAGTTTTATGATCCGAGCTTCCGCTGCTTCACTTTCCCGGACTTCCAGTTGGTTCCTACTCTCGAGGCTTACTCCAATCTAGTGGGTTTACCTATAGCCGAGAAGACGCCTTTCACCGGTCCCGGGACTTCTCTTACTCCTCTGGTTATTGCTAAGGATCTCTACCTCAAGACTTCCGACGTCTCCAACCATCTTATTACCAAGTCTCACATCCGGGGTTTCACTTCGAAGTATCTTCTTGATCAGGCTAATCTCGGTACTACTCGTCAGGATACACTCGAGGCTATTCTTGCTTTGCTTATCTACGGGCTCATTCTCTTTCCGAACCTCGACAACTTCGTGGACATGAATGCTATCGAGATTTTTCATTCCAAGAACCCGGTTCCTACTTTGCTAGCAGATACTTACCATGCCATTCATGACAGGAATCTCAAGGGCCGGGGATATATTCTTTGCTGCACGTCTCTTTTGTATAGGTGGTTTATTTCGCACCTTCCGAGTTCCTTCCATGACAACTCGGAGAACTGGTCCTACTCGCAGCGGATTATGGCCCTTACTCCTAATGAGGTCGTTTGGCTCACTCCGGCCGCTCAGGTGAAGGAAATCATTATGGGTTGTGGAGACTTTCTCAATGTACCTCTTCTTGGTACCCGTGGGGGAATCAACTACAACCCCGAACTTGCTATGAGACAGTTTGGTTTCCCTATGAAGTCGAAGCCCATCAATCTTGCTACATCTCCAGAGTTCTTCTTCTACACGAATGCTCCTACCGGACAAAGGAAAGCTTTCATGGATGCTTGGTCCAAGGTTCGAAGGAAGAGTGTGAAGCATCTAGGTGTGAGATCCGGTGTTGCTCATGAGGCCTATACTCAGTGGGTGATAGATCGAGCTTAGGAGATTGGTATGCCTTATCCAGCTATGAGATACGTGTCTTCATCTACTCCATCTATGCCTCTACCTTTGCTCCCCGCGACTCAGGATATGTATCAGGAGCATCTAGCTATGGAGAGTCGTGAGAAGCAAGTATGGAAAGCTCGGTACGATCAAGCTGAGAATCTAATCATGACTTTGGATGGTAGAGATGAGCAGAAGACTCATGAGAATCTGATGTTGAAGAAGGAACTAGCTAAAGCCCGGAGGGAATTGGAAGAGAAAGACGAGCTGCTTATGAGGGATTCCAAGAGAGCCAGAGGACGACGAGACTTCTTTGACAGATACTGTGATTCAGATTCCGAGTCCGATGGCGCTCCGACTACTTCCTATGCTTGAGGGCTTCATTTGTTTATCTTGTTGAAATTTCAAAAGTCTTCCTTTTGAAAATGCTATGTAGTTTTGTTTATTTGCAAGATTTCTAATTTGTTTAAAAATCCTTCGATGGAAAAAAAAAAGAAGTCTTTCGCATTTGCATTTGCATATCATGCATCATATGCATCATGCATTGGTCACAAAGGCTTCCAAGTGCTCACTATCTCCTGGTTTCTCTGCCTCAGTGTGAAAAGTGGCTCGTGCTCAGAGAGTTTACGAACCTGATAGAATTGATCGAACCAGAGAATACAGAAGAAAGAAAAGGGCTATGGAAGAAGAGAACGCTCAGCTTCGCACCGAGTTAGCCTCTCTAAAGGAGGAATTGGCTAAAGCTAATGACGTCATGACTGCTCTACTAGCTGCTCAAGAGCAATCAGCTACAGCTATCCCTACAACCACAGCTGCACCAGTAACTACAAGTGTGCTCCCTACCACTTCTGCAGACAATCGCTTTACTATGCCAGTGGGGTTTCCGTATGGGCT
The DNA here is from genome assembly GCF_003473485.1 of Medicago truncatula. Classification (NCBI taxonomy): domain Eukaryota; kingdom Viridiplantae; phylum Streptophyta; class Magnoliopsida; order Fabales; family Fabaceae; genus Medicago; species Medicago truncatula. The sequence goes on along the minus strand of NC_053043.1, from coordinate 11,705,460 downwards.
TCCACCGTTCTTCACTCCCGTTGCTACAGCAGGCACCTCAGGCACTGCTAACAATGTTCTGATCCCTGCAACAAATGCTGCCTCTATCAATGCCACTTTGCCACAAACAACAGCTGCTGTCACTGAGTCACTGGTACATACTCTGCCTCAAGGTATTAACATCAACACACAGCACGGAAGCATCCCCGTAACCAAGACTATGGAAGAGATGATGGAGGAACTTGCTAAAGAACTCCGTCACGAGATCCAGGCCAATCGAGGGAATGCAGACTCTGTCAAAACTCGAGACCTTTGCTTAGTGTCAAAAGTGGATGTTCCTAAAAAGTTCAAGATTCCGGACTTCGACCGGTACAACGGGCTAACTTGTCCTCAAAATCACATCATCAAATACGTCCGGAAGATGGGCAATTACAAAGACAATGATTCCCTTATGATCCACTGTTTTCAGGATAGTCTGATGGAGGATGCTGCAGAGTGGTATACTAGTTTGAGCAAGAATGACATCCATACCTTTGATGAATTAGCCACCGCTTTCAAGAGCCATTATGGGTTTAACACTCGACTGAGGCCAAATAGGGAGTTTCTCAGGTCCCTATCTCAGAAGAAGGAGGAAAGTTTCCGTGAATATGCGCAAAGGTGGAGAGGGGCGGCTGCCCGTATCACTCCTGCTTTAGATGAAGAAGAAATGACCCAGACATTCTTAAAGACCTTGAAGAAAGATTATGTTGAGAGGATGATCATCGCTGCCCCGAACAACTTTTCGGAGATGGTCACCATGGGAACCCGTCTTGAGGAAGCCGTCAGGGATGGAATCATTGTGTTTGAGAAAGCTGAATCTTCTGCGAGTGCGTTGAAGAGGTATGGTAATGGACACCACAAGAAGAAAGAAGCGGAAGTGGGGATGGTGTCAGCAGGAGCCGGTCAATCCATGGCTACCGTTGCTCCTATCAATGCAGCTCAAATGCCTCCGTCATACCCATATATGCCGTATTCTCAGCATCCTTTCTTCCCGCCATTTTATCATCAGTACCCTCTGCCACCGGGTCAACCTCAAGTACCCGTCAATGCAATTGCCCAACAGATGAAACAACAGATGCCGGTTCAACAACAACAACAACAAAATCAGCAAGCTAGACCTACTTTCCCTCCGATACAGATGTTATATGCTGAGTTGCTTCCAACTTTACTCCAGAGAGGGCATTGTACAACTAGACAGGGCAAGCCCCCACCTGATCCGTTGCCTCCAAGGTTCAGGTCTGATCTCAAATGTGATTTTCATCAGGGTGCCTTAGGTCATGATGTTGAGGGGTGTTATGCTTTGAAGTACATCGTGAAGAAGCTTGTTGATCAAGGGAAGCTGACTTTTGAGAATAATGTTCCACATGTCCTCGATAATCCTCTTCCAAATCATGCCGCTGTGAATATGATCGAAGTGTGCGAGGAAGCTCCTAGACTTGATGTCCGCAACGTCGCAACTCCTCTGGTACCTCTACACATCAAGCTGTGCAAAGCTTCTCTGTTCAGCCATGATCATGCCAAGTGTCTGGGATGCCTCCGTGATCCTTTGGGTTGTTATACTGTTCAAGACGACATCCAAAGCTTGATGAATGATAATCTTCTGACTGTCAGTGATGTTTGCGTGATAGTGCCAGTTTTTCACGATCCGCCTGTCAAAAGTGTACCTTTGAAGAAGAATGCTGAGCCTTTGGTCATAAGGTTGCCAGGACCAATTCCTTATGTCTCGGACAAGGCTGTTCCATACAAATACAATGCTACCATGATAGAAAATGGAGTAGAGGTGCCTCTAGCCTCCTTTGCCACAGTAAGCAATATCGCCGAAGGGACTTCTGCAGCGCTAAGAAGCGGGAAGGCTCGTCCGCCGTTATTTCAGAAGAAGGTAGCTACACCGACCATTCCACCAGTTGAAGAAGCAACTCCAACCGTTGTTTCACCCATTGCTACAGATGTGAACCAGTCAGGCAAATCTATAGAGGATTCGAATTTAGATGAGATTCTGAGGATAATAAAGAGGAGCGACTACAAGATCGTTGATCAATTGCTGCAGACTCCTTCGAAGATATCTGTCTTGTCATTACTCTTAAGCTCTGAGGCTCACAGGAATACCTTGTTGAAAGTGCTGGAGCAGGCTTATGTTGACCACGAAGTTACGATAGATCGTTTCGGTGGCATAGTGGGAAATATTACTGCTTGTAACAACCTCTGGTTTAGTGAAGAAGAGTTGCCGGAAGTGGGAAAGAGTCACAATCTGGCTTTACACATCTCGGTGAATTGCAAATCAGACATGATATCAAATGTGTTGGTGGATACCGGTTCCTCCCTCAATGTAATGCCCAAGACAACTCTAGATCAGTTGAGCTACCGTGGGACCCCTTTGAGGAGAAGTACTTTCTTGGTCAAAGCTTTTGACGGATCTCGAAAGAATGTGCTAGGGGAGATAGACTTGCCGATAACCATTGGCCCTGAGAATTTCTTGGTTACCTTCCAAGTGATGGACATTAATGCATCCTACAGTTGTCTGCTGGGAAGACCGTGGATACACGATGCGGGTGCGGTAACCTCCACTTTACATCAGAAGTTGAAGTTCATAAGGAATGGAAAGCTTGTTACCGTTCATAGCATTTCACTACCTCCTCCACTTTCTCTAGCTTAGCATTTATGTTTACAAGTTTTAATTCATTTAGAGGTGTAATTTGTTATCATTGGTTTGTAGCTTGGCAAAGGGGCCATAGAATGTATTTAGGCAATTTTTGTAATATGGACCATGGACACTATGACGCACCGGCACGCACACACTCACCCTAGATGTATGCTTAGGATTGTATGCATAGATGTATGGCTAGGATTGCATGATTAGATGAACGCTTAGTTTCGAACACTTAGATAAAATCCAATTTTTTCCAAAAAATATGCAAATAAATTCACTTCAAATATTTTTATAAAAAATGGAGTCAAAACTCCCATAACTTTTCCCTTTTATTTTCTTAAGTAAAATTTCTAACAAATCTTAACTATACTTGGACTTCATTTTGAAAAAGCTAACTCCACCTCACTTTTTTCCAAATCTCATGCCCTTGAGGCTTCTCATCTCTATTCTTCAAAATCTCTTTTCAAACTTAAAATCAACCAACAAAAACAAAAACCATTTTTGAGCAAGAACTACGCCGGTTTTGATCCCGTAAAACGGTACGTAGGCAATGAGTCAAAACTCATCCAAGCCGAAATAAAATCAAATTCTACTTCTTCTCACCCCCATTCTTCACTAATCATACCTTCCTTTTTACAAAAATAAGCAATAAAACTAAAGCGTAGAAATAAACTTAGGAGAGCGGTTCTTATGGAATACCATAATCGCTCCGGGTGCCTAACACCTTCCCGTAGCGAAAACGACCCCCGAATTCGGAAACTCAAGGGTTTTTCTCCTTTTACCCTTCCCAAGAAAAAAGAGAGATATCAACGGTCAAAAGGTTCAAGTCCAATTAATGGCTTGGCACCCAAAAACCATGATAACAATCATCATGAATGTTCATAGTTGTTCATCATGAACATGAACCACAATCATTTCCAGAAACACACAATAACAACAAACACGGCAACAACACAAATCCGAACCCAACAACACAAATCCGGATCTGTATCACTACAAATCCGAATCGCATAACAACAACAAAACCTCAAATCAACCCATACAACCACACAAATCATCATCATCCAAACCAAAACAGAATCGGACCGGAAAAGGAAGGAAACAGGACCGGACCGGATTCAAAGGAGGAGGCCGAACCGGAAAAGGAAGGGAACGAAACGGACCGGATTCAAAGGAGAGAAGGAGGCCGGAAAAAGAGGTAAAAATTTTCACACCTTCATTTGTAGATCTAGGATTTTTGGCGCATGTTTTCGAAATTATGAGTCCGGATTCGAGTAGAGGAAGGGAAGAGGAGTGATTTGATGTAAAAAATTTCGAAAAAAAGCAAGAAAAAAAACTCCGGCGCGGCGGCGCTCCGGCCGACCACCACGCCGGAGCAGCTCCGGCCGCCCCTCCCCCACCTTCTTCTCCGGCGAGCTTTGTAGAGAGAAGAGGGAGCTTCTCTCTCTAGGTTTTTTTTTAGAAAGAGGTTTTATGTGATTTGTGTTGTGTTTTTTTTGTTGAAACCCTTTTATAGTGCTTTCTTTTTTGGTTTGGTCTTGTGCACATACGCATACTGCAATTCAGTGCTCCATCGCGTTACAGCCCTTGGATCGGGATCATTCCTTGATCTGAGGGCTCCTGTGTATCTTGATCTCGGGTCAAGTGTGTGTTTTTTCTGCGTGAGTGTGGTGTGGTTTCTGGTTGGACCGTCAGATCGTTGATCTGACGGTCACTGTGTTTTCAGTTTAATCCCTTTGTTTCTATGTTGTTTTTGTGACCCTTGGATCGTTGGATCCAACGGCTGTGATGAACCCAGTGACTGAATCTGGACCATTGATTTAATCCAATGGTCCAGAATTAATCCTGCTGAGCCAATGTTTTATTATTTCTTATTTTTAATTGTCTTTATTTTTAAATGCTGTTTTTACATTTTTTTGACATTTTTGTGTTTAGAAAAATTCCAAAAAATATTTTTCTCACTATTTTAATTTTCTCTAATTTTAAAAATCCATTCTATTTGTTTTCTTTTATTTCATTTTTTTTTTGTTTATTTCTTATATGATGACCTTAATTATTATTTGTCTTAATTCTTGCTTATTATTTCTTATGTCTCATTCATCATAATATTTCTTGTGATTACTAACTATTTAATTTTTTGTCTTGAATCATAGCATGCACATTTAATTTTTCCATCATTTTATTTTGTCATTGACTTAGTGTGTATAAATAGGGAATTGATGTAATTTTATTTCTTGCATTTTTATTTTGGCATAAAGGCCTTAGGATTGTATTTAGGAGTTGATGTAATAATGTAGGTAACACAAGCACCGACACATGCACCGACACTACCACATTTTATTTACCGCTTTCCGTTAGTTTTTACGACGTTACGTTAGTTTTCACCGTTAGTTTAGAAAAATCATTTTCTCAAAAAAAAATCGGATATGCGAAACTTCAAAAATCATTTTCTTAATAACATTTTCCCTTTATTTTCTTAATCAAATTCTCAATCAATTTTAATTCAACTTCAACCATTTTCAAAATTTAAAATCAATCAACCTCACTCATTTCTTTTATCTCATGCCTTGAGGCATCTTTCTCTTCTTAAAAACCATTTTCAAAAAAAATCTTAAAATCAACCTAACCCACCAAAGAAATTTTTGAGTGGAACTACGTCGGTTTTGATCCCTTTCCCAAAAAATGGTACGTAGGCAGAGGACTTGTCCTCCCAAATCAAATAAAAACAACCAAAAACATACTTCTTCTCCCTCCATTCTTTTACTTAGATTTTTAGGTAATAATTTTTCAAGTAAGCAAATGAATTTAGCACAAGATAATCTAAGTAAGCGGTTCCTTCGGAGTACCGAAGTCGTTTAGGGTGCTTAACATCTTCCCTATTCGAAACCAACCCCCGAATCCAAAGTCTCGATAAGGGTTTTTACTCATTTTTTCCCTTCCCACGAATAAAAATTGAGAGTTCAAAGATTGACGATTCAAATCAATTAATGGTTTGATATCCGAAAATCAAGGAGCACAATGGCCAATGGTAAAGAATAATCAAAGACCCTACTAAATTATTTCACATATATGGCCAATGGTACAGAATAATCAAATACCCTCTGTGGGGGTGGGGGGGAATTGTTGATAGTGTTTGCTCATTTCGACTATAGGTGGTCTTTGAATGACCAATTCAACCATATGTTGAGAAGTTTTTAATAAGATAACAAAAATATTGAATTTGGTGGAAACCACAATACACTCCTTACTCAAATTACATTATCAACAAAACGAGTCATTATCAAATATTTCGGCAAACACGTAAAGTACAAACTTGAAGCAAAGATAACAATTGAACACAAACAAAGATGCAAGACCATAAAAAAATTCATAAAAACTCACACAAAATTATTGGAACTTAAACCTGAAAATGATAATGATGGAGTGACCAAAACATAGATTATTATATATCAATCTTAAAAATTTGATATATAAAAAACACAACTCTTCTAGCAGTAAATCATCTTCAAATAAACACAACTTTTCTTATACATAAAAATTAATACATATACACACACAACTCTTGTACCTTCAATCATACAAAAAAAAATTGAAACTATTTTCTAAAAAATTTAGCTGTTCTTTTGAATAGACGTATCAGATGGAAACCAAAATAAATTTAAAATTACCATATTGTGCTCTTAAATTCAAGTCATTTAATAAAATTTTGACTAGTTTAAGCATAAATCTCAAGCATTTAATCTAATATAATTAACTAATATGTATATTAATATATTTTGCAGATAAAAGTTTAGATTAACAAAGATGCACTTCATAGAAAATCAGAGAAAGAACCACCAACCTCAATGAGAATTTACAATAAAGCTTACATATAGTGAAGCCTTTAACAATGAATTAATTTTGTGAATTACATGCATCATCATAACGCTTAAATTACCAACAAGAGGTTTGGTCTAACGAAAGACATTAAATTAGCACATCGTGGCAGCTGAAAGATGTATCCACATTTGTGTCTAACATATCTCAAAGAGGATTATCTCCAATGGAATAAATTGTGGAAAACCAAAAAATTATGTAAATTATCCAATAAATTTTAATTGATTTTAGCACAAATATAAATTGGTATTCTCTTATCCACTTTTTTTTTACACTTGATCATGATTTCAAAACTCACAACTGATGATTAAAAAACTACGAGGGAATGAAACAAATTCAAATTGGACTTAAAGAGATTAAATACAATTTTGAAGCGATACATAAATAAGACGCCCTTTATTCAAATAATAAATAATACAATACTAATTCAATTTCAACTTCCAAGTAGATAAGAAAGATAAAGAAAGACCCGATAACACTAAGATTATGCCTAACCAAGTCACATACATGAAACTAGGTTAAGCATGTGGACTCCAATCGAAATAAATTTAAAACAACATGAAACAAAAAAACATAAAAATAAATTGACACGAGCATCTTAAGGCGGATCTAAGGGCTCCGATCAAAAGAATCTGGAGGGTCCATATCCACCTCCTCCCCCCATGTTGTTGAAGCCAAATAAATGAGGTTGCAACATTGGGTTCTGATAAAACTGTGCTGGAAACATATGAGCTTGTGGAGGATTTGGTTGATGATGGAGAGGCATGTTGGAGGACGAACTGTTTCCAGCAAAATACGGAAGGGTTTGAGTAGGAGCACCCTGGATTACAAGCCTATCAACATGATGAGCAACAAGTTTCTTAAGCTCATCCAGAGCCTTCTTGAATAATTCAAGTTGGGCCCTATTCATCCCATCAACGGGACCAGCCCACCAAAATTGAGTCTCAGTCGCCTTGTGCAAGTTGCTCAGCTCTTCAGCACGTTTCTTCTCGATGTCCAGTAGCTGGTTGATCTGAGTCACCTGAATATTGAGCTCGCACACGCTGGCACTACGGTGAGCCTCAATGAATTGCATGGTACCATTGTTTTGGGGTGGGACCCGAGAGAGATAACGATCTATGACCGTATCAACATTGGGGTGGCCAAATGAAAATACCTTCTCTCTAGGTGAGAAAACAACAAGAGCAACATCTGCACCACAGAGGGTGCAAAGCTCACTGGCTTTTTTGAAGAGCCCACTACGGCGCTTCGAGAAAGTCACTTGCAAGTTGCTCTCGTTGGTAATTTTTTTCATTTCAATCTTTTGGCGACCTTGGCTTTTCCTTCCACTTGACATGGTTGAAGCACAAAAAGAGAGAAAAGAAAAGGGTGGGTGAGTATGTTTGTAAATTTAGACTAAGAAATGGTACATTGGAATTGGGTGTGAAGGAGTTCTTTTATAGACAAATTTTGTGAGTATATTTCCGCTCAAATTTTTTGAGTGTATTTTCAAGACGCGGTTCTTTTTCAAACGTAGTGCCTTTTCATTACATTAAAATATTTGCTGGATTCAGAGATTATCATAAAATCTCTTTTTACATGGCTTATATGGAAGATAATTCAATTTTAAAAAAAAAAAAAAAGTCTTTTTCCAATTATATATACCTTAGCTTATTCAACAATCGTTAGATTAATTGAATCTGGACAATTCGAAGAATTTGAAATAATTATGCTCATATTATTTTATATATTATAAAATTAAAAAGAAAGTCTTGTACAATGATAAGAATGGTGATATTTTACATAGTTGAAGTATCCAATGTAGTCTGCCTTTTTTTACTTGACGTAAAAATAAAAAGGCAATACAACATTTAAAATTATTATTTACGTTTATAAAATAAAAATGTTTCATGAGATGGAAAATATTATATAGCTATTATGAATTTTTTAATTTTTCTATCAAATCAGCGGCCAATTGTAACATACGAATTGCAATTATTATTTTTTTGTTCTATTTTTTAAAATTGAAAAAATTATTATTAATATCGCATGAGATTCGAACCACAAAAGGACTGAAAATAACCCATAAAAGACATAATGTGTGGTAGAAGAGTAAATATTAATTTGAAAACTCCATGATTTTTAAAAGGTATATTTTATTTATTGTATGTGTCATTTCTTACCTCGTTTCCAAATCTTTACATAACTCTTTTGTTTATAGTAGGGACTGGATGGTGTATAAGTTTGAATTATAAGTTAAAAGTGATGTTTAATTGCTCTCATAGACCGGTGTAAAATGACAATTAGTATTGGGTTAATTAATAATAATTTCCATCTTCTTCAATTCTTTTAAGATCAATTTGAATCTACTTATCAGTTTTAAAAAATATTATTTAAATTACTATGAAATAAATCAAAACTATAACACACCTTATTTTAATCAATTATAATATATTATAATTTAAAAGGAAAAGTATAATTTTGAAATAAATTAATTACTTAAAGTATGGTAATTTTTTTTAAGGAATTGCGTGTATGGTAATTGATATACTCTGCAAATAATTAAATACGGCTCGTTATTGTTTTTCTATCACTTAGTAGTTAGTACTAAATGCCAGCTAACCCCAGGCTTTGATTTGTTAAGATTCATGTATATAATTTCGAAACATAATTTTTTAACATAAATAAATAATTATGCTTAATTCTCTATTGAACCTAACTAGTGAATTCGTTTGTCAAATAAAAACTTCTGGTTACCTTCCATAAGATGATCTAACATGGATTTGTCAAATCAATGATATGTAATTTCATGATTCCCATTTTGTTTTGATTTAATAAAGCAGAAAATGAGGTATCTTGTTCTCATAAAATCATATTCTAATTATCAAAGTAACTTTCTAGAACTCAGAGAATACTTAGGAAGATATTTTCATTTAACTTCATACTGGTAATTTTTTTTCGAATTTACTTGTTTGAAAAGGCAATAGCAAAAGATAGAAAAAAAGAAGAATATATGGAGGGTAATCATAATAAAAAATTTATTGACGATTAAAGTGTTTAGTCTCTATTCCCGTGAGCTTAGTTCAATTGACATGGATATTTCATAATTTATGTAGGGGTCGACGAATTCCGGACATTCCACTTCTCCATATTTAATTGTGTGAGATCCGACCACTAGATTAAAAAAAAATATGTTTAGTCTCTTTCTCTGTTTTTACGTTTTCTTGTATTGGACATTAGCATGGCGTCCATAAGTAAATACTTGATTTCTTTATTTATTTTTTTGTTGTTGTTAAATCTCAGATTTTTAGGGGAAGAAAACACTAGTTGTGTCGAATTGTTGATGTAAGGAGTGCTCATTGTGTTTGAAAATGTGACCGTTTTCTTTTGTTTCATATCACCCATATGCAAGAAAATCATAAAAGACACATCACTGACCGATGATGCTTTGATAATCCACTTAAATGACAGAATTGAAGTGGTCGGAAATGAGAGCGAGAATCATTGTCACATAACCTAGCCAATGCGAAGCCAATATATAAATAGATCCAAAACAAGTTACAAGGCAAGAACAAATGATCAATATCCTCATTAGATCCGCAACCACCCAAACATAGTCGCTGGTGATTCTGAAGTAAACCCCACGCAAAAGATTATCAGTAGTAGGAATGCGGCTCTAAAGATGATAAGTAAAATTTATTTTTGTGGGTCAAATACCAATTGTATTTCATGCCACAAATATCTTACAATCTTAACATTTGTATTTTATATATAAGGATATGGTAACTTGTGCCCTTAAGGCACAAGTTAAGGAATTAAACATAGAAACATTTGATTGAAAAATGTGCATTTTATGTTTTAAATATTTAAAATCTTATATTTCTAAGATAAAATTTATGTTTTAATTTCATTTTTACTTTCTTAATTTATGTACTAAGGACACAAATTAACAACATCTTTATATATATACTCCCTCCGTCCCAAATTATAAGCAAAAAAAAATAAAAAATCACACTTATTAAGAAAATTAAAACATAAGAATTTGGAGTATAGTTTTTGGTATTTTCTTTGAAAAAAGTTTTATAGGAAGATGTAAAAACAATTTTCATTGGCTATTGGTTATAGTAAAAATAAAAGAGAGAGAAAATTGAATGAAATTTGCATTTTATTTTATGAAAATAAGCAAAAGTTTTTCTTGGAAAAGAGATTTTTAAAAAAAAACAAGATTAAATAGGATAAAAGTTTATCTTTTTTACTTATATTTTAGGACAAAGAAATTTTTTTTTTTTTTTTTTGCTTATATTATGGACGGATGGAGTATATATTAGCTAAAATATATAGCCAAAGCAAATTATGTGAATAGTGGAGTGTATATTGTTAAATTCCGAACAAATATTTTAAAATAGAGGTAGTTTTTTTTTTTTTGACAAGAAGAAACTTATTGCATTTCATTCAAAATAATAGTAGAGATACAAGATAGAATCCTAATATGAATATGGAAACTAGCATGACGTAAAGTCACTCTAGCAAAGCTATGAGCAAAATAGAGGTAGTTATTATGATGAATGAATAGGATGCCTCATTATTCTCTCTTTTAATGAATGAATTGGATATAGATCATGGACAGGTGTATTCATTTACCACCTCTTTTAAATTCCAAGTAAGAAGAAAAAGAAGATTGCGCAAGTCACTAATATAGTAATGCAACTAATAAAGATTACTAATACGCATAGAATTTAAAGATAGGCATAATGATAGATAGAGTTTAAAGATACAGGATGCACTAAATGTACCAAAATTAAAATTGCATAGGATTTAAGCAATCAACAACAATAATGAGTTCTGCTCCAAAAAATAAAAAACAACGTAATAAGTTGAAATTTAAAGGACTTGCATACTTCAAAGGACAAATGATACTTTAACATAAAAAAATTGAGAACAAATATGATGTTTTTAACACGCACACAAAACTAAAATCACGTCCATTCAGAAACATTAGAGCATAGTTTATGATTTTCACTACCGTTGTCATGAATGTGTTTGAAGCATCAGATTCAAAATTTACAATATTGTAGGGGAGTCCGGGGGAAGTCGATCCAGAGAAATAACGGGCCATTGTTTACTCCAAGATCATAGGAGAAGGAGGGATCATATCTCCATTTAAAACCTTAAGGTATTAGTATATATATATATATATATATATATGTGTGTGTGTGTGTGTGTGTGTGTGTGTATGTGTGTGTGTTATCTCTCTTATATATCCAATATTTTATTCATTCATATGTTGTGGAGTCTGGGGAATTCGGGAGCAAATAACATGCCCTTGCTTGCTCCAGGATCACAAGAGAAGGATGTCGCACATTAAACCTAAAACCTAAATGTATTGGGTATATGTGTCATCTCTTTTATATATCCAACATTTTATCTGTTCATAAGTGATGTGAGACTTAACCACTCACATTTGAAACCCAAATCTCACCTACCTCCTATACCAGGATCCAACGTAAAATTCACTTCCGCTCCCCCGCAGAGCCGAACAAGGGCTCTGATCGCACTTGCTAGGGAGTTCATGGGCGGGTGTAACAAAGAACCAATGCTTCACGATTATAAGAGTGACACCACAACTCCACCTAAAGCCTTTAGGAATATCAGGTATATGAGTCATTTTTCATATATCCAATAAATGAATTGGAGTAAAATTTAGTTTTATATTTTTTTCTTTATCTTTCTAATAAAATTATATAAATAACATTAATAATAATTATGAGATGGAATGTAAATTTTAAAGAGAGAACTTTTCATTGAGATGTTTATATTTACCAGCACAAATAGTTCTTTGATATATAAGAAAAAAGTGCGTAGGTTACTCCAATCCAAACGGTTAACTTTAAGAACAAAATGTGTGACCATATTGTTTTGCTAATTGGTGTAGTAGCATGTATGCTTAGTGTTTAAGTTTTGTTTGCATATGGGTTAGAATACCGTTGTTTGTTATAATGTATTTGGCTTATCAAAACAACCCCCCCCCAGCAATCTGGACGCGTTCCAAAACCTACCCCCAATAAATACATTTAGAAAAATTATTTACATATAATTATTTGTATACAATATTTTGGCGCACATACTAAAATACATATTATTTAATTAACTATTTTAAAATACGCTAATTTTTTTCTTTTTGTACTTTTATTTAGCATGTGAGTGTGTTCAAATGATTGTAATCACCCAAAACTTTCTTTTACATTTAAATGATAGAGGATATGTAAGATAATTCGTGAAACATATAGGGGCCTTTTTTCAAGAATCCTTTCCATGACAAGTAAACTCCAGAAATAAGTCCATTTGTTAGAGAGAGGGACCACCCCCTAAAAACATTAAATTAGATTAGCGTAAAAAGCAAACAAATGTTGTTTGGTCTCAAAGCATATGGGAAACAAATCAAACACCCCAGCAACTCTCCTTTATTCTCCCTCCCCCTTCGAAATCCAAATATATATATATATATATATATATATATATATATTAACCGTACAAACTACGCAAATCTCTAGTTATTATAACACCTAAAGTAAACATGTACACCAAAGAAATGAAAAGCAGCATAACCTTAGGGCTACAACCGACCCCAAGAACCATGGGACATAAAGAAAACAAACTAAAGACAACACATCAAAAAAGAGACGAAGCCAAAAGCTTCCCACCAATCAGCGAAAGCCTGGGAACCACCCAAAGATACAAATCATAACCATCTCTATCAAATAACATCAAACACTAATTAATAGGTCCAACGAAGAAAAGGTTCTACGTTCGACTCATAAAGAAAGCATTGATGTCTTAGGTATTTACCAAAGAACCACTTCCAGGAGTGAAAAATACAACAAATTGGAATTCTATTGAAATAACCATGATTAGTAATAACCATGCGCCTAAAAGGATTTTTCCTGGTAGGAATTCTATTGAAAAAAAGCTCCCAAGAAAGAAAAGAAAAAACCTAGACCTTGGAGGGGTCCAACAAATTGGAATTCACCCACAAATAATAACTATGACCCTTAGACACTCTCTCTAACTTAATTTCCTTAATAGTCATGAAATCAAGATGGTTTGATGCAAAAAAAGTTTCGCACCGTCCTCTTTTTAGTCATAACCCCTAAACCTCTAATATTCCAAGATCCCGCTACAATCTCCAACCGCCTCTTCTCGGCTGAAGCTAATTAACACCTCTATACCCTCAAACCTAGTAACCTCCAACTCGTCGTCTCGTCCAAAACAAAATCCTAGTCCCTTACCCAAAATAGTTGTGGAAAAAAAACGTTTGTGTGACCCACTCGGATCTCTCTCTCGGAACAACATAATCAATAGCGGAAAAAAAGAAGAAGAGATTTTCAGTAAATTTAAGCAAAATGAAAAGAAAAAAATAAACCAAAGTTTAAGACACTTTAAGCAAAATATAAAAACAACAACCTTCCTTGGCAGATTAACTAGAATATAGTTCATAACAAAAGGAACAAAAAACAAAACGCAAACGCAAAAGCCTCCAACATAGTAGAACAAAAGGAAGGCACACTTAGTCCACCCCACATAAAACACTTCAGTACTACAGTTTAAGAAAAACCAAAAACTACCACATAGCATAATCTATACCAGCAAGAAATTAAACAGCCCCCACCAACACATTTGGATCCAAAACTAAAGATAGGTTCCATCTGTTGATCTTTGGGGAAGACCTAACTTCAACTCCAGTGATAGTTCCTCATTTCCCATGTAGCTTGGATCCAATTTTGACAGCTTCTCATACAAAAAATAAATTCACACATACAAATATTAAATTAGTTGATATTATAGCTCTTAATATAAAAACATTATTATCTTAGAATTAAATAGTGAAACATTACTAACTCACCTTTTCTTTCAGAAGTTCATTTTCAAGCCGAAGTTGTTTCAAACGTGAATCACGGCATGCTTGGCAAAATACATTCTTTTGTCTTTCCATCATTTCCAAAAGAATTTCTTTTTCAGCTCGAAGAGCAGCGTTAACTTCCTTTTGAGTAGCATTCTTGATCATAACATATACAAGAAGTGATTAGTATGTTAAAAGAATTAAATGGAGATTTTGTTCAAAACAAAAAAATATATGTTACCTTAACTTGAGCTCTTTTGTATGTAAACCACCAGTTCACTTGTTTTGGCTCAAGATCAAGCTCTTTGGCTATTTCATTTTTTTGCTCATGAGTTGGATATTTAACCGTCAGAAATATTCTTTATTTAACAAAGAAAAAATATAATTAGGAGAGAGATTGTATTGCAAGACCGATTTGAATGGCAAATGTAAAGACAAAAATGACGCAAACAACATGAAGCACAAATCTAGACAATAGATTTATCTTTCCTAATTAATCCGGTACTTATATTATCATTAACTCTAAAAAAATTAACATTTATTGTCGGTGCTAGGTAGCTCAACTTATTTACACTAAAGGGTGATAAATTTGAGATCTTGAGTTCAAACTCGAACAAAAAAGAAAGAAAAAAAAACATATCATTAATAAACCATCTAACTTTTATGAATTTTAATTTATAGATTAATTTTATTAAAGGCTGTGATATCAATGTGTTTCACCAATAAGATGAGATTGAGATCGAATCAATTAATTTGATAAGAATATCAATAGTCTTTTGGGACATATTTATAAAAATAAAAAAACCATTTATACACAACAAAAAAATGGATTGTAAAGTCAATAGGGTTAACTTTTTTTTATAGAAAGTCAAAGGTTAACTTTTTTTTTTTGTGAAAGTCAAGGGTTAACTAAATACTGCAAGAATGATTAATTCGGTCTACCTCTAAAAAAATGATTAATTATTCGGTCTAGTATAAGGAGCTTTTTTTTTACATCAAAATTTAAATAATTTTTTTTAGCAATATAGATTTTTTTGATAAAACTTTAGTTTAAATAAATAGCCACACGCATTTATAATATATGACAAACTCTAAAAATATAAAACTGTCTCCAAAAAGAGATCTAGGTTTTCAAAAAAAAAATTGTTGCATTCCAAAAAAAAAAAATTGAGACTGTGATAACCTCGATCTCTAAAGAGAACCTATTGCAAATTGTTAATCGAGAAAAAAAAATTAATTGCAAATCTCATTATCTAATCTTTTATTGACTAAGACAAAAAAAATATATCTATAACATTCATTAATCCAGAATATATGCAGTCATTGGCATAATACATTCATACAGTGGATCTTGAATGGACGGTTTAAAAACTTTAAATAATAAATAGATTTTTTATGTGTAAAAGCGATATTCTATGTGCACAACTATAGAGTAATTCCTCAATCATGTGCAATCCAATTGGCGACAAACAATCCACAAGAATTTTACCATTGTAGAATAAAGAGATTTTGATTTTCTTTAAGACTTAAAAGTACCAAACTTTATAGATTTATCATTCGGTCAAAATCAAACGGTCATAGAACCACTAACTATGTGGGTGCATCCGTGGGGCATCCAGTTAATAATTTTAGGAAATTCGAACTATATCCTTCACTAAAAAAGGAGGATTAAATCCTCCAAAATCTATCAAACGAAAAAACAAAGAAAGACAATAATCTAAAAAAAAGCATAAGCAACGATTAATAATCTTACTCTTCGAGCCTCAATCTTTGAGCAGGAGAGTGACGAGGGAAGGCTCCTTGTTCTCCGTTTGAGCTCTTATTCTCTGGTGGAGCTAATCTCAAAGTTAAGTCCATTTTTCAATTAACCTACAAATTGATGAAATTTGTTAGTACATAAATTAAATCTTTGTAATACAAATTACACAAAAGGGGAAAATAAACGAGAAAATGAAATAATATGCATGACATACCTCCTCTGCTAAAAATCACTTAAGATCACTCTTGTGTGATGATATATAAGAGGTTGAGTGCTCTATATGCTAACTAAAGATTAATTTTTTAATTAAAAAAAATGGGAAATAAATGTAATTTTTAATTAAAAATACAATAAAGTAAAATTGATCTTTGAACCGGGTCACCATTAGACGTCCTGATAAATGATTTCTTTGACAAAATAAATTCAGTAAAGTACTAAATTTTATATTTACAATTTTGACCAAATAAATAAATAATATATACAATAAGTGGTAACCGAAAAGAAAAAAATTATAAATATATATATATTCTTTTAATATATATATTTTTTTAAAGAATTCTTTCAAATATATAGTCAATATTTTCATATTGACTATATTAATTACATTAATTAAATAATTTAAGTAATAAACTATTTTTTGAATGAATTTAATTAATAAACTTTATCAATCTATAATTATTTTATGCACACATTAAATGATGTGTTGTCACGCCAATTAATGAATACGAAAGTGTTTTTATATTCATTAATTAACGTGACAACACATCGTTAAATTTATGTTTAAAACAATTGAACACTAAAAAATATTAAATAAAATCTTAATCAAGGAAAAATTTAATTCATATTTTCCTGCACGGTACATATGGTTTGAGCTTGAATTTATTTTTTTTTTTTTTGTGGTGGTTGGGGTTTGAACCCGAACTTTGCATATATTACACATTGTTCATAGCAATTGAGTTAAGATTAATTTAACCCAACAAATTAAAGAAGGAGAATGTTAACCAGTGCCCCCGGGGCATTGGTTAAGCACCAAATGAAGTAAGTTTTCATTAAAAAGTAATGCAATTATTATTATTTTTTTAACAAATAATGCAATTATTATTTAATAAAAGTGACTCCTTATATTTCCGAGATAAAAAAGACTATTTATAGATTCCTTAATCAGTGCTCCGGGAACACCGGTTAACAAGACCCAAGAAAGAAAATATTTTTTTTAATAGGGAATGGAAGAATAATATTACATTTTTTAATACAAAAAAAAAAATTGAAAATAATCGTGATGCGCGTATGTTTCTCGACTGTCATTCTATTCGATTGTGGGTTTCGTTCTCCATTTTTCAGATCAACCATGGATTTCATCAAGCTTTACCTCCTTGTTTCAATTTCTCATTCCTTTTTGGTTTTATAATTTAAAATTTTCATTTTACTAAATCAAATTTCAGATTTGGGATACTTTTGGATGTTTTTCTATGTCAATGAGCTATTCATCGTGTATGACATATTCCCCATAATAATTATTTAGTAAAAAATTATAATTCCTAAAAAAAAAAAAAAAAAAAAAAAGGAAAGAGATAATTACTATTTTCTAATGGAAAATGATAATTACTATTTGAAGCATCAGCTGCAGATTCAAAATTTGCAATAAGAGGACAAGGCATGTGCATTAATGGAAAGCCACTGTCAGCAATGAACCTCTTGATTTACTATCTTTTGAAAGAGATTTACTATCTTCAGAGATGAGAAAGCCTGATGGAATTATAAGTGACACATTTGATAAATCATGGCCATTTATTGCCATATTCAACTCTTGTGTGTTTAGAGGAGAATAAACAACATAGGATCCCAAAGGGTCTATGAAACATTCTTGAATAATCTTCACACCATCTTTGGGAGGTGAAACTAGAGGCTGCTCCACATAGAAAGAAAAAAAAATGAATACCAAAAGACCTAAACAATTTACACAGCAAAAGATGATAAAATATTATTAGTCATCTAATGTAAACCCGTAACTTGTGTTTTGTATGTCGAGACATTTTCAAATGGTGTAGACAATTTTTCTTTTTGAAAATTTGGGTCAGTTCG
Organism: Medicago truncatula; assembly: GCF_003473485.1. Lineage (NCBI taxonomy): Eukaryota > Viridiplantae > Streptophyta > Magnoliopsida > Fabales > Fabaceae > Medicago > Medicago truncatula. The sequence continues at coordinate 11,687,202 of NC_053043.1, read as the reverse complement.
ATAAATGAATCGGAATAAAATTTTCTTCCGCTATAAGGCTGACATACCTATTATGCCAAAACCTAATCTTATTGTCTACAACGTTTAACATAGGTTTCAAAGTGAAACAATTCCTTAGGTTTGCACTAATCGAAAGCCCGAGATACAAGAAAGGCATCGACCTTGAGTTCCAAATCAAGAAGCTAAACTACAAAAGTAGAAAAGAAGAAAAGGGGAGCTACATTTGCCCTAACTTAAATTTTTGAGAAGTTGGCATCAAATTTGAAAATAATTGAAACCACTTTAGATTCATTTTGATTACACATAAGTTCTCCACACAAATGAGGTGCATCATATCTTCATTTGAAATGAGTTCCAGTAGAGATGTGTGCAATTTCATGCCATGGATTTCCGTCACAAAACTTATCCCACTGCATGAAAATAATTAACAAATGAAATGTATTAATGATAAACAATGAAATTTTAAAACTTACAAAAAATTCAAATAAACTAAAATTCTTTGAACCTCAAAACGTCTTGCAGGATCGATCTTAAGAAGTCGAAAACAATATGAGATGGGAGAGGTATCGAAACGGAGCTAGCAACAATAACAATGAATGGATCATTTGACAGAAATAAGTTTTTGTTTTTTGGAATCGAAAACCTAACCCCGCTATCATCAGTATCAGCAATGTATTGTGGTAAATCTGAAACATACACAAGCCATGAAGCACAAATCTTAGGACACTAGATTCATCTTTCCTAATTAATTAAATACTCACCATTATTTATCAAAAAATTACTCCATACTTATCATTAAAAAAGTACAAGTTGCACTACACCCAACGGACTAATCACAAGAGGTATTAAACTCATTGAAAGAAAAATATGTACACTAAAAAACCTCGTCACTTATGAGACAACAATCCAACAGATTTACAAACCATTGTCAAGCGATGATCCGTTGAATCGAATCCACCACATCTTCAACTTTGGGGATGGATATCGAAAAATAGCTTCATTATTCCCTCCAAAAACTATAATATTTTTTAAATTTTAAAATTGATTTTGGGGGAATATAACCATATTTTTTCAGTATTACATACAGTGACAGAAAGATATCTGTATTCGATATCCTTCGCCAATAAGCAAAATTGAATCCTAAAAAACCTATCAAATGAAAATAAATTAAATTTTATCAGCAGAATGTCGAGTCGTCGACAGACTCTTTTCGATTCATTTGAGTTTTCACTATCTTGTTCATCACCTGATAGGTCCATTTTTTTTTAATTCACCTATAAATATTATTACTTTTTTTTCTTGTATATCCTCTCCTTTCCTTTGTCTCTGGATGAGATATTGTTGGTACATATATTAAATCTTTGCAATAGAAATTACAGAAGAGGGAGAAGTATGTGAAAAGTATGTAGCAATCATGCATGATATTACCTCTTAATCAGCAAATTCCCCAATTAGATCACTCTTGTAAAATGATATTGAATGTCATATTTTATCATAACAAGAAATATATATATGCTACAACCAAAACTAGTCTTTGAAGGAGTATATGTCAATGATTTTAGTTATATGTAAGAGATTGAAAGTTCATACACTCCTAATATTTCTCTTATCCCCTAGCAAATAAACTTATAATACTCTCTTATACAAAAATACCAACCAAAAGTATTTGTTTACTGGAAAATTATGAAAAATAGAACATTAAATGCATTCCCTTGAAAAAAGTCATATGTAACGGAAGTTTTTTAATTTTATTATTTTATATATGATATAAAATTAAGATATATTTGACCAACATCGAATAGATTCAAGGGTAAAAAATTTGATCCTCTTATAAATACGTGGTCATGAGTTTGTTCTTTTTCTTTTGCGCACGAATTTGAACCACTTAGATTTACTGGTTCAATGCTGCAACGGAAGCTTCGTACCCATAACATGGTAAACCAAACATAATAAAATTAATATATGTTTTTTTTGACTATATTCAATTATACTAGTCCAAAAGGAAGTAAAACAATTATTCTTACGCATAACTATGATAACCCAACAAAAAAAAAGTTATGATATATTTTTTTAAGGGAATTCAAAAAGGAAGCTTTTTAAGTGTCATTTGAAATTCTCTAAATTTAACTTGAACAAAATACTTTATAAATTTTATAAACAATGGAATTCACCTCAAAGTATTTGAATTCCCTCAAAACATTACCCCATCCAAACACACTATTACGGGTTGAAATTTTAAAGAATTTAGAATTCTAAGTAATTTAAATGATTCAATTAAATTACTTTCATTTCTCAATACTTTTGTTTGGTTGCAGTATTAAAAAATTCATTGTCATCATTTTTGTAATACTTTTATAATTTTTTTGGGTCAAATTTGAATATCGAAATTAGGGGTCAATTCGTAAACTTCAAAATTTTGAGGTGTCAAATTATAATTTTCGAAAAAATTGAGGGGTCAATTTACAATTATTTAGAAATTTATTGGGGTCAAATTGAAATTTTTGGAAAATTTGAGGACCCAAATACAAAATTTGAAAAATTGTAACAATGAAGAATTTTTAAATTCTTAACTTTTAGGTGTCATTTGAAATTCTATAAATTTAACTTGAGCAAAATACTTAATAAATTTCTATCATTTTTGAAAAAAATAGAACTTATTATCCAAACAATTAAATTCACCTCAAAGTATTTGTATTCCTTGAAAATATTACATTCCTTCAAAACATTCCCTCATCCTAACAAATTCTTAGACACTCTCTCTTAATTTCTTGAATAGTGATGAAATCATGATGGTTTGAAGCAAAAAAGTCTCTCACCCTCTTCTTTTTAATCCTAAACCCTAATCCTCTAATAATAAAAGATCTCACTAGAGTCTCCAACCGCCTCTTCTCGGCTAAAGCTAACACCTCTAAACCCTCAAACCTAGTAACCTCAGACCGTCCAAGTCCAACTCATCGTCTCTACCAAAACAAAATCATATCCCCTTCCCTTACCCAAGACAATTGAGGAAACAAAACTATTGTGTAATCATCCACTTAGATCTCTCTCGCAGTAACATAATCAATATCGAAAGAAATGAGATTTTTCGTAAATTTAAGCAAAATGAAAAGAAGAAAAAAAACAATTAAAGTTTAAGACGCTTAAAGCAAATTTAAGCAAAGTATAAAAGCAACAACCTTCCTTAGCAGTAATTAACAAAAGACGAAACGCAAAAGCAAAAGTCTCCAACATAATAAAACAAAAGAAAGGCACATCTTAGTCCACCCCACAATTACAACAGGTAAAAAGCAACATAGGCAGCAACAAGAACAAACCATAACTCCTCATAAATCTAAAGATAGGTTCCATCTGATGATCTTTGGGGAAGACCTAACTTCAACTCCAGTGATAGTTCCCCTTTTCCCACGCAGCTTGGATTCAACTTTGACAGCTTCTCATACAAAAAATAAATAAATTCATACATACAGTTATTAAATTAGTCGATATATTGTAGCCCTTAATAAAAAAAACATTATTATCTTAGAATTAAACAGTAAAACATTGTTTGTAGTTATACTAACTCACCTTTTCTTTCAGAAGTTCATTTTCAAGCCGAAGTTGTTTCAAACGTGAATCACGGCATGCTTGGCAAGATACTCTATTTTGTCTCTCCATTTCCCTTTTCTCTTCCAAAAGCATTTGAATTTCAGCTCGAAAAGCAGCGTTAACTTCCTTTTGAGTAGCATTCTTGAGATCATAACATATACAAGAAGTGATTAGTATGTTAATTATATCAATTAGTGGTATGTTAAAAGAATTGAATGGAGATTTTGTTCAAACCAAGAAAATATATATGTTACCTTAACCAGACCTCTTTTGTATGTAAACCACCAGTTCACTTGTTTTGGCTGAAGACCAAGCTCTTCGGCTATTTCACTTTTTTGCTTATTAGTTGGATATTTGATCGTTTGAAATATTCTTTATTTAACAAACAAAAAATACAATTAGGAGAGAGATTCTATTGCAAGACCAATTTGAATGGCAAATGTAAAAACAAAAATGACACAAACAAGCCATGAAGCACAAATCTATACAATAGATTTATCTTTCCTAATTAATCCGGTACTTATATTATCATTAACTCTAAAAAAATTAACATTTATCGTTTATGTCGGTGCTAGGTAGCTCAAGTTATTTACACTAAAGGGTGATAAGTTTGAGATCTTGAGCTCAAACTCGAACTAAGAAGAGAAAGAAAAAAAACATATCATTAATAAACCATCTAACTTTTATGAACTTTAATTTATAGATTAATTTTATTAAAGGCTGTGATATCAATGTGTTTCACCAATAAGATGAGATTGTGATCGAATCAATTGATTTGATAAGAATATCAATAGTCTTTTGGGACATATTTATAAAAAAAAAAACATTTATACACAACAAAAAAATGGATTGTAAAGTCAAAGGGTTAACTTTTTTTATGGAAAGTCAAAGGTTAACTTTTTTTTTTTGTGAAAGTCAAGGGTTAACTAAATACTGCAAGAATGATTAATTCGGTCTACCTCTAAAAAAAATATTAATTATTCGGTCTAGTATAAGGAGCTTTTTTTTTTTACATCAAAATTTAAATAATTTTTTTTTAGCAAAATAGATTTTTTTGATAAAACTATAGTTTAAATAAATAGGCACACGCATTTATAATATATGACAATCTCTAAAAATATAAAACATTCTCCACAAAGAGATCTAGGTTTTCAAAAAAAAAAATAGTTGTATTCCAAAAAAAAAAAATGAGACAGTGAAAACCTCGATCTCTAAGGAGAACCAATTGCAAATCGTTATTCGAAAAAAAAATTAATCGCAAATCTCGTTATCTAATCTTTTATTGACTAAGACAAAAAAAATAGATCTATAACATTCATTAATCCATAATATGTGCAGTCATTGGCAGAATACATTCATACAGTCAGTGGATCCATGTCAGTCGATCTTGAATGGAAGGTTTAACTTTAAATAATAAATAGATTTTTTTTTGTGTAAAATTGATGTTCTATGTGCACAACTATAGAGTAATTCCTCAATCATGTGCAATCCAATTGGCGACAAACAATCCACAAGAATTTTACCATTATAGAATAAGGAGATTTTGATTTTCTTTAAGACTTAAAAATACTAAACTTTATAGATTTATCGTTCGGTCGAAATCAAACGGTCAGAACCACTAACTATGTGGGTGTATCCAGTTAATGACTTTAGGAAATTCGAACTATATCCTTCACTAAAAAAGGAGGATTAAATCCTCCAAAATCTATCAAACGAAAAAACAAAGAAAGACAATAATCTAAAAAAGAGCATAAGCAAGGATTAATGATCTTACTCTTCGAGTCTCAATCTTTGAGCAGGAGAGTGACGAGGGAAGGCTCCTTGTTCTTCGTTTGAGCTCTTATTCTCTGTTGGCGCTAATCCCAAAGATAAGTCCATTTTTCAATTAACCTACAAATTGTTGAAATTTGTTAGTACATAAATTAAATCTTTGTGATACAAATTACACAAAAGAGAAAAATAAACGAGAAAATGAAATAATATGCATGACATACCTTCTCTACAAAAAATCACTTAAGATCACTCTTGTGGGATGATATATAAGAGGTTGAATGCTCTATATGCTAACAAAAGATTAATTTTTAATTAAAAAAATGGGGAATAAATGTAATTTTTAATTAAAATTTTGACTAAAGGTTGACTGCTTTGTTATATAATTTTATTTTGACTTTTTCAAAAAAAAAATAATTAAAATTCACAATAAAGTAAACTTGATCTTTGAACCTGGTCACCATTAGTCGTCCTGATAAATGATTTCTTTGACAAAATAAATTCAATATAGTGCTAAATTTTATATTTACAATTTTGACCAAAAAACTAAATAATATAAACAATAAGTGGTAACCGAAAATATATATATATATTCTTTCAAATATACATATTTTTTTTAAGGAATTCTTTCAAATATATAGAAACGCAATAAGTATTCATATTGACTATAATAATTACATTAATTAAATAAGTTAATTAATAAACTATTTTTTGAAGGAATTTAATTAATAAACTTTATCAATCTATAATTATTTTAATCATGCATCTAATGATGTGTTGTCACACCAATTAGTGAATATGAAAGTGTTTTCATATTCATTAATTGACGTGACAACACATCGTTAGATTTATGTGTAAAACAATTGAACACTAAAAAATATTAAATAAAATCTTAATCAAGCAAATATTTAATTCATATTATCCTGCACTGTACATATGGTTTGAGCTTGAAATAATAATCCGAACCTTGCATATATTACACACTGTCCATACCAACTGAGTTAAGCTTAATTTAACCCAACTAATTGAAGAATAATATTTTTTTTTAATAGGGAATGGAAGAATAATACTATATTTTTTAATACAAATATAAAAAATTTAATAACCCACCCGTCTCAATTAAGTGACCCAATTAAAAAGAAAATGAAAGCCTCCTTCAACTTTTAATAAAAGAGTTTAATTGTGGTGGGTCGACAGTCCAAAATTGTGTTGCACACACAACCAATTAAAACGCTAATAATTGCCACTTCAACCATTTTTAAAACAGTTAAACTAAATTAAATTTAATAAAAAGAAATAGAAAATAATCGTGATGCGCGTATGTTTCTCGACTGTCATTCCATTCGATCGTGGGTTTCGTTCTCCATTTTTCAGATCAACCATCGATTTCATCAAGTTTTACCTCCTTGTTTCAATTTCTCATTCCTTTTTGGTTTTATAATTTAAACTTTTCATTTTACTAAATCATATTTCAGATTTGGGATACGTTTGGATGTTTTTCTATGTCAATGAGCATTCATCGTGTATGACATATTCCCCATATTAATTATTTAGTAAAAAATGATAATTCTTCAAAAAAAAAAAAAAAAAAAAGGAAAAAGATAATTTCTCTTTTCTAATGGAAAATGATATGTATCAATCAATAATATATATATATATATATATATATATATATATATATATAATGTAATGTTTTTATTTCACGAGCCGTTTTCATATTTATTCGTAATATTTTGTTCTATTTTTCAATATCAATTTTTACTTGGTATAAAATGATAACAAACCTTACATTTTTATTTTTTTCAAATTTTTTTGCTAAACCAGAAGCTTGGATAAACATCAAAAGGAAGCAACAACATCACAACTATGTTGGCACTTCAATGAACCCCCATCATATGCCGTTAAACTCAAAAACTTTATTAAAAAAGAGAACAGTATCTACAAGTGTGTGGGGGGGGGGACAAGTGCTCCATAAATATTGTGAAACGTTTTGTATAGCATTAAAGGAAAATAGCTTAGGACATATTATATTGAGTCAGTTTAAGGGAGAATCTTTAGAATCCATCCATAGTTCAGCAAATAAAACAAATTCGGGTTTTTTTAGTAAGAATTAATCTTTTATGATCCAATCTTGACAATAAATTGGCCAAACCCTTTATGTTTCAATAAATAATCATCATCTAAAAAGTTTAGGATGACAAGTTTTTCCTATAGTTCTATAATAAGATGTGAAGTTTTCTTCCCTTTATTCTCACCTTCTGAAATGTTCACAATTTGAAAATCATCAGCATTAGCAGGAATTTCTATGATAATTAGATTATCAATTTCCATTTTCCAAGGCCTCAAATAATTTTTGCTCAACTTCATCCTCAAGAATATGGCCCATGATTGCTCCAAAAAATCTCTATTCTTGATCTCTAGCTACTTTCTTCGAACCTTGTGATGAACCAGAATATGGCAAATAATATTTTAAGACGCCAATATTCTTGAGAGAGGCCAAAGATCTTAACCCAAACTTGATTTGAAGAACTGTTTGGAATACTATTGTTAAAATCTCGTACAAGAAAAAAGCTTCATGATACTAGGATTGAGATTCCACGAAGGAATGGATTTGACCATTTTTACATCTCCTAAGCATCAAAAAGAAAACTCATAGCAGAAGTTACTCCCCATTTACGAAAATCTTTCCACATACAGGTTAGTTTGGAACGCAAGGCAAAAAAACATAAGTGGGGTAGAACCCTTGGGCTAAATGATCCTTGCATGGAGATTGTGTTTGCATGCTTCAATCCTTGCAAGATACTCATCCTCGTGAATAATAATTGAGATTGGGTTTGCATGTTTCAATCCCTGCAAGATACTCATCCTCGGGAATAGATTTTTTTTGGTTAAAATTATCAAGAAATCCAAAAACAAATGTATAACCATACTAAACAGTCCATATCAACATATTGTGCTAGTCAATTTGAAATTGGACATTCCTTATTCAATTAATCTCATCAAAGCAAAGATAAACATGAAATTATACATTATTCTCATCCACTCATGCTTTGTTAAAGTAATTAAATGAACCAACCATGCAAACATTTCACAAACTTAAATTTACATATGCAATACTACTAGAAATACTCAATTTTCCTGCGGATTCTTCTACGGAATATAGTCGCAGGAAATCCTAGGGATTTTGCCACGAATCATTTTGCTCAGACCAAGGTTTCGGCGCGGATCCTGCCACCGCATGAGAATAATCACCAGGTAATGTCTACGTTTGCTGCAGATTTTCCCACGGATTTGTGTATGTCATATCCTGCGAATTTTCCTGCGGTTTTGTTTTTTAATTTAATTTAATTGAAATTTTAAAAATTGTCAGAATTCGAATTCCTTAATTTTTATATCTATACGAATTGAATATGGACCCTCTAATTTTAAATTTAATTCCAAATCATATATAAATGAAATGACGAACTATTTTCGTCGATCACAATTTAATTTTTTAAACATATTCAATATTAAAATATTTTGAGAAATACTAATTGAACACAAGTATTTAAAAAAATACTTCATGAAGTCATTGTTTTTCTCATTTAATTTCAAACTCATAATCCCAAAAATTATTTATATAAGTTTTTCAATGAGGGAAAAGAGAAAACCCACCTCTAATTGATAATGACAAGCTCTAGGTTTTCCTTTCCTTTAATTATTTTCCCTTGGCTTCTCTCAAATCTTGCTTCTCCTATAATTCTTCTTCAAACTCATTATGATTTTGTTCCTTTGATATTCCATCTTCTTCCTCTATACTTATTCAGCCTAGAAACAAATTGCTATTCAAATCTTATTTGCATGTAAGTTGGATTGATTAAAGTGAAAAAATGGTAAATCACCAGGATTACCATTTTTAAGATTTTCTTCCTCTACTTCCTCTATCCTCTATACCAGGATTACCATTTTTTTTCACTTTAATCTTATTTGCATTAGTAGGAATAATGTTCCAGAAAATGTTATTCCCAGGATTGCAAATTTAATCCTTGAAACAAACACACACATAGTTAATTTTCTTTGATGTTAGTTTCTCATGTGAGAAGAGCCAATAACATTGTTGTTCTCTAGCTAAGTTTACTTTATCAATTGATTTTGTTTGGATCGAGAAATTTTGTCCATGTATTACTACTGTTGTCGCAACCGATTTAGTTCCCGTTTAAATGAAACCATTTATGTCAAAAACAAAAAGAATTGGTAAGTTTAAGTTCCTTAAGTTCCATATCCGATTTTGAATCCCGGTCATCAATCGGATGACCTCATTGTAAGTAATACGTAAATACCTTTGTAAGCACTTATATGAATGTAGTTCTACCATAGATACCTAAAATTCTAATCCAATTCAATTTTAATGGGATGAGTTTTACCATACAAATTCAAATAGCAAATGTATCTGCAAAAGAAACCATTGGTATTGTTTTGGCAAACCATGTGGACCGGCTATGATAAATACAATAATGCTCATACTCATAAACTATAAAATAAACTAAAAACAATCTGAAATAAAGTACTTAACATTCATTGGTGTTACTTATTCTACATAATAGCAACGCACTAAATTAAAATCACTTCAATTCAGAACCACTTAGTAGAGCATGTTTTATGCTTTGAACTACTGTTGTCATGAGTGCATTTGAAGCATCAGCTGCAGATTCAAAATTTGTAATAAGAGGAGCAGGCATGTGCATTTGAAAAGCCACTGTCAGCAATGAACCTCTTGATTTACTATCTTTTGAAAGAGATTTACTATCTTCAGAGATGAGAAAGCCTGATGGAATTATAAGTGACACATTTGATAAATCATGGCCATTTATTGCCATATTCAACTCTTGTGTGTTTAGAGGAGAATAAACAACATAGGATCCCAAAGGGTCTATGAAACATTCTTGAATAATCTTCACACCATCTTTGGGAGGTGAAACTAGAGGCTGCTCCACATAGAAAGAAAAAAAAATGAATACCAAAAGACCTAAACAATTTACACATCAAAAGATGATAAAATATTATTAGTCATCTTATATAAACCTATTGTATAAATATGAAACTTTATATATATAAATATGTGACCAAGAAATCCGTAACTTGTGTTTTTGTATGTCGTGACTTCAGATGATGTAGACAATTTTTCTTTTTAAAAATTTCTGTGAATTCGATAAATGAATCGAAATAAAATTTTCTTTCGCTATAAGGCTGACATACCTATTACGCCAAAACCTAAGCCTATTGTGTAGAACGTTTAACATAGGTTTCAAAGTGAAACAATTACTTAGGTTTGCACTAATCGAAAGACCGAGATACGAGAAAGGCATCAACCCTCAGATGTAAATCAACAAGCTAACTACAGAAGTACAAGAACAAAAGGGGGGCTACGTTTGCCCTAATAAGCCTAAATATTGAGAAGTTGGCACCAAATTTGAAAATAATTGAAACAATCTTCACACAAATGAGGTGCATCATATGTTCATTTGAAATGACATGGACGGAAGTGTAGGAAAATGGCAATAAATATAAATTAAGATATAGTTTATAACATTATTAAAAAAGGAAACTTCTACGGTACACCTGCAAATTAAGGTGTACCGATACTCCTACTTCAAAAATCTTTAAATTAACTATTATTTTTATGGAATAAAGAGCTATTTTTTTATATTTATATTTTAGAAAATGTCATTTCATAAGAAAAAAACGTCATTTCATTGTTTATAAAAATCATACTAATTTTTTTTACATTTTATTGTAAAAAATAATCAAAATTCTCTATTATGAGTACTAAAAACTCAGAAAAATTAAATTTTATTTCGTAGACGTTTTTGGTTAATAAGATTTAATTATTATAATTATAGGTGATGGAAAACAATTTTTCTCTTCAAAAAATAACACATTTAACTATTAATTTGTTGATTGGGTGTACCAATACACTCAAATTTTTTGAGTGTACCATAGAATTTGCCTAAAAAAAAATCAAAATATTCTTTTATAAATAAAATATGGTAAATACCTGAATAATTGATACATAGTGGTTGGGATGAGTTCCAGTAGAGATGTGTGCAATTTCATGCCATGGATTTCCGTCACAAAACTTATCCCACTGCGTGAAAATAATTAACAAATGAAAATGTATTAATCAAAAACAATGAAAAGCTAAAACTTACAAAAAAAATTCAAATAAACGAAGATTCTTTGAACCTCAAAACGTCTTGCAGGATCTCTTAAGAAGTCGAAAACAGTATGAGATGGGAGAGGTAAGGAAACGGAGCTAGCAACAATAACAATGAATGGATCATTTGACAGAAATAAGTTTCTATTTTTTGGAATCGAAAACCTAACCCCGCTATCATCGGTATCAGCAATGTATTGTGGTAAATCTGATTTGCTTGACATTGTTAAATTTTTACTGAACTCCTTAAGCACCTGATGTGCAAGTTTCATTACACATCTCCTTCCTTCTGGTAAAGTAATCACTGAAAAGTATATAAATGAATAAATCACACATATTTCAACTAAGAAGAGAATACTAAAGAAAATTATAAGGAGTTTACTTAGTTAAATAGGTTAAATAATGGAAAATCAAGAGTTACCTCCATTGTCATAAAAATGCATGTATTCAAGTGCTGCACTACCACATCTTTCACCAATTCTTCGAAGTTCCATAAGCCATCTTTCGGCTCCAAATGCAATAGCATTGTTGACAATATCTCTATACATACTATGTGTTTGAATCTTCAAATCCACCTCCACATGCTCAATCCAAGAAACCTACAAATTAAACATACGTTTCTATTATAATCACTCTATTATATGACTTTACTTCACAAAGAGTGATTAACTATATTATATACGTACTAACCTTGGAAGTCTCAGTAGATATTTGTTGAATCAAACATCCAGAAGGAAACCTCCAAAAAAATTATTAGTATGTTATATCAACTAGTGGCATGTAAAAAAAAATTGAAACTAAGATTTTGATAAAACTAAAGAAAACATGTTACTTTAATCTGTGCTCTTTTGTTTTGAAACCACCATTTCACTTATTGTGGCTCAAGCTCAAGCTCTTGGGCTATTTTGTAAGCGTTTTGAATATTCTTCATTTAAGAAACAAAAAACACAATTAGGGATTATATTGAATTGTAAAGCCAATTGAATGACAACTTTAAAAGCAGAAATGACACATACAAAAGCCATTAAGCACAAATCTTAGGACATTAGATTCACCTTTCCTAATTAATTAAATACTCACCATTATTTATCAAAAAATTACTCCATACTTATCATTAAAAAAGTACAAGTTGCACTACACCCATAATAACGGACTAATAAGCACAAGAGGTATTAAACTCATTGAAAGAAAAATATGTACAATAAAAAACCTCGTCACTTATGAGACAACAATCCAACAGATTTACAAACCATTGTCAAGCGATGATCCGTTGAATCGAATCCACCACATCTTCAACTTTCGGGATGGATATCGAAAAATAGCTTCATTATGCCCTCCAAAAACTATAATATTTTTTAAATTTTAAAATTGATTTTGGGGGAATATAACCATATTTTTTCAGTATTACATACAGTGACAGCAAGATATCTGTATTCGATATCCTTCGCCAATAAGCAAAATTGAATCCTAAAAAACCTATCAAATGAAAATAAATAAAATTTTCATAAGAGATTGATCATCTTACTCTTCTAGCTTAAGGATTTGATCAGCAAAATGTCGAGTCGTCGACAGACTCTTTTCGATTCATTTGAGTTTTCACTATCTTGTTCATCACCTGATAGGTCCTTTTTTTTTTTAATTCACCTATAAATATTATTACTTTTTTTTCTTGTCTCCTCTCCTTTGTCTCTGGATGAGATATTGTTGGTACATATATTAAATCTTTGCAATAGAAATTACAGAAGAGGGAGAAGTATGTGAAAAGTATGTAGCAATCATGCATGATATTACCTCTTAATCAGCAAATTCCCCAATTAGATCACTCTTGTAAAATGATATTGAATGTCATATTTTATCATAACAAGAAATATATATGCTACAACCAAAACTAGTCTTTGAAGGAGTATGTCAATTATTTTAGTTATATGTAAGAGATTGAAAGTTCATACACTCCTAATATTTCTCTTATCCCCTAGCAAATAAACTTATAATACTCTCTTATACAAAAATACCAACCAAAAGTATTTGTTTACTGGAAAATTATGAAAAATAGAACATTAAATGCATTCCCTTGAAAAAAGTCATATGTAACGGAAGTTTTTTAATTTTATTATTTTATATATGATATAAAATTAAGATATATTTGACCAACATCGAATAGATTCAAGGGTAAGAATCCTCATAAATACGTGGTCATGAGTTTGTTCTTTATCTTTTGCGCATGAATTTGAACCACTTAAATTTACTGGTTCAATGCTGCAACGGAAGCTTCGTACCCATAACATGGTAAACCAAACATAATAAAATTAAGATAAGTTTTTTTGACTATATTCAATTATACTAGTCCAAAAGGAAGTAAAACAATTATTCTTACGCATAACTATGATAACCCAACAAAAAAAAAGTTAAGATATATTTTTTTAAGGGAATTCAAAAAGGAAGCTTTTAAGTGTCATTTGAAATTCTCTAAATTTAACTTGAACAAAATACTTTATAAATTTTATAAACAATGGAATTCACCTCAAAATATTTGAATTCCCTCAAAACATTACCCCATCCAAACACACTATTAGGGGTTGAAATTTTAAAGAATTTAGAATTCTAAGTAATTTAAATGATTCAATTAAATTACTTTCATTTCTCAATACTTTTGTTTGGTTGGAGTATTAAAAAAATTCATTGTCATCATTTTGGAATACTTTTATAATTTTTTTTGGTCAAATTTGAGTATCGAAATTAGGGGTCAATTCGTAAACTTCTAAATTTTGAGGGGTCAAATTATAATTTTCGAAAAAATTGAGGGGTCCATTTACAATTATTTAGAAATTTATTGGGGTCAACAAATTGAAATTTTTGGAAAATTTGATGACCAAAATACAAAATTTGAAAAATTGTAACAATGAAGAATTTTTAAATTCTTAACTTTTAGGTGTCATTTGAAATTCTATAAATTTAACTTGAGCAAAATACTTAATATATTTCTATCATTTTTGAAAAAAATAGAACTTATTATCCAAACAATTAAATTCACCTCAAAGTATTTGTATTCCTTCAAAATATTACATTCCCTTATCCAAACACATTCTTAGACATTCTCTCTTAATTTCTTGAATAGTGATGAAATCAAGATGGATTGAAGCAAAAAAATCTCTCACCCTCTTTTTAATCCTAAACCCTAATCCTCTAATATTATAAGATCTCACTAGAGTCTCCAACCGCCTCTTCTCGGCTGAAGCTAACACCTCTAAACCCTCAAACCTAGTAACCTCGAACCGTTCAAGTCCAACTCATCGTCTCTACCAAAACAAAATCATAGTCCCCTTCCCTTACCCAAAACAGTTGAGGAAACAAAACTACTGTGTAATCATCCACTCAGATCTCTCTCGCAATAACATAATCAATATTGAAAGAAATGAGATTTTTCGTAAATTTAAACAAAATGAAAAGAAGAAAAAAAAACAATTAAAGTTTAAGACGCTTAAAGCAAATTTAAGCAAAGTATAAAAACAACAACCTTCCTTAGCAGTAATTAACTAGAATATAGTTCATAACAAGGAACAAAAAACGAAACACAGACGCAAAAGTCTCCAACATAGTAAAACAAAAGAAAGGCACATCTTAGTCCACCCCACAATTACAACTGGTAAAGAGCAACAGAGGCAGCAACAAGAACAAACCATAACTCCTCATAAATCTAAAGATAGGTTCCATCTGATGATCTTTGGGGAAGACCTAACTTCAACTCCAGTGATAGTTCCCCTTTTCCCACGCAGCTTGGATTCAACTTTGACGGCTTCTCATACAAAAAATAAATAAATTCATACATACAGTTATTAAATTAGTCGATATATTGTAGCCCTTAATAAAAAAAACATTATTATCTTAGAATTAAACAGTAAAACATTGTTTGTAGTTATACTAACTCACCTTTTCTTTCAGAAGTTCATTTTCAAGCCGAAGTTGTTTCAAACGTGAATCACGGCATGCTTGGCAAGATACTCTATTTTGTCTCTCCATTTCCCTTTTCTCTTCCAAAAGCATTTGAATTTCAGCTCGAAAAGCAGCGTTAACTTCCTTTTGAGTAGCATTCTTGAGATCATAACATATACAAGAAGTGATTAGTATGTTAATTATATCAATTAGTGGTATGTTAAAAGAATTGAATGGAGATTTTGTTCAAACCAAGAAAATATATATGTTACCTTAACCAGACCTCTTTTGTATGTAAACCACCAGTTCACTTGTTTTGGCTGAAGACCAAGCTCTTCGGCTATTTCACTTTTTTGCTTATTAGTTGGATATTTGATCGTTTGAAATATTCTTTATTTAACAAACAAAAAATACAATTAGGAGAGAGATTCTATTGCAAGACCAATTTGAATGGCAAATGTAAAAACAAAAATGACACAAACAAGCCATGAAGCACAAATCTATACAATAGATTTATCTTTCCTAATTAATCCGGTACTTATATTATCATTAACTCTAAAAAAATTAACATTTATCGTTTATGTCGGTGCTAGGTAGCTCAAGTTATTTACACTAAAGGGTGATAAGTTTGAGATCTTGAGCTCAAACTCGAACTAAGAAGAGAAAGAAAAAAAACATATCATTAATAAACCATCTAACTTTTATGAACTTTAATTTATAGATTAATTTTATTAAAGGCTGTGATATCAATGTGTTTCACCAATAAGATGAGATTGTGATCGAATCAATTGATTTGATAAGAATATCAATAGTCTTTTGGGACATATTTATAAAAAAAAAAAAAAACATTTATACACAACAAAAAAATTGATTGTAAAGTCAAAGGGTTAACTTTTTTTATGGAAAGTCAAAGGTTAACTTTTTTTTTTTTTGTGAAAGTCAAGGGTTAACTAAATACTGCAAGAATGATTAATTCGGTCTACCTCTAAAAAAAATATTAATTATTCGGTCTAGTATAAGGAGCTTTTTTTTTTTACATCAAAATTTAAATAAATTTTTTTTAGCAAAATAGATTTTTTTGATAAAACTATAGTTTAAATAAATAGGCACACGCATTTATAATATATGACAATCTCTAAAAATATAAAACTTTCTCCAAAAAGAGATCTAGGTTTTCAAAAAAAAAATAGTTGTATTCCAAAAAAAAAAAATGAGACAGTGAAAACCTCGATCTCTAAGGAGAACCAATTGCAAATCGTTATTCGAAAAAAAAATTAATCGCAAATCTCGTTATCTAATATTTTATTGACTAAGACAAAAAAAATAGATCTATAACATTCATTAATCCATAATATGTGCAGTCATTGGCAGAATACATTCATACAGTCAGTGGATCCATGTCAGTCGATCTTGAATGAACGGTTTAACTTTAAATAATAAATAGATTTTTTTTTGTGTAAAATTGATGTTCTATGTGCACAACTATAGAGTAATTCCTCAATCATGTGCAATCCAATTGGCGACAAACAATCCACAAGAATTTTACCATTATAGAATAAGGAGATTTTGATTTTCTTTAAGACTTAAAAATACTAAACTTTATAGATTTATCGTTCGGTCGAAATCAAACGGTCAGAACCACTAACTATGTGGGTGTATCCAGTTAATGACTTTAGGAAATTCGAACTATATCCTTCACTAAAAAAGGAGGATTAAATCCTCCAAAATCTATCAAACGAAAAAACAAAGAAAGACAATAATCTAAAAAAGAGCATAAGCAAGGATTAATGATCTTACTCTTCGAGTCTCAATCTTTGAGCAGGAGAGTGACGAGGGAAGGCTCCTTGTTCTTCGTTTGAGCTCTTATTCTTTGTTGGCGCTAATCCCAAAGATAAGTCCATTTTTCAATTAACCTACAAATTGTTGAAATTTGTTAGTACATAAATTAAATCTTTGTGATACAAATTACACAAAAGAGAAAAATAAACGAGAAAATGAAATAATATGCATGACATACATTCTCTACAAAAAATCACTTAAGATCACTCTTGTGGGATGATATATAAGAGGTTGAGTGCTCTATATGCTAACTAAAGATTAATTTTTTAATTAAAAAAATGGGGAATAAATGTAATTTTTAATTAAAATTTTGACTAAAGGTTGACTGCTTTGTTATATAATTTTATTTTGGCTTTTTCAAAAAAAAAAATAATTAAAATTCACAATAAAGTAAACTTGATCTTTGAACCGGGTCACCATTAGTCGTCCTGATAAATGATTTCTTTGACAAAATAAATTCAATATAGTGCTAAATTTTATATTTACAATTTTGACCAAAAAACTAAATAATATAAACAATAAGTGGTAACCGAAAATATATATATATTCTTTCAAATATACATATTTTTTTTAAGGAATTCTTTCAAATATATAGACACGCAATAAGTATTCATATTGACTATAATAATTACATTAATTAAATAATTTAATTAATAAACTTTTTTTGAAGGAATTTAATTAATAAACTTTATCAATCTATAATTCTTTTAATCATGCATCTAATGATGTGTTGTCACGCCAATTAGTGAATATGAAAGTGTTTTCATATTCATTAATTGACGTGACAACACATCGTTAGATTTATGTGTAAAACAATTGAACACTAAAAAATATTAAATAAAATCTTAATCAAGCAAATATTTAATTCATATTATCCTGCACTGTACATATGGTTTGAGCTTGAAATAATAATCCGAACCTTGCATATATTACACACTGTCCATACCAACTGAGTTAAGCTTAATTTAACCCAACTAATTGAAGAATAATATTTTTTTTTTTAATAGGGAATGGAAGAATAATACTACATTTTTTAATACAAATATAAAAAATTTAATAACCCACCCGTCTCAATTAAGTGACCCAATTAAAAAGAAAATGAAAGCCTCCTTCAACTTTTAATAAAAGAGTTTAATTGTGGTGGATCGACAGTCCAAAATTGTGTTGCACACACAACCAATTAAAACGCTAATAATTGCCACTTCAACCATTTTTAAAACAGTTAAACTAAATTAAATTTAATAAAAAGAAATAGAAAATAACCGTGATGCGCGTATGTTTCTCGACTGTCATGAGAAATGCTATGGTCACACTCTCTAACACACTCTTTTGACACACTCCAATCATAATTTGCCATCTCATACACTCTTTTTATTTCATTAACCAGCAACCGGTTGTACAAGTTAAAAAAAAATACACTAATTTTTGCTTCCACCGTCTTTCTTCCCTGATTTTTTTTTATTTCTGATTTTTTTTCAAAGAAATAGAGAGATCTTGAAAACCCTTGCCAATGGTGGACGACGTTGAAATCATCAGTGGCGTGGTAACCTCGAAGACGAAACATTTCTTTGTTAGATTAGAAAAATCTCATCATCCCCAATTTGGTCCAGTACCTGCTTCGAAGCACATCACCAGATTTACCATCACCCGTCTTTCTTTTGTGTTGGAATTTCACATATTGAAAAAGGGGGTGGTTGTTAGAAATTGAGATTGAAAATGAAAGTGAAATAGAATAGTTGGATGGTATTGAAATTGAGAATGGAAAAGAAATGAAAGACAATGAATGGTGTGGTGATGATGACAGACTATCACGACGGTATGGTTTCTACGAATTGAGAAGAAAAAAATATTGCCAATTTTTTTTTTAATGTTTAGCAACCAAAACAACCTGTTAGCCGGTTAAAGGAATAATAAGAGTGGGTGATGTGGCATAATATTACTGGAGTGTGTCAAAGAGTGTGTTAGAGGGTTTGACCCTAGCATTTCTCCGACTGTCATTCCATTCGATCGTGGGTTTCGTTCTCCATTTTTCAGATCAACCATCGATTTCATCAAGTTTTACCTCCTTGTTTCAATTTCTCATTCCTATTTGGTTTTATAATTTAAAATTTTCATTTTACTAAATCATATTTCAGATTTGGGATACGTTTGGATGTTTTTCTATGTCAATGAGCATTCATCGTGTATGACATATTCCCCATATTAATTATTTTGTAAAAATGATAATTCTTCAAAAAAAAAAAAAAGGAAAAAGATAATTTCTCTTTTCTAATGGAAAATGATATGTATCAATCAATAACATATATATAAAGTAATGTTTTTATTTCACGAGCCGTTTTCATATTTATTCGTAATATTTTGTTCTATTTTTCAATATCGATTTTTACTTGGTATAAAATGACAACAAAACCTTACATTTTTATTTTTTTCAATTTTTTTTGCTAAACCAGAAGCTTGGATAAACATCAAAGGGAAGCAACGACATCACAACTGTGTTGGCACTCCAATGAACCCCCATCATATGCCGTTAAACTCAAAAACTTTATTAAAAAAGAGAAAAGTATCTACAAGTGGGGGGGACAAGTGCTCCATAAATATTGTGAAACGTTTTGTATAGCATTAAAGGAAAATAGCTTAGGACATATTATATTGAGTCAGTTTAAGGGAGAATCTTTAGAATCCATCCATAGTTCAGCAAATAAAACAAATTCGGGTTTTTTTAGTAAGAATTAATCTTTTATGATCCAATCTTGACAATAAATTGGCCAAACCCTTTATGTTTCAATAAATAATCATCATCTAAAAAGTTTAGGATGACAAGTTTTTCCTATAGTTCTATAATAAGATGTGAAGTTTTCTTCCCTTTATTCTCACCTTCTGAAATGTTCACAATTTGAAAATCATCAGCATTAGCAGGAATTTCTATGATAATTAGATTATCAATTTCCATTTTCCAAGGCCTCAAATAATTTTTGCTCAACTTCATCCTCAAGAATATGGCCCATGATTGCTCCAAAAAATCTCTATTCTTGATCTCTAGCTACTTTCTTCGAACCTTGTGATGAACCAGAATATGGCAAATAATATTTTAAGACGCCAATATTCTTGAGAGAGGCCAAAGATCTTAACCCAAACTTGATTTGAAGAACTGTTTGGAATACTATTGTTAAAATCTCGTACAAGAAAAAAGCTTCATGATACTAGGATTGAGATTCCACGAAGGAATGGATTTGACCATTTTTACATCTCCTAAGCATCAAAAAGAAAACTCATAGCAGAAGTTACTCCCCATTTACGAAAATCTTTCCACATACAGGTTAGTTTGGAACGCAAGGCAAAAAAACATAAGTGGGGTAGAACCCTTGGGCTAAATGATCCTTGCATGGAGATTGTGTTTGCATGCTTCAATCCTTGCAAGATACTCATCCTCGTGAATAATAATTGAGATTGGGTTTGCATGTTTCAATCCCTGCAAGATACTCATCCTCGGGAATAGATTTTTTTTGGTTAAAATTATCAAGAAATCCAAAAACAAATGTATAACCATACTAAACAGTCCATATCAACATATTGTGCTAGTCAATTTGAAATTGGACATTCCTTATTCAATTAATCTCATCAAAGCAAAGATAAACATGAAATTATACATTATTCTCATCCACTCATGCTTTGTTAAAGTAATTAAATGAACCAACCATGCAAACATTTCACAAACTTAAATTTACATATGCAATACTACTAGAAATACTCAATTTTCCTGCGGATTCTTCTACGGAATATAGTCGCAGGAAATCCTAGGGATTTTGCCACGAATCATTTTGCTCAGACCAAGGTTTCGGCGCGGATCCTGCCACCGCATGAGAATAATCACCAGGTAATGTCTACGTTTGCTGCAGATTTTCCCACGGATTTGTGTATGTCATATCCTGCGAATTTTCCTGCGGTTTTGTTTTTTAATTTAATTTAATTGAAATTTTAAAAATTGTCAGAATTCGAATTCCTTAATTTTTATATCTATACGAATTGAATATGGACCCTCTAATTTTAAATTTAATTCCAAATCATATATAAATGAAATGACGAACTATTTTCGTCGATCACAATTTAATTTTTTAAACATATTCAATATTAAAATATTTTGAGAAATACTAATTGAACACAAGTATTTAAAAAAATACTTCATGAAGTCATTGTTTTTCTCATTTAATTTCAGACTCATACTCCCAAAAATTATTTATATAAGTTTTTCAATGAGGGAAAAGAGAAAACCCACCTCTAATTGATAATGACAAGCTCTAGGTTTTCCTTTCCTTTAATTATTTTCCCTTGGCTTCTCTCAAATCTTGCTTCTCCTATAATTCTTCTTCAAACTCATTATGATTTTGTTCCTTTGATATTCCATCTTCTTCCTCTATACTTATTCAGCCTAGAAACAAATTGCTATTCAAATCTTATTTGCATGTAAGTTGGATTGATTAAAGTGAAAAAATGGTAAATCACCAGGATTACCATTTTTAAGATTTTCTTCCTCTATACTTCCTCTATCCTCTATACCAGGATTACCATTTTTTTTCACTTTAATCTTATTTGCATTAGTAGGAATAATGTTCCAGAAAATGTTATTCTCAGGATTGCAAATTTAATCCTTGAAACAAACACACGTTGTTAATTTTCTTTGATGTTAGTTTCTCATGTGAGAAGAGCCAATAACATTGTTGTTCTCTAGCTAAGTTTACTTTATCAATTGATTTTGTTTGGATCGAGAAATTTTGTCCATGTATTACTACTGTTGTTGCAACCGATTTAGTTCCCGTTTAAATGAAACCATTTATGTCAAAAACAAAAGGAATTGGTAAGTTTAAGTTCCTTAAGTTCCATATCCGATTTTGAATCCCGGTCATCAATCGGATGACCTCATTGTAAGGTAATACGTAAGTACCTTTGTAAGCACTTATATGAATGTAGTTCTACCATAGATACCTAAAATTCTAATCCAATTCAATTTTAATGGGATGAGTTTTACCATACAAATTCAAATAGCAAATGTATCTGCAAAAGAAACCATTGGTATTGTTTTGGCAAACCATGTGGACCGGCTATGATAAATACAATAATGCTCATACTCATAAACTATAAAATAAACTAAAAACAATCTGAAATAAAGTACTTAACATTCATTGATGTTACTTATTCTACATAATAGCAACGCACTAAATTAAAATCACTTCAATTCAGAACCACTTAGTAGAGCATGTTTTATGCTTTGAACTACTGTTGTCATGAGTGCATTTGAAGCATCAGCTGCAGATTCAAAATTTGTAATAAGAGGAGCAGGCATGTGCATTTGAAAAGCCACTGTCAGCAATGAACCTCTTGATTTACTATCTTTTGAAAGAGATTTACTATCTTCAGAGATGAGAAAGCCTGATGGAATTATAAGTGACACATTTGATAAATCATGGCCATTTATTGCCATATTCAACTCTTGTGTGTTTAGAGGAGAATAAACAACATAGGATCCCAAAGGGTCTATGAAACATTCTTGAATAATCTTCACACCATCTTTGGGAGGTGAAACTAGAGGCTGCTCCACATAGAAAGAAAAAAAAATGAATACCAAAAGACCTAAACAATTTACACATCAAAAGATGATAAAATATTATTAGTCATCTTATATAAACCTATTGTATAAATATGAAACTTTATATATATAAATATGTGACCAAGAAATCCGTAACTTGTGTTTTTTTATGTCGTGACATTTTCAGATGATGTAGACAATTTTTCTTTTTAAAAATTTCTGTGAATTCGATAAATGAATCGAAATAAATTTTTCTTTCGCTATAAGGCTGACATGCCTATTACGCCAAAACCTAAGCCTATTGTGTAGAACGTTTAACATAGGTTTCAAAGTGAAAGAATTCCTTAGGTTTGCACTAATCGAAAAACCGAGATACGAGAAAGGCATCAACCCTGAGATGTAAATCAACAAGCTAACTACAGAAGTACAAGAACAAAAGGGAGGCTACATTTGCCCTAATAAGCCTAAATATTGAGAAGTTGGCACCAAATTTGAAAATAATTGAAACAATCTTCACACAAATGAGGTGCATCATATGTTCATTATTTGAAATGACATGGACGGAAGTGTAGGAAAATGGCTATAAATATAAATTAAGATATAGTTTATAACATTAAAAAAAAAAATCAAAATATTCTTTTATAAATAAAATATGGTAAATACCTGAATAATTGATACATAGTGGTTGGGATGAGTTCCAGTAGAGATGTGTGCAATTTCATGCCATGGATTTCCGTCACAAAACTTATCCCACTGCGTGAAAATAATTAACAAATGAAAATGTATTAATCAAAAACAATGAAAAGTTAAAACTTACAAAAAAAATTCAAATAAACGAAGATTCTTTGAACCTCAAAACGTCTTGCAGGATCTCTTAAGAAGTCGAAAACAGTATGAGATGGGAGAGGTAACGAAACGGAGCTAGCAACAATAACAATGAATGGATCATTTGACAGAAATAAGTTTCTATTTTTTCGAATCGAAAACCTAACCCCGCTATCATCAGTATCAGCAATGTATTGTGGTAAATCTGATTTGCTTGACATTGTTAAATTTTTACTGAACTCCTTAAGCACCTGATGTGCAAGTTTCATTACACATCTCTTTCCTTCTGGTAAAGTAATCACTGAAAAGTATATAAATGAATAAATCACACATATTTCAACTAAGAAGAGAATACTAAAGAAAATTATAAGGAGTTTTCTTAGTTAAATAGGTTAAATAATGGCAAATCGAGAGTTACCTCCATTGTCATAAAAATGCATGTATTCAAGTGCTGCACTACCACATCTTTCACCAATTCTTCGAAGTTCCATAAGCCATCTTTCGGCTCCAAATGCAATAGCATTGTTGACAATATCTCTATACATACTATGTGTTTGAATCTTCAAATCCACTTCTACATGCTCAATCCAAGAAACCTAAAAATTAAACATACGTTTCTATTATAATCAGTCTATTATATAACTTTATTTCACAAAGAGTGATTAACTATATTATATACGTACTAACCTTGGAAGTCTCATTAGATATTTGTTGAATCATACATCCAGAAGGAAACCTCCAAAAGGAAGAATGAGGTCCATCCTCTTTCAAGTAATCATAAGAGACATCAGCAATCACCCAGATACCAGCTTCAACTTGTACACAATAGCGAAGGAAGTAAAATTGTCTTGGTTTCACTAAAGGTGAAAGAACATGCATCTCTCCATGCATCTGTACGTAGCATAAACCCTAACATGTTAATAAAAATCAAAATATCATAAACAAAGAAACTTATTACCTACAGAAAAATATTTGAAGGAAAATATACCAACAACAAAGCTCCACTTTGATTTTGTGAGGAGTCTCTTTCAAGCACTTTGATGGTCTCTGCTTTGTTGACAATAGTTGGGAAAAGATTTGCCCATTTTTCCTAGACAGTTATCCACCTTTAATTTAAAGTACTAACAAATATTTAAGATAATATTTAAATAGTTAATGTGTTTTTAATTGACATGTTGTTAATAGTTGTTAAATATGAAAAAAAATGCTTAAAAATCATTGTGGAGAAATATTTATGTTAAAAATGCATACCGAATCCAGAAACATCTCGACCAAATGTGTTGCTCCAATTTTCAACATTTGTGAATCTTTTGATGATTCAACATGTGTTTTGGCGCCATTAAAGTGGTCAACTCTAGGGAAGACGTCTTCATAGTTTTTTTCAAGAACAAGTCTTCGATTAAGCTGAGACTTAACCCATAAGGACTCATCGCGGAAAAGCTTAAGCAACTCTTCCGTGGCGGCAAGTCCAGCCACCAACATCATTGGATTTTGTATTTCTAAAGAACTTTTTGAACTTGAACCTCTATCTAGATTCAAGGAGGTGCTTCCACGTGTCGAGCTTTTAGGAAGACCTAACTTTAGTTCTAATGATACTTCCTTTTTTTGCATCATCTCATACTAAAAGGAGATTCATGCATGCACATAATATAGTAAATTAGTTAATAGTATCAAAATAAATTATTTACATAAAAAAAAAAAAAAAAAAATTAGATATTGAAACATTGTATCTAGTTATCCTAACTCACCCTTTCTTTGAGACGAGCATTTTCAACCTGAAGTTGTTTCAAACTATTAGAACCATTGCATGATGATTGGCACAATAAATTCTTCAGTCTCTCCTTCATTTCCATGTTCTCTTTCAAAATCCTTTCATTTTCAGCACGGAGAGCATCGTTCGCTGGTTTTAAATTTTTGTTCTTGAAATGACATCATGTAAAAAAAGATTATTAGTATGTTGTATCAACTAGTGGCATGTAAAAAAAAATTGAAACTAAGATTTTGATAAAACTAAAGAAAATATGTTACCTTAATATGTGCTCTTTTGTTTTGAAACCACCATTTCACCTGTTGTGGCTCAAGCTCAAGCTGTTGGGCTATTTCATACTTTTGGTTATCATCTGGATGTGTAAGCGTTTTGAATATTCTTCATTTAAGAAACAAAAACACAATTAGGGATTAGATTGTATTGCAAAGCCAATTGAATGACAAGTTTAAAAGCAAAAATGAAACATACACAAGCCATGAAGCACAAATCTTAGGACACTAGATTCATCTTTCCTAATTAATTAAATACTTATCATTATTTATCAAAAAATTACTCCATCCTTATCATTATTTATAGAAATTTAATATATAGTGTTTTTTTAATGGAAAATCTTTATTAGATATAGAAGAATAAAGTACAAGTAGCACTACACCCATAATATGTGGGACTAATAAGCACGGTATTAAACTTAAAGAGAAATATGTACACTAAAAAACTTCGCCACTTGGGAGACAACAATCCAACGGATTTACAAACCATTCATAGAAAAGACAACGACCTCCCGACTTTTTAGCTGAAAACCATTGTCAAGAGATCCGTTGAATCGAATCCACCACATATTCAACTATAAGGATGGATATCGAAAAATAGTTTCACTATGCGCCCTCCAAAAACTATATATAGATCGATTTTAATTAGGTTTTTTGGGGGTTGCATTTGAAGAATAGTTATCAACAATCTAACGAAAATTAGCACATGAGTAAACTTACAAGTAGAGTAACAATGAGATTGTGGGTACCACTTACAACTTTATTAATGTGACTAACTACTTTTTATTAGATATTGGATAAATTATTCACAATTCTTCAGTATTATATAAATTGCATAGTCAATTAGAGTGTGAAATGAGTTATTTAGAGAATTAGCTGTCAATCTTGGTATATGATCTTTTGTGTACTCAGATCAAGGATTTTAGATCTACTTCCTTCGGACCTATTTATAAGAGCATTTTGATCAATGAAAATTGATGTATTTGGTCCAAATTTTGAACTAGATTCATCAACTTTTGTTGACTCAAAACCCTTTTATAAATATAGGACCGGAAGGAATATAATATAATTGAACTCAGATTCCTTGTCGCCGATTGAATTCATTTAGTCATAAGATCCATGGCTATTGATCTTAGTGATTGAACACATTCATGCAGTCAGGGATCCGTAACAGTTTGATCAAGAACATATTTTTCAAAAAGTAGGCAGATCTTGATTTTTTTTTTAAATTAAACTTATCGACCTTGAGATTTTGATCATCCGATCTCAATCGAACAATCATGGATCCTCTGAGTGAATTTGTGCAGATAGTGACCGCACAATATTTGTATTCGATATTCTTCGCCAATGAGCAAAATTGAATCCTAAAAAACCTATCAAATGAAAATAAATAAAATTTTCATAAGAAGAGATTGATCATCTTACTCTTCTAGCTTAAGTATTTGATCAGCAGAATGTCGACAAACTCTTTTTGATTCATTTGAGTTGTCACTATCTTCTTCATCACCTGATAGGTCCATTTTTTCTTCACCTATAAATATTAGTATTACTTTCTTTCTTGTCTCCTTTCCTTTATCTGTGGATGAGATATTGTTGGTACATAAATTAAATCTTTGCAATAGAAATTACTGAAGAGGGAGAAGCATGTGAAAAGTATGTAGTAATCATGCATGAAATTACCTCTTAATCAGCAAATTCCCCAATTAGATCACTCTTGTAAAATGATATTGAATGTGATATTTTATCATAACAAGAAATATATGTAAGAGATTGAAAGTTCATACACTCCTACTAATATTTCTCTCATCCCCTTGCAAATAAACTTATAATACTCTTATACAAAAATACCAACCAAAAGTATTTGTTTATTGGAAAATTATGAAAAATGGAACATTAAATGCATTCAACTTGAAAAAAGTCATATGTAACGGAAATTTTTTAATTTTATTATTTTATATATGATATAAAATTAAGATATATTTGACCAACAACGACTAGATTCAACGGTAAGAAATTTGAACCCTTTAAATAAGTGGTCATAAGTTTATTCTTTGTCCTTTGTGCATGAATTTGAACCCCTTAGATTCATCGGTTCACTGCTGCAACGGAAGCTTCGTACCCATAACATGGTAAACCAAACATAATAAAATTAAGTTATATTTTTTTGACTATATTCAATTATACCAGTCAGAAAAGATGTAAAACAATTATTCGTACACATAACATGATAACCCAAAAAAAAGTTATGATATTTTTTTTTTGACTATATTCAATTTTGGTATTAAAAAAACATTATATTAGTCAAAAAAGAAATTAAAACAAATATGTTAGTAACATCAACATACAAATACTCTTATTCTCACTTTTCCCTTTCCTAAACCCTAGCTGCCACATTTTTTTATTCTTTTTGATCTACTAAAGAAGGGTGATTTGGAGTTAATTTTGACCCAAAATAACCTCTTCGAATTGTTTTTCTTTCTCTTTTTGTTAAATAAGTGATTTTCATATATTTTTAGTTTTCTTTGGTTTGTTTTTGTGATTTCGTCGTCTAGCACGGCTTTGTTTATTTTGATTTCCCGTATTGTGCGGTGTCTTTTTTATTTCTCGTATTAGTGCGGTATTTATTTGATTCAGGTTGAAAGATTAGGTTTCATCAAGTGCAAATTCAATCAATGATTTTTGTGTCGTCAACGTTGCAGATCCGGAAACATGAGTATTTAAGTGGCTTGAATATGGTCATATTTGTAGACATATGTACTTTGTCGTTTTGTACTATTAACATGGATGTTGTGAGTTTGTCCGTAAATTCATCGTTTTTGTTTTTAGCGACTGTAAATTTGTATTGTATCGATGTACTCAATCAATTTAAATAAATATCGTTTACTTTTTTCAAAAATAACATACAAATGAAACTAAATGCAAAAAGAAAATATTGAAAAAAAAGATGACATAATAAATTCAATTAATTAAATAATGGTGAACTTTTTTTTTTTTGACAAGTAATAATGGTGAACTTAATAATAACTATTTATATTATTTTATAGAAATAAATATTCATATTGAATCAAATAAATACCCTATTTTTTTCCTAAATAAAGGACTTGCCAAAATAAATCACAATTAAAAAAAATAGGTTTTGTTAACAAGTACGCTAAAGGTATTCTTTACGGATTCTCAATTAAAAAATTATTCATTAAATAAGTCTAATACTTCAATTTTTGATGGATTGAATACACATGTTTCCATAAAAACTTACTATCTAAAGTCTTTAAAGAGTGCTCTTAAGAAACTCATAAACATTTCCCTTAAAAATTGATAATAGTATTAAATAGAGTGTTCTTAGGACACTCGTAAGCATTTCCATTAAAAAATTGATAATAGTATTAAATTAGTAGATTAATGTTTATATGCATTGATAATGTAAATCGTGTTTTTACATCCCTGCATTCAACCACATCATAATGATTAGATATTTTTTTTTAAGACATCAAAATGGATTATATTAACACCGACAGTGAAACCTCTTCAGCACAAGATGTACCAAAGGATCACCCCACAAAGAGAACAGTCAAACAATATTTACAAAAGTTCAGTCAGTCGATACCCAAACATAACATAGGGTTCGACCACCACATCTGAGTGTCATGCACAAACGAGGCGTTATTAGCCTTTAGCCACCACAAAGAATGAAATTTAACCTTTTCTAGAAGTTGTTCTATGGTGGTTTGGATGTTATTAAATATTCTATCATTACGTTCATTCTAAACCACCCAGACACAAAGTAAACAAACAAGCTGAAGGAAAGATCTGCGCGCCCTTGAGTGCCATGTACAATGAATGAATTGATAGAAGTGTTCACAAATATCATTAGGTTCGACACCTAAAACACCAATCCAGAACCTTATGTGCCACCATAAAGGGGTGAATCCGGCACAGTGAAGGAACAAATGCGTCGATGATTCGTCATTACCGCAACCAGCAACACACCCAGCACTCTCAGCATTAATGATACCTCTTCTGACAAGATTAGACTTGGTCGGTAACCTATCCCGCAACAACCGCCAAGCAAGAATGGACACCTTCATTGGAACATGCTTATGCCAAACAAGATCATTCAAACCACCCATTGGTGGGTCGTTCGGAGTAGTCATAATGTGATAGACACCGCTCATAGTGTAAGCCCCTTGGATGTCTGGGTTCCACTGCCACCTGTCAAAAATGTCAGACTGCAAAACAATATTATTAATAAGATGCCTACACTCCTCCACCAACTACTCCTCCCACGCGCACCACCTCCTCCTCCAACTCCACGCCGCTCCCCCATCCTCCCAACCTAGATTAAACATGCCAGCCACCGTACATAATTTATTATTCGATAAATCAAAAAGGCAACTAAACTGCGTACATAACGACACATCTCCTATCCACCTGTCATACCCAAAAAAAAATTAATAGTTCCGTCCCCCACCCTTTTCGACACCTTCTCTGTAAACCAACCTCCATTAGTGTCGCCTATCCCATACAAATATCGAATAAATATTTGTATAGATATTTTTAAAATTAATTTTAAAAAGGGACATCTTTGAGTGATTTCATTAGAAAAAATATTCTATGATGTGACATTATATGCAAAAATATGACATCTTGCTAATGGAAAAAAATATATATATATTCAAAATGGAAAGTGCATCTTGTGTGTTTCGCCGTTTATCTTATGAAGATTAGTCATTACACTGAAAAATCTGTATCTATAATGTAATAACTAAAACGGAAAAAAAAAAAGTTAAAATATATTTTTTGACTTTATTCAATTATATAAATGAAAATACAATATGATTTTTTATTAACCAATTAAAAATTATGTTTTTGTTGATATCCTAATATATGAGTGAAAACCATTAGAAATATATTCTAATCTTTTCTTATTAGGCTATCAATCTCTGAGGAATTATTATTCTTTCATTATTGGGAGAAATTTCTATGTACCACAATGGATTTTCATAATAGATGCTCTTTCTTGATTTTTGCTAAATGATTTTTCTTTATCTCTTCATTTTAGTCTGTTGTAAAAGTGACTCAAAATTAAAGTCTAGAAGTTGTCAAAATTGTAGCACGATTTGGAAAATCGTAATACGATTTTTGGATCAGATTTGGCACTTCCTTCTGGAAAAATCGTAGTACGATTTTACGCTATGCATAAAAATAAAACGTATTTTTAGGGGCCTGATTTGTTCCAATTTTTGAGGGATTGCTTTTACTATAAATATAGACCTTATATCAGGGTAAATCTTGAGATAGAGTGGGCTGAAACAAGGGTTTAGAAGTCAACAAAAAAACTAGGGTTTGTATAGAATTTTTCTCTTGGCAACAAACTAGGGTTGGGGTTGATTCACCTCGGGAAACACTATTAGGATTGAGTCTCTTGGTCACGGGAAGAGATTGGGACTTTGGGTAGAATTAGGCGGGAGACTTATTCTTGTAACTCATTGATATCTCTTTTGTAAGGTTACTCATCATTATAGTCGAACGGAGGGCTGCTCTTTCCCCCAGACTAGATCAGTTTTAGACCGAACTAGGTAAACAAATTTCGTGTGTTTTCTCTTTTCTTTCTCTCGTTGTTTTCTACTTTTGGCTTGTGTTTAAACTTCCATATACTTTATTTTGGTTGCTTGATTATTACTTGTTCCACACATCAAGTTTTTATTAATGTGATTTTTTCATCGAATTCACAACATAATCTATATATATTCATTAACTTTAACTATTAGGTCGAAATTCCTATTATTAAGTTTGAGCAATAGAGCAGTTGAGAGATGTTGAAAGAGTCCTTGTTGGGTCTAGATGGTGTTAATTATAATATTTCAGGTTTTTGAAAGACTTCAGAAATAATGTTACACTACGCAAATTTTGAGTTTTAATATCGTCCATTTTATATCACTTCTTAGACCAAGTGGAATTAAAGGCATTTTAAAAATTCACATGAATGCTTATAGATACTTTTTTATGTCGGCGCTATTATAGGGTATTAAGTGAAACGGAAATGCTTAATATCGGGACTATTTTGATAGCGAATATCTCACGACTAGTTTCTATTGGCTACTCAAACCATGACCACCTATGTTTTCCATGAAATATGGAACTGTACATGCTTCTCTGTTTTAGAAATCAAACACATAAGAGGTCGGGAAATTTCAAGAAAGGAGTCTCACGATATATAGCAGGGCTCTAAGTGAAAACAACTATAATAACGTTTTTTCTTTTTCTCAAAAAAAAATAAAAATTTCTTTAAACTCTATTATAGGGTATTTAAACTATAGTTTTTTTTAATATTGTTTACATCTAAAATAATTATATTGTTAACCGAACTCGACAAACAAGAGATTGAGCCATATCTGGCGAGGAGACCCTCAACCGAATGAAGAATAGTCGATGCTAGGACAGCCAAGCCACGTAGATAATTCTTTATCATGGTCACAGATTTAGAATGTGTGTCGTCAAAGGCTCAAAACTAAATCACAAGCACGATGGAACAAGATAATGAGGCATTACCCACAATCATTGATGTCAACGCCAATAATTATTCCAAGGAATGAGGAAAGAGACACGATATGTAGTGGATCTGCACACAAAGGGACCTTGTCAGCGGATCATGTTGAGGATAGGTAGTCAAATCCAAATGTGGGGTGCCACGATTCCACTACCGAGGGAGTTATCACGCAACACCCGCGAAAATTAGACGAATAAGGGTTGCACACGTTAGGCCACGTTGTTTGGCTAATAGGAAATAGTCAACTATAAATACATGTTCATACTTTGTAATAAACACATCCAATGAGCTTATTTTCATAAATTTATCCCTTTATCTTTTGTTTATGCATTTTTTTAATGTAGCTTAAACCCAAAAATAACCGTACCTAATGCTCTACTTGAGTAGTTAGAGAACCCACATTTGAGGGACAAATTTTCTCCCTCAGTATTAATCGCTTGTAGCAAAGGAAATTGTTGTTGAGAAAACACAATCGACCTCAGCTATTTTTCAGATTCCATCAACAACCTTTGCATGCGGAGCCGGATCTTGGGGGGTGCAAGCAGCTCTACAGAACCGAGCCTCCAAAATTTGGGAGCCCAAATATTTTTTATTTTTATAATGCAGGTTGGAGTAAGTATATAGTATTAATGCTTAAAGATTTCGATGTATGCAGATATACTCTAGTGGTAGCAATTTGTGTTGATCCTCCCATGGTTTCTGGGTTCAAACTCTCATCTAAGATTAATGTTTTTTTTTTGTTCTTTTCATTTATTCATGTCATTTTTTTGCCAAACTTATAATATAAAATAACAAAGATTTAACAATAAAATTATAATTATTTTCGTAAAAAATAAAACAAAACAAACGTTATAAACATTTTTTTCTCTTTAAAAAAATTGAGTTTTTTTTCTTAAGGACCTCTCTTTATTTTGAGAACCGGATCACAAATTTCATAGGAACGGCCTTGTTTGCATGCATTGTGGGATCATCCATTTTCTTAATTTCAACTTTCAAGAAAATGAGGATGACA
Organism: Medicago truncatula; assembly: GCF_003473485.1. NCBI lineage: Eukaryota > Viridiplantae > Streptophyta > Magnoliopsida > Fabales > Fabaceae > Medicago > Medicago truncatula. Next base: position 11,653,883 of record NC_053043.1, on the reverse strand, counting down.
AGTTTAGAGCTTAATGATGAAACTTTTCGTCAAGCTCCTAACATGAGCAACCGATGATTGATATTATATACACACAATAAATTAGCATGATTGAAATATCAATCATTAATTTTCTTCTTTTATTAACTATTCATTTTAGAAGAGCAAAATCCAAAAAATGTGTATCATAAAAATTGGTTGAAATTAACATTCAATGCTTTTAAGTTGTGTGCATGGTGAGCAATCTCATATGCATCGAACGATGTTTTGGTTTTTAGAAATCATATGATGTTTTTAAAAAGATACAGATTTGGATTTGTGTTGTAATAAAGCACACAGTTTGCACGTTGTACTAAATCTCAATCATTAATTAAATATCAAACGGCTTAAATCAATGTAGTCATAAAATCATTCATAACAATATTAACCACATCTTTTAGATTGGATGGTCCTGATCTGTTACAGCGTCCTGTTGTATGAAATCCAAATCCAAAAGATACGAATTGTATTGTGTATAAAGAAAAATATGTTTCTTGTACACGCAAATGTTATTTGACATCTTAAGAGAGATATAAAGGCTTAATACATCATTTGGTCCATTAACTTATTTTTGGTTTTAATTTTGGTCCCCTAACTATAAAATGTTTCAATTTTGGTCCTTTCCGTTTGTTTTTAACCTTAAATGTCTAAGGTGAATCAACTTTATAGGTGATCCACCATAAACCTTATTAAATCTTTCATTTCTAACCGTTTGATCTTTTTTTAAATGGAGACAGTTGGATCATGAAGGGATCTATTGTAGCTTATAATAAACCACAAATACCTAAAAAAAATTCCTCCATCTTCTTCCCTATGTTCTCCTGCATCTAAACAACACTTAAACTACAAACCTTGAACTTCAATCTTCGCTGAATCAACATTAACAGCCACTAAACTTGATGTTTGCCTGCCATGACCACACAGTCTAGAACCTACCACCAACACTCCCATGAGAAAACCTTCCCACAGTCGTCAAAGCCAACACCTTTTTAATATCTTTATAACCATGTACACTACCATCCATGGTCACACATCCATGGATATCCAAAATGTTGCATGATTCAGATCAATTTATGAATTGACCTTTTGTAATGCAATAGTCAAAATTGCTAATTTGAACACAATATACATATATGTAAATATTGTGGAGAATTGATTGATTCCCCATGGGCCACCGACAACTTTTTCTGGACAATCAAAAATAACATGCGCCTTGCTAGATGAGTGTCACACTTTCTTTGTTTTTTTCCTTCAAATCCGTGAGAATATTCCTATGTTTTGCCAAGCTCTTTGTCATGTCGATAACTCTTTGCTTCTCCTCCCCTCTTAGTCGACCCGCAAGAAGGTGGCCGGATAAATTTGGCGCCAAGTCATGGTTGTGAACTCCACAAAGCATTGTAATCCACCATTCTTGTGTTTTTTTTTTCAAAGAAATATTTCAACCTAAATGGACAATTACACTTCCTTGAGCCCGTGCCTTCAAGCTTCGGTTTCTTCCTCATCTTAGGTGGCTTGTATTCACCACTCCTCTCACATTGCATCGTCATGTATGGCACTATAGTACTAGATTTATCTATAGAAATAGTGAATCCCGCCCTACCCGCTTGTCGACGAACCCAACCAAGTAATTCTTCTCGATCTTTCCATCTTTCATTTGTTGTAAAAAATGACCCGGTGTTTACTTGAATAACACGAACACTAGTAGGTACCGGTTTTGCTTGGTTGTGAACTATGTGAGCTTCAACTTGAAAAGGAATTTTCACTTTAAACTTCACATCATTGGTTGGTTTGCGTTCGCCGGAAGCTTTGTTTTTGCCGGTTTCGGCTCAACGCAATCCTCCGCCACATTTTCAACCATGCCTCTCAATGTCTACTCAATAAAAAAAAAAAAACAAAGAAAAAATAAATAAGTGAATTGTGCAGCAAGTAAAGCAAATAAAAAAAGTGGCGCAAAATTTCAAAGTCTGGGCTACTGTCGGTAGCGTGAGTTAACTCACGCTAGTGCTATCTACCTACGCAACTTAAGTCACGTTGTCCTTACAACTAGCGTGAGTTAACTCACGCTGACCCTACGTCTTCTAAAATGAAAAACGAAACTACCAGCAAAAATGAAAAAGTTTTGACGGTACATTACCTGTTCTTTGATGCTTGATGAGCATAGAAACTTGTTTCCTGACGATTTGCAATGATTTGGAATGAAGATTTTTACCCAAAATTTCGCACATCGCACTTTTGGGGTTTTTGGAGGTGGAGGGAAAGAAAAAATGGAGCTTTGTGGTTGTCTGCTGGGTTTTGAACGAAAATAATACTTAACACAAGTTAACATGCGCTACGTGACTTAACTCACGCTGCGTGACTTAAGTTACGTTCTCCTTATAACTAGCACATGTTAACTCACGCTACGCAAGTTAACATACGTAGGGGCATTTTTGACTTTTACTTTGGGAATGAGCGATATTGTTTGGGTAATGAGCAGAATTCAACAAATAACATGTTAGTTGATATGAAAAAAATAGTCGGTGGCCCGACTTTGTATCCCCTTTTTTCTTTAAAAAATTTTACAATCTCTTTAGACACTCTTATCCAAATCAATGAAAAGTAATTACACATTCTTTTATCCATCTAATATCGCTCCATTACACGATAGACTACTAACCATATAAAATCAAATCCAACGAAGCAGAAGCAGAAGCAGATATAGTTTATGGTGGATGCTACACCGCTACCATAACATGTAGTAGAGGAATAATATAATTCAAGACGGTCCTAACAATCTTGTTTCCGACAAATTCACTTCAAAATATGAACCCTTCACGGCAGACAAATTTAATATTTTCAATGTGGTAGCACAATGCCCATATTCATTCTGAAAATTAGTCTTCCTAACCTTACATATTTGTTTTAGTTCAAAACTGTAAATATTAACGGTGATCTTATTTGTATTCATTATTCATTTTACATCTCAGTCTTACCAACCAATACGAACAAGTTATGGATCTCATCAAGCCAACAAAGATTCAAACAACAGAACATCAAACACTAACATCACAATATACAACTAGTAGAATTCAAACTAGTAATGATAGCAACAATCAAAAACCACTCTGTAGTGCAGACACACGGAACAAGCATACAACCCAACACAGAAGCATCCAACATTGAAATTTAAAACTATGAAAAATGACACTATAAAACAAGCAGCAGGTGACATTCAAACACAAATATGGTGTATATGCCAGAAAATAGAGCTTCTTATCTGCATGTATAAATTTTTATTTAATGCATCAACGCTACGCTAGGTTTATCCTTATCATCCCACAATTTGTACAGGATCCAAGACATGCGTAAGGCATGTACCAGTATACGCTATTGTTGAAAGTGAGGCAAAAGTACCTTCTTAAAGCTTCTTTGTCAGATAAATGATCAAATTTGATGATACCTCATAACATGCCATCTTTCAAATATTGCATACATTGCATGACATGTCATGAATTTATTCAACCAATAATTAAATATGATAACCAAAAAGAAGTCTACTAAGATTGTGAAATTGCAATTGATCCACCCAACACACATCTTATCAAATAAATTATACAATTCCAACCAATGATTTTCAACAAACGGTATTTGTGTGTAAGATTCCCTTGAGCAATTTTAATAACTAAGACTGCTAACTTAATAGCAGAAGGGAGGGAAAAATCAATACTGTGGCTGTGCAATCCAGATTCTATAGAAAAATGAAATACATCCATTACTGTGAAAGACAAAATATTAGGGGTCCCATAATCATTCACATAGGCAATGGAATTAAAACTAATCTTATCCTTGCTTCAGCGAGTGACATAACAGTAATCAAATCCATAGGAAGATGTAACAACTACCCTGTGAGCAAATCAAATGAGTTATCTACAATAATTTGGCGATTGAATAGCTACTGCATCTAAATCTTCAGCAAATTAAAGAACATAAAGCAAACAGCATGCTTCACAAATTATTTTTGAACTCCCAAATTATCAGTATGTTTAAAACCAAAAAGCACCAACAAACATCGTGACGACTTCTCATGAGTATGATACAGATTTCAACAACCAGCCTAGAGCCCTTATTCATTTCCAAAACAGTTGTTATACCATCTGTACTTTATGCAATGCCATCGTCACTGTCAGCTCCAGCAAGTGCCATGCTTATCTGGAAAGTTCATAACATAGATATCAAATTCAAACTGTGAAATCAAACCCTGACAATTAGCTGAAAATATCTTATCACAATAATTTTTTCTTGGAACTTATATAAAATTGGCTTTTAGTTCTGTGGTACCAAAGATTCAATCAGCACAATACTGAAATCCAAACTCCCCAAAAAAAAACAGAAAAACAAGTTTCTCAAAACCATGGTTCCTCAGCTGAAGAAACTTTACCTAATGATGCAGATTATAATGTTAGACTCGGTGATGAACTAGAGACAATGAATTAAAATAAATTACCAAGTTCGCAACACCGTAAATTACACAAATTACTTAAAACAGGGCAAACAAACCATAAAAATTACAAATCCAAAGCTCAAGCGCAGCAAATTATTAACAGAAAACAAAAAAGCATTCATTGTAATAAAAAAGAAATCAAATAATTCATTGTGAACAATTTTTCTCTTCTATCTCTCACGTTTCCTCATTCACTATCTTGATTTTTCCTTACTTTTCTGTTTTAGAATCTTTAAACTGTGATTCTGTCGAACTGTCAATCGAAATATGCACTTAGTTGGGAGCTCCAGGTAACATATGTTAACTTTGTAGCTGTAAGATGAAAATATAATCATTGGCCTAAATTGGTAGAAGACTAACTCTATGATTGATCCAAACTCTTATATGTACATCACTCAAACTTAACGATTGAAGGAGCCACAAAAGAAAATGTAGGTATGTTGGGGAGAAGTAAAGTTGCATGTATCTGAGCCAGAGGGCTGATAAATCCGGAAGATGGAAATAAACATTTGAACTTTGTAAAATGTAAACAGTAGGAAAGAAAGAATCATATTCGATGTCAAAATCAAAAGGCCGCAAGTTTCTATAAGTTTGAAAGGGTTGTAAGAAAATAAAATATGGAGAGAAAAATGATTATGATGCATTTGTTGACAAATCCTATATCTGCCATTCCTAAGAAAAATATTAAGTATGAGAATGTATGATTAAATCTATTCTGAAAATTTAATATCATATCATAGCACCGTGCTACAACAAAATATAGTTCTGAAAAATGACAAAAAATGGCAATTGAATTATAGTTCAAAAGCAACTTTAACTTGATGAACTGCATAGAAACAATTCATATCATGAATCATTGCATTACTCTTGTTCATATATAAAGACTGAAAAGCTTGATAGAGGTACGTTGCCTGAATAAAGATGATACCTAAATAGGATGTCCTGCTAAAAAATTAAAATCCAAAGTTTACTTGTTCTGGGCATGTGGAATCAACTGCTCAGTGAAAACTGTTCCTAAAATTTACAAGGAAAGAAAATAATGAATCAATTTCATCTAAAAATAGAACAAAATTGAAGAAAGAATACGTTGAAGGGAGAAAATCAGAAGAGAAATCTGGAAAAACAAACAAATCATGAACCGTATAGTGTGGAGAACCAAAAACTAGACCCTAAAGGTACAAAAACATTATGATCACAAGATGACAAATTAACATGGAAGAGAGTGCTTCTGATAATATGCAGAGCAAGAGACGACACTGACAATGTAAAAGTCTGTATGCGTATATATGAGGAAAATATAAGTCAAAAAGATGCATTACTTGGAGTCTTGCAGCATAATGTAAACAGATACCAAAAAATAGTATCTAACAAGAGAGACTACAATACCTATAATGAAATAATAGGAAATTTTTGGGATAGAAAACATGAAAAAGGTGACATCTTAAATTAATTACCTGCTACTGTTATGCATCTCACATAATCTAACTTCATCAATAATCTTGTCCAAACTGCAATTTTTGAGAATAACCAATAACCTTCTTAAGTAGAGGGATTAGGCCAATCAAAGCAATTTGAAGCTGTTCTGAACTATTCAATCGAATGCTAATTTGTCCAGCCCCACGATTGTTCAAATTGGCTCGTGCAACAAGGTTCGTATACCGTCCAATGGGAATTTGTGATTGTAAATTGCACCCAACAGCAAGATCTCCATGCCAATCCATAACAGAAAGCCCAAGCGTTGATAATGAGCGTCCTAGAGGGTAATTTTTATCCCTCAACTGGGCCTCCAAACTGCCACCATAAGCAACATCATCACGCCCTGTCATTGCACCACCAGCAATAACCAACTTGAATCGCTTATTAGCAATCAACTTATCTTCAACTTTAACTCCAGCTGACAAGGCATCACCCAAGAGAGTAAATGAGAGACCAGCAGTTGCCTTATTTCTCAGAAAGTTACAAAATTTTGTCTCGCTACGTAATGTGTAAGCCAAGTCTTTCCCAACAGTCTGCATGTCAAAACCTAACGATGTTGCTTTCCCTTCACCATATTTAACCGAACTTGTCATTTCCATCTGAACATTAGCATCCTTTTTATCCTTGGTAACTTGACCACTAAAAGACACTGGTATCTTGTCTTTAAGAACAAACAATCTTTCGACATTTAAGCCTTCATAACCCACATCATGATCCCAGCCGTGAGTTTCTAGGACAGGTCGTACAAGCCACTGGTTGGATGAATCAAGATGACGATACCGGTGCGTGGGAGTATCAGAATCGAAGGAAGCAGGCAAGGACATATCAGGCATGGGAACAGGAACAGAGGCTGCACCACCACTTTCTTCCTCCACATTTTCTACATAGTCACTGGGCAGATCTTTCACCGATTCTGCCATTTCCTTCATCATCTTCCGCTGCTTTTTTTCATACTTTAGTTGTTTCTTCATGAAGAGTTTTTCTCGGTACTCAACCTCGTCTAGATATGCTTTCTTCTGAGCTCTAGAAAGGTTTCTGATCTGGGCCTTTGTCAAAGGTTTAAATGGGGGTAAATCATCAGGGTCTGTTTCATCACCAGAATCTGATGGTTCATCAAGATCGTCATTGAGACTATCCTCGTCACTGAATTGATCCTCTGGCAATTTTAATTGCGGCCTTGACTGCAGAAGGGATGACAAGAGAAACGGTAATGGTGGCGCTCTTGCGCGCGCTGTGTAAGGTTTTTCACGTGGATTATCTTGTAACTTAAGAAGAGCATTTGCTTCAGCCAGAATTTTTGACGCAAAAGATAAGAGTAGCAGCTGAGGTTTCCAAACCTGCCCATTAGGCAACACTCTTTGTCCAGCCGTATTAGTTCTACATGCAGAGTGGTTCTCCACCAACGATACAGGATTCATGAGACGCATATCACCAGCTGCTTGACGAATGGCTTGCTGCACAACATGAGAGCGCTGTGTAACAAACATGTCATAACTGGAAGGAGTACCATTAGGGCCATCAGGTGGAGCCGATGCTGCATGAGTCAAAACCACAATAGCATTGAACCATATGGGTGGTCCAAAAATGTCAGTTATTGTGCGTAAGAGAGGCATATCACTAAAATCCCGGCTCTGCATATCTAATCTATCTAGATAAAGCACAATATCTGGAGGGGTTTTCTTAATAAAACGTTTGACAGAGTGCAGGATCTTCTCATTGTGTGGCTGGTCTGACCAAGAAGGTAGAAGTCCTGGTGTATCAATGACCCGGACTTTAATGCCTTGTACCATGCCCACAACATCCTGAACCTTTTTTGTTCCCATATGAAAAGCATCCGTATTAAATTTAACCTCGTCAAAGATAGAATTGATAGTTGAACTTTTTCCAACTCCTGACTTTCCAAGAACCATTATTGTACAAGAGAAATCAAGTGGTTCTTGACCTGCTGATTCGAGTTGCTCGGCCATCGCACTTGCACGATCAAAGCTAAAAGCGCCAACACGGCCCCCATTCCTCCCTCTAAGTTGCTCAGCCAGTCCTAATCTATAAAGAACTTGTGCTACAACAACATTGTGGGGTGTCTGCCCAAACCTATTAGCCAGCCGCAAAAACTTCACCCTAATCATTTGAAGTTTCTCTCGAGTCTCGTCATTCTCCTCAGGCTCCCCGCTTGAGTTGTCTTCCATTCTCTGGGACTGTGTATTAGATACAGTATAATTGACCCGTGGCTGCTGCGCAACCCTAGGTGCAGGTTCCAGTAATGGAGCAGCAGGTCCAAGGCCAACAGGACGAACAACCGGGGTGCTAGTAGCCTCAGGCTCCCCGCTTGAGGAGTCTTCCATTCTCTGGGACTGTGTATTAGATACAGTATAATTGACCCGTGGCTGCTGCGCAACCCTAGGTGCAGGTTCCAGTAATGGAGCAGCAGGTCCAAGGCCAACAGGACGAACAAGCGGGGTGCTAGTAGCAACAGATTTTCCAGATGAGGAATCAAGCTCACTATTCTGTTCTTTAGTGATCTGAGTGGTTTGCTTCTCTTTCACGTTATTCTCTGGTATCTTTTCAGGCTCCACAACAACAGACGATTTTTCATTATCTCCTTGATTTTCTTCATTAGAAATCTGAGACAGGTAAACCTTTGTACTCCCTTCTTCTGAATCAGCTGCAGTAGCCTGAACAGATGGCATCTCATTAGCAAAAGAATTTTCTGATGGGAATGAGCTTCCGACAGTTTCGGTCACTTTCCTTTCATCCAAAGCCGGAGAAGATTTTCCTGTTTCAATCACTTCGCTTCTTTCGACAACAGATAAGTTTTCATGATTTTCGTCATTAGAAATCTGAGATTGGTAAACCTTTGTACTCTCTTCTCCTGAATCAGCTGCAGTAGCCTGAACAGTCGGCGTCTCACTAGCAAAAGAATTTTCTGATAGGGACGAGATACCAGAAGTTTCAATCACTTTTCTTTCATCCACGGCCAGAGAAGATCCTACTATTTCACCAATTGTTTCCAGATGCTCTGAATTTGATCCGGCATCATCATCCTCAGTTTCATCATTACTATAAACTTTGCATTCAGTACTCTGACTATCAGATATTCCCGTTTCTTTGTCATTTGTATCCTTGTGGATTATATCAGTGTCAATGGTCTCGTCCTCCACTTCTGTAAATATTTTATGACGAGGTTCTAGATCCTCATGAGCTGAATGTCTGTGTGCTTTTTCACCTGTATCATCTAGAATTTCACTAGAAAGATCACCTGAAGCATTGAACTGTTCCTCTATCTTGTCATCTCCAACATCGGGATCCAAGCCACTCTCTTTCAAATACCCAGCCTCAGCACCCTGGTTTCTCATTTCCTCATCGGATCCAAATTCTGTATGCAATTCATCAACAGCATACCCCACCTTGTCCGTGCTTCCATTTTCCAAAACCATACCACCATTTTGTCTAGGCGTCACAAATTCAACATCCTCATTTTCAATCTCCTCACTTGATAAACCTGAGTTTCCATTCACCAATTCTCTGCCCTCCTGAAACACTGTGCTTCCATCAGTGTTTAAATCAGCTAACTCCTTTCCCCCACTACAATCATCCTTGGTACCATTCGATTCCTCACAAGATACTCCATCCTCAGTCTCTTCAGTACCATCTAGAAAAGCGCTATAAAGCTTCACCTGCTGATCCACAGACTCCTCCTGATTATCAATCACTTCAACTCCCTCCTCGTTCAAATGTTCAACAAACTCATCAACAACCCCCACCGACTCATGAAAATTATCCAATTCTTCTACGTTATCACCAATTTCATCAACCGAATCCGAAGGCAATGAACTAACGGTAGCAGCAACATCAACCAAATCCGAAGGCAATGAACCAACAGCACCAGCACCCTGATTATCAAAATGCTTTAATGGGTCTATCGCCTCCTCAAAAACCTCCTCTCCTTCCAAATTCTTCACCTCATTAGATCCCACAACACTCTCTTCAACCACACCAACATCCCCCCTCTCCTTTTCTCCTTCATTATCCATCACAAATCACCACCTCGTTATGAAACCCTAGATTTGCCAAAAATAATAATAATAATAAATTATTAAAAAATCCAAAAAAAAAAAAAAAAAAAACAATTTTTTACTCAAAAAAAGAAACCCTTTTAAAAATAATAAGTAGAAATGGAGTATGAAACATGATACACATCATAAATTAGTTTGAATTCAATTACAGTTATCAATTAGGGTTTATCATATATATCTAATCAACTAAAATTAACTGAAATTAACAACAAAAAAAACATAGAATTAACAAAAGCATGAAATGAATTGAAACCTGTTGAAGAAGAACGATTGAAAGATGAAATGGAAAAAGATGAATTGTGGTTCTTGAGTTCTACAGCGAGTGAATTTGATTGAAGATAAGGGGCGAGTGAAATGAACGGATAGATATTAGATCGAGGGTGGGAAATGGTGCATAGACATGAACGACGGAAATGGCGCAGATTGTGGTGAGTAATGGGGAACAGAGGATTAACTGCGTTGTGGTAGTTCGGGTTCGTCGAAGAAGTTGTGTTTCACGTGAATGGATAGATAATAGGTATTGATAACTGATTGAGTAAAGAAGAAACAAGTGTTTAATTCCAACAATTTGTAGTGCACTTGCATTTCATTCGAGATATTTTTATATTTTTTGTGTACAAATGTATTTAGTATTAATTTTTCGTATTAATTAATTACTTCCTCTATCACTATATCTAAACACTCTTTTATTAGAAAAAAATTGTGTTTACATTTCGAGACGGAAAGAGTAATATAGAGTAAATTATACTTTCTTCCCTAAGAAATTTTAATTACATTCTATTCTCCTCTTACGTTAAAATATACACTCTCATTTTTTTTAAAGTAAAGTTGATACTCGTCTCCCTCATTTTATTTTATTTTGAAACATATTCATCTCCCTCATGAGATGCTTGAATTTCAACCATCTCCCTTGATAATTAAATATACACTATGTTTTACTATCTCTGGTCACATTTATAAGCAAAAAACAGTTTTTTTATGTACATTCAATATTTAATGTATCCAGTCACATTTATAGATCAGGTACATTAATTATTCAATGTATCTAAAATGTTGTTTTTTGCTTATAAATGTGACCGGAGGGAGTAATCTATTTTAGCATAAATAAATATTTTTATTATATATAATAATTTTGAATCATGATTTAAAAAACATAAATTATTTTTTTTCTAATTTAAATGTCAATTATAATAAAATTTAAATATTTTGCTATTAATTTTGTAATTTAGAGTATAAAATTCACATTTAAATAAGCATTACTTAATTGAATTTAGTTATTTTTCACATATTTTAATTTTATTTTGGGTTGTTTCATATTTTATAAAAGGATTTAAAACTACATGTTAATGAAATTGAGAATAAAAAATAGCGAAAAATATGTATTCAAATTTTGATTATATTAAAATGAACCTACAATACTATTTTTCTTCAAAGTGTGTTAGGCCTTTTTTTTGCTAGATTATTAGAAATAAAAATAATTATTGAGGGAATAAAGCATAGATTTTAGAGTAAAATAACACTTTGATGTTAAAATATACACTTATCTCCTCTTATGTTAAAATATACACTTGAATTACACACTCTTCCCCTCTTATGTTAAAATATACACTCTCCTCCCTTGAAAAGTAAAACTTATACTCTCATCCCCTATAAGATGCTTGAATTACATCCTCCTCCCTTAATAATTAAATATGGACTACACTTTAATCTATTTTAACATAAATATATATTTTTATAATATATATTAATTTTGAATCACCATTTAAAAAATATAAATTCGTTTCTTTATAATCTAAATGTCAATGACAATTAAATTTAAATCTTTTGTTATTAATTTTATTATTTGGAGTATAAAATTCACTTTTAAATAACCATACTTAATCGAATTTAGTAATTTTTCACATATTTTAATTTTATTTTGGGTTGTTTCATATTTTATAATAGGATTTAAAACTATATGTTAATGAAATTGTGAATAAAAAATAGAGAATGATATGTATTCAAAATTTGATTATATTAAAATGAACCCGCAATGTTATTTTTCTTTGAAGTGTGTTAGATTATTTTTTGACCAGATTATTAAAAATAAAATAAAAAGCTATTGAGGGACTATATAGCGTAGATTTAAACTTAAGAGGGGAAGGAAATGTAATTCAAGCTTCTCTCAAGGGAGGGGAGTGAAATATTTTCCAATATGTTTTGAATAAGAGGGGAAGGAAGTGTATATTTTAACATAAGAGGGGATGAGAGTGTAATTCAAGCATCTTTGAGGGGAGGAGAGTGTAATTTACTCTAGATTTTAACATATATAAGAGGGGAGGGGAGTGTAATTCAAGCTTCTCGCAAGGGAGATGAGAGAAATATTTTCTAATATGTTTTGATTAAGAGGGGAGGGAAGTGTATATTTTAACATAAGAGGGTAGGGGAGTGTAATTCATTCATCTTTGAGGGAAGGGAAATGTAATTTACTCATTAATATATTATGGGTCATGCTAAACTTGTGCCTGACACAAGTTAAGAAGCTTAAAATGGAAATTTAAAATAAATTTTATATTGAAAATATAACCTTTGAAACTTTTAAGACATTGAATGCACAATTTTCAAGAAATTTTTTCTACATTTAGCTTCTTAACTTATGTCCCAAGGGCACAAGTTAGCATTTCTCATATATTATTATTAATGTATTTAAAATTTCGATACATTGAGGGGCTATTGTAGTTATTTGTTACACATTTAAGGATCAAAGTGACTATTACCTCTTAAATTTACGAACAAGTTAGCATTTCCTCATTAATAATTAATAATAAAAGAAAATGTTTGATGGTGTCATATATGTGTTTAATCTCTTTTTCTAAATGATAAATGTTAGTATATTAATTAATATAGTATTATTTTCTCTTTTTTCAATGATGAGAAAGAAAGAGACGGATAAAGTACTCTGATGTAGAATGATAAATAAAAAAAAATGAGTTATTGAACCAATGTCCGAGAATATGAAATGTACAAATATAACTTTTTTTAAAGGAATGACGTGTACATACGAAGCCTGGATACTCCAAAACGAATGTATCTATATCGGATACATATCAGATACCGATACTTCACGGATACTCGCGGATACGTATCCACGAAGTACCGGATTAATAATTTTAATTTTTTAAAAATATTTTATCTGATACTTATGGATACCCCGTAAATACACAAAAATACTTATAAGATACTTCACAAATACGTATTCGAGAAAAGATGAAGGGTAAAAAAGTGAGACAATGTTGTAGAAATTCAGTAGAGATATATATGATTCAATTTTGGATATGAATCAACAATTGTTTCTCGATAAACCACTTAAAATTATACTTCTTGTAGATGAAAATAACGAGAGAGGTGATTCAATTAATCAACATTGGATAATCCAACCAAATGAAAATAGAATATGGTTTATATGAAAACTTTACATGCATTCAGGGGCGGATACACACATAGGCTATGTGTGGCCAAAGCCCCACATGCCTTTTCCTTTTTCTTTTTTTTTTTAATAATAGATGTAACACAAAAGAACAAGTCGGTACTGTCTCTTTTACAATGTGTTTTATATGTTTGAATCCCGCTAAGTTATTTGCTTGCTGCTTTTGATGTGAACAAATTATGGAGGATGACTGAATTTTATCTAAATGATTTAATAGATGTGTCGGAAGTGGCGTTACGCCATCAACTTAAGAATTATGTTACAAATGTTTGATTTGACCCAAAATTTGCTAAGTTGAAACGACTTTCATATATTTGTGCAAAACTTGTGGAAACAAATAAATGCAACATATTTGCTATAGTTTATTAACTATTGAAGTTGGCTTTACTCTTGCCGGTAGCAATTGCAAGTTTGAATGTGTTTTTTCGTTGTAATGTACTGTATCAAACAATGTTATTTCTTATTTTTAATATATGCATTATTGTTTCTTTGAAAATCTAGCCTCACATGTATCAAAAGTCTGGATCCGCCCCTACATACATATAATAATGAAGGGTAATCAATGCTTATTTTCTTCAAGTATTTTATATACATATAAGTGTTAGTATACAAATTTTGTTAATATATCTTAACCGTATCGCAATTGTACCCGTACCCGTATCTATATTCGGACTTCATAGACTTGTACAAATATCATTATTGATTTAAAAATAGGAAAATGTTACGAAGTGTTTTGGTGCATTAGTTAAGATAACAAATATAGTAAAAACATCTTAAATTTGTGTAGTCAAATTCTTATGTATAAAAAATCATAGCCGTCACAATTTTTCTTTTCTAGATCTATTAGAGAGGTGATTATGGGTTGACCACAACACAAATCACCCTTCTACATTGTTTTTCTTTCTCTTTTAGTTTAACGAGTGATTTTGTCGTCTAGCACGACTTTCTTTATTTTGATTTACCGTATTTGTGCGGTGTGGTTTTGATTTTATGTCTTAGTGCGGTGATTATTTGATTCAGGTTGAAGATTAACTTTGATCAAGTGCAGATTCAAGCATGATTTTTACGTCGTCAACGTTGCAAATATGAAAACATGAGTATTTCGATGACTTTCAGTCATATCATATTTGTAGGCATACATATTTTGTCGTTTTCTGCTATTAACATGGATGTTGTAAGTTTGTTCGCAGATTCATCCTTTTTATTTTTAGCAACTTTGAATTTGTATCGAATCGATATACTTTATCAATTTGAATCGTTTATTTTTGTAAAAAAAATTCATAAGTGTAAAAAAATGCTTTTATCAATGCAATATATTTTTTTCCCTTGTCATTGTGCATCGGTGAGCACGACACTTAGAAATATCTCATGGTTCATGTTTACCATTTGCCAAAAGTAATAATCATCACTGTAACATGATGAAAATATTTGCCCCACTGAGATGACAAGCTTCCAAGTTCTTGGAACTTAATAGGTGGAGCTTTGCCCATGACAATTTCTAATAATTGCAACGGTACCCCTAATAATTCTGTGTAAATCCAAGTGCATAGAAACATTAGTAATGGGATAATTGCCAATTGTGTTTGGTACCTATCACAGTAGGAGTGCTTGTGTTTTTCTTTTAAAAGAAAATTGTGAAAAGAAAATTATAATCAATTAAAGTTAGAAATTTTTTCAACTTCATCTATTGTTTTTGCTAAAATTTAATTCCTTCGGTTGATATTATAAAGTCAAACTCTTCTAATTTTGTTTCTATTTTACAATTCTCTCCTTAAAGAGGGTTTTGTTGATTAAGTTTCTATAAGTTGTGAATTAAAAGATCATTCATTCAAATAAAGGGCAATAGTAGTCCCAAAACTAGTTAATTTGACGAGTCCCACGATTGTTTAAATTGGCTTGTGCCTCAAGGTTTGTATATTGACCAATGGAAATTTGTGATTGTAAATTGCACCCAATATGCCAAATCCATAGGAGAAAGCCCAAGCTTCGACAATGAGCTTCTGAACCCCATCGGAAGATATCGTTTAATATCCATTTGTTTTTTTTATGTGATGGACGGGGTTTGAACCCTGAACCTTGCATATATTATGCATTGTCCCTACCAATTGAGCTAAGCTCATGAGGACTACTACCCATTTGTTTGATAACATTTGTAATGCTTTAAAGATCTATAATTACCAAAAAAAAAAAAAAGTTTGTAATAGTTGGTATTAATTATAAAAAAATAATAAAGAAATATTGGTCCATAAGCCCGTGAGTTTGATCTGCAACTCGTAGCGGGATGAATAGGGCTAGTATTTATTTATTACTCCCTCCGTTTCTTCTTAAGTGTCAGTTTTGGAGAAAATTTTTGTTTCTATTTAACTGTCACTTTCAAAGTTCAATGCAACATTAAATGTTGTTTTACCAATATTGTCCTTAGTTATTTATTGTGAAGAGAGAAATATATGCAATGAGATATTAAATGAATAAGATAATTATAGTAAAAGTACAGCTTATTACATCAAAAGTAATATCAATTGTTGATTGTCTTGGTTTATGTAAAATGTCAAAATGTGATAATTAAAAAGTAACAGAGATAGTAATTTTTAAGAAAAAGAGTGCAAATCAATTACAATATCCTAAGTAAAAAGAAATAAAAGTAAGTAGCACATGAAATCTGACCACCCAGTGGAAAAAAATAATCCAAATGGGTAAATAAAACAATAGAGAGCTTAAATCCAAGTTCATAACAAACAATCACACACCAAATGCATAATCAAGCATACCTGATTACGGATCTGAAACCATATTACAAAAAAATATGAAGTGTGTGCTGAAATGCAACGAATAGAGATTGTGATAACGGTGAGTAAACGAGACCACCAACACGGAAACCGGTCCACCCACCATCCACCGAGTTGACCCAACAAAAACAAGTCTCAGCAACCATTTCTGGTCAATCAATCTGAGTCTAATTAGGAGCAACACGAAAGTTGTGTTAAGACAACCCTTAACCCAAAAACTATGCTTACAGATCTCCGGTATCAAAACAACAAAACCAGCAACCAGAAATAGTATTAGGACGCGTAGGGAATTAATTGTTTGAATTAATTTTAGTCCAATCAAACTCAGCAAAATGTATCTTGAACCAAATTAACTGCTCTAACTTTTTGACAATAAATCAATAGCTCTAACTGAAAACATAGAAATAGATCAATTCATCATTCATAGAGAAAAGACCAAAGTCATGTATTATTATAAGATTTAAAATGTCAAGCAAACTTATAACATCATCCAAAGGAAAAGAAAAATACATAATAACTAACTTGTCCATAAGAAATATTGATTTATTTTGTTTGCTTAAGCAACAAAATGAACAACTACGTCCAAATTGTTAAATAGAACTCATAAGAGCATCCTTCACATTTAGAATAGTAGATGCCAATTGACTGTTGATATCATTAAGAGAATCCACATTAAGCACTTGGCCAATTGCATATGTTTGGGCTGCCAAAGTAATCAATGAGCCATCTTCAATGCTCTTAGATGCTCCAAATGGTGCATTAAGATTTGCTTGGTTCTTTGAACAGACAATAAGACCATATGGAAGGATTGGTAACTCTTTGGAGTCTTCACCTCTTAAAGCCACATCCATAGTTTTTCTGTCAATTGGAGCATATATAACATATGACCCCACGGATGATGTGAAACTTTCTTGTAGAATCACCATTTGCCTCTGAGTAGGGATGAATGACTGGTCCATATGAAAAAAAATTGGAATCAATATAATTAATTATAAGTGATTGGATGTTATATACTATACCGAATAAACTCTAGGGTTTAAGAGTTGTCATCATTTTATATACACAATTGAAGCATAAATTTTAAAGAAATGGTAAATACCTTAATAACTGAAATGCAGTTGCCATGATAGGGTCCATTTGAAATGTGTGCAATTTCATGCATTGGATTTCCACAAGAAAGACCATTCCACTATAACAAAATTATTAACAAGTAACCCGTTAATAATTATGTGAACTCAAAATTAAACTATCAATTAAATTAGAGTCATTCAAATAAATTATATAGTAAATAATTATTGGGTCCAAAAATATGTCGGTGAGTGTCGATATAATCCCTAAATGTATCAAAATTATAGAAGCATCTTTTAGCGTATCTTTTGCTAGTAATTTGTTCGACATTACTAACAAATGAAACACACATTCAGAGAACAAACGAGCTAACCAAAAACATATTTGAGGACCAAAGTCACTACCAGAGACACATCGAGAAAATTTTGTTCATAATTTTGGTTAATTCAGAGACTATATATAGATAACGTTTGACATATCCAAGGACCAAAACCACAATTTACTCTCAATTATAAAACAAAGCATGTTACCTGTGATCGTTTTGTAGGATCTTTGAGGAATTCAAAAACTTTCTGAGCAGGCAGAGGGAGCCAAAGGGTGGTAGCAGCAGTAACAACAGTGCCATTTGGCTGGCTTGCATCATCGTCGGTGGTTGCGCGAATAGAGACTCTAACCCCACCAATGCTATCAAGAGTTAAATGGTTCAATTCCACTTGACCAGGCATTGTTAAGCATTCACAAAACATCTTCACCATTCTATCAGCAAGCTTTATCACACTATTCCTCCCTTCAAGTGTTTGGATCACTGAACAATAATTAGCAATATAATATTAATTAAATTCGCTAAATATAAAATTTACAAGGAAAATAGATGAATAGAGATATTTGGAAGGGTAAATTTAGAAGACAAGATTAACCTCCTATAGTTTCTTCAACAGGTATTGCTTCAACATTAGAGCCTAAAGATCTCTCGCACATTCTTTGAAGCTCCTTAATCCAGCTTTCAGCTCCATATAAATTATATTCACCAACAAGATCTCTATACACGTAATGTGTATGGATCTTATCTTCCACTTCCACATGTTCAACCCAAGTGACCTAACATAAAACATGTAATAATATCTTTTGTTGAGTATTACGTACTTGGAAACCCTAAAAATAGAAGTTAAACTACACCTATTAAGACAATTTATAAGATTAACACACTACTCATAGAAAAGACAATTTCGATCATTCATTTTTAATATACTTTTAGCTTAAAATAATTCCGTTAAGCATCTATTATGTGCATATATCTATACTAAGAATAACATTATTGTTTGTTAATTAAGTACTAACCAGACAACCGCCATGAGGCATTTCTCGAATGATGCATCCAGAGGGATGTTTCCAACCTCGAGAAAGAGGTGCAGTGTTTGGTCGAGAGGAGTCAAATGAGACATCAGTTATCACCCATACTCCAGGATCAACTTTTTTGCAGTAGCGAATGATGTTAAATTCGCGAGGCCTCACTAGAGGTGATAAAATATGCATTTCTTCATTCATCTGCAACCAAAAAAATATTTAAAATTTGGCAAAAGAATTAATTAATAATCAAGAAGCTTAACATAAATCTAAGTTTGCAAAAAATATTATTATACCAGTAATAAAGCTCCATCTCGACTTCCTCGAGAACCGATTTCAAACACTTTGATAGTTTCAGCTTTGGTGACAATTGTAGGGAACAGGTTTGTCCATTTGACCTATAAAGATGAGTTATATATCATTATCTTATTAGTAGATGCATTTCTTCACAAAATATTAATGAAAGAGTTAGTGCTTAGTACTAAAATAGATTTAATCATAGCCGAAAAATTATAGATAAAAACATTGAATCACTCTCTAATTGTGTCAATTAATAAAGCGATAAGAAAATCAATTTTCGTCATCAATTTAAAATTTTCTAGTAGTAAAGTATAATTGATGCTTACCAAGTCGAGAAACATGCCAACCAACTCTATGCCACTAATCTTCACCAATCCTGAATATTTGGAAGATTCTTCGCACACATATGCACCTTTAAAATGATTGTTCTTGGGAAAAACTTGCTCATAATTTTCACGATGAAGAGTGTACCCATCTTGAGTATTTGAAGGTTTGACCCAAAAAGGCTCATCAACTCTCACAAGCCTAACCAATTCATCCATTGCAGCATCTACAACTTGAGACATAGTTATCTTTTGTGCATCATAGTTTTGTGTTGAGGTTTGCCCTAGCACACCTCCCCACATAACTAGATTACCTTGCATATGACTTGAGCATTCATAGTCTCTTGGAAATGATTTTATAGACTTAAGAGCTTGCTCAAATTCCGGTCGTGATATCTTTTTCTCCATGTAACTTGCAAGAAGGCTAGACACTTTCTCACACTGAAAGTTATAACCAAATAAATTAGGTAATTATGCACACAAAAAATTAATTAAAAGAGATTAATCAAATAAATGAATTCACTAGCCTCTTGTTTCAGCTGAGCATTTTCTTGCTTCATCTCCTGCACGAAATTTTGATGGTCTTTCATAGGAAATGGTGAACCCCCACAATCTAAGCAAATTTTGGCTTTCAGTTCCTCTTTTATTTTGAGGTTCTCGTTACGAATCTTGTCATTCTCCCGACGAAGAGTACCATTTGTTTCTCGCTCATGTTGATGCTTTAGGTAACAAATACATAAAAGTATTAGCACCAAGGAAATTCGATTATTTAGGTAACAAATACACAAAACTATTAGCACTAAGCCTATGTTTGGTATCACATAGTTTTCGAAAAATTACGGTATGTATGTTTGGTAGCACTAAGCGTATGTTTGGTAGCACTAAGTAGGGCGGACCTGGACTCACAATATTAGTGTGGCAAAAATAATTCCCGTAAAAACTAAGTGGATGTTGTTACTCACCTCTAAGTAGCAGATTAATTAAGAATATAATTTGAAATATAAGATTCTGGCAACTAATTATGTGAATCATGGAATACTTACTAGGTAGAATCCTAGTCCATGAAATTGAAAATCTATAGTGATGACATCAATTTGATATCTTCATGTCAAAGACAATCATTCAGACTTTAAAGGAAGTGTGCAAGTTCTTGTGAGGATGGGAAAGAAGAAGGAAACGTGGCTATTGGTGGGTGCATTGATATAAAACAAAAAAAATTGGGTCTGAGCTGGTGTGGCTATTGCCACACCCTGCCCTGCTCATGTCCACCCCCGGCACTAAGCCTATGTTTGGTAACAAATACACAAAACTATTAGCACTAAACCTATGTATGTTTGGTGATCCACCATGATTTTACATAAGCTACATAGTGTAGTTTTTAAGAAACAAGCATACGTGATGCCAAACATACACAAAGTATTTGAAAGCATGTATATGTAATAACTTTTTTATTTTTTTTATAAACAAGCATATATTTGAGTCAATATCATTTTAGTGTCCGAATATCCTGAAAAAAAAATCAAACACAATCTTAAATGTCTTTTCTGTTAATAATTTTATGGATCAAATTGACAAATAAAAAGAAATATTAAAAGTTCGGCCTAACTAATATGAAACATATTTAATGATCAAACTAAACTAACAAACACAAATTCAATAATATTTTTTTTATTTAATTGAGAATATTTATGGACTATAGTTTCACCTTCTAACTCATTCAAATATCCAAATGGATGTTTACTCAAATTTTGACTATAAAGTGAAAAGGAATTAATCACCTTCAACATAGCTCTCTTATTCTGAAACCAAGACTTGATTTGTTTGGGCTCAAGCCCAATTTTCACAGCCAATTGACATCGTTGTGCCTCGTCTGGATGGTGGCATTCCTTCATGAAACTTCATCAGAAAAAACATAAATTTATAATTAGTTAATAGATGAGTTGAATGACTTGTTTATGTAAATGAATAATTAAATTAGACAACAAATAAATTAGATATAGCCTTTTTTAATAAGTGGTTCAGTCAATGAGTTAACATTTCCACTTTAAATGCATGTCCATCTAAAAGTTCAAAGTTTAAAATTAAATAAACGATAAATTAAACTAAAATGGAGAATCGAGCCATTCATGATCTTAAATTCAACCATACAAAATTAATTCTTCGAAAAATATATTAAATATACTTAGTAAATTAAAAAGTAGCGTCATCAAAGGAATTAAGCCAAACAAAGGAAAATTAAAACAAGGGTTAATTAAGTTTTTAGTCCCTATAAATATTCAAAATTTTGTTTTTAGTTTCTGTAAAATAAAATCAAACTTTTTAGTCACTATAAAATTTTCCATCTGAATTTTCAGTCCCTATAAATTTTTTCATCAGCACTTTTAATCCCTGAAAAAAAAAATTCATCAACAGTTTTGGTCCCTAAAATGCTTAAGGAAAATGTCACAGGGACTAAAAAGTGTGATTTTATTTTGTAGGGACTAAAAACAAAACTGTGAATATTTATAGGGACTAAAAACTTAATTAACCCTTAAAACAAATTATTCATAACAATGAAAAATTCTTTAAAAAAATCAATTAAAAAAGATGCATCAAACTTATTTAAAAACTATATAAAAACGTTTTGTGAAATAATATATTGAAAAAAGAGGCTTTATGAAATTGCTAGTTGTTACTATTAGCAAAAATTAAAAATTAAAAATTGCTAGTTGCTACCATAATTATCAAAAGCGTGTATATGTCGAGTTAAGTATCACTCTGTTGGTAAAAAAAAAGTATCACTTCGAGTGATGAACTTGATTGTACCAACCAAAAAATAATTAATAATTTCAAGTATTCAACTCAAAAGTGATCATTTCTCCTTCAAAATTAAAAATTGAAT
Source organism: Medicago truncatula (assembly GCF_003473485.1). Taxonomy (NCBI): domain Eukaryota; kingdom Viridiplantae; phylum Streptophyta; class Magnoliopsida; order Fabales; family Fabaceae; genus Medicago; species Medicago truncatula. The sequence goes on along the minus strand of NC_053043.1, from coordinate 11,631,668 downwards.
AAAACTCATGAAAATAATTATCAAAAGAAATTACTGTTAACAAAATGAGTTATCTTACTTTTTAAGTATGGATGTTTGAGCGGAGGTAAGACGTTTGTGAGAAGGTTTTTTTCCATCATCTCGAAAGTTACCATTGACTTCTTCACCGGACTCACTGCCACCTCCTATTGAGTAATCCATTTCTCAACCTTGATAAACACAAACACACAAAATATTATAGATATTTTTCACTTACCACTCTTTACGAATACAATTTGTTTATTTCCAGACGTACATTTATATACACCAATTAATCGTCTGTCGTATATATCTTTGTAACGGTTTCCATAAAAAATAAAAATAAGAAAAAAATTGGTACAATAAAAAAGGAAATGCAATAATTTGATTGATTGCTTACCCCATACATAAAATTTCCTTTAGATTATTTTTTTTAAGGAAATATGCTTATAGTATTTCATTAATAATAAGAGTTTCAATATATTCGGGTATATGAAAATAAATGGTGGGACTAGCTAGTAATGTGGCTTCTCCTGCGAGAACATGATCAACCTCATTAGCTTGTCGCCGAGTAAACTCCACCCTAGAGTTGGTAAAAAAAAGAGCTAACTAGACTGCGACATGAAGAAATAATACAGCCAAACTTAGAATAGTCGTCTCGAGTAGCATGAAAGGCATCACAAGTAAGCTTGGAATCTATTTCGAAATCAACGTTGTCAAATTGCATATCGATAAGCTATTTCAAAGCAGTATATAATCCCAAAGCCTCTCCAACATCCACTGAATAACAACAAGGGTAACTAACAACCTTAGCCATAAAAAAGGTGCCTTCGGAATCTCGAACACAAATGTCAATACCAGTGCGATTGAAATGAGATGATAATGCAACATCAATTTTACACTTGTACCTTCCCGGCAAAGGTCGTTGCCAGACGGAAACCACATATGCAGAAGTGCCAACCACGGACGAACTCCCCCCTCCAACAGGCTGTTGCGCTTGCTGAAGTGGGGTGGAATCAGCTACACCAGGGAAGTTAGCATTCTGCCAATCAAGCTCGCTCAACAACCACAACACTTACTTCCGTGACATCCTCCCAAGCTCTCAGATTCCTATGCTTCCAAAGGCTCCAAAACAATGAAGTCAACCGTTGATTAAGCTCAGCAGAAAAGGTTTCCAGTAACATGAAAATAACATTAATTGCCGAAGTAGTAGAAGATAGAGCATGTTGAATCGTTCCCCAAAGACTTGTCATTTACCAAACATGGATAGCAAAAGGACATTCAAAAAAAATATGAGACATGTCTTCATGATTAGAAGGACAACTGACACAATTAGTAGGGCATTGAATGCCTTTGTCAAGAAGGCGAACCCGAGTCGGCTGGAAGCCCCGACACATACACCACACAAGATTCTTAAATTTTGGGGGAACTTTGAGCTTCCAGATTCCAGACCAAAACCCTACGTAAGGTGAGAAGAGTTAACGAGTTCCGTGACACATAACCAGTAAGCACTACGAACATAATACTAAATGAGACGGTCCTCTGGTACTTGACCAAGAAGCGGCGTTTGAAGAATTTTCTCAGCAATGTCAACACTGAACACCTGTCGAATTACCTCTTCGTTCCAACTTTTATAAGAAAGATTCATCAAATTATTAATAGTGATGTTTTGAACAAAATGGGAGCCTGTTATGTCGCCACTAATGCACTCACCATTAGGCAACCATGGTTCGTTCATTATAGAAATAGACACACCAGACCCAATACTCCAACGAGCACCACCTCGAACAATAAATCTAGCGCGCAAAATACTACGCCACACATAACTAGGATTGTGACCAAGCATGGCATTAAGATAGTTACAAGATGGAAAATATCGTGCTTTAAAAATACGGCAAACAAGGGAGTCGGGCTCTGAAAGAAACTTTCACCCTTGCTTACCAAGCATAGCCAAATTGAAAGCGGAGAGATTCTTGAAACCCATACCAGCGTGGACCTTAGGAACAGATAACCTCTCCCACCTCATCCAGTTAATACCTCGCTGAGTAGTTCTACCATGATCCCACCAAAAAGAATTCATCATCTTTTCAATAGTGTCAATAAGAGTGGACGACAGTTGAAAAATACTCATGACATACAACAGAATAGCCTGTCGAACGGATTTGATCATAACTTCGCGCCCTGCCTTAGATAAACATTTACTACTCCAAGAATTTATTTTCTTCCAGACACGGTCTTTGATATAGGAGAAAGTTGCATTACGATCCCTGCCCACCACATACGGTAAACCCAAATTTTTACCAGTTCCCAAAACTGCCTGGACCCCAAAAATGTCCATTCGAGTCTGCTTCAGAAGATCATGAACATTACGACTACAATAAATTTAAAACTTAGGCAAGCTAATAGCCGGACCAAGGCTGCCTCATACAATGAAAGAATATTTTTCATAACAGTCGCTTGTCTTTCATCTGCTTTGAAAAAGAGAAAGCAATCATCTGCAAACAAAAGATGATAAAATTATTGAAAAGCGATAAATAGAAAATTTGTTAATATTTTTATAATTGTTATCGGAAAGAGGAAAAAGGAAAATGTTAACGCGTGCTCCCAAGTCACTCTTTAAGACCTTTGTAATTATAAACAAATTATAAATACTAATTCCATTATCAACTTTTCTTTTGGTAGTGGCCGGAGTTTGAACCCCGAATCTTGCATATTTTATGCATTGTCGAAATCAACTAAGCTAAGCTCACAAGGACATTATCAACTTTTCCTAATATGCGTAAAAAGTGTCGAGGAGTGTTATAAATATGGAAAGAGGTAGTATCATTTTTTGTATCGCTATCGCCCTTGTTATTTTATTAGATTTCTTCTCCTACCTTCAAAAAGTTTAGTTAGGTTTGCTTACCTTCCGACCGAACTTTGAATAATTAGAGTCTCTTCCCCTTCATAACTAAAGAATTAAAAAAAAAAAAAATATTGGCTAAGTGTTTTTAGCTAACAAATTGTTTTGAGATGAACCAAGATCTTTATATAACTATTGTTAAATTGCACCAAAGAAACGTGTGCATTGTTTAGTACATTTTTTTTAGATAAATATCATGGTTAGACATACTTTTTTTTTTATTATTTTCATATTGTCATAAGGCATAAAGAGTTAAATGAAATTATTTTTTAACTAATAAAAAGATAATTTTAATTAACATAATTTTAGTATCTTGTGAGCCGTCACCCTAGTTTTTTTCCTCCATTCATCCGGGGGGATTTAGGGTCCAAAACCACCCCTCTAACTCATTTTTCTTTTTACATTTTATTGAAATAAGTGATTTTCACGTTGTTTTGTTTGTCGTCTTTGTGCGGCGTTTTTTGTCTTTCTTGTTTCGTTCAAGTATTTGTTCGGTTCAGATTGTCAGAACAACTTAGATCCAGTGTAGATCCAAATCAATGACTTTGGCGTCGTCAACGTTGCAGATCCGAAGACATGGGTATTACAGAGACTTTAATACAGTCATCCTTTTTGTTTTTAGCGAATTTGCATTGTATTGATGTACTCTATCAATTTGAATGAATGAATATCATTTATTTTTGTCAGAAAAAAAATATATACATACTTTCGTAATGTTTATATCTTTCAAATATCTTTAAAATAATTTAACTAATATCAAATTATTTTTACAATAATTTAGAACATTATATCACGTGTTTGTCTTTCCGTTCTTTTTATTGGGCTAGTGTGTGTAGATTATCAAAGATATTTTTTTAGAAATTTTGCGTGTAAATTACAAACAATATTTTGTATAATTTAAAATTAAAATTAGAAGTATAAATATTTGTGAGTTTCAAATGTAACAAACTCAACCAACCATATTTATCTTTTTCAATGACAACAAATATAGTAAATATAACAAAGATTCTTATCTCTTTTAATAACAACAACAATATGACATTATTATAAAAAAAAATTGTTTAAAGGTACAATTGAAATAACAAAAAATTCAGCCTAAAATCTCCCAAAATCCCTTATTTTGTACAAATATAGTATAGATTAAATATGCAACAAACAAATAAAGTTCAATACTTTAAATATGTAAATAATCGAAGAAAAGTTAAAACTTTTATATACGTCGTTGGGATGTCAGGCTCCTTTGAGCTGGTTTGGGTTAACACCAGAAAGGGTTTGGCTTGCGGCGCTCAGCTCCACCGTTATTCCATCCCTTCATCTAGGTTCTCGATTGGTGTTCTGTTTCATTTTTGTTTTCAATACATCATCGCCATCGTGTTGGGATCTGCATTTTGTCCGGATCTGGTTTAGGTTTCTCAATTCTGATTGATTGCGGTTTGGGTTTGTTTGGCTCGAAAGAGTTGTTAATGCTTGAGAAATTTTATCCTATACCCCCAACACATGTACTTTCATCCCTACAACTCTTCAAAAATTCCAACTTTACCCCTTTAGCTATCAAACCTTTTAAACATTTATTTTTCACCCTCACTTTCAATATTTTTCACTTCTTTATGAGTTCACCCCCACTTAATATTCTTCCAAGTATTTTCGTTTTTTTTTTTCACTAAAAAACATTTTAAAATTTTTTTTTTGGAAAACACATATTTACGCTTCCAAAAATTATTTTGAATACTCATGTTTATCTTTCCATAATGACAAATCATTTCTGGTTGTTCATCCCTTGCGGTGGTGCTTCTTTGAACAAAGTCAACAAACCCATGTCACATCATTCATACCTATAATCACTACAACCGGTAGAAAATCCATGTAAAAAGACCATCTTCTTTTCATCTTTCTCTGACTTATATAATACACAAAAATCATAAATTTGGTTGAACCAATAAATGACGTTTACACTAACAATGTCATTGAAAAATATAGATTTCTTTTATTAAAAAGTTTGAGTAAATAAAAGTAAGAACTTAAAAATAAAAAATAAAAAGTGACAGAACCATAACTCATCATAAAACGACTCCATAAAGAATATGAAACGATTCTACGAAGAATCAACCGGAACACTTTGTTTGCGTTTTCTGAAAATTCAACCGAAATGTTCTGCATTTGTTTTCAGGGAATCAAAGATCGGGCATTGATTCTGGTAACACAAAACATGATTTCATGAACGATTTCGGCAAACCCAGTAAACATCAAACATCAATCAGTGATTCTGATAAACGATTACGAGAAAAAACACAAAAAATATTAAAAGAACACATGAAAGTATGGCTTATTGTTTGTTGGGTTCCAGACGAACGTATTTTCCAAAAAAGGTTGGGTGAACTGTGAACATTTTTTTTTTCCGGAGAAGGTGGGGTTAACAAGCAAGAAAATGTGTGGTTTGACTGAGTCAATTAAGAAACAGTTTGACTGAAATCTGTCAAATAAGTAGCATCACAATTTTTTAGCTTTGCATTCAACATTGGGAGTTATAAAAATAAAATTGAATAACAAATGTTAGTGCCTTAATAGTTATCATGTTAGTACTTTTTTCGACTTTTTTTTTGACACAAGTACTTTTTTGACTTAAATCTTGAACTTTTAATTTTTCAATTACTTTTAACTCTTCGCCTTGGTAATTATGCAATTGCTTTAGTGTTTGATGAATTTGACAAATTCAAATTCAAGTTCAAAATATAGTTTGTAGTTGACTTCGGATTATGAAATCTTAGGATTTTACGTGGGGGATAAAGTAGTTTCGTTTGGTAATTGGTATGCAATGAATTTGACAAATTAGATTCAAGATAAAGTTTCTTAGTATCATGGGTGTATGAAATTTTTGAGTTTTACACTACGGAATTACATTGGTTTAAGTTGAGTAATGATATTTGTACAATTATTTTATGACAACTTTATTTTTTTTTTATTGTATGAGAGAGAATTATCCAAAAATGATCGTATAAATATTGTATCTCTAATTATTGTACAAATATTTTTGTGTGGTTTGCGTTAAATATGAGTGTACTGATTTTCCTCCGTTTTGCCAATAGTTGTTGGTACACTGTAAGTTACAATAGACACACGTAATCTCATGGTCATCTTTTTGGAAAACAGATCAAACGGTTTAAATTATAAATTTAATACGATCTATGGTGGACCACTCCTAAGGTTGGTCCATGATAGACATCATTTGGGGTTAAACTTAACAGTCAGGATTTATTTGACAAACGAAGGAAAAAATGAGGGGTTAAAACATGTGTTTTATTAATTATGAGACCAAAATGAAAACTTGAAATTATTTAAAGGACCAATAAATCAAATAAGCCATTTATTAATTGTTGAAATTAATAATATTACTTTGAAGTAGAGATTAGTATATGGCATTCGCATGTATATCCTAATATATGTTATGTCACCTTAAAAAATTCACATTATAAATTCTTTATTTTTTTCAAGAAGCAAAAATGGTATATAATACAGACGGAGTCGCCTCTTTAGCACAAGACGTAGTAAAAAAGACCACTCTAAAAAACAATCTGTCAATCAAATAATTACATGAACAACGATTAGCCGATACCCAAACAAGACAACGGATCCGACCACCATTGCTGACTTATATACAAAAGTGGCTTTATTAGCCTTCAACCACCAATATGAATGAAATTTAACTTTATCCATAAGCTCTGGAATGGATGTGTGACTATTATTAAATAACATGTTGTTTCGTTCATTCTACACTAACCAGACACAAAGAAGCCAAAGTAGCTTGAGGAAAAATCGACGAGCACTCAAGCCACCTAAGTAATGAGTGAAGTGAAGAAAATGAGCACGAAGACTTTGATGATCAACACTCGGAACACCAATCCAAGACCGGACCTGCTGCCAAAGGGATCCATAAGTGTCGCAATGTAGAAACAGATGATGGGCGCTTTCGGCCTGCCCACACCCCGCCGTACATGAGGTAGCATCGGCAGAGATTATGTCGTTATTCAGTAAATTAACTTTAGTCCGCAACCTATCTCGGAGCAATCGCCAAACTAAAATAGAAACCTTCACGGGCCCCCGAACGATAGAAAACAACTTTTCCACCCCCGACAGTCTAAATTTTATAGTATGCAATACTGGGTCCCAAAACGCTAGTCTCCTGGATATCACCTCCAATAGGGAGACCAAATGCACAAAAAAAAAAAAAAAAAAAAACACCTTTCCCATGTTACTATTTAGAATAGATGTCGCCTCAACCAACCAGGAATCATAAATATTAACCAAAATTAGGGGAATAAACTCTTTATTCTTATTATGGAGGAGTGCCAAATTATTTACTTTTTTTTTTTTGAGCAACCAAATTTTTTTTTTTTTGAGCAAATTGAGCAACCAAATTATTTACTATATATTCACTATAATGAATAAATTTATATCCGAAGACAAAAAAATTAAAAAGGTTTGCTTCCTTCACATTTAGCTTAACGATTCACAAGGAAATAGAACAACACAAAGATAGTTCATAGAATTCATACTTACGCATCACTAATTCCAAACTCTCATTTTTCAAATATAAAACGAGTCATGCTATATGGCAGGGAAATACCTCACACACGAACATGCATGATGGGTCGAATAACAAACAATTTGCTTTAAAGGTCAAGACTCAATTCAACACTTTAACCACAACAAATTGGTATTCACTAACCATTTCTGTATTACGCTCACTTTTTCTGAGTTTTAATCTTTCCTCTACCTAGAAAGTTTTAAAATTAAATGAGTCGAAGGACAATTGTTATTACACCAATTCACGTTATAAGCAATCTGGTATGCTAGCTAGACACCAGATCAGATTCAACAATACTTGTATTCATTTGAAATCTTCCATTTCCACGATTACATCGAATGTAGCCTTTATCTGGAAATGGAACTCTCAAATGCTCCCACAATCAAGGAAATTCTCTTGAACCAAATTAACAGCTCTAACTTTTTGAGCAATAAATTAACAGCTTTAACTGATAACAATAACATAGAATAGATAAATTCATCATTCATAGAAAAAAGACCAAAGTCATGTATTATTATACGATTTAAAATGTCAAGCAAACTTATAACATAATACAAAGAAAAGCATTGATTTATTTTGTTTGCTTAAGCAACAAAATGAACAACTACACGTCCAAATTGTTAAATAGAGCTCATAAGAGCATCCTTCACATTTAGAATAGTAGTTGCCAAATGTGTGTTGATATCAGTAATATCTTCCACATTAAGCACTTGGTCAATTTCATGTGGACTAGTGCTCAGAATTTGGGCTGCCAAGGTTAACAACGAGCCATCTTCAATATTGTTAGACGCTCCAAATGGTGCGTTAAGATTTGGTTGGCTCTTTGAACAGACAACAAAACCATATGGAAGGATTGGTAGCTCTTTAGAGTCTTCACCTCTTAAAGCCACATCCATAGTTTGTCTGTCAGATGGAGCATATATAATGTATGATCCTACACGAGATGTGAAACTTTCTTGTAGAATCATCATTTGCCTTTGAGTAGGGATGAATGGCTGGTCCACATGAAAAAAATAATTATATAAGTAATTGGATGTTGTATACTATACCGAATAAATTTAGGGCTATTTACCAAAAATAAAATAAAATTCTAGGGCATAGGAGTTGTCATAATTTTATATACACAATTGAAGCATAAATTTTAAAAGAAATGGTAAATACCTTGATAATTGAAATGCAATTGCCATGATAAGGTCCATTTGAAATGTGTGCAATTTCATGCATTGGATTTCCACAAGAAAGACCATCCCACTAAAAGAAAATTATTAACAAGTAACCATTAACAATTATGTGAACTCAAAATCAAACTATCAATTAAATTAGAGTCATTCAAATAAAATTATAGAGTAAACAATCATTTGGTCTCTAAATGTATCAAAACTATAGAAGCATGCATCTTTTATCTGAAAATTTTGTAAAATGAAACACACATTCAAAGAAGAAACTACCTAACCAAAAACATATTTGAGGACCAAACCAAAAGTCACCACCAGAGACACATTCGAGTATATTTTTTCGTAATCTTGATTAATTCAGAGACTATATAGATAACGTTTGACATATTCAAGGACCAAAGCTACAGTTTACTCTCAATTATAAAGCAAAAGATGTTACCTGTGATCGCTTTGTAGGATCTTTGAGGAATTCAAAAACTTTCAGAGCAGGCAGAGGGAGCCAAAGGGTGGTAGCCGCAGTAACAATAGTGCCATTTGGCTGGCTTGTATCATCGTCCGTGGTGCTGCGAAAAGAGACTCTAATACCACCAATGCTAGCAAGAGTTAAATGGTTCAATTCCAATTGACCAGGCATTGTTAAACTTTCACAAAACATTTTGACCATTCTCTGAGCAAGCTTTATCACACTATTCCTCCCTTCAAGTGTTTGGATCACTGAACAATAATTAGCAATACAATATTAATTATTTTAGATAAATATAAAATTTACAAGGAAAATAGATGAATAGAGATTTTTGGAAGGGTAAATTTAGAAAACAAAGTGTGATTAACCTCCTATAGTTTCTTCAACAGGTATTGCTTCAACATAAGAGCCTAAAGATCTCTCACACATTCTTTGAAGCTCCTTAATCCAGCTTTCAGCTCCATATAAATTATAGTTCCCAACAAGATCTCTATACACGTAATGTGTATGGATCTTATCTTCCACTTCCACATGTTCAACCCAAGTGACCTAACATAAAACATGTAATAATATCTTGTGTTGAGTATTATGTACTTATAAAAAATACTACTATGAAGTTATATTTTTTTCAAACAGCATAAAAAGAATCTAATATAATTTAGAGTGTAAGGGTAATCAATCCCATATATACAACCAAGAAAAAGAGAAATAGAGAAAGTGCGCATATAAATAGACAAAACCCTAAAAACAGAAGTTAAACTACCCCTATTAAGACAATTCCCATCTTTTATTTTTAATATACTTTTAGTTTAAAATAATTTGTTAAGCATCTATTCATTACTATTAGAAATATTATCCTGAGCATTCAGAAGTCCTAGCTCAACTGGCAAAAATGCCGAAATTGTTAGGTCGGATGCCATGATCGGGGTTTGAACCCCGGTACCTCCACTTGTGTGTGTGAGTTTATAATGGCTTTGCCATTTCGTCTATCTACCAAAAAAAATAAAAAAATTATCCTGAGCTGATCACGAAATGGTGTTGCCCAATTAAATTTCTTCTTAGCCGAAAATCAAGGGAGGATATGGATATAATTTAGGAAAGGTATTTAACAAATAGACTGTCGTTAAATTTTCGCATTGCAATCTTTCGCTGTAACTATCAATTCTCTTAGAAATATATAATAACTACTAACCAAACAACCGCCATGAGGCATTTCACGAATGATGCATCCAGAGGGATGTTTCCAACCACGAGAAAGAGGTGCAGTGTTTGGTCGAGATGAGTCAAATGAGACATCAGCTATCACCCAAACTCCAGCATCAAATTTTTTGCAGTAGCGAATGATGTTAAATTCACGAGGCCTCACTAGAGGTGATAAAATATGCATTTCTTCATTCATCTGCAACCAAAAAAAAGCATTTAAAATTTGGGGGGAAAAATTATAATCAAGAAGCTTGAAATAAATCTATGTTTGCAAAAAAAAAAAATTATTATACCAGTAATAAAGCTCCATCTCGACTTCCTGGTGAACCGATTTCAAACACTTTGATAGTTTCAGCTTTGGTAACAATTGTAGGGAACAAGTTTGTCCATTTGACCTATAAAAATGAGTTATATATCATTATCTTATGAGTAGATGTATTTCTTCACAAAATATTAATGAAAGGTAGTGCTTAGTACTAAAAGAGATTTAATTAGAGCCGAAAAATTATAGATAAAAACATTGAATCGCTCTCTAATTATGTCACTTAATTAAGCAACAAGAAAATCAATTTTTGTTATCAAATTAAAATTTTCTAGTAGTAAATTTTAATTGATGCTTACTGAGTCAAGAAACATGCCAACCAAATCTATGCCACTAATCTTCACTAATCCAGAATATTTGGAAGATTCTTCACACACATTCGCACCTTTAAAGTGATTGTTCTTGGGAAAAACTTGTTCATAACTTTCGCGATGAAAAGTGTACCCATCTTGAGTATTTGGAGATTTGACCCAAAAAGGCTCATTAACTCTCACAAGCCTAACCAATTCATCCATTGCAGCATCTACAACTTGTGACATAGTTATCTTTTGTGCATCATAGTTTTGTGTTGAGGTTTGCCCTAGCACACCTCCCCACGTAGCTAGATTACCATGCACATGACTTGAGCATTCATAGTCTCTTGAAAATGATTTTATAGACTTAAGAGCTTGCTCAAACTCCGGTCGTGATATCTTTTTCTCCATGTAACTTGCAAGAAGGCTAGACATTTTCTCACACTGAAAGTCATAACCAAATTCACAAATATAATTAGGTATTTATGCATGGATAAAAACGTAATTAAGAACTATGTTATTGATATAGATTTAAAAGAGATTAATCAAATAAATGAATTCACTAGCCTCTTGTTTCAGCTGAGCATTTTCTTGCTTCAAATCCTGCACGAAATTTTGATGGTCTTTCATAGGAAATGGTGGACCCCCACAATCTAAGCAAATTTTGGCTTTCAGTACCTCTTTTATTTTGAGGTTTTCGTTACGAATCTTGTCATTCTCCCGACGAAGAGTACCGTTTGTTTCTCGCTCATGTTGATGCTTTAAAGTAAAAAATACATAAAATTATTAGCAACAAGTAAATTCGATTCTTTAGGTAACAAATACACAAAACTATTAGCACAAGTCTATGTTTGATATCTTGTGGATGTGTCAGAATCACGGTGATCTACAATGATTTTACATAAGTTACCGAGTGTAGTTTTCAAAAAATCACGGTCTGTCAGCGTGATTCTAGCATACATGATACCAAACATATACAAAGTATACGAAAACATGTGTAATAACTTTTTTTTGATAAACAAGCATATATTTGAGTCAATATCATTAGTGTCCGAATATCTCGGAAAAAAATCAATCACAATCTTAAATGTGTTTTTTGTTAATAATTTTGTGGATTAAAATGACAAATAAAAAAATATATTAAAAGTTCAAACTAACTAATATGAAACACGTTTAATGATCAAACTAAACTAACAAACACAAATTCAAGAATGTTTTTTTATTTAATTGAATATATTTATGGACTATGGTTTCACCTTCTAACTTAAATTTTAACTATAAAGTGAAAAGGAATTAATCACCTTCAACAGAGTTCTCTTATTCTGAAACCAAAACTTGATTTGTTTTGGCTCAAGCCCAACTTCCACAGCCAATTGATGTCGTTCTGCCTCGTCTGGATGGTGGCATTCCTTCATGAAACTTCATCAAGAGAAAACATAAATTTCTAATTAGTTGATAGATGAGTTTAATGACTTGTTTATGTAATTGAATAAATAAATTAGACAACAAATAAATTAATTAGATTTAGCCTTTTTAATAAGTGGTTCAGTCAATGAGTTAAAGTAAAAATGTTTACCTTAGTCACACGAATAACATGTGGGTTAAAATTTCACAGAAAATAGAATTATAATGAAAGATAGTTCAAGGAATATAGATTGACCCCATATTTCATTCTATATCCCCCTTTTTCCTATTTTTTTAAACAGTATGTTTAAGCAAAGAGTTCAAAGTTTAAAATTATTAAAAACGATAAAATTAAACTAAAATGGGGAATCGAGCTATTCATGATCTTAAATTCAACCATACAAATTAATTCTTCGAAAAATATATTAAATATACTTAGTAAATTAAAAAGTAGCGTCATCAAAGGAATTAAGCGCCAAACAAAGGAAAATTAAAACAAATTATTCATAACAACGAAAAAAATCTTTTAAATCAATTAAAAAAGAAGCATGAAACTTAATTAAAAACTAAATAAAAAGGTTTTGTTAAATAATATATTAAAAAAAGAGGCTTTATGAAATTGCTAGTTGTTACTATTAGCAAAACTTAAAAATTGCTAGTTGCTAGCATAATTATCAAAAGCGTGTATATGTCGAGTTAAGTATCACTGTTGGTAAAAAAAAAGTATCACTTAGAGTGGTCAACTTGATTGTACCACCAACCAAAACAAAAGTGATGGCCTTGGTTGATAAATAATAATAGTTTCAAAGTATTCAATTCAAAAGTGAACTCATTTCTCCTTCAAAATTAAAATTGGAATAAAACTCATAAAAATAGTTATTAAAAGAAATTACCGTTAACAAAATGGGTTATCTTACTTTTTAAGTATGGATGTTTGAGCGGAGGTAAGACGTTTGTGGGAAGATTTTTCTCCATCATCTCGAAAGTTGCCATTGACTTCTTCACCGGACTCACTGCCACCTCCTATTGAGTAATCCATTTCTCAACCTTGATAAACGCAAACACACAAAATATTATAGATATTTTTTGTTTTCCACTATTTATGAATACAATTTATTAATTTCTGAACGTTTATATACATCAATTAATCGTCGGTCATATATATCTTCGTAACGGTTTCCATAAAAAATAAAAATAAGAAAAAAATTGGTGCACTAAAAAAGGAAAAGCAATAAATTGATTGATTGCTTTCCCCGTACATAAAATTTCCTTTAGATTATCGAAAAACGATAAATAGAAAAATTGTTAATATTTTTATAAATGTTACTGGAAAGATGAACTTACCAGCGATTCTGCATAGAGTTACTCTGCTTAATATTAAAAATAGGCTTAATTATACTTTTGGTCATCGCATTTTGACCAACTCACGAAAATGGTCCTACCTCTTTTAAATCGAACAAAATCGTCCATAAACTATATGTTTTTTGCAGTTTTAGTCATATATCCCTATTTCCAACTCCAGAAACGCACAGAAATGACAGTTTTAGTCCAACCACCTATGCTCAACAATGAAATAAACAAGGAATAAATCATGTGGGTACAAGGAATCTACTTTGTTCAGCACACAAACCAAGAAAAACCCTAATTTCTAAGTCATGTTTCAGGTATGTAACATGTCTCGGAAATTAGGTTAGTGTACTGAATAAAGTAGATTCCTTGTACCCACATGTTTTATTCATTGTTTATTTCATGGTTGAGCATAGGTGGTTGGACTAAAACTGTCATTTATGTGCGTTTCTGGAGTTGGAAATAGGGAGATAGGACTAAAACTGCAAAAAAACATATAGTTTAAGGACGATTTTGTTCGATTTAAAAAAAATAGGACCATTTTCGTGAGTTGGTCAAAATGGTAGGACCAAAAGTGTAATTAAGCCTTTAAAATAACCTTTAAAATTTTATGAGTAGTACTAGGAACATTCTCTTTTACACACTCTCTCTAATACTCACTCTCTTATTGGTTTAAATCAATTCTGGATCTACACTTTGAAAATAGAACTCACACAAAGTGATGGAACATACATATTGATTTCATCCAATAAAAGAGTGAGTGCTAGAAAGAGTGTTCAAAAATGAGTGTTGTTAGCATTCCTCAAATTTTATACAAATGTGTAAGTTTGAATTAGTCGATAAAAACTTTTAATTTAACTGTTGGAATAAGAAAATCTATTTTTTATAGGGTCGTGCTAACTTGTGCCCTAAAGACACATTAAGGTTTCCAAAAACAAAAATATTTATTGTGAGAAATTAAATTTCAATCTTTAGAGGTAGTATCAATTTTTGTATCCCTGGTGCCCTCGTTATTTTATTAGATTTCTTCCCCAACTTTTAAAAAGTTTAGTTAGGTTTACTTACCTTTCGGTTGAACTCCGAATAACTAGGACTCTCTTCCCAGAGAATTAGAGAGTTAAAAAAATTAAAAAAAAAGTTGGGTAAGTGTTAATTGTTAACACCTTTCATATATTAAGATTTACTGTTTTGAGATTGAATCTAGATCTTTATATAACTATTAAATTGCACCAAAGAAATGTGTGCATTGTTTAGTACATTTTTTTTAGATAAATATCATTGTTAGACATACATTTTTATTATTTTCATATTGTCATAAAGCATAAAGAGTTAAATGAAAATATTTTTTAACTAATAAAAAATAATTTTAACTAGCATATATATATATATATATATATATATATATATATATATATATATATATATATATATACACACTTTAGTAATTTTATATCTTTAAAATAGTTTAACTAATATCACATTATTTTTATAATAATTTATGAACATTATATCACCTTCCCGTCTTTCTGTTCTTTTTATTGCACTAACGTGTGTATATTATCAAAGATATTATATAAAAAATTTGCGTGTAAATTATAAACGATATTTTATATAATTTTTTTATATTATATAAAAAAATTGCGTGTAAATTATAAACGATATTTTATATAATTTTTTTATATAATTTAAAATTAAAAGTATAAGTGTAAATATTTGTGAGTTTCAAATGTAACAAACTCAACAAACCATATTTATTTTTTTCAATGACAACAATCATATAGCAAATATAACAAAAATTCTTATCTTTTTTAATAACACCAACAATATGACATTATTATAAAAATTTATTTAAAGATATAATTGAAATAACAAAAAAAAATCAGCCTAAAATCTCCCAAAATCCCTTATTTTGTATAAATATAGTATAGATTAAATATGTAACAAACAAATAAAGTTCAATGCTTTAATCATATATGAGAAAAATGTTGTTTAGAAAAATTTGATAACTATTATGGAATGTCTTTATTATTAGGAAATCCGTTACAACTTTTAAAAAATAGTAAATATTTATGTAAATGATGGAAGAAAAGTTAAAACTTCTATATACATCGTTGGGTTGTGAGGCTCTTATGAGTTGGTTTGGGTTGACAGCCGAAAGGGTTTGGCTTGCGGCGCTCAGCTCCACCGTTATTCCATCCCTACATCTAGGTTCTCGATTGGTGTTGTGTTTCATTTTTGTTTCAATACCTCATCGTCATCGTGTTGGGTTCTGCATTTTGTCCGGTTAGGTTTCTCAGTTCTGATTGATTGTGGTTTGGGTTTGTTTGGCTCAAAAGAGTTGTTAATGGTTGGAAAATTTTATCCTATACCCCCAACATATGTACTTACACCTGTACAAATCTTCAAAAATTCCAACTTTATCCCTTTTACTATTTAACCTTTCACACATTTATTTTTTACCCCCACTTTCAATATTCTCCAATTCTTTATGAGTTCACCCCCACTCATTATTCTTCCAAGAACTTTCGCTTTTTTTTCACTATAAAACATTTCAAAAAAATTTTGGAACGCACATATATACGTTTCTAAAAATTATTTTGAATACTCATGTTTATCTTTCCATAATGTAACAAATCATTTCTGGTTGTTCATCCCTTGCAGTGGTGCTGCTTTGAACAAAGTGAGCAAACCCATGTCACATCACTCATAGCCTATAATCACTACAACTGGTAGAAAATCTATGTAAAAAGATCATCTTCTTTTCATCTTCTCGTGACTTCTATATTACACAAAAATCACAAATTTGGTTGAACTAGTAAATGTCGTTTACAGTAACAATGTCATCGAAAAAGATAGATTTCTTTTATTAAAATGTTTGAGTAAAAAAAAAGTAAGAACTTAAAAAACAAATACAAAGTGAAAGAACCAGAACTCTTCACAAAATGATTCCAGAAAGAATATGAAACTATTATAGGATGAATCAACCGAAACGTTTTGGTTGCGTTTTTTGAAAAAATATTAAAGATCACATGAAAGTATGGCTTACTGTTTGTTGGGTTATAGACGAACGTATTTTTTAGAAAAGGTGGGTGAAAACAGTGAACGATTTTTTTTCCGTAAAAGGTGGGGTGAACAAGCAAAAAAGGGTGTTGTTTGACTTAGTCATGCAAGAAATGGTGAACGTTTTTTTTTATTGTTTCTCTATTTGATTGTTTCTTCTCTCAATGAGAGCAAAGGTGGTTACCTCACCTAGGAGGAAGAGCAAAGGCATTTCGCTAAGCACAAAAGTTGTGCTTAGTGAGCAAGGTCGATTTAAGGAAAAATATTTGAAGAACGGCTGGTTTTTTCCTCCTTTAAAGAAACCTCAATTTTCTAAGCACGCTTTCCACACATAGCGAATCTGTAACTTTAGAAACTCTATAAATAGAAGTGAAAGTCATTTGTAAACTTAATCAATTGTACACCTAAAATAGAATAAAGAGAGAACGAGGGAAAAGAGTGGTTGGAGGCATTGGAGGACGAACGATGCTTAGAACTCCAAGATTCAACAACTCTTCAATGTTAGTCATGCGACACATGGGTAACTAAACTCTCTCTTGTGTTAGGATTGGAAGTAAAATAGCTAGGAATCTATGTAATACTCTTAGTGGATGGTTGTATATGATATATGTTCTCAATAGAATTTTAGTCTAAATATTTTCTTAATGCTTTGCCGCCGATGTAGTGATGTAGTGTGCCACAATTGATCTTTTGACTTAATCAGACCCTAGTAATGTTGGCTATCTAAGGGACGTGATTTAGATTATATATAGTTTCTATCTCCCAAGAGATCGCGGGTAGATCTATGTATATTTTTTTTAGCATGGACCATTGAAACAATCGATTTTTTTGCCATCGAGCATCGAAAGTCCGTTGTCTCTCTGTTATTTCGTGTCGTTAACCTTAGTTTGGAGACGTGCACTGAGGAAAAGGTGGAGTAGTATATGAGGCATGAAAAGTATACAATTGATTAAGAGGAATTACATGAGGAGTAGTTATTGAAATTTAATCCCAACATAACTCTATTTATATTTATTCAGTTTACTTTTATTCAAACCACCAAAATAGTTTATAAATGCTTTGTTAAAATATGTTGATATCAACTCAAGTTAACTAAGCGCGGTCTTTGTGGATAGGATTTTTTTTTTTTTTTTTATAAAACAGACATACTTACCATTGTGCTAATCATAACACATGATCAATCTACCGGTTGAAAAGGAATCTATTAGGTACCCAAGCGTTGAGAATGATTCAACAGTTGAGACACCTCCTCTAAAACCAGCACTAAAAAACCACTTGGGGTCTAAGTAATCAAGTTCATTAATAATCTTTACACGTGTCAGTCAGTAACCAAAGGCTATGTCCCCTAAATCTCATTTTTGAGATGCTAATATTTAATGTTGAAATTGACATATGACTAAGGGGGTGTATTGAATTGAGATTTTAAAAGACTATTTTGACAAAAAAAGTCTTGAAGATTTTAAAAGATTGTGGAGGAATGTATTAACTTTCAAAGGATTTTAAAAGACTTTTAAGATTTTGAGGGATTTTAGCTCATAGACTTTTAAAGATTTGAAAGTATTTTATGAGAATTCATAAGATTTGAAATGACTATCAAATTTTAGCAATAATTCAAAATTACAAGAGTTGACTAAATAAAAAATCAAAGGTTTGCTAGACCAAAAAAAATAAAAATCAAAGGTTTGCATGATAAAAAATAAAATCGATACAATTTTTATGGGATTGACTACTAATAATAATAATAATTACTTAATAAAATCAAACTTACTCCTTGAAAAAAAAACTTATTGATATTAATAAAATAAACATGTAAGAGCACGAAAGAGAAAACATGAAGTAAATAATATGATCAACAACAACCAATTCGTGAAGAAAATAAAAATGACGAGAATAAAAAAAATTAAAACCTGGAAAAAGAAAACAAACATGAAATAATGATACTGAGAGAAACAAAAAATGAAGTGGGAGAAGGAGTAAAAAGTCTCAAGAAATCTCAAAGCTATGTGTGGGAGACAAAAAAGTCTCAAGGTTATGTGTGAGATTGTTAGTAGGTACATTTTACACTAAAAAGTCTCACAAAATCCATTACTCACAACAATCCATTAAAATCCTTACAATTTTGAATACCAATAGACAATTTTTAAGTTGTGCAAAATCTCAATTGAATTCCACTGGATTTTATTGGACTCATTAAAAAATCCTGAAAATCCTAATTAAATACCACAAGAATGTTTTAGATTCCTTAAAAGTCTTGATTGAATACCTAAAGACTTTTTTAAAACAAAAAAGTCTTTTAAAATCCTTTGAAATCTCAATTGAATACACCCCCCCTAGTCATCAACGAGGGCATCATGCATTGGCTCCACCATGCGAACATGTTATATGAACAAACAGAAGGGACAACTCTCCAAGAGCACCGTTCTTGAGTCAAATATTAGATAGTGCTAGAAAAGTTTGTTTTCCTTCGAATTTACAAGTCCTTCAACAATTTATATCTCTTTGCGAGCTCAAACATGTTTGTTCCTCACATAAGTTCTTCACAAACCATAAAGCTCTCTAGTGAGAATCAAAATAGGAGCTCCTCGCGAGCACCAACATCCTATGAGTTCATCACAAACTATAAGCTCTCCATGAGCATCTAAAACTTTACGAGTTTGATACGAACTGTAAATTCTTTAGAGTTCCTTTAGGACTAAAACTCATCATAACCAAATCTTAAAGTTTCACACAAACTACAAGTACCCGACGAGCAATACGCTCTTTAGGACTTTTTGACACCCAAATCTCCAAATGAGCTGTGAAATCGTCACTAGTTCTTTATGAACTTAAACTCTTCATGAATTACATCCAACCAAAGGTTTTCCATGAACATAAAATATTTTCCCTCACATGGAACATCAAACTGTTAAAAGTCGTCATCTTGACCCTAAGAATGACGACTTGGGGGCTACTGTTCTGAAATGCTCAAAAGCCTATACACGCAATCCAAATCCCAACATACTGGGCTGATTCAACATGGATCAATAAAACTCTACACCCCCTCCAAGAGAGGGTGTGATCGAAGCAATGCAAGAGTGACAAATTCAAACCAACATATTGTAACCTCTTCCCCATCATCACTTTGTAACACTCAACAGTAATGAATCATGTTGTCTATAATCATCGGACAATTGGCAACTTGAACCTTTACTATATAAGGAGACTTTAAACAGAGTTCCAATGTACAATTCTTTAACATCCTTTCTTGCTCAAATACTAACTTGAGCGTTAGAGTGCAGGCAAATACACCATACAAGACGTTTCAAGTACCCAACTAGCAAACAACTTACCACACCGGACATCGTTCTTCTGAAAATGTCATATCATATAGGCTTATTCAATCATCAGGTCTCTTAACTTAAGTGATTGTCTCAATTTGGTCCCCCAACTATAATTTGTACCAATTTGGTCCCCCTATGTTTTGCTTTATTACTAGTTTTAGTCATTTCTATTAGTGTCTCTAAAAAAAACGCTAACAAAAGCCTATGCACACAATCCAAATCCCAACATATTGGGCTGATTCAACATGGATCAATAACACTCTACACCCCCTCCAAGAGAGTGTGTGATCGAAGCAATGCAAGAGTGACAAATTCAAACCAACGGATTGTAACCCCCTCCAAGTAAAATATAATATATAATGTTTTAGAGCAATGTATATTGTATAATTGGAAATATCATAATTAATATTATATTGAAAACTAAATATTATATTTTTTTGGCTAAAGTGAAACTCGTTGTGAAGTTGAAGGACTAAAAATAATAATTCCTCTGCTCGTTTATAATTTTTACTCTCATAGAACAAATTGTATTTAATTTATTTATCATTTACAAAGTTCAATGCAATCTTAATTATTGTTATGTCAATAATTGCCCTAATTTTTTTATTGCAAAGAGTTAAAATGAAATTATAAATAATTAAGGATATTCTGGAAAAGGGGAAAATAATTTCATCAAAAGTAATTAAATTTATTGGTTATCTTGTAATAAACGTTAAATTCACAATTGATAAGAAACACTGGGAGGTAGAAATATTATCTTAGAAGTTGTGTATTCAATTTTCTGAAAGTTAAAATACTGCTCATTTCGATCATATTTATAAGCAATTTTTATTTTTTTAGATTCATAAAATAATTGATGTATCTGAAATATAATATAATACAGATACATCACTTATAGTGAATTTGAAAAAACAAAAGTTTCTTATAAATATGGAGAGTATTGTTTTTAAGACATGTTCTCTTAACACCGTAGATCAAATATAGGTTACATTTGAGTGACTTTGAGTTTTACGACTTTGTCTCTATTATCTTATTACAACCAATCATTTTCTCTCATTAAAAGTAATCTATTTTAATCGTTTATTTATCAATTAAATACATTAAAGTCATCAATGTCACAAAAGCTCAATGTTATCCAAATATTTTTCATAACATATCCATTCTCAAAAGTACATTTATATGGGAACTTGTTATATGAGCAAACAAAAATCACTGAAAAATATTGATTTATTCTACCAAAAAAACTGAAAAATAATTGATTAATTTTCTTAATAAACAGTACCACTATTTTGAAAACAACACGTTAACAACTTATAGGGATGATTTTGAAATGAAGAAAAAAAAATAGGGACGAAACTCAAAAACACGCGAACTTACATTTGAAACCTTATTTTAATTGTCATTCTAAAAATATATACTTCTTTTACATATCTACGTTCGCTAAGAAAATAAAAAAATATATATACTGTACTTCTTTTGTTGGAATGTTTGTCTTTTTGCTATAATACATTAATAAAAGTGTGTTTGGATGGGGGAATATTTGGAGGGAATGTAATGTTTTGAGGGAATTCAAATACTTTGAGGTGAATTCCATTGTTTGGATGGGGGAATGTAATGTAAAATGTTGAGGAAATGTAATGTTATGAGGGAATTCAAATACTTTGAGGTAAATTGCCTAGAATTTTAAATTCTTTAAAACTTCCAAATTATCTCATCCAAACACATTCTAAACTTTTTTTTTGTTATAATAATACATTAAACTGTTTATCATTTCGTTTCAAATACTTTTCTTATTCTAATAAATAATTAGAAATAATTTTGATAAAAGAATAGGTAATATACCTTAAACTTTGAAAACAATGAATAGAATTTAACAAAAAAAATCTAACTCCCGTGTGGCAAAGTTGATTATGGAATGCATTATCAGTACTTCAACTTTAGTTCTTGTAAATGGAATAAAATATCGCTCCAAAAAGTTTTACACTAGCATGAAATAAAAATTGAGTAAATAGTCAATCCCCCACACTCCTTATTTTAGGTGGTATATGGGGTTCAAACGTTGAACTTGCATATATTATACATTGTAAAGTCTTTATCAACTGAGTTAAGTTCACGGGGACCAACCCTCACTTCTTAGAAATTGAGTAAATTGTTTTCTTTTAACTGTTTTGATTTAATAAAGATGGATCGTGCCGTGGTCACCAAACATGATCATGATCTGCCAATGGCTCTAAAAGCAATACAACAATTTAAAGTAGGAGCTGATGTTAGCATGCACTATGATCCAATGATTTCTAAGCTTGCGATGCAGGGATAAAATGTGTTGCAGCATTGGTCAAACTGAAGGATGGTTTGTCAAACTTTCATGTATACTTAAATTTGTGTTTCTCTTGTTATAGGCAACGTGATGTAATCGTAATTATGACTTTAGAAAATCGTCTGTTTTTCGTATTGAGATGTCATACAACTTCCCCTTTGTTAGTCCCTCTATTTGTTATCTTTGGGGCCAAGAGTTGACAACATGGGATGGAATAGAACTATACATGTAAGAAAGAAAGTTGGACATTTTTTACCGTTCCCATAGAAGAATGAATTTAAGTAATTTTCAATCGACTATACTTCAATGACCATTTCATATCGATTAACAGAAGAAATTGACGGATGACTGAACTGACATATATTTAAAAATCTCGGAGGGATTTTGTCTCAAATCTCGGAGGATTTTGTCTCTTCTTTAATTTGAAGGGGGTATTTGCAATAATTTATAATTTCTGTTTTTTTTTTTCTTTCCTTTCTACTTATCAAATAGAAATTCGTTATTTTGCCATATCCCAACTTTTTTTATACGGGGGGTGCGGGTAGTAACACACTAATATGCCCTCAACAAATAACGAATCCCGAAGGAGTTACATGATATTTGCAGAGAAAACAAACAAACAACGAAGCACGTAGCTGAAGTGGAACCACCAGATCTCTCTCTCTCTCTCTCTCTCTCTCTCTCTCTCTGAGAAGATGAAGTTTCCCGTTTCCGTCATCTGTACCTTCCTCCTATTCCTCTCTCTCTCCTCTCCTCAAGCTAGGGTTCGCTCTCTCTCTCTCTCTCTCTCTCCAATCCATTTCGCTTTTGATTGCGATTGTGAATTCGATCTAACGATTTTCGTTTTGTTTGATTTTCACAGGGCGATGCTTCTGGTTCCGTTTTCTTCATCGATAGTTCATCTCATCAATTTCTTCGCGCTAGATCATCCAACGATGAGGTTTAACTTCTAATTCTCATTCTTCTCCTCTTTTGGATTGTCACTGCATCTTTTGCTGATCGATTCGAATTTGATGTACTTTAATTGAATTATATTCTGTTAATTTTTGACGAGATATGGTGGTAAGAAAATTTTATGAAATGAAAATCAAATCAAAAACGTTTTGCCTGCTGTTATTGTTTGAAATGTTGAAACTTGAAAGTAGTGATAGTTGATGAATGGAGGATTTTGTTTTCTAGCTGTGATACGATAACTGAATTGCAACATCAAGTACCCCGAAGTTTATTCTTTAGGTTGTTTTGAATTCTATGATAATCAAGAAGTAAATTTGTAATAAGATAACTAACTAGTAATAACACTTGAGAATGAAAACAAGGAAGTAGAAGATTTTTCTTCTTCTATTGTTGTTTCTATTGATATGATTCATAGGATTGCGGAAAATAGGGATTTGTTCGAATTTCGCTATGTTGTGGTGATATAGTGCCACTATAGCCGCTATTTCACAATATTATGTACTAAATAGTGTATCGCAGAACAATAGTGATTTGTTCAAATTTCGCTATGCAACAACACTATAGCCCGACTATAGCCGCTATTTAACAACTATTTTGATAATAAGACAAACTAATTTGTAAAATGGGGTATTCGATCATAACTAAATTTATAAATGATATTTGAGAAGGGTAGTTTTTTAATTTAACATGCTGAAAATATTTTATTTTTCTTCTTACTTTGTTCATTTTGGAAGAGATTAATTGCTAGGAACTCTAAAATAAATAGAGGAATTCCTTGAAAGGATCAAGGGAGCAGAACTGTTGTGTTCAATTTGCACAGAAAATAGATAATGGAATTCTTCTCCTACAACTCCCCCAATTCATTTGTATCACTAACCCCTCTAAAGAACTAACTAAATAAACTAACTAGCTACTTTGACTTCCCTAGCCATTTTCCCATCCTCTTATTAACTTTCATTTTATTTCCGTCAAAATAAAATAAAATAAACTTCCATTTTATTGGTTTGATTTTGATGGTTAACTGTATTGATCACCCTCATCCTTTCGATCATCCCTCTGTTTCTGCTAACGAGGTTGCTTCACTCTGTTGTCATGGTTAAAATCAATATGATGATCTCACTAGATGGTGCCATTTCACTTTGCAGCATCCTTCAATTTCGCTTAAAGAAGTTGGCGCTGCTGTGCCAGTCTTGCTCGGTTTTGCTCCTCCTTCTACCCTTTCAGCCTCCAGCTCATCCAAGGTTCTTGAAATAATTAGCGATGCTCAATTTTTACTACCCTATTTATGTTACATCACACTTTTGTTATAGAGATCTGATTGGTCGTTATGTTTTGCTTTCTGCAGTTGAATGAAGTTTTGATTCCTAATCCATTTAATAGGCCTCGTGCTGTGTTTTTGCTGGAAGTGAATGGAATCAATGGTTTCTGGCCTTCGCTTTGAGTATAATAATCAGTTTCTTTAATACGTTCTCTTTATTTAAATAATAATTTTTTAATATGAATGCAGGTCTTGAAAAAATTGTCCAGGATAATCCAATGTTCAGCAAGTCATTGTGGGATACAAATTATATTGGTTCAGATAGAGTTGACATTCAACTTCCAGGTGAATAAAACCAAAATGGTTTTTGGCACTACTGATATGGTTTGTCCATAATTTTTGCATCAAAGACTTCACTTTTGCTTTTTAAATTTTGCAGATGAAAATGACGTTTCTGTGTCTTCTTTGGATGAGCAATTGGAAGACTGTACCGATAAAGAAATTAGTGATTTTGTGAGTTTTGATTCATATTATATATGTCTATGAGTTATCTCTTTGTTATTTGACTATCAAGTATATGTGAAAATGACCCTGTCTTTCTTTTTTAGTCATCTTCGATCGGTGGATCATATGCCCCTGACGCCCTAGAGCCATTAAATGGAGTGCTTTCCGTTCCTTTGCCAAATGGTGCCTTAGTGAATCTTCATATGTCAAAGGTAATCAGGATTTTTTTAAGGAATCTTTTTCTTAAAAGTTATATATGTATTTTTTGGGACTGATTGGGAGGTTTATGTGCTTGTGTTTGTAGGAAGCAGAAAGAAAGTTTGTGATAGGTCTTTTGTCTCTCACTCAAAATGTCAAAAGGGCAATTCAAATGCATCATGATTTATCACAGACTACACTAAGTCCAGCTGAGTTGTTAACAGGTCGCTTCAATGGCATTAAGGTGTGCACCTTTCTTCCTCCCTCATTTTCTTGTTTATTTTTACCTCTTATTAAAAAATGCGACATAGTGTTTTACCGAATCTAGTGTTATTATTTGACCTAAATGTAGCTTAAGTATCTTCGTAATCTTGCGAGCATATATAATATGACATGTATTTAGTCGAATGATCTATTTATGTATGTTTTAAAGGAGTCTCAACTTATGGTTTTAAGATAGTTTTTTGACAACATTTTGCTGCATTCTTCATTGTCTGTAATATTCTATTGTTTCTTTTTCCTTTCAATATTTGTAAGGAGAAAATCATGCTTTTTTGGTTGTTGATTAAAGAGTCTTACTAAAACAAAGTAAGTGCAACTGAGACGAAGATAAGCTTTCCTCAGGAACAAGTAAAATAACTCATAACTAAAATCAGACACAAAAAAGCAAATTACAAAGTAAGCAAGACCGCGCAATCCCTTCACTTCTCAAAGATGGTTACTTTCTTGATGAAACAAAAACAATTACACAATCATTGACAGAATCAGAGTGGGGACTAGGTTCCCTTTTGATGCATGTGTTTCATTTCAGTCAATATTTTATCCCCCTATATATTTGTTATTTTCGTTCTAATTATATTTCTTTTTTATAGAAAAGAAATTAGGCAGGATGCCAATGTTCCTAGAAGACATTCCTATTTTTCTTTTTTCTTTTTTTCTTTCTATTGTTGGACATTTTGAAATCCTATAAAATTGAAATGTCTGATAAACATAGAAGGAAAATATGTAAAAAAAGAAATTTTATTGTGAGGGTGAAACTATACCGACCTGAAAATGAGACCATCCAAAGTGATAAGTTGAGTCTGTTTTCTTCTGTTCTTTCTCAATTTGAATTTGCACCTCATAGATTTTGCATCGCAAGACATTGCAAGCATTTTTTGTAATACTTGATTGATGCTTTATTTTATACATGTATAATGTAGGAACGAAATATGTGGATGCGTGTCTGCAAATTTGAAAGAGAAACAGTTCTTTCAAGTTTCAATATACAGTGCCCTGGTTATAATATTGGCGGCGATAACAATTTTCTTTGCCATGATTTTTTTAAATTTATGTCTATTAATGATATGTCTTGTGAGACTATATTTTTCCACTTCTATCCAAATGTGGATGAAATTCTAATAGACAGAGGTAGAAGAATAGCTATTGACTTAAACTATTAAGAAGGATTTGGGTTTGCTATTTTAAAAGATTTATCATCAATCTTGATATATGTATGATATGTCATAATGGTGTTGCTTAATCTCTAACTAACCTCATTTAGCAATGAAAAATTAGTAGAATATATATTTCTGTTCACGCTTACCTGTAATATGTAGTGATGTTTTATACATGGATTTAGTTGTCTAATCCTATCAGCCAATATGATACAGGTTTTGCAAGAGCAAGATGAAGCTGAAATTATTGCTCAACACGGAGTTGAATTGTTACTTGTAACTTTGACGAAGATATTTGGCTCATTGCAAGAAGCATACAAAGGTTAATTTTTGTTAGGCTTACGTGCTGTTTTAAATTAGAGCATTGCAAAATTGGAAGTTATTTGCTTTAGTATAAAAATCCTAGTCAAATAACTGTAGCAACCTAACAGCTGATTATTTGTTCTTTAGATGTCAATTATTGGTCTGAAAAGTTCATTTGCTTTTATTGAATCTGTTAATGATTAATGACTGAGCAGGTCAAATTGTTGGAATTATCTATTGTCAAACGGCCACTCCTCAAGAGTCCGCCAAGAAGTTTAATGTTATCCTTACTCCTCCTCACTACCATAGGGCACGATGGTTGGAAGAAGTAAATGCACTGAATACAACTTTTGCAGAAGTGGCATTGGTTAGAATAACCCTTGCCTGGATAACAGGAATAATTTTGCTTGTTTCAACTCTTATGGGGGTAAGTGTTTTGTGAAATACATACTATTAATATTAACATGTTAAACAAAAATTGGAAAGAAACTGTTCTCTGTGTAGTTAGACATATTTGTCATTATAATCTAGCTAAATTTTTGGAAATTGGAACTTGAAAGACAGTCTCGGGAAGATATTTTTAATCTATTTCATTTACTCAGTTTCCACCCCCCTCCTTCTCCAAACAAAGTTTGGAGTAGGGCAGTACCCTTTCTTGGCAACAATTTGAAAATTTATTCAGGATAAAAATTCTAATGTTAATTTGGTTAATGTATATGAATGATTCTATGTTTGGATAATAGATGCTGGTATCAGAATTAGTAGTTAGATTTAAGTATTATCCCCTTTTCACTCTTTTTGGTTAAATATGGTGGATGAGTTGAGATATGTCTCTCAGTCAGGGTGCCAGTGCCTGTGACTGGGAATGCCACCCATAGAAATCGTAGATTAGCTCCCCGATGATTCAGTTTTCTTTTCAAAGGGCCTCAAAGAGGGTACCTGATTCTCCCCATGTTCATGGATTTATTTCAAGGAAACGACGAAGTGGGAATATCAATTAGCTAATGTATTACATATGTTGGTCATGTATTATGTCATTTCTGATTCATGGGTGATAGTTAGTGTCGAGAATTTATGTATGATCATAAGTATTTACTAATTCAGTTTTTTTTCTTTCTTCTGACAGACATGTTACCTCTTGTATAT
The DNA here is from genome assembly GCF_003473485.1 of Medicago truncatula. Classification (NCBI taxonomy): domain Eukaryota; kingdom Viridiplantae; phylum Streptophyta; class Magnoliopsida; order Fabales; family Fabaceae; genus Medicago; species Medicago truncatula. The sequence goes on along the minus strand of NC_053043.1, from coordinate 11,603,484 downwards.
GCCAATCACAAGGGACACACTTCTCTATTCTAATGTCAAGCTTGATTAGGCTTGGAAACAAACATACCGATACAGATCTTTTTGCCAAACCAGGGACGACTGGGCTCTGCCGTTCAACCTTTTGATTAGGGGGATTTTTTCTAGATGCCTCTAATCTGTGTGCATTATTATATTTATTGTTGTTAATGGATCGGTGTAGCCAATTTCTTATATTCATAATATCATGTATCAGGTTCGATTAGGATTTAGGTCATCAAAATGAGGGGCTATTATAGATGTGAAGCATGGATGTTGTACCCCCTTATTCAGGAATTGGAGTTGTATTTGTTCAAACCATTTCCAATAATATGTACCTCATGATTATATTTCCGCCATATCCAATAATATTGTACAATACCAAAATTTCAGAAACGTTTATTCATGTGTCTTCCTATTTCTAAATGGTTTGCAGCGTTTACTTTAAGAAATGCAAGAGCTCGCAGTTTATAGGTATGTTGCTCTTCTCCAAGGATGATGATGATGATGATGATATAGGCAATATTCCACAATAGATTTAACTTCAATCTCGACTCTAAAGTGTAAATGGCTTTTTACAACAGCTAATTGGAAAAATAAATTTTAAAAAAAGATTGGTTTTTTTTATTAAAGTAGTTTAGGGTTTTTATATAATTGGATATTACAAGGGAAAATCTAACAAGTGTTATTTTAAAAGTTCATAAAGAAAAATTTATTTTGGAAATATTGCATTCAACACTTTGAAATTTTTTAAATTGTTTTTGTTACATAAAACTTTCTTTTTTACTTTTTTTTTTTTTTTTGCCATTAAGATATTTGTTAGTATAGCTGCATTTATAAATTTTGGATTGGAGTATGTTAAGGACACTTATTTCAATGTTTAGATTTTTCAAGTTCTAGTCTTGTTAATTCATTTAGAATGAGTAAATAAATGTAAATTCATTTGTTAGTACTCTTTAAATTTAAAGGTATTCTCTATTTTAGACAGAAGTATCATCCTTTCATTCTAAATTTTTCTTGTAAAATAAAATGTTTAGATATTTTCCATTTTAAGAAAAAATATGTCTTCATATTTTATGATGCGGTGGATGGATTAGTGGTCTAATGGACCAAAGCTTTCATTCTAAAGGAATAATAAATAAATAAATGTATGTTTGTAAAAATGAATAATAAATTATATTAATATTATAAAATGTATTTACACAATTACTCATTCTAATGGCAAAAACCACGCAGGAGAAGGCTTAAGTGTAATCTCGACGCTGCATTCTCGAGTTCCTTGAATGTTATTGGATTTGGTATGTGTATAAGGGACGAAGTTGGACAGTTTGTGGCAGCAAAGACGCTACGGTCTAGTCCTATATGTGATTCAAGTATAGGTGAAGCTTTGGGTCTGTCATATGCTATTCAGTGGGTACATGAGCTGCAACTCACTAATGTCGATTTTGAGATGGATGCCAAACGGGCTGTAGATTATTACATTAAAGGAAGCAATGATATATCTGAATTTGGCGCAATCATTGATGATTGTAGACGTCGATGTTGTTCTTGGTTTGAAAACTCTAAGATTGAGTTTAATAGGAGACAAGCGAATATAGTCGCTCATACTATTGCTAGAGAGGCCATACTCCTAACTAGTTCCCAAACTTTTAATGTTGTACCTTCTTGTATTGGATCTTTAATTTTATAATGAAAAACTATAAGCTATTTCCTCTAAAAAAAAATCTTAAATTCAATTAAAGAGATATGACATGACTGAATTCTATTGGATGACAGTGTAAAGTGCACTTTACACTGTCAGAGCACTACAATTAAACTCTTAAGTAATATCGCAGTCTACTCTTTCATTACCAGAGCACTGTAATTTGTCACTGAATGAAACATCTTTGAATGAACAACTAAAACCCAACTTCCACCAATGAAACCACACCACCACCATCTCCGCCGCCACTTCGCCACAAAATACACCGCAAAGATCACCTCAACCTCCCCCACCGGCCGTTCCCTCGCCGCCGAAGTAACCCCACCACCACCTCTCCCCTCCGACCCTCTCGGCTACAATCTCCCCCGCCCTGACCTCATCTGCAAAGCCACTCAAATCCTCCTCTCCACAACCCCCACCACCACTCTCCCCGACCCCTTCTCCGACCTCTCCCACTATCTCCAATCCCTCTCCATCCCCCTCACCCCTCTCGAAGCTTCCCTCATTCTCAAATCCCTCAAAAACCCTACCCTCGCTTTCAAATTCTTCCACTTTTGCCCCTCCCTCAAAAACGACCCTTTCATCTATAACCGTCTTTTCCTTACCCTCTCACGCTCCTCTTCCCAGCTTAGATTCGAACAGACGGAGTCTTTGCTTGATGATATGGAGAAACGCGGCGTGAAGGGATCGATTTCGACTGTTAATATTTTGATTGGTTTTTTTGGTGATTTGGATAGGTGTGTTGGGTTGGTTAAAAAATGGGGACTTAGGTTTAATGCTTATAGTTATAAGTGTTTGCTTCAAGGCTATTTGAGATTGAGGGATTGTGATAAGGCTTTTGGGGTTTATTTGGATATGTTGAGATGTGGTTATTCTTTGGATATTTTTGCTTTCAATATGCTTTTGGATGCTTTGGCTAAGGATCAAAAGGTTTGTTTCTTTCTTTGGATATTTTTGCTTTTAATATGCTTTTAGTTTTGATGATTTTTATGTTTCTTTTGAATTGGTTAGATTTTATTACAATGCATGTTTTTAGGAGAGATGAATATAGATTCTTATACCATCTTGGATAAAGTTTGGGTATTTAGAGGAGCGGTTAGAAAAGCTGTGTTGGGACTTCAGATTATGTTGACATAGGCATTTGTGATGATAGTTAGGATAAATTGTTTATGCTGTGTCCTTATGTGGAGTTTCCTTGAAATTCCTCTTTCATTGTGGAAATATATTATACATAAGTATTTATACGATAAATCGATAATTGTTTTTTAACTAGCTGCAGAACTAAGTTTGTTTTTTATCCAAATTCTCCCTAAAGTCTTAGAAATAAGCTATAGCTTATTCACAAGCACTTGTATAATAAGCAGTTATTGAATTAGCATTTCATTAATTTATTTTCCCTAATGTTTCCTTAGCGTCAGTTGGGTGCTAGCAGTTAACTAGGTTGGATTGGAGTTTGGGTAGAGAGTTAGGGAATGATGTAGTTTTTGACTAAGCATTTCATTAATTTGTCCAAATACTCTGTGAAGTCTTTGACAGAACTTATGAAAATAGTTTATATGATATGCTCATAGAAACAACTTATGCGGATTTTCTCCCCATTCCTTCATTAATTTATTTTCCCAAATGTTTCTTTAGCTTTGTTTGCGAGTTTGGAGGGGAATGGAGGGGAGGGTTTTGAAAAAAAGGAAGGAGTAAATGGAAGAAATAGAGGACATTGGGAGGGGCTTATTTTTCTTCAAAAATATAAAACCCTCCTCATTTGGGGAACTAAAAAGTTGTATTGGAGGAGGGTTTTGGGGGTTTGGGAGGGTTTATATGAATTCTTCAAATTTAATATATGTTGTTATAATATTCTTAAAATTAAAAATATATTAATCTTAAACATTAATTTATCACTCTAAAAAAATACTCTTTCAAAAAATGTGAAAGATTTCTCAATTTTTCCCTATATTTCTATCCCCCTAAAGCCTTTCCTTCCCCTCCAAACTCCCAACATAGCCTTAGTGTTAGTTGGGTGCTAGCGGTTAACTAGGCAGTGTTGTCAAATAGCAGCTATAGCAGCACTATAGCGTATCGGAATTTGAAGTTGAACAAACTGATATTGTTCCACAATACGCTTTTTGGTACAAAAGTCAAATAGATCTGTGCTACAACACTGTATCATAGCGGAATTTGAACAAACAGCTATTTTCTATGATCCGCGATTCATTGTAATTAGGTTATGTTGTAATAGAAAACTGCGATATAATGAATCTAGAGAGCTTTTAGCTTTTCTGTTGTAACTGTTTTCTGAATTCTGTTAGAATGATTTCTCAATCAGTTACATGAGGTTGATGAGTGTATTTATGGACATATGCTAGCTGACTTACATGTGTCAGTCAGCATCCCTAGGTGACTGGCAGTTGCTAGTTAATACAGTTGGACAGTTACACAGGGAGAGTAATATAGTGTGACATTCCTACTGTGATCGTTCTGATCACAAGCTATCTATACTAAACCATTCCTTCAATATATTGGAATTTGGGGAGAGTTAGGGACTGATGTAGCTTTTGGCTCACAAAGACTGTATTTTTGTTCCACCCTTTTTCACTGAAGCAAAATATATCACTTTTTTACTTTTCTTATTTTATTTTTTACAATTACCTGTCTTACTTTTAATTTGCATCAAATACAGTTTATTTGTATGTTCTGTTTTGTTAACTCAACATGATTTAGGGCAGTACAAGTTATGATAATGGTAACGGAACATCAATTTACTTCTTATTTATATTTTATTTTTATGAAATTGTTTACTTTGGGCTTGTCTGAATTTTGTGTGGGTATGTTTCACTGTCAATGCCGGATCAGATTTGTGTGAATTAATTAAATTCTGTACATTGTTTTTGAGAAACACATGTTACTTCTGTTGATTCTGTTCACCAATTATAGTGTATTTCAATATTTTGGCAGGTAGATAAAGCATATAAAGTTTTTGAGGACATGAAGCGGAGGCATTGTGAGCCTGATACGTTCACATACACCATTATGATCAGAATGACTGGAAAAGCCGGCAAAACTGACGAGTCGCTAGCACTCTTTCAGGCAATGTTAGAAAAGGGCTTCACTCTAAATTTGATTGCTTATAATACTATGATTGAGGCACTTGCCAAGGGGCGGATGGCGGACAAGGCCGTCCTGCTCTTCTCAAAAATGGTTGAGAATGGTTGTCAGCCTAATGAATTTACGTACAGTGTGCTTTTGAATGTTTTGGTTGCTGAAGGACAGCTTAATAAGCTTGACAATATTGTGGAGATGTCGAAAAAATATATGAATAAGCAGATATATGCATATTTTGTAAGGACTTTAAGCAAATTGGGCCATTCCTCTGAAGCACATAGGCTATTTTGCAACATGTGGAACGTTCATGACAAGGGTGATAAAGATGCCTACATGTCCATGTTGGAGAGTTTATGCAGTAGTGGTAAAATAGCTGAAGCAATAGATCTTCTGAATAGATTTCATGAAAAGTGTATAACTACTGATACTATCATGTATAATACAGTATTCACAGCTCTTGGTAGGTTAAAACAAGTATCGCATATCCATGATCTTTACGAAAAGATGAAACAAGATGGCCCTCCACCAGACATATTCACATACAATATTCTGATCTCCAGCTATGGACGGGCTGGAAGAGTTGACAGTGCTGTTAAAATTTTCGAAGAGCTAGAGAATAGTAATTGTCAGCCCGATGTTATTTCCTATAACAGTTTGATCAACTGCCTCGGAAAGAATGGAGATGTTGACGAAGCTCACATGAGATTTAAAGAGATGCAAGAGAAAGGATTAAATCCTGATGTTGTAACTTATAGTACACTTATTGAGTGTTTTGGCAAGACGGATAAAGTTGAGATGGCGTGTAGCTTATTCGATGAAATGATTGCCGAGGGATGCTCTCCTAACTTGGTAACATATAATATTTTACTCGACTGTCTTGAAAGATCTGGAAGAACTGCCGAGGCAGTGGACCTTTATGCAAAACTTAAGCAACAAGGACTGACACCAGATTCAATAACATATGCAGTGCTTGAGCGATTGCAAAGTGGTAGGCACGGGAAGTTGAGAGTTCGCAGACAGAACCCAATTACAGGATGGGTTGTTAGCCCTTTACAATGATATAGTGATAGAAAACAAAATCATTGATATACATTCATTGCGCAGATGCTGTTTGTAATTCTCAGGTTTTTTTCGTCTAAGCCATTATAGCTCTGCGGCTGAGGTGAAGAACATATATGGTTATGGCCATGTGATGAATTCACACTCGTGTTGATTGGGCAACATACTCAAGTTTTTCTGCAATGGGATTCTGTGTCTTGAAACATGTGAGTTCAATGAAAAGAGTACGGTTTCTTTCTCTTACGAATCTCATATAGATTCTGATAATTTAATTCGTTATAGGATCTGTTAGCAAGCTCATACTAGATAAAGTCATCATAGTAAAGTTGTATATAGAATTCTTCATTCTTACATGAATAATAACAGGAAAAATCTAGTTTTAGAGGAAAGGGGAGGGCTATTTTTTCTTGGTTTTTTATTTGAGATTTCCAAGATTGTACCCCCAAGTATACAATCCCATGTTGGTTCCTTGATTAGCATGAAGTATTGAATAACATTGGAAGAATTTGGCCATGTAATACTTTTTCTTTTTCTTTTTTTTTTGCATACTACGTGCCTATTTAGTTTAAGGCCAAACCTAAATTTCATATTTTCTTCTTTCTCCCTCGTTGTACTTAGGAAATTAATTTACCCGTCGCACAAAAAATGATGCTCATTCAATTACAGCAAAAATGGTTGTTACAAACCAAAGAAATTAATTACTCTATCAAAAAGATTCCAAACAAAAACACTTCTTTATTACATACTCAACTCAATGAAAAAACACATCCACTTAGAAGGTTCACCAATCTATACCCAATTCTCTTTCAAGAAAGATCTTCTCGATGTATCGGAGTAGAGGCGGGGATTCTGATATATAAGTTTCCATTAGGACCTTTGCTGAAGATTCTGCAGCATAATACAATGAAAGAAAAAAAGGTAAATATCATAATAACTAGAATAATGAAGAACATAAAATGCCCTAAACACATTTAAAATGATGGTAACAAATGTTATATTATACTTACCATCTTCCCTGAGTTTCCTATATAGCTGCTGCTTTGTAGGGAGGTAATGTAACCTTACAGCAACAGCCTTTCTGAGAGCCCAACCATGATATGAATTAAATATCTGTGTGTAAGCCTTAGAAACTGCATCCTTCATAGAATTTCCCCTGCCAAAACACATCGGAACATATAATTCACTATCACTGTCATGTACTACCAAACCTAATCAAAACTTGTCTTAAACAAAAAAGACTACATTATTGAGGTTAACACAAAAGTCAATATTAGTCCAACGACACTTTTCCCACGCAGCCTAAATTGCAAAGGTTAAAGAATTGTAAGTGGGATCTTTTTCTGTCATCCAATTTTCCACTTTCAATTTATTTTATTTTTAGTCCTTGGGCTTTGGAACTCACCAAGGTTAGAACCTCAATAGCATCTTTTATCGAAGGTGTGTCTCGGTCTCCGACACTTGTCAATGTTTGACACCGACACGATAATGATACGTGTGATTACATTGAATTACTTCATTGTCTTAAAATTTTATCGATGTAAATGTGCTGTTTCCAATGTCTGTGACTATGTCCGCGTAGGTTAGAAGTTAGAACAAGTCTCATACTCATAGAGATATGCTTAAAGATTCTCAAAATTACAGCGTATCTAAACTCACATACTTATCAGTTATCAGATGAGTTTCGTTGGTTTAATCATTGTTGTCTAGCACTAATGTTAAAAACATTAATTAGGGATGTTAAAAGTAAGGGTGATAGTGACATGCTTTGGATTTCTTTAACCAAAATATGAAAAGCTTATATCAAATTAAACACTGACACACATCAAATGGTAAAGTAGCAAATGAATAAGATGTACATACTCTGTGAGTAGAACTTGTTCAAATAGCACCTTGAGAAATTCTAGTCCACGTTTTATTTTCAAAAGATTTCTGGAATGGCTCCCTTGTTTTCTTACAGAATTAGTTTGTACATCTTGATCAACCATAGATTGTAATGTTTTGAAAGACTTTGATGCCTCTGCTATGTCATTAACCTGTTATTACCATCAAAATCATATGATAATCAAATCAAATATGGCATATATGATGAGCTCACAATGAACTATTCTAAATTCCAAGTCTTTGTGTGTGTCAACAAATAAAATCAAACATATGTTATTTTAATAATAACTAGTTTATTAGAACAAACATTGAATAAGATAAGTCATCCACTCCTTACATAAAATCCAAGTATGTATGCGTTACCAACACTTCAGATTAAAGACGTATTTGGTATGTGTGTTTGTGTTTAACATTGACACAACACTGACACATATACATATGGTTATAATTAATCTATTTCATCTTTTTAAATTATTACTGTCGGCGTACATGTATGAGTAAGTGTATATATCAACAAATAAGATCCCATATTCACATACATGTTACTAATAATACTGATAATAATAATAACTAGTTTACTGGTAGCTTACCTTGGTAACGTAATCCATCTCAATGAACTGGAAATGAAAGCCAACACTACCAAAAAGGGGAGCTACAAAAGAACATGCACGGGAAAAAGCAGCAACCTCGATCATATTTTCGTTGACGATGGCATTTGCTAGCTCTTTGAATGCATCTGCGATTTTAGCGAGATGCTTTTCATCGACTGCTGTCGTGGAAGCCACTCTTCTTCCTCTTATGATATCCTCAGTGTTGTTGTCGACATGATCATGTACGGATTGCTGCTGTTCATTTCTGGCATTGGCAGAAAAGCACGTCAGAAAACCACCACATGCTTTAAGCCCTTTTCTCTGATGTACATGTTGATCATTACTTGCCATGGAATAGAAGAAATATTATATGATTATACTTCTCTTGTCCTTAGTGTTTGCATCTTATCTTCATATATATACATTATACATCTGTATGAATGTGTTGACTTGAGTGGATGCAATGAATTCAAGTTCTGAAGGTTCGCAGAAAGAGGACCTTGAATATAGTACAATATATACGTCAGAATAAAGCGTCATCCTATCTCATATTTAGTTCCTAAAACTAAAGCTTTATGAAAAATTTAAGATCAACTTTTTTTACCAAAAATAGTAAATAACACTTAAACTGTATGCAATATGTCTCTTTAATTCTCAGTATCAATTGTAATACCATAGTATAATTTGATGGATTTCATGTAGTTTTTGAGACCAACTTGATGGATTTTATACCGTTTACGAATGAATTATTATTACTTTCATATACTTGGACTAAGTCAAGTATAAGAGATAGTGATTCTTAGAAGACTAAATTGATTGTTGTTTACTTATATAGTTATGGCTTCATGTGAACAAGCCAAGTCATCTTACGAATGTTTTTTTTTCTACTCCAACTTTCTTATTAATACTTTTTTAAACCCAAGTTTTACTCTCTTTTTAAAACAAAAATGTGAACCTTACCAAAGTAGTCTTAATGATTGAATTCTTGAAAGTTGAATTTACATTGACACAAGAAATTGTTCTAAATTGGTGGGCTATGGTTACTTTCCCTTCCCGTCATGGAAACAACAGTCATAGTGGGGCCAGTTAGTTAACGATGCTATTCACATAAAAAGTGACAATTCTTAAAAAAAAAAAAAAAAAATCGAAATTGACAGGAATAGTTTTAATATGTCAATTTAATTTGTTAAGAGATATCAAACCTAACTCAGACTTGACTAGTTGTTGATTCAATTCATATCAAAAACGGAGAAAAGTAAGCGAAACTAATCAGTTTACACCAATTTAATTTGTTTAGATCAGGTTGTCGAGCTCTTCAAGTTCATCAGAACCACATTATAACTACTTTCTCTATTTAATTTTAAAGTGATACATTAGAATCGTGATTGCTCATCCAATCCCCTTAAAATGCGGCATTTTATTGGAAGCGAACTTCTAATAGTGTATTTTATCTGAAGATTTGAGCATATAAGGGGGTGATACTGATGAGCAATCACCCACTGCACAACTTTGATCGCAACTGAGACGAGACTGATGGTGTTATTAAGGGTTCCCTCTTCTTTATTAAGAATTATACAACTACTATAGTACATAAATGCAGCTATTGTTACAAAGATGTAGAGTGGCAACTGTGGCTACAAATGCTACACAAATCTAGCCATCCAAGTAATATCATCAAGCAAATGGCTCAAAAGTTTGCATAAATTTAGAGCTAACAGCTTGCAAAGGATTGATGGATCATCTTGAAACCTGTCTGGCTTCTATGTCCTGAAGTCTCAAGGTAACGGCTCGCTTGTGCGCTTCAAGTCCTTCAACTTCAGCCATGGTTTCTACATATGGTCCAAGTTTTCTTAGACCTTCCTCTGTGAGAGACTGTACAGTTATGTACTTGAGGAAAGAGTCCAATGACACGCCACTATACATTCTTGCATATCCATAAGTAGGAAGGACATGGTTTGTCCCACTTGCATAATCACCGACACTCTCCGGTGTCCACGACCCTAAAAACACAGAACCTGCACAGGCAATTGGATTGTCATCAATTCAAGGACACGTTCAGAATTGAATCCTCTAAGGCTTTGTTTGCGAGTTTGGAGGGGAAGGAAAGGAAAGGTTTTGAGGAGTGCAAAATATGAAGAAAAATAGAGAAATCTTACAAATTTTTTAAAAGAGTAGTTTTTTAGAGAATGGTAAATTAATGCATATGATTACTTTATTTTTAATTTTAAAAATATTATAACAACATAAATTAAATTTGAAGAATTCTTATTAACCCTCCAAAACCCCCCAAAACCCTCCTCCAATACAATTTTTTAGTTCCTCCAAATGAGGAGGGTTTTGTATTATGAAGAAAAGTTAACCCCCCAAAGCTCTCCTCTCCCATTTTCTTCTATTTCTTCCACTTGCTCATTCCTTTTTTCCTAAGCCTTCCCCTCCCTTCCCCTCCAAACTCGCAAACAAAGCCTAAGGGGTTGCGGAATGCAGACATAAAAAAAATACACCAACAAGAAAAATCCAGACTATTTTACCTGCATTCTCAATAAAACTCTCCCACTTCTCTGCATCTTTTACGTTGATGATTAAATGCTCAGGTGCATACATGTTTGAGAAAGTGATAGCCTGGAAGATGCAAAACTAATCTTTACTTCTGAAACTCCAATATAGATGTTGGTGGATTGAGACTTACAAGCTAAAGGAGTAGTAATTAAGTATATACTGTTTAACTAATTAAAAACAAACACAAAAATAGAACGATAATTTAAGGTCAAATTTTAAAGTCTTCCATAGGTAGTAAGGAATTTTGACATATAAAAGGGCAATCCGGTGCACTAAAGCTCCCGCATACGCAGGGTCTGGGAAGGGTCCCACCATTTGGTGTATTGTACGCAGCCTTACTTTGTTTTTTACACAAGAGGCTGTTTCCAGGAGTTGAACCCGTGACCTTCCAGTCACATGACAACAACTTTACCAGTTGCGCCAAGGTTACCCCAACAATTTTGACATATACATAGATAATTTCACATTAATGCTGCATAAATGTTTCAAGAAAACTTATTGTAAAATGTGCTTTTTATTTGTATTACTGGGCTGAGCCTATATTTCTCAAATTGATATACTTTGCAGTATAAAATATAGAGATTGCATATTAACTTATAACTTTATTAGCTAATACAAGGCGACAATGAATATTGATTTAAGTAATTCATTATTGCACTCTTTGGTTGATTTTCCCTAATAACAAGTTTATAAACACCCGGGACACAAGTACAACATGCTATGTGTAACACCATTTGTTGTACAATGCATAGATGCAGATACTTCTTGTTAAGGGATTGTTTGGATTGGTTTATTTGAGATTATCTACTAGCATAAGCACTTGTGAGACTGTTTTAGAGAGCTTATGAAAACAGCATGGCATGCCTATAAGCTATTTTCAGCTTATTTCCAAAAGTTCTCCATGATAGCTTATGAAAACAACTTATAGCTTATATGAAAACAATTTGACTTTATTTTATCTTTTGTTGTAATAACTTATACATAAACCCTTATATGATAAGTGCTTATGTTATAAGGGCTTAATTGACCTGCTTATCCAAACAAGGCCTTACTCATCAATCTGCTTTAAGGGGTCAAAGACAAAAATTTGGACAAAGGACTGACCTCAAGCATATCACGTGCATGCACGATAAAACTGTGGCTCAGTGCTTTTGCGGCAAATTCACCTCTTGGAAGACTCTGACACTGCTTGCTGACCTCCTCCTGAATTGCATTCTGATCCACACCGTCTCCAGCAATCACAAGAACAACTTGACTATCAGGGCCATGCTCAGCCTGAAATTGTAAATTAGTTTTGAAGCTATTAGCAATATACAAGAAATCTGAAAAGGTAAGGAGTCAATTTAGTGTTTACAAATTTGGTTGATTTCTAGATATTAGTGATTAATTATCAATTAATTCTTATGACGTATATGCGACAAATATTATGAATCATATATTGAACTTTGGGATCATAACGTAGAAAATAGACATATATAAGCTTTTAGAATAATGTATAAATTACACTAGAATACGATTATAATTTTTAAGGATGAAAAAGATAACAGTTTTCATTGTGAAAATGAATTAGTGAATAATGTTTGTATACCAAATAGGAGAGTTTAAAACTCATTAAACCTGGGAAAGCAAATCAGCAGCTACGTGAGATGGAATTGCATGCTTGTCCGCAATGACTAAAACTTCAGATGGACCAGCCGGCATGTCAATTGAAACCATGGCTTCACTATTCTGTACATGATTTTGAAAAAGAAAAGAGAAAGAAGCTTTTAGATTCAAATTATGAAATGCAGTAGAGGATACAGGGATATGGATACAAATCAAGGGATACAAATGTAAAATATAAACTCGCTTACTTGAAGTATCATTTTTGCAGCTGTGACATATTGATTTCCAGGGCCGAAAATCTTCTCAACCTGCAAAAGTTCATCCCAAATTTACAATTAGAAATGATAGAAAAATATATGCACTGTGAATACTGTTAGAATGAAAAATATTTGCACTGTGAATACTGTTAGATTGAAGTTAGCCTAAAAAGCACAGAATCTGACAGAGACACCGGATACAAGACAAACACAGACACGACACAGACTTGATGTATCTTAGTCACCATCTATTCATTAGACAGCGAGATTTATGTTATCATTAACGATAAATTAAGAACACATCAAGACATTTAACTTATCAATAGGGGGTGAGAAGTTTAAGTACAGAGTTACCTATCACGGGATGAATCTCATTATATATAATCATGAACTTGCAATTCTATTGGAATATGATATAAAGCTGAATACAATAACTACGAAAATAAAGTCAACAAGATGAATTAAACGAGAAGCCGAACCTTGGGACAAGTTTCTGTTCCCCAAGCCATAGCAGATATGGCCTACAATTGAGAAAAATGTCATGTTAATAGTTGTTTAATCAATAATACAATGATGATACAGATATATAAAAATCAATATGAAAAAAGGATGATATATTCAAATCACAAAACCAGATAAGGTTTTTAGTATGTTATCATGCATCAAACCTGTGCTCCTCCAGCTTTGAGTAGGTGAGTCACCCCAGCCTTCTTCGCACAATACAGTACCTCCTGCAGAAAAACATTAGTCAGACTCAGAAGAACAGATAGACCACATTGGTAGGGTCTTTACCATTTAAGACCCGGTACCTAATAGGTACCCCCAATGTGGAAAAAAATTTTGGGGGTCTCTTAAGACCCAGGGTCTAACTTAAGACCCCCAATCTTAAGTGGACCCCACACCACTTTTCAATAAAATAATCATTGTTTAAATTGTTTTTGTTGTTTTTCATTAATAAATAGTTATTTGTGGGACCCATTTAGACCTTTTGATAGAGGATCTCTATTGGAGTGGTTGAGTACCTATTAGGTACTATTATTAAAAAATAATTAAAAAGTGATGTGTCCATGTGGGACCCGTTTAAGACCTCAAATATGAGTGTCTCCATTGTGGATGCTCTAACCTAATTATAACTTTTACACAATATAGATAAATACCTTGCATGTTGTGCCATCCCGAGTGGGAGGATTTGCAAGAACAATAGTTTTACATCCGGCAATTTGTGCAGGCTAGTATAGAAAACGATTAACATTCAATTAAATTTGGAAAAGTAAAAGTTAGGAACGTTGAACAACAAAAGAGCTAATGAAATATCCATTCAACTTACAACTGCAAGCATCAAAGCCGTTGAAGGCAATACAGCAGTTCCCCCTGGAACATAAAGACCCACGGAATTAATACTTCTTGCAACTCTCTTGCATTGGACTCCCTGAATTTACGGAAAACTCAAGACTCACATAAATAATATATTATTGGGGAAGACTAAGAACCAAGAATGAACAAGCATGGAAGCATAATAATGAAATGACATGAAATTATTGACAAATACATACAAAAAGATGAGAATTCAAAAGATGTGGACTAATCAAAGACAGGGAAGCATATGATCATAACTTGACAAGGTAACCTACTGATTTGATCTTTTTAGCATGTGTTTGGTGTAGAGTTTACAACACCAAAAGCACGGCTGGCATGATTATCAAAGCAAAACTGCCGTGATTTTATTAAGCTAGCATTTGGAGCTTTTGCGCCAACGTGATAAATTGCCGTGGTTTTCCATAAAATGTGGTTTGACAAACGCAAAAGCAAACAGGCTATTAGTGTCTGTTTGGTTCTTGTGTCATAAATGTATTTTGTAAAATTGATTATGGCAAAAAGGGAGTTAAATGTTATTAGTGGTGTGATTTATGTTTAGCTACATTCATATAAAAGTGGGTTGAACAATAAATTTGAGGTTAAAATAAATTGTAGAGGCAAAAACTCCAAATTCTAGCTTCAAGATAGAATCAAATATGGAGGCAAAATCAATTCTACTCGAAAACATCCAAACATATCAAAACCAATTCTACTCTATGCCTTTGAAATCAATTTTATCTCATCAAAAAGTGGAACCAAACATATCCTTAGTATTATCTAATTATTCCTAGGTAGTGCTGCAGGCAAATACTTCTCAACATGTAGATTCAGAAAAGCACATCATAACACACGTCTAATAGAATAGCAATATAATGATATCTAGCCAACAAATATTTCAAACTTATACTTAATAATGCATAACAGTATGCTTAAATTAAATAATTAATTCTCAAATCAGTCTTAAACCATTAAGCTCCTGATTTATCAACCAAACCACAGACTAAAAAAGCAAGAACTAGCATTAACATACTTTCATGTTCTCAACACTTTTCTCAGGTGACTTCTGAGCAGCATGAAATGCATAAATATTGCTGTAAGCGACATCAAAAGCTTCCTTAATCGCTGGATCAAGCTGCAAAAGGCCAGAAACATAAGAAAACAGTAGCATCCACAGCATTATTATCCAATAACTAACATATATACATAGCAGAAATGTTATTTAAATAGGTGACGCAGTTCAGACATGGTTAATAGATATATCAGGTGTCACAAGCTATTAACCATCTACTGAACTATATATTAACCACAAATTTAAATGTCATTAGCCTTGATTTTCAAGTGTTCAAACCTAAAATTAGTGTTAATAAAATAACGCTGCTAGCAACTACGTCAATGTCCTAATTTGCGTTTAATTAAGTTGAACTGATGGTTAATGAGTTAAACAAACTTGATAATATTCACATTAAACACTTGTTGAACGGCGTTAACTGTTAAAAATTGTGAAATTTTGTTGCTCCAAATTGATGTTCAAATAACATTTCGCAGTAAATAAAAAATGATCATAATAAGGCTACAACAAAAGTAGGAGAATTTTTGAACAAAACATACCACAGGGTCAGGTAAGTCAGAAACGAGCTCAACAATATTCTCAAGATCAACTTTATCAAATTTTGAAGTATATCTACAAAAAAAAAAAACACAAACTTTAAATTTTAATCCACAATTTAAATATAAGAGAAAGATAAAATCAATAGTGTGAAAAATGAAAAGAAGTAGCTAAACTGTTTAACAGCAGCATCTCCATGAGCATGAACATCATCAACAATGGGGTTGACCTGAAAAAGCAAAAAGGTATGATTTTGAGAGTGAAAAATAAAAACCCATTAGAGGAAGAGTATGAAAAGGGGAGAGAAAGGTTACAATGTCGAAAACAGAAGAGAAATCGATGCGTGGACGAGATTTGAGGGAGAGAAGTTCGGTTTGAGTGAGGTTGGATAAATGGTAGGTTTTGATTGGATTTGCCATGGAAATGGAACAGCGTGTTCGGTAATTGATGGTATTGGTAACAGAGAAAGAGGTTCTGTGGTGGTTTTGGTAACACTTCCAGTTAATGTTACAAGTCGTAAGCGCAGACTTCATCCTCTTCCTTCTCTTTCTCTTTCTCTATGTCTCTTCTTCCTCTCTTCTTCACCACTATTCAATTTTTTATTTTTAATTACTATTTTACCCTTGTCTGAATAATTTTTCAATTTTTGGTGAGTTATTAAAAAAGAAGTTTAATATATAATATTAGCAGTTTTTTATTTACCCCTCTAAAAAGATTTGTTTAGATTTCAACTTTGTAATTTAAATTTTTTTTGTTTTAGACTTTTATGATATCAAATTTTAAAATTTAAGATATTTTTGCCCGCTGTAATGGACTTTTATAGCAAGAAAAAACTTGTTTGATACTTTTAAAGTAAAATGTTATTTAACGGCGAATAAGGTCATGCTATTATGTTATATTAATTTTATTTTCTTTATGAATGTCACAATCACAATATACATTATAGTGAAATAATGTAATTAACTACTACATATTTTTTAAATATTCTTTTTGGAAAGAGATTTTTTTTAAATATTTACCTAATGTGAAATGTCACTTTATCAAATAGGTTGACAAAATTTCATACTTTCCTCCACATTCTATTTGAAAGGTCTTTTCAAAAGTTAGGAAAAATATATTTCCTAGTACACACACATGTTACTTGCTGGTTTAAAGGAGCAATGGATCATCATAATGGTAATATTACTAATGTAACTATTCACATTGAAGTTCCACTCACAAAAAACACTATTAGTATATAGCACAAGGAATCAAAAATGTGGATTTACAAAGGTTTACAAACATATACATACAAGTAATGAAGCTATTCAAATCTGTGTGTAGCAAAAATCTCCACTCTCAGTTTCAATATGAAACTATTTTACAGTACAGAGGGAATCATGAATACAATGAGTATGAATTAAAGAATAAGCTAAACTACTAATCAAACAAAATGCCTTCATTGAAACTTGAAAGCTAACCATGATGTTCCTGTAATCTAAAAAAGCAAATAAAACCTTAATAACCTAGTAGAGTTAAGGACATTTGGTCACATCCAGAGGCAAATAAATCTTATGCAAAGGTTGGTTTAAGGTTTCAGGATGAGGAGGTAATATCCTGAAAAACCTGCAACCTGGCTCTCCTTGTTCGCTTCTCCTCTCCAGAGAATACATCCCTTTCATTTGTCATTTCCGCATTGGTAAACAACGAACGCCTTACAGTTGGATTCCTCAACCAAGTATCATTCACAGGTGCAGCATTATAGCCATCTTTCAAGTTCATAAATTCAAGATTCTGGTTTAAACTTTCAGTTTCGTAATGTGACCGACGAGAAGGAGGTTGATAGACTATGTTTGAGTTTTCATTTTCATTTTGAAACACTTGAGCATCAAAATTTGTATAACCTTTATAGAATAACTCATACTCTTCAGATTGTTGTTCTTCTTCTACCATATCCGCCCAACTCTTCTTCGCCAGTTTTTTGTCTGCAAATTCATGAAGATTGTTAATCAAGTTACTGTCAAAAGAAATTGTAACACTAACAGTAGTATTTAATATGGAGATTTTACACTACCTTGATTTTGGTCTTTTGTATCAACAGAAGCTGCAAATTCATTGGTTACTGTGAATTTGTTGTTGTTGTCATTCTTTGTGAATTTCATAGCTGCTTCTGTGTTCAAAGGATATATCGAACCAGAACTGAAAACTGTTGTTTTGTTTCCTTGCTTTACTGTTGTTGTAGGTCCATATTTTACTATTGCAGCATCACCTTCCGGTGTCCTTGTTCTCCAATTTGTGGCGGTGCGAGGAGAAAACCCATTCTGTGTTGAGTTTGGCTTAATAATGTAAGGAGCCTTCTCATTAGGATAACTCACAAACGAAGGTTTAGAATCTGAATGACTGTTGAAACCCCATGAAGGTCTTTTTGGTTTTGTGTAAGGAGGAACCTTCGGATCGGATTTTGCAGGATCAAGAGACTCATATAATCTTCTCCTAGCATGAGAATGATGAGAGTCTTTGGCATCAGATGTCAAAGACCGATTATTTTCTGTCCTACTTTTAACCGTACCAGTGGTCTTTCCATTTGAGCTCTCCAAATTCGGTGTGGAGTATGGCGATGACATATTCCTCCCTGAAAATCTCTCAGTTTCATTAAATTTATTATCACCTTTATCTTTGACCGAATCCACTGATGGTGCTGTTGACTCCATCTCTTGCAGCATTTGTGTAGCGCGTTCATAAGACTTGACGAAAGAATCGTCCATCTTTCTGTTTTTTGTCGCCGCTGTTACTGCCTGAAGTAGAAATCTTGCTTCTGTAACCTTGTTCATCTGCATCAAACATATTGCCAAATTGCACTGTTTGTTCCTATCAACCTCAAAGGACAGTGCTTTTCTGCATAAACAAAACAAATAAGAAATTATTACTTTTCTCTTTATAGGAACAAAAACAATATCAGAAATGCATCTTGATTCCATTTAAAGAGCCCACCTATAATGTTCTTCAGCAGTTTTATAGTCGCCTTTTTGCAAGTAAGCCCAGGCCAAGTTCCCGAGTATCCTTGATATCTCTTGTTCAGCACTGATTTGAATTTTCTTCCCTTGAGATCTTGCATGTTTTGTTGTCCTTCCAACATATGTCATACCATCTTCAATTTGCTTCAACTTTTGATGAAGCATGCCTATCTCTTCATCAACCCTTCCTGACCTCTATAACAATAAGAATATACATGTATAAGCCATTAATGTTAAACACCTGGTTTTGTAACCTTCAACAATCAAATACTAAAAACATTGTTATATGAAAAGTCCTACAATACAAGATTGAGAGTTACAAACATCATAGCCTTATATGTTCATCTTGATTTCTAACATACTTGTCTGAATTCTAGGTGTTGCAAAGTGTTTTCCAAACTCATCCTAAATGTTACAAATTAACAAGGTCTTGATTCTCCAAATTTTCTCCTTTTTTTAAGTCTATTCAAATGCTAATCAAAATACAAACAGCCAAGATTCTTGCATGAGATGTTAATTTGACCAGCTTATCATTCAAATGCATGTAGAGAAAATTAGCAAACTATGACAAGAAAAAGCAAGAAACAATCAACCCTTATACCTTATAGAGTTCAACCAAGATGTTGTCAAGAGATTCCTGAGAATCAGAAGGGCAGAGATGACGGAAAGACTTGATCGCTTCGATTGCCTCATCAGACCGGTTCAGTTGCTTCATAACTAAAGCCATATCCTTCAAGGCACTCTCAACGCGATCGCCAGCATTAATAGCAGCCCAGAAAAGGGAAATTGCTTTACCTGGATCTTTATCCACTAACTGTAAAGAATTCAGATTCACAATCATTGAACAGAAAACCAAGAAAGAAAATTAACTGATAAAAATCACTTCAAAAAAACTTAGCAATTCAAATTCTCATGATTTCAATTCCACACAAATTATCACACACATTCAAACTACAAAAAGACTACAAGAATTTCATATTTCAAAGTTCAACCAACTGATATTGAAGTATTCAGATAAACATTCATAGCAGATAGCACCCAAAAAAAAAAAAAAAACTATGAAAGAAAATAATCTGATAAAAATCACTTCAAAACTGAGAATTCTATTCTAAAGGCATAGAAATAAGCACATATTCTACCCCTCAAACTCCATCAAAACGATAACAAAAACCCATCAAAGAAAGAAAAAAAATTACAAAGAAAAATAAGAACTTTCTTGCATCAAAAGAAACATCAATACAAGACCAAGAATTCAAGGAAACCAACCAAAAACATCACAACCCAGAATACAAAAACAATAAAAATAGAAACTTTATTTACCTGAACCTGTTTGGCTTTAACATAAGGAGAATCCCCAGAAGGAACCTTATGAATAACATGAAAAAGATCATCTTTACTCACAGAAGCTGCTGGTGATTTCTTTCTCTCAGAAAATGGCACAGTAGGAGAACGTACAGGTCTTGATTTCCACGAGGACGACGATGATGGCGGAGTCATGTAGCACCTTGCCGGAGAGTTTCTTTCAAACGTCATTCTGATCAGAAAGTTTCAACAAAGACGTTGAGACTATAAAAAGATTGAATTCTTCAAAGGGTACCCTCACTTTTTGTTGTTCTTGGTTTGAGAAATGGTTGAAGGGTTTGAAAGGAAAGGAGAGAAAGAGATGAAATTTATGAAGAGAGGAAAAGATAGTAACAGTAGCAATGAGTGGAAAAAACGTTTGAGAAAAATTGTAAAAGAAACTTAGCCGTTTTATAATTTTACTAGCCGTTGGGGTTTTGCATCGTTTCTGTTTGGGTTTCAACTATAGGCCCGTTGGGGTTTCACGATGATGCCTCACTTTCACACCCTCCACTGTGGATTGCATGTATGTATTAATTGTTAATTTCAAAAATGAGACTTTCGGATTATATAATTTCGAAAGGTTTTTTTCCTTCCCATTTTTGGTTCTAAAAATGAGATTTTACTAATTTATATTATAAAATATGGAAAAAAATACTTAAATTCAAAATTAGGAAGATAATGTTCTACGGAGTGCTTGTCATTCTGCACGATTCCACGAGCAAGCGGCCCACTAAATCGTGCTTATAATTTAAGAACAAATCGTGCTTAGGAGTGCTTGACACCCCTAACCATATCACTTCTAGACTTGAAGCACATGCTAAACTTAACATACTTGCTCTGATATCAAATATAATAATTAGACAATATTAAACTGAAATCGTACTCAATAAAAGTATTTAACAACAAACATAAGTTGAAATACAAAGTTTTGAAAATTGAATTAGGGTTTTAAATACAATTATGACACATTTTACAAAGAATGAAAATCTTAAACTATAACTAAGAACTTTAGACCCTAGTTACTTATGATCATGCATTTGATTGACTCCAAAACAGGTTTTACCTGAAAAATAAACAACAGAGTGAGATGAAATACTATGATCTCAATGAGTTTCCATATTGAGGAAAAGCGTATTATGTCACCACGAAATCATTTTTCAAGATATAATATACAATACAGTGTTTTTACTTTATTATGAAACTTTCCATGATAATTCACAAGAAACTTACTCCATATCAAACATACAATCTTTTACCTAACTAACTAATGTGAGCATAATATCTTTGCGTCTGTCTAAACACTTTGGTGTGGAGATTCTCTTTGTGCATGTTGAAGCACTTGAGTGTGGGTCACCAAACGTGATCCGTTCTGCAAATGTACGCTATAAAAGCTTTGCAAGTGGCGCTCCACTATCTACCTACAATGTAACTGACACCTAAGACTTTCCTCTATGCTCAGATGATAGATCCTAACATGTTTGATAGTTGTTGAGTATAACTGATTCTACCTCCAAAATTGATTCTACCGAAAGTTAGGATTTGTAGTTTTTGATTATAGAATTGTTTTCACACACAAAGTTATAGTTCAACTCACTTTTACATGAATGTATTAAAACACAAATCACTTTTAATCGAAATTGGTTTTAACAAAATCAGTTCTACAATCAATCATATCAAAATAAATTTTCACCACCACAAAATCAAAAACACTAGTAAACGTCAAACAATGAATAAGTACTTTTTTTTAAGAGAGAAAATAAATAATTTTATTAGAATAATCCGAAATAAAAAAAAAAAAACTTGGATCGGTTGATCTTTCAAACAAAAAAAACATAGAATTAATTTACAAAAGGTGTTTTCTCAAAATATTTCTTTTTAGACCCATCAATATCTTTTAGACCTCCTAAAATCATGTTTTTATCCCTAATACATACCTCCAATCCATACATCCCAAAGATGGTTTTGCTCGAAAATTATCTCCAAGTTGGTGGTTAAAAGAAATCAGGAAGTCATCAAATCAGAAAGAGCACATTATCTTCAATAAGAAATCAGTATCATTTGTTTGAATAAACCCTACGTGATGTATCTATCGAAGATATATGTTAAGGTAAAAACAAAATTTTGGACGATCTAAAAGATATTGAAGGGACCTGATAAAAAAATCCTCTAAATAGTAGTAAAATAGGCGTTGGGAGAATCGAGAGGTTTTGGACCTAGGAGTAAGGAATCCTGGTGGTGGAATGACAGTGTTCAAATTAAAGTTTGAATCAAAGGGACATGTGTTAAAGATTGGTTTAGGTGTAAAAATAGTGAAACATGGGATAAATATAAGATAGCTAAGAAAGAGACCAAAAAGGCAGTGAGCGAAGCAAGAACTCAAGTTTTTGACGGATTATACCAATCCTTATGTAACAAAGAAGGAGAAAAATCTATACATAAGCTTGCTAATGGATGAGAAAGAAAGACAAGAGAACTGGATCAAGTGAAGTGTATTAAAGATGAAAAGGGCAGAGTTTTGGTTCAAGAAAGAAATACAAAGGATATATGGAAGAAATATTTCCACAATTTATTTAATGAAGGATATGAGATTTTACCAGAATGTAACATGCTAGACATTAGAGAAGAGGGTCGAAACTATAACTACTATTGTCAGATTCTAGAACACGGGGTAAAAGAAACATTGAAAGGATGAGTAATGACAATGCAATTGGGCTAGACAAGATATCTATTGAAGTGTGGAAAAGTCTTGGAGATAAAGGAATAGTGTGGCTCACCAATCTTTCTAACTAGATTATGAGGACAAATAAAATGTTCGATGAGTGGAGAAGAAACACTTTAATTTCGATCTATAAGAACAAAGGTGTATACAAAATTGCACGAATTATAGGAGAATTAAACTAACTAGACTCTAACCCGTACTATGTACGGGTTTCGTAGAGTTTCATATATAAGTATCAAAGTGGCTACATTATTAATTTTAGAGTTACATTCAAAGTCATAGAAACAATCAAACTATGTGATGATTGAGAGGGTGCAAAATCTCAAAAAAGCAAATTAGAAACATTAGTTTGCATCAACAAAAATGAATATGGAATCAAAGTCATAAATTAAATTATGTGAAAGTAATCAAACATGGAAATAAACAATAAAAATGAGTGTTAGTGGCTTAGAAAAAAAAGGCATTTAGGATTTCATATCTATTTTAGAAGCAACAATATTCCAATAAAAATGATGGTGGTCTAGTGGTAAATGCTCAAAGATGTTGTTAAAGACGTGGCTTCTCTTGCAAGAGTATGAGCAACCACGTTGGCTTGTCGCCTAACAAACTCCACCCTAGAGTTAGAAAATAAATTGCGAAACAAAGAACGACAGGTTGTAATAATAGAACCAAATTCAGAAAGGTCGTCCCGTGTAGCAAGGAAGGCATCAACTGTGACTTTTGAGTCTGTTTCGAAGTCCACATTATCAAATTGCATATCGCTCATCCATTGCAAAGCAGAATGTAGCCCTAAAGCTTCTCCAACATCCACCGAAACAACACAAGGATGAGTAACAGACTTAGCCAGAACAAAACTACCTTCCGAATCACGAACACAAATGCCAATACCTGTGCGATTATGCGGAGAAGAGAAAGCCGCATCGATATTACACTTGTATCTACCTGAAGTAGGGGGCTGCCACCCAAGACTGTTATGCTGCAATGAGGAGGAGGCCCCCATGTTCGCACCAAAGCCTGCGGAGAGGACGAAAGAGATGCAAGGGCAGCCGGAACATTCGCCAACTGCCAATCTGTAACCATATTCCTAGCACGCTCTACAACCACAACACTCGTTTCATGCACATCGTCCCAGACGCGAAGATTGCGGTGTTTCCATAAACTCCACATAACAGTTGACAGACGTTGGCCTAACTCAGCAGACAAATTCTCCAGAAGAGAGAAAATAGCTTCGGTAACCGAAACAGTATGGCTAAGCGCATGTTGCACCGAGCTCCAAAGGCCGGTCCTGTTCCACACCTGAATAGCAAAAGGACAGTCGAAAAAAACATGCAAAAGATCCTCATGAGAAGAGTCGCAACTAGCACAGTTAGTGGGACAAACTACACCTTTAGCTAACAGACGGACACGGGTCGGAAGACAGCCTCGACACATACGCCAAATTAAATTCTTAACCTTCGGAGGAACTTTAAGTTTCCAAATACCAGACCAATACCCCGGACGCCATAAAAAGGAAGAATCAATTAAATCTGTTACGCACAACCTGTAAGCACTACGGACAGAGTAGCGTCCGTGCCTTTCTGCTTTCCAAGTAATTCTATCTGCCTCAACCTGAGATATAAGTGGCGTACGAATTATTTTATCTGCAACATCCACACTAAATACCTGTCTAATCACCTGCTCATTCCAGCTTTTGTCATGTAAATTCATCAAGCTATTAATAGTAAAATTATGAACAAAGTGAGCACCTGGAATATCACTACTAATAAACTCCCCATTTAACAACCAAGGTTCATTGAGAAGAGGGATGGTAGCGCCTGAGCCTATGCTCCAACGTGCTCCCCCATGCACTATAAACCTAGCGCGCATGATGCTGCGCCAACCATAGCTCGGATTATGTCCTAAGGTAGCCGTAAGATATGAACCAGATGGGAAATATCGAGCCTTAAATATTCGAGCAACAAGAGAATCCGGTTCGGTAATGAATTTCCATCCCTGTTTCCCTAGCATAGCTAAATTAAAAGCGGAGAGATCTTTGAAACCCATACCTCCATGAATTTTTGGTGCCGACAGTTTCTCCCAGTTCATCCAATGTATCCCTCGTTGCGTCGTTTTACCATGTCCCCACCAAAAGGAATTCATCATCTTTTCTATGGAATCAATCAAAGAACTAGGTAATTGAAAAAGACTCATCACGTAAGTGGGAATAGACTGCAAAACAGATTTAATCATGACCTCACGTCCTGCTTTCGAAAGACACTTACCACTCCAAGAATTAATTTTCTACCACACACGCCGATGACGATTCTATATTAGAATAAGTTATTATAATATCATCTTTCCAAAAAAAAAATGTTAAAGTATGAATATTTTTTGTAATTTTGAATGTAAAATTTGACATATGAGACATGAAGTCAGAAAAAAAAAGTTTTTTTTTTGTCTGAGTCAGAAAAAGAAAAGATGTTATTTCATTATTATAACAAAGTTATTGATCGAGCATAGTAATTATCTTTTAGAAAAGTTAATTATGAATGTTTTTATCTAAATTAAAAATAACCTAGGACACAGGTTATTTGCTGGTTTAAATAACAATACCAGTATAGCAGCATTTTTTTTCCTTTGATTGTAAAAGGAGTAATGAATAATAATGTAAATATTATATTACAAATGAAACTATTCTATGAGTTAGTATAGTAATGAAGTAATCATAAATGTATATTTACAAAGGTTGTTTACAACCTAACTCTCCTTGTTAACTTCTCCTCTCCAAAGAAAAAATCCCTTTCATTTGTCAATTCCACGTTGGTATGGAGGAACCTTCTTCGGATCGGATTGGATCAAGAGACTCATATAATATTCTCCTTGCATATGTCAAAGACCAATTATTTTCTGTCCTACTTTTAACTGCATCAGTGTTCTTTCCAGCAGAGTTCTCCAAATTCTGTGTGGAGTATTGTGATGATATATTCCTCCCTGAAAATCTCTTGAGTTTCATTAAATTCATTATCGCCTTTTCCTGTTGACTCCATCTCTTGCAGCATTTGTGTAGCGCGTTCATAAGACTTGACGAAAGAATCGTCCATCTTTCTGTTTTTTGTCACCGTGGTTACTGCCTGAAGTAGAATTCTTGCTTCTGTAATCTTTTTCATTTGCATCAAACATATTGCCAAATTGCACTGTTTGTTCCTATCAACCTCAAAGGACAGTGCTTTTCTGCATAAATAAAAAAATAAGGAATTATATTACTTTTTTCTTTATAGGAACAAAAACAAAAATCAGAAATGCATTCGGAATTACCTATAATGTTCTTCAGCAGTTTTATAGTCGCCTTTTTGCAAGTAAGCCCAAGCCATGTTCCCGAGTATCCTTGATATCTCTTGTTCAGCACTGATTTGAATTTTCTTCCCTTGAGATCTTGCATGTTTTGTTGTCCTTCCAACATATGTCATACCATCTTCAATTTGCTTCAACGTTTGATGAAGCATGCCTATCTCTTCATCAACCCTTCCTGACCTCTACAACAATAAGAATATACATGTATAAGCCATTAATGTTAAACACCTGGTTTTGTAACCTTCAACAATCAAATACTAAAAACATTGTTATATGAAAAGTCCTACAGTACAAGATTGAGAGTTACAAACATCATAGCCTTATATGTTCATCTTGATTTCTAACATACTTGTCTGAATTCTAGGTGTTGCAAAGTGTTTTTCAAACTCATCCTAAATGTTACAAATTAACAAGGTCTTGATTCTCCAAATTTCCTCCTTTTTTTAAGTCTATTCAAATGCTAATCAAAATACAAACAGCTAAGGTTCTTGCATGAGATGTTAATTTGACCAGCTTATCATTCAAATGCATGTAGAGAAAATTAACAAACTATGACAAGAAAAAGCAAGAAACAAACAACCCTTATACCTTATAGAGTTCAACCAAGATGTTGTCAAGAGATTCCTGAGAATGAGAAGGGCAGAGGTGACGGAAAGACATGATCGCTTCGATTGCCTCGTCAGACCGGTTCAATTACTTCATAACTAAAGCCATATCCTTCAAGGCACTCTCGACACGATCTCCAGCATTAATGGATCTCCAGAAAAGGGAAATTGCTTTACCTAGATCTTTATCTATCAACTGTATAATTAAAGAATTCAGATTCACATTCATTGAACAAAAAACCAAGAAACAAAATTAACCCTCCTTCTCTTACCATCTCATGAATTCAGATTCACAATCATTGCATACAACAAAAAAACTGAAACTGAAAGAAAATAATCTGATAAATATCACTTTCTTGCCTTACAAGAATTCAAGGAAACCAACCAAGAACAAACATAACCCAAAAGAAAAAGAAAAACAATCAAAGTAGAAACCTTATGAAATGAAAAAACTCCATTTACCTGAACCTGTTTGGCCTTAACATAAGGAGAATCCCCAGAAGGAACCTTATGAATAACATGAAAAAGATCATCTTTATTCATTGAAGCTGCTGGTGATTTCTTTCTCTCTGAAAAAGGCACAGTAGGAGAACGTATAGGTCTTGATTTCCACGACCACGGCGGCATCATGTAGCACAATGCCGGAGAGTTTCTTTCAAACGTCATTCTGATCAGAAAGTTTCAACAAAAATGTTGAGACCATAAAAAGGTTGAATTCTTCAAAGGGTACTCTCACTTTGAGAAATGGTTGAAGGGTTTGAAAGGAAAAGAGAGAAAGAGAGGAAATTTATGAAGAGGAAAAGCAGAAGATTTAGTAACAGTAGCAATGAGTGTTGCAATTGCAATGATAGAAAAAACTTTAGAGAAAAAATGTAAAAGAAACTAGCCGTTTAATAAGACTATTATTTTTCCGAACCAATGTCTTTCTCACGCGTACTATTTGTTTTTTCTTCAAAACACCATTTGTTCGAATTCTATATCCGAAAGGTATTTCGGTTTCCAAAATCCGTATGCCGCCTATATATATATAACTCACAATCATAAATCTTACTTATTTTAACAGTTTCCTTAAAACTTACTCTCCCACAACCCCAAAATCTGAAACTCCCTCGTTGGATGATTCTTGAAGGTTTTTTTGCTCAAAACTATCACATATCAAGCCTCTTCAAACATAAAACACAAGGTAAAGTCTCATTCCCTCCATGTATCACTGTTGGGTTGATTTTTTTTTTTCATTTACTGAACCTGTTCGGATTTTACAGGTCAAATCAGGTTGTTCACTGTTCGGATTTTAAAATATGAAGTGTAGTTTGCGTTGTTTTTGTTAATTATATGTATCTATGATTTGCATGTGTAAGATATGAAGCACATTTGAAACGAAAGACCTATCATGCACTGATGGATCTTGAGTTTTTTTCTTGGGGTGCCAAAATTTATGAAATATATATTTAGCTGTTTCAAACTATAGTTGAAATTATTAATTGGTCTAATTGTCAGTTTTTGCTTGAATCCAGTGTAGGGATGCGTTTTTTTTTTTTTGGTTTACATAGGGGTGCGGGTTTGATTCCCCTCAAAAACCTTTTTTTTTTTTTTTAATAAAATTATAAATATAATAAAATAGAAATATAAAAAGGAGATAAATTAGGACTCAAACACGCAACTTCTAGAAGAAAATCATATTGCTTATCCAATGTGACAAGGGAAATTTGTTTAACTATTATGCTCGATATCGTATATATAGAAAAACGGGGGATGCCCTGGATCCCATGGGTCAAACATTTTCAACAATCAAACATAAGGTAAGGTCGCATTTCTTGGATCTTTTGTTGCTTAATTTGTTTATTTTTTTTCTTTTTTTGTGCTAAACTAGTTCGAATTATACCCCATTTGAATGTTTTTTTTACAATATCCATTTAAATTTGTTGTTAATTTAAAATCTGTCCATCTTAAATTTGTATTAACAACATGAAAAGTATTAACAATAGACTCTTTTATCATATAATTTAATTCTCTTTTAACAAATAATAACGAGTATCTATATTTTGATATCAGACATATCTTAAATATAATTAAAGAAACATTTCTAAATCATCATACAAAATTTTCATTATTGTTTAATAATGTCTAATCTCCATAAAAAATCTCTTAAATACATATATAAATTCTCCTAGTCCAACATAATTTTTTCCAAAACCCATTATATTCGTCCAATCTCTATTATTTTATTTTAAGGATTTCAAATCCTTAAAACCATTTGATTTGAACGTTGGTGAAAATTTATTATCCATCAATCAATCAATGTATGTAATTTGAACAGCTATAAGCTGACCAAATTATTAAAACCTTTTTCCAATTCAACATATGTGAAAAATAAAGTAGTGACATACACATTGTGATGAAGTAATACACAAAATTAGTAGTGTATGATCACATCACAGAGGAATCCAATTCGAAATTCAATTCACGATTCCTCAAAACACAACATAACACAACGTGTGTGGTCCCAATAACACTCAATAAATAGTAACAACATAGTGTGTGTGTAAAGTGTATGCATTTGTTTCTTTGTTCTTAAATGGTGTCTTTTGAAAACAACTTCAAACGGTTCTTTCTTTTGCCTTTCCTCTTCCTCTAAGGAACCCTCTTTCTCTTTTCCTATAAAGATACACTCTTTTGTTCATTAGGGTTTTTCTTATTCATCCGTATCTGGGTGTTGGTGGTGGTTACCACCCATTTCATTGCTTTCAAAAGGTAAAGGTAGCATCTTTTTCACTTTTTCTCATGACCCTTTTCTTTAATCTGTCATTTGATTTATGGGTTTCTCTCATTTCTTCCTTTAGAACAAGAGAGAGAGATTTGTAAATTTTTGCTTATATTTAAGATCAGAGTGACTATTGCACTGACATTTCAAATTGTGTGTCGGTGTTTGTGTTTGACTGGTGTTGGTGTCTGAGTTACATTTGCTCACTTCTATTTTCTTAAATTATTACCGGTGTTTACAAGTTAGTGTTGTGTTTGATGTACGTGTTACTGTCATTGATTCATCTTTAGAGTAGTGTATTTTGATTTTTGATGATTTTTTATTTGATATATGTAGCAGGTTCATCAAAGACTATGGAGGAAGCTCTGATGGAAATGGATGACTACGATGAGCAGCAGATCAGGCCTAATGCACTTCCATTTGCGAGAAGGTTAGTTTTTTTAAAAGCACAACCCTTTTCATGGTAATGTTGATTGCTTGAAGCATTTCAGTTGAAATGGATGACTATGGTGTTTTGCGTTGTTGAGTTTTTGCTTTTGTTTTTTGTGTGTGTATAGCTATCAGCTTGAAGCATTGGAAAAAGCGATCCGTGAAAATACCATAGTGTACTTGGAGACTGGTTCTGGAAAGACTTTGATAGCCATCATGCTTCTTCGAAGCTACGCTTATCACCTCCGAAAGCCTTCTCCTTACATTGCTGTGTTTTTGGTTCCCAAAGTTGTTTTGGTTTCTCAAGTATGCTGCTGCTACTTTGATCTCTTTTATAATAACTTGGCATATTTGAGATATATTGTCTGATGAATGAATTGTTTCTTTGTAATGATCAAGGATTCACTGTGCTTGTTTGGTTTGTTCACTTTTGTATTGTAGCAAGCTGAAGCTTTGAGAAATCACACTGATTTGAAAATTGGAATGTATTGGGGAGATATGGGTGTTGACTACTGGGATGGAGATGTATGGAAAGGAGAAATGGAGAAACATGAGGTGAGGGGTCTCTGCATTTCTATTGAGACTAATGGATGTCCTTCTTATTTTATACTATAATATTAATCTGGTTTGTAGAACCATAATCTATTTGTTTGTCGGAACTCATGTTTATCTCATATAAAATAAAATAAAATACGAAATATTCTTCTAAACTTTATTTGTTTGTACCATGCAAATTCCAATAGAGAAAGAAATAGACAATTTTCTTTATTAACCTTGTTTAAGTCCACATCGTCTTGTATTAAACAAACGCATACCTAATGAACCAACCAATATTGCTCCTTTTGGAATTCATTCCTTTAATGCTGTCTTGTATTCTGTTTTTCAAAGATTTGATTTGATTGACTTGAATATACATGTCATCATTGTTACTATAGTTTTAGTAAGATGCGTCTGAATTTTATCTTTCGATGCTCTTTAGATAAGTGTAATTACTGTTGGTAATGCTTTTGAATGTTACAGGTGCTTGTGATGACTCCTGCTATACTGCTTTCTTGCTTGAGGCACAGCTTTATCAAACTGTCAATGATAAAGGTTTTAATTATGGATGAATGCCACCATGCTGCGGGTAGACACCCATATGCTTGTATAATGACTGTAAGTCTTGTACTCTTTAGACACCTATAATAACATAGCAGAATTCAAACAAATTGATATTGTTTGTCGAAATACTATTTAGTACAAATTGTTGCCAAATTGTTTGAAGTGGTAGTTAGTTTTGTCTGATTATGTGCAGGAGTTTTATCATCATCAATTGAGATCTGGTATCACTGAGCTTCCTCGGATTTTTGGGATGACTGCATCCCCAATTAAGTCGAAAGGTATACAAGCCTAGAGAAAATTTCTATTAATTTCTTGTTTTTCCCTGCTTATTTATCATTGCCAGTTATTCTCTCATGTTCAATCTCCTTTTTCTTCACTTTTATTTTTTAACACAGCTGCGAATTCTGAATCGACCTTGTCCAAATCTATTCGGGAACTAATGACTCTAATGCATTCAAAGGTTGTTTTTATTTTCTTCCTGTCCATGAACGATTTTTTCTTACTCTTTATATGCATTTATTGTGTTCAGTGGCAATACTTTATCCTCTTATCTTTGTGAATATAACCATAAGAAAATACATTACAGAGCCTATGATAGGGCCTACTGTTATGCATGGATGCTCAAGTGAAAGGTTTTCTTATGTAAAGATGTAACCAAAAGATAATGAATGATATATTATCTTAGTTGTTATTTTGTTTGCCTTTTTTTAGTTATTTCTAGTAGTTACTTCCTTAGTTTATCCTGTAAAAATATGTAAAACTCTGCAAATATGTGTCTATAATGAGACCACACACCTTGTATTTATAATGGTTTTGCAATAAAGTGCATTGAATGCTTTAATGAGTAAGCACTAGCCTAGGAAGTTGTCTAATGTATATTCTAGGAGTAATAACAACAAATCTAGGAAGTTGTACAATTAAAGTAATTTCTTAAGATTCTTAATTTTAACAATTCCTTTGTGAGTATTACTCTTTTGTTTTGAAGCACAACTCGATATTAGTGTTGGTCTTGCCATGTTTTATTTCTCTAATATTTTTGTTTTTGAATTGAAGGTTTATACCTGTGTATGTGATGCTGTCATCTCACAGTTCATACCAACATCTACCCCAAAATTCCGGTTTTACAGGGACAATGGGATTTCATATACGCTATTCGAAGAATTAGCCAAAAGGCTTAACGAGTTAAAACAACAGGTGTGTACATTTAAGCAAATCGTTAATGTTCAGATATATAGTTCAAATTAAACAAAAATTTCTCTTCATGTTATGTCACTGACTCCAAATTCTAGTTGTGCATATTTTTGTCCAATCTTAATTGATTGTTTCCTTGAAATGGGTGTATTCTGTTTTTCAGCACGAGCGTTGCATCACAAGTTCAGATTTAACTAAATCAGCTGTCCAATCTGCTCACAAAAAAATAGCAAGGATTTTTGATGCCTCAATTTTTTGCTTAGAAGAGCTTGGTATTTGGTTGGCTTTGAAGGTTCTTGCTCTTCTGCTACAGTGACTTTATGTGTGACTCTATTTATGTTCATGTCTGCTTAATTGATATCAACTGTTTTTTGTGATAGGCTGCGGAGTCCTTATCTTCCATTGAAATTGAAACATTCTTATGGGGTATCTCTGGGGATCAGATTGTTAAAAAATTTAGTTCAGCTACTATGATGACACTGCAAAGTTGCATACCATCTGGTAATAATTCTACAAGCAT
The DNA here is from genome assembly GCF_003473485.1 of Medicago truncatula. Classification (NCBI taxonomy): domain Eukaryota; kingdom Viridiplantae; phylum Streptophyta; class Magnoliopsida; order Fabales; family Fabaceae; genus Medicago; species Medicago truncatula. The sequence goes on along the minus strand of NC_053043.1, from coordinate 11,570,768 downwards.
TTAGAAAATACATGAAATTTTACTTAAATCTTTTGTTTGCATTCTTTTATAAATTTTTAAAAATGTTCTTACTCAGATCCTCGGTGGACTATTGCTGACAATATGAATTCCAATTTGGAAATGGGGCTATTGACCTCCAAAGTATGCTGTCTTATTGAATGTCTACTTGAGTACAGGGGTTTAACTGAAATGAGATGCATAGTTTTTGTGGAAAGGGTCATTGCAGCTATTGTCCTTGAGGTTCTATTGAACGCTTTGCTTCCAAAATACAATAGCTGGAGGGCTAAATTCATTGCAGGAACCGGTAGTAAACTGCAAAACCAAACTAGAAAAATTCAAAATGAGATTGTGGAAGAATTTCGTAAGGGATTGGTATGCTGCTTTCTTAGATAATCCCTCTGTATTGTAATAAAGCAAAGACAATTATTACTTATTACGGAAATTTTTTAATCTGTAGGTCAACATCATTGTTGCAACATCAATTCTTGAAGAGGGTTTAGATGTCCAAAGTTGCAATCTGGTTATTAGATTTGACCCATCTCCCACGGTGTGCAGTTTCGTGCAGTCCCGAGGCCGTGCCAGAATGCGAAATTCAGATTACATCTTGATGGTAAAAAGGTAATTATTGTGTTATTCTCCTTAGTATTGTGATTTCTAAATGTTTTGAAGTAAATTCTCCAGAAGACATCTTAATTTTGTTCCAAAATTACAGTGGCGATGCAGTTACACGTTCTCGATTAGAGAAATACCTTGATGGTGGGCAAATGATGAGGAAGGAGTCCTTGCGTTATTCTTCCCTTCCATGTGAGAGTCTTGAAAGTGATCGATTTAACGAGCAAGCTTACCGAGTTGCAAGCACTGAAGCTGTTGTTAATCTTAGTTCCGGCATTACTTTGATATACTTATACTGCTCACGTCTCCCATCGGATGGGTTAGTTCCTCTATTGCTGCCCTTATTCCATATTCTTTTTTCTTTGTTTAATAATGAACCTTAAAATATGCTTCTTTTGCATTAATCCAGTCCTGTTAAAAAAATTTATCTCGTTTTTCATCATTCACCTCAATTGGTTTAAACTCTTAGGTACTTTAAACCGACTCCGATGTGGGACAAACATAAAGGAATATTGTATCTTCCTAAGAGTTGTCCCATACATGCTATTCATGTACAAGGTGACAATAAATTCTTAAAGAATATTGCATGCCTTGAAGCATGCAAACAACTACATAAGATTGGAGCGTTGACAGATAATCTCGTTCCTTCTATTGTTGTTGAAGAAGCAGAGGTGGAGGAATTCGGTAACTTTTTGTGCCTTCTATTCATTTTGATTTTATTATTGCCTTTCATTTTTCACACTACTTGAATGTAGAATTCTATTTAACCATATAAAATTCTCTGAATGGCATTGACATCAAACAAAATCTTACAGGGAATGAACCATATTCCGAAGAACAACCAAGTTATGTACCATTTGAATTGGTGAATCACATGTCGAACAATAGTAGCACAATCTACTATTGTTATTTAATAGAGCTAAAACAAAATTTTAGCTATGACATCACTGTGCAAGACATTTTTCTCGCAACTAGAGTCGAGCTTGATCCAGAAATTGGATGCATGCAATTTGACATGTGTTTCGACAGAGGTAGTTTGGCTGTAAACTTGAGATACAGAGGAAACATTAATCTCTCACCGGATCAGGTATCTCTCAAGTATTCCTTTAATTGTATCAGACATATTTGCAAGTGTTGGGAAAAGTCAATACAATTATGATTTGTTTTCTTTTCCAGGTTCTTTTGTGTAAAAGATTCCAAGTTAGTATCCTTGGAATTCTTATGAATTCTAAAATGGATAAAGAAAGTTTTTCTGAAAAATACTCTCTGGAAGATGATCTTGAGATAGATTATCTTCTGCTGCCATCTATTGCTATAGAGGAAACACCATCTGTTGATTGGTTAACAATCAGTTCGATACATCCATCTAAAATTCAGTGTCGTTATCATGCTGCCAATATATTGACTGAGAAGGGTTTCGCTTGTGGTTGCATATTGAGAAATGCTTTGATTTGTACTCCTCACAATGGTCGAACTTACATCACCGCTGGTATGATGGAATTGGACGGAAACTCACCTCTGGAAGTAGGGGATGGTGAAGTTACTACGTACAAGAAGTACTTTGGACAGAAGTAAGTTAATTTTTGTGGTAGATGTTTACTCAAGTTAATTTATCAACTCTGGTGCCTTATATATTATCCGGTCAATTTATCTATTTTGGTGCATTATTTTAATTTATCCTTTTCTGAGTTTCAGGCATGGCATTCAATTGCGTTTTGAACATCAACGCCTACTTAAGGCAAGACACGTTTTTCCAGTAAAAAATTATTGTCATGGATATAGTCAAGCGAAAGACAGAGGTTTGAGCTTTGAATTTTTCAAATGTTTTTTCCGGTACTTTAATCTTTCCTTAGTGGTGTCCATAAAAGCACGGAAGGTTTAGTTCTGTTGTCGCTGTTCAAATACTAATACTATTAATGTGTAATCTGATCTTAATCCCGTGTTTTTCTTTTTCAGATGTGAGCAAGACCTTTGTTGAATTACCTCCTGAACTCTGCTCTATAATCATGTCACCAGTACCACTTAGCACACTTTATACATTTTCATTTATTCCATCGATCATGCATAGACTTGAGTCTTTGCTTGGTGCTTATAACTTTAAAAGGATGCATTTGGATTATTGCCCACAAAACAAGATTCAAACATTCAAGGTGGGCTAGTTTTTTATTTCTAGTTTATTTTTTATTTTTTTTCCAAATAAAGAATTCTGTATCTATCTATTGATTGTCCTTAATATAGCTAAAAATTTGTAGAGAAAACAGATTTTTTTTCCAGCATTTTTCTGTTACAATAATTTGTTAATAATGGAAGTGGTTCTGAAACAAAAGTTGTAGTAGAAAACACTAAACTCTGGACGTTGAAGGTAAAGAGTTCATTCTGCTCTACTTTTATACTCCACTGCCTTGGCTAATACACATTGCATATATTGAGAAGACACTTGGTTTGGAACTTCCTCCGCTTGCATTTTTTGGTTAATTTGTCTTGGTGGTATCTGAATGTGTGGTTTTCTTGTAAGTTGTCAAACATTTTAAAGATATTTGCACTGATGACGGTATCTGCGTTTTGCATTTTAGGTCTTGGAAGCAATGACCACAAAGTCATGCAAGGAGACCTTTCATTATGAGTCACTAGAGACACTTGGAGATTCTTTTTTAAAATATGCTGTTAGCCAACAGCTTTTTAATATGTATCAAAATCACCACGAGGGTCTTCTTAGTGTGAAGAGGGAGAAGATCATTTGTAATGCTGCGCTCTCTAAGTTAGGTTGCGATTTTAGACTTCCGGTATTCTTTCTTTCCCTCTCTTTCATATGTTATTCTTCAATCTTTTATGCTTTACATCTTTTATGATGCTATCTTTTCAGCATTTTTCATATTTTATTTGATGTTATTTCATAGAACGTCCATCTGTATATAAACACTTCACTTGTAAGACTGATTTCCCATTTAGTTGTGTTAAGATATGATGTAATAATTAGAATATTTGATTGGGATATTATCTCCCTTATTTTCTTCTATGTACATATATTCTTAATTTCCATGTATATATATCTCTGATGTGATTAGTTAGGTATAAGGCCACATTTAATCTCTATAATCATGGGATTCTCTCTGTACAATTTTTTGTAAATGCCAAATGTTGAGAGCTATTATTTCAAGCTATTTAGCACCAAAAACATCATTCTCAACTAGTTGGTGGCAGTTTGTAAAAGATTATAATTAGAATTTGGAACCTGTACAATACTTACCATAATAAGTAACGTGTTCTCGAACTGTAATGCTTATAAAATGAGGATTATGTTGTATCATCTGGCTATTCATTCTGCCTTATTATCTTGAAACTGAACTTTCGGATTTTCTATTCTTCTGAGTTGCAGGGCTTCATACGGAATGACCCTTTTGATCCAAAGACCTGGATCATTCCTGGAGTTAAATCAGAAAGTTTTAAATTAGAAGAGACAGTTTTCAATGGGAGAAAAATATATACCCGCGGAGATAGAAAATTGAAACGGAAAGTTGTTGCTGATGTTGTCGAAGCACTAATTGGTGCATTCCTTAGCGCTGGTGGTGAGATGGCTGCGTTGTTGTTTATGGATTGGATTGGGATCAAAGTCAATTTTAATATTATACCCTATGAGAGGCAATTCATTGCTTGTCCCGACAATCTAGTTAATGTCAGATTTCTAGAATCCCTATTGAAGTATTCGTTCAGGGATCGTTCTCTATTAGTAGAAGCTTTGACACATGGCTCTTACATGCTTCCTGACGTGCCTAGATGCTACCAGGTACGTACTATTGTTATTATTCTTAGTATGGAAACAAGACATTAGCAGATATGTATCAATGTAAGACAAAGATGTCTTCAACTTAATACTGATTAGCTTACATTTTTTCAAGTCTTGATGGTCCTTTTTAAATATTAATCATTCACAATTTTCGTCATGATTAATTATGTTTTCCTCTTAGGGTCAGTTTGGATTGGTTTATATGACATATCTAGTGGCAAAAACACTTTTAAGATTGTTTATGAGAGCTTATGAAAACAACTTATGATGGTCATAAGTTGTTTTCAGCTTATTTGCATAATCTCTCCAGGATAGCTTATGAAAGCAGCTTATATAGCATATACATAAATAGTTTCACTTTATTATATTTTTGTTATAGAAATAGTTTTTACACAAGTACTTGTATGATAAAAGTTTATGATGTAAGCGCTTAATTAAGTTGTTTATCTAAATGTGGCCTTTTCGTGTTACTTATGTTTTTCTTTTGTCTCACTTTTTGTATGATATATTCCTTTTCCTGCAGCGACTTGAATACTTGGGAGACTCGGTGCTGGACTATCTCATTACCATGCATTTGTATCGAGTATATCCTGGCATGTCACCTGGGCAGTTAACAGACATGAGGTCTGCATCGGTGAATAATGACTGTTATGCAATGTCTGCCATTAAGGTTCAATTGCATAAGCATGTCCTTCATGCCTCTCAAGAGCTACATAAACATATTGTAGCTACGCTTGATAAATTTGACGATCAGTCTTCATCAAGTTTTGGATGGGAATCCGAGGCTACATTCCCCAAGGTTAGTTTGTCAAAATCTTTGAATAATGTTATTACTGTCAAATTAGTGTTTTAACACTACTTCAAAGTAGGTTTTCTATAAAATGTACAAATTCATGTTTATCCTTAAATTTTATGCATCCTTAGAGAAGATACCACCGCTAAGACATGAACGAATGGAACACAAACTGCATTTATGCTTTTGTTTTTAGTTTGAACTGTGCTATTTGGTATGGAAGATTTTCTATTGAAGCTGTTATGAGTACCTAAACTTTACTGGTCCGGTGATTGTGATCGAAATATGATATGTTTACACGTGTAATCTATGTAGCACCGACATGTGATTATATTCAATTACTTCATTTTCTCAATTTATCATCGATGTGTTTGTGTACTGTCTGGTGTTCATATATCTGTGTTAGTGTTTCATGGCTTGTAATAGTTTTGCCTACTTTTTTAGGGTGATTAGTTCTTTTTGATACATAATGTAGAGAGGTAAATGTTATTGGTGCGTTTTTCTATTTTGTGACTGTGATGACCAACTAGAATGTGGAAACTGTTACAACACCAATTAAGAACGTTCCTATTGTTTGCAGGTACTTGGAGACATCATAGAGTCTCTAGCTGGTGCTATATTTGTTGATTCAGGATACGATAAGGAGGCTGTGTGGAAAAGCATAAGGCCTCTTTTGGAGCCCCTTGTGACACCTGATACATTAACGATCCATCCGATTAGAGAATTAAATGAACTGTGCCAAAAAATGAATTATACTAAGGAGAAGACCTTGTCCAGGAACGACGGCGTTACTAGCTGTAAAATCGAGGTAATTGCGGATGGAGTAATTCATCAGTTCGAGTACAAAGGTTCTACCGACAAGAAAACTGCCACAAGACTAGCCTGCAAGGGAGTTTTGCATTCCTTGCAATGGAAGTAAACACAAGAAAAGTGATATACATAACTTGTGTATATCTAAGGAATTGTACAAGCACAAGGATGTAATTTTTTAATTTTGGTATTAGGATTTCATGAAAAATGATATCAAAGATTGCAATTTATTTATCACATGTTTTGGACTCATTAATGATGTCAAAAATGCGTTCACAATTGGTAGCTTAGCCGAAAATTTAAATTAAGTTTGATACTATCAAAGTAATCCATTGTATAAATCACCGAACAAAGAATGAGAGGAATGTTAAACATGGTAATATGGTAGCTTTTCTGCCACCAAGAAATAGAAAAGTCCCATTACTCCAGAGTGTCTTATGTTGCTACTGTAGTTAGTCTCTAATGTTAAATTTTCACCATCAAATATCTTGATAGAACCTGGTTTAGGGTAACATGTTGACATGCCTACAACATATCCTTTCTCATTTCCTGCTCTCTTTCCTTTTCCATATTTTGGGATTGAAGTACATATAACTCTTCCATCCTGACAAGGGTACAAAGAGTATAAGTAATCAAATGAGGTAACAGTAGCATATATAGTCTAATTATGAAGTTGATCAAATTAATACAAAAGATCACCATGCCCAATATATAATTGGATGGGTCAAAATTGCAAACTTAAAACTCATTTTCATTTCAGAAAATTATTTTTGAACAACAATTTTCACATTAACTTTTGAAGGGATTAACAAAGTTAAAATAGATTGTTAAATACATTCGATAGATGATTAAGAGACATATTAGATGTTAAAACTCGTCAAGAGTCGATTCAACTTCATCATCCATGTTTGGATGTGGTTTAACCATAATTTACATGTGTTTAAGTACATGTAAATGTGAAAACCTAAAGCATCGTCACGTTTAAAGTTGTGGTAAAGGTTGAACAAATTTAATTTTTCAAATAACACAACTTTTTTTATTTTAAGGTATGTATGCACCATGTCATTAGAGAGTAGGAGTAGCATTCAAATATTAACAATGATTGCAATTATTTAATGTTCACCTTTCCATATAGAGTTGATCCAATTGCACCTGAATGCTGATGACCAACTCCATAGATGACATAACCACCATTTTGCATTGGGAAGCTTGCTCTTTTGACATCAACACAACCACTACGATTTAAATAACTTGTGCTGCAAGGTTCTACTTCATATTCAAACTGTACACATAGCAAATAATCTCAGTTACTCACACATGAAATATAATTTTATATAAAATTATAATTTGATTTAGCTTACCTTGCAATCATGGTTTAGTCTCTTTCCTTTGGACTTATCTAAAATCTTCAAAGTATCAGTCACATCAAATATATAAATCTTGAGAGGCACCATAAACTTTTCCCAATTAACCCACTTAACGGTGTATTTCAAATAAAGACTTTGTTTTGGTCCTAAAAACCCTTTACTCAGCTTACACTTACTATTATCAGGACAACATTGCAATCCTCCTTTATAATTTGGACTCAAAGCTTCTCCATTTTCATCCTTTGTAACACCATACAAATCACACTTACACTCAGTACACCCCATTCTATCTTCTACACCTAGTATCAATAGCATGAACATTAATAAACCATTTTTCCACATACCCTTTTGGAATTTCTTCAGGATTACCAACTTCTATGCCATAAGGGTCAGGAATATATGTATTTGTGCCTCTTGTTTCAGATCCAAGACCATAGTATTGTCCAAAAACATTCTCTTGACAAAATCCATTGTTTCTTTTAAAAATAATACCTTCTTCACTATTGTTTGCCACATTTTTAGGTTGGTGATATCTTACAACAATCCAATGATGTAGATAAGTTTGATGGAGAGGTACTGAATTCCCTGATTCATTAACTACTTCAGCAAAGAAACTCTTGAGTGAAATATGACCTCTTGGAAAATCAACATCCATAAATACTTTATTTGAAACAGATCCTGGATTTAGTTCAATCTTGGGAGAGAAGAAAACTTTTGTTTGAATATTTTTTTTGGTCTTCCTAGAAGCAGCTAATGAGAATAGTGTGCTTGATAACAACACTAGTGCTAGGATTGCCCATGAAAGGTTCCTAGTCTGTGATACAAACCTCATGTTGATCTGTTTATAAGAAGGCATTAAGTTAACCATGCCAAATATGATATTCACTTACTAAGTAATATGAAAACATATATAGATTTGACTCCTTTATAGTAAATATTTGAAGTGATCAATTTACTTTATAAATGAAGATTTTTTTTTATCTGCAAATAAAAAAAAGTAAAATATGTAATATGTAGTTATTATTATTTTTATTATAAAAAATTCGAATGTCATTTTTCACGAAAAATCAAACTTCATTTTGAAGGATGATGGACTTGGATTGTATAGGGCAACAAACTATACACCCTTAGATTTAGAGAGAAAAATTATCTCCTAATTAATCTATCATAGAAGCTCTCACATTTCTATGCATATCAAGAAAATGATGGTAAAAGAAACTACACTCAAAGTTAAGAAAATGATTGAAAACCACATCAAATTGCATTTCTTTTGTATGAAAAGAGCTAGCTAGAATATTATTAGCTACTGCTACTATACAACTAATAATAAGACAAAATTGATGAAGAAATATAAGCAAATCATGTTATCTTTGATAAGCAAAACTCAGAAAAGATGGATATTTATGTTTATGCCAACAATGATGATGATGATTAAGTGTGAAGGAACGTACCTCAAAAACCTGGGAATAAATTATTCTTGAAAATAATAGTGTAGCATTTAGCAATTATTAAAAGATGGTTCAAAAACTGTTAAGCTTGAAACAAATATTTATTCACCAAAAGATGGAACAATGTGCCTTTTCAGATGTTCCAAAGCCAAGCTATGCGTTTACCAAATATGGACAGTAAGATTCAATGCTTCTAATAGGGTCGAATGAATGTACTCGGAGACTAACTATAAAATACAGCATTCTTTTTTGACTAACAATATTTATGTTCCTCTTATTGTAGGACCCACAACATGTGGTTATCCAGCAAAGATACAATTGATTACGATGCATTAAATGCATGTTGCATGTGTTCCAGATCGTAGGGCACAAAGTTTGAAAGCATGTTACAGGTGTTCACACTTTAGGTGTATGACTTTGGTAAGAGGAGTGCATTAGTTTCAACTCTCCATGTTAAATACTTCATCTCAAGTAAAGGATGTCATATTCAATGAAGAAATTACTAGAAGAAAAGACTTGGGAGCAACTTGTTCAGAGGCCCTTGTCACAAAGCACAGAGGGGGAAATGTTTATTTGAAAAGCATCAAAGAATATCTTTTAGTATAACTTCAAAACTAAAGGCTGATATATTGGATATGGTGTTATTTACACTTAAAAATAATTATCATTTTAGCCGAACTCGATAAATAGGTGATGACGCAATCATGCAAGAATGCTCCTCTCTATAGTATAGGGTATGCGATGCTAGAAAAACTGAGTGAGGAAGATGATTCTTTCAAGGCCATCAAATCAATATGTTGGTCGTTAAATGCTCAAAAATTGAGTCACAAGCATAGCGGGAGTGGACAATGACACATTACCCACGATCCCTATCCCTGCTTTCAACGCCAATAGTTATTCCAAGGAATGAGGAAAGAGACACAATTTTTAGTGGATCCACACATAAAGAGACCTTGTCAACAGGTCATGCTGAGAAGAGGAAAGTGAGGCCAAACATGGGGTGCCACGATCCCACTACCAAGAGAGCTATCACGCAACATCCGTGAAAATTATCCGAATAGGGGTTATGCACGGTACGCCATGTTGATTGGCTAATATGCAATAGTCAAACTATAATTACATTCGGGGGCGGAGTGCATGGGATGGGGTGCGTCACGGCCCACCCAGAAAAATAAAAAAATTAACGACCGTATGTCTATTTTGCGAGATTTTAAACAATTTTGATGCGGTTTTAGAGTCCGACAGATCTAAATCCCCATTAATTGGTGTAGTGGCCCACCTAGAAAATTAAAAAATTAAAAATTATAGGTTTATTTTACGAGTTTTTAAACAATTTTTCAATGGTTTAGGTTTTCGACGGTTCTAAAAGTAACATGTGATTTTTGTCATGCTTATACTTGTTTTGGTAGCGGAGGTTTACATACCTTCTAATTTTTCGGGTTTTCAAATCTCCTTTATATTGTCTTGTCAATTGAAAATTCCTTCAATTAACAGTTGTATTAAACAAAAAAGATTCGTAATTTATACCAGTAGTAAACTATGTAATTCATTTTTTTAAAGTACTCAAACTTTTTAGTCAAACTTTTAATGGCCCACCCAAACTATTTTTTCTAACTCCGCCACTAATTACATTGTAATTCACATCCAATCAACCTAACAAACTTATTTTTGAAAATTTATCCTTTTGCTTCAAGCAGGTAAGATACATTTGACACGGAGGTCACCTAAAGTAGTAAAACAAATTGGCATCCCGCAATTTCTGCCTTATGGCATAATTGTGCACTAGTAAAACAAACATGTCTCGCGATTGAGGACACGACTATGAACTAGTAGGAGAAATCTCACATCAAGTTTAGGACTACCAGACGGAATATCCACAAACAAGTTTTCCACCTGCATCGGCTAATCCTGAACATACCTTCTACGACTCGATGCTTCTGTACCAACCCTGGTGGGTTTGAAGAGACCTCGACTAGCAGTAAATTATGTTGATGAACAACCATGAATCATGAATCCACTTTGCCAATATAACCTTATATTAGCTCAAGCGACTCATTAGAGAAACAATGGTGTAGCCGAGGTAAGGCCTCTAGCTTATAGCCGATACAATTCAAGGGGTACTTTGGGATACAATTGAAACCAATGGATATGCATGAGTATAGGAAGCCATATCTATAATGGGTAGACAATTTGGTGCCTCTGTCCATAGGAGATAAGAATCTTGACTTTGCTACCTTATCGTTGGCATGAACAACTTTCTCGTGGTACTCTTACCTCCCACCAAACTTAATCCAAAATGGAAAGGTGTTTCCATGACATGTTTTATTGGTCTCAACCAGAAGTAATGTCAACTAATTTGATGAATTTTACACAACAAGTAGATAAATCAGTTGTTGACTTCATTGAGAGGTCCATGGAGACTGCTGAGAAATGTTTGGTATAATTTCTCGACATTGAATATGCATCAATGGCTATCAATAGCATGCATCCACATCTAAAAGAGAAATTGGTTAGGTTAGACAGTCATGACCTGAACAAATTGGTTTCCCGAGGAGCACACAGAGCAGTTCATTCAAGAAAGAAAAAAAAAAGAGTGTTAGCTAAGGGAGAGGTCCATACCTAAATCTATCATAAAAATGGCAAGTTTGATGATGATGATGATGATGTGTTGGCCGATATAACAACAAATATACTAAAGGCTGAAATCCCGAAAGGGAAAACCTATATGTGTCCTGCCTTGAGGTCAATCAAAGGGAAGAACACCAATATCCATCCTAAGACCGCAATGTTTATGCCTTTGACATAACGAAAGTTGACCATATATTTGATCATTTGCTAAAAAAGAAAAGCAGATTCAGCGACTAGATGGTCACATGACCCCTCGACCGAGGAGATCAAAGGCCAAATGTATTATAAATGGTACAATTCCTATAACCACTCAACCGATAACTGCATGATCTTCCGAAGGACCATTCAAAACACAATCAAGGAAGGAGGATTCAAGTTAGCGGATATGGAGTTTCGGAAATGTTCATTAACACCAATTCTTTTCTAGCCATGGAGATGACCGTGGTATCCGTCTCTAAGCCAAGTGGGTTCATGATTGCTGGGAAAGGAAAGAAGTTGATCATGCAGGTGAAGAGAATATATCAAAAGTGAACTGAAATGATAGGGTACAACATTATATAAAGAAGTTATTCACGCACGATTAACTAACCAACTTCGTAATTCTTAGTTTAACTTAAAACTAACCAAACACAACATAATAGAAGAAACAACTAAACGATAACATAAATCAAACTGAAATTTAAATTAAGTTTTACATTATCAAAGCAATCTATCGTATATTATTACTACACAGAACGATAGAAATGTTAAACACGGTAAGGTGGTAGTTTTTCTGCCACCAAGAAATAGAAAAGCCCCATCACTCCAGAGTATCTTATGTTGCTGCTGTGGTTAGCCTCTAAAGTTAAAATTTCACCATCAAATATCTTGATAGAACCTGGTATAGGGTAACAAGTTGACATTCCTACAACATACCCTTTCTCATCTCCTGCCCTCCTTCCTTTTCCATATTTTGGGATTGAAGTACATATAACCCTCCCATCCTGGCATTGATGTCGCAATCAAATTTTCAAAACTTGGATACAATATTTAACTAAAACACTAAAATGGCAATATACCCAATATATAACTTTGATTTGAGAAAAATGCAAATTTAGAACTCCTTTTTATTTTGAGAAATTATTTTTGTACAATCGGTTTTAAACTTTTGATGGTTAATTAGGTTCTATAGATGATTAAGAGCTATACTAGGTGTCAAAACTCGTCAAACATCAGTGGCAGATCTTGCCTAAAATATTAAGGGGATCTAAAAATACTAAAGTAAAAGTCATAGTCATTTCCCCCAAATGTGAGATGTATTTTTGTATCTTCCTAAGTTATTTTATGTAAAAAAAATTGGTGGGGGTGCTCCCTTGGGCTTCTTAAGAGCTCCGCCGCTGCATCAACATAACTTCATCAACAACGATAGTTGATGTGGTTAACCATAATTTACGAGTTTTGATGGAGATCATTTGAACATCTAAAAAATTATGGTTAATCACGTCGAAATATGTCTTTTAAAAAAACACGTTTATATTTGTTGTTGATGAAGAAACAATGATGGTTAATAAAGATAAATTTATTATTCTTTTACTTAGCATAATAAGCCACATATTTAAACCATGAGAACCATTTAAAAAGTTGTGGTTAAAATAGACAAAATTTAATTGTTGAAATAACACAACTTATTTAGTTTTAAGCTACTCAATGCTGCAATATTTTCATGTATGTAGGCACCATGTAACTTCAAAGTAGTATTCAAAAGTTAACACTTATTGTGATAATTTAATGTCACCTGTCCATATAGAGTTGATCCAATTGCACCTGAATGCTGATGGCCAACTCCATATATGACATAACCGCCGTTTTGCATTGGGAAGCTTGCTCTCTTGACATCAACACAACTACTGCGATTCACAAAACTTGTGTTGCAAGGTTCAACTTCATACTCAAGCTGTATATGTAACAAAGAATATATGTTAATCACACGAACTAGTATTATATATATTTTTCTAATAAAATTGAGATTCAAATATGAATTTAATTACTATGCATAATTAACAGTGTAAAAACATTTTATGTACACATCTAATCTAATCATAACATGTATCAACCTGACTCTGACAGTACCAATCGACGAGATTTCAACAAATTTGTACGTTTAATCAATGATAAATACAATATATAACATATGATCATTTGGCTTACCTTGCAATCATGGTTTGGTCTCATTCCTTTGGACTTATCTGAAATCTTCAAAGTATCAGTCACATCAAATATATAAATCTTAACAGGAATCATATACTTTTCCCAATTAACCCAAGTAATAGTGTATTTCAAATAAACACTTTGTTTTGGTCCTAAAAACCCTTTACTCAGCTTACACTTACTATTATCAGGACAACATTGCAATCCCCCCTTATAATTTGGACTCAATATTTTTCCATTTTCATCCTTTGTAACATTATACAAATCACACTTACACTCAATACACCCCATTCTATCTTCTACACCCCTAGTATCAATAGCATGAACATTAATCAACCATTTTTCCACATACCCTTTTGGAATTTCTTCATGATTACCAACTTCTATTCCATAAGGTTGAGGAATATATGTATTTGTGCCTCTTGTTTCAGATCCAAGACCATAGTATTGTCCAAAAACATTCTCTTGACAAAATCCATGATTTCTTTTAAAAATAAAACCTTGTTGGCTATTGTTTGTCACATTTTTAGGTTGGTGGTATCTCACAACAACCCAATGGTGTAGATAAGTTTGATGGAGAGGTATTGAATGCCCTGATTCATCAACTACTTCAGCAAAGAAATTTTTGACTGAAATATGACCACTTGGAAAATCAACATCATAATATATTTTATTTGAAACAGATCCTGGACTTAGTTCAATCTTGGGAGAGAAAAAAACTTGTGTTTGAATAATTTTTTTGGTCTTCCTAAAAGCATATGATGAGAATGGTGTGCTTGACAACAACACTAGTGCTAGGATTGCCCATAAAAGGTTCCTTGTTTGTGATACAAACCTCATCTTGATCTGTTTATACAAAACAAATAATTAAAAGCAATTGCATATATAGAAGTCATTAAACCATGCCAAGTAAAATGAAAACATATATAGATTTGGTTCGTGTATAGTAAAATATTTGAAGTCAATCAATTCACTTTATAAATGAGGATTTTTTTTATGTGCAAATAAAAAAAAGTAAAAGAAGTAAAATGTGTAATTATTACTTTTTTTACTGTAAAAATTGGTTATAATACATGTTTACCCTTTTAATATTAGCGATTTTCGGTTTACCTCCTGTAAAAAAAAATTAGATTTCAACTCTGTAATTTGAAGATTCGGTTTTGGACCTTCACGACTTTTGACTGTACAAAATTGATGATATGGCAGGAGGGTAAACCGAAATTATCCCAAATTACAAGAGGCGAAAGTACCTTAAATTTTGTAATTTGATGCTATGAAGGTCCAAAACCAAAGAATTTTCAAATTACAGGGTTGAAATCTAAACAAAAATATTTTTACAGAGGGTGAAACGAAAATTGCTAATATTACAGAGGATAATCATATATTAACCCAAATTTGTATGTTATTTTTCACTCAAAATCAAACTTCATTTTGAAGGATGATGGACTTGGATTGTATAGTGCAACAAATTATACACCCTTAGATTTAGAGAGAAAAATTATCTCCTAATTAATCTATCATAGAAGCTCTCACATTTCTATGCATATCAAGAAAATGATGGTAAAAGAAACTGCACTCAAAGCATCAAATTGCATTTCTTTTGTTTGAAAAGAGCTAGCTAGAATACTACTACTAGCTACTGCTACTATACTCCTAATAATAAGACAAAATTGATGAACAAACATAAGCAAAGATGGATATTCATGTTTATGTCAATGATGATGATGATTAAGTGTGAAGGAACGTACCTCAGAAACTTGGGAAGGAATTATTCTTGAAAATGATAGTGTAGCATTTAGCAACTATATATTAAAAGATGGTTCAAAATCGTTAAGCTTGAAACAAATATATATTCACCAAAAGATGTTGCAATGTGCCTTTTCAAATGTTCCAAATATGGTTGTAACAAAACAAAGATTATCCAAATATGGACAGTAAGATTCAATGCTTCTAAATGAATAGGGTCGAATGAATCACTTGGAGACTAACTATAAAATATTCTTTTTTTGACTAACAATGTTATGTTCCTCTTATAGGACCCCCAACATGTATAAAACAGCTTATTTGATTAAAGCCTAACATATGTTTTTTTTTTTTTTTTTTTTATATAAAAAGTTAGATAGGTTTTCCAAGTGATAATTAGAAGCACATGGAAGATTGTTATTGTCTCCATTGAAATGGTTTATCTAAATCAAACGGATCATATAACCAGACTAGAATAAATTTGGGAAATACTAACAAGTGTCTTGAGGGTATTTGTTAACAAGTTCAAAAACAAAACTTTATCTTAAAAATGATACATTCAATACATTGAAACTTTAAAAAATATTTTTTTTTATATAGAATTTTTCAATAATTTCTATTCTTGAATCTTATTAGCAACATTTAATAAATGTTGGTCCCCAAAACACTTAAAAGAAACTTTAGTTTTAAAATAGTAAATAATTAGAGAAAGAGAAAACACACTCGTGCAAAGCCAAAGAAAGAAAACATTATGTAAATTAAAGGTTTTGGTTTTTTTTTTTTTTTCTTTTCTGGCTTTTGAGTACATGATTTAGTGGAAGTTTTGCAACCTTTTATAGAAGGTGCGTAGAGTTTTTTCACTATGCAATTACGTTAGGATTGCACTTGTACTCCGATAAAAAATAAAAAAAAAAGTTGTTTATAAAAATAAAAACTGCAAAATGAGAATTCCAAGTTTAAAACCAACTCAAAAATTGAACATTGATTGGAAAATAAAATAATGAATTTAGATGGAGAAGAAAATGTGCTTACGAGTAACAACGTCCAATTGATGAACACTAGTAATTTGAGGACCATAACGAAATTGTATAAGCACAAGGATGTAATTTTTTTTAATTGTGGTATTAGGATTTCATTAAAAATGATATCAAAGATTACAGTTTCTTTTTTATCACAAATGTTTTTGACACATAGGCCCCGTTTTTTTTTGGATATTTTTCAAAAGAAATTTAATTGTTTCCTAAAAAAATCACTTTTTATTTTTATTTTTAAGTGTTTGTTTAGGATTTTTAGAAAAATCATTTTATCAAACAAATATATTTTGACTCTAAAATGAAAAGCTATTAGGATTAGCTTTTCTCAAAATCTTTTTTTTTTTTTAAACAAAGAGGTAACACATGCACATGTTAAAACTCATTTTCTTTAAAAAAAAAAAAAAAAAAAAGGATTTTTATGGATAATAGGCAAACAAAAATAACTTCAATTTTTTTTTTTAAATCATTAAAAATTAATCTCTAGATTATTTTAACACAAAATTTATTTTTTTAAAGCTAAAACAAACGCACCCATAAACTAATCTAAACATATTAGGGACATGGCGTGCAAAGTTTTTTTTAATTATAAAAATTAACATAATTAAAAAATATGTACAGAAAAGTGTGTTACTTACTTGGCTTGCATATTCTAAGAAATGGAAGATTTCATCAAGAGAAAGAGAAAGACATAAATGAGATATTGATGGAACCAATTTCTAAAAAGACTTCTAACTTTATCAACAAATTAACCAAAATTTTGTACACAAGGATAATGACACAAGAATATTACGCGATAATGGAAGATTTCCCTTGGGTCATTACATGTGTACAAAATTTTCCATTATCGCGCAATCTTATGGAAAAAGACACATTTACGTGTTGGGTGTATTTCCATTCGATACAGCTAGTGTAAGTAAAGACAAAAGACGTTAAAAATCTACATGTGATGAAGAGTTATCAATGATCCAAGTAAAGAGAATAAATCAAAAGGGTACTGAAATGATAGGGTACAACATTACATAGATAAGTTGTTCACACAAGATTAACTAACCAACTTCACAATTGGTAGCTTAACACAACATAATAACAAAAGCAACTAAATGATAACATAAATCTAACTGAAATTTAAATTAAGTTTGATACTATCAAAGTAATCCATTGTATAATTCACCATACAAAGAATGATAGGAATGTTAAACATGGTAATGTGGTAGCTTTTCTGCCACCAAGAAATAGAAAAGTCCCATTACTCCAGAGTGACTTATGTTGCTACTGTAGTTACTCTCTAATGTTAAAGTCTCACCATCAAATATCTTGATAGAACCTGGTTTAGGGTAACATGTTGACATTCCTACAATATACCCTTTCTCATTTCCTGCTTTCCTTCCTTTTCCGTACTTTGGGATTGAAGTACATATAACTCTCCCATCCTAACATTAATATCACAGCCAAAATTTCAAAACTTTGATCCAATATTTAATTAAAATATTAAAGTAATAAGGGTACAAAGAGTATAACTAATAAACGAAGTAAAAGTAGCATATATAGTCTAATTATAAAGGTTGATCACATTAAAGCAAAATATCAAGATGCCCAATATATATAATTGGATGAGGGAAACCGCAAATTTAAAACTCATTTTTTATTTTGATAAATTATTTTTACACGAACAATTTTAGATAACTTGCGCAACAATTTTTTAAGGGATTAACAAAGTTTAACTAGATTGTTAATTACGTTTGGTAGATGATTAAGAGATATATTACATGTCGAAACTCATGAAGTGGCAATGCAACTTCATCGTTCACGACTTTGATTGTGGTTTAACCATAATTTGCATGTGTTTAACTACATGTAGATTTGCATATATCTTAAAAAGGGTTATAAGGGGGTAAATAAAAAAAAATTACACGAGGAAAAATCGGAAATGACTTATATTACAGGGAGATAAAGCACTATTAACCCTCTTAAAAATTATGTTAATCAAGTTTAAACACATTGATGATTCATGAGTTTTTATACCAGATATTTCCCTTAATCATTTTCTTAACGTAGTTAAATACTTATTTGTACTCCGTTAACCATTTAAAAGTTGTGGTAAAAGTTGAACAATTTTAATTTTTCAAATAACACAACTTATTTATTTTTAAGGTATGTATGCACAGGGACCGGACCCATAAATATTGTATAATGAGGGCCATGTCAAATGACGGACCCAAAATTTTTAAATGATGTAGGTAACACATGTAACATTTCATTTTTAAAAGCATAAATATACATAATAATTATCTCTACGGTTTTTCATATCTTAAAATATTGAATGATTTTCTCATTTACAGTGTCAATAAGAACACACTCGATATAAAAAATCAAACAATTTTTTCATTTTATCATTCATTTCTCTAGAGATTTCGCACCTGATTTTTGATAGCAGAAAGATCTTTTTCAATTGTTACAGTTGTCGCAGTTAATATCAAAAACTACTCTGAAAGCAAATATATCAACAGAAAAGTAAACACTATCAAAACTAATAGTATAAATTCACTCGAATAATCAGAACTCATACTCAAATAAGCACTACCTACCAAAATAATTATATATATTATGTGTTATTAAATTATTAAAATAAATAATATATCTTCCCCTTAATTCTCTCTATGTTGTTCCTTTTGTATATATATTATAATATAATAATAATCTATATTGTATAGACTATACACTTCTATTATCTATGAAGTCATTACTTTAAGGTAAAAAAAACTTAATAATCTGGAACTAGAACTACACATAGCCAAAAGGTAATACCAAGAAAATACTATCTTACCACCAACACAATAGAAGGGTATTAATTTTTTATTTTCATTTTCAAATCAAGTGAAGGCCCAGGCCCACATCATGCTCTACATGGGTCCGTCCGTGTGTATGCACCATGTCACTAGTGAGCAGTGGTATTCAAATATTAACAATGATTGCAATTATAATGTTCACCTTTCCATATAGAGTTGATCCAATTGCACCTGAATGTTGATGACCAACTCCATAGATGAGATAACCACCATTTTGCATTGGGAAGCTTGTTCTCTTGACATCGACACAACTACTTGGATTCTCAAAACTTGTGTTGCAAGTTTCAACTTCATATTCAATCTGTATATGTAACAAAGAATTTATGTTACTCACACATGAACTAGTATTATATATTTTTTTTTCTTGTTAAATTGAGATTCAAATAGGATTTTAATAATTATGCATCAACTATGTAAAAATATTTATATACACATCAAATTATATTAACTATATAGATATATGAACAAGTATATTCGAAAGTAAAATTACATAACTCGAAGAACTAAGTATATACTTATGTTTCTCTCAAAAAAAGTATATACTTATGTTAGAATCCTTTCTTTAGACTTATATCAAAAGAAAGCAACATATAAGTGTACATATGAATTGCACAAAAGTCATAACATGTATTAGGCCGAGACACTAATACCAATTGATGTGATTTCAACAAATTTGTAGGAAATACAATATATAACAAATGATCATGTTATGTCCTATCATGTTGAAGGAAATTAAATTTTTATATAAATTATATTTTGATTTGGCTTACCTTGCAATCATGGTTTAGTCTCTTTTCTTTAGACTTATCTGAAATCTTCAAACTATCAGTCACATCAAATATATAAATCTTGACAGGCACCATATACTTTTTCCATTTGATCCACATAATAGTGTATTTTAAATAAAGATTTTGTTTTGGTCCTAAAAATCCTTTACTCAACTTACACTTACTATTATCAGGACAACATTGCAATCCCCCCTTATAATTTGGACTCAATATTTTTCCATTTTCATCCTTTGTAACATTATACAAATCACACTTACACTCAATACACCCCATTCTATCTTCCACACCCCTGGTATCAATAGCATGAACATTAATTAACCATTTTTCCACGTACCCTTTTGGAATTTCTTCAGGATTACCAACTTCTATGCCATAAGGGTCAGGAATATATGTATTTGTGCCTCTTGTTTCAGACCCAAGACCATAGTTTTGTTCAATAACATTCTCTTCACAAAATCCATGATTTCTTTTTAAAATAATACCTTCTTTACTATTGTTTGTCACATTTTTAGGTTGGTGGTATCTTGTAACAGTCCAATGGTGTAGATAAGTTTGATGGAGAGGTACTGAATTCCCTGATTCATTAACTACTTCAGCAAAGAAACTCTTAAGTGAAATATGACCTCTTGGAAAATCAGCATCATAATAAAATTTATTTGAAACAGATCCTGGACTTAGTTCAATCTTAGGAGAGAAAAAAACTTGTGTTTGGATATATTTTTTTGTCTTCCTAAAAGTAGCTGATGAGAATGGTGTGCTTGACAATAACACTAGTGCTAGGATTGCCCATGAAAGGTTCCAATTTTGTGACACAAACCTCGTGTTGATCATCTGTTTAAAGCAACAATTATTAAAAGCAATTGCATATAAAGAAAGCATTAAGTTAACAATGCCCCCCTCAAAAATAAAATGAAATAACAGTGCCAAATATGAAATTCACTAACAAAGTAAAACAAAAACATGTATAGATTTGACTTTTCATAGTAAATATTTGAAGTGACAATTCACTTTTAAAATTATGATTTCTTAACCGCAAATAAAAGAAAGGTCAAATATCTCCTAGGGTCCTTTAAGTTTTACATTTGTATTGGATCGATCCTTTAAATTTTTTAAATTTTAAATTGATCCTTTAAGTTACACAATATTTACGACAATGTTTGCGACGTTACATTTTCCTATAAAACTCTGTTAAAAACTGCTTATGTGGTTGTTTAGTAGTGATGTGTCATGTACAAATCATCATCTTCATCCTTAATCCAAGATCTTCATCTTCTTCATCTCATCAATTTTTTATTTAAAAAAAAAATCCAGAATTAAATATGAAAAAGAAAAACTACCATACGCATTGCAGAAGTTTCTAATCGGACATTCTAAATTTTAAAAGCTCTAAAACCATTCCATATCCATTTTTCTTCAAAATCAAATTCATTTCTCAAGTTCAGTATTTCACAAAATCCAATTCAGAAAAATGCTTTCATGTAAAATGGATTCGGTTAGAACATTGATATAGTACAAATGTAAAATTTAAAAGACCCCGGGATGTATTTGGCCTAAAAAAAAATTAAAGAAGTAAAATATGTAACATGTAACTAATTTTTTATATTTTTTTATCAACAATTGGAATGTTATTTTTCACCAAAATCAAACTTCGTTTTGAAGGATGATAATGGTGTTATAGTGCACCGAACTATATACCATTTGACTTAAAGAGAAAAATTATCTCTTATAATAATAAGACGAAATTGATGAACAAACTAAAACAAATCATGTTAGTTTTGATGGACAAAACTGAGAAGAGATAAATATTCATGTTTGTGCTAACTATGATGATGATGATGTTAATTAAGTGTGTAGGAGGTACCGCAAAAAACTTGGGAGGAAATTCTTGAAACTAGTAGTACTTAGAAATTAATAAAAGATGGTTCAAAATTGTTAAGCTTCAAACAAATATTTATTCACCAATAGATACAGTAAGGTGTCTTTTGAGATATTCTAAGCTATGACATACAATAGAGCACATCAATTGTAACGAAATGCGTTTTCCCCTAATTTTTTGGTCACTAACAATTGATCAAACTTTGATTTCAGTCTCTAAAATTTTATTTTATTTTTTTTGTTTCAGCCCATATTTCGACTAATCTAAGTCTCATTATAGTTCATCTAATATACAAGTAAGGTCAAACCATTAACAGAAAATAACTAACAAAAGTTCGATCGATAACGAGTTAAGTCACACAATAGTTAATCTGATTTAGAAGAAAGCTCAAACCTTTGTCTGAAAATAAACTAACCACGGTTCCAGTAATCACAAGTGAAAGCTCGCTATATTTCATCTGATTCATAAAAAGGTTGAACCTATGTTATAAAATAATCTGACCATATTTTAATGAGTAAAAATTACACTCTCCCCTCCTCCTTTGAAAGATGCTTGAATTACACTCATCTTCCCTCTTATGTTAAAATATACACTCATTTTTACCTCTTATGCAAAACATATTAGAAAACATTTCACTCTCCTCCCCTAAAAGAAACTTGAATTACTTTCCACTCCCCTCTTATGTTAAAACCTACAATTTCCTCCCTTAATAAGTTTTTTATTTTATTTCTAGTGGTAAACGACTAAACGTCATAGCTTAGAACATCTCAAAAGACACCTTTCTCCATCTTTTGGTAAATAAATATTTGTTTCAAGCTTAACAATGTTGAACCAATTTTTTTTCTTAATCAAATAAGAATATTTTAAAGGTAGACTTCAAGTGATTCATTCGACCATATTCAATTAGAAACATTAAGACTTTAATTAAAATGCATGATTTACATCTACTGTCCATGTATTTGGTAAACCTCATAACTTAGAAAATCTCAAAGGCTCCTTACTCCATCTATTGGTGAATAAATATTTTTTTCGAGCTTAACAATGTTGTACCAATTTTTTTTTTTCTTAATCAAAGAAGAATATTTTAAAGTTAGTGTTCAAGTGATTCATTCGACCGCATTCAATTAGAAGCATTAAGACTTAAATTAAAATACATGATTTACATCTACTGTCCATGTATTTGCTAAACATCATAACTTAGAACATCTCAAAGGCACCTTACTCCATCTTTTGGTGAATAAATATTTGTTTCAAGCTTAACAATGTTGAACCAACTTTTTTCTTAATGAAATAAGAATATTTTAAAGGTAGTCTTCAAGTGATTCATTCGACCGTATTCAGTTAGAAGCATTAAAACTTAAATTAAAATACATGATTTACGTCTACTGTCCATATATTTTTGGTAAATGTCATAGCTTAGAACATCTTAAAGGCACCTTACTCCACATTTTGGTGAATAAATATTTGTTTCAAACTTAACAATGTTGAACCAACTTTTTTTCTTAATCAAAGAAGAATATTTTAAAGTTAGTGTTCAAGTGATTCATTCGACCGCATTCAATTAGAAGCATTAAGACTTAAATTAAAATACATGATTTACATCTACTGTCCATGTATTTGCTAAACATCATAACTTAGAACATCTCAAAGGCACCTTACTCCATCTTTTGGTGAATAAATATTTGTTTCAAGCTTAACAATGTTGAACCAACTTTTTTCTTAATGAAATAAGAATATTTTAAAGATAGTCTTCAAGTGATTCATTCGACCGTATTCAATTAGAAGCATTAGAACTTAAATTAAAATACATGATTTACGTCTACTGTCCATATATTTTTGGTAAATGTCATAGCTTAGAACATCTTAAAGGCACCTTACTCCACATTTTGGTGAATAAATATTTGTTTCAAACTTAACAATGTTGAACCAACTTTTTTTCTTAATCAAAGAAGAATATTTTAAAGTTAGTGTTCAAGTGATTCATTCGACCGCATTCAATTAGAAGCATTAAGACTTAAATTAAAATACATGATTTACATCTACTGTCCATGTATTTGCTAAACATCATAACTTAGAACATCTCAAAGGCACCTTACTCCATCTTTTGGTGAATAAATATTTGTTTCAAGCTTAACAATGTTGAACCAACTTTTTTCTTAATGAAATAAGAATATTTTAAAGATAGTCTTCAAGTGATTCATTCGACCGTATTCAGTTAGAAGCATTAGAACTTAAATTAAAATACATGATTTACGTCTACTGTCCATATATTTTTGGTAAATGTCATAGCTTAGAACATCTTAAAGGCATCTTACTCCACATTTTGGTGAATAAATATTTGTTTCAAACTTAACAATGTTGAACCAACTTTTTTTCTTAATCAAAGAAGAATATTTTAAAGTTAGTGTTCAAGTGATTCATTCGACCGCATTCAATTAGAAGCATTAACACTTAAATTAAAATACATGATTTACATCTACTGTCCATGTATTTGCTAAACATCATAACTTAGAACATCTCAAAGGCACCTTACTCCATCTTTTGGTGAATAAATATTTGTTTCAAGCTTAACAATGTTGAACCAACTTTTTTCTTAATGAAATAAGAATATTTTAAAGATAGTCTTCAAGTGATTCATTCGACCGTATTCAGTTAGAAGCATTAAAACTTAAATTAAAATACATGATTTACGTCTACTGTCCATATATTTTTGGTAAATGTCATAGCTTAGAACATCTTAAAGGCACCTTACTCCACATTTTGGTGAATAAATATTTGTTTCAAACTTAACAATGTTGAACCAACTTTTTTTCTTAATCAAAGAAGAATATTTTAAAGTTAGTCTTCAATTGATTCATTCGACCGTATTTAGTTAGAAGCATTAAAATTTAAATTAAAATACATGATTTACATTAACTGTCCGTATATTTGTTAAACGTCCTAGAACATCTCAAAAGAGAAAAGACACCTTTACTCTAACTTTTGGTGAATAAATATTTGTTTCAAGCTTAACAATGTTGAACCAACTTTTTTTTCTTAATCAAAGAAGAATATTTTTAAACTAGTGTCTAAGTGATTCATTCGACAGTATTCAATTAGAAGCATTAAAACTTAAATTGAAAATACATAATTTACACCTACTGTTCATATATTTGGTAAACGTCATAGCTTAGAACATCTCAAAAGCACCTTACTCCATGTTTTGGTGAATAAATATTTATTTCAAGCTTAACAATGTTAAACCAAAATTTTTTTCTTAATTAAAGTATTAATCCAATTTATTTTTTGATTAACAAGTTTTTTCTTAATTAAAGTATTTATCAATTTTAATAAAAAGGAGCTCAATAGGACTGCTCATAACATTTGTTTTAAGGGTGGTTGAAAGACATCTTTTACTAATTGAGTAGTTTCTCTTTCTTGTTTTTTTTCTTCAACTTCTTGGCCTTTTTTCTGAGGGTTTTGGTTTTACCCCCTTTTTGTACCTAATTTTTTCGTTTTTATTAAAAAAATTGTAATGGACATCAGAGGATAGATGTTTGATAAAAAAATTAAGTTTCACCTTGATGTTTCACTACTCTCTTAATTCATCAAAAGAAGTATTAATAAAAAAAAAAGATATTTATCAACCCTATCAATGTCTACCTTACCTAAAGACCGAGGACAATGGTCTTACTAGGTTTATTCCCCTTGATGCTTATTTCCATAATTAATAAATTAGTTATGTAACGCCCTAGTCGATATATTTAATTATTTTGATTTATGTGGAGTTTATATATATATATATATATATATATATGATTTTTGGTGATTTATGTGGTGTGTTTATTTTATTATATGGTTTATTTTAATAATAATTGGATTAAGTGAAAAATAATAATTATTTTGGAGTTTGGGGAGTTATTTAATATTTAATAGAATTAAAGGGAGTTAAATGAAAATAAAGGGAGTTAAGTAAGAGGGAAGTTAGGAAAATAGATGTCAGAAGCTTTTTACGTGAAACTGTCAAGTTGGGAAAAAAGGGAGAGAAGAGCAAGTAGAACCCAGGAACCAAATTGATGTGCATTTCTTTCTGCAATTCTAAGGTAAGGGTGAGATTTACTTCAGTAGTATAGATTTTGATTTCTGAATTTGAATTTAACAGAGTTTTGGTGAGAATTGGGATTTTGGGATTTTATGATGAAATGTTGATTTTGGAGTTGTAATGATGATTTTGATGTTAGAAATAGGTTCTGAGTGTATACAGCAAGATAAATTACATCTGTAAACTGATTTGGGGAGTG
Organism: Medicago truncatula; assembly: GCF_003473485.1. Classification (NCBI taxonomy): domain Eukaryota; kingdom Viridiplantae; phylum Streptophyta; class Magnoliopsida; order Fabales; family Fabaceae; genus Medicago; species Medicago truncatula. The sequence goes on along the minus strand of NC_053043.1, from coordinate 11,544,572 downwards.
AAAGGAAGAGAAATTAAATTTTGGGGAAAAACCAGTTTTCTGCCCGTACAGAAGTTCATCGCTCGCCTCGCGAGCAGACCAACTCGCCATGGCGAGCAAGCCAGATCAAAACTTGATTTTTGAAATGTTGTTATAAGATGTTTTGGGGATGGTTTAAGGTACCTGGATGATTTTAATGATGACTGGAGCAAGTTTTAGGTTAAAAAGATGAATAGGGAGCTTAGAATTGAGGTTTGAGTGAGAATAATGTCTAATTCCCAAGAGCACCTATTTTTCACTCGCCTCGAGTTCGCCTTGAACTCGCCATGGCGAGCAAGCAGTTTTGTGAACTCGCCATAGCGAGCAGATGTGCTCGCGAGGCGAGCTGCACAGTTTTTGAGTGCTGAATTGCGTACATGAATGGTAGTGCTTGGTGTTGTTGTTTTCGAGCATATTTATAAATGATTATGCATTATTCTGGATTGCTGGATTATTGGTTGTTGATTGCTGTTGATGACTGAAATGTATGCTTTATCTATTAACCATACATGTTGTTTAAGTGGAGTCATATGGAGTATGTATGCATGGTCAAGTTGTATGTAGATATACACAAGTAGGTCCATTGCATATGCATAAACAGCGGAGAGGACTCATGTCCTAGAGCACTAGTTGCTCAACAGCGATGAGGGCTTCGGTCCTGATGAATGCTTTAACCATTCAAAAGCGGTGAGGGCTTCGATCCTGTTTGGTACCACATGCATATTGCATTTGTTGAGGAGTCTAAGGTGTTGTCTTAGCTGTGTTGTCATGTCATTTGCATGAGTCGGTGTTGTTGGTTGTAAATGCCATATTGATGATGATGTGTTTTATGAAGTATATATTTATATATATATATGGTGATGATCTGATTATATTTAGGGTGTTAGATTCAATTGATGAATTTTAATATCTATATTTTATTGTTGTGAATCTCACCCCTTCTGCTTGAAAATGTTGCCCTTCCTATGGGTAACTTGCAGGTGATCCTGAGTAGTCGGTGGTGGCTCAATGTCGTGTCTAGGGCTCTGATACGTGGGATGGGAAATATTCTTATTATTGTTTTCTTTCCTATGTATCTTATTTTGGAACTTGTTGTTATGGCCCTATGTTGGATGAAATTGTTGTTAGGCTTTATGCCAAGATATTATTTGGAAGTTTAAACAATTGTTGGTGTTGATGATAGTATTTCGCTGCATAATTTTTGAAGTTATGAATGATGTTGAATTAAATAGTTTTATTTTCTATTTAAGAAATTTTGAAATGTAGTGTAGCATGCCCGTTTGGTGAATTACTCTGATGAATGTTTTATATTTAAATACTTTGGGTAGCGGGGTGTTACAGGTTACATCATAGGTTCAACAAATTTTATTCAAGATTAGTAATGTCACCTCCTAAGTACTTACTACTAGGGTCAACTCGCTTTCAGTATCTTTCGTCTAGTTTACCAATCACTGACTTCCTAGACATGTAGTTATTAGTATAAGGATATAAATATCAAGATATAAACATCAAGATAGTAATAACAATATTAAACCCTATCATAACCTAAATACCTAATTTAGGCTTGCACTTTGCCGGAATAAATTAATCATAATAAAACTTAATAGCAAACAGAAAATAAATTAAAATAAAACGATATTAAATTAAATAATTATCCAACAAAAATAAACAGATGTTCATCTTAGAACCCTAACCTATAAATATCTAGTTACACATGATAACTAAGACAAAATACTAAAACATAAAAACATACCTTAGAAAAGATAGGAGAAGATATAACTCCTCCTTGGCTTCCTAGAATCTTCTTCCTCTTAAACTGCTCCAGTTATGAACGAGAAATTATGAATGAGGAAGGCAGTATTCATAGGGAACGTTTCCACCTAACTTGGGCTAAAATCATGGGGTTCTACGGGAGAAAAAGTCACAAAAAGTGACTTTTTTCGCAAGAAACAGAGCGCCTAATGCCTGCTGCCATGCTCCTGGCCAATGTGCCTGGCACTTTGAGGTGCCTAGCGCCTCCAGATATGCACCATGCACTTTAGTGTGTTGTTCTAGGGCGCCTAGCGCCTCCTGTTGTGCGTCGGGCGCTTCAGTGCAATACTTTCCTGCTTTCTTGTATTCTTTGTCTGTTTAGGTGTTGTCTTATAGTTAAGTTGTCTTGGAACTTGGGAATAGAATTCCTCCCTTTGTTAAGTCTTTTGAGGCCTCTTGAATCTTCATTCTTCATCTTCCCAAGGCACAATAATCTCAGAGGTCTTGTTTTACCTGATTTCCTTGATTTCTTCGTGATTTACTTCAATAACCCCCTAAAATTGCTATGTTTCGGGAAGAATAGAACTACATACTCAAATATAGAAAACATTACAAATGTCCCTAAATCATAGGCATTGATCTAATACTCCTCTGCTTTACTGACAAAACCTACTAAAATAGACTTGAAAACATGCTAAGAATAACATAAGATGGCATGTAATGTGCGTGTATATATGTATATATATATTATAAATAATATTTTTAGGGAGAGTGACAGTGTCCCAATCCGGGGTAATAAAGATTTTAAAGTTTAAAGAATATCCACAAATGAATTTAGATTTATCTATTGATATATCCTTCATGGACTTGACTCTTCTTCATAATAGTAGATATAAATATGTAATAACTAATAACATCTGATACGGGTAGTTCTAAAATTATTTATGAATTCCAAAAAAAAAAAATGTAGAGTTGAAACTTTATTAGTGATCACAAATTATCTTTTTAATTAAATGAAATCATCATTTTCATATATAATATCAAAATAATAACGACAATCAACATGATGTACCTATTGTTCATAATTTCTATTCTTTTCTTTTTTAACGGCATTCATAATTTCTATTCTATATATTGCATTGAGAAATAAGACATGTATATGAAGTATGTGTTGGAAACTTCAACTCCTGCTGCACATTGAGAATTGCTATCTTCATATGTTTGGCGCCGTATAAAGGACAATAAATAGAATCGACACCTTTTATCTTTGAAATAACGCATCAATATGCTTAGTATAAATCTTTTACAAAGTATCACCATTCACCAACATATGACTGAAAATATAAATGTATTACACTGATTGTTACATTAACAATGAGGTCAAACAAAAGATTTATCCTAAAGTTGCAATTACTAGTACAAGATATAATACTAATTGCCATTACAACATCTCATTCTGACCACTTATTCAGACAAACAAAATAGTCCTTAATCCACTTTTAACATGATCTTAAGCAGGATTAAATGTCACATATGATGGTGTGGTAGTTTTTCTGCCACCAAGAAATACATATGTCCCATTACTCCGGTGTGCATTATGCTATTATTGTAGACAATTGCTAGTGTTAAAATTTCACCATCAAATAACTTGATAGAACCTGGTTTAGGGTAACAAGTTGACATTCCTACAACATACCCTTTCTCATTTCCTGCTTCCATTCCAGTTCCATATTTTGGGACTGAGTTGCATATAACCCTCCCATCCTGATATTAACACACAACCATTTTAAAAATCGGATAAGAGATCGAACTGGTAAAACTTACGGGTCATGGTTTAATTGGTTCAATCATCGTTAAACTGATAAGTCAATATTAAAAAGTAAAAACTTAAAAGGAATTAAAAAGGTAAGAAAAATATTTAGTTATGTCATACCTGTCCATATAGAGTTGATCTAATCGCACCTACATGTTGATGACCAGCACTGTAGATTATATAACCACCAGTTTTTATTGGGACACTTGTTCTCTTGATATTAACACAACCACTACCATTCACATGGCTTTTGGTGCAAGGTTTAACTTGATATTCAACCTATATATGTAACACAATGAGTGTCATATATACGTTTTGGGGCTAAATTGAAAACAAACAAAAAATAATTTTAAAATAATGCACTAACATTAGAAATAACTTTCCAGAATTTTTTTTAGAGGAATAATTTTGAAATTTCACTTACCTTGCAATTATGTTTGATGCTCATTCCATTAGGGTTATATGATATTTTTAAATCATCAGTCACATCAAGTAAGTAAATCTTAACTGGCACCACAAAATCATCCCAATCAACCCACATAATTGTATACTTTAGGTAAAGGACATGTTTAGTGCCCAAAAAGCCTTTCCTCAATCTACATTGACCATTATCAGGACAACATCCTAAACCTCCTTTGTAATTTGGACTTAAAGGTTTTCCAGTTAATGCATTTATTGTAACATTATATAGGTCACATTTACACTCAATACACCCCATTATATCTTCCACACCCCTTGTATCAATTGCATGGACATTGATCATCCATTTTTCATCATACCCTTTAGGAATTTGTGAAGGATTACCAATTTCTACTCCATAAGGGTCAGGAATATATGTATCTGTGCCTCTAGTTTCAGCCCCTAGGCCATAGTATTGTCCAAGAATATCATCTTGGCATAATCCATTATTTCTCACCATAATAATATCTGTTTGGTTATTGTTTGTCACATTTTTAGGTTGTTGGTATTTTAGAACAATCCAATGGTGAAGATAAGTTTCTTGGAGAGGTACAGAATTCCCTGATTCATCTACTAGTTCAGCATTAAAACTTTTGAGTGCAATATGACCCCTTGGAAATTCAACATCATAATAGAATTTGTTTGAAATTGATCCTGGACTTAATTCAATCTTAGGTGACATAAAAACAGCTGATTTAACATTGTTTTTGGTATTTCTATTAGTAGCTGATAAGCATGGTGTGCATGACACCAACACTAGTACTAAGATTGCCCATGAAAGCATCCAATCTTGAGATAAAAACCTCATGTTGATCTGTAATCAGTAGCAATAATAATCAATTAAAAGCAATTAAGTTCTTGATCTAGAACACAAAAGTTAAAATCTAAGTCGTCTAACAATAATCGAAACGATTGAGATATGTGTGACCGCCTGTAGTCATAGGATCGCAACTACATATAATACTGATCATAAAATCGAATCTTCTTCGCAATAAATATTTGAAGTGATCGGTTCACTTTATTAGGGGAAAAAGTGATATTATAGTAATATGAAACATTAATTTAAATTTAACGATTGTAATTAGATAAAAATAAAATTGTCAAGTAGTCTAGTGACTAAATTTTTTTTTAAATGAATGAGTGGGATATCTGGGATTTGAATCCCAACCCCTGCATATAACAATGCATTATCTCCACCAATTGAGCTAAGCTTACGGGGGACTGTAATTAGATAGTTCTATTAATCACAATAACAAAGTTTTTTTTCACTAGGGTCGCTAGATGTATATATTAGACCAAAAGAAACGTACCTCAAATACTTGAAGAGAAATGTGCAAGTGTAATTAGTAGGAAGAGTATCAACTATTAAACTATAGAAGTGTCAGGCTTTTTTTCTGAAGGATGTAGAAGTGTTGAGCTTGAAACACATATTTATATACCAAAATATACAAGTGTCTTTGCATATGCTCTAAGACATACGTTTACCAAAATATATACTAATACTTATTTTAGTATGTGTTTGAAATTTCAATGCTTTTAATAAAATGCAAAGGCATGAATCACTCATTCATTTTTGGTTAATTGCAGATATTCTTAACAACAACATTCTCTTTTAACTTCCCTAAAAAAAAAAACATTCTCTTTTAACTATTTCAAAAAATAAAATAAAATAAAATAAACTAAAAACATTCTCTATGAACTACCACTCGTGCATGGATCATGGCCTTCTTCAATTTCTTAACGACCATCTTGAAATCCAAATCCAACCTATCAATAATTTAAAATATTATTCAATTTCATGGCGTTCTTCAATTTCTTGAGTCTTCCTTCACAATATGATTTATGGAAACTATTTGGTACACATCTAATCTAATAGACTAATACACCTTTATTCTCATAAGCTTATCTCAATTGGTAGGAATAATGCATAATATATGCAAGGTTTAGGATTCAAATTCAGACACTACACTATCAAAAAAAGACTGATACACCTCTTACACATTTCTAGCAGGATATAGAGGATCAAGATGTTATGATAGATATGATATGATATAACTGTAATGTGATAAGCAAACAAAAATAAAGAGAAAAAGGATGTTGAAAATAGATGTACAAATATTTATTCACTTTCCGTAAAAAAATAAGTATATGATTAATTCTTTTTTTCATTTGTGAATACATGATTTATTCACTTGTTATATTGTTTACATTTTTCCAAAGGTTTAAACACATTTTTGACCCTCTAACTTTGCACTAATTGTAATTTTGGCCCCCTATTAAAAAAAAACACATTATAGCCCCCTAAGTTTCTCCCCTATTGCAACTTTCAATTTTGGTCATTTAAGATCAACTATTCAAGACAGTAGAAGATCAAGAAACCGGTCCCAAGCCACATTATTTGCCCTATAAATCTGAAATTTGCTCAACAAAACACCCACTTGTTTTTACAGTATTGAATGGTTGATTTTAAATGACAAAAATTGAAGGTTGCAACAGGAAAGAAACTTACGGGGCTGGAATGTGGTTTTTTTAATAGAGGATCAAAATCGCAACTAGTGCAAATTTATGGGGCCAAAAATACGTTTAAGCCTTTTCCAAAATGTTACTTGTAGTTGAAAAAAATAAAACATAAACTGTAAATTTGTTTTGCATGTATGAAATATGCCTTGACAACTTCAGATTCTAGGCCCCTAAAAAATACTTCAGTTTCTAACTAACTCTTTATTGATTTGATTTAGTTGATAAAAAATTGGTCCATATCCTATAATTGTGTTGGTTCCATTGTGATGTCAATGTGATAACCTTTTTAATGGACGTCTTATAAGTATTTATATAAAAAATTCTTTAAGCATTGAAGCGTGTTTTTTTTTTGTTACAATTGAAGCATGTTACAATCCAACTTACTTAAACTTTTTTTTTTTTTTTGGTCTTAGATGAAGTGGTAATCCATTGAAAATAAACACACACACAACTGTGAGGTCCCGGGTTCGAACCCGGGTCATGACGTCCGACCTTGCAATTTCGGCATTTGCCAGTTGAGCTAGGACTTCTAGACACTTAAACTTTTTTATAAAAAAAAAAACATATATATTCTATTTATATATAAATTAAGCTAACTTCATATCAAATTCAATTTGGGGGAAGAGAAATGGTCATCCTTGTCATCCATGCCTCGAAAGCCTTTTTTTTTTCTATGAGATTTTCTAATTTAATATTTTTTTTAACAACAAATATTAGTATTGTTAGTATTATATGTGTTGAAATTTTGGAAGTCTTACGACGTTGAATGAGTAATCATATTAGACTTTTGAGCAACCAAGGGAAACACTATTTTTACTTAAAATATTAGATGTGAGTGTTTTCCATTATACTCACTCCCTCCCTCTATTTAAGAATCCATTCGATTTTATTTTTATCCTTAAATATAAATCTCTTTTTAAATTATTAGATGTATTTATTTTTTTTTTTCCTAAACATACTCTTAATTAATACTACTAACTTGTCTTGAAATTTGAAAAATCAAATTTAATACATATACAAACAAAGGACAATTTAGTAATATTAACACACAAAACAGACACATTATTTACACCGACAACTTTTCATAAGAAATGTGAAAAAAGCAAAATGAGTTTATATTAAGGGACGGAGCGAGTATGTTGTTCAACTTCTCATATCTATCAATGTTAGCTTGTAATTCAGTTTTTTTTATTTTTTGTTACAGCTTGTAATTCAGGTTTGACAAAGCATAATTTTTTTTTAGAGGACCTAAAATCATAAACATACTTTATCATTTTCTTGCACTTAATTTCATGTGTAGAGTAAAAAAAAAGACTTTAATTTTAAACTAAATTTTCGGATTATTTGAAATCTTAGAAAAACTCAAGTTCCGAGTTAGAGACCAAGAGTTATTTAAGAATAATGAAAATATAAGTGAGATGAGTTTTATGCTCCGTAAAACTTTTCACACGTGCTTTTAATCAAATTATGTCAAATAGATGAATATAAAGAGTATTCTTGAACATAACTCAATTAATAACGGTATGGGTTGATGTTTGAATAAGAGATTTTTACTTATTCCTTTTAAAAAATGAATTCTAGTCTTTAAGCTATTTGAAAAAAAAAATAAAGATATTTAAAAACTAATCTTAAAAAGTGGCATCATGAAGTGATTTTGATTAAATCGATTTGTATATAACAAAATTAAATTGTTAATGTATGCAAATTAAATTAAAGATCATTCAACCAAGCTTAAATAGTCAATAAACTCCACCTAAAATGAATTGTTTGAAAAAATTAAAGTTCATTTTTAGATGAAATAGTTTTTTATCTGATTTTATTTACTTCTTAAGAAAACACTCTATATTAATAAAGTTTTTCCCTATATACCAAATGGTAAAAAAAAAAAAAAAGAAGAAGATAATTTTAAAATTTACATACCAACTTTGGCAGTTAAAAATGTGTTTTAATCTATGAAATTCGGATACGTGATACGAGTGTGGGTATGATACGATACGAATAAGTAAATACGCAAAAATTTAAAATTGAAGATACGATACGACTAAAATACATTAACAATTTTTTTATACAAAAACTTATATGAATGTAAAACATTCGAAGAAAAAAACATTCATTACTCTTAAAAGTCACAATTTTTAAAAATAATACATGTGATCAAAATAAAAAATAAAAAATAAAATTTTCATATAAATAATATTATATTTTCATTCATATATTATGATATCAACATAAGCATCATTAAAATAACGCAACACAAATTTTGTCTAATGTTGATTAATTAAATCTTCTCTCTCATTACCTTCATCCACAAAAATAAAATAAAAATTTAAGTGGTTCATCCAAAAATAATTATACTATTTTAGATCTAAAGTTGAATCATATACACTTCCATTGAATTTTCATAATATAGGTATTTGATTGAATTTTCATAATATACGTAGTTGTGAAGTATTTTATAAGCATCTTTATGTATTTGTGAAGTATCATCTAAGTATTTGCTAAAATATTTTTAAAAAATTAAAATAATTAATTCCAACACTCCATGGGCATATCTGTGGAGTATCCATATTTGAATCCGATATGGATGCGTCTCATGGAGTATTCGGGCTTCATATGATTTAATTTATGACTATTATTTTTCTCACCCTATCTACTTCTCACGCGCCATATAATTTTTATAAAATACCCATGAGATTTCAGATTATAAAATCTGAACACAGTTTGGATCTGTTCGGATCATACAATCCGAAATATGTTTATATATAATCAGCAATTAGAATCTCTTCCATTTTAGCAGTTTTGAATTTTGCTTTTAAAAAACATGTCAAATAAAATCATAAAAATACCACAAAAAAATTCTAAAAATCAAAATTAAATTAATGAAATTTTTTTTTTTCGAATTTTTATGAGATAAGAAAAATTGGTCTAAACGATGGAATTTTAAATTTTGAGGGACGGAGTCTCGTAAGAAGTCCCTTCTATGGGAATTTTGATCCTTGATTTTTTTTCTTTTAATTTTCTGGGGAAGTATCGCAGCAATCTGATCAAGTATTGCAAAAACCAGATTTTTGATAAGAACGACTAAAAATGATCTAAAATAAAAGGATGGGGAAGATTAATATGATCCTTAAACTTGTTATCCATTTTACAAAAATACTCATAGCCTATTTGGATGTGCGGTAAAAGTGTCTTTCTCTCGTCCCAGGGTAACTTGGCCGTGGTTTTAACAAGTTACAAATTGTAACTTCTTGGCAAATGTGGTACTCCACCGCTAAAACAAACACTGCATCAGAAGTTATGCTGGTAGAGTTAATATTATATAATCCGAACTATTTTTCTATTGAAAAAGGATGTTTAGGGGTGTCCTGATTCTATAATCCGAAAAAGCAAGGAACGCGCTCTTTTTGTTAAGTTTTCGGATTTAAAGAATCTAAATTGGTGAAAAAGTCATTTTTTTTTCACTCCATAACAGATAAAAAACTCAATTCAAATTATAAAATCCGAAATCACATAGACATTTTCCTACAAAAATAGGACGCACGAGAAATAGTTTGAGTGAGAAAGTAATAGTTTTAATTTTTTATATATAACATAAGATTAGTCATTAGTGTAAAGAGTTTATTTTTTTGAGAGAAGTGTAAAGAGTTTATATGTGGTTCATGAGCTGGTTTTATTATTGAACCGGTATAACTAAGAACCCGGGTTAATCGTTATCTTGTGTATAATTTTTTACTAGACCGACATTGGTTTATCTATATAAAAATCAGAAATTAAAAATTAACAAAAATCTCAGAACCCGAACGAAACACACTGAAGATTGAAAAGTCTCAAAGGAAAATCAAAATCGCAAATAAACCCTAAATCGCGTCACCGTCATCTTCAACCACGCGCCACTGATCCTCACTGCACCGTCCTCCGCCGTTCACAAGTAATATTTCTTCAACCAATTTGTTTCTATTAATTCTTATTTTAATCGACGTTAATTATCGATTCCATAAATTAGGGTTTCGTTTTTTTGATTTTTTGAAATTGATTTTTGTTGCAGAACCATGGCGGCTCTGAAGGAACTCCTTCCAGAACCAAAATCATCCACAACAACATACTATGATCATAGCAACGATCCATGGTTTAAGCAAAGATTCACTGCAACGGAAGAGGAGAAATCCGCTGCAATCGCACCCAAAATTGTACCACCGTATCTGAAACGATCTGGTTTTGTTCCACGAAAGGTTGAGGATTTTGGAGAAGGTGGAGCTTTCCCGGAGATCCATGTGGCACAGTATCCGCTTGATATGGGAAGGAATAAGAATTCGAAGCCGGGTTCGAAGATTCTTCCGGTTACGGTTGATGCTCATGGTAATGTTGCTTATGATGCTATTGTGAAGCAGAATGAGAATGCTAAGAAGATTGTTTATACCCAGCATAAGGATTTGATACCGAAGATTTTGAAGAATGATGGAGATGATGAAATGGAGGATGGTGAGGACGAGGATGCTCAGCGTGAGATTGATGAGACTATGGAGGAAACAAAGGCGGCGCTTGAGAAGATTGTGAACGTGAGGCTTAGTGCTGCGCAGCCGAAGAATGTTCCGAAGCATAATTCGGATTCTAAGTATATAAAGTATAAGCCTTCGCAGCAGAATGCGGCTTTTAATTCTGGTGCGAGGGAGAGGGTTATTAGGATGGTTGAGATGCCTGTGGATCCACTTGAGCCTCCAAAATTTAAGCATAAGAGGGTTCCTAAGGCTTCGGGTTCACCTCCTGTGCCTGTGATGCATTCACCTCCGAGGCCTGTTACTGTGAAAGATCAGCAGGATTGGAAGATACCACCTTGTATTTCGAATTGGAAGAATCCTAAGGGTTATACTATTCCTCTTGATAAGCGGTTGGCTGCTGATGGGAGAGGGCTTCAAGAGGTTCAGATTAATGATAATTTTGCTAAGCTTTCTGAGGCTTTGTATGTCGCAGAGCAGAAGGCTAGAGAAGCTGTAGCTATGAGGTCTAAGGTGCAGAAGGAGATGCTTTTGAAGGAGAAAGAAAGGAAGGAACAGGAGTTGAGGGCTTTGGCTCAGAAAGCACGCTCAGAGAGAATTGGTGTGGCTCCTCCGGCTGCTGCTGTTCCCGTTGTTTCGGAAAAGAGTGGTGTGGATGATGGTGATATGAGAGTTGATTATGACCACAGGGGGGATAGAGGGGATAGAGACAGGGAAAGGGAAAGGGAAAAGAACTATCCCAAGGAGAGTCGGGAAGAAAAAGAGGAGCGGCTGGGACGTGAGAAGATTCGTATGGAAAGGAGAAAGGAGAGGGAGAAGGAGAGAAGGATAGAAGCTAAGGATGCTGCCATGGGAAAGAAGAGCAAGATTACTAGAGATAGGGATCGTGATATAAGTGAGAAAGTTGCTCTTGGTATGGCTTCCACCAAGCAAGGGACAGAGGTCATGTATGATGAGAGGCTATTCAACCAGGATAAAGGAATGTCTTCTGGATTTGCCACTGATGATCAGTATAATGTGTATGATAAAGGCTTGTTCAATGCACAGCCAACACTTTCCACCCTGTACAGGCCGAAGAAGGATGTTGATAATGAAGCTTATGGAGGTGCAGACGAGCAGCTGGAGAAGATTATGAAGACTGATCGCTTTAAGCCTGACAAATCATTTACAGGGACTTCTGAAAGGGCACCTCCTAGGGATAGGCCGGTTGAGTTTGAGAGCGAAGAAGCTGATCCATTTGGTCTTGATCAGTTCTTGACAGAGGTCAAGAAGGGTAAGAAGGCCATGGAAAATGTAGGTGGGGGAGGAACTATGAGAGCTAGTGCCGGATCTTCAATGCGAGATAGTTCTGATGGAGGTTCTGGCAGGACTCGCATTGGATTTGAAAGAGGGCGTTAAGTGGATCAGTGTTGAAGGCTAATTGTTATCATGCTTAGGTTGGCATGTCTTTAAGTGGATTGTAAGGATAACGTGGTTGAGTTATTTATCTTACTTTTTCTTGCCCCAAGCCTATGGACCACCTTATAAGTGGTGAAATGTACTTGTATTTTGTTTTGAAACCTTTTTATGTTATTTATCTTTCCATGGAGTTATATTCAGTGAAATGCAATGTTCAAATTTTAAAGTAGATCTCCACTATTTGAATGAAATGTATTTGGCTGTTACAATGTACTCCATGATATATCTAGTTTTTTCATGCCTGATTACCGGATAATACATTTGCTTTCTGCCATTGCTGTTTGGTTTATGCCATTAATGGACTGTTATGGCTGGTAATGAGGATATTGACTACAGCTGTTGAGACTAGAGTGGAACTGTTGGCTTTCTGTTTTCATGTTATACTAATCGATGGTTCTCTACTAGAATGAAATGTAATCGATAGCTTTAAATTTATTTAACGAGTTATCAATTTTTTCAATACTTTATAATCCATTTGATTGCTTGTTATTGCTGTTTGAGTTATGCTATTGAAGGAGAAATTGTCAATTGAGGTGTAAAACAGTGTTTAATCATTACCTGACCCAAGGATTCAAGTGGATGTGTATTTTTTTTTTTTTTTGAACTAAGTGGTTGTGTTTTTTGATTTGATAGAACTGTGTATTAGTAACCCCTCCATAGGACAACATTTGATGCCCACAAAAAAGGATGGGGAACAATATTATTTTTAGTAGTTCTTGACAACTATGTTGAACTAACTTCTCTAGATTTGTGCACATGAAGGCTCAACCCCATCTGCTGTATATCGTGGTTTTACTACTTTATAGTCTTGGGAAAATTATATCAGACCATCATGATTGTAATGTGTGGAGTGTAGCCTGCACTAGAATTGAAAATTACATTAGATCATCTTTGCATACCATTTTCATCCAAGCTTCCTGTCAGATGGTACAGGCATATGATTTTTTGTGACATATTTCTATATTGTATAAAATTGGCTGATTAGGGTGTGCTAAATTGTAAAAAAATGCTTGGTGCTTAGGAAGTTGCTATTAATTCTAGTCATGTGTTTCAAAAGGTGGTGGATAATCCTGTCAATTACTTCTGTAGTGAGTTAATTTTTTCCAGTCCTGCTATTTTTTGAGGTAGTTTTCGTAAAGTCTAACAAATTTGTAAATTGTTCTAGCGCGAGGTTTAACTAATAGCCTGATGTAGAACTTATTGTGAACTGTGTTTTACTAAATTACAGAATGAGTCCTTGCATCTTCTCTGTGATTGCTCTTTCTCAAGCTTTTGATGTTTTCACTAGATTAATTAAGCTTCAGCTACCCAGTCTGTCAGTTGATTCTCATTCTCTGGTGTAAGCATTTGTTCTTTAACCGTCATCAGATTTGTATTGTTTTCTTCTAGTCACTCCATGAGTTTTCTGTGTTGAAATGGTTCTTTTGATTATCGATGCTGGAGTTGCCAGTTCCGAAAGTGTTATGCCGAATGATACGGTAAAGACTGATGAAACTGGGGACACAAATAAGGAATGAACCTCAAAGAAGAGCAAGAAGAACTAGCATGTGGAAAAGCCTCCTAGCAAGTCACAAGTTAAGAAAATGATTTCTGTTTTACTTCTGAAAACATCCATCATTGCTATTCTCTTGTTTTGCGGGGTGCCTTCTATGTGGTAATTTCCAAAACATCCCTATCATTCATTTCAAATTCATAATTAATACATTTTTGAACTTCAGGTTAATACTTAATACGTTCTCGAACCATTTGATTTTCAGATTATCTTATTATTTTTCTAATACATCATTTTTTTATTTAACTCAAATGTATTTCATAATTGTTAATTTGCAATTTACTTTTGCTTTTAGATAAAGTTTTGGTTGCTTGTTAAAACTAAGCTGGTCATACTCAATTAGGTATATAATGTCTTTTATTGATCTTTTGTTTTTGTCTTTCTGAACTGAACAACGTTCAACAAGGCATCTTCATGCTCCAATGTGTATGTCAATAAATAAAGTCTTTCTTGATGTTCACTGTGACCTAATTATCTTGATCTCACCTGTAAGTTTAGTATATGGGTAGCAGCAGAAGCTTAATCAGCTCCTTCTATTGTTTTAACATCACGTTCACATGATGGACTTCATGTTTTTAATTATTTTTGAGAGGCTTATCCTTATCCTTGGTTGAGCCATAACACAGAATGTCATAAATCTTCTTTTCATGGTATTTCCATGTTTTTCTACTAAAACATTTGAATTTGCTTCTATACACACTTTTTATCTGTGTTGTAACTCTTTGGAATGAACTATCAGTGTCTTTTTTTCTGACAAGTTCAACATACTGATTAATGATCTTCTATCTAAAAAAGGTTGTGTATAATAAGCTCTGATGGTTAGCTTGCATGATTTTCTGTACTAATTCTGAAATTCATGTTTTAATTTTTTCTTCTGCTATGTACAAAATGTGATGTGATGTGAGTTGCCACTGAGGCTGCCGATGATGAAATTTCACTATTCTGTCTTTTTCAATAGTTTGAGATCATGGATTGTGAAGTGCAATTGAGACTAGAGATGGTTTACTTGGGCATAATCCATATCTTGTAAACAAAATATGGTTCTATGAACATTTTGGTTCTTTCTCATTATATAATCTTCTTTTCCAAACTGAACTCATTATCCAGTTCAGTGCACTAGGTTCTATTGACCCGAATTGTCAGTGTATTCATAACCAATCTGAAGCTTGGTTCCATTTCTTCTTGGGCTGCGATGATTTCCCAGCACCGATTGATCTGAAGCAAACACCATTAGCTAATAATGATTCAATAGCAAATAATTTAGATGAGCATTGGAAGAGCTCATACTGTATCACTTTTTTTTATTAAGTATTCATTTGGGATTTTAGTATCTCTAAGAAACTTTGAGACTCATTTATTTTATGCTTTGATGGATTTGGGATTTTATGAACACACAGATCGAAAACAACAAAGTGGCACTGCTTAACCTATTTCAGAGCTTTTTAGCTTGTGTTATGGCTTTTGTTAAAGGGTTAAATATGTTTTTGGTCCCTACATTTTACGCGATTTTGAGAATAGTCCCTACATTTCAATAAATGTTTTTAAAATCCCTACATTTTTCCTCCGTTAGCGTAAATAGTCCCTGTTGTCAAATTTCTAACGTGATGTCAATGTTGGTGGTTCAATCTCGCCGGAAAACGGCGGGGAACTTCACCACGGTCTTTCTCCGCAACGTCGTAGATGCGGATCGCCGGTGTTCGTGACATTTCCAGTGAAATATGTTGGTTTAGATGGAAAGATTTGGAGGCCGAAAGCGATGATGTTATCGTTGAAAGTGTTTGCTGTTGCGGGTGTGGAAGGTGTTGTGGTGGAGATTTGGTGGGGTGGGTTTGAACTTGTTATGATGGCTTGTGTTTCATCAATATGACACTGAAGGCAGGGACCAATTGCACCAACGAAAGAAAAATGTAGGGATTTTTAAAACATTTATTGAAATGTAGGGATTATTCTCAAAATCGCGTAAAATGTAGGGACCAAAAACATATTTAACCCTTTGTTAAATAATCTAAAACACAGTCGGAATGTAAGATCAGACAGCTCAAAAATACAACTCCTTGATTGCATAACTACATATAATCCATTTTCATAGTACTACACTTAGCATCAAGAATCATTCAATTTCAATCCAATGAAAATCTTGCCTGGAAGATCCTTCATACTATCTTTGCATCCTCCTCTGATTTCACCTTAGCTTCTTCTTTAGCCAATTCAAGTGCTTGAATCAAACTTTTCAAATAAACTTGTGCATCCTTAGAAGAAGTCTTTGGCATCAAATGCTCAGCAACATCAGCTGGAGTGATTTTAATTTCCTTCAACAATTCACATATTGTGCCAAACAAATAATGTGACTCAATATTAAGATAGTTCTTAGCCAACAACTTGAATGCCTCAAATCCACAATATGACAACTCTATGTGCTTATCCATTCTACCTTTCCTAACCAATGCAGGATCCAATTTCTCCACATAATTTGTTGTGAAAACTATAAGTCTTTCACCACCACAAGCAGACCATAGTCCATCAATGAAATTCAATAGCCCAGAAAGTGTTACTTGACTATTTTTTCCATCTTTTTCTTCCACATTTTCACCTTGTGTTTGTCTTGGATCTTTCTCTTCCTCTTCCTTTTTCTTCCTCCTTTGACCAGTCAAATCAAGTGAACAATCTATATCTTCAATCACAATTATAGATTTACTTGATATCTCAATCAAAAGCTTCCTCAATGCAGTGTTATCCTTCACAGCAGTCAATTCAAGGTCATAAAGATCATAACTTAACAGATTAGCCATAGCACCAATCATTGTTGACTTTCCAGTCCCTGGAGGACCATAAAGTAAATAACCTCTTTTCCATGCCCTTCCAATTCTTGCATAGAATTCACCAGCTTTACTAAATGTAATGAGATCATCAATTATCATTTCCTTCTTCTCTAAATCCATAGCTAATGTTTCAAATGTTGATGGATGCTCAAATACAACATGGCTCCAATGAGATCCACTATTAGTATAAAGTTTCCTTTGTCTATTTTTCACTTGAATTGCTTTACCTTCTTTTAGTACATGGCTAAGATATTTCCCTAAAATCACATCTCTATTGTGTTTATGGAAAGTGAGTTTATAGTACCTTTTTTCATCTATGTTTTGATGAAGTGAAATTGAATTTGAGTTGGATGCTTTTTTGCCACTGGCCCACCAAAGTTTCATTCCATTGAATTCATCACATATTTCTTCTTTATCATCCATGCTAAGAATAAGGGATTGATTATTCTTGGCTATGTCACCTTTGAGTCTCTTTGCTTGTGTAGATGCTTTGGAGCTAAGGTAATTCTCTATGGAAGAATAAGCTTCACTTCTCATGAGTCTCTCACCAGTGAACTCATGAAATGTGATTTGAATATAAGGGTAGATAAAAGTGACCAATCTTTGAGAGTATTTATCAATTAAGTTCCTAAGTTGATAAGGAAAATATTGTTGAAAAATAGCCCAAATAAACATCAAGGAAGCAATTATGGATCCTATTTGAGCAAACATTTCAGTATTCTTTTTAGCATACATGGTGTGGATATAGAAAT
The DNA here is from genome assembly GCF_003473485.1 of Medicago truncatula. Lineage (NCBI taxonomy): Eukaryota > Viridiplantae > Streptophyta > Magnoliopsida > Fabales > Fabaceae > Medicago > Medicago truncatula. The sequence goes on along the minus strand of NC_053043.1, from coordinate 11,526,936 downwards.
GGTTTTCTAGCTTTGTCTTATACAAAGATGAAAGATATGTGATGATGTCTAAGAAAACTTTTCTATTTATCCTATGTGAATAATCTTGTGTGGCTATTATGCAATAACGTTGATTGGTATTTTTGTCTATATATCTTTACAAGTTGGCAAAGAAAGTAGAAGCCAAATTCTATTTATTAGTCTCAAATCAGATAAGAAAATGCGAGGAAGGTTATTTGGGGGGCAGGTATCATGAATCATGACTTTATATTTATTATTATACACGTTTTTTTTTTTTTTTTTTGTGTTAGTCCTCATAGAAGTTGAAAAGTCACCAGACAAGATGAAATCAAACACGGTTTTTTTTGTCTATTGTAAAGAAAATGGTGCTTTTTTACGTGTCATTCATTTGTTTTATCGTCATGTTAAGTTGAGCCCGATATACAAATGATATTTTTTTTCTTCATTTAAACCAGTTACAAACCCGTGCGAAATAACGTATTCGATAAAAAAATTCTTCGAAAAAAGAGATGTTAAAACGACGGAACATTGTGATTCATCATAAAATATGTATGGGTTGATTAAGAAAGCAAATAATCAGTTTATAAGATTAGGAATTGACATAATATTTAAGATGAAAACAATTGAAACCAATAAAGGAACCAATGATGTGTGAATTATGATTACATATTATCCAAAATTATAAAAAAGAGTGTTTTGTTATGGAGTTACCAAAAAAGAATTGATACTCATATTTACATCAAATGAAATCAAGCAAAGAAGTAGAAACAGTGAGTGAAGATAATCTAGTCTAGGGTTAGAGTTAAGGTGATCTGTTGAAAGTGGGGATCATGAACACCAAATCTTTATTTGGGAACGACTTGAACGTGCATATTTTTAGGTGGCTTTTCTAGATAAAAAATTAACTTATCACCTACCTCTAACATATGTTCTCGGCATAAATTGAACCACTGCCCACCTAAATATTTTTCATAGCTTGCTCTATCGGCGGTAATGAGGTGACAATTATACTGTCTCGGTGTCTGGTCATCAATGAGAGTGATTGTTTTGCGCTTTCCTTTCAGAATTGTTCTTGACACCTCGTTTGGGAAATGCTAAAGAGGGAAATAACTTCAATATTAGTCTAATGCATATTAACATGGATAAGATGTATGCGAATATAGTTACATATATTTTATAAAATAAAGGTAGCATAACTGATTTTAAGCTAAAGAAAATGTACCATGGGTGTGTTTGGTAAAAACAAGCTATAAGCTAGCTGATAGCTGAAAAGCTAGCTTATAGCTGATGGCTGATAGCTGAAAAGTTAGCTTATTAAAATTAAAAGTGTTTGGTAAAATTAACTGTTGAAGTGGTTGATAAATATAAAATGACATAAAAGGACATGCTTGTTTAATTTTTTTAATATCATATATATAATTTTTATTACTTAACACATTTATTTTTAAATATTTAAATATTTTTCAAATTATTTTCATCTCCAAAATGATAAATGTATTTATGAATTCAATCGCGTTTTTTATTTAACAATTTCGATTTTTTTATAAATTTAATTTAACTAAGCTTTCTTCAATAAATTAAATTTTTTATAAATTATATATTATATAAATTATGAGCAAGATAAAAAAAAACTAAAAAGTGAAGAAGAAAATTTAAAAAGCCATGCCCTAATTTGGTAAACGTGGGTAGCACACGGAAGAACATGGGTAGTTTTTTCTATTATAAAAAAATAAAATAAAATTAAGAAAAGGTTAAAATTGGAAGAAAGTATAAAAAGCAACAAGCTAGAAGTTCAAAAGTTACTCGGATTAACTTCTTAAAAAACGCTATAAGTTAGTGAAAAAAGCTTTTTACTAAACACATCGTATTCTATCAAAACAAGGTTATAAGCTAGTCCAGCAAGCTATAAGCTAGCTTATTTGTGTTACTAAACACAACCCATAACTTCTAATTTATCTTCCTATTATCTTCCTATAAAGTCTAGATAAATGCATGCATGTACATTATATGTAACCCGTTGACCAATTAACATTGTTGAAACAAATGAAAATTAAGCATCACTTCCGCATGTGCATATATAGCTAGCACCATCTGACATTGATGTCTTCGAACATTTGGTGCAACTCTCATAATACAATCCAAACTGGTTAGGATTGAATTTATTTGTTTTCCAAATAGTGATGCAGTATATATCATAACACAAATTATGCACATGAAATAAGGAATAACACAATATGTATTTTTAATTTGTGCGTAAAAAGACTCAAAGCATGTTTGTGAATAAAAAAAACAGACATTGACTAAGTTTATAAATTCAGCAATTGGCCTAACCTGGGACAGTTTGGAAAAATCGTTGTACGAAGTACGTTGAGAAGAAGTCGAACTCAGACACTTAAGTTCTAATTGAAGCTTTGACTCTGAGCTTGAGAAGTGTTAAGGTCACGACATCTACAATTTTACTTTTAATTAAAATCAAAATTTTATAAAAATAATCATTCGCATTATGCAACGCCAATTTTATTTTACGCATTAGCGTATAAAAAAACAGACACACATAAAGTATTACTCTAAACGCTAATATGTGTGTGTATATTTGTGAGGTTGAAGAAAGAAAATAAAAATATTTGGTATCATTAAATGATAGCGTGAATAAAAATATTTGTGACGTTGTTATGATTAAATGATATTTAAATTAAATATATAAGTGATAAAAATATAATAAAATTCTTTTGAAAAAAAGGTAATAAAATTAAATGGAACCTCCTTAAAAAAAAAAAAATTAAATGGAACGATTAAAAAAATGGAAAAAAAAACCGGGTCAAACGGTATCTTAATCTCCCACAACGGCAGTGTAGAAGCAACTGAATTTGGGAGAAAAAAATTGAAAAGTTTTTAAAAATATAAAAATTGAAAAATAGTTAAAAAAATCAGTGAGGTAGCACTCAACCAAGCAACATTAAAAAAAATATATGCATCAGCGTAAAAAAAACACAGACAGACATAAAATATTACTCTAAACGTTAATGTGTGTGTAAATATTTGCGATGTTGAAGAAAGGAAATAAAAATATTTGGTATCATTAATGACAGTGTGAATAAAAATATTTGTGAGGTTGTGATGATTAAACAATATTGAAATTAAAACAATTGATATTGTGTTTGACCTAACTTCTCCTTAAAAATGTAGAGAAGTTGGAAAAAAAAGTCGGGTCAAACGATACCTTAATCTCCCACAACGATAATGTAGAAGCAACTGAATTTGGGTGAAAAAATTGAAAAATATTTGAAAAGTTATTAAAAATTAGAAAGAAAAAAAAAATTGGTGGGGGCAAAATGGGAAATATGCCATAAAAATGATGAGGTGGCACCAACCACATCCCACCAATTAGGAAAATTTATAAATGCCCCTCACATGGGCAAAATGGTAAAATCATAGGGTATAATATTTAATTTATAGTAAGTAGAAGAAGAATGAATTGCCTGGAGGGGGTTACGATCATCTCCATTTATAATTTTTTTTATTTGTTTGATTTAGAGAGGTAAACAAGGTTTTAAATAATGATCGCGTTAAGGTTGTCACGATTTCGGCTGTTATGGATGTTGTGTCACAGATTGCGTTCATTGCGGTGTGAATTAATCACAACAATCCACGAATATTATTAAATCATTTATTCTATCATATAATGTATAATAACTTAAATTGAACTATTATTTTATGGGAGCAATGGTTAAGGAAACCAAAAGTAACATGTTTGCATTGGTTTCAACAACATTTTGACATTTAAAAAGTTAAATTTTTATTGTTCAAAAAAAAAAGTTAAATTTATCATTTTTCACCATTTTTCAATGTTATATTTCTATTTGATTACTTACTATAATGAAGTTGATGATTGATGATGTATGATTTGAACAGTTTGTGATTCCTTTCACTAACGCTTCATTTTAGTAAAATAACAAAATGTGCTCTCATTTCTCATTTCTCTAAATTACATTTAAAAGCACAGGACAATTTGTTATATTTGTTTTTGAAACCAAATAACAATCGTGTGTGCCCACATTTTTGTTATAGATAATGAGGTCCTTCAATTTTTGTTATAAATTTTTGGTTGTATAACAAGAAGGAATGTATCAAATCCTTCAAAGACTTTGATCCATATCATCCAAATAAATAAGAACAATTGACCGTTAAAAAAAATTGAAAGTTGAATTAAACCTCAGTTACTTACCATAAACTTAGATGTAAATCCCTTGAAGAGGAACTCCTTCCATTACTATAATAATGGAACTATTACCTATTAATTTTACCATCAAAGTGATAAATCATTAAATCTAAAAAATTCCTTATGATTTTTAACTAAGCTATGTACTACGCAAAATATTATGAATGTGTTATACTTATACTGAACATGATAATGAAAAAGTAGTCGTATTTTTGTTAACAGGGAAAAACAGAAGTGGTCTTTAAGAGCTTTTCAGAACTTTTGATAACAAAAATTAGTCGTATTATAAGAACTTTTGATAACAAAAATTATTAAACATGCATGTCCCATATAAGTGGCTCAGCTGGTGAGCTAAGGGTGGCCGGAAGGAAGTCCAAAGTTCGAACTCTAAAAAATTAACATAATTACTAACTTAAATGAATACTTAGACGGAAAAAAGGGCAAACAATCATTTTGGCCTTTAATTGAGTTACCCATGAGATTTGTTATCATTGCTAGAGCTGGATAATTAATCGGACAACTTGTTACATCAGTTAAGAATCAAAAGGATGTGGATAATTTTACACTCGTTTGTCACAGTTTGGAATCAACATAAGAACCATGAATATAATCTTAAACAAATACAAGTATTGCACCATGTGAAATATCTTTATCATGGGAACTTAAAGCATTTTAAGAGAAAATAAAGATTAATTGCACTTTCTATTTTATAAAACTCATAAAAATAGTCCCCTGTTTTAAGATTGAACGTTTTGATCCTTATGTTTTTACATTTGTTGCAATTTTGGTTTCCAACCGTATCTTTTTCTTAGTGTTGGATTTAAACACAAAATATTATTAACAAGACCAAAATTCACTTTTTTTTTTGTTGTAAAGGTCACCAATTTTAGGAAAAAAATATGGATTGTGATCAAAATTGCAATTGTGAAAATAGAAGACCAACAAATTTGATCCAAAAACTTGGATTTATTTTTGCGGGTGTAATAGAACAGAGATTAAAAGTACAATTAAACAACAAAAATAAACTACATAAATGATCATTAGTTATGTGTGAGAATTTCTCTCGTAATAAACAAAAGAGAAAAGATAGGTGGTATATCAGCTTAGACAAGTTTTAAATCAATTTGGTAAAAAAAAGTTTTACATCAATTTCAAATAAAAATTAAACATTTAAAGTTATTTTTAAAAAGTAGTTGTAAAATAATCATACATGATAATATGGCGCTTCACTATTGAACAAAAATTTTATATCTATTATATTCTAAATAAAAAAGATAAACTTATGATATTTGAAGTTTGATTGAATCCTACCCATCATCATTCGATCACTTCTTTATATTTAATTATTTTAAAATAAATTTAAATTTAGAACTGATTTTGTTCCAACCAAATTTTAGGGTACAAAATAATTTACCAATAAAAAATCAGTCGATCAACTCTATTTGTTCCATCTTTCAAAAAAAAAAAAAAAACTCAATTTGTTCCACTCAAACATCAACAACAACACAATTTTTATTAGGAAAGAACTCGACAAAGGACCTCTCATCTCTACTACCATTAGGGTAGAAGAAAAACAAAGCAGCAACAACAATAAAAAAACTGGGCCACGATATCAACTTAACTTAAGCTCACTCATGCAAACTAAACAACAAATAAATAAAGATAAGATAGCAACAAAATTGAGGGGAGTGAATACCTAAATGCATGAAGCTGGTTTATATAGGAAAGAAAGAGACCATCAAGGTTATGGCGGTCCAATTTAAATGTAGAAAAATGCCAAATTCTGTTTAGATTACTGAGAAACAACAAAAAAATGTACCATTGCTTCAGGGAGGAGTTGTTGGTGATCTTGTACTATTTCTTGTGTTGGCAAAAGCAAAAAAATGAAACACAAAAACAGATATTTTTTTAATGGAAAATATAAATAATTTTTTTGTCCCTATTGAATGAAATAGAGAATTATCACCCAAGAAAAAAGAAGGAAAAAATTGACTATGTTGTTTGATGATAAAGAAGCTAAGTCAGTTTGGGAAAATACTTTTATATAATATTTACATTTTAAATTTATGATAAATAAAGAAGAAAAAACATATAACTTATTGAGTAGTGATATATGTACATCCATTTGGTACAACTTTGTTGACAACTTTAATTTGTTCTCTTTTCATTGGTCCAAAACAATAGAGAGAGAAAAAGGAAGAGGGAGAATAAGAATATAATATGAGTATGAGAGAGAAAGTTGTCAAAAAATTGTAATGAAATGGTTGTACAAATATCATTTCTCTAACTTATTCCATGTTTGTTATTTTACGTTTGTATTTTCGTTGTTCTATAAACCGGTAACTCTTCTAGATAACCGTAAAGGTTAATCCTTTAAGCTGGTAAGATCACAATAAACAACATTTCCCTCACCATACATCTCTTCTTGTAAAAAAGTATATCCCAAGAATAAGCAATTCATTTGATTGACACACAAGATATTGTGTTGTTTAAAAGCAATTCAAAATCCGGTATATCTCAAGAGTAGTGTTGTATAGTGCGAAAGTTACCATCATGATACTCACACAAATGCTTACATGTTATTTTTATAAAGAAAAATGCTAAAGCGCACAACAAGATGTGTCGTGTAAATCCCACGAAATAGTTAGCTTCTCTCTTTGCATATTATTTTTATTAAAAAAAATGATTGTGTTTCTTTTTTATACTAACTGTAACATTGTTAGTCCTTTGAAATAACATTTTACATGAAATTGTAACTAGTAATCAACTCTCCAATGGTGACTTTGAAAGTTCCTAAAAAAAATGGTGGCTTTGAAAGTAATTTGACATAAAAATGCTCTAATGGAGTAAAAAGAGTAACCAACCATGGCGGTGCCTTTCCAAATGTTCTCGCCGCCGACGGCGACGTCGGAACTGGTAAACATGTTGAAACAAGTCGCCTGCCAGAGACATATTGTTGGTGGTGATTCTGCAGTGGTTGGCAACCTGTGGCAGCAACCAATTCTGGTGTTATGATGGTGGTTGGGGCGACAATGATCAAGACAACGGCGGAGACGGTGCTTGCGGCTTTTATGAAGGTGCTGGCCAAGAGACGTGTAAACACAGATGTGTTGAAAGCTTGTTCGTGTGGGTTCGTGCGGTTTTTTTATCGTGCGATATAGCAACGCTCTTTTATAAAAGATTAGTCAAACTTTCAACTCCAATTTAACGAAAAACACGAAGGTAAAAGCACAACATTAGGAAATAATATTTTATTTTCTTTTCAAAAAGTCGTTGTTCCAAACAAGCAACATTTTTCATATTTTAAATCGCGCATCTGCTTCATTCACGTCATCTGTGATTAAAAACAATGTGTCACCGTAAATTTAAATTTGAGAGGTCTTGGATACGATGAATCAAAATAGGAATATTTCCATTAAGTTTACAGCTTCTTGTTACCGTGTCAATAAACAATTTAGAGTCATTTTCTACTATGAGATGTGTCTACCCTTATCTTATCGCCATCTGCATTCATGTTTACATTCCCCATATTTCAATATGAAGGGCATCACAAAATCATTAAACAAGTAAGGAAGAAGTTCACTAATCTCATTAAGAGAACACAATTAAATAGCGTTTGTATTCATCTTATTTTTCCATCAATACCAGTACCAACATTGTTAGCATTAAGTTTTCAAGATTGAGCACCAAAAATATTGTCCAAATGAACAAAGATATGTGATTCTAGTTTGTTCATTCTTTTTCTGTCTCATTTTACTATGGACATGTTTGTCATTACTATTAAATGTTCATCTAAAATTCAAGTGCAAACTGCAGATAAAGAAACTCATACATAGTAAAAACCAAAAAGTAAACATAAATAGGATACGTTTACTAATTATCACTTTATTATATTGTATTTCAACTTTTTGCATTCTTCTAGTCTTAGGATATGGATAATATGGTTGAGTCATCAATCAAAAGATGAAGTTTATCACTTCACATACATTTATAGATAATTTGGGTTTCCAAATTGTTGTTTTTGTATCTTTTCTTTGAGGTTTATCTTTGTCTAATTAGTAATCTTTTTCCTTTTATAATTTTTTTTGAACAAGCACAAATTTTTATTTTACTTGTGAATTTTTTTTTATTACAGTGTTTATTAATAAACTAAGTAAACATTTCAATCACAAATCCTAGCTTAATTGATAAAAACGTCAAAATTATTAGATCAAACATCTTGAAAGAAGTTCGAACTACAATCCCTCATTCATACGTGTGAGTTTCAATGGTTATTATCATTATTTTATCTATCAAAAAACACAATTTTATACTAAAAAGTAAACATTAAATACTAAAAAAATTAGTAATGCAAACCAACTCATCATCATCATCTTATACTGAAAAACTCAAGAATTGTGCAGAAAGAAGATAGCTATGAAGATTTGCAGGTTGAGATCTCTGTTTTCTTCTATAGCCAAATGCAATTCTCAAGCCATCTCACCGTCACCATCTTCAGCAGCACACAGTTTCTCTTCAATCAATCATCACTTGCAGGTTTCTACTCTCTAGTGTGATCATTTGCCTTAACATGCATTTTTTTATAATTTCTTCTTTTGTCTTAAAACATGCAAAGTTAGAATCTTTCATGCATATTCTTAACTGGGTACTTAACATTATTTATAGAATTTATCATGTTAATTAGATCATATTAATTGGTGTTCTGTGTTTATCTCATTGTGATTGGTTTTGCCTCTATAAGCTAAAATTTTACTGTTTTTATTTCTTTTGATTGTGTTGAAACATCATTAACTGTTTGTTCATAGGTTCTGCTACAATTTTTGTACACTATAAACATGTGAATTTGTTGTTTGTTTTGTAAATTTATTATACTTTTGTTATCTTAGCTGATACTATCTATGATGCACTACATACAGAATGTTGGATTCATTGGCCTTGGAAACATGGGATCCCGAATGGCGAATAATTTAATCAAAGCTGGATTCAAACTTACAGTTCATGACAAGTAAGTAATAATGTTTTAAACCTCTTCTTCAACCATATGATTAGGTTGTTTTATTTTTTGTTAATTTTGGAAGAATGTATACGGTGTTATGTTGCACCAAACCAATACTTGTGATTACACTGAATTATGTTATTTTCTCATAATTTTATCGATTTTGACGTGTCAGTGTTGTGTGTCCGTGTCTGTGATCTTACTTCATATTATGGGGTTAATGCTGCACCGACATTTTAGATTGACAATGTGTCCAATGTCTGACTCTGACGCGTGTGATTACATTCAATTACTATTTTTTTTTTAATTTAAAAATAATAATAATAATAATAATAATAATAAAAAATACCTGGAAACGTCCAGGGGATAAAACTTAATTCTGTACTTTGTTATGTGATCCTTAAAGCAAAAATAGTTATATAGAATAAGCACAGTCACTTCCACCACTGGTGCTCGACACATTGGACACTTTTTTCTACTATCAAGCAATTGATTTGCACATTTTGAACATGTGCACATGTGCCCACATCTGTACAACAAACAATCAATATTGCCTTTGCAGCATATACAGCAAAGCCCTTTCGTCACACATTCCCATTTAGATTCGTCTGGTGAAACATGGTCATGTACTCCTGATGAACCAGTTGAGCGATTAAGGACTGCAGAGAATTCTTGTCTTATTGAGCGTTGCAACTCAAGCTGCATATCCATACAAGCCTCTAGCATTCTCTGCATATTATTCATCCTTTGTTGTAGCCTAACCATGTCAATTCTCAAGTCACTAATATTATCCCAGTCATCAGCTAAAGGAAAGCGGTTGTGTCCTGCAAATGAATTCACAGTTCCTCGGCGCTGATTGTTTATGCCATTCTGCTGAGTCCAATTGTCATGACGTGTGTGTCGATCCCATAGAGGCAGAGGGGGAGGAGGTGGTGGTAAAGGCAGGTTAAGTGAATTATTGACAATGTCCTCCGTATCAACAATCTGATCCCTTCTCTGCTGCTCCAGGTCTTGTTCTGTTGAGGATGAAGACGGGGTTGTTTCTTGCAGCTCCTCCCACTCAACATGAGCATGACCTTGCCTTTCAACATATGATTGTATCAGCTGGTCAAGACTTTCACGAAAACTGCTGCGTAGGAGGTTTGAGACACTTCTCCTACTTAGCAGCTCCCTGAGTTCAACACTGTACACGTTGTCGTCTTCTGGAAAATAGAATCCATGAATTCTACCAACAGGAGCTGCTCCATTATCAGAAGGTCCTCCCAACCAAATTTCCACAGCTTCTTGAAAGCTGCCATCTTCTTGCCACACTTCAGAGGCTGCTACCTGCTTTGCAGATGAGAATTTTCTCCATCATCATTTCCCAAGATGTTTTGGGGCCATTCATTTGATGTGCTACTGAGCTGATTATCATCCACACTTTCCTGAGTACTATCTCTCCACTCAACGTTAGTTTGATGCCAGTCACTTCCTTCATTTTCAATAATAATTTCTTCATGTTGCTCTCTTTCTAGAGCAACAGATTCAACCAAGTCTACATTATCAATGATATTGCCCTCCACGCGATTGTTGTGATTTGATAAATTGCTTCGTTCACCGGTTATATCACCCTGCAGAGACTCCTCGGTATGTATATCACTTGGTTCTTGTTCTTGTTCTTGTATATTGATATGCTCTCGAACTTCAATTTGCAAGCTTTGTTGGGTAAGGTTGTTACCGGTATCTTCGGATGGCATTGTGTCAACATTTTGTGCAGTGCCATCTTTTCTTTCAACACTGATATTAGAAGACGACTCACAAATTCTTTTTTTTGAACAAACGACTCACAAATTCTTGTTTCTTCTTCATGAGCACATGACATCCCAAGTCTATCACATCCCTTATTATTAGGCTTTGATTGTTCGGAATTTACAGAGGCTACTACTTGTGAACTTGTAGCTCCAGTTTGTTCAATTCTATTGACATCAATATCACTCTCAGATGAGGTATCAGATAGGTTGCTTGCTGCTTGACCATAACCTAAATTATCCTTTCTAAAAGAAAATCCTTCCCTTAGACATGATACAGTCTGTTTTTGTCTCAGTAAGCCTAATTCACTTTCTGCAATGGAAGTGGACCGGTTATTATCAATGGGTCTATCATTTCTCAAAAACCTGCCTCTAAGCAAGGCCTGAATGCGATTGCGATGAGGAAAATGAGATACAGCCCGACGTTCCAACAATTCCTGAACCTCTCTTTGCCTCTCCATCTCAGCCTTCTTAACCATATCAAGCAAAACCTGCCGACCACGTAATTTACGGATTCTTCTTCGTGATATATGCTCACTTTGGCCTTCATTCTGATTGACAACCAATCCATCCCGAACACATTCAATCTGGTTACCAAATTCGGCAGGTTGTTCTTCCCTATTTTCCCCAACAGAAACACCTCACAGCCGGCTACTGGTCTCTACCCATTCCCTTACGACACTAACTCTTTCCTGGTCAGTTCCCCCAAGCAATTCACCCCTCGAACTACTATTCCCTCGACTAATATTTGATGCACGACCCTAGAACCACCGTTACTCATCCATCCCCTGAAAATTTTCCTCACTCTTTCCCTCCCAACCTCTCCAATATCATAAGAGTTTTCACGATTAAAACTGTTCAACTCCTCCTGATCCTGTTCATATTGAGACCCATTCTGACTTTGCGACTGTGACCATGTTTCAGATTCATTCTCACCTAAACCTGCATCTTCCTGTGATGCGTCTACAACCAACCCATCACTCCTTTGTTGAACTAATACTTCATCCGATCTTCCTTGAACTTGTCTCACCATGTGCTCATCTTCAATCTCTCACCACATTTGCAAAAGTGAAGATGACCGTCCACCTCTATCTTCTTGCCTCCGTGGCGACCGAGAATGAGACTCCCTCAGGAAATTAGTCTCCAACACAGCTGCATTGTGCACTCCAGCAACAGCCATTTCTAATTCCCTAACAAGTACATTCAATTACTATTATTTTCTTTCTTTAAATAATTATCATTGTCTGTGTTTGTGTGTCTGTGTTTCGTATTGTTAATTGAATTTGTAAAATATTGGCAGAAACTATGATGTTCTCGAGATGTTCTCTCAGATGGGGGTTCCTACAATGAAAACACCATATGAAGTTTCAGAAGCAAGTGATATTGTAATTACAATGTTACCTTCTTCTGCCCATGTGAGTACATTCATTTCAGTGCCATTTCCTTTTCATTCAATACATCGCATTCATTTGTTTGTAGATTCAGTTTCCTCTGTAGTTCTGCAACTACTCATTCTTTGAACTATGCTACCAATTTTCAGTTAACTATAGCTATGATATGATTTTTTATTTCCCCGATTCAAATCATTGACTAAGAAACAAAAATCTTAGATTGCAAGTTTGAATGAATTTTCCTACTGCTCCCAATGCTATTATATGACTAAATTCTGATACCAAAATAACATCCTTTTTAATTTAAGTAGGTAATTGATGTTTACACTGGACCAGATGGTTTGCTTCATGGTGGGAAACGCATAAGGCCATGGTTATTGATAGATTCATCCACTATTGATCCACAAACATCAAGAAATCTTTCTGCTACAATATCTAATTATATTCTAAGGGAAAGGCAAGGTAACATAAAATGAAATTTCGTCCAAGTAAACTGCATTTAACTTGAATAGCATGTGTGAATTCATTATTCTTTCTAGTTCCATAGAATGTATATCATATTCATTAGCAAGTAATTTGCCGTTTGTGAGAATTCCTTGACAATTTATAAGAATGTCTTTTCACTTGTGTATAGTGTGCTGAATTAATTACTCCTTTAAATGCTGCGGTGCTGAATGATTATACGCTGACGCTGTGTAGGTGATTGGGAAAAGCCTGTCAAGTTGGATGCTCCTGTATCTGGAAGTATAATTGCGGCAGAAGCTGGGACACTTACTTTCATGGTATTGCTTCTGTTTTATTCCAACACACATAATAACAATACAATTTTGGTACTAGTTGTAGGTTGAAAGACCGAGCATTTGATCCATGAAACTAGAAGAATACTAATCTTTCCGGTTCTTGTTGGATTTTTTGAATTGAAATATTTTTGGAAAATCAATGGTCAGTGACATCAAAATGGCCCTCAAATGATTTTTGTGGTCTATGAATGATATCGATATAATCCTGGTTCACAGAAACTTTTGGAATATTTTGATATAAAAATTATATTGGACGACCAAATTGGTGAAATAGTCTTTCAAGGACCAAATTGGTACTCCTAAGACCAAAATGGGGGTGCTTACTGTAATATTTGGTATAGTTTTCTCAATTAGATATTCAATTTTAATGCAAACCATTCCACAATATTATTAGTAATGCATTAAAAATCATGATCAATTAGTTAACAAAGGCGGTGATGAACGACCTTGCATGATAATTAGGTAACATTGATATAACAGTTGCAGCAAAGTTCTGGATTTTTGGCATAATAATTTGTATTAAACAAGATATGGAATTTCCCCAGGTTGGTGGCTCAGAGGAAGCATTTCTCACCGCAAAATCTTTATTCCTTTCAATGGGTAAAAGTACAATATATTGTGGCGAAGCAGGGAGTGGTTCTGTAAGTAACAGAGTTCAAATTGGATAGAACTATTAGTACTCTTGGTTACTTATATACTGTAAGTCATTTTACTTATATTGTCTTTGGTTTTTGTTATTAGGCAGCAAAGATCTGTAATAATCTGGCTTTGGCTGTGAGCATGCTGGGAATATCAGAAGCCCTTGCTCTAGGCCAATCCCTTGGTGTTGCTGCAAGTACCTTGACAGAGATATTTAACTGCTCCAGCGCTCGCTGTTGGAGTAGGTATGCAGCTCTTTTCTCTCTCTCAATTCAACATGACAATTAGCTGCAGGACTATTGTGTATTTGTCTGCATTTATTTTATAGGCAAATGTCTGTACGTTAGTAGTTATGTTAGTTTCCAGGGTTTGAACCATGTATTTCCTGCTTAAAACTCTTTTGGTCTGCATCTTTAATAATATATATTGTAGCAAAAGTTGTTAGAAGTATGAGTTTTCCCTAATTCAGTAGAAAGTACCATATAGTGCAAAATGCCGAAAGGTTGAAGAACTGTATTTGGAACAAAAAACTAGTTGCATAGAGAGCTTCCACTACAAGTGACCTTTCCAAAAGAGTTTTTTAATCATTTCTGATTTATTAGTGTTCTCAAAATTGTCTTGTAATATTTTTTCAAGCCACTTTTGTTTTTCCTTGTTAACAAAAATACAAATTTTTTAGCATTGTTTTCGGTATAACATTCATAATATTTTGCATACATAACATATTTTGCATGTGTAGCATAGCTAACAATCTTAAGGAACTTTTTAGATTTAATGTTTTAGTACTTTGATGGTCAAATTAATATATTATAGTTGCATTATTATAGTGATGCTTACAACCCAGTTCCTGGACTGATGGAAGGGGTACCTTCTTCAAAGGATTATAACGGAGGATTTGCATCCAAGCTTATGGTAACTGAGATTTAACTCAAATTAATAGATTATAGTTGCATTGTTTTAGTGCTTTGATTTGCCCACTGTGTTGTAGTAATTTATTTCAGATTTTCTGATTCATGCTAGTGCCATGAGGAATTTCAAAATCAAATTTAAGTTGGTACTGTTAGTTTTCTTCGATGAAATTCATGTAATCTTTATTGAAGAGAAATGATAGATCTCAATATGAAATAATGTCACTGTGAGCGTGCTTTCTGCTCTATCTTATTGAGCTAAAAACCTTTGTACTTCAAGAAATTCTTTACTTAATGCACAATTATTTTTTTGGCAGCATTTTGCAATCTCCAATATTAATGATGTAGTCTTTTGCTGCTTCTCTCTTTTACTTTTACTATTTTCATTTTGGTCCTTGTGATTTGTTGTACATTTCTTGTGAGCCTTTATATTTAGTTCTTTGAAACTGTGTTGGGTTTCAGTACAAACACTTCAAATTGAAGGCATGCCTAAGTTTATGACATTGACACGTGTGGTTACATGTAATCACTTCTAATTTCTAAAGCTATTACTGATTTCAACATGTCAGTGTTGATTTTTATATAGCTTACAAAACACAGGGTAAGGGTTTATTTTTTTTCAAATGAAAAGACATGTTTGTACATCAAACTATGAAGACTATTGCGATTACTTTTTTCTTCTAGTTATTAACTTTATTGTTTGAATGTGTACCTCAGGCCAAAGACTTGAACCTAGCAGTAGAATCAGCTAAGCTGGCTGGATGTAAATACCCACTAACATCTCAAGCTCAAAAAATGTAAATTTCTATCCGTTGTGAGAACTATGCTGCTAAGTCTCTTGATTTTAATCCGTTGTGAGAACTATGCTGCTAAGTTGTAAGGACTTTTCTAATAGCAACTTATCATAAAACTTGGATGTCCTAAATTTGTTTACCAATGGAATTTGTTTTGTACAGATATACTGAGCTCTGCAATGGTGGCCATGATGCGAAAGACTTTTCATGTGCTTTTCGTCATTTTTACTCAGGAATGGACGAGCCTCTAGACAACTAATTATACAGACCCGTGCCTACTGTAATTATTTTCCTTGTGTGTCAAAACAAACGATTGAGTTCAATGAAATTGAAAAACACTTTGTTCCTATTTTTCTTTTGCAATTACAAGTAACTTCTGAATAGCCTTTTTTATTTTTTTATTTTTTTTGAATAAGCAAATTTTGTTCTCAACAAGCTTGTGTAAGACACAAAACCCGCGGATGAAAACCAAAAACAGATGTACAAACACGGCACCGTATATATGCGGATCACCTTATGAACACCAAAGACCACCAAAGAACCACTAAACACCAAACAGGAGCCACCCCAAAAAAGTAGCAGCACCAATCCCACACAAAAATGATGCTGGGATATACATAAAGAAAAGTGCCACCTGTGTGTTAATTAAAACAAAATAAACAGCCACTCAACAAAGACAAAAAACCAGCAAGAAGCAAGGCTGCTACTCCCCAATATCACACCAGCACCTACGCCACCAACCAGCAGCTACATGAAGCAAGTCCTGGAGCCAGAACAGAAAAATAAGAGCAAAAACAGCGGCTGCGCCACCAAACAAAATAACAATCTCCACCGAAACAGAAACTATTATCTTAAGAGGCATTCATTCGGGTTCCAACACCATTTATAGTACAAACAAGTAGAAATTTTTAGTCTATTTAAGACCCACATCCACGATAGCACCTTTATATCCTCCTCAATAGCCCTATATATCAGTGATTCTGAATGCAATTATGGAAACAGGAATACAATAAACGTTTTTGGTCAAAAATGAATTGCTGATCCCAAAGGCAGTTTGACTATAAATGAAAAATCCATACATCAATGTAATCCAGAAATATATAAAAAAAAAATCCATACATAATGTATTGAATGGAGAAAACTAGAAAAATAAAAAAGGAAAACCAAAACAAAAACTTCTCCACACACAAAACTTGGGCCAGCACATTATCCTTTGCAATGTCAAAATTTCCAATCATCTAAGGGCATTCTGCAAAACAGTGAAAACACACATATTATTAGCAAAATGAATTTTACTTAAAAAAAAAAAGAGCAGAATGAAAAAAGATACAAAGGGAGACAATTCTTTTTACAAGAAAACAAAATTATACCATTAATTCAAATTAACATTATATAACAACCATTATATAATAGCTGCAAACATTTTTATACCACTAATTCAATTAACATCACACTAAAGGATTTACCTGGTTTAAACATTTTTATAGCTTGCCTCCATACTTAGATTTTCAGGTTGTCTTTCCATATGCTTTAAGTCTCGACTCTGGCAACTTTAATTTAGCCCTGTTTTCCCTTCTCTTGGCTTTCCTTGATTTTGATTCTTCTGTGTTAGATTTTTCGTCCTCCACAACACCACTGTTTGATGAGGTTGACTTGCTAGAATCAGCCTTGGGCTTCTTATTTCTCTTCTTATCCAAACTTGCTGTGTTTGCTTTTTCTTCCTCCACAACATTGTTTGAAGTTAACTTGCTAGAATCAACCTTAGTTGATTTGCTAGAATCAACCTTTGACCTCTTTTTCTTCTTACCCAAACTTGCTGCACGAAGGATCTCCTTAGCCCTCATCTTCAGCATGTATCTTTTTTGTTTGCTAAGCTTCAATTCCTCTTCTTGGTAAGGAGCAAGTTTTTTCAAGGAAATATGTTGATTCAGTTCCTTATCATCGATCAATAGTATCTCTGGAGTATCCAGGCCAAATCTGTTAGGTTTTGTTTTGGTATACTTGAATCTTGTCTTCAGATCCCCAACTGTGTCCTCATAATCTAAATTATAATACTCATCCATCATTATTTGTCTTGCTTTCTCCAAAAGTGCAGTTTTACGCTTCCTCTTCCGACTACTACCTTCCTCGGGAATGTCCTCTTTTTCAGTTTCTCCTTCCATGAGATCATCATCGCTAGTATTTTCAATCTTTGCTTTCAATGCTTTTTCTCTTGCAGCCAAAAACCCACCACCAGATCCACATTCATCCCAATCTTTAGGAAGCCCGAGTAAATCATCCTCTTTTTCAAAATCTGGCTTCTCCATGTCTTCTTCACCCTCACTACAAAATTCAGGGTCAACATCCTCTTCGTTATAATACTTCGCATCAAATGCTTTCTTCATCATTCTGTCATATTCCTCTGGGTCAAACTCTTTTTCTAATTCTGCAGTAGACAAAGGGATAATATCATCATCGTTGATCCCTGCAATCTTCTTTATCTTTTTAACCTTCTCTTGTATCTCTTGCATTTTCACATTCTTTAAATGTTTCAACTCCTCATCCCTTTCCTTTTGTCGTATTGCCTCTCTCTCCTCTTTGCTCTTTCTCTGCTCTTTCCTTGAGTTTGTCTTTTTCCTCACCGAACCCTCCACCTTACGAGCATGACCCAGCACTCTATCCTCTGGATTTTCCTGAAAACTAACTTCGTACTCTTCCTGCCTCTCAATTTCCATCTCATCTTCTGAAATCTCTTGCAAATCCTCCTCTCCAACATTCAAATTCTCCGCATTCTTGTCTACCCACATTTTGTTCTTGAAATAGTTTTTTAGAAATAAAGAATTTTCGTTTGAATCATCAAAATATGCATCCAGTTTCTCCTCAAATTCCTCATCTTCACTCTCTACTTTGTCTTCACCTGTCTTTTCCTTTAAGGTGAGAAAATCCGCATCTCCCAAGCCATCCTTTTCTGCTGCTTTCAGAAAAGCCTGTTTCAACTCCTCTTGCTCTTCAGCATAAGTCTTCTTACCACCATTAGATATACCTATCTCATTTGTTTCATCCTCTTCATCACCAAAATCTGGTCCCTCCTCAATCAAATGCTTTGCCACCACATCCTTCAAAAACATCGACTTTTTCTCCTTATCTTTACTCTTCTCATCATCACTTTCATCTTCACTACTATGATCTGATTCAAAAAGCTTAACATCCTTTTGCTTAAGAACAGGATCTTTCTTCTTCACCTTAATCAAAGCATCAAAGAATTCCTTGTCACTCTTAGTATTGAAATTGTTCACATCATCATCAGAAGAAGATTCAGACTCAGATTCATCATCTTCCGTGTGTGAAGGTGAACCAATAACCCCCTTCTTTTTCAATTCTTCATAACGCTGGAGATCCTCTCGCCTCTTGTTGTGCTCAAACCTACGAGCATATTCCTCGTCTATCTTGATATTTGAGATATCTTCAGTTTCTGAATCACTGCCATCAAAAATGTTCTGAGTCATTTCTTACACTCTGACAACACCGACTACAACAATTTAATCCTCTGAAATGCAAAATCTCCAAAGATACGAGCTGCATACAATTGAAAACAAATATTCAACAAGCAATTATTAAGTTATAAATGAAATTTAACAAAGATAAGGAACAGAGCCAATCAAGAAACAATAAAACACCAATTATTTTTTTTTTTTTTAAATAAAATCCGAACTCCAGTCAGCCAATGCGGTATACAATATTTCAATAGCTTAATGGTCATGCACCGACAGTATACCGATCAATATTGCCCTGTCATACAACTACTTCAAAATATCTTGTAATTTAGCAGACTAAAACATGCTCATTGATTGTCAATGTAAAATTATTTTAGACTGTCAGTGCATGTTCTGTTTTCTCATATTTCAAGTGTTTGATTAGGGTAAATTACGTTACAGAGAAATACTTAATTTTCTATGATTTATTTTTTCTAAAGATAAAATACAATTAAACTGAGCAACACTTGCAAGTTAATGGTTATCATCAAAATAAATCGAATTTGAAAGTTATCAACACTTAAGTGCTACAACACCCAAAGTCAAAACTTTAGTTCTTTTTCACAAAATTAAAGTTAAAGTGATTAATAAAAGAGAACCCAGAAAAGCTATAAAGCCAACCGAAAATGCAGAAGAAAACAGAAATAGCCATCACAGTTGCAATTCAAATCAAACAAAAGTAATAATCACTATCACAGTATAAAATGAAATAAACTAAAATATGTTCCAAAATCAAGCAACGACACACGCTTCCAATTCCAATAGTTATAAGAAACCCTCTTCATGATACAGTTCCTACGATTCACGTTCTTCAACAATAACATTAAGCAAAAAAGAACAAGGAGAAGATGAAGAAGGTACCTTTCGGAGAAGGTGATGTCGGAAGTAACGGCGATTTTGCGGCTAGCCTTTGGTTTCTCCGGCGAGTTGAGTTTCAGTGCTGCTGCGTTTTGTTTTTAGGGTTTCAATCGTATTTTAGCCCAAGGATTTGGATTGGGCTTTCAGATTTGTATCCTTTTGTCTCTTTTTTCTTTTCTTTTTTTTTTTTTAAGAAAATTTGTATCCTTTGTCTAAAAAGCAATTTTTTTTTTTTTTTGAAAGGTTGTCTAAAAAGCAATAATAAGTAGGTTTATGATTTTTTTTTATTTTTTGACAAAAAAAAAAGAACAACATTATGTTTTGAGAAAATATGATAATACTTAATAGCATGTCCTCGTGAGCTTAACTCAATTGGAATGGACAATGCATAAAATATGCAAGGTCAGATTAGGGTTAGAACCTCGACCACCACAAAAAAATATGATAATAACATGATAAAATATTTAATTACAATCTGGACCAGAAAAAAAAAATTAATAACAATTCCTTCAAAAAATAAATAAACATAATTTTATTTTCAAATCAAATATTATCTCTATTTTACCTAATTTAAAGTGCGTCATTTGAAAAAATTTATATTGTGTTTCAGTAATTTCCATCGTAAAGTCTTTGGTTACAATTTCCACCATAAAATACATAAAGACAAACTGACATCCATGACAAAAAGACATATTGACGGCTTATTTAAAAATAATTAAACTAACGTCTAAACTGCTTAAACCTAAAAGAAATAGGAACTTAACGAGTTGTTAAAATCAGGATAAAACATAATATCATTATCTTAATGAAATATTACTCTTATACTAATGCAAAATTGGTCTGCATAAAATATGTGCCTTAATCCATGTAAATTAGTAAGCATGCAACATATTTAATGAACCAATCTAAGTGCACTTCATTTGTGTTGCCAAATCACTTGGATGTGGATTTGTAAGTGACGCCTCATTGTCCATCTATATTATAATTGACACCCAAGATTTTTCTCGTACTCAAGGATTTTGTCATTCATTCACACTACCTACTTTTCTGTCTATAAGCAAATTTCAAATTCTAGTAAAAAGTAAAAACCACGATCTTTCTCAACTTCTACCTAATTGTATAATACCCATTTGTATTTCATCAATATTCATGAATCATATTCTACCTAGATTAACATTATACATTTAGTAACTTAATCATATAACATCACTAATTACCTCCTTAAATATTAATCATATATTCTTAGCCTGATGATGGTTCCATCATCTTGATAAATGAACTAACGCTCACAAAACCCTAATTCTAATTATATATTTTTAAATGTTAATGAACTATGCTAGTAACGGATATCTAGGTTTTGAAATATTACATAATCATAATAATTTGTGTTAAAATAATATACAAGAATGCTTAGAATATCTTTTTCTCTAGTGTGCTTCACTTTGAGCAATGCACTTTTACAAAAATCTCATCAACGTTCAAGATGAAACATTTGGACTCTTTATCTAGAATTGAAGTAAAATATGCAGAATTGATTTACACTGTCTAATAGTAATTTCTTATCTGTTACCAACATATAGCAGTTTCCTTTTACAAATGTAATTAATTATACACACACAACGGAATATTATTGAAACCTGTTCACATACATTATTATGGTTTAACTAAATAAATGTAATATTATATTTTCATCTTAGATGATCCTCAAAATGAAATGGACAAAAGAAGAGCAATCGTTAAGGTTTAATAGTAGAAATGGTTAAGGTTGCAATGTGCTCTAGCCTTCATTAAGGATGCTGCTGAAGTCCCACATCGCTCCAAGTCACAACATGCAGCCAAAACCTCTATTATATATATCGAATTTGTTAAGGGTGAGCCATGGGTGATAGCAATTGTTGTTTCTCTTTTTACTTGCATGTTAAAGTTTCGTGGTCTTGTTCTGTCCTTTAAGGAAAATTTCATTTTCTTAGAATAAAATGTTATAAAGGACAGAAATTTGATCAGAAAGTTTAACTATCTGAGTAGTATAGAGTGAAAAGTGTTTTTGCTGCATTTTATAACTTAGCAGTTCGGTTTTTTTTTTTTTTTTTTTTGAGTGAAAAGTGTTTTTGCTACATTTTAAAACTTAGCAAGTTTTTTTTTTTTACGAAAATAAACGATGCTAGTCATTTAAATTAATAGAGCACATTGATACAATATAAATTTAAGATAGCTAAAAACAATAATGTTAAATCTGCGAACAAATCCAAAGCATGTTAATAACATAAAACAACTCACAACATTCATGTTAATGACATAAACATCTGAATACATATGTCTACAAATTTTACTATATTTAAGTCTCTAGAATACTCATGTCTTCGGATCTGCAACATTGACGACGTCAAAGTGATCGATTAGATCTGCAATTGCTCAAAGCTAATCTTTCAACTTGAATGAAATAAATATCGCACTAGAACGGAAAATAAAAAACACACCGCACAAAGACCGAAAATTAGAACAAACAAATTCGCGTGAAGACGAAGAAATCACAAAAAAACAGACGAAAGCATACTGAAAATATGTGGAAATCACTCATTTAACTAAATAATTGCAAAACAAAACAAAACAAAAAATCTTCAACTAAACCAGAAGACCATTCACGCTTTCACCTCTTCTTCTTCCTCTTACTTCTTTCCACCACCTGAAGCAATAGCTATAACTGAATAAAACACCGAAACATAATATCCCAAAAATTCTCATATGATTAGTAAATTGGAACATGTTACCTACTAAATGAATGCGGGACCAAAACTTGAAACCTGAGTTTAGAAAGATTAGTAAGTATAAGGATCAAAACTAAAATGACTCCTATTTATAGGGACCTAATATATAAAATTATTTCGCACTATCGATGCATCAAAAGTTTAATGGTATTGCACAGACAAGTTAATCATCCAATAAGAAACCATCAAACTGCCATGCCATGTCATTGAAATTTAGTGGAATACAAGATGTTCATTGGATGTCAGTGCAACTTCTATTTTCTCATATTACAAAATGCATCAACAAGATCAAATATTTCAAAACTTTAACGGTATTATTGCACCAAGAGTGTAATCGTTCAATAAGAAACCGTCAATCAAGCTGCCATGCCATACAATTAATTTCAAAATATCTTCGTTATTAGACGGAATACAAGATGCTCATGGGATTTGTTACACTGTCGGTGCATCTTCTATTTTCTCATGTTTTTCAGGGTAAATTACATAAGAATATCTGAATTACAGCATAGTAAAATGTGTATTTAAATGTGTAATAAATGATCATTTCATGACACATTCCCATTTTAAGACAAAATCAAATGGTCATATCCAATGTACCAGCCATGCATGTGACTATGTGCTTCACATTAACAAAAATTGGTTAATACTTAATACAGACATCTTAAAAAGCCATGCCCTAAACAAATACGAGATGATACCAATGAGACATTGATTCCCATGACATGTCAAGTTCCAAGTAGTTAGCATGAGCCACCAAACTATATAGAAGAAATATCTTCATGTATAGTCTTTATACCTAGGACCTCCTTCATTCCCTTTTCTACAACTGGATTCCCCATTTCTAACATCAAAGTAGCATCAAAACATTATTTAGGGTACATTAAATCCCTATTTCTATTTCCTTTTAACCGTGTCACAGGACACACAAAATGTGTGTGAAAATCCCCTATTTCTATTTGGTTATGCCTCTCTACCTTTGCAAAATGCTCGTATATTCATGCTACACATTAAAACCCAAACAACACTACCATACGACTAACACGTGTTGAACCAAAATGAGAGATAAGTGTGATCTCGGACAATTCAAACTTTCCCCAAACCAAGGTGATTAATTCCTTCACAAGAAACAACTCGAGTATCCTGTTTCAGCTGCACATCACAGGTCCATCCTTCCATCCCTTACAATGTCAATTTAAATCCTCGGGACAAGAAGTCGTCCCTGTGGGAAGACAAAAAAAATAAATCTCATCCAAGTAAGTTCAACAAAATCACAAAAGAATCAGTCAATGAAATCTACATTGTTTTTGTAGACAGACTTGGGGAGAAAAAGTGCATTAGTAGGGGGGACTTAGAACATGAGTTGAATTTTCATTTTGATTGATTGGTAAGCTTTCATATGCTTGTTTACTACTGGATGGACTTACAACTCATTTGAAATATAAATAATTTTGTAAATGAGTAAAAAGTTCATGAAATACTATTTAAAACCAATTATTTTGATCTTTGAAAACACTTTGTAATTGAACAACCAATTTAGATTCCACTACACAATAGTTAATCAATCAACACAAACAAAATCTGAATTTAACAAACCACAATGATTACATGACTAATGTAACACTGCAGTGAACCATAGCTTTCATAGTATCATTTTAGTTGTACTCATTGGTAGCACTCAACTTCATAAAACCACTAGTTTGCTCAGAAATAAAGACGAATTTGACAAAAACACGGCAGAACCATGATTTTGTTGAAGCTTCAAAGTCTAATTTTTGTTGAAATCATGTGATTGACAAACTTGTTGTCAATCCATCCAAAACATGCACTTAATGTTCTCAGAATAGCAGGTTTGTAGCAAACAATTAAATTAACCACAAATAGAACTGCTAAACCATTCCACTGCCAAATTGTACAACATTCATCTCTTGCTAAACAAATGATCATTTCATGACACATTCCCATTTTAAGACAAAATCAAATGGTCATATCCAATCATGTACTACCCATGTATCTGCTTTACATTAACAAAAATTGGTTAATACAAACATGTTAAAAAGCCATGCTCTAAACAAATATGGGATGATACCAATGAGACATTGATTCCACATGTCAAAGTTCCAAGTAGTTAGCTGGAGCCAACAAACTATATAGAAGAAAGATCTTCATATATAGTCTTGATTCCAGGCCTTTCAGAAACCGATCGAATACATCGAATTGCTATTCCTAGGACCTCCTTCATTCCCTTTTCTACAACTGGATTTCCCATTTCCGACATCAAAGTTGCATCGAAACATTCCGAGCCTCGACCTTCTGCTACTCGCAATCTTAGCCAATCTGTAAGATCAACACCTCCCTCCTCACCAGTTATCACATCACCAGCACACCTTCCGGTTAAAAGTTCCAAAAGTATCACGCCGAAAGCATAGACATCTGACTTGAAAGAAGGCATTGGCTTCTTGGAAGCAGCTAACTCTGGTGCGCGATAACCTAAGACACCGGCGTCAAGAATCTGCTCAATAGTACCAGCTTGAGTCATAAGTCGGTGAAGACAATAATCAGCGACACGTGCATTCATATCAGCTGTATCTAACAACACATTTGTAGCTTTAAGGTTCCCATGAGGAACAGCTCTGTCAAAATGGAGATAGTTCAGGCCACGTGCTACATCAACTGCTATTTTGAGCCTCTGTGCCCATGTTAATGGTGGACCGTTTCTTCCTGGTCGATCTAAGAATTTCAATTTATAGGAAAGTTTAAACGTCAAATATTTAAGAATAATGACAAAAGGAAATAAATTGGTGAAACATCTATTAACAACACAAGCAAATATGGTATGCAATTCGATTATTATATCAACAAAATCACACATAGATACACAAACATAATGCACTATTGCTTGAGTGACAATCTTGTGATAAAAAAAAAAGCGACTGGAAAGTGGAAACCAAAATCTTTTCTAACGCTCTATTTGGGCTTATTTTTTACTTCTCTTTTAATTGAAGTCTGTTCAAACAATATTTTTAAAATGATCTGAATTAAAAAAGAAGCTTATCTTTTATGTATAAAAGCTAGATACAATGAACTTTTCAAAAAGTATACAAGAAGAGTTTTTCAAATTAAGCAGGAGACTTTTGAAAATGTTATTTTTTTTATTTAATAACTCAAATTCTATCCAAAAAAAAAATTTAAGCTAAAAAATAACAATAATTATCAAACAACTTTAGCTTTATTTCTAAAGCTCTAATTTTTAGCTTTAATTTTAAATTAATTTTTTATAACAAAATAAGTCAGACCAAATGTAGCCTAAGACCCCTTTATTTAACTTTCAAATTCAATAAATGCAGGCAGTCATAATAGAAGGAAGGACGGCGAAGATATTACCATAAAGAAAACTTGCAAGACTTCCCGGTGAAATGTAATCTGAAAGAATAAGCTTCTCGTGCTGCGTAGGACCCCAATAATAACCTTTCAAACCAACAACATTTGGATGCCTGATGTTTGCAAACTTCCTTATCTCTTTAACAAACTCTTTCCTTTGTTTCGCCACTCCTTCTCTCAACCACTTCACTCTCAACAACAAACCGTTATCCAAAGTTGCTTTGTAAGAAGTACCATGACTACTTCTGCCCAAAACTTCAGCTGGTGCCCTGGATAGCTCCTCAGGTGTCAGTGATATTGTATCATCAAGAAAATGCAGCTCTCCAATCAACCTGTCCGGCGACCTCGTATCCAGTCTTGTAAGATTTTCAGCAGTCAATGAATCACCAGATTCAGGTGACCATGAAAACTGGCTGTGTTTTGATGGAGAGAATCCAGCTACAGCAGCAGTTTTTGCATCAGGGCTAATTATTTCTGATGGTGATCCTTTACGTGAAGCCACGAGATCCTCAGCTGATACAACCAAAGGAGCCCCCCTCTCTGTCGGACGAATCGGTCCAGAGATAACTGGTTGAGGGCGACCGCGGGTATCCTTACCAGTAGCTGTATCATATTCTGATGTAGAAGATCGCGACATACGTATGTAATGTATGAAGACAGCCAGTAAGATTAATATGAAAAGAGCAACCACACATGAGACTATGATTATTACTTTAACAGCTGTGGACATAGACTTCCCCTTGGAACTTTTGGTAGGTGAAACCGTTGATCCAGGAGGACTATTCGGAAAATGTAACTTAGCATTCCCAGGAAAGAAAGAAGAACTAGGGAAATTCCTAAGAATTTCTGGGACAACTCCAGATAGATCATTTTCAGAAGCATTAAAGTCTCTGAGTCCCTTTGGCATGCTATTTGGAAGTGGACCGGTAAAACGATTATTTGATATATCAAGGGAGTTTAAAGAACTCATGTCAGCAATAGTGGTTGGAAGAGAACCAGCAAAGTTATTTCCAGCAATGTTCAGTACTCTCAGGCTAGTTAATGATCCAAACTCATCAGGAAAAAAACTACTAAGTTGGTTGTGAGAAAGATCAAGAACTTGAAGATGAGATTGGTCAAGAGAAGACGATAAATTGATGCCACCATTGATCAAATTATTTTCAAGATGGAGCTCTTGTAATGTTGGCATTGTGAACAATTCGGTTAGAAGAACACCTTTTAATTGGTTGGAACTGATATCAAGCACTCTAAGCTTTGGATATTGTGTTAAAACTTTTGGAAGGTCGTCACTGAGACGATTATTGGATAGATTCAAATAATTCAATCGCAAAAACTGAGGTGTTACCTCAGGGACATTCCCTGCCAAACGATTCCGCCCGAGATCAAGATATTCTATGTTCCCCCATTTCAGCATCCTGGTTAAATTTCCTTCAAATTTGTTATTTGACAGATCAAGTACGGCGCAACTTCCAGTAAGCAGTGGCAGCTCACCAGTGAAACCGTTCGACGAGAGATTCAGAAAGTGAAGTGTTGTTGATGTAATCATACTCAATGGCCCTGAAAGAAAAATTTAACATTAAATTAGTAGCAATTGAAGCTGAAGACTAGTATAAGACAGGTTATTTATTTCAAGGAAAAGAAAAATTGGAACTAATGAATCTACCTGAGAGATTGTTGGCACTCAAATCGAGTTCAGTTAAAACCAAAGAATCACCTTTAAGCAAGCCATTAGGAATAAATCCTGAAAATCTGTTGTTGCTAAGCTTAAGGATTTGGAGGTCATAAACAAAATCAAATCCAGGCAATTCTCCATTCAATTGGTTATAGCTGAGATCCAACACCTTCAAGTCTTGGAAAACAGGTTGTTCAGCTCCACCAACCAATATGCCAGTAAGCTGGTTGTGGCTTAGATTCAGATACTTAATACTTTCAGATATTCCCGGTAGAAATTTCCCAGAACTAGAACTCAGTAGCATGTTATCACTTAAATCAACATAGCTAGCACTAGATAAAAGCAT
The DNA here is from genome assembly GCF_003473485.1 of Medicago truncatula. Lineage (NCBI taxonomy): Eukaryota > Viridiplantae > Streptophyta > Magnoliopsida > Fabales > Fabaceae > Medicago > Medicago truncatula. The sequence continues at coordinate 11,498,871 of NC_053043.1, read as the reverse complement.
AAACTCAACGTCTAAAGGACCATCAAACATATTCCCATGCAAATCGAGTTTGTCAAGGCTGGAAATAAGTTCGAAACCTTTGGGAATTTTACCGGTTAAGCGATTGTAGGACAAGTTAAGTGATACAAGACTATTCAGCTTAGGTAGCGACGACGGCAGAGCTCCAGAAAGGGCGTTGCGACTCAAGTCCAAAGATTTAATGGAAGCCATTTCTGAAATAGAGTTTGGAATTGGACCGGAAAAGTTATTCCCGGCCAACGACAGATTCTGCAAGCTACCAAACTTACCGATTCCAGCCGGTATGGATGAGGAAAAGAGGTTATTGGAAATATCAAGAAATTCAAGGCTTTTGAAATCGGCAATGTTATTTGGTAATTTTCCCGATATGGAATTGTTGGACATGGAAAGTTTCACAAGCTTTGAGAGGTTTGAAAAAACACTCAAATCAGAATCAGCAGAGAGACCTAAGTTATCAAGGACAACACCAGCAACATTACCACCATTACAAAGAACACCATTCCATGAAGATGGACATCCATCAAAGTCAATGGATTCCTCATTCCATGAATTCAGAACATAACCAGTAGGGTCATGCTTAATGCATTTCTTAAATTCCAACAATGCTAAAATGTCCTGTGAAGGAAGCTGCCCCATAATAGTAATACTAAAGAAAGATAAAGATAACACTAAAAGACTAAAGAGCTTCATAGCTTTGACTCTTCTACTTCAAAAGGATAGCAACTACTAGTATCTTTCAACACTGCCAACAAACATGTACAAATTAAATTTCCAAAATACCCTTCTTGTTATAGCTTAGTTAGAACCAAGCTCAATCTTCAAATAGGTCCTCAAGCTAAATCCACAAAAAAGGAAGGACTTTCTTACTGTCAAAATCCAAAGAATCCAAGAAAGCTTCTTCAAATCCACAAGTGACCTAATCTACTGCAAGAAAAGAAGAAGAAAAAAAAAACAGCATTTTACAAAAATTAGTAAACCAAAAAACTAGAGCAATACAGTAAAATTAAAAAAATGCTTCACAAAGTCATTAAAATGCTAAACAACCACCAAATTATGAAAAACCAGAATCTTCAAGAGAACCTATCCTTGAAAACTAAAAAAAAAACATATATTGTACAAATGCAATACAGTTTCAGCAGAGGCAACATTAATAACTAAACATAGTAAACTAAAAGATAAATGCATTAAACCAAACCAAACAAGAAGAAAGACTAAATTTTTAGAGATCTGAAAACATAAAAAACATAAAACACAATATTTATAACAAAAAATCATTTCTTTAAAGTACAATGTACACTGCTGCAAAGAAACCTACCTTCAAGTATCAAACTTTAGAATTGAGTACAAAAATTAAAACTTTCAAAATCAGAAAATCTCATAACTAAAGTACAAATAAGTAGCATTATGGTGGCTACAACCAACTAATGGAAAAAAGGGAAATGAATACCCAATTTGACATCCATGCTGCAATAAAGAGGAAGGGACCCATAAACTTTTTTTGGGCCTAAAAAGCTTTGATGGAAGGAGTGAAATCTTTTTCATAACCAAAAAAAATAGTATTAAAATTTCTGAAAACAGTAAATAACCCCATCATTTACTTTAATGCTTAGTGCCAACAGAACCTTAAAAAGACTATACCTTTGTCCTTTACAAGTAGTGTCTTTTTGCATTTGCATACATGTGACATTTGAAGACCTTCAAACAAAAACCCTAGTTTTAAATTTCTGTGAGTGTTTTTTAAGGTAAAGTAAAGTTGTCTTTGAATTTCATTCTTTTGAGGTTTTTTTAGTGGCTATGTTTTGCAATGGAGGTAATGAGAAAAGGGTAAAGAGGGAAACTAAAAAAGATTAGATTTTTACAACATCTTTTTGGGTTTTTCATTTTTATTTTGTTAGGGCAAAAAATTAGGGATTTACCCGCCAAAAAAAAGAGTGAGGGAATCTAATCTAATGTCTCACACATTTTCCTAGTGGACGTGAAAAGATTTTATCAAATGGGGTTTAAGATTTTAGAGTTGGTAAGTGTGTAAGCAGTGCCACGTATGAGTGTAGGACCCACACTGTCTCTTTGACTAGGTTTTATTGGTTTCATCAATAAAGACACAATCACAATTAGAGGTGAAGTTGTTGAAAGAATAATTGAGATGGGTTAGGGGATGGGGCCAATGGACCAAGGTCCTTTCCTATAAACATGGCCTATTAGCTAACCGCAAAATAGACAAATTGATTGATATATGACAAAGAAAGTTGCTCCCCAGACGCTTCAACTTCGCTTTCGATCGGATTGTAACTTTCAATTAACTATTTTTACGAGTAAAAGTCGATAAGATTATAATGTTTGATTGATTTTTTCAATTGGGTGAGTAGCGTTGAGATATCTATTGAATAATCATCTATTGATTGATATATAAAAAAAGAAAGTTGTTCACTAAGCATCTCAAATTTACTTTCAATCGAGTTGTAACTCCATATCAAATGTTTTGTGAGTAAAACTCGATAGATTATAACTTTCGATTGTCTTTTCAATCAAGTGAGTAATTTTAAGGTATTTATCTACCAACATCCATAAAAAGAAAGGGAAATTTGATGGCCGCATAAAGTAGTTTCCCATTTTCGTTCATGATCTCATCATATATTGTATTTTTTTTTCTTACATAATGATGATAAATATTGTTGAAAGTTATATAGTTCTTCTTTGTAAAACATCTCATAGGGAAGAGGCTCTCGTGGTTGTTCTTGTTCTTTGTAAAAATATTACCTCCATTGTAATAATCACACATGGTCTTATATATATATTTTTTTTTCATTGGATAATGTTAAACGGTGCTTTTGGAGCACTTGTTAAGGAAGCAAATAGTTATATTGCATAGGAACTTGTGCAATCAACTCGTTAAAAATCTAAAAAGTATTTATTTTAATTTAATACTTTCTTTTTTTGGTTTCCTTAACCAGTGTCTCAGAGGCACCGGTTAACATAACCCATAATATAAATATATGATTATGAATCTTAACTTCCTCAAGCGATACAATCCAATTTAAAAATAAACGTAATTAAAGTAGCAAAACTTATGTTAAATGCATGAAGACACCAAATTTTACTAATAAACATAATGGAGTACAGTTCATTATGTACGATTTGACTACAAAAATTGCTTTTAGAGAATTTTACATGCTCGTACTTATATCCATGCATTTAAATTTAACAACTTAAAGTCTATCTGTGTGTGAACTTCAGATGATCTGCAATACCTAATCCTTTAGGGCCATTTGTTATGGTGTCTTCAAACAATGTATTTGATGCAAAATGCATTTGGAAGCATAGTATTAAGTGAAGTGAAATGTCAGACGTAGTGTAGTAATATTGTTTCATTAGATGAATTTGTCCTTGCTATTAAAAAAGAATCCAGTGTGTATACATGTCTATCTAAGGGGTTAGCATCAAACAGAAAGAAGACTTGATAGAACGATTTGCAACCAACTTCGGATCAACTCATGCATCTCAACAATCCGCTCTACTCTTACAAGAGTTCATTATCCACTTCTTTTAGATTTTCAGATTAGTGAGGTTAGGGTTACATCTAAAGCATAATTGGATGTCTTTATTCCTAATCCAATCAGGAAAACATTTTGTTAATATTATGGAGTAATTTTGTAAGCATAATGTAATACCTTATAGTCAAGTAATCTTGCAAACCTTTTAAAATTTTCTCTTAATAGTGATACCCTAAACTTTACCACGCATCGTCATCTCTCCTCAATCCCCAACCAAAATATGTACTTGGTTTAACTTTAAGATAACCGGTCTAGGTTCTTTGCATTAAAAACATTGCCAAGATATAAAAGTTGAGTAAAGATCATCTTTATTTCTTAAGAAATTGAAGGTTCCATTAATATACTGATGGATACGTAACGTACATAAACCTGATTAATGTCACTAATTTTAAAAACGTTTTATACACATACACAAAAAATAGTCATGTGATAGGGCCTGTAATTTCTTGAGAAATTTAATTGGAAGTAGCAACCAACAAATTCCCAGTTCACATCAAATTTACTCTTTAACATGCAATAACTCAATAGGCATCAACTCACCAACATTTATGTCTTCAAAACTGCTATAAGACGTAACTTAAACAAGTTATAATTTTGGAAATGGCTAAAGTTAAAATCCACTAGAAATAATTAACCTAAGTACATAATCATGAAAATTCCCAAAAATTACACTTTCAACTTCTTACATAATGCTCAAAAACATGGTAGGCGTGTCCATCATAAAACACAGTTCATGGAAAGCAGACAATTGCTACTAAAGGTGAATTTCTGGTTTCACTTCTTCCCTCCACCAGAAACATTGAACTTGAAAAATATAATGTCGCCATCTTGGACCACATAAGTTTTCCCTTCTTGTTTATATTTTCCAGCAGCCTAATAAACAATACAACAAAGAGTGAGACATGGTTAGGTCCCTAAAAGAACCTATAAACTAACAACATAAACAAATTTACACAAATGTTTCAAATATTTGCCACAATTAACCTTAAGATGTCAGACCTGAAGTGTTGTCTCAAATTTTTGTTCAATTACAGTTATATCTAAACATTTTAGGAATCAATAGAAATACAAAAAAAGTTATATCTAAAGAATAGAAGTGCATACCTTTACAGCTGACTCACTTCCAAGTTCCTTTAGATCATCAAATTTCATCACCTGAAACGACATTTGCAAAGCACCCAGATCAGTTGTGTGTATATATATAGAAGTCGCTGTAACAGCGAAAACAAAAAATAAAAATAAAAAAATTAACAGATCAAATTCAACCATGATAATTTTAACTACATAACCAGTGAACATATATTTTCATAAGGGGAATGGCTATGCCATAAAGGCCGGCAAGAAAATAGAATAAGAACTATTGGATGATTGTAGACCAAACCACAATGAGTAACAGTGACTGTGCCATAGAATAAGAAACAGTCTTGAAAAAAGCATACTTCAATTAGATTCTTATCGACAGTAATTCATATTCCAAGGGTAAAACAGCTTGATTAGAATCCTAAAGAAGAATTCATTTCTAAATTTGTCGTGAAGGAAAGGATGCCATTTAGAATTCAATCTTAGAATCTGAGGATTCCTGTGCTTGTTTATAAAAAATAAAAAATAATTGCTGGTGCAAATAAAGCTTTTGCAGATAATTTAATTGCAGAATCGATATGTATAGGTGTCATAATGCTACCTAAATAAGTTCAATAGGAGGGATAATATGGTTGATCAAGAAGTGTCCAAAATTAATGAACTTACCTCGGCACAAATAAATCCCCTCTCAAAATCAGTATGGATAGCCCCTGCAGCTTGAGGAGCCTTTGTTAGGCGTCTAATTTGCCAACATTTAACCTGAAAGAAGCAAATAATAGCCACAAAAGTTACTAAATGAAAGGCACCAAAAGCTGTACCTTAGACATGGAAAAACCAAACAAAAGAATTCATGCAAATAACAGTTCTCAAATCAGAATGAGAAAGAACCACCATGAAGCCTCAACAAAGGAACACATCAGAACAAACAAAGGAAGGGGGTGCAGGGAGATGTTAACAAACACATGCATTTCATACCAGCCCTTCAGTTTCTTTTCATTCAATAATATAATTGCATTTGACTCCACCATATATGTGACGAGAAGCACATGAAAAAGTAAACTAAAAAACAAGTATTTGAATCAAACTATTCCTATCAATGATACAAATCATACTGATGATTCATTCATCGATTGCATGATTCAAATTCAACTCGTTGATTGTATGATTTAAATTCATTTGTTATTTATCATATGACTAAAATAGCTGTCCCGTTATCAAGTATAGAACCGTGCATTTCAAATTGTAAATCATAAGATTTTGCCAATTATGGGAGAAACTAATGATTACAGTTTGGCAAGGTTATGAAACCAAGACCGTGAACATTCATAAATATTTAGAAGACAACTAACAGTGTGAAAGGAGATATGTGGATATTTACCTCATCAGGTCCTGCTGTGAAAAAGTAAATGAGATTGATAGCTGAGAATCCAGTCTTTATTATTTTCGGAAGAGCACTGTTAAAATGAAAGATATAGCAATTTCAGTAGCATATAAATTATGCACCAAATCTTTAAAATTAATACGGATTCAGCTAGAACTTCTTATGAAAAAGGAGATTAAAAAATAAAAAACAAAAGCAAACAGGATAAGCTTCTAATGTTTGATGTAGTAATCTTAATTGTGATAAAAAGGGATTTTTTTTCTCAATTTGTTTAAAAGAGAACACAGCTAATTCTCGCTTCAAAAGCATAGATACATAGTGCATATGCACAGAAAACAATGAATATTAGGTTTTACTGATATTTTACACATCTGCAACTTTCAAATTTGGATGGCAATGGCGACTAAGGGAAAATGAATTTGGGATAATATATGACCAGTGAAAGAGGTAAGTTAGCTCAGACACCCACAACAACCAAGCCTTATCCCACTAAGTGGTGTCGGCTACTTAGCTCAGACACCCAGTGTATTTTAAACTGAACCAATCATTCAGCAATGAAAATATTGCTTCACAGTTCAATGGTCTGACTATAATCACACCATGGTCGAACCAGAAATAAATAAATATTTGTTCAATATATGTGTGTGCGTGTATGCGCGCGGAGTATAGTACGATACATTTTGGAAATAATTAAGAATAGTAGTTGCATATTAATGCTAACTGGTAAGACATGTACAAGCCAATGTGTCTGATTCATACGATTAAAAAATACTATTTTTTAATCAAAGAAACTGGTTCATTGTGAGAATAACAGATTTTCACTGGTTAGCAGTTTTTTGACCGGTGTCTGACAGGACTAACCCAATTTAGGTTCCTTGTTAGATCCGTCTGACTGACTAGTCCAGGCCGGATATCAATAAAATATGAATCTATGTGGTGTCTATTATTAAGTTGGAATTTTTTTAAGGTATAAAAGAATGAAAATGAATATTTCAACATATACTCAGGACCTTAATGTTCGATGTATAAGTAAATTCAGTCTTCTCAAATCCACATAATATTTGCATAATAACTTCACATTCATACATTTAATAGAAGTAAGGCAAATACATTGTACAGACCTTTGAACGTTGTTCGCCTCACAGTATTTAGCCGCCTCATCAGGAGGCATATCTGAAAGATTCTTCTCTAAGACACAGCTGAAAGGAATCATTTGTCCACCACCATGTTCCTGGACCCTGGAGAACAATGTGACTAATGGTAATTGAATTTCTTTTTGACATTAATACATCATAAACCAACAAATATTTAGAGATAAAAAGGAAAAACAGAAAAACTAGGCACAATAAGAAATATAAGTTAAAAGTAAACAGTAATACACAAGAAGCAACAAAATGTGACAAAGTAGTAAATATTTTCTTCTTCTAGTGGCTCGTAGAAAGAAATAACTAAAATACTTTGCAACTATTTATTGCATCCTTAGTATTCGCACAGAGGTAGCCGCCAGGAATGAGACAAAGTCTAAATGGCTCCCAGAAGAAAAACATGACACGGAAAGAACAAAAAAGATAACAACGTACCATGTGTGAATTTTGGGAAGAAACTTATTCTTCTTTCTTTGGTAATCTCTTTCAGTCATATTAATCTGTGAATAAAATGCAAGTATTAAAGATGGAAAATTCACATAAACAGATCTGAGATAAAGAACACGAAACAATATGGATTTTGATTAAACTTATCAGTCACTAATTATATATACTTCAGGAATTACTGACAGAAACATATGTGACGGACACAAATACATAGTGATAAAGCGAGTTCTGAAAATTCTAGAACATGAAATGGCAAGGATAACAAAATTAAATAATTAAAAAATTAACTTATATATGCCTACGTGTTTGGACGGAAGCATGTATGAAATGTGGACTTCACAAGAAGAAATAGGTATGTGAATGAATGGTTCGTAGCCCAGGCTGGGAAAGAGGAAATGAATACGAGATGATACATAGGTTTGTCAACTTGTACAGTTGCAAATGCCTTTGGATATAAAACAATCAAACTTATGTTCATATTTGAATTTCAACCACAACAACAACCAAGCCTTATCCTACTAAGTGAGTTCGGCTACATGGATCAAATTACACCATAATGTTCTACTATCATAAACCATATTTGGATCCAACTCATTAATCTCTAATCTTTCCTAATAGTTTTTCTAGGTTTTCCTCTGGCTCTAGTGATCTGACTACCCCTCCATCTGATCTACTCTCTACTACAGAATCTACAGTTCTTATCTCTAAATGCCCAAACAACCTAAGCCTATTTTCCACCATATTTTCTACTATAGGTGCTACCCCAACTCTCTCTCTAATGTTGTCATTTCAACCAAACAATTATTTATAATTAGGAGTTTCCTATAAAAAAAAATTACAATGTGGAGTCAATCACAACTAATAATCACATCATCAATATACCCGAGCCAAATCCGACCAACTTTGAGAAATATCAAATTAGTATCTAATTATTTCCAAACATATAGAAAACAGACACTTCTGACACATATCTATCAAGACATATCCCAAATTATGTAGCACTGTAAGTATCGTTGATAACCCGAAATAATTGGTAGTAGAATAAGGTACGAAATGACATAGATTACAGGTTGTACGTAAACCAAAGACATACAAAAAGTCAAAAGTAAGAAAGAGAAGTGAAATATGTTACCAAGTATACAACAGGCTTGGCAGTAAGCAACTGGAAGGAATTCAAAATCTCAACCTCAGCAGCTTTCCAATCCCCCAGGCGTACATCTTTTCCCTCCTCAATGAATGCCTTGACCTGAAGATGTGAAAAATTGCCACCAAAATGTTCATCTTATATTTACACACAACCTTTTTTGAGTGTTTATTTACAAAATTTATACACATGAGAAGAGAAAAGGAATCAACCTTATGAGAGAATGCAATGCATAACATAAAAATGAAAACATAGTTAATTTCCATGCTTCTTTAAGAGCTAATATAAGTCATCCAGTGATGGCAATTGATTTGACTATTTACATTATATTTCAACCTCAAATCTTTCATCCTTCCAAATTTGAGAATATTGTTGCAATCAACTACTTCCATTTTATTAAAGTAATGTATTGTCGAACCCAGAAGAGAATCATACGAAGAAAACACCAATAAAATACCCAAAAAAAAGTAAGACAACACATAACAGATGCAATAGTAGTAAACTGTAAATTATAAATAACAAGACAAGAGGTGGCAAATGGCCATAGTATCATGCAAAAGCTAAATGAGTACAAATAATGCTCAGAAGCTAAATCAAACCTTTTGACAACATTCAAGCTCGATTTTTAACTGCTTGTCATTGCTCCTCTTCATGCTCTTTTCAAGATCTTCTAACTTGTTTTGCATGAATTCAATATCCTATGATGTTATGCAAAGGGAAAGGATTAGCAATTACATTACAGTATACAAGAAGTTCGATCGAAAAGGTACAGCCTTTAAATTTTGATAAAATAATAAATTCATCAAAACTAAAAAAAATAAATTACAATGAATTTGGAGTAGAGGGATCCTTCTTAGCGTTATAACACACATAGACAAACAGACAGATATTAAAGAAAAACAAAATCAATGGTGCAGAGATATTCATCCCTCCACATGTTTGTTAAGAAAACCCCCTTAAAAGGCCATGTACTTTAAAACCAATTAAAAAAATTGATGTTTGATCAAACAACAATAACGGTTGGCAAGGAGGAAAATTATGCTAACATAACAATTAACATACTAATATTGGCCTATTCAAAAAATAAATAATGGTTGGCCCAAAAGCCACTTTTATGATAAAGAAAAGGTTTCAATTAAGCATACCTTCAGCCGTAACTCTTCAGTAATAACCTCTAAATCCCTCACAGGGTCAACAGTGTCGTCTACGTGGATAATATCTGGATCCTCAAATGCACCTACCAAACAACAATGACTATAGGTTAATAACGCCGAAATCAATATGACAATATCATAACATCATGATGCAACAGTGGTGTGGAAATAAGAGCTGGAATCATCTTACGTAGAACGTGAAAAATGCCATCAACAGCCCGGATGTGAGATAAAAAACTATTTCCCAACCCTTGCCCCTGATGAGCACCTCGAACCAGTCCAGCTATGTCATGGATTTCTAAAAAAGCAGAGACCTGTATTTACAGATCCAACAAACACGTCAGGATATATAATACACTTATCCATCAAATAATAGATAACTAAAAGTTAGTGACAGCATGCGTGTATATTAGTAGATTAACAAAAGAGATACACCAGCAATGGTATGAGCCAGATTACAAACCTCACTTTTTGGCTTGAACAATTGACAAAGCCACTCAAAACGCTCATCAGGGACATTGACCCTTGCCTCATTAGGCTCAATAGTGCAAAAGGGGAAGTTCTCAGCAGGAATTGCCATTTTTGTGAGTGTATTGAAAAGTGTAGACTTTCCAACATTTGGCAAACCAACCTGAACAACAGAGAAATGATAACTAACATGAAATGAAAAATACAAAGTCCATGTTTGATTGAATAACATAATTAAGCACTTATAGCATAAACATTTATCATTTAAGTGCTTATGTATAAGCTATTTCTATACCAAAAGATACAATAAAGCTAAATCGTCTTCATATAAGCTAATCCTTGAGAGATTATGAAATTAAGTTGAAAACAACTTTTTCATAAGCTCTTCCAAATAGTCTATCATAAGTTGTTCTCACAAGCTATCTCAAACAGTATTAGAGTGAATATGTAAGTAGATAAACTCAAATAAACCATATCCAAACAGGCCTATAAACCAAATGCCTTGTTTGGATAAACAGCTTAATTAAGCACTTATAGCACAAGTGTTTATCATATAAGTGCTTATCTATAAGCTATTTCTATATCAAAAGATATAATAAATTCAAATTCGTTTTCATATAAGCTATCTTTGAGAGCTTATGGAAGTAAGTGATAAACAGCTCATGAATCAAACAAACAGTTTGTCATAAGTTATTTTCATAAGCTCCTCAAAGTGATTATGTCGGTAAATAAGCTCGATTAAACCAAATCATTCTCAAACAAACAAAAACAATCATTTCACAAACTGAGTCAAGCATTGAAACAAACAAACAGCAACTCAATGGTTCTAGTTACTATCTAGAGTATTATAAAGAATCAATTAAGCATGGAATGAAGTTGATTAATGGAGAACCCATTATTGTAATTGAAAAAGGGTTACTGAAAATAGTATAAAAATTGAAAATTGATGCGATTAGAAAGAGATAGAAGTATACGATTCCAATCTTGAGATGAGAAGAGAAACGACCAAGGATGGGTCGTTCAACTGGAGCTTCCTTCGATTTGGCGGATTTAGGAGGCATTGTTGCGGCGGAGAGAGAAAGAGAGAGAGATTGAAATCGGATGAATGAAGAAGAAATAGCGTGCGTCTCAGAATCTGAAACTCACTCGTGTAGGGTTTTGTTGTAGGAAGGGAAAGGAAGGACTCTCTGTTACTTCTTCACTGTTCATTCATTGGTAAAAAAAATATTACTCAAGTAAAAATATTTTTTTAACTTCTACTACTTTTTGGGTTTATTATTATTATTCATTTGTTTTTAAAATTTTAAGTTATATTTTTCTATTAACTTTTAATTTACTAAAAATATGTGTTAATAGATGTGTATGGGAATATATGTATTTAGTTCATATTGTCCACTTTAATAAGGTCATGAGTTCGAATTCACCTCTGAGAAAATAGCAGTACTAAATCTTATTAATTATCTTATGTGTTTTAGTCTTTGGGGTTGTGCGCAAAAGATATTTAGTTCACATACAAACAGAGATGTGTAAATGCATGTGGTGTGAATTACATTTAAATTTTATTTTAATATTAAATTTTGTTCGAGGTCGATCTCGAGTGGCAGTAGAAGTGGTGGAAGCGTAAAATTCCTGTGTATAAATGTTTTTCAGAATGGGTAACTTTTCATTAACTCTAATTCTTATGAAGGTATTCGTGTGCGAGAATGCAAGAATTTGGATTCCTATGAAATTCCATATGAAAATTTTTTTATACAAAATATATGATTTCAAATTTTGTAGGAATGTTCTTTAAAAAACATAGTAAGAATGTCAAATTATGTGTCGAACGTTTTTTTTTTTTAAATACTCATTAATCAAATCTTCATCTAATATAAACATATAACTTCTTTTATGTGATAACATTTTTTGACATGTATTTTTTAAAACAACTACAACTGATGAGATAAAACCGCAAGTGCACAGTTTACTGAAGTAGTAATAAGGCTTAATACATACTTTGATCCCTTAACTTATTTTTGAATTTCATTTTTATCCTTTAACTTTAAACCGTCTCAATTTGATCCTATAACTTTGCCTCCGTTTACCTAAGTTGTCCCTTCTTACAGTTATGGGACCAAATTGAGACGGTTTAAAGTTAAGGGATAAAAATGAAATTCAAAAATAAATTAAGGGATCAAAGCATGTATTAAGCCTAGTAATAAAGAGTATCATTCCGACAGAGAGTTATGAATTTAGTTAACTTTCAGCAATGATTAGAAAAGAGTTTTAAGTTATAAGGTTTGGATTTTTAATTAAAAGAAAATAATAAAAATAAAAGAGAGCTTTGGGATTATTAGTTGATCATAACGACAAATCCTTCACAAGTCAAAACCTTCAACTTATAACTTTATGTTAGATCTAATTTCTAAAGACAAGTTTCTCTTTAGCATATCATATCTCCTTTCGGTCTCAGTGAATGTGTACCTCTAACAATCACTCCTATTTCGCTGACTTGATTGCTATTAAAATCTTGTAAGTTCGAAAATTTATATGTCTCAAGGATTGCAAAGACTATTTCGCTGGCTTTGCAATCCTTGTCTATATTCACTTGTTCGAATATCAAAACTCCACTTTCGTTTTATGAATTGATATTTGAGATGATGAATTAACAATTACTAACCCTCCACTTTCGCTTCTACAATTTGATAATTATTAATTCATGTTAAAACGGTGAATTTAGATTAGAAGGGTTACATAAAATTAGGGGTTAAAGTTTGGTTTGATTAGGATTATGTCATTGGACTTATCCAACAATCCCAAGACAAGAAGAGTCTGCTCGCTAACGTTCATTGTAGACATAGAAGAGAAGAAGAAGAAGAAGAATAACGTAAAAGTAAATAACAATAAAATAAAGGTGAACTTTTATTCCAAGAACAAAAGATGAATTGTTATGATAGTTAGCTACTCTATTTATAGTCTATAACGACTTAAAACCTAAGCAATACATCACTAGAATGTTCCACAAGAAACCAAGGACTTTTAGGTCAGAAATAAACTAATAGGTAGCTTGTCCGAAAAGCAAAAGCAGCAAAAGGACTAAAGTGGGGCGCGCCTCTTGTATATTCATATTTTTGTCCTCAATCCTTGCACCAAATATTTTTGTATAAGATCTTTTATATTTTTGGTACGAATCAGCTCCAATTCTCTTTTCTTTTGCTCCAAGACTCAATCTTTAGAATATCTGTTCCTGAAATATAATAACTTGCAATTGTAGTAAAAGAGTTCTAAAAAGAAAATAAACTTAAATATAAATAAAACGAACTTAAATATTATATTAAAATAACTAATTATTGACTCATCAACAACATCCTTTATACGACCACATAGCTTATTTATATGTGGTCGCAATCGATCGAGATAGTATAGACACCGCACGTAAGGATCACCGTGCGATTAGCAGGTGCAGCTTGACATTACATTATTAGAGAGTCGTAGTAAAAATTAACGGTTGTTATTATAATTACATTATTAGATCGAGTCTAGATAACATTAGGTCATTTAATAGTAAGAGTCGGTTCATTTAAATTTTTCATTTAGGATATTGATTAGCATTTAGTAATCATAGGATTAGAGTCATAATTAGCATAGGGTAATAACAATAGTAGTAATATAGTGCATTTAGGAAATAAATAGTAGTAATATTGACAAGCCATCTAAGCTCTTCAAGTGATGGCAACTAACGAGGAAATTGAAGAACAGAACTGGGAGCACTTGATTTCACTGTTCAAAAAGGTGAAAGTGAAAACATCCTTTGTGGAGAAACTACAGAAGGAACCAGAATACCTTGATTTTCATAAGGAAGTAGATCTAAAACGGTAGGAGCTGCATAAATCAAAACCAACTAGAAAAGAAGAGCATATCAACATTATTGAAGTAGGGGAAGACACTTGTCAGGTAGAAATTAAGCAGGCAAAGAAAGAAGTAGCGGAAAACTTCAAGGAGCTCCACCAGATCCTCGAAAAATACAAAGTTTATATGCTAGTAGAGGAAATGGCGAAGCAAAGTATGTGTTGCATCAATTTTCTGCAAGAACTGCTGAAAACAACAGTGAATTCATCTGAAGAGGACTACATATCAGTTACTGAAGAGGGTTGCATCAACTTCGAGGTACATGTGTCCGCCAAGTTTGACGGTGAAGGATGTTATACACTCCCTGTGTGCATGGAAGAGACATACATCGGTGAGGCCCTGTGTGATTTTGGAGTCAATGTGAACCTTATAAGTCTAGTAACGGCAAGAGACATACACTCCCAGATGACTTTTAGGATTGTCGACTGACCCCACAAACCAACATGAGTTTTTTCAGCATGTTTTATTCTCACTCGCATGCTTACCAGGAAACTGAAGGTGAAAAACACAAGAAGGGGGGGGTTGAATTGTGTTTTCTTTTTCTCTTAAAAAATACTTCTTCTGATAAAACTTCAGAAGCAGTTTGATTGCTTCTGATGAAATGATCAGAGTCAGATTGCAGCGGAAAAGAACAGAGCAGAGAAAAGAAAGACAAAGACACAGGCAGTTATCCTGGTTCCTTCCACAACACGGAAGTAGTCCAGTCCCCCTTGCACTTCCAAGGAGATTTCACTATAATCACAAAGATTACAACTGCTCAATACTTTCAAAGTATGAGACTTCACAAAACAATGCTCAAGCACACAAGCAAGAGTCTTCCAATGCTCAAGCACTAAGCAAGAGACTTCTAATGCTCAAGCACGCAGGCAAGAGACTTCTAATCAAACAAAAATACAGAGAATTGAGTTTGAATTGAACACTTGATATACAATCAGTGGTGTTCACAATACAATACAGAAAAGACTCTAGACTTTGAATTTCTAAGATGTATCAAATCAGTGCAGAAATTCAGTGTGCTTTGTAGAATCAAATTGACAGAGTTTTGGCGCTTTTAAACTTATGTATCTCTCTCTTGAATCTTCAAGTCTTCATTCCTTTATATAGAGGTGTGAAAGAGACGTTGAGATAATCAGCACGTCTAAAGAGTCGTTTGAAATCCTTTGATTATCCACCAGTGATCCTTTGCCTGATTTGGGTGTAGTCCTTTGAAGAATAAACTTCAAATTCATTCCCATCTTGAGTGTACAAATTCTGCAGGCATGGCTGTTGTTTTGTCTTGTAGCGTAGACAGAAAACAGAGTAGTGGAGGTAGTGGTTGTACACTTGTACTTTGTCAACTCTATTAACGAGAGACAAGAGCTCAGTGCTATCCATATATCCGTTGATACCTCCCTTTCAATTCTTTGTTCTTCTTTGATAAGACTGAATTGAGAATCAGCAACTTTGAATCTTCAGTTTGATTAAAGGATCAAAAGTAGCTTCTGGTGAAGATATTGCTTCTGATGAAAACTTTTGCTTCTGATGACTTTCTGCTTCTGATGACTTTTTGCTTCTGATGACGTCATCTCTTCAGGAGCAGTTTAGCTTCAGGAGCAGTTTTCTTCAGATGCTCAGAATTTCTTTTTTCTTTCCATTGTTCTTCCAAGACCTATTGAAATAACTTGAGTAGCCTTTGGTCCTGTACACTTGAACAATTATTAGTAATAACCAATTGACAATTTTTAATACCTTGTTATCATCAAAACTTAATAAGGTTCATTGTGAAACACATTTTGTTCCAACAATCTCCCCCTTTTTGATGATGACAAACAATAGTATTTAAAATGTTCAATTGTTGTTGATCTAATTAATAAGTTGACTACTGGGACAGAGGTTTGTAAGCTCCCCCTGAGTCTAATAGTTCTTTAAGGTGAGGTTTGTAAGCTCCCCCTAAGTTCTATTCTTATTAATTAAATTTCAATAAAATACTTATAAAATCAAATCAGAAGTATTTAAAAGAAATTTAGAAGTGGTTATAGCAGGGCTCAGTGCCTTAACAAATACTATACATTTACTCCCCCTTTTGTCATCAACAAAAAGAATAGAAACAAAAGAAAGAGTATCAGAGCCAAAACAAAACAAAAGAATAAACATATAATCTTTCAGAGCAAGCAGCATTGAAAACAGTAAATATCATCAGAGTTAAAGTTTGTAAAACATATTGAAGGTGAAAAAGCACAAGATCCAGAAACAATGATAATATATATAAAGAAAGATTAAGATACAAAGACACAGCTACTAAGAACAAAAGTAAAAAAAAAACAAGCTAGAGTTGGGTGTGCAACTAAGGTTGGGCTTGCTTATACAACTGTTCTAAGAGATACTTGATCTGATCATCCTTCTTCTGAAGTAGCTCATCCTTTTCCCTCATTCTTCGTTTAAATCCAGCCTGAATTCTAGCAGCCCTAGTGATGTACTCTTCTTCTGGATAGAAAGGAGTGATGTCCAGCAGAGGCACAAAATTCAGCTCTTTCTCCTTAGCTGCTTCATGCATATCATCCAAAAGCTTTTTCAGCATAGCAGAGTGAGATGACACACATTTAGTTCTAAGCTGATCCAGCAGCTCATCAAAGCTCTTCTGTAGATCCATCCACTGATCATAATAGTGAATAGGAGGTGCAGGAACTGTTCTGCGAAGAATCAGTGCCTGAATCTCATCACTAAGTCTAATCAGCTGTTCCTCTATATACTCAGACTCCAGGATATGGTCAGGGATGGGTGAAGGTTCAGTTTGAGTTGTATGTGATGTGGAAGGTTTGTCAGAGGTTAAGTCTATTATAGTGGGTGAGTCTGGTTGTTGTTGTTGTTCTGTTGTTTGGTCAGAAGTTGTTTGGTCAGGAGCAACTTGTTCAGAAGCAGTTTGCTCCTGAACAGTTTGCTCAGGGATGGTTTGGGTTTCTGTTTGGGTTTCTGTTTGGGTTTCCAAGACAGTCTTCTCAGAAACTGTCTTAGAGGCCTTAGTGGGTGTTGGTTGCATTTCACCACCTAGATGTTTTTCTAAGTTGTGAAGGGTTGAGGATTCTTGGTGTTGGGGGGTTTCTGAAGTAGTTGCATCTGAAGCTACTTCAGAGGCTTTTTGTGGAGATTGGTTATTTGGTGAGTTTGTTTGGGTAGGTTTGGTTTTTAGAAGCTTGTCTATATGTTGGCTAAGGGGTTGGTCATCTGATTCTGTGGATGATGAAGAGGGTGAAGAGGGTAGAGATAGAGACTGAGTATTAGTTGGAGCTTTAGATGGATTACCTGAGGACTGAGCTTCTGGATGAATTGCTTCTGGAGCTGTTGAAACTGGATCTGATGAAGTTGCTCCTGAAGCTTGCTTATTCTTCAAGGCTTGAGAAAGCAGAGTTGCTCCATACTGAACTGTTTCTTGCTCTAACTCAGAAGCTAAAGCAGCAATGTCAGGAGTAGGCACATACCCTGCAGCCTTGAGACGCTCATCCCAGTTCTCTTCCAGTTCTTTCAACATTTCTTCCCTTCTTCCTTCAGCTGTCTTCAGATTTCTTGTTGAATTAGACCTCTTCCTTTTGATGGTCTGAAGAGCAGCTTCTCTTTTATTTTTGGGACTTGAAGGCTTTTCAGAAGCAGCTTGATCAGAAGCAGCTTGTTCAGAACCAGCTTGTTCAGAAGCAGGCTGTTCTGCTGTTTCTTGAGTACTCCTTGTCCTTTTTCTGATAAGAGGGACATCATCCAAATCCTCCACTTCCTCAAGAATGGTGGACATAGCAGATTTTTCCTTCTTAGCTTTCTTATGCTTCTGAGCACCCACCTCAGTAGCATCTTCAGCAAGGTATTCTTCCTTGGTGATCTGCTTCTTTTTAGATTTTCTGCCTTTGGCCACAGGCAGATCACCACCATACATTTCTTCTGGGATATCTTTCAGGCTGATTTTCTTGTTGTAGCTCTTGTAGTAGTCCAAGATGTAGGCCCTCTGCACATCCAGGGGATCTTTCTTGCAGATAGGGATGTGATGAGTGACTAGATCAGATATGACATCAGATTCATGCATATCTGTATCTAGTTTCTTGCAAGTTGAAATTAGCCTCATCTTGACTAGAGTTGCCCCATTGATTATTTTTCCTGTGACTGTTCCCAGCTTCTGATTATCATAAATACCCACGTCTTTCAGGGCACTTAGGAGTCCTCCTTCTTGAAAGATTATGGAGAGCAGCCTTCCATAGGGAACAAACTTCCTGTTCTCCATCTGGCTCTTCTTGAGTTCCTTGATCATGTATTTAAACATATACTTGGGAACGTTCATTGTTGTTTCCTGAGAGATGGTGTGATGCAGAAAGACTTTGTGACCAAGTGAAGGTTGATCATTTCCTCCACCTTTGGGAAAAATGTTTTCATTTTGGATCTTCAGCAGCATTTTCTTTTCCATGCTTAAGGTGCTGTAAGGCTTAGCATCCTTTGATCCGTAGATAGTGTTGTTTACTATCTCCTTCCATGGGCTTGTTCTGGGGTTAGGAATCTCTTCTCCATCGTATGTCCCAGAAGCATCCCTTCTCATGGCTTGAGCAATCACATGCTCATTGATTGTTACAGGAATCCCCATGACGTTTGATCTAATCTCAGTCCCAGTGAAAGCGAGTAGACCCATTTCTTCTCTAGTTTTTCCCTCCAAAGTAGGATCAACCAGAATCATCTGAGCTTCTTCCTGTTTAGCAGCAACTTTGTCAAACACTGAAGCTCTTACCCAGAATTGTCTGACAAGCACTTCATAAGTAGGACCGTTGAGAAGACTGAAGTAACTCATCAGCTTCTGCTTTTTGTAGAATCTTACCAAGTCGCATCCATGATGAGTTAGAGAAGTGAAATCCACTGGATTTTCCGCTTGAATGATTAGATCCCATTCCTCAATCGACATAGTTCTTCCTTTGATTTCATAAGCAGGAGTATCTATATCCATATTTGATGAAGAACCACCGGCAGAACTTGAAGATGCCATTGATATGAAGTGGTTTTAGGGTTCTAAAGAGTTTTTGAGAGGATGAGAGAATGCGTTTACTTTCGCAGAGGGTTAAGACGAAAAATAGAAAGTGTTTGTTGTGAAGTGAGTAGTG
Organism: Medicago truncatula; assembly: GCF_003473485.1. Lineage (NCBI taxonomy): Eukaryota > Viridiplantae > Streptophyta > Magnoliopsida > Fabales > Fabaceae > Medicago > Medicago truncatula. The sequence continues at coordinate 11,479,493 of NC_053043.1, read as the reverse complement.
TGTGAATTGACTTAGTGTTTTTATTAAAACGTTTGTAATTCAGAAGGGACAAACAAACACAGCATTAATGACAAATTAGGGGCGCGTGTAAGTATGTTAAAAAGCGAATAAAAACATCATTGCCCTTTTTGTTATACTCCAATACAAATAGACCACGTCAGAGACTCTTCAGAAAACTACTTTTTGGGTAATGGGACGGCTGTTACATAAAGTAACTACCAACGTTCCCACTAACCAAGCTATTCAGAAGCAAAGAATAACACTTCTGAAGTTTTAGTGCTGACGTCATCTTCAGAAGCACATTTTCCTCAGAACCTCAGTTAAGAGCTTCTGATGAACCAAAATGCTCCTGAATAAACTTCAGAACCAAACTTCTTATTCAGAGGCAAGCAATTTTTCAATCAGACACAAAATGCATGTTCAAATTTTTCTTAATAAAATCAAATCTTTCAACAGACAAAGGTTTTGTAAATATATCAGCCCATTGATGTTCAGTATCAATGAATTGTATATCTAAAATTCCTTTTTGAACATAGTCTCTGATAAAATGGTGTTTGATTTCAATATGCTTGGCTCTTGAATGTAGAATTGGATTCTTTGACAAACAAATAGCAGCAGTATTATCACAATAAATGGGAATACTGTTAGCATTGATCTGATAGTCTTCCAACTGATGTTTCATCCAAAGTAGTTGTGTGCAACAACTTGCAGCTGAAATGTACTCTGCTTCTGCTGTAGACATAGCAATAGTTGCTTGTCTTTTGCTTGCCCAGGATATCAGATTCTCTCCCAGGAATTGACAATTTCCACTGGTTGATTTTCTTTCAATCCTATCACCAGCATAATCAGCATCACAGAATCCAATCAACTTATAATCTAGGGATTTCCTATACAGGAGTCCAAGATTAGTTGTTCCTTTCAGATACCTGAAGATTCTCTTAACTGCAGTTAAATGAGATTCTCTAGGATCTGATTGAAATCTTGCACACAAGCATACACTGAATAAAATATCAGGTCTAGATGCAGTGAGGTATAACAGAGAACCAATCATACCTCTGTATAGCTTCTGGTCTACTACTGTTCCAGTATCTTCTTTGCTTAAGGTGCAGGTTGGATGCATTGGAGTGTTCATCACTTTACAATCTTCTAGCTTGAACTTCTTCAGAAGCTCCTTTGTATATTTTGTTTGATGAACATATACTCCTTCTTTACTTTGGTTGATTTGAATTCCCAGAAAGAATTTCAATTCTCCCATCATACTCATTTCAAATTCATCCTGCATTAACTTAGAAAATTCTTTGCAAAGAGATGCATTAGTAGAACCAAATATTATATCATCAACATATATTTGCACAATCAAAATATCTTTCTTAAGAGTCCTTCTGAAGAGTGTTGTGTCAACTTGTCCTCTTTCAAAATCATTTTTAATTAAGAAATTACTTAGTCTATCATACCAAGCTCTGGGAGCTTGTTTCAAGCCATATAGTGATTTCTTAAGTTTATAAACATGGTCAGGATGCTTAAGATCCTCAAACCCAGGAGGTTGTTTAACATACACTTCTTCTTCAATGACACCATTAAGAAAAGCACTTTTGACATCCATTTGATATAATATTATGCCATGATTAATTGCGTAGGATAGAAGTAACCTGATTGCTTCCAATCTTGCAACTGGAGCAAATGTTTCAGTGTAATCAATGCCTTCTTGTTGACTGTAGCCTTGAGCAACAAGTCTGGCTTTGTTTCTGGTTACTTCTCCTTGTTCATTCAGCTTGTTTCTGAATACCCATTTTGTTCCAATAATGTTCTTCTGAGAAGGTTTGGGTACCAGATCCCACACATCATTCCTTTGGAATTGATTTAGCTCTTCTTGCATAGCTAATATCCATCCATCATCTGAGAGAGCTTCTTCAACAGTTTTGGGCTCAATTATTGAAAGCAGTCCTATTAAAGACTCTTCTTGTCTAAAATGTGATCTTGTTCTTCTAGGACTATCTTTGCTTCCAATGATTAACTCCTCAGGATGTGAAGATTTGTGCTTGAATTTAGGTTGAATAACCTGCTGAGTGTTATCTTGAAAGTCCTCAGAAGCAATTTCATTCTGTACTTTTGAGCTAGGTTCTGCTTCTGAATTAGACTCAGCTTCTGGAGTGATTTCAGTTTCTGGACTAGATTCAACTTCTGTATACTTTTCAGAATCAGAAGGTTGATCAGATTCTGATGCATCTTCAGAATCAGTTGTACCTGCATTACTTTCACTTTGCTCTGAAGTTTTACTTCCAGGCTCTCTATCATCAAATTTTACATGCATAGATTCTTCAACACATTGTGTTTCTGAATTATACACTCTGTATGCCTTTGACCTTTCAGAGTAACCTAAAAAGATTCCTCTTTGAGCCTTGGCATCAAATTTCTTCAGATAGTCTTTAGTGTTTAAGATGTAACAAGTACATCCAAACTGATGAAAGTAAGAGATATTGGGTCTTCTTCCTTTAAAGAGTTCATATGCTGTTTTCTCCAACATAGGTCTGATATAGATCCTATTTTGAATATAACATGAAGTATTGACTGCTTCTGCCCAACAATGTTTAGCTAAGTTGTTTTCATGGATCATGATTCTGGCCATTTCTTGTAAGGTTCTGTTCTTTCTCTCTACAACCCCATTTTGTTGTGGAGTTCTAGGAGAAGAAAACTCATGGAGAATCCCATGTTTTTCACAAAAAAGTTCAAATGGCTCATTTTCAAATTCTCCACCATGATCACTTCTGACTTTCAAAATTTTCAATTCTTTTTCAAATTGTATTTGAGTGCAGAAGCTGCTAAACACTTCACATGCATAGTCTTTACTTTTAATGAATTTTACCCAAGTCCATCTGCTGTAATCATCAACAATGACTAATCCGTATTTACTTCCATATAAAGATGCAGTGTTAACTGGACCAAAAAGATCAATATGGAGTAATTCTAAGGGTCTGGAGGTTGATACAATGTCTTTAGATTTGAAAGAACTTTTCACAATTTTCCCTTTCTGACATGCACCACAAAGTGCATCTGAATGATAATCAATGTTAGGCAATCCTTTGACCAGTTGTAACTTGCTAATTTTAGAAATTAATCTCCAATTAGCATGTCCCAACCTTTTATGCCATACCCATTTTTTATCATTCATTGACAGAAGGCAAATTACCTTCTGATCAGCCAGATCAGAGAAATTTATTTTATAGACATTCTCAACTCTCTTTCCCTTGAATGTAATGGATTTGTCATCCTTGTTGACTAGTGTGCAGTTGGTCTTACTGAACGTTACATCATACCCATTGTCACAAAATTGACTAATGCTCAATAGGTTATGCTTCAGACCATCTACTAGCCACACATTATTAATTGAGATGGAGGAATTACCAATAGTACCTGTACCAATGATCCTTCCAGTTTGGTTGCCACCAAACTTCACTTCTCCTCCATCTTTCATTGTAAGGGTAAGGAACAAAGCTTTCTCTCCAGTCATGTGCCTTGAACATCCGCTGTCTAGGTACCATGACCTTTGTTTCTCTCTTGCCCTTAAGCACACCTGCATTTTTGGCCAATTCAGATTTAGGTACCCATATCTTCATGGGTCCTTTTGGGTTAGTTTTGGAGGTTTTACTTTTCCTCCCTTGTACCTTAGGGTGAATGCTGAGTGGCTTCTGATCATTCAATACTTTAGGTTTGACACCTTTTGGTATTGTTTTCTCAGAAGCAGTAGCTGCTTTGTTCTTCTGATCCTTTTGTTTTAGAATTTTAGATTCTGGTTTAATCAGATTCTGATGAACAGATTCTGATCTTTTCAGAATTTTAATCTTTTGACTCTTAGGATCAGATTTTGTCATTACCTTGATCTTAAGATTCTCTGGCTTTGATGTGATCTTAGCCTGTGAACCTGAAGCTTCAGGTTTTGACTGAACAGCAGTTATAGCATTTGTACCTTCAGGCACAAAGGTGGATTTCAATCCATCCTTGATACAATCACAGTAGCTCTTGAGACTGTATTCTTTGGATTTCTCCTCAGAATATCCAATCCCTTTGCCTTTGTTCTTGTATGTGCTGTAGATCATAGAAGCAACTTTGCTTCTGTCTATTCCAGCCATAATAAAATCATCCAAGGCAATCTCATGTTTATTGCCTGAACCTTTATCACATTTTTCTTGTAGCTTCTGACAAAGACTCTTGAGTCTATCTTCATATGTTGTTGATATGAGGTTAAACCCTTTGAGTTCTTCTTCAGAAGCTTTCAGTTCCAATAGAGTTGATTTTTGTTGTTTCATCAAATCAACATATTTTTCTTTTAAATCTGTCAACTCATTGGTTCTGTGTTCAAACAGTGATAAAAGTTCTTTTAGAGAATCAACAAGTTCTTGTCTAGGGATTTTGGAATATACCTCATTTTCATCTTCTGAATCTGATTCAGCTTCTGATACTGCTTCTGATGATACTGTTGCCACTAACCCAACGGCTGCCTTAGCATCATCATCAGCTTCTTCTTTATCAGAACCAGATTCACTATCCAAATCTTCCCAGGTCGCCATCAAGCTCCTTTTGATTTGCTTTCTGAATTTACTGGAGTTGAAGCTTGATTTCTTGGATTTGCCTTTAAACTTCTCCTTCTGAAGATCAGGGCAATCAGCAATGAAATGACCAGGCTTCTTACAATTGAAGCATCCCTTCTGATCTTCTTTCTTGAAGTTCTTGTAGCTACCTCTCTTGCTCAAAAATTTCTTCTGCTTCCTTGCCAGATACTCAAGTTTGTTGGACAGCATAGCCATCTTTACAGATTGATCTTCATCAGAATCTCCATCAGGTGATTCTTCTTCAGATTCACTGGCTTTGTAGGCTTTGGAAGACTTTGAGGTCTTTCCTTTAGATGGTAAAGCAATGGATTTACTCTTCTTAGAGGTTTCATGCTCATTTAAACTCATTTCATGCACTTTGAGTGAGCTAACAAGATCTTCAACACTTAAAGTATTTAGATCCTTAGCTTCCTCAATAGCAGTTACTTTGGGTCTCCATCTTGAAGGTAAGCTTCTCAAAATCTTACTAACATGATCAGAGGCAACATAGCTTTTCTTCAGTATTTGCAATCCAGAAACTAAAGTTTGAAATCTTGAGTACATTTCTTCTATACTCTCATCATCCTTCATTCTGAAAAGTTCATACTGATGAACTAGCATCAAAGCTTTAGCCTCTTTTACTTTCTTGCTGCCTTCAAAGTTTGCACATAGAGAAGCAAACATGGCCTTCGCAGTAGATTTGTCACTCATTTTCATGTATTCGGTGCGAGGTATAGAAGCCACAATGATTCCTCTTATCTTGTGGTGTTTCTTATAAAGCTTCTTCTGAGCAGGAGTATGTATTCTTCTGTCTATAGCAGCTCCTTCTTCATCCAAATCCAGATCATCAACTCCATCTTCCAGTATATCCCATAGCTCTTCATCCAATCCCATGATAAAGCTGTACATATTAGTTTTCCACCATGAAAACTCTTCTGGATCTCCATTAAACTTTGGAGCTTTTCCAGAGTCTGTTTTCTTGTCAGCAGTATCATAGTCATGCTTGACACTTGTGTATTTTGGAGTAACTGATTCCTCATCTCCAGACATGTTTTTCTAAAAGATCTTGAACTGTAACACGGTTAAGTGCTGTGATAACAGAGCAAGCTCTGATACCAATTGAAGGTGAAAAACACAAGAAGGGGGGGGGTTGAATTGTGTTTTCTTTTTCTCTTAAAAAATACTTCTTCTGATAAAACTTCAGAAGCAGTTTGATTGCTTCTGATGAAATGATCAGAGTCAGATTGCAGCGGAAAAGAACAGAGCAGAGAAAAGAAAGACAAAGACACAGGCAGTTATCCTGGTTCCTTCCACAACACGGAAGTAGTCCAGTCCCCCTTGCACTTCCAAGGAGATTTCACTATAATCACAAAGATTACAACTGCTCAATACTTTCAAAGTATGAGACTTCACAAAACAATGCTCAAGCACACAAGCAAGAGTCTTCCAATGCTCAAGCACTAAGCAAGAGACTTCTAATGCTCAAGCACGCAGGCAAGAGACTTCTAATCAAACAAAAATACAGAGAATTGAGTTTGAATTGAACACTTGATATACAATCAGTGGTGTTCACAATACAATACAGAAAAGACTCTAGACTTTGAATTTCTAAGATGTATCAAATCAGTGCAGAAATTCAGTGTGCTTTGTAGAATCAAATTGACAGAGTTTTGGCGCTTTTAAACTTATGTATCTCTCTCTTGAATCTTCAAGTCTTCATTCCTTTATATAGAGGTGTGAAAGAGACGTTGAGATAATCAGCACGTCTAAAGAGTCGTTTGAAATCCTTTGATTATCCACCAGTGATCCTTTGCCTGATTTGGGTGTAGTCCTTTGAAGAATAAACTTCAAATTCATTCCCATCTTGAGTGTACAAATTCTGCAGGCATGGCTGTTGTTTTGTCTTGTAGCGTAGACAGAAAACAGAGTAGTGGAGGTAGTGGTTGTACACTTGTACTTTGTCAACTCTATTAACGAGAGACAAGAGCTCAGTGCTATCCATATATCCGTTGATACCTCCCTTTCAATTCTTTGTTCTTCTTTGATAAGACTGAATTGAGAATCAGCAACTTTGAATCTTCAGTTTGATTAAAGGATCAAAAGTAGCTTCTGGTGAAGATATTGCTTCTGATGAAAACTTTTGCTTCTGATGACTTTCTGCTTCTGATGACTTTTTGCTTCTGATGACGTCATCTCTTCAGGAGCAGTTTAGCTTCAGGAGCAGTTTTCTTCAGATGCTCAGAATTTCTTTTTTCTTTCCATTGTTCTTCCAAGACCTATTGAAATAACTTGAGTAGCCTTTGGTCCTGTACACTTGAACAATTATTAGTAATAACCAATTGACAATTTTTAATACCTTGTTATCATCAAAACTTAATAAGGTTCATTGTGAAACACATTTTGTTCCAACAGAAACTTCCTAGTAGGTCACCCATCCCAAAATTGCTCCAAGTCAAGCACGCTTAACTGTGAAGTTCTTATGGAATAGCTACCGAAAAGAAGATGCATCTTGTTGATATAGGTAGTACCAAACAATTTTTTAAGCATTCCTTCAACCATGTAGTCTCATACCTACACGGCATCAGGATCCTCTCATTCCGATGTGATTCGGTTCCTCTAAAAGTTGTCGGCAACCACTCCCCGCCCTCGTCATCCTTGGATGTTACATGTCCACCAGCTTCCGCTTGCTTCGTCCCCAAACCACACCGTACTGGGAGAGGTCTGCTCTGATACCATAATGTAATGCCCCAGATTTTCATCCAAGACATTAATTAAAATTATTCATTTCTTTAGAAGATATATGACTATATATATTTTTTTTAACAAATTGTTTGAACAAAACTAATAGAAAGATAAAATATTAAAAAAAATCAATAGAAGATTACTCATTAATAATAGAATTTAAAAAAAAATGTTTTAATATTTACAATTACAAATTAACGAAGACCATTATTCTTTTTCATTGAAAACCTCAATTTTCCCCCAGTAAGCGTTTCATCACACATAAAGCTTCATATTTCATCTTTGATACCTACAACATTATATTAATATAAGGGTTAATTTTCTTATCCAAATTGGTTCATACTCAAAGCACAATAAACAATATTCTAAAATAGATAATATAAAATCTTCTCGATCAAAAAGAAATAAAAATACATTCAAGCCATATTTTAAGAAAATAACTCAAATAAAATTATGCATGAGATGCATGCTCTTAAGTACCACATGATTCGGATATAAACGAGCCACAAAGGTTAAGACGAGCCACAAAGGCTAAACAAGCCACAAAGACTATGCAAATGTCATGATAATGAAACAAGCCACAAAGGATATGCATATACTAGGAAAATGCATAATAAAACCCTGCCACTAAGGCAACCACATAATTAAATCTTAAACAAATGACATCTTTTTATTCTCAAACATCACAAAGCATATAAAACATAATAAAAATTGATAACACATTCTCATAAAAAAAATAACATATGGGTCATGATAAAAGTTACCTCTTAATTATATTTTTTTAATTATTTTTCCTTTCAAAAGATAAGAGTTTCTACTACTATTTCATAACACGGTCCTAATATTTAGTAAGAACGTATGGGAAAAAAACTCTTACCCTAGACGTTTTCCTTCCTAGTTGAAACTCACTAACCCGCGAAGAAAATGCAAAAGAGAAGGACAAAAGAGAAACATTTAACTAGATGAGATGTTAGGATGAATGATGAGGGAAGTAAGTGAATATCGGCCCTTATTGTGACATATCCAATAAAACATACCGAGAAATAGGTATTCATGGCCTTGTTAATATGTATGAATTCGAGACTAATAAATAAATAAATGGAATATAATTAGCATTAATTGTGAGATAAGTCAATGGATGTTCAAGACAATAAGACATTTTTATGTTTTTTTGGGTATATTGTATGAAGAAGTGGTGGAAGGAAGAAGACGAAGAAAGAGAAAAAATTAGGCGTTGGTGATTCATTGTAGTATATAATGGACCTGCAATCAAATGATCACAATAATATTAAAAATATTAAACATTAAAAAACAAACAGATAAAACCAAAATGGTAAACGGTAGAAGGTTTATGGGATCAAATTGAAACACTTTATAGTTAAGGGACCAAATTAAAAACTAAAAATAAGTTAAAGGGTATCAAGCCTTTTAAAATTAATGGAGCAGACTATTACAAAATTCAAGCTATTGTTTCCTGGGACCAATGACATGAATGTCATGTCACCATTGTATCTGGCTTGTTTTTGTTTTTGACTTTTGCCTATTAATAAATTACTCATGGACTAGTTTCTTCTCTTTCAATAGTAAAAAAGAAATATATTTTCAGTTATAAAAAAAATAGAAATATACTCTCTTCGTTTCAAAATATAAGCAAAATTTGATCAACATAAGTTGATGTATTTGATACAAATTTTGAATTAAATATATTAATTTTTGTTGATCAATTTTTGTTTATATATTTTAGGACGGTGGGAGTACTTGTTTTTGACTTTTGCATAAATATAAATGCCCATTGATTGTTTCTTCTCTTTCAAAAAATAGTCAAACAAATATACTTGCTATAAAATAATACTACCTTCATCCCTAATTATAAAGACCCTTTTGATAACTTTTTTGTCCCTTTTTATAAGACTAATTTGCTATTTCCAACTACATTAATTATTTCTTTACATACATGTCCCTATTAATTATAAATCTTTTTCTTTAATCAACAATAAATAACATGTTGAAAACATAAACCATCTCTCACTTAAAGGATAAAATTGTAAAAACAATACTAATTACAAACATATTTAATACAAATATCCACTATCTTAATTTCCGTTATTTTTTCAAAAGGGCCCTATAATTAGGGACGGAGGTAGTAAAATAGAAATATACTTCCTCCAATCCCGTTTATAAGCAAAACATTATTTTTTACGTTCACTGAATACTTAATGCATTTGATATATATTATAGACCAAATATTTTAGATATTCAATAAACTTAAAAAAAAAAAATAGTTTTTTCTTATAATCTCTAAAAAAAGTTTTTTGTTTATAAATGTGACTAGAGAGTATTTGTTTTTGTTTTTGACTTTTGGCTTATAATAAATGCCCATTGACTAGTTTCTTCTTGCTCAATAGTCAAAAAGAAATATACTTTTCGTTATAAAAAAAAAAGTTTTTTTAGAAAGTATAAAAAGAATGTTAACTAGTGCCTCCGAGACATTGATTAAGGATTTTAAATGATAACTTTTTATAAAAGTTTGTGTTATAAAGTGTATTGGAAATAGAAAAATTTGATAATTTTAAAGAATAATTACTTGATTTAGAATATTTAAAGAGTGTTTAGAGACTCTTGTTAACAATACCCTAAAAAAAATTAATATATTTTCACCATTTTAGTTACTGCCATTATTTTTTTTCTTCTCAATATTCATCTCTCTTTCTCAAACTTGTGTCATCATCGCAACGGGCTTTTTTTTTATACTGCTATATCTCGTTTTCACTCTCTTCTGGTGAAGCTTTCTTCTTTTTGTGCTATCTTCATGCACTTGGAGAGAGGTTAATAAACAATAAATCAGTATTGCAACTTGTTTAAATGAGTGTTTTGTTTTGCAACGGTGATAATTGATTTTGGTTAAAAGTAAATTAAATATAAAATATTTCATATTTAGATACCTTCACAATATAAGTGATTTGTATGAAGAGAAATTATATTTAAACATCAATTTGATGACAATTTTTGTGATAATTTTCTCTCTCATACTCACATCATTTTTACTTTATCTCTCTATTGTTTTGGTTTCCGTATAATTACTTAATTTTTCTTTGTAAAATATGATTGTCACGTAAGTTGTCAACCAAATTGGTTGTTCAAATAACATTCATTTTGTACGAAATATTTTGTTTGGATATTTTAAGGTATATAAATAAATGACAAGAATTACTTTCCCTACTCTTTTTCATGTCTAATTGATAACCTTTTAATTTAGTTTTTTTTTATTTTTAAGTTAATGGTTAATTCTAGTTCTTGTTAAACAATAATGCAATAGTTTGTAAACTTGATATGTTAAAGTGAATAACTAATACATGCACAACGAGCTGTAAACACATAATTTTCTTTTTGATTAATGTACAAACACATATTCAAAGAGTCATAGATGCAGTGCTAGCTATTCTGCATGTTATTTATTGATAGATTTTAGTCTTTTGGATGAATTTAATTTAACATCCTTTAATGCAGTAACAACTGAAGGCCACGCACTTGCCCTTGATTGCGTGCTCTTTTTTCTTACAATCAGAGTCACAAAAAGGAAAGTCGAGCGGGACGCATACACCCGTGAATGTACGAGATGGAACCTGACAAACCTTTGCTCCAATCACGACACTTTCCTCCTCTGCAAGCATCCAAATACCAAATACAATATTAATTGGATTGCATAATTATATATACAAGAACAACTACATTTTTTTACAAACATAACTATTAAAAGAAGTTTCTAAAGAATGATGTCTTACGTGTAAGGAAGAGAACGAGGAAGAGGAAACACAAGCCTGGTAGTGATTTCTTCTCCATGGTTTAGTGATGAATTATAAATTTAAGGACTCCCTTCACTTTGTTAAATGTGTGTATGTGTGATGACCTTAAGACACATATATATAGCCCCAAGGGGCTTAGCCACTATTCCCTCCATCCCATAATAGAGGATCCATCTTGAAATGTGTAATTTTGATATAACTTATTTTGATCATATTTTTCTACTAATATATAAAGATAAATAATATCATGTAAGATGTCGTTAGATTCGTCTTGATGAGTATTTTCAAACTATCAAATTTTCATAAGTTTTTCTAATATATTATTCAAGATATTTAAACTCAAAATTATGCGTTGGTATGGATAATAAGGTCAACTGTGTCATGTATTATGAGAAGGAGAGAGTAAAAGAGCTATAATGGTTATTTTAATGTTGGTCAAAATTGGTTATGATATGTGGCAAAGTAGTCAAGTAGTGTTTTTCTTGGTAATCAACTAGTTAAATATCTCATTGGTCCCTGTATTTCTTATCATATTTTAGCATTGATTCTTGCACTTTTTTTGTTTGGTATTGGTCCATGCACTTTGTAAAAGTTTTGTTATTTGTTCTTCTGTTAAGTTTAATTAAAAAAAAAAACTAACGATGTGCCACATGGACCAATCATTCTATGTCACGTGGCAAACTAAAGGACAAAAAAATCAACTTTTTTACTACTCTTTTATTAATTATTTTTGATAATATCATTAGTCCCTACACTTTCACTATTGTTTGATATTGGTCCTTGAACCTTAAAAAAAAATCAATGATATTATTATTATTCAGATTATTATTTTTCTTGAGAATAATTATAAAGAATTAAAATAAAATAAATCCCTTTTAAAGATTTTTTACTTTACTTTTTTAAAGAATAAAATAAAATTGAAGCTTTTAAAGAATTATTATTTTAAGGATAATTAAAAATCATTTTTTCATTAAAGAAAACTAATCACGTGGACCAATTATTTTTTAAAAGAGTAATTATAAAAATTATTTTAATTAATTAAAAATCAAAGTTTTTTATTATAATTATTAGAAATAAAATAAAATAAAAAACCTTTTTTATTTTTTAAAAGAATAAAAAAATTAATGCTTTTAAAGAATTATTAAAAAATCATTTTTGTTCATTAAAGAAAACTAATCATGTGGACAAATTATTTTTTAAAAGAATAATTATAAAATCATTTTTGTTCATTTAAAAAGGATTATTTATTTTTTTCTTTATAATTATTCTTAAGAAAAATAACGATCAAAATAATAATAAAATCATTGAAAGTTTTTTTTTTTAAAAGGGTTCAAGAGCAATACTAAAGTGCAGAAATCAATATCAAAATTAGTGAAAGTGCAGGTGATGTGTGGATTAAACAAGTGTATCAAATCGTTTACCAGATAATAAAGTGATAAGTAGAGTATCATATCCACATGAATTGTATTTTCATCCAAATAATTCGCGTTACTTATTTTTAGTTTGACGATAAGATAAAAGAGTTAAAAGTTAGAGATTTGCAAATTTTATCTGTTTGCAACAGAGCAAGTTACTTGTTTTTTGTTGTAGAAAAGTAAACAATTGTTATGATTCTTCGAACCCCCTATTTATTTGTTGGATATTAAATAACAGTAATGTCACGTTTATTTATATTAGATAGACTATACAAGAAATTAAAATGGAAATATACGTTACAGAATAGCTGATGAGGCTATTGATATGAACTTTTGAGAAGAAAGATCCCAGTAATAATACAATTAGCTGCAACTCAATGCAAAAGCAGTGCATATCACAAATCTTAACATTTTTTTTGTGACAAAATGTTTGAAAAATGTATACAAGAAACAGGTGCTAAATACAGTATTGATAAACAACTTGAATTTAATATAAGGTCATGATTCTTCAAATTGCAGCATTCATTTCTTAGAGTCTTACACACTCATGTGGAATAAATCAGCGGTATTTTAAGAATCGAAATCAACCTCTTCATCTTGATTTGAATGCTCCTCTACAACTTAAAACTCTTCTATTTAATAGACCACTCAAACCTTGACTACCAGAGAAGGAATTTTCGGTGCTGTTGTTGTCCATGTTGAGCCAAACTTCTACCGTGGTAGGCCGGCTTTTACCATCAGTGACAAATCGTTTTTCGGCTATCTCTCCAAACTTGGACAATGATTCGAGGCAATGGAGTCCTATAAGATGTGGATCAATGATAAGTATCATCATTAATAAGATATTTATGTTTAGATAGCTTCAATCACCACATTTTTCGATAAATATACAAGAATGACTATATATTTTTTATGTCAAATCAAATGTGTATATATCAAAAGTATGGCCACCGTCCATTGTGAGACCGGAGTTCAGCCGCCTCCCGTCGTGCGGTGAAGGACTCTGCCGCTGGCCGACCACTACCAATCACCATATATGATGGGGTGTCAAATGGGTGAATGGCAAATAGAGGGATCCATTTACAAGAACCGTGTCTTAAAGTTGGTGAATATGTAACATTATGCATCCATTTTTTTTTTTTTACAGACATATAACCATTAATAAAAAGTGTATAAAGAAAAATGCCTTATGTGCAACAAAGAGAACGAGGAAGAGGAAACAAGCCTGCTAGTGATTTCTTCTCCATGGTTTACTGATGAGTTATAAATTTTTATGACTCCCTTCACTTTGTTAAATGTGTGTATCTGTGACCTTAAAACACACATATATAGCCCCAAGGGGCTTGGCTAGCAAGAGCTATCACAATATATCTCTCTTTACAGAAGTGGCTGATGATGCTTTTGATATGAACTTTTGAGAAAAAAGATCCCAGTAAGTAATAATACAGTTGGTTGCTACTCAACGCAAAAGCAGTGCATATTACAAATATTAACATTTTTTTGTGACAATGTTTGAAAAATCCATTACTATGTATACAAGAATGAGATACTAAAAACAGTAGTAATAGTAATAATAAAAAACTTGAATTTAATAAAACGAATAGAAAGAATCTGTAGAGGATAATATAAGGTCATGATTCTTCAAATTGCAGCATTCACTTCTTAGACTCTTACACACTGCTGTGGACTACACCAGTTGTATTTTTAGAATCCAAATCAACCTCTTCATCTTGATTTGAATGCTCCTGTGCAACCTCAACTCTTCCATCATTTAGACCACTCAAAGCTTGACTACCAGAGAAGGAATTTTCTGTGCTATTGTTGTCCCTATTGAGCCAAGCTTCATGCAGCTGCAAGACATACTCCAAGTGCCATAACACCTCTCCCATGGTCGGGCGGCTCTTACCATCATCAGCGAGACATTTTTCAGCTATTTCCCCAAACTTAGACAACGATTCCGGACAATGGTTTCCATTAAGACGTGGATCAATGATTTTTTCAAGTGATCTTTCTTTTTGCCATCTCATTGCCCATTCTGCAAGATTGATTTGATCTTTAGGCAATGTAGGGTTTATCACAGCTCTAGCACAAACAGCTTCGAAAAGAACAACTCCGAAAGAGTAAACATCTGATTTCTCGGTTAATTGTTGTCTTCTGAAGTACTCCGGATCGAGATAGCCAAAACTTCCTTTCACAGCAGTGCTAACATGAGTATGTTCAAAAGCAGGACCGTCTTTTGACAAACCGAAATCAGCCATTTTTGCTACAAAATTCTCGTCTAACAATATATTGGTTGTCTTGACATCCCGGTGAATTATTCCACGGTCGGCTCCTGTGTGAAGGTAGTGAAGTCCCCTTGCAGCACCTATGCACGCTTCAAGACGCTGCTTCCAAGTTAGTGGAGGGAGATCGCTCCCAAATAGATGACTTCTTAGAGTTCCATTTGCCATGTACTCATAAACCAAAATCATTTCACTTTTCTCTTCACAGAAACCAATCAAAGACACAAGATGTCTGTGTCTTAGTTTTGAGAGCATCTCAATTTCTGTCTCAAATTCGGCCAGACCTTGTTCAGATTGTGGATTGGCGCGCTTAATTGCAGCGGGGACACCATCATCAACCTCTCCCTTATACACCTTACCAAAGCCTCCAACTCCGATGACCAAACTGTCGTCGAAATTATTTGTTGCAGCGTTGATTTCTGCCAATGTAAACCGCTTACCAGCTCCTGTTGAGGTGACAGTACCATATAACTTTTGATTTCCTGTTGATCCCTTGGCACCTACAGTGCTGTTTACGGCAGCCCCTCCATAAAGGAATATCGGTCGCCAACCAGGAGAGTTGTTTTTGGTATCACTTGATTCTTTTCTCCTTCTTTTGCAGAAACAGAAAACAAAGACACCGACACATGCAACTATAGCTACAGAAGCAATACCTGCTCCTACACCAATCCAAAGAACTTTTGCTTTTGAACTGCTTCCCGATTTCCCAGCCAAGTCAAATTTCTCCACATAGGCAAGATTCCCGTTTCTGCTAAGCTTAAAAATCTCTAGTCCATTCAAGAGAGCATCAGTTCCCGCAGCACCAGCAGCCGTATCAGGACCTAGTTGAACCCAAAGTGTGTCCATCCTCAATGATGCGGAATCATAATGATCCTGATGATACGCTTTATTCTTCCCTCCTGCTCGAACAAAAACATCAACATTATCCGCAGCTGTTCTGTTGTTTATGTAGATCCTGAATATTCTCTCATTCGACTTATCATACATCAGCTCGCAGAAATGTAACCGGACAACATAATCAAAATCAGGATCTACTTCAAACTTCCATGACATGTTAAATCTTTTGTCCAAGACTTCTGTGTTTGACATTGCCCTTGCAGTTTCATACACAAGGAGAGGAGCCACTGAAGTATCATTCGCAGAAGCATATGTAATATTAGAGCTGCTCTTAATCGCTGCACCGGCGTTTTCAGTGACCATATAGCTAGAATCAACTTCCCAAATTCTCCGAAGATCCGGATCCTGATTGGATTGAATCTCAGGGCCACCAACATTTAACCTATACATAGTCTCCATCCCGTGTCCAGTCAAATTCAAGTTTCCACCGCCAACTTTACCAACCGAACCATCAAAAAGCTCGCCAACAACGGGAACAATCTCAATGGCATTGATGAAGCCAAACGAATTTCCACTTGGAAGAAACTCAATCAAGAGCATACCATCATTGACATCCAGAATATACTCTCTGATCAAAAAGAACGAACTCGAATTCTTTCCAGAATTCTGCAGGTTCACATTCTTTTCAGATATCTTACCCGGAACATTAAACTCCGACAATAGTTTCATACCATTGACAACAACACCAAAAGACGACTCATTCACATTGTGGTCCACAATCTCAAAGGGACATAAATGAAACCTAACAAAATAGTTTCCATGAACATCTTTGATAGTGTAATTCAAAGAAGCTGTGAAAATTCTAGCTGTTTTATAAAGTGGCTCATAGATTGAATTTCCACTTAATCCATCAGTGGAAGCAACAACACCAGGAGAAGAACTAAGGGTAACATTGTTATTAGGTGCCATATCACCAATCCATTTCCTACCATCAACATTCACAGAAGAATTTGAACCACAATTTATAAGAATTGATTTTTGTTGAGCCTCTACATTTTTGCTCACAAACATCAAAATCAACACAAACAATAGTCCCTCCACAATAACCTTCCCCATCATGATTCTTCTTCACCCAACAATCAACTTTTCAACAAAAAGAAGCAAAATTTGAAAAAGGCCAAAAACAAGAACAATCCAATCACATAAACAACATGGTTTCTAAGATTTTTGTACAAAGAAATCAAACTCAATAACCCAAAAGAAAAGGGTTTATGAAAGTTGAAACCTTTAAAAAAAAAAAACTAAGCAAAAAAAACCAACTGGGTCATGTGAATTTTCATTTTCAACATCATAGGACACAAAAAAAAAAGTTGAAAAAAAGAAAACCCACCTCAAATATTTGCTGAAGTCAATGAATCTTCAACAAAAAACACAGAAAGAGAATTTTTTTAACAGATCTGAACTTGGAAGAATCAGTGACAATGCACTGTGATTGACAAAAAAAGACAACAATTTAGACAAACTGTGATAAGGAGAATCAATAGAAAAAACGTAGAAAATCAGAGATGTCACAAAATATGGGCAGTTTGTGAATAAAGAAATAATAACATGGGGTGTGGTTGGAAACAGATTGGAAAAGGTTTTGTTTCATCTTTGTTTGGTTTTGTTTTGTATCTTTTACAACAAGCTAAGAAGCTGACACTATTAAATTGTTGGTTTTTTCTTCTTCTTTTGGTTTAACTGTTCTACTTTATAATAATTGGTAACAGCTGCAGAATTATTTTGATTTGATATTTGTATATAGGTTTCAATTTTTAACATAACATCTATTAACACTTTTTGTAAAAAAATAAATATAATTAATACTCCTCTCAAAAAGAAATAATCCTTTTGAGTTTAATATGTAAATGTGTATGCGGTGCGGTTTTGAGATGTTTGTGGTGCAGTTTGATTTGATTTTGAGGTTAAAAGTAATTTGTATTTAAGATAAAAAGAATATGTGATTTGGTTCGGTTCAGTTGTTTTTTCAAATAAAATCTGAATCAAACCAATGTGATTTGAATTGGATCAATTGGTGTTGCCTTTTTTTAAGACAGTACAATTTTTTGTTTCCAACATTAAATTCAAGTTTAAAAAAACTAAAACACAACAAATTTTCAATAATGTTTCGAACAATATTTTAAATTTTACCCAACAATGTTTCCAATTACATAGACTAAACTAAAATTGTGGACAAAAAATAATCCTATTCTGTAAGAAATACAAAAGACTAAGATTTTATCATTCTCTAAAAGTTCAAATAGCACATAAATACATTTTTTAAAATAAAAAATCAAAGAAGAAACATAATAAGCAAAAAAACATGTCATTTTAGAAAAAAAATTCATTGAATTTCGATAAGTATTGATCTACGTGATATATGTTTAATTAGTGTTTTTCTTATTTTACGGTTTGGTTTGATTCGATTGGTAAAATAAAAATCGTAAACTGAATCAAACTATACGGTTGAGTAAAAAAGTGATCCGAATACATCCGAACCAAATACCCCATTATAATATGTTTATTAAAAAATCAAATTTTTCAAAAATGGAATTTCATAATATTTATATTTCTTTCAAAATATTAATAATAATACTATCTCCTCATAATATTACACATACATTTCTAACCCAAAAAAATGTATTACATATTACATACCCCTTAAGCATAAGTTATAGGCACACTTAAATGAAAGTTTAAAACTTATTTTCTATGACAGTTGTCATTATCTGCTATGTCTATAAGTTTTGATGATTAGCAGTTGAAGTTGTTTTTTCAATAAATAATAATATGTTTTTTTTCCTAAAATAAATAAATAATGTTTTGTCAAATGATAATAATAATATGAAAGCAAGAGCAGGAGGCAGAGATGAATGGGTTGTTCCATTATTAGTGAGGTGGGTCACATGGCTTTGTCCCTTTCTCAAAGGATAAAATAAAATTCACATGTATCATATCATATTACTATAAGTGAAAAAAAAAAACTTCAACTATATAAAAACTTTCTTGAATTTCCTCTCGAAAAAAAACTTTTTAAATTTTGTCAAAATTAACATGGATTGTACACAACAGTAAAAATTATTATGGAACTCTACTTGATTTATTATGATAATTTATTTATTTATTTAAAATTTTAACTAAAATAAAAAATGTCTTAAAGATTGTACTCTTTTATAGCAGTAATTTATAGGGGTGTTCAAAACCGAACCAACCCAATAGAAAAACCGCAAATCAAACCAATCCAAACCAAAACCGCGAAAAACCGCACTTGGTTCGGATGAATTCAGATGACTTTTGCACTGAACCGCGCGGTTCGGTTCGGTTTGCAGTTTGCATCTCAGCAACTGAACCAAACCAAACCGCAAGAATACTGAATATTACTTAAACATGTACTAGCTCAATTGCATAGCCCAAGAATAATCGCTTTTGATTCGATTTTTCCATTGTTGCACCATCAGGTTCGATTCTAATTCCTTTCCATCTCTTTCAATTCATTTCCAGTGATGAATTTGTTTCCTTTACTTCCCAATAATTTGTTTCATGCTTATGTTTCTTCTTATTTTGATATAAGTTTTACCTAATATTTTATCATATAAACATCAAAATAAAATGTCTTATGTTTATTTTGTAACAAGTTGACAATATTAGAGTTAATGAAATATTTTTTTATCTTGCGATAAACCGCACAAAACGAATCAATCCAATCCGCATTGGTTTGGTTTGGATGACTTTTTAAAAATCAACCGAACCAAACCAAACTGCATGTTTTTTTATCTCGCGGTTTGGATGACTTTTATGCTTAAAACCGAACCGCGAACACCCCTAGCAATTTGATTTAGATCTCTTATTTACATAAATATTTGTAAAACTATTTTAAAACAAACAACATAATCTCAACTCTTATCGTTTAAATAGTTGTCCAAACATATTACTCTTTTCTATATCCTCTGAACCATTTCTACACTCCTGTAGTGTATTGACTCCCTCACCATTGCTTTCCCTCACATAAATTTTCTTTTATCTTTCTCTCTCTAGTTATAGTTGTTCCGAAGGTCACCAAAGCTCTTAAATCTGAAATGCATTTGTTGAAAGATTATACTACATAAGTTACATCATAAATCCTTCCCCTAAAAAAAGTTACATCATAATCCTAGTTGAAGTTTTCTTTTGACAATGAAATCCTAGTTGAAGTTAACGATTATGACTTTGATGGTTTTATGTAACAACACGAGAGCTTTGAAGCTGAGAGCAATAAGTATTATATGATTTCAACTTATAAAAAATGATTTATTTCTCATAGGAAATCAAACAAAATCAAACAAAGAGACAATTCTAATCTCTTTATTTATACACAATCTTCTCACTTGTGGACCAACTCTTTCATTCACACATGGCATTGTCCAACCTCCAACACAAGATAAGCATCGTAATTATTTTATTGTTTTCCCAAACTAACCCTACATATCCTATTTTCAATCTTTATAATAAATGAAATAAAACAAAAAACATGTACCACGTACCTTGTCTTATGCTATTCCGTACTTAAATGTACCCCTTCAAGGGTCCTTGTATTTTTGCTTCAAAGTGGGACAATGCCATCACTCAAAAGCTCAAGGATTTATTTTATTTTATTTTAACCTTGACCAGAATCAGTGTTTCTACATATTAGTATTATTTTTATGTTATCATATGTACTTAAATCATGAAAGAATTCAAATTAGTAACCAGGTTGGAATCTGTCGTTAGTATCTAGGTGGATTGGTTCAATGTACTAATCCACATTAGGTTTTTTATCTTCTTTTCATTCCTATAATGCATGCATTTCTTGCTCTTATTATCAAATTTGTGTAAATGGGTTTTTCTTTAAGTTATTTTTAAAATAGACAAAGTTGATACCTAAGGTCAAAAGCCAACAATTTGAGAATTGACAGGTTTGGTTGACAATAAGCAAGTTAGGTAGTGCCGGTGGTAATGGAAGTGTATTATTTAAGGACATAATAGGAATTGGGGAACTAGGTATGCCGGTGGCAATGTTTCTATCTTAGTAGTAGTTTCAAAAACATATTTCATTCAAAAAGCACACACTGGTACAGAAACATTGATGATAACATTTTAAACACAACTCAGTGAAAGCAAAAGCAAACAGCATAAAACTATAGATATAAGTCATTTAAAAAACTCATTTCACATTATAAATAAAAACTAAAAAAAAAAAACTCATTCCAAAAAATTAACATATACAGATGCTATTGCTAGTATAAAAAGAAAAGGAAAAAAAACTATGCATTACAAAGAGTGAAAGCAAATTCATGGTATACTAGAGCCAAACAAACAAGGCTGTCTCCTACTAAGTGTATAAAGCATTTGTGTATGGCAAAAAGGAAGGTGCATTAGCAACTGCTGCATAAGCTCTTGATTCCTTTCGGTTGTTGTTTTCTTCATAATTTGTTTTACGGGGAACGAAAATACCGGCAACAACACATCCCTAGCTGCATGTAACTCATGTGAATAGCTGTACAACTCATCACCTGTATCAATTACAAGATTTAAACATAAAATGGATTAATTTACAAATTACACATACGGCTTCTAAGTTGACAAGGTAATTTAACAGACAAAGACATGGACTAAATAATTTATACAATAGCATTGCCACTGTTTTGCTAAAACAAACTTGGAAAAGAGAACCCAGAAAGGATAGCCTAGTAATGTAAGGCTACTATGATAACATGGTTCATAAAGGGCTCAATTCATAATGAGAAACCAAAAGAATGATGAAAATGAAACTACATGAACTATTAGAGGACTTAGGTGGTTCATTTTTCTTCATAATACCAAATCCCCCTGATTTGGGGGAACTAAAAAAGTGCATTGGAGGAGGATTTTAGAGGACTTAGATAAATTCTTCAAGTCTTTTACATGATGTTATAATACTCAATAAAAAGAAGTATAGATATTAATCATAAGCATTCTCTTGTCATTCTTTAGAAAATTACTCTCTCACATAAGGTGAAAGATTTCTATCTTTTTCCCTCTCTTCCCCCCTAAGTTTGGAGGGGTTTTAGAGGACTTAGATAAATTCTTGAAGTCTTTAGAAAATTCTCTTAATACCGCTATAGAGCTCCCTAATTTACTTTTGATTATTCTCCACATCCAAAAGTTAATCAGGTGCGAGATCGCAGAAATTATTTCCTTGTCAATACTTATGCAGTTTATGAATCCAGAACATGGAAAGTTACAGATTGCACGCAAAGGATGTCTTTCAATTTACCTGGCCAGAACATAAGGGTTAAACAAGTTTTCTAGACTCTCCAGTTAATTCTCTTCTTACAAGCTCCAGAATCTCGATAATCTGCAAAATCAATGACTAATTATTGAAACAGTTCACAACATTTGATTCATGAAAATAAAATCATTTTTTAACCTTCTTCATGAAGACAACTAATTATATATTACAAATTACAAAAAAGAAAGCTGTGTTTTGCTCCGCCACATGTCATCACATCCTTAATTTAATCAACACGTGACATTCTCTCCAAACCCATGTAGCAACACCGTTTACTATTGCTAGTTTTGGATACACACAAGCAGTAAGGAAAATATGCCATTATGGCCTTATCCATCTCGGAAGGCATCCTTAATAAATCTAATTGGACACTCAAAACAGTACAAACTTCCACATGGAACTTCATCAGTAGCTATCTAATGAGACAATTCTTAGCTGAATGGCAGTGTTGAGCAGGTAGGCTAGCTCTACACGGTTCTACTCCGGCAAGTACAGCTATCATAATGTCGCCCTTCCAGGTTGTACAAAGCCACATATCTTATAACATAATTATATTGGATACACATGATTATGATTCATTTCCATGTTCCTTCCATGGGATGACAAATTAGCATTCATTGCAATAACAAAAATTTCATTTCTGGTCCAATTCTACAAAGCTTAGTAATGTAGCAAAAACTAATTAAGTACCATTCAGCTGAAGATACTGATATCAGTGACCCTAGCTGGGTTTGCAATAGAAAATGCAGAAATAACGTTAGAACAAAACATCAGGGCAATTGAAACCCCTGATTGCCACACCACAGTTGATTACATTAGTCATGCCCATTTGTATATGCAATATAGAGCTCCCGACCCTCTACAACCCTTTATAACTCGCACCTTGATGAATAGTTTTCTACTAGAAATGTGCAAACTTCAGGCCTTTTTGGTTTGTGAAGATATTTTCTACTTCAATTTCAATTGATAATAATCACAAAAATGTCAATATTGTAAAATAAACAGGGAAAATGATACAAATAGACTCTTCATAATAATATCACAGCTATTGTCACGATACACACCTCAATTATGTACAAACATTAAAAACATATGCAGAAAGGGAAAGATTCTCACCCCAGGGTAATGCTGCAATATAGGTGAATAATGGTCAAGTGCAACATATATCCTTTCAAGGAGTCTAAGAAGAGTATCTACCTCGTCCCCTAAAAGATCAACCTGAAACTCCAAATAAGTCGAACATATATGGGGTCAATTACTAGACTTAGGTATTATCATAGATAAAAAAAGTAAAATCAAAAGAGTGTTCTCCTAGTGAAGATTGGATATCTTTTTTAATTGGGTAGTAAACCATGTATCTTGGTTCACCAAAATGTTACAGGCAGCGACGCAGCGTAGACCTGGTATGCTTATACATAGGTCATTGATTCGAAATCTTTCTTTTTCTTCTTACAAAAGCACTATTTTTTTGGAACCGTAATGTATCCTCACAATTTGGCCCATTTGAACCAACCATGAGATTAATTATCTGGCCACGACGCATGGCGGATCCAAAAATGATCTTTATTGGGGGAAACAATAGAATGTTTGCATAAGAAAATAGTATAGGTTTTTATATAATACGTAATCTCTCGTAAAAAACTCAACATGCCCAAGTTTTTACAAATTACAATTGTCCTCAATGCATTTTCATATTTTCAAAATGTTATGATTTTTTCATTGTCAATAATATCAAAACTATTTTCTGTGTATGTTAACATTTAGGGTGTCTTCAGTGCTAGATCAGCCATACAAATTAGAAGGGTAAAGAAGTAAATTAGTACGATTTATCCTCCTTTTGTCACATATACATTTACATTCATTTAAAAAAATATCCTATAGGGGCAGATCCAATTTATTCTTACGATTCAACGATTAACAACTGTGATACCACCGGATTTAACCATGACTTTTTTCCTGTGTAGACTCTTAATCGCTAAAGGCCAAGCGAAATCGCAAAACCATGCATTTTTACAATTAAAAATGTGATTTTGACTACCATGGCAGTACCTATATTTTTCTGGGAATAGATAAAAATTTGTAGGAAGAAAAAATCACTTTTGTTGGGGAAATTGTCCCCCACAACTATACATGTACATCCACCTCTTGCCACGTCAGCACGAGGGCCTTTGTGCATCCTCTCCACAAGATTGAGAAATAAACAAGTAATGCATATTTCCCATAGAATAGAAAATGAAAAAAAAAATTATGTGATGTTTCTGGTTACGTACCTCTGCTTCAGCCTTTGCAAGATCAGAACTTTTTGTTTCAAACCTTTGCTTGTAAACCAATCCCATGGTTTTAAGTGCACTGGCTTTGTTCTTGAGGAAACAGAACTCAGAACTCATGCTTTCAAGCCTGTAAAGATGGTTACATATATGACTTGTCATCATTACAATAATATGAAATCGAGTTTAAAATGATAAAATCTGATTTAAAACCGTTTGAATTGATTGATAATTTGATATAAGGATGAACTATGAAGTAAATTGGTTTTTCTTCACAAAATTTTCAGGCTGTTAGTTAACAGAACCAAGTTGAACACAAATATGAAACACGTCAATATTGGAGAGGAAAAAAACAAAAAAAAAACAAACAAACTTAACTCCCAAAATTATCCCTCCAAAAAATTAGAAACACGTCCCAAATAATTCAAAGGTAATGTAATCGTACACCTTATGTACTTGCTGGTTAAAATAAACTTAAACACTTCATTATTGATGGATGGCGACATAAAATGGCATAAAAAACAGAAGAAATCAGAGAAGAAGTAGTTTATCATAAATTCATGAGACGTTAAATTAGAAAAGGATCTTGACAATTATTGCATACCTCATACGATTTCTTGAAATATCTTCATTTACACTAGCTTCTACATCGTTAACCATTGTCAACAATTTACGGATGAGATTAATGGTTGACTCCATTTGTTTCCTGGTTTCTCTCTCTTTTGCCTCAATACACTTCAATGTATCTTGTTGCTTTTTTGTAAGAGCACAAAGCTCTCTTCTTTCTTTATCAACTTCTCTAAGCTCATGCACTTTCTGTTCAAGATTTTGATGTAACTTCAGCATTTGCTCCTTGTATTGTTCGATTTCCTTTGCTGCTGCATCCAGGTTACCCTTAGTAACATCCAACTCTTTACTGTTCTCCAGAATCCAGTTATGTTGATGATCTGTCTTAGTTCTTAAACTGTTGAGCTGTTCAGAGGCAGATTCCATCTTCCGCTTTTCTTGTTCCAAAGCATCTGTCGCCCCTTGTATTAAATTATCCTTTTCTGCCACTATTGTTTTCAACGTAAGTATTTCACATTTTAGTTTATTGTTCTCGACAGCTTCGGATTTTAATGCTTCGTCCGCATCTACCAAAGCTCCTTTGAATATAATTTGATTAATATCCAGTAGCCCTTCAATCATAATTGACTCGATATTTTCTTCTTCTATTTCCAACCCATTAGAAACTTGAGCACTGTCAACAGTATCTTTCAACATTACTTCATATATTTCTTGCATAAAACCATACTTGAGATGCAAGTCTTCAGTAATGAATCTACATTCACTTTCCATATCTTTAAAGAGACATTTATACACGTCTTGAATAACCGAAGCTTCAACATGTGCATCTCCAACATCATCCTCAAGCTTCTGAACAGATTGTAACAAATTTTCCTCAGTCAGTTGTTGCTGTGACAATTTTTCCATAGCAGCAGAAAGCTGAGAAGATAGACTCTTAATTTCCTTATTCTTATCAGTTAGCATGTCCTTCAGTTGATAATTCTCAGATTGTAAGAAATCCAATCTATCTTTGAAACTGCAAAGAGATTCAATGTTCTCGCTGAATTGACGCAATTTCTCATTTCCATCGAGGACTTCATTCAATTTTGAGATGGCATCAGGGATTTTTTTCTTCAACAAATCAAAGTCCTTGTCTTTCTTCAATGAAAAGGAAGAACCTCTTTCTTTCAGATTCAATAGTTCCCGCCTAAGACAAAAGTTTTCTTCGGTCTTCTCTTGCACTTGAGATTCATGGTTTCTTCTCATCTTAGTTATATAAGTAATCAAATCATCTTTAGACATGTCCTTTAGTGAGCCAGAATCCAAACTATCAGGCTTGCTGATCTTTGAATCCTCGTGTTTCCCATTTTCTTCCAAAGTTGAAACCGTCAAAAGGTCTGTTGAAAGCTTCAAGTGGACATGGTCAGCTCTCTTATTATGACACCAATCATCGGTATGCTCCAAGGATCCATGAGAAATAAGCGTCCCAGTTTCGAAAACAGACAGTGTTCTAAAAATTGAATCCAAATCCTGACGCAAACTTGAGATCTCTTTATATTGGTTAAAACTAATTCGACTTTCAGATTCACAAACGTCGCATAATTTTCGTTCAATCTCCTGCTGCAAACTCCGGATACAATTGCGAATTACCTTCCGCTCAATTTCCAAACGAAACTCCTGCTCCTCCTGCCAATCAGAAAGTGTTGTTGCCTTCGATAACTGATCCGTAATTTCTATCCTTCTGGATAAAGAATCCATAGTATCTTTCAGACTTTCAAAAGCTTTATCGACATAAATCCATCTTTCCGGCACATTCTCCTGCAGAATACCACCTAAACCAACCAAATCCGAACCCGAACTAAATCTTCTTGTGGAACTAAGTCCTCTAATTTTATTTATTTCCTTTTTGAGTTGGCTCAACTGCTCATGTATCTCAAATTTAAGACTACCCACAGGCTTCACAACTCTATCTGTCTCCATAACACCGTCTAAAAAATGACGCTTACCACCTTCATGGGTTTCATTACAACGCACTGAAGACCACATCATTTTAGCTTCATCCGAACCAACACATAAACTTCTTAGCTTTTTCTTCAACCCAACAACCTCCGATTCTTTTTGCGCAATTTTCTCAGCCGCCTGTTCCTCAACAGCATTAACCATACCCTTTATAACAGAATCACTCACCATCCTAGAAATAATCAACCGTTCATCAATATCATCAAAAAATGACTCCATTTCCTCAAGTATGTGCTCACCAAGACTCTCATCATCATCCTTAACACCATTCGCAAAAACCTTTTCACCACCATTCATAACAACAAACCCCTCCTTCATCATTTCCACTTCCCTAAACAAGATTCACCAATTTTCAACCATTCAAAACAATCCAAACACAGAACACTGTCATAACAAAAAATAAAACATGAAAATTTAGATATACTTAAACTTAACAAACAGAATCCAGAAAGAAGAAAAAAAAGTTACATAATAAAAATAAACAAAAGGGGCTTGACCCAAATAGCTAAAAATCCAAACTTTAATCATGTTATGGCTTTTTAACAAAAATAAAAATAAAAATCAATGAAACAAAAAGCCTTTTACCTGTTTTTTGGAGTGAAAATGAACACTGGAGCTGAAATTTGTGGGAGGGAGTTGAAAATCAAGATTCTGTGTGAGTTATGTTGAAGCTCCAATGCAGGTTGAAGGTTCAAAAATGGAAAGAGAGAATCTGGAACGGTGAGAAGAATGAAAAAGAATTGGGAGGTGTGAATAGTTGGGAAAGGGGGTGTGAAATAATTAGTGATGCGGTGGTGGCGATTTTAGGGTTTAGCAATAATAATAATAAATGAGAGTGAGAAAAGGATTGTAAACATTGCATCGACAGAGATTTTGGTTAGAGCGGGAGTGAGAGAGAAAGGTATGCAACCATGTACTATACAAAAATACTAAATACAAAAATCTCAAAGCATTGACTTAAAAAATTTGATGATTGTAAGAAAAAAATAACTTATATTATTTTAATGCTTGGAGTTGGTTTTTTGTTGTATGCATAGATCTACAAAGTAGTACGTATTTGTAACAAACAAAAAAAATCTCCAACAAAGTATCCAAGGTTGTTCTTTTATTTACTTACGGTATCCAATGTTGTTTAACACTAATACAACCTTCGATTTGTTCTTTAAATAGGATGTGTGTTTATTAAATTTATTCTTATGAAATACATTCATTGAAATATAAAAATATGAATTTTATTTTAAAGTATTTAAAAGATGTTTAACATTATAATATTCTCAAGAACTTCAAAAGAGATTAATAAGTAGTTAGAATACACACGTACTCCCTTCATCTCTAAATTATAATAGTTTAAAGTTCGTGCAAGATTAGTAAGAAGATGATTAATTGTGTTGATTTTAATTGTAAAATTAATGTCATTTACTTAAATACCTTTATTAATTATAATTAGGCTTAATTGCACTTTTGGACCCTTATCTTTCCAAAAGTTGCGGCTATGGACCCATAACTAATTTAAATACAAAACAACCCCCTATGTTTTGATTCTTTGGCAGTTTTGGACCCCCGATCCATTGTTGACTCGGTCAACGCTGACGTGGCACCCTAAATGAGGTGCTGCGTGTCAAATTTTTTATTTTTTTTTTGCCTTGGGGGTCCAAAACTGCCAAATAATCAAAACATAGAGGGCTGTTTTGTATTTAAATTAGTTAGGGGTCCATAACCGCAACTTTTGGAAAGATAGGGGGTCCAAAAGTGTAATTAAGCCTTATAATTAATAAGGATATAATTAATAGGAAAAAAATAATAAATGTTGCATTGATATTGTAAAATGACAAATATTTTGAAAAAAAAGAAAAAAATGCTAAATATATAATTATTGTGAGACAGATAAAGTAGCAGTAAAAATAAGAAGATTGATAGAGTAAGTCTACGGCCACGTGGAACAACCACATGTAGTAGTAAGTTTGAGTTAGTTATAGGAAAATTCTATGGTGAAATCATAAGAATGACTTTTTTGGTGAAATTAACACTATAACATCAAAAATGTAATGAGTAACATCTCACTATTTGTATAATGACATCAAAAGTTCAGCCCTCATAGTATCATCAATTCATCAGGTTAACAAGACTACATTTAATATAATTTTATCATATCTTGTTCTAAACATAACACCCTACAAAGTGTAACACTTAAGACTATCACATAATATCATCAACTCTATTTGCATGTTAAAGATTTCAACGATAAAATAGTACCTGTAAGTCCAAGATGTTGCAAGCATTACTAGATGAATATACTATTGATCATTAATCAGTAATCAACAATTTAAAAATGAATCAAACATTAAAATTAAAATTAACTTTTTCAAAAAAATCAATTTTCTGACTGCACCGTAGATGCTCCCTTAGTTATATTATCTTTTCTCGTTGATCAATATGTTAATCAAAAGGAGAATGATATTGTTGATTACATAAAAGAATGATTTTGGCGGTGGTTTAAAATGAAAAGAAAAGGGCTTTGAATTAATTTAAGTTGTTTTGGTTGAGAATGATCTTTTTATTTGTTTTTATGATGGTTTGTTTGTCACCACATGGATGGTTGTAGGCATGTCAGCAAAACTTGTATCCACTTGTATTTATTCTCATAACCCACCTTGCTTTGATGGGTTCTCTCTAACCCACTTTGATTTAATGAGTTTTTTTTTTTTTTGCTTTGATTGAGTTTGAATATGATTTTGCATGTTTTTCAATTTCAAAAATACGAGTACGGATGGATAACATTGATAAAAGTATTCATCCCAAACTTGTCTTAAATGTAAAAAACTATTAATTATTGATATGCGACATGTAAGCCTCTAAATGTCACTCTTAGTTTTGATATATTGTTTAACTTTAAATCAATTTGAACATTTTCCTATATTACAACTAGCAAATACATGTGGTGTTTTCCTACCCCCAAATACATTAGATTATTAGGAAAATGGTGGAAATTAATTTCTAGTAGTAAGTTCAATTTTGCGGAAAATTCTGGGTTTGGGTTTGGAGCAGAAAAAGTTGTTTTTTTATTAAAAAAATATATTTCACTGCAAGAATGAAGACGGGTGGGGATACTCAAACACGTCGGAAACATATATGAGATTTAATTTCTCATCTCCATCAGAGATCGAGTAGGTCAATGGATAAATATATCGATTCAGAGACAGAGATGACGAAGGTAAGACTTGTCTCATCCCATTGTCATGCCTAGTTGATTTTATGTTGGAATCTAAAATTTTGTTTATGATTCTTGTATTTTGTATTTGCTCTTGTCACAATTTGTGCTTTGAGGGATTTTATTAATGTAATTTGGGTTTTTTCTATTAAAAAAAAGTGTGTTAAAGAGTAAAAACATGTTTAGCATATAATACAATGATTGAGGATAAGATGAGGTAAAAGGTGATAGTTTGCCTCATTTCATTTCATAACTTGATTTCTTTTTTACATGAAAAAATGATTGAAAATATATTTCAATTTCAAAAATAAATATAAATTATATAAAAAATAAATGAATATCAAATTATAAAAAAATCTATAATTTTTATGAAGTTCTATATTAACTATGAATCACAAAAATTTGATTGAACTAATGATATATTTTTGATCAATTAGTAACTGTTTTTTTAATAAACAAAATGACATTACAAACTAAAAACTTATACACCTAAATAAAAGAGTTAAAGTTCAAACTTTGATCACGGCGTCCGATCAAAGATTTGTGGACAATTAGTAACTAGTTATTATTAGAGAAAGGCTAACAAGAGCATGTGAAAAATTCTTAAAAGCTCTTTAAATGGTAACTTTTTATAAAAATTTGTATAATCAATAAATTAAAAATTGAAATATTTTTTGGTGCCAAAATTGAAATATTTAACCTCTTTATAGGATCCTTTAAAAAAAGGTTTAGTTGCACTTTTGTCCCCCTATCTTTTCAAAAGTTACGATTTTGGCCCCCTAACTAATTAAAATACAAAACAGCCTCTTATGTATTGGATCTTTGGCAGTTTTGGCCCCCATTATCAATCTGATGATCTCCCAAAAAAAAATCAGAACAATCACATACTGTTTACATTATTAAAAGTATAATGATAGTTTCTATTTATATTTCCTCATCAACTCTGTTCCTGAATGCTACAACTAGTTTACCTGTGATTGAAAAATTAGAATGCCACTTTACTTCCTCGTGTTTCTGGTTACAATTCGAATACGAGAGAGATTCAATCGGAGCAAATCCATGGTGGTGATGAAGCAGTGGCAGAAAGCTTCAAGATTTTGGAACAAAGGGTTTTGGAGAGAGAGAATCAGTGTTTTAGAGAGAGATTAGAGGAAGAAGAGGGAGAATCAGATTTTGGAACACGATTTCCTTTCTTTTTATTCTTTCTTTTTTATTTTTTTTAATTATTTGTTGCTTTTTCATTTATTTAATTCTTTAATTTATATGTGGTTTTTTTATTTATTTTTAATTAAAACAATGCACACGTGGCGGCTTTGAAGTGCCACGTCAGCGTTGAACGAGTCAAAATTGGTCTAGTGGGCCAAAACTGCCAAAGATCCAATACATAGGGAGCTGTTTTGTATTTTAATTAGTTAGGGAGCCAAAATCGCAACTTCTTGAAACATAGGGGGCCAAAAATGCAATTAAGCCAAAAAAACCTCTTTATAGGATAATTTTTTATGTTGGAATCCTTTTTTTTAGAAGTATGTTGGAATACTTTTTTAATTTTTGAAAGAAGAATACTTGGAACACTTAATACCCCTTATTGTTATATTATATATTATTATAATAAAAGTGATAGTGGTATGTACTCTCTACTTTAATTTGTTTGTATATGGCTGTTGACTAAGAATGTGATCATATTTGTTCATAGTGATATGTTGGGATCAGATTCTATGAAATAAATATAATTTTTAGAAAAAGCGAAAGTGATAGTTGGCCCAACGGCCATCTAATTCTCCATTATATATTATCATCATTTTCCCTTGATTAGCAAGCAAGTACTGCTACCTCAAAAAAAAAAAAAGTACTAGTATATTCCTTAAAAAAAAGCAAGTAGTGTTATATATTTCCTCTAAAAAAAGTACAGGTCTATATTTAATTAAAAAACAGTTGGCTTAAATTATTTGTCTAAAAAATTTGTCTTTACTTTATTTTGAAAATGACCTACTGACTTTAATAAAACGGATAAACTAAAGAACTTTTTTTAGTAAAGTTTTTATAGAATTTGATTTTCTAACAATTCAAATGAAAATGTCTTCGTTTCTTGATATTTTTGTTTGGATAAAGGAATACAAAATTCATTATTATTATTTATGAGCCGAACTAAGAAAAAAGTTTCAGTTTGATCATTTACAATTTTGTCGCGATCAAATTTAGTCATCGGCAAGAAAAGATTCTATTTACAAGAGACAATTTACTTTTTAGATACATTAAATAATTTATGTATTTGGTTTAGGTTCTTGACTAGATAGATACATTATTCAATGCATCTAAAAAGTCAACTTTCTCTTGTAAATAAGATCGGAGGGAGTATAAGATAGTCTGACATTTTTTTTTTTTTTTTTAAGAATACTATGGAGCATAGACCGCTTATCTTTTCCCAGCCCAAATTTACATAGTTTGATAAAATATAGTCCCTCTATTACAGAAAAAAGACTTAATTATACTTTTGGACCCCTATCATTTCAAAAGTTGCGGTTATGGACCCCTAACTAATTTAAATACAAAACAGCCCCCTATGTTTTGATTCTTTGACAGTTTTGGACTCCTAGACCATTGTTGACTCGGTCAATGTTGACGTGGCACCCTAAGTGAGGTGCCACGTGTCAATTTTTTTTTTCTTTTTTTGCCTTGGGGTCTAAAACTGCCAAAGAATCAAAACATAGGGGGCTGTTTTGTATTTAAATTAGTTAGGTGTCCATAACCGCAACTTTTGAAAAGATAGGGGTCCAAAAGTGCAATTAAACCTAGAAAAAAATATAAACTAATTTATCGTCCGTATAAAATGTAAATGACCAAATTGAAGTTTACTTTTATCATAAATTAAATTAAGCTGCTAAAAAATCGTGAGAGATCAAATTGAATCATTATTCGTATTCTAATTAGGTTCAACCATTAATGTATTTTATTTGTTGAGTCTTTTTAACTAACTATGGAGCATAGACTGCTTATCTTTTCCCAGCCCAAATTTACATAGTTTGATGTTTTTGTATGAACGTGTTAAATTTTGTAGGTGAGAAATTATTTTTTGTTTTGACAATATCTTGTGCTCGAGGTGTCTGATTGAAACGAGAAGCAAATTCGTGTTGCTAAAAATTATGGTATCAATAAATCCTAAAACATTCTACAAGTTCATGGAAAAAGAGCAGTCATGAATGCAAGGACAATTTCCTCACTTGTCTGACATGTAGCACATAAGTTAGAAGTAGTCATGTTCATATTTTTCAACAAACCAGGAGTAGGAATAACATGGTGGCAAGCACACCAATGAAGATTTTGATATTTTCAATGGATTTAAGCTTCCATGTCAAAGTTGGGAGTTATGAATATTAAGGGTTCGTGTGAAAGGGTGAATTTGATTCTTCATGTGTGAGATAATTAGCATAAAAGACTACTATGAACCAATACTAACTGAATTTGAAGAGAAAATTTAGGAAAAAGATACATAGACCACTTTTAATATCCACCCCTTTATACCACTGCTGATGTGGCAGGGACAGTTTGGTAGTTTCACGCAATATGGGTAGTTTGATAGTTTCACTCACAACCACACAACTTTCTCCCCTTCCTCTTCTCGGTTCACCAGAACGAAATTCTCTTCTTCCTCTTCTCTCACTGGTCTCACCGTCGCCGTCGACGACGTTCTGTCACCACCACCATCGGCTGCTCCGAATCGCAACCCCATCGTTCTGTCACCTCCATCAACTCCCACAACCGAATCATAACTCCTTCTTTTTCATCGTCGTCGTTTGTCCATCACCACCTCCATGCGTTTTGGTTTGCATTCTAGATCTGATGTCTATGGCAGAGAGTTAGGTGAGCTCTGTATTGCATTGTATTTTGTGATTCACTTTTTGTTCATGTACTAATTGAGTTTCACTTAGTTGAGAGCATTTAAAAATTTTGTTTTCTGCATTTCCTGAGTTTAAGGGTTTATGAGTTTTTGTTTCATTTCTCAATTTCTAGTTTATGTGTATGCATATTATGAATTTCCTAATCAAGTGAATTTGAATAAATTTAAATTTTACTAAATTTGAATTTCTCAATTTCTAGTTTTTGTAGATTGAGTGATTTCTGTCGTTCATACAACTATGCCAACATCGTCTTTTGTATAATATTTTTTGCAAAGTGATGTTAGAACCAGATTCCAAAAAGGCTATAGTGTAAACTACTAGTGAATATTGTAACACCCCGTTACCCAAAAGCAATTAAATAGCAAATATACATCAGAGTAGTTCCACAACGGGCATGCTACACGTCATTTCAAAATTTCTTAAATAGAAAATAAAACTATTTAATCAAGCAACTTATTATTTATGAAAACATAGCAGCGGAATAGTTTTCAAAATCCATAATCTCATGAACATCCAACAATAGTCTAAGGCATTAAAGGCCTTAACATAATTAAAACATCAAAGTTCAAAGATAACAAAAGGCTCCACACCATAAGTTCCAAAATTTGATACATGGAAAGGAAAAGCAACAATAATAAAAATGATAAATCCCATCCCACGTATCAGAGCCCTAAACACGACTTTGAGCCACCACCTACTACTCAGGATCACCTGCAAGTTACCCATAGGAAGGGCAACATTTTCAAGCAGAAGGGGTGAGATTCACAACAATAAATATAGATATTAAAATCATCAAATGAATCTAACACCCTATAACTTCAAACATATTAATCTTGCAAATATCAATATTTAATTCACAAGCCACAACAACATCATCATAATAATCCATTTAGCAAGTATGTATACAATGTACATATTACCAATAACATCAACAACACACCAAGATCACAATGAATATATATAAATAAATGTATATTCAACATCAACATCAACATCAGATAAAACCGAAACAACAACCAAGACTCATGCAAATGACATGACCACTGCTAAGACACCATCTTAGACTTCTTAATGAAATGCATTATGCATGTGGTACCAATCAGGACCGAAGCCCTCACCGCTTTTGAATGGTTAAAGCATTCATCAGGACCGAAGCCCTCACCGCTGTTGAGCAACTAGTACTCCAGGACCGAAGCCCTCACCGCTGTTTTATATGCAATGGACCTACTTGTGTATATCTATATACAACTGACCATGCAATGCAACTCCATGTGACTCCAATTAATACAACATGTATGGTTTAATAAATAATCATACATCATAGCCATCAGCAATAACAACAACCAGCAATTCATCAATCCATAATAATGCACAATTAAATATAACTATGCTCAAATCCAACAACCTAAACCACTACTAATCATACAAGCAAGTTAGCACTCAGGAACTGTGCAACTCGCCTCGCGAGCGCATCTGCTCGCCATGGCGAGTTCACAAAAACAGTAGCTCGCCGTGGCGAGTTCAAGGCGAACTCAAGGCGAGTGAAAATCAGGTACTCTCGGGAAAAAGTGACATTTTCTCACTCAAACTCCAATTCTAAGCTCCCTATTCATCTTTTTAACCTAAAACTTTCACCATTCCTCTTTATTATCATCTAGGTACCTTAAACCATCCCCAAAACATCTTATAACAACTTTTCAAAAATCAAGTTTTGATCTGGGCTACTCGCCATGGCGAGTTGGACTGCTCGCGAGGCGAGCTATGAAGTTGCTCACTCGCCATGGCGAGCACAGCTGCTCGCGAGGCGAGCGATGAACTTCTGTACGGGCAGAAAACTGGTTTTACCCAAAAATCCCATTTTCCTTCCAATCACTCCCCAAATCAGTTTACAGATACAAATTAATTTTCTGTATACACTTAGAACCTATTTCTAACACCAA
Source organism: Medicago truncatula (assembly GCF_003473485.1). Lineage (NCBI taxonomy): Eukaryota > Viridiplantae > Streptophyta > Magnoliopsida > Fabales > Fabaceae > Medicago > Medicago truncatula. The sequence continues at coordinate 11,443,627 of NC_053043.1, read as the reverse complement.
ATTCCTGCTTACAACTTCAAAAACCACAATTTCCAACATAAAATCCAAAATCCCCAAATTTCACTAAAACCTGTTAAACTCAATAATCAGAATCTAAAATCTACACTATTGAAGTAAACCCCACCCTTACCTTAAATTTGCAGAAGAAATGTGCAGCAAAAATCCACTCTTGGTTCCTCCTTGGTTCTCTCTTGTTTGCTCCCAAAACTGCTTCTACGTAAAACTGATTCTAACTTCTCTGATAACTTCCCTCTTAAAAGTAACTCCCTCCTAATTACACTTAACTCCCCATAATTTCTAATAACTCCTATTATTTCCCCAAACACCAAAATAATTATTATTTCATACTTATACTAATTATTATTAAATAAACCACATAATAAAATAATACACCACATAAATCACCCAAAATCACACATATATATAAACATATGCATATACTCCACATAAATCATCAAACCATCATATATAAATATATATATATATATACTCCACATAGTTTCAAATTAATTAAATAAATAACTAGGGCGTTACAACTCTCCCCAAATCACAGAATTTCGTCCTCGAAATCTTACCTCAAGCAAACAACTCCGGATACGACTCCCGCATCTTACTCTCCAGCTCCCAAGTCAAACTTTCACCAGCCGCTCCACCCCAAACGACTCTCACAAGAGGTATCTCTTTACCTCTCAAGGACTTCACCTTTCTGTCATCAATCCTCAATGGCATAGTCTCAACTGTCAGGTTGTCCCTAACCTGCACATCATCCCTTGGAATCACATGAGAAGGATCCGCAACATACTTCCGAAGCTGAGAAACATGAAACACATCGTGCAAGTTCGAAAGATGTGGTGGCAAACCAACTCTATATGCCACTGTACCAACTTTCTCTGAAATCTGATACGGACCAATGAACTTAGGAGTCAACTTTCTCGACTTCAAAGCACGACCAACACCCGTCAAAGGAGTGACTCTCAGAAAAACATGATCACCCTCCTGAAACTCAAGATCCTTTCTCCGCTTGTCATGGTAACTCTTCTGTCGACTCTGCGAAGCTTTCATCTTTTCTCTTATCAACCTGACTTTCTCAGTAGTCTCATGAACCAAGTCCGGTCCCAACACAACACTCTCACCCGACTCAAACCAGCATAAAGGAGTCCTACACCTCCGACCATACAAGGCTTCGAACGGTGCCATACCAATACTCGAGTGATAGCTGTTGTTATAAGTAAACTCAATCAAAGGCAAGTGACTATCCCAAGCTCCACCTTGCTCTAGCACACACACCCTCAACAAATCTTCCAATGATTGAATCGTCCTCTCCGACTGACCATCTGTTTGAGGATGATAAGCCGAACTCAACCTCAACTTCGAACCCAAGGCGTCCTGTAAACTCTTCCAGAACCTAGAAGTGAACCTCGGATCCCTATCCGACACAATGCTAGACGGAACACCATGAAGTTTTACCACACTGCGAATATAAATCTCTGCTAACTGCGCTACCGGATAATTGATATTAATAGGAATGAAATGTGCCGACTTCGTCAACCGGTCGACAACTACCCAAATAGCGTCATGCCCTCTCGGAGTGTTCGGTAAACTCGTCACAAAATCCATAGAGATACTATCCCACTTCCACTCCGGTACATCTAACGGTGCCAACAACCCTGCAGGCTTCTGATGCTCAACCTTGGACTTCTGACAAATCAAACAGGCATAAACAAACTGAGCAACATCCCTTTTCAAACCGGACCACCAAAACAGTTTCTTCAAGTCATGATACATTTTTGTAGCCCCTGGGTGAATACTCAAACTACTCTTGTGACTCTCCTCAAGAATCAACTTCTTCAACTCTTCAATGTCAGGAATGGGTGAAATAATTTGGCAAGTAAAGATAAAGACCGGCAAATTATGCTCCCTGATTAATACACGATGTAATAATCAAGTGGATCATGGTGTGAATGTTGTGTCTTGTTACATGTGACTATTTTTTTTTTCCTTATTGCATTTGTGCATTATGAATGGAAATTTTAACCATGTTAAGTTGGTGTGACATTTTGATTGTTGATGGGAATATATTTTGATTCTAGTTATGGTTTTGAAATATAGTTTCTGATTGGAGCATTCCGATGTTGATGATCATGGCAATGTCATGACGTGGCCAACGAGACGAGAAATGATGGTTGAATTGTGGTTCTACTAGTCTAGGGTCATTTTCTATCATGGCAGCACACAAACTCCAATTGTCAATATCAAACAATGCAGTCACTCTTGAGAACGTTATGCCTACTATTTTCTTAACTTATGTATGTGTGCTTTGGTGACCAGCCTTTTAGTGCTGCTTATTTGTTGATAAGAGAGACTTCCTTATAACTCAAGGTGTTGGAATTTTGCAACAATGAGTGGTTGGTTGATGGATAAAGCGGAATATGCTACTATATATTAGGAACATGGAAAATTTAAGGTGTTGAAGTTTAAGAAGGTCGTGGTCCAATGCTCATGATCAATGGAGTTACCTAACAAGAAGTCTCTGTGTGCCATTTATTTACGTAGTGTACATTGTGGTGCTGTCATTAATGGTTGACAATGCCCCACCAAAATGATTTTGCTTTATTTTAGGTGGTATTTCTTTGGTGTTTTGTATTGCTTGAACCTAGTGTTGTTAGTTCAGGGTCTTTTTGGTTATGTCAACCAACTGATTAAAGACATTTTGATTGAGGCATCTTGAAATACTAATAATGTCTTGTACTAAAATTGTTGTGTATCTTCACTTGATTGCATTAGTTTTTATTTTATTTTATGAGGTTGGTAAATTTATAGACGACCAACTTTGAACGCAGGAAAAAACATGGTTGTCTTTGCAAAATTGTGGTTATAGACTTTAAATATTTGGTTATTTGTAGTTCTTTTTGTGAAAACAATATCATTTTAAGGGAATTTATCACTGAAATATTATTAAAAATGATATAGGTTCTATGTTTCGTCGACTCTTAATTGATTAGTTTTCTGTTATAAGGTTGATAAACTTATAGACTACCAATTTTGAATACAGAAAAAAACATGGTTATGCCTTTCTAAAATTGTGGTTATACACTTCAAATATTTGATTATCTGTAGTTTTCTTGTGAAAACAATATCATTTTAAGGTAAGGCAATTTATCACTAAATTATGAAAATTAATAATTCATACAAACATTTGGGTAATTCCCAACAACCATGCTTCAAATATGAGAATAACGACCAATTTTGTTGTTAAGGGCATCTTATTTTATGTTGTAAGGTCTAATATGAGAATAACGACCAATTTTGAATGTAGAGAAAAAATGGTTATACCTTTCACAAATTATGGTTATAATGTTCATTTATTTGGTTAGCTGCAATTTACCTGCGCAAAAAAAGAAAAAAAAAATCAAAACAGTGAATATGTACTCAATTTAGACTCCAAGAAACATGGAGGGCCCATAAGTTTTACAATTTCCTATTTGTATGGCACAAAATTAAGTTTTTCTTAAAAACTAATAGTAGTTACACATTTGATAAATATTGGTTAAATGCTTCCTCGATTTGGTTAGTATTTGTAAAGTCTGCCAAACTTACAAGATACTTCACCTCCCACTTTATTAACATCAGTTTACTCACAAGTGTGTCGAAATATATTATCTTCCATCATATCACATGGATGAATAATGAGAAAGACAAATTGGTTAGGGAAAGAAATTGTGGTTACGCATTTGATATTTAGTGATTAACTACATCAGAAATATGGTTAGTTTTCCTAAAGACTGTCATGGTTAGCAGTCGTTAATCACTTATGGTAACGGTCCAACATACCTAATCTAATTTGATCACTGCACTAAAAGTCTTTCCAACCATAAATAACTTTTTTTACAATCTGCGAGTTTATCAGGTCTAAAGACAGACAAGTTCTAATTTCTGAAACAATAGTGGTCACGCACCTTACAAAATGTGGTTACACAAACCATATATTTGGCTAGTTTATCTTTCCCAAGTATAAATAATCTTGTTTTAAGTGAATCGAACACATAATCTAATTTGATCATTGCACTAAAAGCCTTTCCAACCATAAATAACTTCTTTTACAATCTGCGAGTTTATCACGCCTAAAGACGGACAAGTTCTAATTTCTGAAAAAATAGTGGTCACGCACCTTAAAAAATGTGGTTACACAAACCATATATTTGACTAGTTTATCTTTCCCAAGTATAAATAATCTTGTTTTAAAAATCTGGTAGAGAATGGTCAAACAACTGAAAGATTGTGGTCACACATACCAAATTTATGGTTAACTGTAACTTCCTGTTTAAAAAGAATGACATTTTAGGCCAAACGAACATCGAAGCACACTAGTTCACCACATTCAACGTTCGTCTGACCATAAACAACTTTTATAAGCTGCAAGTTTTATCAAAAGTGGAACCATGTTTTATCCAAAAATGAGATTTGAGGTACATTTTATCTCTTTCTTACTATTTATCCACCTAAATTATGTGAAAGGAATACATTTGGGTAAATTAGATAATCTTGACTAATGAGCATGGGTGAGAGGTGAACTATTGTTCATCTTTAACAGGCTTCGCAAAAACTAACCAAAATTGAGAAATACTTTCCAATAATTATATAGACGACCAATTTGAAACACATGAAAAAAACATGGTTATAGCTTTGTAAAATTGTGGTTATACACTTCAACAATCTGGTTATCTGCAGTTTTGTTGTGAAAACAATATATTTTTAGGGATATTTATCAACGAAATATCAAAAGTGACCGATATTATATGTTTTTTGGACTCTCAATTTCATTAGTTTTCAGATGTGAGGATAGCAAACTTAGAAACAACCAATTTTAAACGAATGAAAACAAATATGGTTTCGCCTTTGTAAAATTGTGGTTACACGCTTCAAATATTTGGTTATATATAGTTTTCTTGTGAAAACAATATCTTTTTAATTTGAAATGTTAGTTTAAGTACTTTCTTGTGGTATTTTAGCATTACTGGTGTGGTTACTTCTATATGGTGTATTAGCATACTAGGAGTGGTAACAACATATTATTAACTCAAATTAGGAGTCTGTATTATCACATACTTTTGTAATTCTATGCAACTCTTCATAGAGCCCATATGCGGTCATATTGTAGCTAGTTGTTACTAATATAAATTATAATTGTAAAAAATGTACAAATTTGCATATTGAAATTATCCTTTTTTAAATTATAGACTCAAATGGTAGTTGTCATTGATAACTAGTGACAAGGAAACACAATTTAAACTCATGAAAAAAAATATGGTCACTCTTTTGTTAAAATGTGGGTAATCACTATATAGATTTGGTCAATTGGATTTACCTATCAATAATTAGTAAAAAGTCACAACCAGTAAATAGTGATATTATGTTTCTTGTATTCTATTTTTCTAGGACACGTAATTGCATTAGTTTTATGTTACTGGTAAACTTATAGATGATCAATTTTGAACGGAGGAAAAAAATATGGTTGCGCCTTTGTTAAATTGTGGTTAAACTTATAGATGACCAATTTCGGGACAAACTTGTGCTAATTCCTGGTTCAGTTGGATTATTAAAGACACATTCTAATTTTTGTTGTGAAGTCGAAACAGATAAATCCGATCAATTTTGAACGCAAGAAAGAATTATGGTTACACTATTGAAAAATTGTGGTTATATTGTTTATTTATTTGGTTATCTGTAATTTACATGTGAAAAAAAAATTAATTGGAGCCAATTTCTCAGTGATACATTTAATTTTACCACCATCCATGTGCCTCAGATTACTAAGGGTATCATATTTTAGGTTGTTAGGTCGGATATGAGAACGATGACCAATTTTGAATGCTGGGAAAAAATGGTTACGCCTTTGACAAATTATGGTTATATTGTTCGTTTATTTGGTTAGCTGTAATTTACCTGTGCAAAAAAAAAAAAAAAATCAATTCAAGCCAATTTGTCAGCGAGACATCCAAAGTTACCATATATCCAGGTTTCCATCTTAAAATTTTTGATAACCAAAACAATGAACAATGTGACCACAATATTTAATAGGCGTCACCATTATTTTATCCAGGTTTTCAAAATGTTCATCTTTACGCGCGCTTACCTCAGATGAGATCAAATATGCAATTTAGACTCCAAGAAACAAGGAGGGCCATAAGTTTTATGATACCCTGTTTGTATGGCACAAAATTAAGTTTTTCTTGAAAACTAATAGTAGTTACACCAATTAAAAGGATATTACATTAAAGGCATATCATTGGCTAACAACATATTATGTTTCACCAATACTATCACCTTGACAGGGTCTTAGGAAATTCAAAACATTTAAAAATAATTTACTTAAACATTTCATCATAGAACTTCAGTATCTTTCTTCCTCTTCTTCATATCACCTTTCACTCACCGTGTCCGCATAAACCCACTATCCACACGGTTTCTTGACTTATCTTTAATTCCAGTGATCAAGGTTGATGCTTGCAGATGTTCATTACAAGAAACATTTGCTACCTCTCTTTCAGTAACCCTTTCAATATCTTCCATTGAGACGTCTCCACACCATTTCCTTCTTTCAATACATCTTCGTCCATGCAACCTGAATGTGCAGCTTCATCTATGGATGGAGGTAACAACTGCCTCATTTCTCTACATTCCAATTCAAATACTATTATCCTTGCCTCGAGCCCTTTGTTAGCAACTACCGAGTGTTAGCAACTAACCGACTGTGAGAAGAATCTTGCTTCCATTTAATATATTCACTGATCATTCTAACGCCTCCCTAACAACTTCATCTGCAGCCTCTTCTTTAGTTGCGCTCAACTCTTCAATAACCTGTGGAGGTTAATACGATATAAGAATTAATAAACTATCAACACGGTTGCATTTATACATGTTTCTCTTTACAGGAAAAATTTGCCTCACGCAACATAAGAGCAGAGGAGTTTAGTTAACAAGTTTGATAAAAAGTGTTTATACCTTTGATAAAACATGGTTAAGTCTATCTTTATTTTGGTTAGGTTTTCAAAATTCTGTCAAAGATGCACAATAGTTCACCTTTCACTTATGCTCATCAGACAAGAGTCATAAGCTAATATATCATATGGTTCTGCATCACAAACTAAAAAAACTTGCAACTTAAAGGTATTGAGCCAATGTTTATAAGAGGCCTGTCAAAAATTGAAAAATCATTCAACCTCACTTTACATTAACACACTATGATCATGTGTTTTCCATGTTTATATATATAAAGACATAATGAGTCATTATGATACTAAAATCTACTTTAAAATAACTTACATGCATAATGAGTCTTAACAAGCTATCTACCCTTGGATTTGATAGAAACTAACTAAAATAAAATACCTACATATGTTTTCCAAATACTGATATGATTTGACCAAGTAATGATAAGCCATATGCATTTCAAAAGCTCACGCACAAAAAGGCTAAGAAACAAGATAACAGAAAAATCTCCTTCATGATATCAGAGCTAACACACCAAACAATCAACACAAAATAACAAATTATGATGCATAACAATTCAAACTACATGAATGCTTCAAGGGTGAAGCACCGATAGAAACAACACGCCATGCTTCAAAGTACATCTTCAGTGTTCTTCATCAAAAACCATTTCACTCAACGAAAACATCAAAATACCATCGCGTTCCAGTTGCTTCAGCTGCTTCAGCTGCTTGGTAGATAAGAACTCTGCACCACTTTCCTCTTCGACGGAAGAGAAATACACTGACTTGCTAAAACAATTAATATGAACATGGTTGTACTCTAACCAATTCATACCAAGAATCACATCCATACCGCTCAAAGGTAGACAAACTAAATCCATTTCAAAATCACGACCAAACATAGACAAAGGACATTTCAAACATACGAGAGAAGTAGTCACCGAACCCTTAGCTGGAGTTTCGACAACCATCTCTCCATTCATATCAGACATAACTAGACCCAAAGTAGAAGCACAATCGAAAGCAATAAAACAATGCGTAGCACCAGTATCAATAATAGCAACTAAAAGAGTATTATTAATATAGCAAGTACCTCTGATCAAGCGATCCTCATTCTCTGTCTGTGTACCAGCCAGAGCAAAAACCCTACCAGTAGTCGGCACCCTCTTAGGCTGCTTGGACTGAGAACCAATGTGACCCTCTTCCTTGCAATTGAAGCACACAATATCACTATGCTTGCAATCAGCTAATGTATGACCCTTCTTGCCACACCAGAAACATTTCTCTACCTCCTTTGGACAAACATTGCTCTTGTGGCCTTTCTCACCACAATTGAAACAGACAATCTCCGCAGGAGCATCCTTTGTGGATCCTAATAACCCACGAGAGATAAGAGGTTGAATTTTGCTTGCTAAGGTGTGACCAAGTCGAAGATGCCATTGATGAATGGGGGAGTTCACAGTAGCAGCAGAGATATGATCTTTAGGAAGGTGGAGAGATTGGAGCTCAAATAACCGACCCACCCTGCGACCCGTCCCAATGATCTGCTTCGTCTGTGGATCCTATACCGTGAGTAGCAGACATGGCAGTAGAGGTGTTGGAAGATATAACCTGTTTGATTAAAGCTTCAATGTCACTCATAGTAATGGCAGCCGAACCCTCAGTGATAGCAGCAGAGATAGAGGAAGATCCAGACTTTGGAACATTCTTGGATTTGGTAAAGCCACGATTTTGTTTTGGAGGTCGTGTGGGACAATTTTCAATAATATGGCCAATACCATGACAGTACCTACACTCTATAGTAGGACAATTACCAAATACATGACCAGTACGATTGCAATTCTTACATGGATGATGATTCAATTTCTGGTGTGAGAATCGAGTAGTTGCAAGAGCAGCATCCATTTGAGGGGTTTTGTCTAGATTCAGACGGGTTTCTTCAAAAATGATCTCTTGAATAGCAGTATCCAATGATGGAAGCGGATTTCGATGCAACAGTGAGGCTCTTACGGCTTCATATTCAGGTCGAAGAGTCATGAGAACTTGAATGAGATGAAGATGGTCTTCATTGATTTTGGCCAGAGATATTTGATGCCAAATTCCACTATCTGACAGAATAGCAGATAGTATCAGAGCCTATTGGGTCCATCGTTGGGCTTGCATCTCCACGCTTCAGGCCCATTGGGCTGGGCTGAAGCGTGACGGGGGGTGTTAGCAGCCAACACTCGGGTGGGATTTAGTCCCATATCGGATAGATAGGTTTCTTGAGAAGAGTTTATAAAGAGGAGGCACTCCTCACCGTAAAAGCCGGTTTTGTATGGATGAGTTAGGTCTTGATATTCGTTACAGTTCTAAAATATCATTTGACACACGAATAGCTTCATTATTACAACATAATTTGATGACCCATGCTTGATTGTAACAAAGACTCAAAAACTCTTTAATCCATCCACATAACAAGTAATTTGGTGTAAAAACCGATTTTGTATGGATGAGTTAAGTCTTGATATTCGTTACATGGTATCAGAGCCTATTGGGTCCATCGTTGGGCTTGCATCTCCACGCTTCAGGCCCATTGGGCTGGGCCGAAGCGTGAGGGGGTGTGTTAGCAGCCAACACTCGGGTGGGATTTAGTCCCACATCGGATAGATAGGTTTCTTGAGAAGAGTTTATAAAGAGGAGGCACTCCTCACCGTAAAAGCCAATTTTGTATGGATGAGTTAGGTCTTGATATTCGTTACAGTTCTAAAATATCCTTTGACACACGAATAGCTTCATTATTACAACATAATTTGATGATCCATGCTTGATTGTAACAAAGACTCAAAAACTCGTTAATCCATCCACATAACAAGTAATTTGGTTCATAATAAGCTTTATTTTTATTTGGCTTTTATATGTGTTTAGTCCCAGCAAATAGGAGTCATTTAAAATTTGATCTTTGAATTCGTTAATCCTGACAGTTTGTACCTATAAAATTTAATCATTTAAAATTTCGTCCCTCAACCCAGTTAATCAGTGCCACGTCTTTGATTAGCTGACGTGTCGCCTCTGATTGGTTAAGTAAGTTGTCGACTCATCAAAATTTCATGTCAACGGACCAAAATACCCTTAAATCTGTTTCTTTTTTATCTTCAACTCCTAGTTCATGTTCTATTGAGTGTGCTAAATCAATTGCGGCTTTAGTTGAAGAGCTTAATATACCAGAGGCTAAAATTGAACTTGCATTTGGTGTTGCCGCTTTTCTTTAGTTATATTCTTCTATTCAATGGTTTCTATTCTAAACCTTCATCTCACTTCAATTTTACTTATATTTGTTTTTTGCTTTTGTTTGTTGCTTTTATTTCCAAAACACGCGAATAATACAAATATTCAAGAAATAGACGTCACGTCTTCAATAAAACTCAGACAACATGCACATTAAAATATCTCAAAAACGTCGCAGCGGATAAATAGCATAATCTCCAAAATAGCCATCATAAGCTTCATAAATACATCATCAAATAAAATCTCCAATTCCGACATGTGTGTAAAACCTCAACAACATAATTCAATCCAAAATAAACATAAAGACCGATAGCCTCAATCAGAGCCCTATACTAAGACTCCAAAAACAGATAACGGAGGTAGCTCCCGCTATCCTCAAGCACACACCAAGCAAACTACAAACTATTCCTGCACGCCGCCTGTATTAAGAGAAGAGGAATGAAGGTTTTGAGAAGATGACTGATGACAGTCCGTCATTCGCTAATTCTAGAGTCTTTTTATATGTATTTTGATCACAAATTGGAGTTCACAAGGCAACTTATGCAGCAAAAGAGTAGAAAACTGAAGAAAATACAAAGAACAGAATCGTGTCACGATTTGGTAAAAACGTGACACAATTTTAGAAGACCAAAATCAAGCTTCGACATTGAAGAAATCGTGTCACGATGGCATAATCGTGACACGATCTGAGGAAACCCTAATTCAGCGATTTGCGATTCAAGGAGAATCGTGCCACGATTTACTTAATTCGTGGCACGATTTTAGGCGAAATTTTGTGCCTATTTAAGCTGAAGTCTATTCCAAAGACAGGGGTTACGATTTGGAGAGAGCAAAGTGCGATTTTGAGACCTAAAGACGGCTAGGAGGGCGATTTCTTCAACCTTCTATCGGTTCGTGTATGTTTTGATTCCACTATTGATTATGCTATTTGTAAACTCAATTATGAGTAGCTAAATCTCTTAGAGATTAGGTCTGAGATGATTCTTTGTAACCCTAATTGAACCATGTTGCTGTGAAACTTTATTTATTGTGAATGACAATCTAGTTTTTATTCAATTCAATTGTTCTTAATGCTTTTTATATCCCGATCAAATATAAACATGATTTAGTGAGAATGAATGACTACTGACCATAGCTTTCTACTTAGACAGAATTGAATTGTTCTAATAAACAGGGTTAGTCTAGGAATGGATAATCGTTTGTTAGTGATATTAGGTTAACGTTCTTAAAACCTTCAAAGATTATTAGACCACCTAAGAAATTAGGGGCTGTAGTTTGAGAAGAGGGTCCTAACTCAAGGGATTGATTATGACTATTTTGTTAACTATCGTGGAACTAGAAAATCATTCATAAGAATAGATGCAGTATACCAATTAGGGGAACATAGATGATTCGAAAGACCTGATCTCATCTATCTCTCATTCTTTCCAACTCTATCTTATTTTCTGTTATTTACTTTTTAAGCAAACCAAAACTACTGCCTAGGGCAACTAAAAGAAATTTATACATCCTAATTATTTACCTTATTGCTAAATTGAGATTAACACAGTCCTCGTGGGAACGATATTTTTACTACTTTGATAGTATTTAGTACACTTGCTAAAATATCTATCAATGACATCAGGGGTTTTTTGTCCTTTCGTGTTTGTCCAAGAAACCAGAGGTATTTTTGTCTTTTTCTCAATGGTCTGAGAAGAGGAGAGGTAAATTAGCGACGTGGCACTGATTAATTAGGGAGAGAGACGAAATTTTAAATGATTAAATTTTGCAGGGACCAAATTTTAAATGATCCCTATTTGCAAGAACTAAACACGTATAAAAGCCTTTTTATTTTATTTTTAAGAAGCATATCAATTTTATGAGCTAAAACCACATGACAAGCTTAGATTAGTGCAGCAAAGAAAATACAGGATTTGCGATACTCAATTAATTATACAACATGTAAGCATAAATAACATGATGATTCAACATCTCATAATATTATCAACCATCATCTCTTAAATTAGTTAAAGTTCAGTTTTCCATCCACGAGACCATCCGATGACCTTCCCAAATACACCTCACTCCATTCTTCCATTCCATCCCTTTGACCTTACATCTCTGGAATTAGAAAGAAAAATATGCATTTCCTTCAAGGTACCATCATCACTAGTCCGTTATCATTTTCTCTAGTTTCTCATGCTGTAAAACATGGATCGGATCTACAAACATAGCTAGATACTTTCTCTCCATAATAGATGACTACTGTAGAATGACTTCGGCATTCATGATGAAACATAAGAGTGAAGCATTCTATTTTTTCAAGGAATGGAAGATTCTGGTCGAGAGTCAAACAGGGAAGAAGGTAAAACGTCTTCAAACTGAATAACGGCTTGGAAATTTGTTCTGCCGAGTTCAATGAACTTTGCAAGGAAGAACACATTACAAGGCAATATACGGTGAGAAATACTCCACAAAAGAATGGTGTTGCTGAGCGAATGAATATAACTTTTTGGAAAGAGCTCGTTGTATGTTTTCAAATGCCGGGCTGAATAGGAGTTTCCAAGCAGAGGCTATAAGCACAAAATGTTATCTGGTAAATGTTCTCCCTCTACTGCTATAGACTGTAAGACTCCATTTGAGGTATGGTCTAATAAACCTGCTAATTACTCAAATTCTTGGTTGTCCTGCTTATTACCATGTTAATGAGGGTAAACTTGAACCTAGATCTAAGAAAGGATTATTTTGGGGTAAGGAAATGGTGTAAAAGGCTATAGAATATGGTCTCCATCTGAGGCCTATTTGTTTCACCCAAGATTGGAGTCCATTGCCTGAGGAAAAATTGATGATTTGGAGTACTACCTCTCAGTATTCATTTTATTGCATAATCTTTATATAAAAATTATATCATGCAATTACAAAGTTTTAAAGAAAAAAATATGCACTCAATTGATTTATCCCGCGAGTGCAGTCACTTTAGAAATATACTTTCCAAAAAAATACTAGTTTTCCTCACAATATATTTCTGGACAGAAAAACTTTTTTTCCTCTATCTGAAAGTATAATTCCAAATAATTTGCGTAGTTTTCTAGAAAACAGGATTGGAAAAAGAAACTTCCATCAGAGATTACTATGCAAAGATTGTATCTCAGACAGAACCTCCTTTCGGACTTGGTCTCTTCTTATTTTTCCTGTAGTAGTGAGTGGAAAAGGCTTTCTCCATTCAATGAATATCTTTGGTATCTTAAACCTGAAGGGAGAAAAAAAAATGTAACATCTGTAACTTATTTTAATTGAAAAGCTTAACAAACATGAGTTTTTGTTTGGATACAAACCTGCTTAAATTATTTTCCAGACAGTATTGCTGAAGATTCTTTCTAGATAAGTGAAACTCTTCATTTGAAGTAGAATGCTCTAACCATTGCCAATTTTCTCTTGGTTGGATACATGCTGCTACCATTTCTGTGAAACGTGCATCTGGTATTCCCACAATAACAACTCTTGCAATCCCTGGATGTTCAAGTAGAATTGCTTCAACCTACAAACAAATAACATGTTCATGTTTAGTAGAAATGTGGATTCGGGTGCCTCGCGTTAAATGCATAACTAATTAATCTTAGTCATCCAATCTCAAATCAAAGGTGTAGATTGTTTAAAGATATTTTAGTGAAGGTTATATTCTAATGCAAGGAATCTATATCCTAGAAATGTCTAGTGTAACATAACATAATTATTTTGTTTTAACAAAACACTTGTGTTTCCCTTTTGAAGGATTAAACTTTGTAATAAAACATCATATTCTTTCACCAGCACTAAAAATCTTCCAAGTGTTTTACTGCCTATATAATCTTACTCGACTTTATTACCTCTTCAGGGTAAATGTTCTCCCCGCCACTCTTGATGCGACCATTTGTACGTCCAAGGAGCCACAAGTTACCATGACAATCCATTAATCCAATGTCACCTGTATCAAACCAGACTTCACTCCTCTGATTTGATGTGTTTGTGAGGGTTTGATCCCAATACCTGAGCATTAAATGTGGCCCTCTAGTTAAAATTCTCCCAGTGTCACCATCTTTGCATATCTTTAGTTCTACATGAGGTGCAGCCTTGCCAACACAAACACCTTGTGGTTGGTGAATGAGATGCTTGGATTCTTCTTCACCATATGTTTGAAAAGGATGGCTAATGGTTTTTTGCATTGGATCATACAGCGTTAGGAATGTCAATGAAGAACATGCTTCTGTCATCCCTTTGATAAATGAAAATTGTTACTGATTATGAGACCAAATGAACTTGCTACATGTAAAAATATGACAACTTAAATGTGTTATTGTAACTTGTAAGTATGTTTTTTCCATTTAAAATTAGACCCTACTTGAATAAACAGCTTAATCAAGCGTTTACGTATAGGCTATTTCATACCAAAAGACAAGATAATGTCCAACTATTTTCATATAAGCTGTTTTTCACAAGTTATCCTGGAGATCTTATGATACAAGTTGAAAACAGTTTATGGACATGTCATAAGTTGTTTCCATAAGGTCTGTCAAACAGTTTCACAAGTACTTATACAGTTATACTAGTAAATAAGCTTAATCATACAGACCCTTAGTCAATAAATTTCCTCTAGGCAACATTGGGTCAAGAAAGACCTACCGTAAGCTGAAATAAGCTTAGCTTTGTGGAAGAATATGTGAGTGTCTTTGATAAGCTCAAACGAGAGACTTCCACCTCCATTGAGTATTTTCTTGACAGTTTCTCCCCCTTTCCAGGTTTCTTTGCGCCTAAAAATATCAAAACATCAAATTAGAACTTGATAAAGGCCCTTTTTGGATAAACAGCTAGTGTTTATTGCAATAACACTTGTTATATAAGTGCTTATGCATAAGATATTTCTATAACAAAAGATAAAAGAAAGTCAAATTGTTTTCATACAAGCTATAAATTGTTTTCAGAAAGGGACAAAGTTTTGTTCCTATTTGAAACTGGAACATACCTAACAATAGAAATAAGACTGGTCATTATTGCAGGAACTGTTATAAGAGATGTCACATTATATCGCTCTATGTCCCCAACAGCTAATTCTGCATCAAACTTTGGCATGAATACATGGCAACCTCCAACCATAAGCATGGCCATGGCTGATGACAAACCACCAATGTGACATAATGGAGCAGTATGAAGATAGACCTGTTATAGAACAAATGAAAAAAAGAAATGGAGAACTCAATCATTATTTGACGTGTGAATGTTTCGTTTCAGCTTGATTTACTATGCAATTATGTAAAATCTTAATAGTTGATAATGTTGACAACCTCATGTTACGATATAATGGTAAGTTAACATAAACCGGATGTAACAGGGAATGGCATACATCATCCTCACTATATCCAACTATGGCAATCTTGGCTAGTGACTGTATGATCAAAGCTTCATGGCTTATTGTGACTCCCTTGGGTTTTCCAGTGGTTCCTAGTAGTCAAGCACACAACAACTTCAGAAACTTGTGAGTATATTCCCTAGAGTAATATTTGAACACTAGCATGTAAATTATTATAAAAAAAAAAAATCATAATGATATCACCGACACTTCATATTGAAGGCATGTCGGAACTTGACACATGTCTGACGCCACGCCGACACAACAT
This sequence comes from Medicago truncatula, assembly GCF_003473485.1. Lineage (NCBI taxonomy): Eukaryota > Viridiplantae > Streptophyta > Magnoliopsida > Fabales > Fabaceae > Medicago > Medicago truncatula. Next base: position 11,427,738 of record NC_053043.1, on the reverse strand, counting down.
GTGGTTTCATTCAAATATTCAACTTTCTCAAATTATTATCGGTGTCGACTTTAGATAATAATCTATCAAGCTTATGTTATCGAGTCTTTTATGTTTCTAAGTTATGCTATTCACATTATCGACGTATCAGTGTTAGTTTCATGTCTGATATCCATGTTTTTTTGAGGTAGTCAAGTGAGAATGCTTAACCTGAAGTGAAGCATATTATGACAGCTCCTTCAGGTGCCCATGAGTAGTTAAATTCTAGAGGTTTTACATGATGCCTCTTAAGTATTCCTGGAGTCAACACTGAAGAACAATAAGAGTAATAAGATATAGATTTTTTTCAAGCTTATAAAAGGATTTTATGGATAGTTTTTTACTTTGGTATACAAATAGATACTCATAAATATTCCTACCATTCCACTTGTTTGTAAAATCTGAAGAAGGGGAATCCAACAAAACATGCCACTTCAAAAATGGAACATCATTTTGTTGGAATTTGAAGTACCATGAATAGCAGCTCTCATCAATCACTAACATCACTGGCTTCACTGCTTTCATTGCTAACTTTGCCTCCTCAAAACTCTTTAGGAGAAGAAAAATGTTTCAAATCACAACATAATTAAATAGATTATGTTTCAAATCATTTTGTTCTTTTTGAGGTAAAAGTACTAAGTGGTGTGTGATGAGCTTTGTTATGCATGTATGTACCATTTGCTTACCCAACGATAATTCAGAGGAGCAGCAATTCCTCCAACAAATGCAATGGCTAATAACCATTCCAGATACAAATCACTGAAATGAAAAATAAAATTCATCTACCATTTGTAAAATCATTGAGTATGATCTAGCAAGAACTATTCCTCACATTAATAATTTTTTACATAATATAATATCTAATATAAGACTCTCTCAATCACAGTCAATAAAAACAGCTATAGTTGAATATATATAGTTTAATAATGATATATATATATATAAGTACCTGTTGTAAGCAGAGATGGCTACAACATCACCTGGTGTGACACCCAGCTGGAGAAGACCATGAGCTAGTGACACCACTTCCTCCACCAACTCTTGCCCTGTCTTGCGGTTGTTTCCGGCAATGGTGACCGGAAAATCTCGCCGGAAAGTTAACAATCGACTCAGACATTGACAAATATGAGCCATAATAATTAAACAAAGTGATACTGATAGCACAGCTTTCTTATAACGAACTTATCTCTGCCCAAACAAAACGAATTTCTCCATGTTGTTATCCTACGTGTCACTGTTTTATTGGTACTTCCAAAATTTCTCTATCTTTTTGTCCTTGCATCTTGTGTCTGTCTGCTAAGATGAAATTATTGGAGTATATTTTCAATTTCATCAACGTTTCAAATAAATAAAAGATTTTTTTTTTGAGAAGAATAAAATATTAAATATTATTCCCGTATATGTATGGACTTCGAATATCGGACACTTCACTTATTTATCTTAAAAAATAAATTTTAGATAACTTGACCAAAAAAATATATCAATATTAAATTAAAGTTTTTTATATAAAGTTCATTATCCGATCACTATTATAAGCAAAAATCTATATTTTAGATTCATTTAATTAATGATGTATATGATTTTTATTAAAAATCACATGCATTATTTAATGAATAAATTTAAAATGTTAATTTTTGCTTATAACAGTGACGACGGAGGTTGCATAAAATATTAAATGAAAGTTTTTTATTAATTAAATAAAAGTTTTATTTTGACTAATTAAATGAAAGTTTGGTTTAAAAAAATATGAAAGTTGATGTGTAGTTGGAACACATTTATTGATAATGTCAAAAAAAATAGATTTATTGCATATGTTTGAAAAATGAATGTAATAAATCAAAGTTGTCATCCATCAAAGTCATCACCACCACCCGGGTTCGTCGCAATCGTGTCTCACTGGTAACTCTTTCTGATCTCAATTCCACAATTTTCCATTTTCTAATCTTTTATTTTCGATCCAAATCCTATAAACCTTATGCACTTATCGCGCGTTATTGCATGTAATTATTCTATTCATTCACTGCATGATTATTATTATTATTATTATTTAAATCATGTATTTTCCATGCTTTGTAAGAATTAATAATGCAGTACATAAATTCTGCAATTACAGGATTCTTTCTAGTTTTTGTTTTGTTGGAATAATTCTGTACTGAAAATAACTCTGCTTACAAAAATATTTATATGTTTTTTTATTTCTTAGGTTATTGTTGCTTGAATATTAGTTAAAGAGGTTGCATACTGGATTGGATGATTCTGGACTTTTACCATGTCATCAGTCAATAATCTTCGAATGGATCTTGGAAGACCCGCCTCAGGTATCCAACATGCATTGTCACTTTAAACTAGTTTAAAATTTTTTATTTTATTTTATCTCTAGGCAAAGGCAAATGTTAGTGATTAGTTTGTTAGGTGGAGAATGCCAAAATTGTTAGGCCGGACACTGTAACTGGGGTTCGAACCCCAGCTCCGCCACTTCTGTGTGAATTTCCAATGGCTATTGTCATTTAATCTATCTATCAAAAAAAAAAATTACCATTAGTTCCTTTAATGCAACTTATTTCTAATCTCCAAACCATAATTTTGAAGAATTCTGCAAGTTTTAAGGGTGATTGTTATATTAAGATAAAAAGGTTGGGATCACTCATCTTTTCAGTAGCGGGATGGGTGGCGCACTTGGTTGAGTTAAGGGATTAATAAGGGCGATCAAAATAGCATGCCAACTCATTTTGGCAATAAAAATTCTGGATATTTAGTATTTTCTTTGTTTCTTTATGTCCCCTATCCTTGACGGGGAAGACTTGAGGCAAGATGGTTTTACTGACAATCATATTAGGTTATATCATTTCCTCTAGCTTTCTGATATTGGTTTATCATATATGCGTGTAAATTTTCTAGGTGTTGCAGCAAATAACTTAAGTCCTGAAGCTTTAAGATTATTTAGTATAGATAAAATAGGTTGATGCCTATTTCAAAGCTATTTTTATTTTTTATTTTTTTTTGAGAAGTTGAATGATTGGAAGGTCTTTTACAGGTAGAAGAAGATTGAAAGATTTATTGCATCAGAAGGATAATCGTGTTTGTTCGGATTGTAATGCTCCAGATCCTAAATGGGCGTAGGTTTTTCGTTCCTGCACTCATGATTTTTGTGGTTTATATAAATGTGTGGGCATTTTCATCCTTTTTTTGGGTGAACTTTAATGAATATGCCCTTAAGCTATAGCAAAATAACTAAATGTAAAAAATAAAATAGAGAAATATGACGTGAACATTGCTACCGTGAATTCAAATTTTATGTTAATTTTCAGGTCTGCCAACATTGGGGTGTTTATATGCTTAAAATGTTGTGGTGTGCACAGAAGCCTTGGTACTCATATATCAAAGGTAAACCATTAATATGTACCATAATAAAAATGAAAACTATTTACTGGTTTTCTCATTGTTGTGGAAGCATTGTTTCCTTAGTTCACTTTAATCAGGAATTTTTATTCTTTTTAATGTGCAATATTTGAAGTTTCAACCAAGTATCTTTTCCATTTTTGTCTTCAACAAATTTAAAAAGTTGATTGATTACTCATGTTTCGGCTGTTCATTTTCCAAAACTTGTGTAAGAAATGCATCACGTGATATGGCAGAAAAGAAAAATAGTCACTTACTTTCATGATTTACAAAACACGTTTGTCTTTCAATCTGACATTCACAAGACATGTTTAAGTACATTAAATTGCAGTTACATGTATTAGATGCATGATAGTTCATTAGTTAGTGTTGGAAATCCCACCTTTATTGCAGCCTCCAACACCTTCATTGTGTTAGGTGCGAAAGGGTGGATTTAGTCCCACACTGCCTAGAGATAGGCCTATGTAGTGTACTAGTGTTTATAAATCCTGGGCAGCTCTCACCTTACAAGTCGGTTTTGTAAGTTTAGTTAGGCCCAACCCAAATTCTAAGAGTTTGGCATTAGTTATGGAAAATATGTCTAAGTTAAACTCATAGTTCTTAGTAGGTGTTATTCCTCATTTTAGGTCTGTTTATAATTTTAGTTGTATTCATCAAGGTTTTAACACCCTAGGTCTAAAGAAGGAAGCAAACTAACTATCTTGACCAAAGTCATTGAGTTCAAACTCGATATTAAAAGCATGATGATCATTTTGAGAAAATAAATAAATTAGTAAGCCATGTCATTTGTCACTCAGCTTCAGTTAAGTTCTCATTTTGTGTACTTAAGGTTGTTTTTCTGAAGCATAACTAGCCTAGACTGTTAATTTTTTCATTCAGAATGCATTTCTATCCTTAAAGTTTAGCATACAATTAAGCCAAGCTAATATTTGCATGTTACCACAATGAACTAGGATTAGGGTCGTTCTTCCTGTTTCATTCATTCACTCTTCCTTTTATTTTCATTACTATTTGGTGGTGTGTGTGTGAATGTGCGCGCGCACGTTAAATAGGATCTTATGCTATGACCTTGTTTTTCCTATTACATAAACATGATGTTGGACCATAAAATGTGACCTATTTTTGTTTGTAATAGGATGTGTCTATCAAGTTGATGGTGCAAATGCTGAATTTAATGTATTTGTTTGACAGCATTATTTTTTACTTGCAGGTTTTGTCTGTGACATTGGATGATTGGTCAGATGATGAAGTAGATGCAATGATAGAAGTTGGGGGAAATGCTTCTGCTAATTCAATTTATGAGGCTTATATTCCTGAAGGATATACAAAACCCGGACCAGATGCCAGTCATGAGCAGCGTGCAAAGTTTATACGGTTAGACATGCTTTCATATACTCCGTGAATTGTTTGTAGTCTGCATTATTTAGTTCCTCTTGAAAATCTTATATCTTTTATCACCATGAAGTAGACAATGATGAAGATTGTTTTTCCTCCCCCTCTCTTGCTCTCTGGCGCTGATTCATTTATTTTCTTGACATTCTGCTATTCTTTCAACCGGTTATGTGAATCCTTTAGTTAACTACCATTTTAATCGTGGTTATTTCGATTGCAGTTCAAAGTATGAGTTGCAAGAATTTTTGAAGCCTAGTTTGCGCATTGTGTCCGGAAAAAGCAATCTATCAAGTTCTTCCAATAGTTTTATGGATAGTTTTAAAAGCACTAATTCAGAGAGAATGGTAACTTTGATTATGTGTTAATCTTTTGTTTTTCTAACTGCTTTTATGAGTAACATAGACCAAATTTTTGTATGCATCTTTTTGGGAACTAGATTTTCACTGGGTTGAATCATTGTTGTACCAGATGAAAGCCTACAAGTTTATTGTGAAAAATAATTTAATATAGATGACATGAAACATGTTTTATTATCCAACACTACTATATCTGTAGTAATAGCATTGCAGCTACTTTCGTTAGTGATTTCGTTGGGCAGTGACAGTGACTGATATTGGTGGTGACAACAGGAAGGTATGGTAGAATTCATTGGAATGTTGAAGGTGAAAGTGATTAAAGGCACAGATTTAGCCGTCCGGGATATAAAGTCAAGTGACCCATATGTTGTTTTGAACCTTGGCACGCAGGTTGGTTGCTTTTCTTGCCATATATTATTAAAACACTGAACTTTGAATAAATGGAAGGTAATTTTCATTATTGAGTGATTAGAATAGTGAGGGCACATCTAAGTATATATACTGTACATGTATTGCAACAGAAGTGGAAGATATATAGTTAAGTCTAACTAATGCAATAAGTTGTACAACCACCACTAACTAATGCAAAAATTAAACTAGCACTACAGCCACTAACTAGCACTATGGGAGTGGAAAGAAAGACATCTAGCCACATTGAGAATGTGTTGATGCTTTCTTTCAACAGCCCCATTTTGTTGAGGCGTCTCAACACAAGTCTTTTGATGGATGATTCCTTTGGAAAGGAAAAAATCACCCATGGCAAATTCAGTGCCATTATCGGACCTAAGACATTTCAAAGTAGTATGAAACTGATTTTCAATATAGGCAACAAAGTGAATAAGACTCTTTCTGGTTTCATCTTTGGATTTGAGAAATATAACCCAAGTAAATCTAGAATAATCATCTACAAGGGTTAAAAAATATTTATGGCCTTGTAATGAAATAGTAGAATAAGGACCCCATAAATCAGCATGTAAAATATCAAAAGGAGCATTAGACTTTGACAAACTATGAGGAAAAGGTAATTTTCTTTGTTTTCCAAAATGACAAGAATCACAAGAAGACATATTATTTTTGCTAGGAACAAAAGGAAATTTCCTAGAAACGGCTTGCAAGCCTCTATAAGAAAGATGGCCTAATCTTAAATGCCATAAATAGGAACTACTATAAACAGAATTACAAGAAACAAAACCAGTATGGTCTGCAGTACTTATGACATATAAGCCTCTTTGAAGTTTAGCTATACCAATCACTGCCTTGGTACCAATCTGCAAAATTTCACATGATTTAGATGTGATATTCACAAAGCAGTTATTTGTACTAACTAATTTATTCACAGAAATTAAGTTAACATGAAATGAGGGTATGTAAAGAACATTATGCAAAACGAGAGAAGGTAAAATCTGAATAGTGCCAGAGATATCAGCAAAAATTTGGGATCCATTTGGTAATGAAACAGGAATAGGATTTATGTGACGTGGTCAGTTGCTCCCGTATCAAGAATCCAAAAATTAGGGGACTTACCATTACCAGTGGATGACTGTGAATGAAGAGCAAGAGGTGTGGTAGAAACAGAGTTTACAGCGGGTGTTGATTGAGAATTTGATTGCTGAAAAATGCTAAGAATGCCATTGTACTGATCTTGAGTGAGACCAAAAGGTGGTGTTGCTGTATTGGAGGACTGTGAATCAGGTTGTGCAGAAGAATCAACTGCTGCAACTGTATGAGAAGACTGAGAAAAATTCTTTCCTTTGTTCTTGTAACCAGGAGGAGTGCCATGTTTAAGCCAACAAGTCTCAACAGTGTGATTAGTGCGATTGCAGAATGTGCACAACCTATTATGTCCTTTAGGAGCAGAATTTGGTGCATGTGCTCTTCCTTTTCCATAAAAATTGGATTTCCCATTTTGATTTCCATAATGAGAATTTGCCAAAAGAGCAGCGGAAGACTCGACCTCGGGAGCGTCATGCGTAATTGGATCAAGAATGGAGTAAGCAATTTCCCTTTCTTGTTGGATTAACATCGAGAAAACCGTATCAACATCGGGAAGAGGATTCATTAACATGATTTAAGACTTAGTATGAGAAAAACGATCATTCAGCCCCTTTAGAAAACGAATGACGTAATCTTGCTCGCGATAATGCTTGATGGAATCGATCACACCACAAGTACAAGGAATAGAACATTTACAGAGAGGAATTGGCCGATAATTTTCTAATTCATCCCATAAGACTTTCAATTTGGTAAAGTAATCGGAGATATCGAGATTACCTTGACGAAATCGATACAGTTCTTCTTGTATATCTGATATGCGAAAGATATCTCCCTGAGAGAATCGAATGCGAAGATTCTTCCAAACTCCAGCGGCAGAATTAATCCATAAAACAGATCGAGCAATTGATTCAGAAATTGAGCGATGAATCCAAGCCAAAACCATCGTGTTACATCGAATCCATGGAGAGTAAAAGGATCAAGAGGTGACGGCTTAACAAGAGTGCCGTCGATGAATTTGTCTTTGTTCTTCGAAATCAACGCAATTTGCATGGATCTCGACCAGGTGTGATAATTCTTGTGATCCAAAGGAGGAGAAACCAGAATCACAGCCGGATTTTCATTCGGATGAAGATAATAAGGATTTGCAGAATTGGTAGAGAAATCAGTGTAGGTAGCCATGATCAAGTACTCAAAATTGATTCGAAACACAAGAGAAATCGAATTGAAAATTGAACAGGAAAAAAAAAATGAACAATGGCTACCAGAACAATTGCTCTGATACCATATTAAAACACTGAACTTTGAATAAATGGAAAGTAATTTTCATTATTGAGTGATTAGAATAGTGAGGCACATCTAAATATATATACTGTACATGTATTGTAACAGAAGTGGAAGATATATAGTTAAGCCTAACTAATGCAATAAGCTGTACAACCACCACTAACTAATGCAAAAATTAAACTAGCACTACAGCCACTAACTAGCATTTACATTAATATATATTTCTTTGGGAAACTGCTGCTTTTTATTTTTATTTACAGTTGAAAAATCATAAATTTGATTTGGTGCTATGGCATACAGACTGTCCAGACAAGTGTAATGAGGAGTAATTTGAACCCAGTATGGAATGAGGAACATATGCTGTCTGTTCCCGAGCATTATGGACAGCTGAAATTGGTATGATTGAATTTTATGTTTTGAATGATAGACACTAAATTCTGTTTTGTATCCTATAATAATGGACACCATGATTGCAGAAAAATGAGTTCCTCCATCCTCATTTCTCAAAATCTGACACCTTGTAAAGCCAGTTCCATTTATTGCAAGCAACCTAATCCAATTAAAAGTTACCTTCTCTTGCACAGTTACACCCATTCTTGCCATTGGAAATCAAATAAAGATGTCTTCCAAATACAGTTCCTAATCGGTTATAACTTGCAATAACTTGAAAGAAAAACAAAAGTATGAATCTGTGAAAAGAATGATCCAAGTATACAAACAGTATTTGATATCTAGGCGTTCCTCGCTTACCCTCCTTATCTTGGTATCAAGAAATTAGATTAGCTTTTTCCATAAGGAATAGAACTAGAGGATCAGCCTCTTCCTCTTTTTATTCTTTGTTCACTTCCCAATTTTATCTTTAGTCAGTGACCTGTTTATCTCAAATCAAATCAGAATTGAACGACATTCACTGTTCAGTGTAATATGAAAACAAAAATTGAAATTGGTTGCATGCTGCTGCCATCTTGAAATCGGTTACATACTGATGGATGCTTAATATATTCTTTGGAGATGGATGTTTGGATGTAAATTTATATTGCACCTTGTTGTATATTTGTTCTTTTTCTTCCCTCCTTTGTTTGCGTGTGTATGTGGGAATGTACATGCTAACATAGAAAAGAAGATATTTGATTTCTGGTTTAAGAACACGACACTTAATCTTATCAACTGGCTATGATTGCAGAAAGTATTTGATCATGACACTTTTTCTGCTGATGATATAATGGGAGAAGCAGACATTGATCTTCAGTCACTGATAACATCAGCCATGGCATTTGGAGATGCTGGAATGTTTGGCGATATGCAGATTGGAAAATGGTTGAAATCTGACGACAATGCACTTATTGAGGATAGTGCAGTCAAAATTATTGATGGAAAGGTTAAACAAATGATGACACTCAAGCTCCAGAACGTTGAATGTGGAGAAATAGAGTTAGAACTTGAATGGATTTCTCTTGATCACTAGCTACTTGAATGTTGTTAGCCTATGAAGAGACCTGTGTAATTTTTCTCCTCTGCTTTTGGCTCATCATCCTAGAGGAACAAATAAATATGCCTATTTGTGTTTATTATATCTATTAATTTATTGGACAAAATATTGAGTGCATTTTCTACACAGAAAAGAGCGAGAGAAAAACGTAGTTTTGCCAACGTGTTCATAATCACATATTTACTTTCATGTGCAAATGTGAATTTGCCGGTGTGCATGTCAATTGGTTTATGTAAAACTATATGCATTAGGCGGAAAAATATTTGTTGCCAATTTTAATCATTGTCCCGAAAGCTGTTGGTGCTTTTTTTAATACTTTATATATTTGATTTTATGTACACTTCAATATAAAATTTTACGACAAAAAAATAAAATGAAGATTTAAATAACATTTTTATTGACTTTAAATTTTGTTCAAAATTCTTATTTTACCTTTTATTGAAGTTTTATAATAATTAGATAGTAAAGGTTTAAAACTACTATAGGAAAGGGAGTATTCAACTGGAAATATTTCTTCAACAAAATGGTGAGCTTTGTTAGTCTTTGTTAGCTACGAGATACCTTGGGCAATCCAAAAAATCCATTTAATAAATAAATTATAGCATTAACTTTACATCCTTATTATTTGATATAGAAATCCCACAAAAACAAGGGTGCGGTCTTTGGCCTCCATTCTTAACGGGCAAGCATCATTTAACCAAAAAGAATCTTAGTTCAATGAAAACGATAAGTTATCTTTATGAAAGGTCATAGTTGAGGGTATTTCTAAATTCTAAGGGTGAGACCATCCCTTTATTGCATACCCCACATTGAGACATGTACATATTTGCAACTTCAAAGTATCAAATAAAGCACCAAGGATGAAGCTTCGTTTGTAACCTTTTTTCAATCCAAACCTTTACGGCTTTGTGTGCTTCCTTACTTACACAATTATCATGCATTTCAGTAATAAAATAACTTGTCATATACTTTTGGCGTCCCAAACTATAAATCATTAATAAAACAGAAGAAGTGGAAATTTATTCATTAATAATACACAATGTGAATGTAAAGATTTTTTGCACCATCAATTTATCATCACAGATCATAACTAATAATTGATTAACTTTAATCATGACAAGTCACGGATGTGAAAACTACATTCGTTATTCATTTGAAAAAACTTAGAACAACAATTATTTAGCAACAAATAAAGTAATATATCAACTGCTATTATTGATGGTTAGTCATACTCATGCCCATTTTCTATCTTATACGTAACCTTAAATTAATGATATAATAAAAGTACCCTTAATCTAACAAGAACAAACAGGTCATGACATCTTATCAGCAAGAAAAAAAAACATCACTACCCATCTACTACTACTACAACCACAACTTTTGAAACACGTAATCTCAATAATGAAATAATTTAATCCCATATTAATATAATAAAATATACAAAGAAGTATGTATTAGTATTAGTAGTAGTAATCAATGAATTTACACAATGACCCTCGACTTTTCACCTTTACATAAATAAATAAAAACACAACAACCTTAAAATAAAAAAAACTCACGAATTTCTCACTTATTAAAATTATAATTATCTTCATCACGAAATGAATCGTTTCGTTCTGAATTTTTTCTTCTATGCTTATTAAACAAACAAAGCAAAATAGAAACCACTAATAAAACGCCACCTGTGATTCCACAAACCAAGCTCGCCATTACTAAAGCTTTTCTCAGCTTTCCTCTGCCGTTCCCGGTGGTGCTCCAATATGCCGGCGGGAGGGAATCAGGGACATTCCGATACGCGTCGTAGGAGGAAGAAGAGGAGGATGAGCTGGAGTTGGTGTTGAAGAAGGATTTCATGTCCGGTGGAGAATTTGCTGGCGGTGGGGATTGGAAGCTGAGGCCGTGATCGGAGGGACGGAGGTCTCTGGCGGTGGAGACTCCGGCGAGTATGGCAGTTATCATAATTGTGGTGGTGATGATAAAATGTGTGTGGGATGACATTGATGAGTAATGTGAAAAAGAAAAAGGATTGGTGTAGTGTATGAACAACAAACATATAATATATATAATGTGACAAAAAACTTTGCTTTATATTTATTGTGATTTGAAATTTAACTAACTACCTTTATGTGACTTCATTAATAAAAAAGTATTATTATTATTATGTAAATTATATTAGCCTATTGATAAAGTCTTGTTTTTCAAGTGTAGTGGAGAGTATGTCATGTGGTTATTTTTGTTCCTTACCTTTTAAGTATTTGTTTTTTTTATGACAATGAATAAAATTTAGATTAAGGGAGATAAGCTTCTAATGAAATTTATATAATGTTAATGCAGATAGAACTCAAAGTTTATCATGTAATTTCACAATAGTATTTTACTGCAAGGTTACTATCTAAACTAACATAAATTCTACCTTGAATATTTTGTTTGTAAAAATCTCATCACCAGTATAACTTGTTCCTAAAGTACTCCTCCATAATAAGAAGTTATACACACTCTCATTCCTAAAGTTTAGTAAGGCCCATTAAAACTCAACAAATTCAATGATTTGCCTACCAAAAGTGGTACATCTATATCATTAGACAAATTAAGCAGCTCAAACAGGAGAGAAGCTAGTGTCAAGTTCAACAAAACATATTATATATGGCATCCCAAAAGATGATTTTGACAAGAAATAGTGTCAACGTCCCCTTTACAGCCTCTGGCTATCATAGCCTGCAACATTTTATGTAAAATTATCAGAAGATAAACTATGATATATATGTACATGATGATTATGATTATGAATATGAATGCCAGCAGTAAATTAGCTCCAAAATGTCGGTTTGCGATAAGGTCTATCTCACGAGAAAATGAGTTTTGTAACATACATGGATTATTTAATAAGATATGCAATCAACACAAACAAAATTCTAACCATTTTTTACTTTTCATAATATTCACCAAATTCAAAATCGGACGAGAATAAGATAAAAAGTTGTTGCACTTCAAGAGACAACAACAAAACATAAAGTAGAAAAACATTGAACATCTAAGACGAACCTGAGAAATTTGTTCTGCATGGCTGAAATATTTTTGATGATGCGCCGGAAGTAGTTAAAGAAAACTGTGAAGTCATATAACATGAAAAAGAAAGAATCATGGAAATACGCAAACAGGCATGTTAGGATAACCATTTCCTTGTATCGATTTCTATTGACTACATGATTTAAACCAATCAAATATAAAGCTTGAAGAATCTAAATGAGATTATGTACATTCATTATCGAGAAAGTGCCTATCATCTAACTAGTTGGTTGGAACACAAATAAGCGACTAGCAAGCAAAACAATATTTTTTTTATGATGCCTGAAAACAAGTAGAAGAGCTAGCAATATTTACTTACTATCAATTGTCTCCATCACAGTCGGCTGTTTCCAATTAAACCTGCGAGATACAATTCCCAAAGCAATGTTCCGGACCTGCAACAAAAGAATTCGGATATTAAATGAGTACAGTAGAGGAAAATAAAAAAACTTTAGGCTAATAGCTTCAGTTAAATTGGGTTATAGTCCCACATAGGTAGCTCGGTTGGTGAGCTAAGGGACGTTGAAGGAGATTTAAGAAGGAGGTTCCGAGTTCGATCCCCGGCCCCCTTCCCTCTAAAAATTTACTAACAAGTAACAACTAACATTTGCCTATAGAAAAAAGTTATACTTATTGATTGAAGTTGCTGCATGAATGTCCAATTTCACTTCCCTTTAGAGTTTGATGAATTTTACTGCTATAATCTAAGTAGGCACTCTACTTAGGGTAATATCTAGGCTAACCTGCTCAACATAGTATTGGACATTGTTAATATTAGTCTTTTCTGAAAGGTTATGTTACTTATTCCATTTGCTATATCTAATAAGATGATCAGTAGCAACTGAAAATTTAATCAAACTATTATCTTATTCTTGTTCCAATGTAGTATGTACCTCAGAATTATTAAAACCAGGATAAATTTGATCTTTGTGCCTTCATTAATTTCTTAAATGAGCGTCCTATTGACAGATAAACCAGTTATAGTTATCTTTTTCTAGTCCATTCTCTTTCATATATAATCTAACTTACATTTAGAGGGACAGCTCTTTCCAATCAAGAGACTGCATACAAGATTACAAGTGCACCTATATGTCCGGTAACAATAGTTTTCGATAAGACCCCTTCTCCAAATCAAGTGAAACAATAGTTGAATTATTACATGCCAACCAATTAAGAGTTCCATTAATGAATTTTCCTGATTCATGCTGAGGAAAATCCTGAATCCTTGTCCAAAAATTGGTACCCATAGTATGAACATAAGTTTGGACTTGGTAAACCCCTGAAAAGGCAACCACCTTGGAATGATGATCATAGCCAAAGCCGCTATATATTGTGTTACTCCCTTGAATTTCTAAAGAGGGAAATTTTGCGAATTTCATAATAGAAGGGTTCCAAAGAACAGGGAAACATGTGATAGAGTTTGATACAGAGAATGCCATGGCAAGAGCCACGGATTTGATCGAACTTTACACCGCTTCGATGGCTCAGAGGATAATGTAGCTGCTGTGTGGTAGTTGGGCCCAAATCAAAATAACAACCCAACGTTGGTCAAAATTGTTCATCTTGTCGATCAGTAGTTGGGTAATTATCCCCAACTTTTGACCAACGTGCAGGATTGATCCTTTTAACCCAAAGAAACGGAGGGAGGGAGGGAATCTGTGAGATGGAGTAAGTGTTGAAGAAAGATATCATGCCCGGTGGAGACTGGAAACTGAGATCTCTGCCGGTGAGTATTGCAGTCAAATTGATTATTTTAATTAACTTTAACCATCGATGCTCTTGGAAAAAGTAACTGAGAAAATCTTTTTAAAAGGATGACTTAGAAACAGAAAATAGTCTTCAAGTCCAACATCACCAAGAAGCTCAAACATGCTTTCATCATTCAGGTTCTCAAGCCTCGCAATTTCACACTTTTTGATATCATTCTATAGGTCATGCTCAAATTCTACTGGACAAGAAGAAGCCTTGTTGTTTAACAAGATAATTCAAGATGTGGCAACAGAAAACATGTTGCTTCCCTTAATTAAAAAAAAATAAAAATTACCCCAAACATATGTCTCTAGCACTGCTAATGACTTAAATTTTCAAATGTTGCATCCATCAAGAAAACAATACATCATTATAATCTACCAATACAGAACAGATACAGCTACTCAAGCTGCTTAATGAAAGTTTATTAATCAAAATAATTTCTAATGAAAATGCTAACAATTTTGTCTTTTTCTTCTGCAAGACAAAACAAACACATATCAGTAGACTTCAACATGCCATTGTTTGTTCTTCTTGAGTTGTGAAAGCTTCTCTTCCCAACTTTCTCCTCTGTTCTCAGCAACCCTTTTCAGTGTTTCTTGGATCCCAGGCATCATTCCTTTCAGACCACAGAAATAGATGTGAGCTCCATTATCCAAGAGCTTAAAGATTTCATCGCTATATTCCTCGATCTTATCCTGAACATACATTTTGCCGCCATTCCTGTTCTTCTCCTCTCTGCTGAGGGCTCGGTCGTACCGGAAGTTCTCTGGATAATCCTTAAGGTATTTGGTGAACTCGTCGTCGTAGAGAAGACTATCGGAATTTGCAACACCGAGGAAGAGCCATGCTAGTCCTCCGAACTTGAATGTAGGGACTGATTCCATGAACATTCGACGAAGATAGCCTCTATATGGAGCAACACCGGTGCCGGTGGCAATCATTATATGGGTAGCATTTGGGTCGTCCTCTGGCAAAAGCATTATCTTCCCTGAGGGGCCTGTCAAAAATTTGTAAGATATAAATATAAGTCAATTCCTACCCAACAACAAGAAGCAAGTTTTCAAATTTAGGAAACTTCATCAAATACCCTCAATTGTTCCCATTCATCATTTGAGCAAGTGAATATTTTCACAGAGCATTATTGTGGATCGCGGAAAATAGCAGTTTGTTCAATGCCTGGCATGAAACAATGCTATAGTGCCACTGTTTGACAACATTTTGTACTAATAATAGCATATTGCGAGACAATAGCGATATGTTCAAATTTGGCTACACAACAGCCGCTGTTTAACAACATTGATACAGAGACCATCATCCATAGTAAGAATCCCAATGGATAAACCAGCCAACAAATAGCAATCAACACAGTAAAAAAAATCTAAGCAAGATGCATTCATGCAGTACTTTTAGGAGACAAAACTTTGCAAACCGGTCACATCAAACTTTCTAATAAGGTGTGCAGGGCATGCTTATGACATCAAGAATAACAAGAAACAACTGAGTATGAAAGCATGTACAGAAAAGATATTAGAAATTCTCTCAACTGGGCAAGATCCTCCAATGCATTACTTTGTTGGAAAATAGGAAGTTGGAATTGGAATATAATTTCAAGAAGTTGAAAAAGAAATTAGAAAACATTTCTAACTTTTCCTAAGTAAAAAGGATTTTGTCTTACCTGTGATCTTAATTTTGTCTCCAGGCTTTGAGTCACACAAAAAATTGCTACAGACACCATTCTTGGAAGGATCTTCCTTTCCTGTTTCGGGATCATAATAAACAGCACGGCGCACACACAAGCTGGCTGTTTTTCCATCAAAAAAGTCTCCATACCTTGTGGAAGCAATTGAATATAGTCGAACATTATGCGGGGCTCCCGGTTTTTTTGGATTTTCACCCTGCCACCCATGTACAATAGTATTAATGAGTATTGAAATTATTTAAGAATTTAACTACATGAACTCATAACTCACATATAAGATCTCATCTCAGAAAGAAAAGAAAAAAAAACAAAAAATGCTTTCTACATTAATCAAAGAGCTAAAAAGGTACCGTTATGAATTTACATTCAGTATTTGGATAGAAAAAAATAGTAAAAGCATAAACTGAGTATCATTAACAAGTCACTTACTGGTGGAATAACACCATAACTCTGTCCCTCCCAGTAGGGAACATTTCCATCATGATTGATCACAACATGACAAGTTTCCCCAGGAGCCTTTGGTCCCACTAATCTTTCAACGGAAACAATTGTTGCCGTATAGGGTTCTTTAGGCTTGTGTAGGTTCAATGGAGGCTCAGCAGGATTTTCCAATTCTAAAGGGGAGACAGCAACTTTGGGCACACTTGCTTGTTGCACTGACATGCAAATCACATTCTGATTTCTCCTCCAACCACAGTTCTTTGCTTTCATGTCCAAAGCAAACACAGGTGCCCATGATTTATCCCGAAAGTTTATGTTAGATGCCTGCAACATCAAGTTCAACTTTCTTTTAAAAAATCACTATAAAACCTTAACAGGAATAAAAATTACAAAACATATCAATATTAATACAATCTCGAATGCAACATCGTTATAAGACACTACACACTCATAGATCAATTAACATATATCAAAACAAGTTCCTGTATAACAAAACTAGAGACAAATGTATCAAAGCTACACATGTTTGACAACTAAACACGGTCTTTGATAACCACAGCTCTTGCAAAACCAAAATAACATGCAACAAAGTACTACATGCCTAACATAATAATATTCATTTGCATCAAATCAAAGTGGAAGATCATCCACAACAACAAGCAATTACTTCTCTTGGCAAAACAATATAAATCATATTTGCTCCATACTAATACTCAAACCTGTCGCAGTATTGGAGATACAGAAATGAACTGAATAAGGTGTATAACCACCACCCATCAATTACAATAACAGTTCCTTCAAAGTTTCTCAAGAGCCAAAAGATTTACCAAATCAAATTAGTCATAAAAATCTAAAAAAGTACAGATCCTTTATACAATTGAGGCCTATGAAGCACCAGCACTGGCATATATACGGACACCCGAAGATGCACTAACACGTAGACATCGATAATAATTTTTAAAAAAATGAAGTAAAGTGGGGTTTCATGGATTTAACATAAGACATATCGTTGATATAACCAACCATATTTAAAAGTGGAGTAAAAATATGAAACCTTAAACACAGATCTTCTGGCGGAGAAATCATTGCTAACAGGAACAGTAACAGCCATCTGCAAAAACCAAAAAAAACCATGTTAAAATATATTCATTCATTCCGCAAATAAATATATTCATTGATCAACCAAAAAGCCATGTTAAAAAGAAATAAAAAAAAAGGTGAAATTTTGATGGCAGATTGAGTGACCCATTAGCACATAGAACGCAAAAAGGATGAAAAGGAAGTGAGATTATTTGATTACCTGAGAAGCTGACAAGTGAGACATGATTGATGATGAGAAGTGATTGAATAGAGAGAAAGAGGAAGAGAAGTTGGTTGATGAATATATAGCAGTAGTAACGAGGTAACACAAGACAATTCAAATCACAGTTTGTTTTGTTGATTGATCCTTTCGAGAGAGGGAAAGGTCGGGTTCTTGTTCTTCCCTTTGGCTTCTCGGAGTGTAGTAGTCTTCGCCAACTTGGAATTCTTAACTCCAATAATCTGATTATTATGCAATTGTCTAGGACCATCTACTCGGACTCATTTATAATTTTTTAATAAAAGTGTCCGGTAAGCATTCGCTTTTTCCGACCTAATATCCTACGCAAATGTTTTAGATAGAGTTGTAAGTGCGACTTTGGATCTTATAAGATCTCAAAAACCATTTAAAATTGATGTTTTAAGTGAGACTTTGAATCTTATACCACAAAAATTTTTATCTCCGTTAGAGATATTTGATAAGAAGGATATGTGAGTATGATAAGAAGACAACATAATTGTCGTTCACACCGGTCCTATCGAAGAAGCAGAAACAAAAATTAAAGCAAATTCAGATTGGGAAACCACCGTACCCGTACCATGGGTGAGCCATTTCCAACTGCCCAATAAATGTATTTTATTGGAATGATCAAGGTTTTGGTAACTCGACATGAGAGTTGCTCTAAAAAATTATTTTTGTCTCATAAACATGTGTTTTATTGCAGAACCTATGATTTTTTTTTCTCAAGTTCCTTCCTGGTATTGGCATCATATATTTACCAAGAATGAAACTGTTGCGCAGATAAATTGACAAATATGGGCCATTCAGTTAAGGGTATAATGTTACCTCCAGAATTGCATGTTGATTTTTTATTTTTTTTTATAATAGAGATTAGAGGATGTAAAAGAGAATACATGGCTTTCAGGTGAGCTTTTCACTTTCAATTATATTCTTAAACAAAATCTATACCAATATATAAAAAGAGTGCATTTTTTTTTTTGGACTTTTTCTCCCATTTTTACCCTTCATTTAAACTATTTTATCATTTTTATAAAATCGTTCAAATTATCAATTAAAAAAATTAGTTAAATCTCATTAAAATATGAACAATCCATATATAATTAACAACCCACGACAATAGAACAATATTAGACACTATAAAAAACCGTATTTTGATCTTATATAAAGAGATATTATATTTTAGTATAATATTTTTTTTCTTCGCATGTTACCTTTCACTTGATTATTTTTTACCATTTTATCGGTCATTTTCAATAAAAGCGGAAAACGAACACGTTAGTGTTTGTATTAATAGTAGTTGCATATAAAAATGTTATATTGATGTTTTCATTTAAAAAAAATATTATATTACATTTCTTATATTATTGATGCCATTGAAAAAGATAAGTTGATTCTGTTACAACATTGAAGTGAGAGATACCTTATAAGAAAAGTTACCTTCATTCACCCCAGTATATAAAATATAATTAATTAATTATAGTTGTACAGTGCGGGGTTGTATACTTGTAATTTAAAAAAGACGATAATTAGGAAATTATGTGTTTTATTCCAAATTTTGACTATGTTTTCATAGGTTAAAGGCAACTTTTATGAATACTACCCTGGCGTTGCACGGGTTTAATTAAAGTACATATTTATTTTTTAAAATATTATTATTTTATTTTAGTGATTGAATGTTTTAAAACATGACGATACGACTATGCTTAATTTTAATTTATATTTAAAATAGGCGAATCATTTAGAAGTTGTTAGCTTGTAAATTTAACTGGCTCATTTAATATGGTCGACATTTGTTTGACCTATAACTTTGCAGGAATCGAAGAGCTTTCGTATATAAATTGAAGAAATTTCGACAAAGCATCAAGCCTAAGGCGCATTGGAGTTTCGACAAAGCAAGGCAGTTTCGCGTCGAAGACAAGCAAAAGGGCGGGAAGCACGATTTCAAGCAAGGAAGCGGTTTCCTTTTAGTGGAAAACGTGGGGCAAGTGGTTGTCCAAGATGGAAGAAGTGTTGATCATTGAGTTAGTGGTTCACCATCTAGTTATTTAGTATAAATAATAGTTTCCAAGTCGGAAAGTGGGTCGCAAATCATATACATAATTCTTCAACACTCAAACTACCGGCGTCTAGGAAAACGAGTTATACAGAATGTATGTAAACTGATTTGTAGACCACCCTTATATTTTAATGCATTTGCATTTTTACTTTTTTCTTGAGTTTACGTGGGTAAACTTACTTTTATCTTGCTTTATTTTAAGCCTTTTTATCGCATTCTCAAACCTGTCGAGAGACAGTGCCTTTTTATATCAAACTCGTCCTGCTCTCTAAGCAACCTGAGTGCATTTCGTGACCTTTTTTTAAACTATTTTTCGATAAAAACCTTTGCACAGCATTCTTGAGATTTCTAGTTCGATCTAACTTGTAATAATCAGAGCTAGCCCTCGTTTGCCAAAATCACAGGCAAACAGAAGTATGAAAATCTGTATTGGTTTAGATGTAAATTTGATAAATATTTTTAATATAATTATGATTTTTTGTTTGATGTATAATAATATTTAATAAACTTTTAAAGATATATCATATTTTAAATCTAAAAGAGCATTCATATAAGAACCTTTTAAACCGATTAGTGTACATTTTTAACTGTAAGTGAAGTTACAATTACAAAGGTGAATTATAGTACAAATATGAGGAGTAAAAATACTAATTAGGAGTTAGAGATTTATTGAGAAGTTGATAAGTTAGAATATGAGGAGTAAAAAATAGACGGCTGAAGGTACTTCTTTGTATGACACTATGCTGAAAATGAGTAGAAATTTAAGTGTGGAGTTGTGGCATATTCTCCGAGAAGGAAAGTCGTGTGATGATTATTTATGTTTTTACTAAAAAATATCGTTTCAACTTGACTCTTTAAACAATTTTTTTTTTTTTTTTGAGGGGATTGACTCTTTAAACATTGTTTCGTTTCTGCTGATGGAATTTGATTATGTTTTGCATATGCTTTGAGAATCTACTTCTCTTTTTCCTCTCTAAAACAATAAGGTTCAAGGTACTAAAAAAAAAAGGTTGGTACTTCATGATAGAAATTATACAATGACAAATTAACAAAAATCTTGAAATTTCACAGGATAAAAAAATGACTGAGTGAAAGCTACATAAATCTTCATCATTGATTTATGATTTATTTCAAAAATAGTAAAAATTATAACTGTGATTAAATGATTTTGCTGCAAATATTTTATTACAATATAAATTTAAATCATGATTTTTTTTATATGACTTGCTTCAAGTATGAATGAATGAGAGAATAAATAGTTGGGAGTGAATAAGCATATGACTTGAGAGTTTCTTAAGAAAGAGGGAAGGAGTTTTTTGAGATGACGTTTAGATTACTTAGATACACGTAGATGTAAATAACCCTTCAACCTTGTTAAAAATAAATAAATAATCCTTCGACGTTCAACCTAATATTACTTATCGCTTTCAAACACACCTAAAGTAAAAAACACTTACATGAATTATTTTATTACTACTTAGGTTTTTCTTTTTTGAAGAAATTACTTCTTAGCTTATCATACCGCTAAGATGCAAGAAACATAAAAAATAGTAACTACTATTTAAAAGTTCAAAAGAGAGGCATGGTTCAACTTATGGAAACAAATCTCATATACCAACTTAGAATTTATCACTATTAGAAAATACGAAGAAAATTTTATTTTCATTGTATCTATGAAAATACATGAAGCTACTATCTATTTCTATCCATCAAATTTAGTTCAAATGTGACAACAAAAGCATTAGAAAGAACCAACTGATGAACATCGCGATAAAATAAATAATGGGGTGGAATTTATACAAGAAAGGAATTGCAAGAGCTGTCTAACTTATTCATGTAAGTGAATGTTATATTTTATTTTATTTTGTTGAACAATTTCTCTATAAGAAGTGTTGCACCAGCAAGGACAACCAATAAAGTCATTTTTGGTGAAGATTATATTTCTCTTCTCATGAATGACGACTACTTCAAAGAATAGATAAAATTCATCTCCTTAATTCCCCTTTAAAACTTCCTCACCCTTTAGAGACGAGTAAACATGTTTTTGCATGTCCTTGTAATGCTTATTATAGCATGAATTTAGTATTGGTTAGCTAAATAAGGTGAATGAAAAGGTATATTAAGAAATTTTATTAACATAATCAAAATGAAACTGATCAGTTGATGAAAATGAATAAAAAGGATAACCGTTAACTATGGATTATATAAGATGTAAAAATCTATAAAAATAAATAAATGTAATAGGAGTAAATATTGAAAACTTAAAAAAGAATTAAGCTAGTATATATCCATGCAGAACCGTGTTTTAAAATATGTATTCATACAACTCAATGGAATGGGAACGGTTTTTTTGAAAAAAAGTTACGATATACATAGAAGCTAAAACAACAATGGCAATTTAGTTTTTGTGTCTTCTCGATGAGTATCATTAATATATATATATATATTGGAAAGTTAGCACTAATAGTAATGAGCAATTTTTTAATCAATTCATGAACCATTAGACATAAATTGATAATTATTTGTAGTAAATAATGAATTTTTATTTATTAGTGGTTTTAATTGGTTATGCCATAACCAAAATTGTGTTAATGTGTAATTTATTGGATTGGACTATGAAGAGATATAGTGGGTGTGTTTAATTAGAGATAAAACTAAGAGATTTGAGAGATGCTAGGAAACTTTTCTAGAGTGTTACATCATCATCAAGCTTGCATGAGAAAAACTTAAATTTCCTTTACAGAGATATAAATAAATTTTTTGTGAAATTTTCAGATGGAAAATATAATCTTTGAGTATGGAAGTAAAGAAATCAGAATCCAACTTTTGAACCTCCATGTCATCTTCCACTCTAATTTCTTCTTCCATTTGCTCATGAGTTGGCGGAGACATGTTGTAACTTTTTCCAAATAAAACTTCTAACTTTATTTATCAGATAGTTTTTCTAAACAAACTTTCCTTCAAACAAAGTTTTTTATTGTCTCTAAATGTTTGAATAAATTGGTTTTTTTTTTCTTTCTTGAAATAAACCTCCACATTAGTTTGACTTGAAGGATAAACCTCCAAATTATTGGTTTCAATAAGGTGTAATGGCCTAATTGATTTAATAACAAAATTAGGATCAATTAAAAATACTCAATTACCGTACAAAAAACAATTTTGCTTGGTATGAAATTGAGAGGGACGCCGCATCAAAGTCTAAACATGGGTTAGGATGTGGAATCGTGAGATTTTGGTTCCAACACTCCCTCATCCTCATCCTGATCTTATTGTGCAATATTTTGAGCTGAAAAATCAAGACTAAAATGAGCAACTTGCTTTTGTTCTTATTATTTGAAATCAAATATTGTGATTGATGAAAAAAGGGTTTTTGCTATTTCTTGAAAAATTCAAGGTATCATGAATATGCTTGAAACTCCTAGTCATTCCTGCTTGTTGATGCTCATATTTATAAGAGATTAAAATAAAATTATTTCATTAGTCACTTGTAGTAAAAAAAAAAAACGTTTTACAAAGTAGAGACAAGAAGAGGATACAGTAGTCCACTGATGTGAATATGAGCCTGAAGAATATATATGTAAATAATGTCATTTACATCAAAATACATCTAAATGTAGGAGTTTTATTTTACTAAAAAATGTTGGTTATTTTTTTAGAATTTTTTGAATATGATAATTTGTGATGTTTTATAAGTGTAATTTGAAAAGGAAAAAAAAAACATACAAAGTCATTCGGTTTAGTCCAATTTAACATAAATAGTTTTTTTAAGAAGACCGAGTTATTGGATTCAATTCAATTCAATCATGATGTTCAATCAATGACCCAATGATTTGACTTATGACTCAGTAACTCAATACCTTTACCGAGTCGATTACTGAGTTGGTTTTTAAAACTATGGGAGATACACATATGTTTTTTCCTATGATAAATTCATAATCAAAGGAAAAAATTAATAAGATTTATTAAGAATCAAACTGAAAAAATCTAAAAAATGATACATTTTTTATTAAATAATGGGAAAATATATAATTATTTAGAGAGAAACCAATTTTTTTGCAATAATATACATTATTAGGAAGAAATGAAAAGAAGAAAACACAAAAGAATATATAAAATAAAGCGAGAGATCAAAGAAATAATTAACATTGTTGGTGTATCTCGTCCAATTCCACAGTGGTGACTAATTTAAATTATAATTTGTCCGTAGATAATAGAACGATGGAAATTTTATGCGATCACTTGGAAAAAAAATTAGTTACTTGATTAGATACATACATAATACATAAGTACAATAAAGGATAAAATTACAGTTAATTTGTATTTTTGATATACAAACGTTAATTTTCTCACATGGCAATTTGTTCGGGATTTTTTTTTTGTAGGGAGGTCACTTCTCTTATATATCTAATATTTTACTCACTCATAAACGATGAAGGGTTAATCACTCACATATTTAAGTACTCATATTTGAAACACAATACATTCTTGACTCAAATAGTCATTTTTAATACATGAAAAATGAGAGATATATGCGTTATTTGTAAGATATAGTTGTGGTTCATGCAAGTAGTTGGTTTTGTTGTCTGGGATTGAAATTCATGACTTTTTTTTTTGTTACAAATTCATGACTTCAAGAATCTTATTTAATTCATGAGAATGAGAGAAATTCAATTGTGTATGATTTATCTAACATTCAAAATTAATTTTTTAATTTAAAATTAATGTTATATTAGTTGTATTTTATATTTTCTTTAATTGATAAAACATGCATGAGTCAAGGTGCAATAGGTTTTTAAAATGTTTTTCATTGTTAAACGATTCAAGAAAATTGTTAATCAATTCACAACAATATTAATTGTTGTAACAACTTTTCGACTAAATTCTTAAAACATCTACAAGGGGATGTCCTTCTGCTGTTGAACATTGTGTCAAATAGACACTCCTATTGCGACATAAAAAACAAGTGTTTATAAAGTGAGTGTTTTTATAGACACTATGTCCTATAATTTAAATTTTTGGGTCACACATGCACCAGAATACATTATGTCTTCAATTATAATTATAATTTAGTATTAAAAAAATATTGATGAAATATAATAACATAGAATTATTGTTGAGAAATATAATAACATATTAGCGCCCAAGTGTGTGTGTGTGTGTGGGGGGGGGGGGGGGGGGGGTGGGGGGATTTTAGGTGTATGATGAGTTATTAATTAGATGTTTTAGTTTAATATTTAGTTCCGTTTTAATTAGATTTAAGTTTTTTTTATATTATTTTCTTTTTGAGCTATTTTACTTCAATTGCATATTATTATATTTCAGGAATGAATATTTGATGGATTGAGTCTTGGAGCAAAAGAAAGGGGTTTTAGAGCTGATTAGGTGCGAAAATACGAAGATTCGGAGACAAAAATATATCTCCCCCAAGTCAGAAGCTTGGCACGACCATGCCACCTCCCAGACAACCTTTTGCTTAGATTCTACGCTACTCTATTTGGTTTTACCACAAAGCCATTTGCTTGTGGAACATTCTATTGATGTAATTGCTTAGATTTTAAGTAGAATGTAACCTATAAATAGAGTAGCTAGCCATCACAAATAATCATCTTTTCTTTGGAATTCAATAAGTGACAATTGTCTTTTGAATAAAAGTTCTTTTCTTTTCTTTTACTTTCTTGTTATTTACTTTTATGCTTTCTCTCTTCTTCTCCATGTCTACGATGAACATGAGTGAGTAGATTTCTTATGTCTTGGGATTGTTGGATAGGTCTAATGACATAATCCTAATCAAGTCAAGCCTTAAACCTTAATATTATGTAACCCTATTTTCTCTTCTAAATTCACCGTTTTAACATGGATTAAATATTATCAAACTGTGGAAACGAAAGTGGAGGGTTTGATAATCGTTAATCCATTATTCCAAATGTTAATTCATAAAACGAAAGTGGAACTTTAATATTCGATCAAGTGAATTTAGACAAGGATTGCGAAACATGAAAATAGTCTAGTGAACCTTGAGACATGTAGAGTTTCGGACTTCAAGGATTCTAATAATAAACACACCCACTGAGACCGATATGAGATGTGATAGACTTAAGAGAAACTCGTCTTTAGAAACTAGGTCTAAAATAAGGTCTTAGGTTTAATGGCTTGACTTGTGAATGATTTGTCGCCTATGACGGACCAACGATCCTAAGACTCTCTTTTATTATTATTTTCTCTTTCAACCATTTGAAAACAACAATCTTGCAACTTGATTCTCTTCTAATCACCAACTAAAGTTAATTGAATTAAACAACTCCCTGTCGGAACGATACTCTTTTCATTACTACTTCGGTAAGACCGTGCACTTGCGGTTTTATCCCATCAGTGTACTTAACACAATTTAAGTGTTGGCTTATTTGATTCAATGGTCCCTCAAATAATTTCAAATTTTCATTTTGGTCCCACAATTAATAAAACATATATTTTGGTCCCTCAATTTTTCCTCCGTTTGGCAAATAAATCCTCACAGTTAAGTTTAACTCAAATGATGTCTATGGTAGACCAACCTTAAGAGTGGTCTACCATAGATCCTATTAATTATTTTAATTTAAATCGTTTGGTCATTTTTTAAAAAGGATGACCGTTGGATCCCGTAGGTGTATTTTATCTTAGGTTGAACCATCAACACTTAACTTTTTTTCTTTTTCTTCATCTCCCTCCTCTTCTTATTCTTCATCTTCATGGTTATCTTTAGACACCAGAAAATCAAAAATAAAAATCAAACACTCAAATTCATAAAAAACAAACAAATTAGAAAAACGAAAAAGAAAAAATTCAAATAAATTCCGGAACAACATTCTTCGGAGGATAATCTCCTCCTTCACCTTCCGCCATTAAAACAACACAACAATTTTCAATCCAAAACGCACAATTTCAAATTCCACCACTAATTACGATTCTTCCCTCAAATTTCTCAAAGAATTCAAAAAGAAAATTATTAATAAAATCAAAAATCGTTCTGGAATTCGGATTTGGAAGCTGTGGATTGAAATTACGAAGAATTTCAATTTTTGGAAATTTGAAATTCTAAAAGTTTTTGAAAATTGTTGGATCCAAAATTGGTGATGTAAGAGAATGAGAGGGAGAGGTTTTTAGCGAGAGAAAGTGTGAAGGTTTTTAGAGAGAGAGAGAGAGGGGGTTTGAGGAAGAAGAAGAAGAAGAAAGAAGGCAACACAGACGCGAAGAAGCTACTACTCCATTTTTCTCAGCAGGTTTTGAAAATTCAATTTTTTCAAATTAGAAAAACGAAAAAGAAAAAATTGAAACAATTTATAAGAACCCTAATTCCCAATTTGAAAATCTAGATTCATTTCATCTTCTTCTTCTGAACCTTCTTCAATCCCTCTTATTCCTCTCTCTGGATTTATCTCTGTTCAGATTTGAAGAAGAATGGGAGGATGACAAAGAAGACAGATTTAAGGATGAAGAACAAAAAAGAAAATGGCACTCGAGATTCTCTTTTAATTGTATTTGGCATGAATTTAAAAAACATATAGAGTTGTAGATGGTTTATTTTGATAGATGGTGATGATGTTGTTGTTGAATTGATGATGTTGTTGTTGTGCTATTGTTTAATCTGAGTTGCTATGTTGTTGCTGGGTTTTATTATGAAGATCATGAACAAGAAGATGAAGATATGACAAGGGCAGTTTGGTAATCAATTGTTTTTTGTGAAGATCTAATGGTCTCTTTCACGATAAATAGATCGAATGGTTAAAATTAATAAGGTCTACGGTGGACCATTTTTAAGGTTGATCCACCATAGACATTTGGAATTAAACTTAACAGCCGGGATTTATTTGGCAAACGGAGGAAAACCTGAGGGACTTAAACGTACGTTTTATTAATTGTGGGACCAAAATGAAAACTTGAAATTATTTAGGGGACCAATGAATTAAATAAGCCTTAAGTGTTTTACTTTTTAGGATATTCCATATCAAAATCTAAAATAAATTTAGTTGTTTATTGAGATTGGAGCTTGGTCAATTTTGAGAAAACAATAATTGATTGTGTTATCTTGCGTTATTTGTTGTGACATTTCTTAGATTTATTTGTTTCCTATGTAGTGACGTGTGTTTCTTTATTCTGTATGATGTTACATATAGCCCTACAAGTGCTATGCATTTTCCTTTTGATTTTTTTTGATTTTTTTTTTAACTTAGTTTATCTTCACTTTGACTCCACGATTTTTTTGTTCAAGCCTTGCAAATGTACACAAACAAAATAATTCTAATAATATGATCAAGATGGGGCATCATTATTTAAATTGGCTTAGGACATCAAAATTCTCAACCTTTGGTCGTGCATATGTGCACACAGGTAAATTGTTGTGCATGGTTTGACACTATGGTTGGATTTTTTTTCCATTATAATGGAGAGTGAATCATCAACTTCGTCCTTAAATTTTTATGAATCGGCCAAATTCGTTCCCTAATTTAACGAAATATCAAAATAGTTCCTGAATTTGTCAGACGTCCATCAAAATGGTCCCTCCGTCCAAATGTTCTGCTACATGTTGTGTTGTCTTGTACACGTGTCAACAAGGAAGCCACATGTACAAGGACCAATTTGATGGAAACGATGAAATTTTAGTTTTCACTTTTCAACTTCAATTTTTTTCTTTTCTGTTTTTCCAGTTTTACCCCTCTTTTACCCTTACTTTCCACCCTCAATTTTCACTCTTTTCACATCAAACACGTCCCTGACCTTTCTCCTTCCTGCTAAAACCTTCATCATCTTCACCTCTCCAAAATCATCATCATCTCCAACGATCAACATTGGATTTTTGAAGGAAGAATTCGTGTGTGGTTAAGGTAACGTTGTTCCTCTTCTTTTTTCTCTGTTCTTTTTCACCCATTTTTTGTCTGTTTTTAAAAATTTTGTTTTCAGTTTTTATCATTTTGTTTTCAATTTTAAACTTCATTTGATGCTTGCTTTGTTGTTTGTTTGTGAGTGTTGTATTTTTGAGACGGTTGTTTAGATTATTCATTTTAGGGTTTTCAAATTAAGACTTAAAAATTTGATTTTTTTTTTCTGGTTGGTTACTAAAATTGATGAAAATTATCTTAGTAATGAAGAAAATTACTCATTCATTAAAACAATTTCTGAAAAGGGTTTGCATTTTGATGTTGTTTTGTTTGCGATTAAGACTAATGTTGCCAAAATCCGTAGGATGGAAAACAATGTCACGCTAATCTTGTATCACGGTGGTCGTTTAGAGAGAGATGGGTATCGGAGGCTGCAAATGTTCGTGGTGAATTATGTGTTTGGAAAAAAATGGATGTTAATGAGTTATGTTTGTGGGACATTGCAGATGCTACTTCAATGATCAAATTGATTTCTATTTATATAATTTAAGGACTTATTTGATGGTTTTTTAATATAATGTAAGGATCTATTCGACAGTTAGACAAATAATTCAGGGACTAATATGATTGTAAAATGAGCAGTGCTAGCGACAGGCGCTTTTGCACTCTCTCAATTAGAAAGCCACGTCACTAGCCTTCTTTTGGTTACCGGTTGCTCTTTTTTTTTTTTTTAAGGGATTTAAAACCATTTGTTTTAATCTTTTAATTATTTAAATCAAATAATAAACTGAACATGCTTTTTCACTTTTACCACCATTTTCACGTCTTCTTTGCCAAAAAAAAAATACTATTGCCCAGATTCACAATCACCATTTGTGTTGAGGGAGAGAGAAATGAAAACATGCTCAAATATCACTTGTTCATGACTCACATAATCACTAGTGAACTCGGCCCACTCGTTCCTTTTACTCATCTTCATAAGTTCTCAACAAAAACCGCCGCCGAACAGTCACGGCACCGGAAACGGAAAGTGATTTTGTAAATGAATGAGAAGAGGGAATCAATAATTTTCTGTGTTAATTTGAAACACAATCATAGTTTGCAAGATACAAATCAATACAAATTCCAAGCTACATATGCTTCTAGATCTAGATCTCATTATTTTCTTGCAATTGTCTATCCAGCAATGATGACAATTTCATTTCAAAAATACAATTAGATTAAGATACACTTTGAAGTTCATGGTGGAGATTGAAGTTCATAGTGGTGGCTGGGTTTTACAAAAGACACAGAATAATAAGACGTGGAATTGTATAGGATGAATTATTTAGCAATGCAAGAAGGAAAAAAAAAAAAAAAAAAAAACCTAAAGTGCCTGTAAACCGGTAACTAGTTTTAAAAAAATTGCCACGTGACCCAATACATAAGCGATTGTTTACCAGCGAGTGTGCTAGCGCCTGCAGCTAGCATTCCTCTTGTAAAATTATTACAAAAAGGCTACATTTCATTCATCTTCAATCTCTTTTCATTACAATTCTACACACACCTAGAACAATACAGTAGCATGTTAAAAAACTCAAACAAGCAAATTATAATTATCAAAAACTTAATCAACCTAAGCTCACTCTCACATCACCATTAAACATGGAGCTTGAAGATAAAGCTTGACTTTGATGACTCTTTTTGCCCATATGCCCACCCCCATCAGTTTCTATTCAATTTGAACAGTTTTGCTTGAAGAAATTTTGGGAATTCTAGTTTTCGGATTCAATAAAAAAAAATGAGGGTTTGGAGTTTTTTTAATTGGGGAAGAACGTTACCACTAATTGTGGGGATTTTGGAGTGTACATTAAAGATTGTAAAATTAGGGTTCTAATTTTATATATTTGGGGAAGAAATAAATAGCCGTTGGGGAGGAAAGAACATTTTATGCAAATCAATCAATTTCGTCTTTGAAAATTTTGGTTATTATCGGCCAAATTAGTCACTGCCTATGTGACATCAGACATGTGAGAGGTTAACGACTATGTCAGCATCGTTAACACTCCAATTGGACGGAGGGACTAAATTGATTGACATTTACAAATTATTTTGATATTTTGTTAAATTATGGAATGAATTTGGCCAAATTCAAAGACGAAGTTGATGATTCACTCTTACGATGGAAGAATAGGTGTGCATGGACCAAGAACAATCATGTTTGAGTTTAGCACATCCTCGACGAAATGCTCGAATTGCTAATAATTGAGAAGAAACATGTCTTTAAATTTGGCCTTGATTTAGAAATTGAGTTCCAAAATGAGAGTTATATGTTTTATCATGAAGTCTTTGAACCCAAGACATATCATACTTTTGATTCAATTCCTACACAAGTTTCTCTAACATAGTAATGTTTGCCTTCATTGTCAATCTAATGTTTGCCTTTTGATTCAATGAGCTCTGGGTTTTTGGATTTCTAATTCTAAAATACAGTTGGAATTTTATTTTTATTCGCGACGAATTAGAAATGCGGAGGTGAATTTTTCTAATGCTTGAAAATAATCAATTTCAAACAATAACCTTTTATTTATTTTATTTCAAGAATTTCCTTTTAAATTTCTTTCAGGAATCTATAATACATGGCTAATTATTTCATTTTAAAATAAAAAGTAGAAAAAATAAAGTTTTCTTTTAGTGGTAAATTAGTGTTATGAAATTGATCCAAAGTATTATAAGATATTGTACAATATAGAAGAGTAGAGAAAAGGGA
The DNA here is from genome assembly GCF_003473485.1 of Medicago truncatula. Lineage (NCBI taxonomy): Eukaryota > Viridiplantae > Streptophyta > Magnoliopsida > Fabales > Fabaceae > Medicago > Medicago truncatula. Next base: position 11,396,370 of record NC_053043.1, on the reverse strand, counting down.
TAAAGAGAGAACAAGAGAGTATATTATATTACTCTTCAAGTGTGTTCTTTACATGACAAATGTAGATCCTATTTATAGGATACAAAAGTTGTACCTTACAATTACATGAAGAGCCATGAGACTAAATGTCAATAGGAATAAATAAAGTTATTAAGTCATAGTAGTTAAGGGATATAGAAGGTCTAGGGACAATGTACATCCACATCATATTTTCATTTATTCATAACATTCTCTCTTGGATGTCCACGAAGGATGTGCCTCATTAAAACCTTACTAGAGAAAAATCCAATAGGAAAAAAATTCTAGTGAAGGAAAAAAAGTACAACAACCTTTTGTGTCTTAATCTGCCTCATTAAAAACCTTACCAGGAAAACCAGTGGGATAAAACCATGGTTAATGGAAAAAAATGCAGAACACATTTTTGTCTCCCCTCATAAAGACAACGAAGAAATTTCAATAATCTTTTATACTGGTTACTCAAAATCTTTACCTGGCGGGGACTCTGTAGAAAAATATGATTTATCTCCATACTCTTCTCCAAATTAGCGGCTCGTGAGATATCTTCATATTGAGTTGTTGAAAGAACCTCCTTTTAAAATTAGAAAATAACAAGTTTCTTGTGTATAAAATCATAATCTTTAATAAAGAACATTCTCCACTTCCTTGATGTGGTGTTAGCATTTTCAAACAATGAATGATATTGTTCTTTCTCTAAGGTAGAGATTGTATGCTTGACTTTGCTGCAATTTCTGTATTAACAAAACTAAAATACCACGATATATATCTTTAATAAGCAAAATACATTAGTGTCCACAAATGACCAATTCAACTTGTTCATAACTTTCTTGAGGGCATGATCTTTACTCACATAAAGTGACATCACAATCAATATAATACATAATCAATTAGATTTGTCCATATCAACATTTATATAATAACAAATTTTAGAATCTCTTTAGGATTTCTAATAATATTTTATACCATTATCATAAAATCGATTATAACGAATTTATTTCCAAATCCTTAAAATGGACAAATGATGTCATCTTTTCAATAATTTTGATAGTATGTATTACACAAATGAAATCTTTCAGGAAGTTTCATATATCACTATCAAGAGAGCCATACAAATATATTATAGCACATCTTTCATATAATTTGAGTATTTCATGTGCTACTGAACTTAATCAAGTATGAAAAAGATCTTGAATTCACTTCAGGTGAATATGTGTCTAAAGAGTGTACGTCTCTTAAAAATAAATGATAGACATTTACCAATTCACTTCAGGTGAACATATCAAACTCTACATAATATATATATTTACTTTACCATTCTAATTCTCTTTTCGCACGAAAAATCATGTATATCCATTTAACTTCACACCTTCAAGTGCGAGGACTACAAATCCAAACAAATTATACTTTATGAAACGAGTTTGATTTCACCGGAATTGTCTCTTTCCATTTGAAATTTTTTTCTTTATCTACAGTCTTTAATAGACTTTAACCATGATCCTCATTATTACTTATCACACATATAGCGCTATATTATATCCAATAACATGTTGACGTTGACTTTATTTCGGTTCCATCTCATTTCATTGAGATATTTCATTCATGATATAATTTATTAAAATTTCATAAGTTTCAAGTATCTGATTAGTTCTTCTCGAACTGAAAAAAAATAATCAATTATGTCATAAAACTCTAAAAGAGTTTTTGTATCCTTGTTGGGTTATCTTTCCTTTAAGCTCCTTTTCTTATTCAATGATATTTTTTATATTTGGAACCGATTGATCTATCATGCTCCAGACATGATTGAAACTCATTTGTAGTATTAGATTATCCAACATGGTTATCTATTTTGTTTGGAGCTTTAATAGCTGATATTTGATTTATTTACCTTTACAAATGAGTTATATCTTGAGGATCAAGACGAGACAATAATATTCTCTTTCAAATAATCATTTAAGCACTATAAATGAATAAATTAAATTAAAATTTATTTTTTGAGAGAAAAAAAAAATTAAATTAAATTTTTGTTTCCTATTATTTGTGTGATTTGGGTGGGTGTCGTGTGGATTGGTGGCAGCAGCTCCAACTACAACACAAAACACAAACACAAACACACAGACAGAACACAACACAGTAACACTTCTCTTCTCTTCTCCACTGCCCCAACACACAACAACACTTCAACCTTCTTCTATCATTTTCAATTCACAACACTAAGGTTATTTTATTTCTTCTATGTTTTTTTTTTTCTTTCAAAATTTTAACTGCTATGAACTGTAACTGGTCTCAGCGAAGACTTTTCATTCCAAATTTTGAATCTTTTTGGATTTTCCTTTCTGGGTTTTGTTCAATTTTTCTGGGTTTTGTTTTTCAATTACTTAATTATGATTTATCTTGTGCTTGAAAATTGGGTCGAAAAGGGGATTTTTTTTTTTATTGATTTATGTTGCATGTCCTTCTTGAACATCCCCTTCTCAATTTTCTATTTTGGGTTTTTGATTTCATGATTTTTGAGTGAAAGAGAAAAATTGCAATTTTTGGGCTTATTGCGAGTATTTAATTACGCTTATTAGATGGTCATGCTTATTGATTTTGGATATGATGGCATGAGATTGAGATTTTACATGTTGGAATTAGACACCAAGTGTGAATTTTAACCATAGCCTTGCTTGAAAATTTAGAATTGTCATCTTGGTAACAAGGTTAATTAATATATTGATTATGAGTGTGCATATTTGAAATAGTATCCATAGGCTATTTGACACTTGTTTTTATGTTAGTTAAAGCTTATTATGCGGAATGAATGAGTGTCAGTTTTTGTGAACATAGGATATTATGACATTTTTCCTTTATTTGTTTTGTTGGATTGAGAATTTTGACAGAACTTAAATGGATTGATGGTTTATTTTGAGTCATTCATCGTAATCCAATCCAAAATCCATATGATCCATGACATAATTAATAGAGGGCCCTTATACAATTTGAATGTATGCTAATGATTGAGAATTGAGATTGACTTATGCTGTCTCTTTTAGTGGACTTTACCTGTGCTCTCTTAGCTGCAATAACATTACTTTGCTGCATTCAATGATTGATTAACTAGGTATACTAAACTAGCATACAAATGTGTGTGCTGTATGGGCCCTTTGGCTTTTGTTCCTTTCTTTGATTTTGGAAATCTGAACTTGAGCTGCCTTTTCTTATCATCCGGTGCACTTGTGCTCGGGGAACTAGTGGACACTTAATAACAACCGTAACAACCTGGCGACTTTGTCAATTAATACCAAGCTTTATTGTATCATCATAATCCTGCATAGTTCCATCCGCCATTTGCGGGCTCCATTTTGTCCTAGATATTAGTTTTGTCTCTCGTTTTTATGTTTCTAATTAGAAACTTATTATAACCAAATTTTTAAAGCGCAGTCGTGTCGCAGTTCTTGATATTGCTGTGAATTATGATCACTTTGCATAGAGTACTAGCTTCTGTATAGACTATAATAAAAGAATCTATGATTGAATGGACTATTAGCTTCTTAGATGTCCTTCATTTCCTTTTCCTGGATTCTGTTTTTTTTCCTGCACATTGCATATGATGTAGCTGCTGTTATCTTGAATTCCGTTAACAGTGTTTGTTCTGCTTCCAGATTTGGACAGAGTGCATGTGAATCAGGAAACCATGACTTCTTCCACACATGATCCCACAGGTATTTACAGGAAAATCTCTTGGGCATTTTTATTTTCTGATGTGGTCATTGATAAAACAGAATCATTCAGGAGAAGTACATAACATGAATTCTAGAAGAATTACTTCTTCAAATCATGGTTGTCGAATTATAAATACAATTGTAAACTCCTAATATATATAGAAGAAGTACTGATAGAATGATTGTAAATAGGATAATTAGTTTATTACAGATTCTAGAAAATTATAAATCCTTGTATTTATGACTTTGTATATATTTAATAGTACATATTTCACAAACTTTTGGTTTAGAATTCTTTCTAGACTAGATGATTTGTTGGGATTCTTCCGCTATCAAAAACATTTTATGTCTCAGTTTTACAGTTTGTCGGTTTCTTTTAGTGAAATTTATAAATGGCTTATTCATCCATCTTTTATTTAGGTATCTTTGTTTTCTTGCTATGAAGCACGGACACAGACACGGACACCGGACATGGCACGAACACCGATATACCGACACGGATATAATTTGAAAAAATGACATAATTCAGTGTAATCATAGGTGTCGTGTCGGTGTCGGTGTTGGACACCGACGCGTGTCCGACACCGAAACACTTAATCCGAGGAGTGTCCGTGCTTCATAGTTTTCTTGACTTATTTAATGAATATAATTGCCCAGTGATTCTGAAACTCTTCAGTTTAAGATTGAAGGTGTTTGAACTTTGAAGCAACACAAGTTATGCAGCCAACAATGTTATCTTTTGACCGAAGTATGATGCATTAAAAAAAAAAACCTTCACGTTTGTAGACTACCAACTCATACCCCTTCTCCAAAAAAAGCCCACTTCAGACCAAACTAAATATAGATTTTAGAAAGAATTAGAACGAAATTAAATCATAAAAGTTCACCTTATTAAAAAAGTTGAGAGATTTGGGCAGAGAAGTCCCATTCAAAGAAGATCTATTCTACTCTTTCAGTTTCTTTCAAAGTGAATATAAACAGCAGCCTCTATTTATTTAAAACTAAACAAAAATGTGGGACTTTTGTGTTTCAAGTGTAATAGATGTTTCTGCATTCTGGTTGCGGTGCATGCTCTTTGCTTAGCTTCTTCACCCATTTAGGGCCTGTTTGAATTGACTTATTTGAGCTTATGCACTTGTGACAATGTTTTTGAGAGCTTATGGAAACCGATTATGACTTGTCCATGAGCTGTTTTCTGCTTATTTTCATTAGCTCTCCAAGATAGCGTATGAAGATAAGTTATAGCTTTTATGAAAATAGTTTGACTTTACTTTATCTTTGTTAAAAAAAAATAGCTTATACATAACACTTTTATGATAAGCGCTTAATTTAGCTGTTTATATTTAAACAACATTCTCTAGGTTGACTTTTCCATTATTATGTTATTAGTTTTTGTATTGAGCTTTTTTGCCATGCTATCTGAAGTTTTATGTGTTTCTTAAACCGATACCTTTGAATAGTCCTATTCCCTGGCCCTAAAAACGTGCAAAATGTAATATCTGAAGCCTGAAGTTAGTTATCAAACAAATTGTTGTCCAGATAATGAGGCTGATGGACAGCAGCAGTCAGAATCACAGATGCAGCCAATATCTGCAAACGGAATTTCTCACGCCAGTATTGATAATGCTCAGATTGTTCAGTATGCAGCACCTCCACAGCTTGGTACGGGGCATGCCATGGTATGAACTTCAATTTTATTTGGCATCCTTTTGTTTTGTCTTTAAAAAACAAAACATGTTTCTTCACCTGTTTGCTATCCTTGCCTCTCTTATTAGACATGGCGTCTTAATGTTTAATTACTTCACAAAATCTTTAGGAATGTTTTTGGTTTAGGCGACAGCCATTCGATGCTCTCCGTCTCGTTGTAGCTATCACATATACACATTATGGCTATTTTGTTTTGTCATTGAAGAAAATTGGTTCTGAAGTCATGATGAAATTTGTTTCCAAGTTGTTTCTCTGATTTTTAAATGAGTTAGCTATTGGCATTCCTCTGAACTGTGTGATAAGAATCTAAGAAATTGGGGGATCCTCCATTATGGATTTGTTTGGGAGTTAGAAGGGAAAAAAGGGAAAGGACTTGGAGAGCGGGGAGAAGACAGAAAAGAAGGAGAATGCTTATGATTATTTTTATATTAGTTTTTTGGTTTTGGGAGTACTATATAAAGAGAAAAATGATTTGAAGAATTTGATAAAGCCCTCCAAAACCTTTGAAAATCTTCCCCCGGTACATTTTACAGTTCTTTCATATTAGACAATTAGTTTTTTGAAGAAAAAAAACTCACAAGTTGGGGGGCTATCATCCCTTCCACTTTCCTTCCCTTCTTCATTTCTCCCGAAGTCTTCCCTTTCCCTCATTACTCCCAAGCAAAGCCTAAAAGTTAACCATTAAGGGGGAAGAACCAAACTACTTAATTGCTTCACCGAGCATCTCATACTTCCGACGTGGGACATAGGTATCCCATAATACCCAAATCCCTACCACTGTGAAGATATGAATTTCCCATGTGTCTTAACAAATTTAAAAGATTTTTTTTAATACATTACTACATCCGGTTCTTTTTATAAGAAACAAAAGACCAAATCATCAAAATCAAGGAAGTGCACTTAAAGGAGTTAATATAAATTTTCCCCCAAAAATATCCACAGTATTCATTACATGCATCTAGTTACATGGAAAATTGGTGGGTTTCTAGATAACATAAATAATGGTATAAAAGAAAGACAAAATTTATATGCAGTTACTTATGTGTTATTGGCGTTTTTATGAAATCAAAATGGAGGAAGCAGACTTTTATTTAGATCTACTTAAATTAGTTAATATCCGTGTAACACCGCTGTCTTCCGAACCTCCTCCCCACTCTGTCCCCCTCTATGTTCACCATCCATTGATCTCCCAAATGCAACACCGTGGAAGCTTTCTTCCTGCAGCCAAATTCCTGCTTTTGCTTTGACTTTGAAGGCAATCATAGGGGACAGCTCCTAATACCATAAAAAATGAGAGAAGAGTAAGTGATCCTTTCCTCATCCTCCCATCTTGGTTCCCTCCAATCTGTGCAGCTTCACAACATGTTTGCATCGCTTATCTACTGAATTCAGTTTGCATTTGTCGGGCCTTTCATAAAATGAAATTCATTGTTCCTAGCAATTGAAAAATGATAAGCTGTTTGAGGAATGATTCTATACTGCAACGTTTTCGTTCTGGATTGCCAAACATTAGGCAGAGAATCACGACGACCAGGTGAACAGAGCCACACGGTTGCAAGATGGTAAGGCAAAGTGTTCATGTGGGATCATGGTTGTTCTGGTGAGACCTTCTGTGGTTTTGCATTGAGAACATGCCATTTCGCTATCGAGGATGGAAGTGCACCACCTTGTGACAAGGTCCTGTGTCGGTGCTGCACGCAACGGTAGTCTTGTGGTGACTCTATGGATCAAGTTGCACGTGTGTTCTGTTTTAGTCTTTTCTTTACTGTGATAGAATGATCACAAATTCATAATTCTGAATTTCTTAGAAGACGACTTGGAATTAGCAATGAGCGTGTCATGTTTTGGTTGTAAAACAGTATCATACGTATATATGAAAATGCATATAAGTTTTGTTCTAAAAGAAATTCCAAAAATTAATGTCAGAAATTGGTCCATTTTTCTTATAATTAGAACAAAAAGAAAAACATAATTGTTTCTTATAAAAAGAACTGTTACTTGATGTTAGGATTTTCTCAATGGTTTTGGAAACTGTTTTTCTTTTCAGCACTTAGGATGACTTAAAGAATTTTGATCTGACATAATGTTGAAAGACATTGCAAACTGTCTGAAGTTCGGATGTAAATTAACATTACTTAGAGGCAGCGATTGGCGAATTGAGATTGATTTCTTGAAGTAACCATAGTTTTTTAATCTTAAAATTGAAGGTTACTAAGTGGTTGTTCAACAAGTACTTGTGCAGTGTTGCGAGTTGTTATCTTGATGTAATGTCATAGAACTAAGAAGTGGCTGCTCAGACTTGGTTGAGCGATTAAATTACCATAGTTCCTGGAAATTTGTTGTGTTTGCCACATTTCTGTTGTTTTTCATGTTCTATCCTATTTTAAAATGTAAACTTTGTTTATGCTTTAACAGCTTCTCTTGCTTTTTGCATTTTATTAAAGGCACCACCACCTGCTTATCCATATCCGGATCCCTACTACAGAAGCATCTTTGCTCCCTATGATGCACAACCTTATCCGCCGCAACCCTACGGTGGACATCCAATGGTTCGTTCTAATATCTTGGTGTTGATTCTTTGTAATACGGTGGTTTCTTGTCAAAGTTATTTTCTTATCTCTATATGGTTGAACCATATTCTGTGCCAGGCCAATCTTCAGTTAATGGGAATTCAGCATGCAGGAGTTCCTTTGCCAACTGATGCAGTTGAGGAGCCTGTGTTTGTCAATGCAAAACAGTATCATGGTATTTTAAGACGCAGGCAATCTCGTGCTAAAGCTGAATCAGAAAAGAAAGTTACACGGAATCGGAAGGTATGCCATTATCCCTCTCTCTCTTGTGGCTTCTTTCTATGGCAAAGTTGATTGAGACTTTTTTTTTTTTTTATAAAAAAATGTATAATGGAGAGAAGATGTTTTCTGGAGGTTGTCTTAGAAAAATATCTGCAACCGCAATCTGGGTCTTGATATCTAGATTTTTTATGTTTACACGACCGCAATCTGACTGCAGTAGTTGCATTTGACTGTGCCTTTTCTCCATATAAAGGATGGCAAGCATTATTGCGCTATTATTCAAAGCAATGTTTTAAAAAACCAGACCAAGCGGGGATCGGCCAGTTTGGTGGTTGGTCTGATCCCAGTTATATTGCAGTCTAGTTAAACTGGGTTAAAACACATCCCAATTTTCAAATTTTAAATGTTATTTAGTACTTTTAACATTTCATTTATTTATTTGTCGTCTGGTTCAACTGTGGTTGAACCAATTAAACCATGACCTGAAGGTCTCACCAGTTTGATCTATGGTCCGGTTTTAAAAACACCGATTTAAAGCCTACTTAAGTTATATTATGGGCCTGCTTCTTGATGTTTTTGTGATTCCCCGTGAATTTATTGACTCACATGATTCCATGCATCATCTATGAATTTACTTGATCTTTAAACAAATATTTCAGCCATACTTGCATGAATCACGGCATTTGCACGCTCTGAAAAGAGCAAGAGGATGTGGAGGCCGGTTTCTGAATTCAAAGAAAGATGAGAATCAACAAGACGAGGTTGGATCAGCTGACAATTCACATTCCAATATCAATCTCAATTCTGATAGAAATGATCTTGCACAATCTGATAAACAACCTTGAAAAAAGTCAAAGAAATGGCGATGCTGTAGACTGCATGGATCTGTTTGTCTATACATATCATGAGACAAATTACCAACCAACAGCAACCTCAGATATATCTTGCTGATGTTTCATTGTGTCAGTGTACAATCCCATATGTATAGGTATAGATTTTGTGTGGTAGGGATATGTTAGGGAGGTTGCAAGACAAAGCAAGTAAAATGTAAAATGAAGTGATTTATATCAAATGTTATCTCCAATGTGATCCTTTCTAGCCTTGTAGGTGAGGTGAGTGATAGGTGAGATCATTATTGTATGACCATTTCTTTGTACTATTTGGTACTATGGAGGGATTAGAATTATCAGAAGACATGATGGTTTGTTTGGATCATGTTTGTTTAGCTTGTGAGAAACAGATTAAATATTGTAGCAAGTCCAGAAGGCCATGATAGAGCTTTTGCTTTAGGGGCATTGATTGAACAACCAAGGTATATTATGTTTATGATTTTTCAATTATCAAGTGTTTGGAGTAAAGTTGTGGCATATGTACTAAATAAACAAAGTAGTAGGATCAATAAAATAAGTCAGATCAAACGTAGCTTAATAAGCAAAGTTCAAGGTTATAATATTTGTTTGAGGTTGAAAACATTTCAAGGAATAAATAACCACCAACTTTCCCATGTTTTATATTCCCAATGAAAGAGGTGGAGAAAAAGTCTCATGTGGGAATAAAATTAATGTAACTTTTTTTTTGAAAGAATAAAAAATTTCCATTCATAAAAACTACTTTACTACAGCATAAGGTGCCACAAAAAAGAAGATACAAGAGTTAATGTGTAGGAAGATTTTTTTCAAATTGATCTCATTTAATATCAAAATCACCGTTATTTTCATTAGTCTGAATGTGTCTTCGACATGTGAAGGTGCTTGTTTTGCAACTCTAATTTGGAGCATTTGGAAACAAGTGAAGTACTTTCTCATGTCGAAATATGGTTAACCGAACCCTGCTCACCCCTAGAAACAACACAATAACAAGGTGTGGAATAATGTTACTGGAACTAGCAGGCAGGTTTGTGAGATAGGGTTCAACCTTCTAGAGGGTTGGTTGACTCCAAATGAAGTGCGAAATATCACGAATATCCTGCTGCACAAAACCGGACAGCAGCTGCTACCATTGTGCAGCGGAAAAAACCTGTAGCAAGACGCTATAAATGTAACATCGATGCATCATTCTCAATTTTTATGGAGGCAAGCAAGATTGCTCATGTTTTCGTTAGAGTGGTCATGTCCTTAGCTAGCTCTCAAGTGTTGATTGACTAACCAACAATACTATATCAGGGTGTCATGGATAATTGGAGTTTAAGACATATATCAACATCTTATTCGTTTCCTTTGCACAACCACTTCCTTTTTCTGACATTCTTTATTAAAATATTTATGAAAACAAAATATAATCGTTCAACATTAAATCCATTCCTTATTTTTCTCATATTAGTAGGACCTATTTTGATGTGTATGCTCTTATCATGAATAAAATTCCATGATCATCTTTTCTTAAAAAGAGTGTAAGAAAATTGAATAGTTCAAATGTTTTTTCTTGTGCAAAGGACTTGTTTATCTCTTTATAGATTCATCAATGATAACAACCATATACTCGAGTATACATTTTTTTCTTCCTTCTAGTCTAAATGGAGAAATATAAAAGTTTATCGAATTTTTATTCTTCATAACTACTCCCTATTTTTTTTATCATAAAAACATTCGTAGCAACACTCATAAAACAATTTATACCAAATAAATTAATGGGTATAGAATTCCAAAAAGAAAATAAATATCTAATATGTTAACTTTTTTTTTTTTTGGTAAGGATCTAATATGTTAACTAATATAAGCATTTTTTTTAGGAACTAATATAAGCATATTTTTTTTGACAAGAATTAATATAAGCATTTATTGTTGTTAATACTATGATTAATTATATTAGTTTTACATATAAATATATAATGATACATTGAAATTATATATTAATTAAAATATTCAAGTATCGTTTTTTTGAAAGGACAAGTATCGTTATTTATTTGCATTTATACGATTACATAGGAATAATTTTATTATCAATATATTTTTTTTTTTATAATTATCATCAATTATTATGTTATTGCAGAGTTATTTTCTAAATAAAATTCATAGTCAGAAATGAGATTTTTAAAGGTTGTTTTTTACTATAAAAGACCACATTTATTATCGTTGAAAAAAAGTCTAGAAATATGTAAATTCTAAATAAGCAAGTATGCCAATAGCCATAGTGAGATTTTAATTATGCATTTAAAAACTTTATGAAACAAAATGAATTAATGAATGAATGGGAATGAATACTTTGAACCGTTGTCTCATTGTATTTCACTGTTGAGAAACAAAAACTGTTTTGAATGAGCGGGTGCCTATATAGTACTCAAAGCTCCGTACTATATAGCATAGCTGTTCCAATAAACACCCTTTCATGAATTGAACCACTCCACTTTCTTATATTCTTCTTCTATGGATTTCAACTCCACAGAACAACACATTCACGACAACGACAACAACATTGGTATGGAGAAACCGGAAGTATTCCAAGACGTTGATTGTACTTGACGTTGTGGGTAAAGAGAAACATGGTACGTACATGACATATCGTTTTCGTTCACAACAACATGCATGCATTGACTTAGATATGAGAAATGTTATTACATCAACTATATGATACGAAAACTTACATGAAAAACATGCATGATTTTCTAACAAACCATGTGTCCGTGTCCATGTTTCAAACCTTTTTGTTACGAAATTGTTTTCACCAAAAACACAAGTTACTAATACTTAATATTATCTGGTTTTGATTTCTGCCGAAGAGACGATTCTTTTCGACAATATTAATGATATTCAGTAAGACTTACAAAACCATGACACCGGATACGACATAGAAACGAAACATTGACACGGATAATAATTTTAAAATGACTTAGTTCATTGTAATAACATGTGTCGATATCGCGTCAATGATAGACACATATCGAACACAAGATACACATTACACATTCGATTTGAAGAATTGGGGCTATAGTGTATTCAGGCTCATATTTTTTCCTACACCGGCGTCACATTCAAATATGTTTTTAATTTAGTTGGATAGATGTTTTAATTAAATTCACGGTCAAAATTGTGATTAATTCAATTACATATTAACCACAATTTTCAATGTGATTAAACAACGTACTTGCGTAGGTGTAGGGAAAATTGGATGTACATGAAACATTTTTGTAATATCTTACATGTGAAAATATTATTGGCATGAATTACAAGAAACTTCTGTTTGAATAAGATAAAAATAACCAATAAAATAGTCTTACATGTGTCTTAGTGTAACCGTGTGCAATATTCTCGTAGGTATTTTCGTATGCATTATGTATGATAATTTTGGCACACTTGCAATATACATTCTTATCTAAAATGTTACAAAAATATGGTAAGAAAATTGTAAAATATAATGAAAAGCATTTAGTTAGAACGTTGGTCTTAGTGTTTGTGTTTCTTTGAATGAGTAGTTTAGTTGTTGTGTGATTATGAATTATGATTGTTTGTGATGTTAAATTTTCAGTTGGTCGAGACTCTGCGTCTTTGGTTGAATTTGACAATAATGATTTTAGACAAGGGAGTGTCATTGAACATGATCATCATGAAAGGGATGGTTTTGTATCAGATGAAGAAGAAGATGAAGAAATGATGTTTGGAAACTCTGAAGCTGTCAAGCAATTGTTTGAGAAGCTGGCACAAGAACAACTACAATCAGAAATTGGTACTGATGTCGATGATGACGACGTGAACGATATGGATGGCGACAAGAACAACAATGGAGGGAAGCAAGTGTTTGATTCTTCAGCCTTGGCCACCCTTTTGAAAGGAGTAAGATCAACAATTGATGTGGAACAAAACAATGTCGTTGTTGTTGATAACCAATTGAATGAAGAAGAAAAAATGAAATTGGAGAAATTGCAGCAAATCAGAATCAAATTCTTGAGACTAGTTCTAAGGCTTGGTTTGACTACACAGGAATCAATTGCAGCCCAAGTGCTTCAAAGGTTAACCCTTATTGCTTCTGGAAGGGATCCAAGACAAACTAGTCAAATATTCAATCTTAATGCTGCTGAGGAAAGTGCTTTCAATCTTGAAGCTAGGGGAGAAATTTTGAACCATTCTTTGAATGTACTAGTTCTCGGGAAATCAGGTGTGGGAAAAAGTGCTACTATAAATTCAATCTTTGGTAAAGTGAAGACCAAAATTAGTGCATATGGTTCTGCAACCAATTCTATTAAAGAGATTGTTGGGATGGTTGATGGAGTTAGCATTAGGATTTTTGATACTCCTGGTTTGAAATCTTCTGCATTGGAACAGTGTTACAACAAGAAAGTTTTATCTATGATTCAAAAGTTAACAAAGAAAAAACCACTTGATATTGTTCTCTATGTCGACCGTCTCGACATACAAACTAAGAATCTCAATGATTTACCACTGTTGAGAACAATTTGTAATGTATTTGGTCCATTGATATGGAGGAATACTGTTATCACATTGACTCATGCTGCCACTGCACCTCCGGATGGTCCATTAGGTTCACCATTGAGTTATGATGTGTTTGTGACTCAGAGAAATCGCGCGGTTCAACAAGCCATTGGACAGGTTATTGGCGACGAACAGATTAATAATCTGAGTTTGATGAATCCGGTTGCACTTGTTGAGAATCACCCTTCTTGTAGAAAGAATAAAAATGGACACAAAGTGCTTCCTAATGGTCAAACTTGGAGACCTCTTTTGCTGCTCTTGTGCTACTCAATGAAGATTCTATCAGAAGCAACTAGCCTTTCCAAAACTCAAGAAATGTTTAATTACAATAAGTTGTTTGGTTTTCGTGTTCGAACTCCATCGCTTCCGTACTTGCTATCTTGGTTGATGCAACCGCGTAACCATGCAAAACTCGCATCCAATCAAGGTGGTAATGACATCGGTGGTTTTGAAATGGAGTTTGCAGAGTTGTCTGATTCTGATCAAGAAGATGATGAAGATGAATATGACAGGCTTTTGCCGTTTAGGCCACTTAAGAAATCTCAGGTTGCTAAGCTAAGTAGAGAACAACGGAAAGCATACTTTGAAGAGTATGATTGCCGTGTCAAACTTCTACAGAAGAAGCAATGGAAAGAGGAATTGAGAAGGATGAGGGAGATAAAGAAGAATAAAGGTAAATCAGAATATGGCTACACAGAAGAAGGTGCTCAGAATATGGAAAGTCCAAATGCAGTGCCGACTCCATTGCATGATATGATCATGCCGCTATCCTTTGATGGTGACAACCCGGTCTTTAGATATCATTTCTTAGAATCAACTTCACAGTTTCTTACGAGGCCGGTGTTGGATGCGAATGGTTGGGATCATGATTGTGGTTATGATGGAGTAACCATTGAAAACAGTCTAGCAATTGCCAATAAATTTCCAGCATCTTTTGGTGTTCAGGTTGCAAAGGATAAGAAAGACTTTAATATGCAATTGGAGTCTTCAGTTGCCGCAAAGCATGGAGAGAATGGTTCAAGCATGGCTGGCTTTGACATACAAAACATAGGAAAGCAACTAGCCTACGTCGTTAGGGGAGAGACGGAATTCAAGAATTTCAAAAGAAATAAAACTTGTGCCGGTGTGTCTGCGACGTTTTTGGGCGAAAATGTATCTACTGGATTGAAAGTTGAGGATCAGATAGCTCTTGGAAAATGCTTGTTGTTAATGGGAAGTGCTGGGCTTATGAGGTCTCAAGGTGATTCTGCTTATGGCACGAACGTAGAAGTGCGGTTTAAAGAGGCGGATTTTCCAATAGGTCAGGATCAATCTTCATTGAGTCTTTCTCTGGTGAAGTGGAGAGGAGAATTGGCTTTAGGCGCGAATTTGCAGTCTCAATTTTCTATCGGACGTAGTTATAAGATGGCTGTTCGTGCTGGATTGAACAACAAACGTAGTGGACAAATTTCTGTGAGAACAAGTAGCTCGGAACAACTTCAAATTGCTCTTGTTGCCGTTCTTCCAATTGTCAGGGCTATCTATGCAAATTTCTGGTCCAAGGCGTGTGATAGGGATCCCAATTCCATCTTTTAAGTTTTGTTGTTTTGATCATGTCATTACTAAGTAGTTTTTGAGTTGAACACATCCAATTGTTTGTTTTCATTATTTTCTTCAATAATATGTTGTTCATTTTGTATAGAGTATAAGATCTCATGTGTTGTGGTGTAGTCTGTGTGCCAAAATTCTATAGTGAATTCATGGAACCAACAGAAAATGTATTCAATTGTTTTATTAGTCTCAATTGGTTGAATAATGTTATACTACTATTGTGCTTATTGATGTTTCAGTTTGTTGTTGGAACTTTTACTTTCGGAAAATACTTACCAATAGTGCCGCCTTCGGCACTGATTTTCAAAGAAACTGCCAAAAACAGTTGCCAACTGATGCATCTTGAATTCGAGCAAATAGATGAATTTGCCGACGAGTCTTCTGTAGACATCAGGATCAGTAAGAAGAATGGTGCCAGAGTCTTTGAGAAGTTAGGTTCCTTTACGCATGGGAGTGGAGGCGGGCTTGGCTGCAACTAGTCAAGTTTCTGTCATGATGTCAAGCGTATATTTTTTCCGGCTGATGCGAATTCCAGTGCTTGTGCAAGCTACTTCAATCCCAAAAAAATACTCAATGTTCCAAGATCCTTGATTTTGAAATTGTTTTTGAGGAAGGCCTTGATATATGTACTTTCTTGAAGATTGTTACCTGCAATAATAATATCATCAACATAAATTAAAATGGCTACGAAAGAATTACCAAATTTCTTAGTAAATAATGAATGATCAAAAGAAGATTGTACATATCCTTTTGAAATTTTAAGGCATTGGATAATTTTGCAAACCATTGTCTACTAAACTGTTTTAATCTATATATGGATTTGAGTAATTTGCAAACAAGTTTATATCTATTGTCCCGTTAAAAACAAAGTTCTTATACGTAGTTGTTCCTTTTTCTACTTCATTTACATACATCTCTAGTTTCCTGGCAACAAATTAACCTGGATATTTTTGTGTCATTTTTCCTTCACTATGTATTATTATATATTCATTTTCTCAAAATTTTGGCTTTGCAAAATTAACTAGCAAAATAGAATAGGATTGCAAAATTGAACACAAAAACTGTGGCTTACAAATGGGTAGACCAAGTACTTGCAGACTATATCATATTCATGTGTATCCCAAGTATTTAATAAGTAGGTGAAACACTCAGAAGTCAGAATTTCAACACGTATTTCCTCTGCTGGTTAAATATGTGCATGCCAATATGCCATGTTATGAAAGTGAAATGAATTAATGATTTCTTGAGGAAATACTGGTATATGTGTAGACTATTTGATTTGATTTTTTTGTCTCTTAGAATAAGTCTAAAATAAATATTATAGAGACGAATTTCAATATGAACAAATTTTGCAAGGACTTCTAAAACAAAACATCAAGGACCAAAAACAAAGTTATATATGTTCAAGGACTAAAAACAAAAAATTTTAGAATTCAAATATTTTTATGGACCTTTGACAATTCTCTTATGTCACTGAAGGGTGAAAGTCTTAGAAATGCTTACTACATTGTAGCATGCTTGCAATTGCATGGTTCACAACAACCTTATGTCAGTGTTTTAATTGTAATTGTTTGTTAGCTAGGAGAAGGGTTTATTTTTATTGTTCCTTAATTTGAACAACTGACAAATATACTGCATATGGCTGGTGTTCATCAGTTGAATAATGCAGTTGAAAGGTAGTGTTTGCCTATTCAAAAATAGTATAATAACTTATTGCTATTTAATCACTTTCCTGCCTAAATTGAATTTTACTGAAACTAAATCAGTAAGGTAGTTATTAAAATTCAGAAAATGACATGTTATGTTCTGCATTTTTATAGCATAGTGATGTAATGTAACATTAAGTAAAAATGGAAAGATACAAAAAATTGTAAGAAAGTAGGGTCATTTGCATGAGATAACAATCACAAGAGGATGTGGACACCGTTTTATTAATTAAAAAACACAATAGATATGGAGGTATAATTTGATGAATCAATGTTCATGTTTTCTTTTTGAGAGAACAATAAGTTCATGTTGGACTAGGGTGACAAAGTACTACCAAATTTTAAGTGTGAGTTTGGCCACTAAGCTTTTAGAACAAAAGAAAATTCAACCATGTTACATATCTACTATTAAATTTCTAATACAATGGATACATATTGTCGCGTTATACAAAAACATAAAATTTATAAAAGAGAAAGAAAGTCTTATATGGTCACAAATATTTGGGCACATAGTTTGAACACACAAAAAGAGAAGCAGAATGCATGGTGAGTTGGTGTACCGGATATACATGGTAATCAAGCTAACAATGCATGATCACATAAATGGATCCATCCATGGGATTCTTTGTTATCAAAGGAATATGTCCTTCCCTTTTGATTCCTTTTGTAAAGTACAAATTAGCAATTTAAAATCATAGTATATACTTAAATACCACTACTAATGATAACGATTACAAATGATATATATTGCCATAATTAGCTACAAAGACATTAGATTTTCACTCACATGAGCATCCTATCATGCCGGCCGGATACCTTTTCTTCATCCATACCTTTACACCTCTTATATCATGCATGGACCCTCAACAAAATACAATTTGCTAAGAGAGAGAGAGATGTAAAATGGAAGCAAAGGCATGCACACAATTCTAGAGTGAGAAATGTGGTGGTGGACATGTCTATGACACTCTTTTGGTGCATGTAAGGAAAAGGGTTCATCACACCTCCACCAAGGTTTTTTTAAAAACAAAACCTTTTGGGTCCCCCGCATGGGATTTCAAGAAATATTGAAAGGTACCTCCACCTTTGTATGTTTTTTTTAATAAAAAAAAAAATCAAGCAATGTTATATGAAAAACAAAACAAAGTGGACCTGACCCAAAGGTAGGGTTACATGTTCCAAACTCTTCCTCTTCCAGAAGGAAAGTTATATGCATAAAGAGGACTTCATTATCATAGCACATAGCAAAGGGAGACAAAAAAAACACAAGTGAGTTTGTGTATAGCCAGCCAACCATTTGACTCCTCTCGAGTCTCCATCATAGATTAATCCATTTTTTTAAAGAGTCTAAAGACAAAACGCGCACATACTAATAAGCAAATTGGTTCAATATTTATTAAGGCCTAAAGCGAACTTTCTAACAGTCGCAATCAGTAATTTTAAAAGTCGCAAAATGCAGTTTTTCTTATAGTGATTAATCATGTCAATTAGTGTATTTTTTACAATTGTGAGGTATTTTATTTTTTTGTACTTGTATACTATTTTTTATATTTTTTTTAGGCCTTTCAATATATGAAAACACAATTATTTTCAGAAGCATAAAACCCTAGCTTTAGTAGCTTGGGACTTAGATCGACTCTACTAGTGAAGAGAATAATAAGAGTTTGTGTTTTAACATATCAAATGATTTCATATTTTTATCCACTGAGATCATAAATTATACATAAAAAAAAAAGTAAAAACTGAATTTGAATGTTGGAGAATCATTGGATACTTTAAAAACATGTAATGAAAGTACCTTAATGTAAATGTCAACCTTGTAAATATTTTAAAAGTCAATTGCTTTTCTAAGGCATTATCTTTCCATTCACTTTCTATATCTCTCCTCTTGGATCCTTATGAGTAAAGGGAAAGAGGTGGGAAACACTCTCAATTGTCAACAAAAGAGAAGAGAGGTTGGTGCTTGGTGGATCTCTACCACAAAAGTTGGATATTGGATTAATTTCATGGTTCAGATATACATCCTAGCTAGCCTAAAACTTATTGAACACTTAATCTTAATTAAAGCATTTAGATTCTATATGGGATACACTAGTGTTCTTTAAGCCATTACTAATGATTAAATATTTCTTCTTATACGTACTAGTAGGTCGTGAAAATGCTAAACTAATATTTGTTGTCGTGCATGCTTAGACGAGACGATTATAAGCTAGCATGGATAGATATAATTAGTGACTTCACGATGACGAAAATTTAGACATGAGATTCATTATAACACTGAATATATTGTCTATATAAAAATAGAGATGTGTCTATAATGTTGTATGTTACTGAAAATGTTAGTATATACAATAATGAATTGGTCATACTATATCGATTCTAAAAATTCTCTCGTCAAAAAGTTCCATCATGTTATTGGTTTTTGTTAGAATTAGTTGTTATATTCTCTTAAAATCATGGGTAAATAATTTAAGGATAATTGCTAAACTAATAAAACAATAATTATTTTCAGAGAGTAGAGTAATAGGGATTAATATTAATGTGTGTATATATTATGCCTTAAAATCACAAAAATCAGAAAACTAGGTTGTATCTGTTCAAAGTGTGAGGCGCTTTAGAGTGAGCGCAAGTCACCTGATGCAGAGCCAAACAACGTCCTTAGAAGCTTGTTTCATGCGCGAGACGGCTGGTGCGTGCGCGTGAGGCGCGCAACATGGGATTGAGACCTGTAAAAGACAACTTTTTTAGGACTAATCTTGAGAGATCAAAAGAGAGAATTACTTATAGGAAATTTAAAGGTTGAGGGTTTAGTTCTTTTGAGTGAGATTTTAGGGTTAGAGAAAACACATTCTAAACATCTTGGATAGTGAGACTTCGTTAGAGAAAGAATCTAAGTTTTCTTTCTTGATCTCTTGTAGATTGAGAGAAGAAGCACAAAGAGGTAGCAATCAGGGTTTATTGTTGAAGCTAATTTCTTGTGAGTATCACTTGCAAAGACTTTGTTATGTATCTGCTCTCTCCCATACGCTAATGAATTTAGGCCGAATTGATTAAGAAATATTGGTGTATTTGTTCTTTTACTCTCTTTGTCTTTGTTCTTTGATTTGATTGTGGATTTTTTTTTTATACAAATTCTGGATTTTGTTGATGCAAATAGATGGAACGGTTGTCTTTGAGTCCGACTCATCTACTCTAGTGCAAGCTCTATCGTTTTCGGCCATGATGATTCAAAATTTTATGTTATTGTTTATAGTATTATTTATCAGTTATCTATACATTCAACTTCAAGGTGAAGTTTGTTAGGAGACGAGCGAACATGTTTGCTCATACTTTAGCTAGGTCGGCTTGTTCTTGGGCTAGTCACCGTATTTTTTATTCTTATCCTTCCTGTATTAACATTGGTTGATTAATGATAATAAATAACTTTGCTTCGTTAAAAAAAATTACGTTTCTAGAATTATTCTTGGCTGAATATTGTGGCTTAGATTGTTTGATCGTTGGTTATCATTGTTATTTGGGGGAAAGAAAACAAATTATTCAAGTGAGCGTCCTAGGTACCAAATGTGATATTGAGAATTATTTCGGAAACACCGACTTTGAGTTTTGGAAAGTGAAGATGCAAAGAATCTTAATAATTCAATAAAATGGTGCGAAGGCTTTGGAGGGTGGGGTTGGGATGTCAATCACTCTGTCATAATCAAAGAAGATCGAGATGATAGATAAGATAAAGTGTTGTTTTCTTCTATTTCAAAGATAAATTGTTGAGGGAAGTTGCAAAGTATAAGACCACGGCAACGACGTGGACAAGTTGAAATTGTTGTATATGACCAAATTATTGGCTTATAGGTTATGTAAGAAACAACAAGTCTATTAATTTAAGATGATATAATTAAAACATATTGCGGAACAATTGTTAAATTCCTTTAATCGCCTACCCCCAAACCTCCGTTCTCCTTAACATAACAAACAATATGTCAATTTATCAATGAAATTTTCCTAACATCCTCATTTCCCAAAAAAAATAAAAATTAAAAGTATATTCGATGGAGGAAATGATGCACACGGGAGTCCTGAAGGAGGAAATAAAGTAGACCGAAAGAAAGGACAAAACAAACTTTAGAAGAACCTAACGACTACCCAAATAAAAGTTTCTACTATTCCAACTCGACAATCTAGGTTTAATACGATCAAGGAGGTTGCCAGAAATTCAATTTGCAGGAATCACTACCAATATGAAGTCCCAGTTAAAGAAAAGGGATGTGGCCGATTTTACAATTCAACATAAGCAGCCTCAACCAACCAAGAAGCAGCCACATTAACACCAACCAACATGCTTTTGTGGAATTTGACCATTAGGCCTGAAATCGCCTAAAAAATGATAAGAACAACTTTCATGGATCTAGTATTTTCCCTCTTACCTCCCATAAATAAAGTGTCATCAACAAATTGCAAATGAGAGACTGAGATATTATCTGATCGACCAACTCGGTATCTTGTAAAGAGCCCAACCTTCATGGTTGCATTCATCATAACATTAATGCCTTCAACATCTAATAAATAGAGAAAGGGTGAAAGAGAATCTCCTTGACGAATCCATCTTTCAAATTTAAACTCATTAGTTGGGCTTCCATTCACTAAGACTGAAGCGGCAGTTGTTGTCACACATTCCATGATCAATTTCCTCCAAAGGGTAGGAATATTCATTTTTTCCATCACTGTTTCGAAGTATTTCCAATCAACCGAGTCAAAAGCCTTTTCAAGGTTGACTATAAATAACAACAACTCTTTTTTTAACCTCCGAGCATCATCCATAACTTCATTTGCTGTAAGAAGGCCACCCATAATGTGTCTACCTTGAATAAAGGCTAATATCAAATTACACTTCCAAGTACTTTATGCAACTCTTTGATTAAAATTATATGTATAGATGTTGAACTTCTTATCCTTTTCAATGACACCAATAATATATCATTATATAAAAATTTGTCTAAGAGTATAATTAAAATAATGAAAAATCCAATCAAAACCTCTCATTCCCCTTATATATTGTTATAGTTAATATTGTTCCTGTTATAGTGAGGTGGTTCATATTTTTTTTTTGTACAAAGGTGGTTCATATTTTAATGATTTTAACTTTTTTTTTAATTAATAATTTAAGCAATATTATAAATAGGATAAAATAGTAAATAAAATACTTTAAATGAAACCTAAAATTGAAAAGAGAAAAAGTAAGTCTAAATTTATGCATTTTCTTTATACATAGTCTAAATTTATGCATTTTCTTTATATATAGTATAAATTTATCCAATATCGCTAAGTGCCAAATAAAGTATAAACCGGGCGACTCTTATTTTAGATCCACATGTCAATCACAGAAAGTTTTCAAGCAAAAAAAAATGCATATTATTAGTTGATGATTCAAATAGTTATTTAAAATAGGCATAGATAAATTTTTCATTCTTAAAAAAATAGTGAATTTTGATTTTAGTCCTTAAAAAAGTGATATTTTTGTTCTTTTTAATATTTTGTTTTGTTTTTGTTTTCTAATGGACATAGTTTTGACATGGCTTGAATATTTTTGGAACATGCAATTGTTTTGCATAATAAAATGACATTATTTGGACACATCTTAAATATAAAAAGGTCGTAATTTTGACATTAATAACAATATCGTTCTTTAAAAAAAACGCAAATTGTCCATTAGGAAAAATGAAACATATTTTTTTTTGAAAGGATGAAAATAACCCATTTTATAAGGATTAAAATAAAAACTATATATTTTTAAGGATGAAAACTTATGACTATATAGGTTGTTATTTTATATATATCTTTAGATATGTTACAAAGGGATACATTAGTTTATAGATTTTAAATTATTAATGTTTTAATAACTTATGAATATTTCCTCTCAAGAAAACCTTATGAATATTTTAAAATACACTCTTTAACGTCTATAATAAATTATTAATAAGGTTTTCTCATCTATGGTGAAGGACATAAAAGTTATTAAATTTGATTTCTTTTCCTTCAAGCAAAATAGTTTTTTTTTTTTTTTTTTTGAAGTTCTAGCAAAATAGAATTAAAACTAACACCAAAAATTTGAAGTCAAAATGGGACAAAGAAATAAGTACAATGATGCAAAAATACTAAAAGTACTATGTAGTAAAATATGGGTCATCATCAATATGTAAATAGATATATAAGTACAATATCCTTGAGACCTAATATTCATGATTAACCTATTTTAGTTTTTTAAACAAAATGTAGTATCAATGAATGGATGAATAATAATCGTATATAGTATATACCATGCAAACATGATGAAACCAAGCAACCAAATGGGGTTACGTTTGTACTAACACACTAACAAAGTCACGTTTTTCTCTTTTATCCTTGGTTTGGCATATTAAATCATCATATTATATTAGTATCATGTATGATTATTTCATGCATGTATCTTCACATGGCATCCATGCATGCATGCATCATACATATCCTAAGAATCAAAGTTGAATTTCAAAAAGCATGATTTCATGAAGAGAGAGAGAGATGGGGTGTTACCAGTACTGTTGCCTGTTGGTATGCCTTGCTGACCGCTGTACAACTGTATCTTTTTGTTGCATACAAGAGAGAGAAAGAGAAAGAGAAAGATAGTTTAGGAAATACTAACACCAAATAAACCATTTGCCAAAAACTGTTTCTCTTATTCTCTTGTCATGTCTTATCATATGTTTTTGTTTTTTTACTCACTCATCTTTATAATTGCAATAATACTGTTTTACTTTTGTCACAAAATATTTTGTGTGCATGTTTGTGTTAAAATATTTGATTTTGAATCAATTGATTTTGTAAAATTGTTCCATGTATATTTGGTGAGATTTGCTCCTTTGGTATTCTCTAATTGTATCATTCACCACAAAACGGTAGTTATGTCTCATTCAATTTTTTATTTTATATCGATCCAATCAGTTATTAAATATATTTAACAAGTTTTATAGTTAACTTTTGTTGGTGGTTATCGCGTGAGTTAGCTCAGTTGATAGTGATATTGCATATTATATAGAGGGGTCGAGGTTCAAACTAGGACACCCCACTTCTCCTTCTCTACAATTAAATTGTGTGAGTTCTAACTATTAGACTACTTGACAAAAAAAAAAATTTGTAAATCAAACACTTAAAATCAAAACAAATAACTTTTTATAATAAAGATTTTTTTTAAGAGATAAAAAAGTTACTACTACTACTTCATAGGCATAGTAGAGTCTAGTATAGTAGTATTACTCATAAATATTGCATTGTTTTTGTTCATAACTTCATATACATAGGCAAATACATAGATAAAACCACACACTACTTTCCTTCACTGTTTCTTGTTCCATTCCATCTCTTTCTGCCAACACCTTCTCTCTTTGTTTTCTCTCTACCTTACCATCTTCCACCTTCAACCTCTCTTTCAACTCTTTAACCATTTTCTATGAAAGTGAGTGGAGGCTCTCTTGGTCAAGAGAGCCTGCACAGTGAAGAAGAAGAGCCAAACTAGCTTCATCATTTTCACAAACTTTCGTACCTTTTTTCATATAAAAAACTTTCTTTTTTTCCTTCAACAATGGCACTTTCTATGCATAAAGAAATGGATGCCGGTAAATATGTGAGGTACACTCCTGAACAAGTTGAAGCTTTGGAGAGAGTTTATTCAGAATGTCCTAAGCCTAGTTCTTTGAGAAGACAACAACTCATTAGAGAATGTCCTATCCTTTCTAACATTGAACCTAAACAGATCAAAGTTTGGTTTCAAAACCGAAGGTAAACATTTCAACTTTTTTGTTTTGTTTTGATGAAGCTTTTTTGTTTGAAAAAATGTTTTCACTTTTTGGTTGGTTGGTTACCATTTTTTTTTTGTCATTATGAAAGAAAGTAACTTTGAATGAAAATAACTTGTGGGGTTTGTGTTTTTTTGTTCAACCCTTTGAATATTTTGTAACATTTATAGATAAAAGAAAGAACTTTGAAGGAAATAACTTGTGGGGTGTTTTGTTTTTGATTGGTTTAGTCCTTTTTTGTTCATTCTTTCAATAATTAGTAATAATTCTAGATTAAAAAAAAATGAACTTTGTAGAGAATAATGGTGTGTGTTTTTGTTTGTTTTAGTCTTTTTTGTTCAACCCTTTTAAAATTTAGTAACATTTATTTATAGATAAATGTAAATGTTATAAATATTGGTTCATGTTGATGGGAAACAATACATTAATGCTTTGTTTTTGGTTAAACATTTTTAGTCTAAAAATGTGCTTTTCAAACCTGTTTTTTGTTTCTCTAGTAAAGTCATAAACCCCTTTTGCATTTTAATTTCTTGTATAACATGATCTATATTTTTAAATGTAGTTTTCTGCATTTATTGGTGATTGTGGTTACTGCATAAAGGCTTCAAAGTTATTTTTTATGTATTTTTTGCTTACAATACTTTTGCTGAATTGCTTGTGTAGATGCCGTGAGAAGCAAAGAAAGGAAGCTTCACGTTTACAGACAGTGAATAGGAAGTTGTCTGCAATGAACAAGCTCTTAATGGAAGAGAATGACCGTCTGCAGAAGCAAGTTTCTCATCTGGTTTATGAGAATGGATACATGAAGCAACAGATTCATACTGTGAGTGTGAGATACTATTCCTTTTTGTTTTTTTTTAATAATTTTGGTTGCTTTTATTGTTTCAATGTTCATTGAATGCATTAAAAATATTTGTTGTTAAAAGTTAAGAAGTAATCATTGATTATTCACATGCTATAACTTTTTCTTTTTGAATAGGCTTCTGCTGCAACTACCACAGACAATAGCTGTGATTCTGTGGTAATGAGTGGTCAAAACCAACAGCAAAACCCAACTCAGCGTCCTCAAAGGGATGCAAACAACCCAGCTGGGTTAGTAACACATTTTTTATTTTGTTGCATTGTGTTATGAATTGTTATGCTGTTCATTTTAATTTAATGTTGACATATTTTATTGTTTTTATGTTCTACCAGTCTTCTCGCCGTGGCTGAGGAGACCCTGGCAGAGTTCCTATCTAAGGCTACTGGAACTGCTGTCGACTGGGTGCAGATGATTGGGATGAAGGTATCATATAATGATAACGATGACCTATTGAACAATTTTATAATTGTTTGTTGATGTTAGTGTGTTAACAGTCAATTTTAATGTCTTTGTGTAGCCTGGTCCGGAATCTATTGGTATCGTTGCTGTTTCCCGCAACTCTAGTGGGATAGCGGCGCGAGCCTGTGGCCTTGTGAGTCTAGAGCCCACTAAGGTAGTATTTTGTTGTTGATTTGTTTCCTCGTTGCTGTCGAACAATGAAATTGTGATTCCTTTTTAATAACTTGTCTGTGTTACCCTTTGTCTTAGGTTGCTGAGATTCTTAAAGATAGACTGTCATGGTATCGTGACTGCCGATGCGTTGATGTATTGAGTATTGTTCCCACTGGTGGTGGTGGTACAATAGAGCTTATGTACATGCAGGTCCTATTTTATTCTACAAAAGAACTCACAATGCCGTTTCTATTTCTGTTGACTTGTATCTTTTTTTATGTTTTGTTGATGTATTTTTTTTTATGTTATTAGACGTATGCGCCTACAACATTGGCTGCAGCACGAGACTTTTGGACACTGAGATATACTACAAGTTTGGAAGATGGAAGTCTTGTGGTACTACTAAGAACCTATCCTTTTATTATTACAATTGAGATATTTAGAACAATTGTAATTTATTGAAATGATTATGCTGGCAGATATGTGAGAGATCGTTGAATGCTTCTACTGGTGGCCCTACAGGGCCTTCGCCGTCTAATTTTGTGAGAGCTGAAATGCTTCCAAGTGGTTTTCTTATTAGACCATGCGAGGGGGGTGGATCCATTATTCATATTGTTGATCACGTGGATTTAGATGTAAGGGGTATATTTAATTTCAAATTTGTTTCGTAACTTACTGTTGAACTTTTCTGACTTCAGTATTTAACATTTTTTTTCAGGTTTGGAGTGTCCCTGAAGTTCTGAGGCCCCTCTATGAATCATCAAAAATCTTAGCTCAGAAATTGACTATTGCTGTAAGATTGATTATATAGATGTTACACAACTAATCATGTCAAAGTTAATTTCTAATCATTTTAAACTCCACTTTGCAGGCATTGCAACACATAAAACAGATAGCACAAGAATCCAGTGGAGAAATTCAGTATGGTGGCGGGCGCCAACCAGCTGTTTTGAGAACTTTTAGTCAGAGACTTTGCAGGTAGGGCCCTAACATGCTGCCACGATTCAATTGTCATTTGGCATTTGAATTATCCACTTGATGTTTTTTAGTTGAAGTCAATTTATTATTCATACTCACTTAATTCTAACTCATTCTATCTACCTTGACATCTTTCATTTTCAGGGGGTTCAATGATGCTGTGAATGGATTTGTCGATGATGGTTGGTCGTTGCTGGGAAATGATGGTGTTGAAGATGTAACCATTGCTGTGAACTCGTCTCCAAACAAGTTTTTGGGGTCCAATTATTCATCCATGTTTCCAACATTTGGAGGTGGTGTCTTGTGTGCCAAGGCATCAATGCTGCTGCAGGTATTTTCACTTGGCAAATATTTTCATCAGCAATGTCAGTTAGCAGTTCCAACTTTATAACCAACTTGTTGAGAACTTTCTGAATGTTTGTTTATTTATCACAGAATGTTCCTCCTGCTTTGCTTGTTCGATTTTTGAGGGAGCATCGATCAGAATGGGCTGATTATGGCGTTGATGCGTACTCTGCTACTTGTCTCAAGTCTAGCCCCTATGCGGTTCCATGTCCAAGACCTGGTGGCTTCCCCAGCAGCCAGGTCATTTTACCTCTTGCTCCTACGATCGAGCATGAAGAGGTATTGTCCGTAACCATTTGCAGACCTTTAGTATTTTGTATTTGCATAATACTATTATGTGCTTATTTGTGGTATGTTGCATTGGGGCAGTTTCTGGAGGTAGTTCGTATAGAGGGGCATGCATTCTCCCCAGAAGATGTTGCACTGGCACGTGATATGTATCTTTTGCAGGTAAACTTGTGTGAATGTCTAAGTTCATTTTTGTATATTTTATAGTAGTAAGGTATAGATAGTTCTTGAAATGATTTTAAATTACCTTCTGTATATGAAACTCATTGCAGCTTTGCAGTGGAATTGATGAAAATTCAGTTGGCGCATGTGCTCAACTTGTGTTTGCGCCTATAGATGAATCCTTTGCAGATGATGCCCTCTTACTGCCTTCTGGTTTTCGAGTTATTCCCTTGGATCCTAAATCAGTTAAGTATCATTTATCAACTACCACTGCATTAATTTAATAAAACATATTCATAAAAATATTACTTTTCCTGAAGCATATGTTGATGTATTGAATTGTGCATCTCAGGATGGTCCAACCACGTCAAGAACTTTGGATTTACTTGAAGGATCTAGGAATGCTCGTCCATCTGGTGAAGGTGCTGGTTCAAATGGATACAACCTTAGGTCTGTCCTTACAATTGCATTCCAATTTACCTTTGAGAATCATTTGCGCGACAACGTGGCTTCTATGGCTCGCCAGTATGTGCGTAGCGTTGTGGCATCAGTTCAAAGAGTTGCCATGGCAATTGCGCCCTCTCGGCCAGGTACTCAGCTAGGGCCAAAGTCTCTTCCTGGTTCGCCAGAAGCTCATGCTTTAGCACGATGGATATCTAGAAGCTACAGGTTTGTTTACAAATCTCTTATTTTACTAATTAGCTTTCTCAATTCTCAAATCAGCTTAGTCTTATTCTACATGTTGTCTTTTTTCAGGATGCACACTGGTGCCGAGCTTTTTAGAGTCGAGTCCGCAGCGAGTGATGCAATACTGAAACAACTTTGGCACCATTCTGATGCAATTATGTGCTGTTCTGTGAAAACAAATGTAATAACTGGATTTGCTCTTAATCTTGTGTTCTTTAAAATCTCTTTTTAGCATTCTTCTGACTTTTGAGAATATTATTGCAGGCATCTCCAATATTCACCTTTTCAAACCAGGCTGGACTAGACATGCTTGAAACTACTCTAGTTGCTCTTCAAGATATTATGCTTGATAAAGTTCTTGATGAAGCTGGCAGGAAGATTCTTTGCTCTGAGTTCTCTAAGATTATGCAACAGGTAACAGAAGATTTGTATCAGACTTTTTTTTATGCAATTTAATTTGAACATGGAATTTTTAGAATAACTTAAGTATTTTAATGTTAATCTGTTATTTTTTTCCAGGGTTATGCATCTCTGCCAGGAGGGATTTGTGTATCAAGCATGAATAGGCCAGTGTCTTATGAGCAAGCCATTGCATGGAAAGTTCTTAATGATGATGATGCCAATCACTGCTTAGCTTTCATGTTCATCAACTGGTCCTTTGTCTGATGGAGAAACCATAATCAAGAAACCTAACTTTATATCTATATCTATATCTATATTATATTATATTATATTATATGAAGATATATATTAAGTTATTTTCAGTTCTTCAACTACCTGATACTATTTAAAGACAGTTGTACTAATTTTCAGCTTTGTTTTATGTGCCTTTTGAACTATTCTAATGCTCCTCTATGACTATATATGAATATCCTTTAAATATTTAAAATGCAAGTTTTATTTTGAGTATATATATTTTTTGCAATGTGATAATGTGACCATATGTATGTAGACACATAGTAGGATGTAACCAAGGATATAATCATTGTGTTTTGCTTGCTTCTAAAGCAAAAATCAAAAAATTGAGTTTTGGTTTTGTTTCAGCCAATAAGGGCATGAGGATTGCATATTTTAACTTTGCCTAGTGTTATGAAATTAGATCTATACGATATGATGTTGTCTTTTATTTTCAACTTTCAAGACATCATTCTACTTTTGTGTTGTACTTTATATAGTAACATCATTCTACTTGTATTCAAATTTTGATTTTGATTTTAATTTGACATTTTTTTATGAAGGTATGGGTTGATATGATTAATTAATTTTAGAAATAGGGTGTAGAGTTGGTAAGGTATTGCTAGCTGTAAAACCAAATTTGAAGTGTAAGAGTATGGTCAAGCAGCTAGCTATCTACACCTAAATATCCATAGATATAATTAAGAGGTCTAAGCTTAAATATGAAGCTAATTTAGCTTAGCATACCAAATGGTGTTCGGATATATTTAACCAATATGTATGTATTTTCCATTGATTTTATGATATGTTTCCTATAAAAGTGATTTATTGAATGGATTAAAAATGATTGAAGGTTCTTTATTTGAGTGAGAGATGAAATTGCACTTTTCGAATGGAAGGTACTGCTCAACAACACTTACAATTTTGAGTATAAAATGCTAATTTAGTCAAGATAATAATAATTGTTGGGAGCAAGATCTAAACCTATTGATGGAAGAAAAAGTACAAAGGTTGATGAAGAGCAACATATGCTCAAATTCTGCAAGAGAATTAAATATTGTGATTTTTCTTGGTGAATGAAATTTAATATTATGATGATGACGTGCAAGAAGGGGGTTTGATTTGTGGACTGTGGAAAGATTATGTTGTCTCATAGGAAACCAACAACCACCTTGAAGATTTTATTTTGGATAATAATCACTTTCGTCTTTAAATATGTAATAAGTCCTTACAATAGTTCATTAATGTATTAAAATTTAAGTCTTTAATCGTACATTTTGTTAGTAAAACTAGTCTATAACATTGAAATAGTTCTTCAACGATGACATTAACTATATTCATTCATGGATTGATATGACAATAATTAAGTATTTATATATGATCATAAGTAAGTATATTGTGGGACTAATATGATAATATTAATAAGAATTTTTAACTTCAATGACTAATACGATGCACAATCAGAAACTATTTTAAAATTTTGATATAATGAAATATTATTGTGATTATTTGTTACACATTCAGGTACCAAAATAGCAATTACTCTTTGAATTTTACATAACATGGACTAAGATATCTCTATTAGAGGAGTCTTCACTTCACAAGACATGGTAACTCAGTTGATAACGTAAAATAAGAGTGCATGTTAAGTAATACTTACTTCACGATCGAACTTAGTTAACGTAAAAAAAAAATGATAATTTTTATACTAGTAGGTGGCCGGTTTGAGTTTTGAGGGGTCTCTTCTTCCTTTGTGGATTGTAGTTATGGGTATTGAATTGGATGAATAGAGATCTGTGGGACCCACAGAATCTCCCTTACAAATTACTAGAGAGTAAATATATATGGTCAAGTGGTGACGACATAGTTTCAGTTTGATTCATCACAAGACTGTATTATCTGTCAAATTCTGACCTTATCCAAGGGATCCTGTCCCTCTCACACCTCACCTCTCTGCATGCTATATTGCTTTGCTGCCACTTTTTTCATCTATATTTACCACTAACGCTGAATAGCCAATGTCTTTTATATCACTTATATATAGTACTAGTATTAATATTAATTACTAGTACTATAGTATAGTATACTGTTAATCTTTTAAAAGGTAAAATCAAATGCTTCAAACATTAATTTTATTTAAACCAAATTCATTACTTAGTCACCATCAATATTATGTGAGGACCAGGCCCCACACGTGTGTTAGCACCCTCCCATTGATGATATCAATATGGCTTGTTTTGCACAGTTGCCATTTTCTAATTCAAGCTGCTCATGTCGCTGCTAGGGCTGTCTATCAATTGTCTATCATGTTCTTCTATACTTGGATTGCATTACAGAGTTACTGATTCACTTATTACCTTAATATTTTTGTTCTTCTTCTATAGCTGTATCCAATTAATCTTGCAGAATATAAAATATTATAAAATATTGTATAAATTGAAATTTTGAAAATAATTCATTGCAAATTAAATTACTTTGTTAGAGCTTATAATTTCAGATGTACATGATTAAGTATTAACTAATAAAATCGTTAGTTTTTTAAATTATTTTTTATCACTCTTTGTTGCATCATAACATAAATTTTTATGTACGATTATGTTGTGTGTGCCTTAAAATCGTACCCGGCAAAGATTGAAATTTAGAAAAATTGTACAAGGTAGCTCAATTCGCAAGGCTATGTAAGGAGGGGCGCAAGGCTTAACAACCATCCTTGGAAGACCATTTCTTGCAGCCTGGCCCGCAAGGTTATGGTCATCGGGGGTGTTGAAAATTGCTTTTCTCCTTTTTGTTGTTGCTCATTCCCTTACTGCAATGTAAGTTAACTCACGCTTGACACTTTTTGGTGCAAGTTAATTCACTTTTAAAATTGGATCAATCACTTTTTAAGTCGGTTCAACCGATTTTAAAATTGTCAACGTGAATTTACTTCCGCGAAAAAATGCCGAACGTTGAATCAAGGAAATGGATAATTTTAAAAAGGAGAAGAGCAATTTTCCAGTCGATAGGGACCGTTTGCAGTTGACTACAAGGCTGTTTTGATGGGCAACAAGGCGATTTGCTCGAAATTTGAATCACTAGTTAAGCATTCTTCATATTTGTTGTGTAATCTTATAAAAAATTAAAGGAGAGATTTTTTAGGAAGTTTAGAGGCTAAAAGTTTAGTGACTTTGGTTGAGATTTTTTACTTGAAAAAATATTTCGTACACCTTAGATAGATAGTAAGATCACATTAGAAGAAAGAAATGTCAAAATTATCTTTCTTACTTCCTCTTAGTATCTACGTGTAGGTTTTAGTAACTTGATAAATTGGTAGAAGTTGGAGATTTTTACGAGAATTTTTTTAGGAAACTTAGAGGCTAAATGTTAAATGTTTTTGAGTGAGATTCTTGAGTTGAAAAACATTTCATACACCTTAGGTAGTAAAATCTCATTAGAAGAAAGATCAAAATTTTCTCTTAGGATCTCTGAATGGGTTTCAGTGACTTGATAAATAAGTAGAAATTAGGGATTCATCTTTAAGATTTTACTACTAAATTTGTCTCATAAAATAAGAAGTTGCATTTATATTTTTTCATTCTTAAAATAATCGTCACTTTAGAACCTTAATAGAACATTATACTTTTATTTATGAAATTTTCATTTCATTTAATCACTCTTCTATTATATAGTTGTCAATAGCAATATAAAAAATACCTCTAATAATACATATATTAACAAATATAAAACATATTTTCCATAAATATATGAAGCATAAATAGATGATCATATGTATAACATAGTAGTATTTATGAACAAGTATGCGTGTTAGTATGAACAAGTTATTCAAAACATAGTGGGGCACCAACCCCAATACCTCTACACATAGATCCGTCCCTGATGATATCACAATCAAAATGTGACATTCCACTCAAAAGAAAGGGAAAAAAAAAAAAAATTCTAATTTTGACATTTAATCTTAGAAGAAAATATTTATTTTCTATACAAAAAAGAGCAAAATATTTGTTTAACCAAAAAATAAGGGAAATGTTAACAAATATTTCCGAAACACTCTTTAATACATTAAAATGATAAATTTTTATAAAAATATGTGTAACTAATGCATTGAAAATTGAAATATTTAACTTTTTTATAAAATATTTTTATTTTTAAATATTCTTTTAATTTTAAATATTTTAATTTTGAAAATTGAAAGCAAAATACTAATGTATATGGATACAGACATGACATGTATATGCATGCATAGTCTAATAGTACTACTAATGTATTGATGTTATGAACATCATGCATGTTGTTGGAATCAAATTTATTGAATCTTTTTTGTTCTTTTATCAAAAATACTACAAATGAAGGTTTTATTCGTTTTGGCTTGTTCAAGATATCCTTTTCATCGTTTGAAAATTCGAGGCGTTTTAAAGTTTGAGTGCGAAAGGCACTGTGCTCTCTTTTCGAGCCTCGTGCCCTAGCATTACATTACCCTTCCCAGTTCCCACCCTTTATTTCTTTCTTATTAGTGTCTATAATTTTAGTTTTGGTTTAAATGTGTCATTCATCAGATTTTGATATTGGTCCTTGCATTTTTTTTGTTTGGCATTGGTCCCTGCACTTTGTAAAAATATTGGTATTGATCCCTCTGTTAACTTTCTGTTAAAAATAAAAATACAAAACCAACGGAGTGCCACGTGGCCCAATCATTTCACGCCACGTGGCACCAATATTAATATTTTTACAAAGTGCAGGGACCAATATCAATAGTTGTGTTATTTTTTTAACAGAAAGTTAATAGAGGGATCAATATCAATATTTTTACAAAGTGCAGGGATCAATTCTAAACAAAAAAAAGTTTAGGGACTAATGCTAAAATCTGATGAAAGTGCAAGGACTAAAAACATATTTAAACCTTTAGTTTTTTACACATCAACATTTTATTAATTAATTATATTTGCTCACTCTTTTTTTTTTTTTTTCATTTGTTTACTTATATTAACTGCTTATATGGAAAAATATCAATATTCATTTTACATCTTGTAAAGATAGGTTTTTGTCTCTTATGAGAATTGATTAAAAGGGTGCAAAAAGTAAAATTATGAGGACAGTAATTACTCCCTCCGTCCCTTAATAAGTGATACAGTTGATGAAATTACGCATACCAATGCGTAATTTTGAGTTTAAATATTTTGAATAATATATTGAAAAAAATTATGAAAATTTGATATTTTGAAAATACTCATCGAGACGAATCTAACGATATATCTTTATATATTAGTAGAAAAATATGATCAAAGTAAGTTATGTCAAAATTGCACATTTTCAAATAGGTCATTTATTGCGGGAGAGTATAAGAAAATGTTTAGAAAATATCAAAAGCTAAATAACCACAAAACACAATGTTTCTTTCTAGTTGAAGGTCAATTCAATGTTGTTATGTTACGGTGAGTGCAGTGGTAGAGCAGAAAGACGAAAAAAGTGTGTGTTTATCTGTGTTCCCCATAGAGACCCTTCAATTTTCTACTTTTGTTTATACATCAGTTATCATGTGCGTGTGTTCTTAGCTTCACATGTGCGTGCGTTCTTAGCTTCACTTTCTCTATCTTCACGTTAACTTAATGTTCTGATAATCCAAAGTTGGGTTGAAAGATAAATAAAATAGGATAAAAAATTGTTCTATTTAAAAATTAAACTTTGATTTTCTAAATTATTTGTCATTTTACGAAGTTTATTAACAACTTTAAGTTTAATAGTTTGATTTATCTTTACCTATTTAGAAAAAAATAAAAAATATTTGTTTTAAGTAATTTTAATTGTTTACTTTAAAGAAGATTCTGAATAAGCGTGGTTTCAAGGTGGTGTTTGGTTTTCTCTATATAACATGTTAAAGTGCTAAAGATCTTCAGCTTTTCAAAATCCAAGGAAAGTGGTAAAGTCCTACACCTAACTACTGTAGCTAGGTTTTTGTTGTGCTATGTTATGTCACATAGGGTACCCTAGGCTTTATGATGCTTTGGTGGGGGTAGTACTAGCATTTAGGAGGGTGGGGGGTTCAAAAAATAAAAACATATCTTTCTGTTGCAGCCTTGCAGGGATTAAATTTAAGTTAAGCAGAAAAAATTAAAGAGGGTGGCATGCATAGGAAAAATTAAATTTGTGTAATAGTAGGGCACTGCACTAGGCTATCATGATCTGTTAAATTTAGTGTGTTAATTAGAGAAAGTTGTTGACTGAGACTGTCATTTGTTTTTTTCTCTGTTTTGTCAATTGGATCTATAGGGGTTCAGGGTTTTAGGCTTTCACCGATTTGGTTCAACATTTAAATAGGTATAGTAAAACATTTTTAAAGTATTTTTTTTGTATAACTAAAAAAACATATTAATATAGTTTAACTCAATCGGTAGAAATAATGTATAATATATGCAAGATCCAAAGTTCAAATCTCGACTACCACAAAAAAAAAAACATATTACTTCATTTGAAAATTATATGATTTTATAAAAATAAAACTAAAGTCCCCGTAAATTTAGCTCAGTTAGACATGATATTTGTAAGATCTGGGATTCGAACCTCGGATATCCCAAAAAAGTAGAAGTAAAATTAATTGTTTCTTAAGTTAAAAGCCTTTTTTATTTTGTTCAAAATTATTTAATTCAGATAAAACTTTTTATTTTTACTTATACCAAAAATAACATTTTATTTTCCCCTTTTTCACATAATCATTTCATTCATTCAATTATTCAGTTAATAGAAGGTGATATAAATCCAAGAAATAATTAGAAATCATTGCTGGTAATCTTTTGGGTTAGATCTTCATTCAGTTTGTTGATTTCTAAATGGAAGATGCCGTGACTTACATTCTATGACCCTAAAAAAATATAATATTAATATTCACTTTTTTCAAAATACATTTTCAATACTCCCTTTGAATTTGATTCTCATAAAACAAATTCCATTTGAATTTTGAAAAAATTCTTAAGGAGTATAAAGTGTGAGTTGAAGCATTAGTTGCTGCATTGTGATGTGTTGCACTAACTAGCTGGAAAATTAATTACTACTCCAACTAGCATTAGTTCAATTTAAAGCATGGCTTGTACAGTGAACAGTGCTATTATAATTAGCAAATTTCAGGATATAGCAACACTTTATCTGCAGATTGCCAGATACTACTAAATGGTGCTCAACAAATTTATGACACATTTGTTACAGATTTGAAGATACTAGTAATAGAAGCAAACTAATTCATAAGCTCCTTTCCCTGTTTTGATTGACAGCTTAATATTTTTCTGCACCTGAAAAGGTATTCCTTTCAGAATACTTAATCTATGTTTGGCAGTCATAATTGATTGTTGGAGTAAAAAATTAATTTTGACATGTTCTATCGAATAGAATTAATTTTATCTCCAGAATTTAAATTAAAATTTGTAGCTTTCGAGTTTAAATGGAATTTTTACATTGAATTTTATTATTCAACTCACTTTTATTTACATATATTCAAACATAAAAGCTTTACCTTCAATTTGTTTTTAAGCAATTTTTTTTTCGTTGCAAAATCAAAGATGCATGTATGCAATGAGAGTTAAAAAACCATGGTTGTTTTGAGATTGAGGAATAGTTGTGGGAGGAAGTTTTATCTGATCACAAGTATTTGAGCGCTCTATTTGAACATACACACATTTAATAAAATATAAAAACAGATTTTAAAAAAAATAAAAATATATGAGTTTGTTAACTTAAATCAACAAAAAAACATAAAAGGATAAAAATCTAAGTTAACAAGTGTGCACCTTATTTATCAAAAAAAAGCAAGTGTGCACCTTTTTATTTGGATAAAAATAAACTTTAATATAGGTATGATAGCTAGCTTATTCAACAAATTTCTTGCGTTCAACTTAATATTTCACGTAACATATCATATTGTTTTGGCTATCTTTGTTTTGGCTATTTCACGTAAAATTTGTTTTTTTAAGAGGTTAAAATGGATTAAATTAACTGAGACCTTGATAGTTTAAGTACAAGGGTTGTCGAAAAAATCAGGATGAAATAGTCAAATTACAACAAAATAAACAAAGACAAATAAAAAGTTAAAGCATCAAGTCACAATAAATGATAATTAAAAGTAAAATTAATCTGTTCCGCTTTCGGTCACTAATAATATTGTAGTTTAATTTTGTCGCAAAGTTGATGTAATGATTCCTCTTTTTAAAGAAAAACCTGAGCATTTCTTTCACATCAACTCACCAACACACATGATAACCGCAGATGTTTTTTGAAAACCCACCTAAATTTTCAAATTGAAGAAAGTGATTCGCCACATGTGCAGGATGCACCGTACCGAAACCAAACCAATTATAGATACCTAGCCAAACTTTCCTAAAGAAATCACAAGAAAGAAATAAATTATCAATATCATGCATAGTGCCGCATCGTCCGTACAAAATTGAGCATTAGGATGAAGAACGTGTCTCCTAGTTAAATTATCCGTTGTAGGTAGGCTATTGCGAAGCAGACGCCAAGCAAAAAAAATAACCTTCAAATGGATTTCCTTTTTCCAAATTGCATTTGTGTGATCAACTGCCATAATGTTAACCGACGATAAGAAATAATTATAAACACTTATAATATTGTATTTGTTTAGAGGATGTAAATGTCAAAACCACATATCAAAAATATTACGCTTCAAAACAATATTAGATAATAAATCGCAGCATTCCTTAACATGCTCCTCAGCTAATAACAATATTATATAATATTTACTCAAGTGCCGGTAAAGCATTATAAGATACAATTAAATAAAAATTTGCATCATAAGATACAAAATCAAGTGCCTTTTGGAGAAACTCTACTATTTTGTTCTTGACGGGCAAACTAACGATACTTAAGGGCCGTGGTACAATTAAGTAAAATTTGAAAGTTTAAAGAGCAATTTATCCAATCTATTACCTTCTCTTTAGATGTGATCGTAACATTAGGTTTTAAAACCCCACATGCTAGCCCAATAATTTTTATGATAGAACCCTCTTGCATAGTTTCTTTTTTCACCCCTCAAAGTTGCTTCAAAAGTAGATTCATCGAAGAAAGATTACCGAGGGCCACTAACAAATTAATTTGTCAAAGTTGACATTTGGAATTGTTTTAGTATTTTCTACTCCTTTAATCTTCTTTTTTTCTCCCATTAAATTTCCCTTAAGTGAGATAGCAAAACAATCATAGATTCATCTTCTTATAACGACGGTAATGATTGTATTCTTTTGTGATATTTATCCTCTTTATGGATGTTTTTTCATGAGATTTTTTTTAAGGTTCAATATGTTTTTGTTATTTATAAATATATCAACTTTTTTTTTAGTCTCTTTAAAATTTTCCTTTAACTTTTAGTCCCTGTAAAATTTCAATCACTACTTTTAGTTTCTATTTTTAAATCAATTTTTGTATTTTTTTTTTAAATGAAATTGTGAAAAAATGTGTAGAATATTGGAAAAATCATTCCAAAAAAAAGAATTTTTTAACAAAACATAATTAAATATAAACTTTTAACCGTAAAAAAAAATCATATTTTGTTAAAAACAACTAATTTATTTTAGGAAAGATTCTTATAATATCATAAAATTTTCTGCAAAATTTTATTAAAAAATATGAATTTTACATGCAAGTTTACTTTAAAGGAGAGATCAAAAGTGAAGATGAAAATTTTTTGGAGGACTAAAAGTTGAAGAAAACTTTTAAAGGAACTAAAATAAAAAGTTGACATATTCATGGGTACCAAAAACATACTTAAGCCATAAAAGAATCCATATTTGTGTCTAATATTACCGCTCTTTTGATCTTAATGAAACTATTTGATCCATACATGTCGATTACAACTTTTTATTTAATAATTTGAATTATCTAAGTTTAAATGGAAATTTATCTATGTTTAAATGAAAATTCAATCGAACATATTAATCAAAAGCAAATGAATTTTCTTCACAAGAGCTTGTTGGTTAGAGTTAATGTGGAGTCTTGGTTTTTTTTTTTAATCGGCATATCTATATAAGGCCAAGCACCAGAAGTGCAAACTGGCAAGCTGATACAACAAAAATAAGCCCTTGCATACCGTAACAATCGCAGCAGCAGCCAGGGACCATGCAAGAAAAAAATACAGTAGAAGGGAAGGGGCAAACAAAGCCTGAAAAAAAAAAAAAAACTATACACAGTCCCTCCCTTAAAGTCGAACCAGTAAGTAAAAACCTGCATCAACAGTTGAAGGGCCTAACACCGCAAACCCCATAGCAGATCCAAAAACAGCGTCGTTCATCTTCTATTTGGGCACTCTCTAGGAATCCAAGTTCACTCATAGAAGAGGAAAGAAGCTATCTTTAACCTACTCAACGTCCAAACCCAAGAAACCGCTTTGATTTCATTCACAATTTCCTCCACTTCCTTTCTTTGATTATTGAAAATCCTTGCATTTCTTTCTTTCAAATCAACCAAATTGTTGCATGCCAAATCAACCAAAACCCCTTCTTAAGTATCTTAGATTTAACTTCATTATTCCAACATTCAAATTGCACAAATAAGTTATGTGTAATGATAAAATGAATCTCAAGCCAATTCAAGATACAACGCCAAATTAAAGAGGAAACATCACAATGTAGAAAGAGGTGAGCAGGAGTCTCCACCTGCCTCCCACAAAACACACAAAGAAGAGACGCATCGGTTATAAGATGTGCCTAATTGCAAGATTATCTTTCGCCGGAATACGATCAAGGAGTAAGGACCACGAGAACGCCACCACTTTGGACAGAGTCGGGATCTTCCAAAGCAAAGAAAAAAAACCATTCTCTAACACATCCACACCCTCTTCCACATGAAAGATTTTTTTCCAATATAGAATAGACGGATTTGACAGAAAACATCCCTCCCTCATCTTGAAGCCACACCCATCTATCCTCATTACTCTCGGAAACAACATCCTCCAAGAGTGCCAACAAATTGTCAATAAGATTAGCCTCCCACATAAACGGTTGTCTCCATGTTATATTCCAAAACCGCCCCACTCCTTGAAACGTAACCACTTCCCACACCTTCGCTTCCTTTTGATTTGAGAGAGAATATAGCTTAGGGAACAAGTTAAATAAAGGCACTTCCCTCACCCACCTATCCATCCAAAAGCTAGTATTCCTTCCATTGCCTTTTTTCCTCCACACCTTATTTGTGAACCAATTTCCTCCAATACCCTCCTCTAAAGACATTAAATTCCTCCACCAAAGGTAGGTGAATCTAGGCCACCTAACACCCTCACACGGTGCCATGCCTCTAACATGATCACCATATTTCTCCACTAACACCCTTTTCCAAAGAGGCTGCTCCACTTTGCCAAGAGACTCAAATTCACCATATTCACATCCCTTACTTCTAGGTTGACAAACCTTCCTCCATTTTACCCAACAAACTTTTTGGCCTCCTCCTACACCTCCCCAAAGAAACTCTATTTGGATCTGGGTAACCATATTAAGCACCTTAGTCGGAATTTTCAAGAAGGATAAATAGAAAGATAGGAATAACGTTTAAGACGTTTACTTTGATTTTCCTAGTGGTGGTATCCTTCATTGTTTGTCTTTCAACTACCGTTGATTGTTATCATTTGGAAATGATTTTCTGATTGGAAGTTGTCTATAAATCGCCACCAACACCGTTGATTGAAAGCTAGAATCGCCACCAACACCATACTCGATAAATAGCCCGCCTTCACGAAAGCAGTTAAATCACATTCAAACCTTTAACTTCTATGATACAATAAAGACAAAAAAGAATCACCCTAATGTAACCCCTTCCCTAGATTAAATTTACCACTGGGACTTCCATTAACTAAAACAAAGGTCGTTGCTTAACTCACACATTCCACAATCCACTTAAACCATTATATGGTCTCTTCATTTTTGTCTCACATAAATTTATGAAGCTGCATAAGTTTTAACTAGTATACAAGGAATTGAAAATATAGATTGGTGAATAGAGTGTTGATAACACTTCACATAGAGCAATTTATTGTTTGATTTGAGAGAAAGAGATAAAAAGAAGTAATTGTTTTCTTTTTTTTTTCACTTTATTTTATTGTTAAGCACATTAAAAGAGAAACATACATGTATTAAAAAAAAACATATATATTATTTTAAATGGGACAAAAATACTCTAAAAGAGATGAGAATAGAAAGACATGTTGTACTTATTAAGGATGAGAATAGAAATGCATTATAACTTTATCTTATCTTTATTCCCAATTTGAAGAAAAAATAATATGTAAACCCCACCAATACTTCTTGCTTTCTTTTGTCTGTTTCTCTTCCGTACAAATGAGAGATAGTCTTTGTTTTTCTTCTCCTTTTCTTTCCACTCTTTTTCTCCACGTATTTTTTGTACCTAACAACAAGTCCTAAGTGGTGGAACCTGGCTAACAATCAAGTACGATATAATTATTTATCTCTTAAATTAATACATAAAAATTATGTATCTTATAAAATATTACCAAATTGTTATATTTATATAGAATATATTTTTTCATCAAACAAAAGAAGAAAAAGTATAGAATCTTGAAAGCAATATCTTAGCAGATAAACAGACATACAGTCCCATGGATATGCTTTAAAATAAGATATCCACACCACAAACATAAAGCCGCGACAAAGGTGTCAACATGTGATTGGTCTGAGTGGTAAGAAACTATTGCATTTCAATCAAGTGGTTAAATGTTCGCTCTCCGAACCTTATCTGTGTAAAAATTCGATTGTGAACCCAATACATTTTTTAAAGCAGATTAGTCAATATTAAACGACAATTGATACTTTATATAAGCATAAGAAAAAGACAATAGAGACAAATATCATACAACATGATAAGATTGAGATCACGTATCAATAAAAGAAAAGATGAAAAGGATTTGTCCAAGCACTAAATCGGCGCAACAATGCAACCATTATCATAGTACTATTAAATTAAACAGCAATGATAAGTCAAGTTGAGCTAGTTAATATGTTCTATGCATAAAATAATTAATGTATGAAATATTGGTAGCCATATATAGAAAGCCTTAGTGGCAAGTCAGAAACATATCATATCATAACACATCACTAAAAAAACAATGAAATTTGTGGTGAGTGTTTACCTTATACTATGTTTTGCTTCTTCCATTTTCATTGTCATGGCCTTGGTACAAGGAACACATAATATTTTTGGCAGTGATGAATATTATGTTCGTGTGATTAATGGCTTCACAGATAATTCCTCAGTTCCTTTGGTCATTTGGTGTTCATCAGAGGAAATGGATCTTGGTGGTCGAGCTTTGCAAGAACATGATGAATTTAGCTGGACCATGAGGCCCAATTTTTGGAGCAGCAACTATATGAAGTGTACAATGAAATGGGATAGTATAAGGAAGATTTTTGATGCATTTGAGGCTTCTAGGGACATAGAACGTTGTGGCTTACATAGGTTGTGTTCTTGGAGGGTTACACAAGATGGGTTTTATTTTAGTAATGATGAAGTGAATTGGAGAAAAGATTTCATATGGTGAGTGAGTGTGTGATGCCAAGGTTTTCTCCTAGCTTGGATTCACCAAACCATGTTTGCTAGTTTTAGTAATCTATTTACAAGAGATGCAAGGAAGTTTTTTTTTTTTTTTTTTAATAAGGTCAAGATAAAGGTTAGGCATCGGGAGGAGTCTGAAGCATTCCAACTAGGTTAGCACCTAACAGAATTATGCGAGGAAGTAATTTTGCATAATTATAAGAGAGTATATGCTTTGTAAGATCACAATATCCATCTTTTATGTGTAGAATCATATAACATCTTTTAAGGTGTATTTAGCGAAAACAACTTAATCATCAAGTGTTTGGATAAATGAGTATTCTCCAGGTGCTTACACAAAAACCAATATTGTTATCTATATATAAAAAAACCAATATTGCTATAATTAAATAGAAAATGTAATTCGGTCAAAAAATAGA
Source organism: Medicago truncatula (assembly GCF_003473485.1). Taxonomy (NCBI): domain Eukaryota; kingdom Viridiplantae; phylum Streptophyta; class Magnoliopsida; order Fabales; family Fabaceae; genus Medicago; species Medicago truncatula. The sequence continues at coordinate 11,353,034 of NC_053043.1, read as the reverse complement.
AAATGTAATTAAAATATTTTGATATAAAAAAGCTTATTAAACCGGAAAAATGGTACTTAATTTTTCTTAAGTAAGGATGTTCATGGTACGCTTTGATCTGTTTTGACACAAAAATTAATCTAACTAAATAAGTTAATACATTGTTTTGTATACTTATGTCATAATAAACTGTTTTTTCTTATTATTTAAAAACAACTTAATCATGAAGTCCACCAAACTAATGAGATTAAAAGTCCGATGGACTCCCAAAAAAAACAGTTTAACCGATGATATTTTAGACAATTTGACAGACATAAAGTTTTAATATATTAATAATAGATTTGAAAAAAAAAAAATTATAGGAAAATTTGTAACAAAAAAAAAATGATCAACTAAAAAATAGATAGTTTTCAAATTGTGGCATAAATTTAGACTTAAACATAAATTTTAAGTTCTCGCACTTGGATAACAAAGCCCCATTTTTATGGTGAACACAATGTATCCTCTAAGTTTAGTTTAGTATGTACTTTTTTTAAGTATCATAGTGGCTGGAGCTCACACATTTTAAATATGGAGAAGTACGGTGTTCGAGGTTCGAACCCTGACCCATGTATAATATTATGTTTTATCCCTACCAACTGCGTTGCGCTAAACTTACAGGGACGGTTAAGTGGGTACTTGTCATCCAATTATTCAATGTCATATCATATTTTATATTAATTATTTTATAAATACAATAAAATTAATTAATTTAAGAGTTTACAAAGACATATTTCTTGCAACAAATAATAATTAACAAATTTTTAAGAAAATAGGTTACACCAAAAAATAATTAACAAATTTAAAAGTAAAATTGTTTTAGGATAATTTGGATGCATTGAAAATAGGCTACACCAAAAAAAATTGCACATCTTTTAGTAGTTGTATAGAAGATATAGAATAACTAAAGATTAGGACTCAAATTCCATCCTCGAAACTCTTTTTTTAACAAGTCAAAATTGAATATATTAACACATAAAAATATTCTATCTAGCACAAGATGTACTAGAGTAGAACACTAAAGTCTTACAAAAGTAACAACCGAAACAAAACTAAAAGGCAGAAATTAACCTATGCACATACAAAAAAAGGCTACGACACTAACTATAATAGTCAAAGGCAATATGAGCAAATTGTGCTTTCGGCCACCGGTAAGAAAAAACTCAATTTTATCCAAGAGGTAATTAATAGAGCTTCCTTTATTATTAAAAATCATGTTGTTCCGATCTTTTCAAATAACCAATGCACAAGAAAACCAAACTAAGTGCATTATAGACCGCTGCAATTTTGAAAAACCTGCCAAGCTACAAAACTGTACAAAATGATCCGCAATTCCATATAATCGACAAGCCACATGAAGCACCAATTGAAGGGCGAAAATAATAGCCATGAGTCGTATTACCCCCCCATAAAGAAGAGGATAAAAAATCATCAAAAGAACAAAACTTAGTTTCTTGTATTCACAAAATGGATGGTAAGTTTTCTCCTACCAACTTACGCACCTCCTTCCGCTTCTCGAAAGCACCAAATCCCCTCACGTTCCAAGATATAATCTTCATAACACACAAACCTAACCCCTCATCACGCCACCACAACAGACTAACAACCATCGCCACCTGACATACCCCCTCCTTTCCTCCCTCCAACCTACTTGACCCCCCCCCCCCCCCCCCCCTTCATGAATGCCCCCACCCTCTTTTTTACTTCTCCCTGCTCTTGACATCACATTAAACATATTCATTTTATCCCTATTAAATTTCACTATGATTGCCTTACCTATACCTCAAACATCTTCAATTGTCACCTCGTCATTACCATGCAGCACCACACAGTTCTTCCAATCATTATTAACATAAGAGATAGAAGACTCAGAAGATTGAGAAACCCCATTACCTGGAATATTCGAATCTTCATAATCAATACCCAGTCGGCGCTTTCTCACATTTTTCTTTTAAGTCTTTAAGCATCGCCTTTCTATCTTTACCCAAAAGTTGAGCTACTCTTTTCAAACTATGCACAGAGTGTCTGAGTAACCCACTGATTTTCTTCTTTTTCTTAATATGACTGCCACTATTAGTTTATGTTTGTTTAAGCTTTTTCTTAGTTGAGAAAATGAGACCTACATTACCAGAATTATGACCATTCAACCATTCTAGACTCCAAGGGCCAGACATCACAGAACACGTAACAAGTGAAGGACATGAATTTGTTCGTTGAACCTTTTTAGGAGTAGCCTTTTGAGGAAAACTACTCGACGAAGACACTTCTTGAGAAACCTGTTTTGGCCGTAACTCCTCACTTCCCACTCTAGTAGATGAATGTGATTCTTAAACAACATCATCCTTCATGGCCAAACTCGGCATGGAGGAAGCCACAATTTCTTGGTGTAAATCAAGCTGCTCCACCCTAATATTATCATTAATTGCATCTGTTGCATTTAAATCCACTTCATCCACTCTTGGCATAAAGGATGATGAACTATTAACACCCTTTTTCGAAGGAGGGGACACTACACTCTCCCTTTGTCGACAAGAGCATCATACTGCTTCCTACCCCTTTCTGCCTCGACTCAGTCTTCATTAATCTTTTCAACCAACACATCAATATCATGAATGTCTTCATTCTCGCCATACACTTCATTCAGTTCCATGTGAGAGGAAACTGAATCAGATTCATCATTTAACAAACACGCGTCTTCACCTAGAGAAAAACCTGACTCCTCCATAATTTTAACTTCCAATAAAACCCCATCAACCAAAATCTTATCAATCGCATTAACGACCTCTAATGAAGAAGTAGTCAGTAAAATACACGCGTAATCTAACCTTTCTTTGTCCATCATACAATAAAAAACACAATTAAAAAACTTCTCACTCCATGCATGCAACGGAACACAATAAATTCGAACCTAGGCCCCTCTTTCAAAAATTGTAACCCTGTGATTCCATTTTGTAGGTGAAGTGAAAAGATTACAAAAAAAAATCCTTAGTGCCATTAAGAACTGTCATCACATCTCAATTCACTAAACACCGCAAGAACACCTTATTTGGTCCCATAGAAATAATATCTAGCTCCTCAAATCCGGCATCAGCGATGCGTTATTGTAGTAACAGTATGGACTCACCATTAATCACCGTTGCTACTAAACCATTTCTTGCCCAAGCCAAATCATTTTCCTCTGAGCCACCTCAACTAACACACGAAACTGGCCAAAACAAACATTGTTGAAGGCTTTTTTTAATTTTCCAATATTTGTGATGCTGATAAAGCGAACAAATCCATACACTTGGTAGTTAGCATTACACTTCTTAGCCAAAAACACATCCACTATAACCCACGTACCTCAATCATTCGTATTGTCATTGCAGGATCGTGATCAGTTATTAGAAGAGTTGGCTGACGTCCTCACATCGCTTCGAAACTTTTCAAACAATCATATGAATGAATCATTTTCTCATTTGCCAAAAATCTTGTTCCGAAAGTAATAGAATGTATATGGTCGTTTACCTCGGTGAAAGGTGCAAAAATAATAGAATATTTATTTGATATCTTTTATTTCTATCTTTCTTTAATCCTTCATTAGTTAAGTCGATCAAGGATTTTTGAATAATTTTTTTAATTTAGTTAAAATTTCAGTTTTAGTAAATATTCTTAATTATTTATATAGTTAATCGATGTGATTACGGAGACGCATACAATAGTAATTTATTTAGATTCTATTCGATAAGTTTTTGTAAGCTTAACTTAGTTGATAGGGACGATGCATAATATATACAGGGGTTGTGATTTGAACCTCGGACATCTCACTTTTCCACGTTTAAAATGTGTGAGCTTCAGCCACTAGGCTATTTGACCAAAAAAAGATTCTACTCAATTATGGATATTTTTGTTTGTCAAACAAGTATTAATAATTGAGAGTAAGAAAAAAAACAACAGATGGTTGTATTGAATTGAGATTTAAAAAACAATTTTTGCATAAAAAAAACCTTTAAGGATTTTAAAAGAATATGTAATATTTTATGTCCTTTAAGATTTTAAAAGACCGTAAATATTTGTAATTCAAGTAAAGGTGTATAGTCTAATAATATCGTTATTTGTCAACTGAAATAGATCTCACGCACAATCATCGTAAAACTTTTTTTTTTTTTTTTTTACAAAAACCAACATAAAACTTTTGACCACATTAATTTAATTCTTTAGGGGCATAGTAAAAAAATCAACTTCAGGACCACGTTTAAAAATATGCATAATTTAGTAGCACACAAAAGGTAAGGATCTCTTTCTTTCTACAAAAAAAAAAAGGTAAGGATCTCCTCATTAGGTGAAAAATTATAGCCTAAGATATCCATTCAAAACACAAGCCCCCAATAAATAAATATTTTAGTATCTAACTCTAGCATATAAGTGACACATTCAAACACATGTAACATACAAATCACAAATTCACTTGAATTGTAGTCATAAGAAAAGACCATGAAATTCACAGCATGTGTTTTCCCTCTACTATGTTTTTCTGCCTCCATTATCATTGTAATGGTCGTAATGCAACAATCACAATATTTGTTTAGCAGTGATGAATATTATGTTCGTGTGATTAATGGCTTCACAAACAATTCATCTGTGCCTTTGGTCATTTGGTGTTCATCAGATGAAATGGATCTTGGTAGTCGAGCCATGCAAGAACATGATGATTTCAGCTGGATCATGAGGCCCAATTTGTGGAGTAGCAACCATATGAAGTGTACCATGAAATATGACAACACAAGGAAGAAATTTGATGCGTTTAAGGCTTCTAGGGACGCAGAACGTTGTGGCACAAATAGGATATGTTCTTGGAGGGTTACACAAGATGGATTTTATTTCAGTAATGATGAAGTGAATTGGAGGATGGACTTTACTTGGTGAGTGTGTTTTTTGTGTGTGCCATTTCAGATATATGATTAGACCGTTTAAAGAAAATATTGTGATTTTTGAGTAGAAGATGCATATACAGATATATGAAATGTTATGTAACAAAAAAAAGATATATGAAATGTTATCAAAAAGAAAAATCATGATATGAAATGTTTTGGTTTGGATATATTGAGTTAGTGGCAATTTTAATGAGATTGTTATTTTTATTTATTTATTTTTATCAAAAGAACATGAGATTATTTTTATCGAATGAATGCGTACATATGTTTTTTTATTACTAAAGGATAACCGAATACTATGACATCCGGATAAAATGATAGAAGCGACGAGGTGAAAGAATCAGAACACAATCTTTGAATCCAAAGAGAAGATAACTTGTTTGAAATTCAGCTCATGCATCCATTTGATAGCTGAGAGCAAGCTCATCGCCTCACCAATACTAAAATGTGTAATTGGCTGAAACCACAGCACATTTGCTCCCATAAACATTTGAAACTCATCCCTCAGTGGACGCGGCCATTCTAAATTCGATTGTATTTGGACGTACCAATCTCCACTCCTCGAACAAACTCTTACATCTATGTACAATATTAGCTTATCTTTTCTTCATATTACTCCAAACTGTTTCATTATGACTACGCCATAAACCCCAACAGGTCACAACAAAAACATTTTGTTGCTCCTGTGACAACATCAATAAAATGCTAAAGATTTATTGACCAGTTTTAGCTACTACTTATGCCACATGTTTATGTTTTGCCATGATTGCACGCTTTTTCTACAGAAGAACAGCAAGTAATTAACCCGCAATTTCTTCGCATCTTTCACACTACGAACAACTGTTTTAATCATGATTCATTTGTCAAGTAGTCTAGCTAGCACGTGTTGGCATGCAATTGCACACTGTTGTCCACATATAACGTTCCGAACCTCAGGTAGTACTATCATTTTCCATAAGACCTTCCAATTAGCTTCTACTCTCAATGTTGCACTTTCTACAAGCTCATTCAAGCAGATACTCACCATGCATTGCAGAAATATTAAAGATAGGTGTTCAAATAAACTCAATGAAAGATTGTGGGTTAGTATAATTGCAACATCTCTATGTTCCATTCTTTGCAGTCATTTCTCAATAAAGCTTAAAGATCAAAATTTGTACTATGCATATATATTATTGAAGGTTGCACCAAAGCTCCATTTGCTAGCCATCTATCATGAAAAACTCGAATGTTAACCCTCAATACTAATCTTCCACATTGCTCCTTACCTTACCATAGGTATAGCCTCATAAATACTCTTCCACATAAAATTTGAGTTGTTCCTCTTTTTTCACCTCCAACACAAACGAGCTACCAAAAAATTTGGATTGGTTACCAACCTCCACACTTGTTTTCCCAATAATGCTAAGTTGGACATGTAGAGATCCTTAAAACCCATACCACCATTCTCTTTCAAATCAAGCTTGCTCCAAGATAACCACTTGATTTCCTTATTTAGGCCTCCTCCGTTACCCCACCAAAAAGAATTCATGATTTTTTACCTATTACATCCCCTAATGAAGAAGGGACTAAAATGATACTTATGAAGTAAGGTTGAATAGCTTGAAGCACGGACTTAATCATTACCTCTTTACTCGCTTTGGATAATGAGCGACCACCTCACGAATTAATCTTCCTCTACACGTGATCCTTGTTGAATTTGGACTTGTCATTCTTACTCTTACATATCAAAGATGGGAGACCCAAGTACTTGTCAATGACCATTGCATTATTAACTTGGAAAATATTTTCTACATTTGATCTAACCTCCATGAAGAAGATCTCGAATTTTTGAAAGTTTACTTGTTGACCCAATGCTTCTTCATAGATAGATAACATACGCTTCTAATAGTGGTCGTGCAAAACAAAAAGAGTCATTGGCAAATAAAAGATGTGTGAATCTTTGTGCCCCCTACACACCCGAATATCATGCAAGTTTTTCCTCCCTTCCGCCTTATCAATAAGAGTAGTCAATCATTGTGCACACAAAATAAATAAGTATAACCCTTGTCTAAGATCCCTCCTCAGAGTGACTGGTCCTTTCGGCTCCTGGTTAACCAACACTTTGTACTTCATTGACTCTACACACATCATAATACACCTTACCCATTTTCCATTAAATCTCAACCTCATCATAACCCCTTAGGATAGCCTCCAATCAATTCTATCACACGCCCTACTCATATCAATTTTGAGGGTCATGTATCATACTCTTCCACTAGTCTTACTCATCAAATAATGGATAATTTCAAAAGCTATCAAGGTGTTATTAAGAATAGGCCGACCCGGATCAAAAGCAGACTGAACATCGGAAATACATTTGCGTAAGCAACTCTTAAGTCTATTAGCAAGAACTTCATTATACAACACATTACAAAGAGATAGGCTGCCACCTGCCAGTCTCTAGATATTGGTGCATCAAATTTGGGAATTAAAGCATAATTGGATTATTGGTATCATTCAACTTAGGTGGAAGAAAAACATGATCAAACCAACAACAACCCGCCTCAAAAAATTCATCACCATCCTTTAGAAATGTTTGAAAAAAATATGGGTTGAAAGTTGACACCATGAAGTCTCCACGCTTTATCCAAATCAATTTCCTTCAAAACATTGATAAATTCGTCCTTATCAAAATTTTGAAGAAGCTCCATGCGCTTACTACAGGATCATACACACTTTGTCTGCTCTTAAACAATTCTTGAAAAGTTTTTTTTTTTTTTTGAAGAAGCTAAATTAGCACATCTAAATTGACATCAGAGGGAATCAAACATGCCACTCAAGTTGGTGCATGGATATCATAAATTCTCAATTTGAATAAAGACTCATTAAACACTCGGTTTGCCACTCCTTTTGTGAGAACATCGGCTAATTGCAATTCTAATCATACAAAGGGAAATGAAATTATTCATGCTTCAAGCTTCAAGCTTCAAGCTAAGTTACATATGCATCAGCAGTACAAGCACACATACGCAACAAATTTAGAATTGAATTTGAAATATTTCAATTCCACAAGATGATGACAATTTACTAAAAAAACATGATGATGACCATGCAATGTGCATAGTGTTACCTTTAATGGGAGTGTAGATTTAATAAGATGATGACAATGCAATATCGTTGTTAAAATTCTGATCAGAATCCTACGATTTTGTGATTTTTCGAATCCTGGGTAGAATCCTAAATTTTGCAAAATCTGTTTGTAATCGTTTATGTTTAAGCGATTTTACGATTTTGAATTTGTGGGTTTGTAGGCTTGTAACATAACCAGACTTTCGAAGATGTTCTACACTATAAATGTCACAGATAGAATCAAGCTTTGAAGTAAAGTCCCCAAGTTTTCCACTCTAATTTGGAAAACACTTTCAACTGAATGTGAATCAAGGACTTCAATATAGTTGCCTCACGATCGTGACTAACTAAATGAGTATGCATGCAATTTTTGGAGCTATCGTACATTGTATTTTTCATTTGGAATAAATGCACCAGCTGTTGGTTCTACTAGAACAAGTTTTGAATACACATGTTTTTATGCAGTTATCACTATCAGTACTACTTTAGAGCTGAAAAATTCTCAAAGGGAATTGCCACTAGGAATTGGTGTGTCATTGATTTTTCAGATTTAGACTGAGTGACTCACTTAATGAGGATGAACACATTGACAATAATTAAGAGCCTGCTTATTGGTTGTTGCAAACCAACTATACATTATCAACAAGTTTTTTTGTATGCATGTTTGTTACGTACCTTGTAATTTTCTATTACAACCCAACAACCTAGTGGAAATGAGAAAGGAATACATGAAGCTTTCACACACTTGACACTAATAGTTGGTGATGTAACAAGGTTGAAATATTTAGTGTCTCACACTTATTTCACTAATCTTTTGAACTTGCCACGGTTATATCTACATAATCATATGAGGAGCGTATGGTTAGCTTAATTTAATAAATAAATGAGGACTTGCAATGCAATTAAAATGTTGTGGTTGCAAGTCACTAATAAAGAACAAATAAGCACATTCGTGTCATGTGTTATGTGCTTTCTTGTGTGTGTAAGAGAATCTTCTTTGATGTAGTACTGTCCTCTCAATCTCTCTACCATTTGCTCAATTTGTTTTTTTAAAACGGCAAGTTAAAGGGAAATCCAAGGCTTTAATAAACTGATCAGAAGCACAACTTTAGTAACTTCTTTTATGAAAATGTATTATTGTTTAAATTTCAATCATACCATGCCTTTTTTCAGGGGAATCATACATTATTTTTGTTAGATCAAACCTATATTGATCATTCATTATATTTTTATTTTTCCAACCAAATCAATACTTTTATTTTTTCAATAGAATATAATCATTATTAAAACTAGCGTTGTCCACTCTTTTTTATTGTGCTAAACATATGTAAACCACGAACAATTTCTATTTTTATAAAATTTAGATTTTGTTTCAAATTAATCAGATTTTGATTAAAATTATATGTATAGATGTTTGTGACTTAAAATTGTAACATCATACTTATTTTTTTTCAATTACACCAACTATATAACAAATATATAATATAAACTTTTATCACAATGACATCAACAATATTACATTATTATAGAAAAATTTGTTTATGAGTATAATTGGAATAATGAAAATTTTTCCCACTTGTTCTTTTATATATTGTTATAGATAATATTGTTGCTATTGTAGCGAGGTGGTTCCTATTTTAATGGAATTTTACTATTTTTTGATTAATAATTTAAAAATATTATAAAAAGAATAAAATAGTAAATAAAATATTTTAAATAAAAGGGTAAAATTGGAAATAAAAAAATCATGGTCAAACTCATGTATTTCTTTGGTAAAAAGAAGGGGCATAGCCCAATTTAATTACATGTTTTAATTTATGTAAAATAAACAAAATGATTTATAATTGAGATAGAAGAAAGTCCGACTTAAGTTGGTTTGAAAGTGTTAGCTTGAGACTTTAGAGTATACTCCTCTTAATGTCTTAAGTTTGATTCTCTTTGATACCAATTTTGATGGGTTATTTTGGCTTATTTAAAAAAGGCTAAAGTGCATTTTCCCCTCTCTAACTTTCAAAAACTTGCAATTTTGGCCCCCTAAGTACAAAAACTACAATTTTAGTCCCCTAAGATTTAGCCCCATTGCAGATTTGATCCTTTTGGTCAATTTTGACCTAGTCAACGCTTGCATGGCATGCCACGCGTGCAAATAATGAATTAAAAAAATTTAAAATAATAAAATCATTTTATAAATTAAATAAATAAAAAAAGATATTAAATAATATAAAAAAAATTAAAATAAAATCCAAAATAATACACATTCATCATTTGTCATCTCTTCCAATCCAAACCCAGAATAAAAAACCTTCAATCTTCATTTTTCATGTCTTCATAACAATCTTCAAAAAAAAAAAAATAATTCAAAAGGCACAAAATTGTATTCATTTTCTAATCAAAGTTGTTACCTTTTAGTTTTATTTTTATTCAAGTTGTTACCTTTTAGTGACATAAAAATGCAAGACCCAACAACATTTCAACCCATGAAACCAAATTTTCCAGAACAAGAACATTGCAAAAGAAATTGGGCAAAAGGTGGTGCTTTAAGGAACATACCAGTTGGTGTTGGAACAAGAAAAGTTACAAAACGTTCATCAAATTCTAAATGTTCAACAACACCATCTTCATCTTCTCCATCAACATCATCCACTTCTTCAGCAGCAAAAGTTTCAGCTTCAATTCCAGAAACTGACCCGACCCAGATTCATGTTGACCCGATTGTGAGAAATTTTGGTGAAGGTCTTCTTCTTACGCTTCTTAGCTCCACCACGAAGACGAAGAGCAAGGTGGAGAGTGGATTCGTTCTGGATGTTATAATCGACGAGAATGCGGCCGTCGTCCAAGGAAGGTGCACGGAAGCTACGAGATCTTGACGGCGGCGAAGTTGTATCAGGAGGGGTTGTCATTGGGAACGGCAGCGGCGTCTTCCAAGGGGGGAGACTCTTCCCGCAGATAAGATCCGGCGAGAGTTCATCACCTCGCCTCCTTTTTATTTTCCCTTCCTTTTAATTTTAATTTTTTTCTTATTTTTTTTTTATAATTTAATATTTTTTTTATTTATTTAATTTATAAAATGATTTTATGACATTTTAATTTTTTTGTAATTTATTATTTACACACGTGGCATGCCACGCAGGCGTTGACTATGTCAAAATTGATCAAAAGGATCAAATTTGCAATGGGGCTAAATCTTAGGAGGCCAAAATTGTAGTTTTTATACTTAGGGTTTAAAATTGCAAGTTTTTGAAAGTTAGAGGAGTAAAAGTGCACTTTAGCCTTTAAAAAAATATTGAGATAGAAGAAATTTATTTCTAGTGTTTCTATAGCACTACTTGTGTGCGGTCTTCTTAACATTCCACTATAATCAATTTTCTAGGTTTCCAACGTTTCTCTGTAGCACGGCTTATGTTTCTTTCTAGCTTTTATAATAAATTTTGCCTGATTAAGGGGAAAAAAAAACTAAAGCCAGCGATTGGGTAGACCTAGTAACCTAGTAGACAAGTATTAAAGGATTACAATAAAAAGTTTTTGTGAGCTTAGTTCAATTGGTATAGGGACATTACATATATAGTATTAGAAGTTGGGGTTCGAACTTGGGACGTCCTACTTCTTCATATTTAAAATGTGTGAACTCCAGCAACTAAGCTACTTGACAAAATAAAAAATTATTTATGGAAGGCCTAATAAACAACTATTAAAGGATTACTATAAAAAAATATGGATCATGTTAACCCGTGCCCAGGGGCATTGGTTAAGGAAGCTAAAAGTGAAAATTTTAAGTCAAAAGTAACACTTTTTAAGCTTTTAATGCAATGACATCATAACTTTCAATACAAAATACTATTATATTTAACTCTTAATCAGTGTCCCGGAGGCATTGATTAACATTTTTCAAAAAATATTTATGGAAGGCCTAATCGACAACTCTAGATTGTTTTTTTAAGGAATAGACAACTTAGATGATGACATTCAAGATATTGGCGAGAGTCAAGTACAATATTTAAACTATGCTTTTGAATTTTGAAGCATTACTTGTCTATGTCTTTTTCGAAGATAACTGGTTTGAAATATAGGTGGCATTTTACATGGAAAAGGTTAATCATTTTCCACCATGAGAAAGTTGGATTCAATGATTAGATTAAGTGAAGAATATATTCTTAACATGCTCTCTCAACACTAGATTTTTCTTCACACTATCTTCCAACAATTTAAAAATTCTGAAAATTAATTTTCAGAAATTAAAAAAATATAAAAAAATTCAGATAATTTTTTTTAAAATTCTGTAATTCATTTATTGAATGTTAGAATTTTTTTTTTTAAAAAATTGTTCAGAATTTTATTTCAAAAACCTTATTTTCTTAGAAAAATAAAAAACTTTAATTTCAAAATATTTTTTTTAGGATTTTTATTTTATTTTTCAGAATATCTTATTTTATTATGAAATTAAAAAAATATATTCTTTTTAGAAAAATAAAAACTTATCTTAGTTTCCAAAATTTTAATTTTTTTGAAATAATTTTTTTTCCAAAAAAAAAAATTCTAACATTCAATAAATGAATTACATAATTTTTTTTAAAAATTATCTGAATTTTTTTCGATTTTTTAAATTTCTGAAAATTAATTTTTAGAATTTTTAAATTGTTGGAAGATAGTGTGAAGAAAAATCTAGTGTTGAGAGAGCATGTTAAGAATATGTTCTTCACTTAATCTAATCATTGAATCCAACTTTACCATGGTGAGAAATGATTAACCTTTCCCATGTGAACACATACCTGAAATACATGGTTACAATTTACAATGTGTTAATGAAAGTCTTGTACTTTGGACATCATATATTGTTTCCCTTGCTTTAAAATATTAATTAGGCAATATGTTAGTATTAACTTTTTTCCTCAAGTAATTCATATTGAATTCACTTTTCTTTGGGTGAATATTCAATTCATCAGGTTATATCATGGTCACACAATTCACAACTCCCTTTGGTATGTGGTACGGGTTCAGGTATGCAATTTTCAACTATTAAATAATTAGGTATGTTTAGGGTATACATAGTCTTACTTTCATATTCGTTCCTACAGTTTTGAGGAGCCCGTGCGAATTATGATTTTTGTGCCCTATTTTTATGAACATGTGTGCGTGCGTGCAAGTGCGGTAATTTTTTTGTAGATACAAGAGTGGAAAGAGTGCAAGGCAGATACATCATCAGACTTTTTTTCACTGTTACACTTATTTTGAAAAATAAGTATCAGAATACCACTCTTTTCTAATTAAGTACCATAGTACCACTCTTTTTGTAATTAAGAAGTGGTGGGACACGTGATTGACTAGAAAGAAGGTAAATAGGGAGAAGAATTAGTTGGTTTTGTCTTTTTGTGTAAAATTTCTTTTTTGTTTTTGTTTTCATTTAGTTTTTTTAGTTTTTCTTCCTTCTTTGTTTTTTTGTTTATTACGTGTAAATAAATGATTGATTAATTAAACTAAATATTAATTAAATCGTTAATTCAAATTTAATTAAAACATTAATTATTTAATTAATTATATTTCAATTAAGCTCAAATTATTAAGTCTTTGTCAGCATTATCTCATCTAATGATGGATCTACTGATTGGGGTCTGGGTATCATAGGAACCCCCAACGTCATCATCTACTTGCATCTCATCAACGAATTCCTCATTCCTCATCCCGCGCCTTGTGGTCCAGATGTATCTCATAAGTGCCATTGATGTTGGTCTTCCATCAATAAAGCGGCTTGAGTGATTGGTGATGCTTCCGTGCATGCTTCCCACGCTTGACACTCCTAGTTCATCAGATGTTGATCTTTTCCTTGTTCCTGTGATCTGCAAAAGTTTTACAACCTTGAAATATTAATAATGATGGTAAATAACTTCCAAAAACGAAAGTGTGTACGGTACTTATGTAACCAGAGCATACAAGGGCAGCGAAACGTAGTTGCAGATGAATATCTTGCCAAACCTTCAAAACATTCATCAAATTCATTTCAAGATTATAGTATAGATTTTGAAATGCATATTGCAGCATGCCATTTTATTGAAAAAATAGAATTTGAAATCAAACATACCCCAAAGTTATTTTGAATATTGAAGGCGTAATACCAACATCGAGACAAGCAATCCGACCGAATGAACTCTGCAAATTAAGATATCATCATTAATTATTAGCCAATTACCATACTACAAAATAACAAATTAACAATATTTAAGGTGTAAAGATGCTCATTTATTTATAGCCATATGTAATAAGCTATTTGAAAAGCACTCTGCAAGATTAGAGACTATTAATTAGTTACAAATATTAACAACTCCAAAATTGAACGCCTCAAAATAATTTGCTCTCATTAATGCAAAGATTGAACTAGAAATTTTCCCTACTTGTTTGTCTGCATGTGCATTAGAATATCTTAAACTATGTAGCACTAACATATGTTGAAAGCATATCTTAAACTATGTAGCACACTAACAAAAGTAATACATATGGTTACATTCAATTATTATGGTTTTTTGAAACAGCAATGATAAGTGAACACAAAAAAAAAACCAACACAATACAGACACCACCGTATATTTATACGGTATTTTCTACTTTTTTTTTTGTTTTCTTTCCCTGTTACTGGATCTTCTCTCACTCCCTCTATCTTATTTTTAGATGAATTTAACAGATTGAATACCTCAAACAAGGAAAAATGGAGAAGATAAAGAACAAATCGAGGCTTCCCAAACCAAAAGTATTTGTCGGAGGGGTGACAACTCATAGTCATGCGGTTCACAACTATCTTTGATATGTGGTACAAGTTAGTGTATGCAACATGCAACTATTTAATAAATAGGTATGTTTAGGGGTATACATAGTCATACTCTCAGAGTCGTTCATGAAAGTTTGAGTGCCTCATATGAATTATGATTTTGATGCCCTCTTTTTTATGAGCGGGCGTGTGGGCACGTGCGTGCGTGCATGCTTGTATGTGTGCAAGTGTGTGTCTTTATTATTTAATGCATATATCTTAAGTATAAAACATGTGCAAGAAACTAATTATAAGTTGTTTTAATACAACTTCAAGTGAAATAAAATATTTTTAAAGATAAGTTAATGGTCAAATCAATATCAATATTGAAAAGTTCACACCAAACCACAACTACAACAAAGTTATAACGGGGAAAGCCGAATTAACTGGGTCCCACCCGCCCCCGCCCCGATTTTAACGGGGAAAAGCCGAATTAACTGGGTCCGGGGAAAATCCGCAGGTTTAATGCGGGTTCGGGGGATACTCACACCCACCCCGCACCCGTGTATGAGAATTTACCTTATTATCCTTATTTTTCTTAAATTAGAAAGGGGTATATAAAGAGAAGGAAACTGAAAGTCTGAAACCTAATTTCCTTTGCCACTCACGAAAATTACTATTACTAGCTAGTATTGTTCCCACTCACGAAAATTGAATGATCTTGTTAATTACTAGCAATTTTGGAAACTAAATGGCCTATTAGTACATAGTGATAAGATATTGATTGGTGTCCTCCATCCTCTTTGAACCATCTCTACTTGTTACAACAAAACATCATTATCTACAGTTCAAAATTTGAAGTAATTTCTTGGGATTGATTATTATCTCACACCAACATTAGTATTTTTGTTACTTGAAATGCATACACTGGAAAAAAACTTACTTTATGGGAAGCAGCATCACTAATATCCGAACAGGCTTACTTTATGGAAAAAACAGGCTTATTGTATTTATTTTTTTTTTAATACACTTTTCGCGGGTGGGGGTGGGTGCAGGCCGGGGAAACCCGTCCTCGTTGGGGGAAGGTCTGGGGGTGAACTTTTTATCCCCGCCGGATCTGGAGGCTGGGTTGGGTACCATCAAACGGGGTCGGGGTCGGGTGTGTTAAAACCTGCCCCCGTCCCGCCCCGTTGCCATGTCTATACTGGAGGGATAGTCATGTAGGTTTAATATATTCCATTTTGATTTCTTCAAAAACAAATTTAGAATGAAAGAGTATTAATTAAAAAATATGGTCAAAATAAGTGATATGAATAATATATAGAGTCTTACTAACAAGTGCCCTAGGAAAAATCTTTAAAAATTTATAATTAAGAAACTTTTAATTGAAAAAGTCTACTACTTCAATTTTCGATACATTGAATGCATGTGTTTTCATAAAATCTTAAGAAAATGTTAACTTGTGCCCTTAGGGCACAAGATAAGGATCTAAAAATAGAATTAGAAAATAAATGGTGTATTGAAAAGATAAGTTTTGAAACTTTTAAGATTATGAATTCACAATTTCTAAGATTAAATTACCACATTTAGTTTCTTATCTTGTGCCATAAAAGCACAAATAAGCAAGACTCAAAATCTTATTAGCTAAAGTTTTTAAAGAATGCCCTTAAGACACTTCACTACATCATTTTTGGTCTTTCACAACGACTGAAATCGTTGCCTAAAATGATAAAACCGTTGCTTAATCTTTCAACAATGCTTTCTCCACCGTTGTAGTCTAAGGCGTTGTCTTATTTTATCAACGCTTTTATTATATATGGGCATTACAACACCTTAAAACCGTTGCCTATAAATTTTAAAAAGAAAAAAGAAATGTCGCCATTGCTTCCAGTATACACATTTTACTGTTGCCTAAACCAATATCTATGCTAATAAAATAATAATTAAAAACTATTGTCATTGACTTTAAATGTAGAATGAAGATATTGTAATACTAACAAGAATCAATGGCTGAACAGCTACATAAAATGCCAAGACAATAACAACCAACTAAAGAATTCCAGTCAAGATCCACATAAAGATATTAATATTAAACATCCAAAAACTAGAATATATCCAAAAGACATTAAGTCACCACACGATAAAAAAACAGGCAGCTCCCACTAATCATAAATCCAACCATCAGACCATAAAAACCAGTCTAAACATCAACATAAACAAATGGAAAAACCGCATCACCATCCCATCTATAACAGAACCTCGAGAAGCATAAACTAACCGCAGTCAGAGCATCAAAAACCCGCACATCATAAACATAGTTGAAAACAAAAAACTTAGCTATCCAAACCTAAAACTGCAGCTGGAAAACAAGACCGACACACACCAGATCCAGACACAAACACCTGCTGACCCTACTAACCATACTACTTCAGTGAACAACCCTTTACAAAAGAGAGCTTCTGCATAGTAAGCTTACGTTTCACATACTAATTGCATGTACAATCGAAGTACAACTAGAATACTTCATGTCCTCAAGGAAAGCATCATCACATCAAATGCTTATTGCCTGTAAAATAAGATAAATAACAACATATCGGATTGAGTGTACTAGTCATAGAAACTACTCAATTTGATCATACTTTTTAAAAGTTAAATCCATTACACATGGAAAATAGATTGCAAGAGTTAAACCAAAATAATCTAATCTACATCAAATGCATTCAAGAATTTATATAGGCTAAGGCTTGTTTTTGTACATCCAGATTTATCTAAGGAGCACTATTTAAAAATTCTACAACATACACTGTTAACTCCTTACAATAGAGGATGGCCAAGACTTAATTAACTCCTTACCATCCTCTATTGTAACGCATGGCTCCATGGCGCTTAGTACAGAATCATGCACACTTTGTCTGCTCTTAAACAATTCTTGAATTTTTTTTTTTTTGAATAAGTTAAATTAGCACACCTAAATTGACACCAGAGAGAATCAAACCTGAGACCTTGAGGAGGAGCACACTTCCAAGTCCCAAGCCAATACCACTAAGCCAACCTAAGTGGGTTTCTTGAAAAGTTATTGTTTAAATTAAAAAAATCATTTACCTTTCCTTTTTTTTTTCATGTATCATTTTGTTCGTCATCTAGGCCTTTCACACTTTCTTATTACATACAAATCCATGAAAACAATCTGACCAACCCAAAGACTAAAAGGGAATGAACTTATTAAACAAAATGACGAAATGTAATGGTTAATTAAACTCATAATTAAAATGAGGTTATGGGAGAATCCGATTCTCTAATTTAAAGTCAACATGATATGAAAGCTGGTGATTTTTCATTAATCAAGTTATTCTTTGCATGTTCCATACTTTTGGACATGGTACCACACTACAGGAACCATTTAAAACTTTTACCACAAGATCCATATCCATATCTTTTTTCTTTTTTTATGAAAAACTTTTTACATAATATTACTTGTCTTTTATGTTAAGGAATCTACCTTTTTTTATAATTTTTCCGCTTATCAATTCAAAAGATGAAGCTTTTGGTTGCACAGTCATTCAACTTTTACCAAGCCAAAACATGAATTAAAGTTATAGAACATTTCTAAAACCACCCAGTCACATACCATATAAGTTATAACCATAAGATTTTTTGTGCTAATTTTTTTATGTTGGTAAACCACCAATCTTATAGTAACACTTTCATTCCATGTTGTAATTATACTAGCTTGTGGTACCCAAAAAAAAAAAAAAAAAACCAGCTTACTGACGAAATAGTGACATTCCTACTTATTATATAGGATTTAGTTACAAAGTGCCATGCAAGTACAGATTAGATGGTAGCCTGTGGTAACATTTGATACGTCGGGGTACGAGTTTAACACGTAATTTCTAACATCATAGTACTTAATTTGTGTGTTTTGCCTCTAAACTCATTCGAAGAAAAAAGTAGCTACAAAGTTGAAGAAAAGTTTCAAGTGGTAAAATATTGACTACAAAGTTATTATCTTGCAATCCTAAAGCTCCTTAATAGATGGTTTAGGCCTCTTCTATTTAACTAGATGTTATGAATTCAAATATAATCTTATCCATAAAACTCTTGAGAGATAGCTTTTCTGTTCGTGGTCGTTCTACCAGCGTGTGGGACAAGCGAGAGAGTGAGATCATGGTATTGGATCATAATATCGAAATTCGAGTACATCATGATATACTTGAGGAAAAATGATTGGGGTTCAAGTGTGAGTGGTTAGTCCCATATCAATTATGAATTTACTTAATGTTGGATATATAAGAGAGATGACTCGTATTTTTAAAAAATTATGTGTATTTTATAAAAAATATTTATGCTACATAAAATATTAGAAATCAATTAAAAAACAAAACAAAATATCAAGATGGTAGTATCAAATTAACATATATATTTTGAGAGATTTGTCACTCATTATAAATTTATCCGGCTCAAAGGTTAGTCTCTGTAGTTGCACGACGAGATATCCAATTCACAAAAAATAAAACAATTTTTTTTCCTTTCAATGGAGCGAGACGTGTACAAAATAAAATTAAATAAAGGAAAAATTATAATGTAGATTAAGAATAAATAATTAATTAATTCCTTCCAAAAAAAGAATAAATAATTAACATTATTGAAATATTGTGTTAAAGAAAAACTAAAACAAAAGTGATAAAAACAAAATTTTAAATTTAACTCCATCAAAAAAATTGAAATTTGAAATATGGTTTTTTTAAAGGAAAAAATAATAATGTATATTTGGTTGATTATAATAAATATTTATGTCTAGTTTGTTGAGATATTTATGCTAATAAATATTTTTTTTTTTGAAAGAATATTTACCTACTAAATATTAAATTTAATTTTCCCTAAAAAAAAATTAAAATTTAATTTGAAATTTAAATTAAATATTTAGTGGATAAGATCAAAGTAATCTTTATATTATTGGTGTGTTATTAAAAAAATGGTCATGTTAACTTGCATTTCATTCTATTAATATTAAGAATTTAATAAAAAGAATTAGTATTAAACAACTTAAGTAATAAATTAACACAATTATTATTAGTGAAATTCTTAACATGTACCATAAATTATTGTTATGAACAAGATAAACACAGTTTGTTAAATTTGTTACAATTTTTTTCAAGAAGAAAATTTGTTACCGTGTGAAAGTCACACAAAGATTGTTCATATTTTAAAAAAAAAAAAATTATAAAAATATAACAAAAATATTAAGTTTTAACGTGGAGCATTCTCTTTATACCGTTGATATTGGTTTTGACTGAGGTTGATGAACTCAACTCAAGTTGTAACAAACAAAAAAGATAACATTATTATTTTGTCGTTATCCATTTATCAGTTTAATGTAACAAACAGAAACTATCGGAAACAAGTGCTTTATGTTTCCCACTACTCTCTCTTCACACTCTTTCTATAAATACTTCACTCTTTTCCACGTTCAATCTCATCAAGTCACAGTTTTTTCACATTGGATCGCATCATTGCTGCTTTCATAGTGAGTCATCATCGCACACACACTTCTTGCACTTTGCTGCATAACATTGTTAAAAACGTGTGTTTGATTTTCTTGTCGTTGTTGTTTTTGTTATTTATACTATATTCGTATACCCTTTTACTTGCTTACTCAAAAATTTGCTTTTTTAAGTAATGGGGTTTCAGATTTCTGATTACCCTTTTCATTGGATATGCTTTTCTTTTGCTTCTTTTACTTCTCTTTTGATTTTCCTTTGATACCAAGTGGGGTATAACTCCAAAATTAAATCTTTATTGTTTAATCTCTATTGGGTCTGTTTTGTTTTGTTTTGTTACTTTATAATGTTATATATGTTGTGTTCTTACCTTTGATGTTTTTTATTCTGAAGGTGATACAAGAGGTGGAAAATTTTCAACATGTCTAGGATTCGGTTGTTAGGTGTTGTTTTATGGCTATGCTGTTGGTTGGTGGTAACTGCTGATGCTCAAGTTGATGAGATGAAATACAAAGATCCAAAGCAACCGGTTGCAGTTCGGGTTAAGGATTTGTTGAGTAGGATGACTTTGGAGGAGAAGATTGGTCAGATGACTCAGATTGATAGGAGTGTTGCCAATGCCAATGTTATGAAAAATAGTTTTATTGGTGAGAATTAAGAACTTTGTTATACTTTCATAATTAATGTTTTTTTAATTGAAAATATGTATACTTTCGTTTTCAGTCATAAAAAAGATTAATTTTTTAATCAACCTTAGTTTTATGTGATGTTTTTATTTTGACACACTATGCATTTGGTTGTTGCTTGTTTGATAAATCCAGTTTTGTCAAAATAGCTATGCTATAGCATAACAGAATATGAACAGGTCGCTATTGTCAAATAGTGCTATACTCTCGTGTAGCATAGCAAAATTTGAACAAAACCGTTATTTTCTGCAATCTGTGATTGTCAGCATTATATAAATCTTTTAAACTGTGTGTTTTATTGGCTATGAATTTTGTGTGGTATATATAAAGCTTTCTGTTTGAATCACGGATCTATTTTGGGAAGCATTAACTTGCATCTGTGTCACCCTTACTCGACAACTCAAACCTTTTAAACTATAAATGTGTTAGTGGTGATGATGAATATCCTGTCACTAAATATTTGCTTGATATCCCTTGTAATGTTAATTAAAATTTGTGTGATTTAGTTTTTCATTATTGTGGTGTGTGACCCCTTCCCGGACCCTACGTATGCCGGAGCTTTGGACTGCCCTTTTTTAATTGGATCCCAACTTAGGATAGTATTTGAATGTTACCTTAATTCTATTTGTACTTACTGATTCCTTTAAATGTGTGCAGGGAGTGTACTGAGTGGTGGTGGCAGTGAACCGCTTCCAAAAGCTACTGCTCAAGATTGGGTGAATATGATTAATGAATTTCAGAAAGGGTCTCTGGCAAGTAGATTGGGCATTCCCATGATGTATGGTATTGATGCCGTTCATGGACACAATAATGTCTATAATGCTACCATATTTCCCCATAATGTTGGGCTTGGATGTACCAGGCAAGTTGATTTTTTATTTTTTTATTTATTTTTTCGGCATAGGAATTACGGACAACGTTAATGCCAAAATTTTCATGTAACTCGATATATGTTTATCATTTTTGTTTAAATTGCAAGTGTATTTATTAGATGCATCCAATATTTTCTTTGTTCTAATAATATTCGATAATCAGGGACCCTGATTTGGCACGAAGAATTGGTGCTGCAACTGCTCTTGAAATCAGAGCAACAGGGATTCCTTATGCTTTTGCTCCATGCATTGCGGTAAGTTATACACTAATGATAAACTTGTTAAAAACTAGTATTTGTTAGACAGAGGTTGACAGATATGTATTATTTTTCTTTAATTTTACTGATACTCCTAACTATAGGTCTGTAGAGATCCTAGATGGGGTCGGTGTTATGAAAGCTATAGCGAGGATCCTAAAATTGTGCGAGAAATGACAGAGATCATACCTGGTCTACAAGGAGATATCCCGCCGGGTGCTAGGAAGGGAGTTCCATATGTTGGCGGCAAGTATGACATTATTAATATCACAAACATTAACCACCGTTGTTATGTTGCACATAAATGAACAAAAAGATCATGATTGAATAATTCTCTTGTATTTTTATGTAGTTACTTATGTCACTTATTAAAAATGGTTCATGCTGTTCCTCTATCATTCACTAGGCTAATAAAGTTATTCTTTTCTTGTAGGACAAAGGTAGCGGCTTGTGCTAAGCACTTTGTTGGAGATGGTGGTACAACCAAGGGACTAAATGAGAACAACGCGGTGGTTGATTGGCATACATTGATGAGCCTTCACATGCCTGCGTATATTGATTCCATTATTAAGGGGGTCTCTACAGTTATGGCTTCATACTCAAGTTGGAACGGTGTGAAGATGCATGCGAATCGTGATCTAATTACTGGCTACCTCAAGAATACTCTTAAGTTTAAGGTGATTGGTCTCTCTATATTCTTCCTTTTTTCTTATACATAATTACATAATAAACGCGGAGATTTAGTTCTTTGTTAGGAAAGAAAATATCATTTGGCATCATCAACTAGTAGAACTATTGAATTCAGTATTAAGTCTAACTTCAATTTTATTCACTTATTTGTCAGGGATTTGTCATCTCAGATTGGCAAGGTATTGACAAAATCACAACACCTCCCGGTTCAAACTACACATACTCCGTCCAGGCTTCCATTGAAGCCGGTGTTGATATGGTTAGTACGTTCTTTATACTCAAATTGCCTGCATGCTTGTAGTGAATGAAGTTCCTACTCGAGTGTAGCTTATGAAACAATGTAATTCTTACCGAACAAGAGATTGTAGAACTCAATTTTTTTTTTCTTGTTAATTAACTTATAGGTGATGGTACCATACGAATTTGAAGATTTCATTAAGGACCTTACACTCTTGGTCAAGAATAATATCATTCCGATGGATCGTATTGATGATGCTGTTGAGAGAATTTTGGTTGTAAAGTTCACCATGGGTCTTTTTGAGAATCCTCTAGCCGATTTCAGCTTGGTCAATGAGCTTGGAAGCCAGGTAATTCATTCAAACCATCCCAACCTTGAAATGGATATTCAGTAACAAATTTGACTTGTTTTTTAGTTCAATCTGAACAATAAAAGATGACAATTTCATTCTCGATGAACACGGTATATTTGAATTCAATGAAAATGTCTTGACAATTCCTCAAACGATAATAAGCCTCTGCGTATAGTTTTAGTTGACACCAGTTTTAGACAACCAAGAACGTCTTGAATCCTACTTTTTATTAAGAAACTAAACATTATAACTTGTCATTCTTTGCTAATATACCTTCCTGTATAAAGTTAATCTAATTCCTACAAGTAGATTAAGGACAAAAGTAGCATGCAATTTTATCAATATTTCTTGTTACTTGTACAATTTAGAATATATCCTATCACAATTAAGACATCAAGAGTTTTGAGATTTTCAAATATGCTGTTTAATCAGGCACACAGAGACCTTGCAAGGGAAGCGGTGAGAAAATCACTTGTGCTGCTTAAAAATGGGAAAAACCAAAGTGCTCAACTCCTTCCTCTTCCAAAGAAAGCCCGAAAAATCTTAGTTGCTGGCACTCATGCCGATAATTTGGGATACCAATGTGGTGGGTGGACTATCAAATGGCAAGGATTCATCGGCAATGGTGACACGAGCGGTAAGTGACTCTTAGACACTCGTAGCAAGTTGAGGTCTTGCCTATGGAAGCATATGAGATTCTAGGCTTTACATAATTATTTTTCAATAATATAGAAAATGTTGACAAACAGACATGCCATTGCCTGTTTTTCTGCTACTAAGCTATAATAGTAATGAAGCTATTTTTTCTCATGGGCAGGTACTACTATTCTCAGTGCTATAAATTCAACAGTTGATCCAAGCACAGAAGTTGTATTTCGCGAGAACCCTGACGCTGGTTTTGTTAAATCCAACAACTTTGAATATGCCATTGTTGTTGTTGGCGAGCCTCCTTATGCCGAGACTGCCGGGGACAGCACGGCCCTTACAATCTTGGATCCTGGTCCAAATATCATCAACAATGTATGTGGAGCTGTCAAGTGTGTGGTTGTCACCGTTACTGGCAGACCTGTTGTGATTGAACCATATCTTTCCTCCATAGATGCATTGGTTGCAGCATGGTTACCAGGATCTGAGGGACAAGGTGTGGCAGATGTTCTTTTTGGTGACTATGGTTTCACTGGTAAACTTGCAAGGACATGGTTCAAATCTGTCGATCAACTCCCAATGAATGTTGGAGATCCTCACTACGATCCACTTTTTCCTTATGGTTTTGGACTAACTTCTGAATCTGTCAGAGACCTAGTAACAAGGTAATTTTCAATGACATTTCTTATAAAACATTTCCAAAGAAACATAAATACAACTCAATGAAACATGACAATAGAATTATAGTTTAACGAAAATGTACTGTCAGTGTAAATCCGACATCTAATGAGAACGCATCATATTGCCATATAAGCACACTTTGTAACCCTGTTTTAAAAATGCTGCAAAATACTGGTTTCTCATTGAACGTAAAATTTACACCGACAGTCCATGTCCCATACTCATAGAAAATTAATTTCACTGAAAAATATCATTGAAATCTGTATCAATCAACTCTTCATTTGCAATTCATTCTTGTTCGATATCTTTGTTGGCCATTAACAACTATTCGTTTGACAAGAGTTGCTTCTGTTATATATTGATGGGTCTATCAAATTATCAATTGTGCAGGTCAACCTCAACTGCTGAATTTGTAAGGGCTTGTATAGTTACCATTATGGCGACACTACTCACCAGCTTATATTTAATTGGTATGTTTCTGATTGTTACTTCAGTCAAAATTAAGTTTATTATTATTTTTCTTCAAGTGAAAGCAACATAATAATGCTCTTAAGTTAACGAATGATTGTTTGTTCACTTTGATAGGTTAAGCAATGCGTTTATCGGAGGGACCTTATTGGAGCTGGTGGCTGGAGAACTAACTTAGGATACTTTCTAGATTATGCTTTTTTTAGTCCAATTCATTATATTATGACATTTTATTCATGAACTAGGACCCTTTTTTTATACACACACATAATTTATTTATTCCCTGGTATTTATTGATTTATTTTTCTTTAGTTTATGCTTCAAGCATTGGTTTCCTTTTGATGAAAATTTAATTTGCATGGCATAAGAGAACATATCACCCAAAAAAAAATAAAAAATTGTGATACAGGAATGGATTCATGTTGGAACTAACATAGAGAATTTACAATGTGAGCAGTTTAATTTGTATCCAATTACTTAGAGTATTCAAGTTTACAACTACATGAAATTCTGGTCCTATTGGATTGTGTATCAAAAATTTCATGACAAAGTTATGTGAAATTTCAATATGGGAGGATTCACAACAATCTTTAATTACTAGTCTGGGGTACTAGTTGAATGCAACTCATGCATTACAATTTACAATCACTTCTATCTTTAATTTCTTTTTTACAAGTTAAAAATAAAAGAAATACAGTACTAATAATATACTATTTTAAGACTTCAGATTTGTTTGATAAAATTAATCTACACACTAGTTCATAGCTAAAAAGCTAGTAACTTATATAAAATATAAGTACGTAACAATTTAATAAAGGAAAACAAAAGATTCTCCCCTGTAAATCGTTAATTTTCCTTTCACTATTTTTTTCTTTTTAATCATTTCAACTTGCTCTTAGTGAATTCATTGGTCCTGGTGTATTTGTTTTTTGCCTAGAAATAATTAAGTACACTCATTCTGTCAGGAAAAAAAGTAGTACTTTTTATTTTAGAGGAAAAAAAGTAGTAGCAAATATTTAACTTTTTCTCATGTGCCAATTGCCAAGCTTAGAAAGAATTGAAAGTGGGGTAGAAACAATTGGTCGGCACAAAAATCTTGTTTAGGTTGATTGGATGTTGTGTTGAAGGGGCCTACTGCTGTGCATGGAGATGTTGGATCTGTTTGACATCATATGACATGGAAAGTACAAATGAAAGATACTATATTGGGAGATCAAGAGGGTATCATATTTGTGATTCAATTATCAACACACACTTAATGTTGATTCACGATTATTAGCATGTGTTAATCTTGCTATGTATAGTTATAAACTCAAGTTCGGATAAAAAAAAAGTAGAGGGTTGTGTTAGACGATCGCCAGAAAAACGTAAAATTTAATCGAAACTCTATTGATAATGTGAATAGTAGATCGTTTCCCACACCAGTGTAAACGGGTATGGATAAAGAAGCAAGAATTGCTGCATCGCTGCAACAAATGGTTGGTTGTTTGTTCATTTGATAGGATAGAGAGAGCTTATTGGAGGTGGACGCTAGAGAACTAACTTGGGATACTTTTTATATTAGTCCTATTTTAGTGCAATTCATTGTATTGTGACATTATTATTATTATTATTATTCATGAACTTGGACATTTCTTTATTAGTAAGTTTCAAACACTATGCAAGTCTTCCAATCTATTGTTTCCGTTGGAGCAGCAGGCAATGTGAATTTCATAAGAAAAAAAAAATCTATAATACATTATTTAAGCTATTATTTCATTGGAATATTATATTAGTTATGCTTGCAATAAAAACATGTAAAAACGTGAGTTATTTATGGTTTAATATGCACCGTGTGTCAACCAAGAAAATATGCACCATTGTAGTAAAATTATAGCGGGTTGTATAAATATGGTATGGCACAATGAAACTCACTAATTAAAAGATAAATTATCCGGAATGAGTTACTTAAATTATGCCCATTGAAGATGCTCGTAAAAGAACTATCACCCAAAAAATTACTATTAATTATGATATAGGAATGGATTTATGTTGGAATTTGACATGTTAGAAATAGATTTTAAGGTGTCTACAGTGACTGCGGTTACCATCTCAACCGCTGATGAGTATCACAGAGTTTACTTGGATTTATAGAACTTTCACTGTGAATCGTTTTGTATCCAATTACTTGCAATGATTATTGTAATTTATAACCGTTGGCAATTTCAGTTCTCTTATGTCATGTTTAAATGTCATGATTTTTTGTCTTTCATCTAAGAAAATGTTATGATTCTATCATGTTTTAAATTTCATGACAGTTATACAAAGTTTCAACATGGGAAGATTCACACTTAATTATGAAAATGGATCTTATGTCGTGTAATTTACACATAGAAAAGTAAAGTGTGATCTCTCACCATTTATCAAGAGATAAACATAACATTAACTTAGATAAAGTGAGTCTGAATGGTAATAAAGCACACTTTACTCTATCATATGTAAGTTACACATGTTTATTTGAAAATTTTAGATAATTTAAAATTTTAGACAATGCAAATAATTTAATTGAAATGACTTCATTTTTAAATGTTTTTGTTTGGTAAGGTTTATAAAAAAAAAATTCATTATCATCATTTTTAGGTACCAGGCTTCGATGAGGTTCGGGTTTCGAGCACCAATCTTATATACTTTCGCACGCTTTGCAAGTGAGCCTATTATGATATAAGAACAGAAGTTCACAATCTTCTTCCTGTTGTCTGCAAACCTATACCACTCAACCATGGTTTACAAAAACTTATTAATTTGAGCATTGGTATGAGCTTGAGTGGCATGAAACATCCTCAAGCAAGACTGTGAATCAGGATCCCTATCACCCTTCAAAAAACTCAACTTTTGAAATTGCCTAATGCATTGCTTTAAGCTTGCGGTGATAGACAAAAGTATCCTACACCTTTTCGTTTGTGTTTGGTTCAGCCGTGGAGAGAATTGATTTTGATTTAATTGGGTTTAACAAAATTGATTTGGAAAAAAGCGAGTTGAATGTGAATTGATTTATGTTTGAATACATTCACTTAGAATTGATTCTTAAAAATTCTTGTTGTTTGGATAGTTTGGCTCATAATTGATTTTGAACGCATAATTACCAAAATGGGTATTAATATCTATTTAAAATTAGATTTTGTTTCTATTTTATATAATTATTCAAATTTATGTTGCATTATCAATTTAATTATTTGTAGATTAGTAAAACTTCTAAAATAAAATGCAGATTAATTTGATAGTTTAATTTGAATTAGGTATATTATATAAATATTTTACACATATTAATTAACAAATTTTTTCTCTTGTAAAAAAATAACAAATGTTGTCAAACGGTTTTTTCTTAAAAAATAATCTGTAAAAAATTTAACGGGCTTGCATAAGAGGAGAAATTAACTAGCGGGCCTTTAGAACCCAATTTCATTTTGTGAAAATTAAAATAAAATAAATAAATACAAACTCAATTCCATCTTCTTCTCAAAGAAAGAGAGAGAATGTTGAAGTATGCAGGATAACATGAAGGCAGAAACAGGGTCGAGAAAGAATTTGAGCAACAAAAAATTCATCACTTTGGCTGTGTTTTATACAACTTTGTCGAAAAATGAAAAAGAATATCATGGGTAATTTGGGAAAGCACATTAGCCACCAAAAATTGAATTCCTAAATTGTTTTTGAAAAGCTCCAACTTTTAGCTTCTGGTAGACGTGAGTTTGAGGGGTTGAATCACGTTTGGCTAA
Source organism: Medicago truncatula (assembly GCF_003473485.1). Taxonomy (NCBI): domain Eukaryota; kingdom Viridiplantae; phylum Streptophyta; class Magnoliopsida; order Fabales; family Fabaceae; genus Medicago; species Medicago truncatula. The sequence continues at coordinate 11,324,114 of NC_053043.1, read as the reverse complement.
ATCACTTTTGCAGTTATCCAAACACCACAAAAATAGAAAAACTGCGTTTGAGTGCTCCTGACTCACGTTTGTGCCACAAAATGGGTAACCAAACGAGCACTTCACTAATGATCTTACCATCAGTTGCAGTGTACCCAAGAGTTGGATAAACAACTCTTCTCCAAAGCACATGATCAAGAAACATTATACATTTGGTTAGATGTTCTATAGGAAGACACTCATTATCAAGCTTAATCTTCAACTTCTGATCACAAAACTCAATCAACTTCTAAGTCAAAATAGAGAAAACCACTATTATGAGTTGGAGAACTTGAAAATACCACTTATGGATTGACATTAAATAGACCTTCATCCACAAAAATCTCTAGATAGTGAAGCAAAAAGATGTCACAAAATATTAGTAAAGACACCATCCATGACTATTATTACGCCCAAAAGCCATCATCACGCTAAACATATAATTGAAAACTACTACAGTTAGTTACTGCATAAAACATTGAAGACCCCATAACCAATTAAAAGAGCAAGTTTCGTATATGAATGACTTACGTCAACATCTTGCTTGGAAGCTTTTGTTAACCGAATACAACCTATATGATAAATTGGTTTCTGTCCGTCCAAACTTTATACAGTGATAATAATAGTTCTTAACACATTGCTTGCAGATTTAGACTGTTTTGAGGAGTTTAAATTTTCAAGGTCAGTGGGTACTCAGTGTGATTAAAAAAAATCAGCAAGAACATACCAAACCCAGTCAAGCATGGGAGGGAAGTGACAGAAAAAGAACTGTCAAGAACACCAGGGTAACGAGTTCGATTCCTAATGATAAAAAATATAGAATTTATAGTTCATCACATCATTACAATGTTGTATACTTGAATATTCAAAAACTAATTAAAATCCTAGGAAGAAAGTCAACCTCCCAAAAGTAATATTTATCCGCCATAAAACACCCGTGGCACCGCCATCCTTCACAAATTGGTCATGGCGGTTGTAAAAAAATCTGCCACTGAAAATGCAACGAAAAAAGAGAGAGCAAGGCGGGCACATGAGCACTTTCCAATCAAGAGACTGCATATAAGTGACTTCCATGTTGAGTGTTGAGACAAAACTTATAACAAGTGCAACCAGCCTAAACAAACTCTGTGTCTAATAACTTCAACAAACTCAAGTTGCACAGAGATTCAAGGAATTGAGCTAACAGAACTGAAAAGAGAATAATTTCTCAAGCAAATCAACTGCCACTAATTCAAGCAGTCGACACAATTTGCAGAAGTCATACACCTAATCCCTATTTTCTCTGATTTCAGAAGATAAATGTGATAAATATTCAATTGAATAAAATTACAGTGTTGGCTATTGAACCAAGCACTTCTAGGATATGGTTCATATTTGGTACCAAAGCTCCATTAGACAATGAAATCCAACATAAGCATTGAAAATCATTATAAAATAATCACAAATAAAAGAAATTCAGTGAGGGAGAAAGACAGGAAACATATTATCATTGCAATGGTGGAGGAATAATGAATAATCTAGAATCACAATTCATTGCTTTTGGATCACAGTTCATTGTTTTTGGCAGAAATATGTCATGCCAACTGTAGATAAAGAAACTTCACATTGCTTCAAGCAATCCCAGCAACAAGCGGTTTTGCAGCATACATCATAAAATTTGTGTAACAGTCATCAAACATTTTAACACACGACAAGTGACAGCCAAAGGACATGGAACCTAATTCCAATCTTAGAAAACCAAATCACTAACCACATAATGAAGTGCACAATTAAAGAATCGATCAAAAAAACTCTAATCATCGAATAAAATAAATCTAACACCACAATTCCTCAGGCAACATATTTCATCGTCTAATAATGAACAATAATCCATGAAGTAATCAGCAAACAAAAGGTACATAACACAAATAGAAATTAACATACAGGTTGCAGTTAGGGAGTTGAAGAATCCCGGTTCTTCATAAACCTCATGCACAAGTGACATAACATAGCATATAACATCCTCATTACTACATGCATTCTACTATTATTAAGAACATGGTGATATCAAACTCTCTTGGTAGACTTCAAGGACCATCCAACCTTTGATGTTTGGAAATTCAAGAGTTTTAGAAGTACCATCTCTAGAATTGTAAACGACCAACTCGAACTGATTCTCCAGCAGCACCTGATCATCCTCAGTAACATAAAGTGCATTGGTATAAGGACAACGCCCAACATTCCCTATGTAAGGAACACGGAACAATTTAGTCCAAGTTTCTCTATTTCCATACTCCTCCATAAGCCAAACATCGAAAAAAGTATGACTATGAGCAAGAATGCACATGCGATCCCTCAACACTGCTAAGGTCTTAGTAACCACGTTTACCGCTTTGGCTCCATAATCCGGCTGCAACAGCTCTTGATAAGTTTCCTTCTCCAAATCAAGAGAAACAATTATCGATGAAGTATATGACGAATCGTTAGATGCCAACCAATTAACAGTTCCACTAACGAATTTTCCTGATTCATCAAAAGGGACACCAAAAGGTAAATCATGAATCCTTCTCCAAAAATTGGTACCCAAAGTATGGACCTTCACTTGAGTTTTGTAATCCCCGTTATCAGATTCAAAGCAATAAACAGCAACAACCTTGTAAATGTCATTGACATGATCATAGCCAAAACCATAAATTGTGTAACTCCCATCTCGTTTTGGATTATCCAAAGATGGTGATTTCGTAAATTTCTTAATGGAAGGGTTCCACAAAAGAGCGAAACGTTGATCGAGTGCGAAACAGAGGATACCATGGCAAGAGCCAACGATGAGATCGAAAAGGTTTCGAATTCGATTGTTCAGAGGGTAATCTAGCTGTGTGGCGGTGGAAGTTACGTCGGTGAAGAAGGAGGAGAGAGGATAAGCTGAGAGGGCGAATTTGCGAGAGGAATTGGCGAAGGCTAAGACGAGATGGAGGCGCGTGGTGGACACGTGAAGGTGTTTTTTGATGAATTTGGGATCGGAGATGAGAGATTTCCAGGACTTACAGACGGATTGGAGTTGCATGAGGTATTTGACTGGCAGCCTGGAGAGAATCTCCGCGACGATCTCGAATGGAAGAGTCGGAATGGTTGATGAGGAAGATGAAGATGGTGAGGTTAGGGACGACAGGGTTTCGGTGGAGGAGTTCAAACGCTGCCGCTTGGTGGCGGTTGTTTCCTCCGTAAGTGGATCAGATAAAGCAGCGTCGGCGTCTTCACTTGGCGCCATTTCTGAGTCTGGTTATGCACACTATCCCAAATGAAGTTTGTTCATACCAAAATGAAGAATCTTTGATCACTCGAATCAATATATTCAAGAGTCTTATAACTTTATAAGCTTATTTTTAATAAAATAAAAAAATAAACTTGTTTGGTAAGTGTAGTTTTCTCCTTTGGGTGGATCAATAACAACTAATATAAGCTCAAATCTTTAACCAACTTATAACTTATATTCATCTTAAGGGTGATTATACGTGGACACCTTTATGTGGTGTACCATCCATATATACACTTCCACATGTCAAAAAAATAAATAAAATATTCCAAACATTGCCAGCTCAAAAATATTAATAATAATTAATTGTCCCTTCTCTGTGCTCTCTCTCGGCTCTCTGACTTCTCTCTTCTCCCCATCGGCCACCCACTTCACCACCACCAGCATCACCATAACCCTGCCAATTCAGTTTTTATCTCACACTTCTCTTTCACGTTATCTTTTCTCTCCTTCTCCCTTCATTCCACTTTCTTCTCCAACCACCCACTCTCCGCCTCGTCACCGCCGCACTCACCATATTTTTGTTCTCCGTTGTCGAACTCCTCTCTCTCATCGCTGCTCTCTCTCTCTCTCTCTCTCAAATCATCTGTTTGTTTTTTCTAGATCTGAGATGTGTTGTCTAGATTTGAGAACGATGGTAGAAAGAGGAGAACGACAGATCTGAAAACGACGGATCAATGAGGAGAACGGCCACAGCGGTGGCGGAGTGTCGAGGGGTTGTAGAAGGAGACATGAGAGGGAGGAGTGAAGTTTGGACCGGTTAATTGAGAGAAGATGAAAGATAGCGTTGTGAGATGAAGTTATATAAATATACACCCTTGTACTACATCAGCAGTGGTACAAGGTTGTACAAATGAAAGATGGTCCATCTATCATTTTCCTTCATCTTAATTATATCCCCTCAAATCTTAAGTAAAATAAATAAATAAAAATATATTATTATTTTTTCGTCATTTCATATTCATAAACTAGTTCAATAGATAATTTTACCAAATACTAACTAGCTTATTAGTAATTTCATATTTTTTACTAAACAAAGCATAATAAAAGTTAAAATATTCTTAAACCGTTTCTCCGTCTAATTATTTATTTCATTTATTAATTGAATTGACTCGTTTGATCAAAGTATCAAATAAAACAACAATTTATAGTTAGTCCCTCAACATTCAAAATCTTTTTGTTAAATGCCTTAGTTCAGTCCTCCAAACCCTTCTCTAACTTTACTAATATCTTCATTTAAAATTGTTGAACAAATCAAGTTGATTTTAGTTGTGGCTAGTGGGTCATTCAATGAAACTAGTTCGAGCTAAATATGAGAAACATAATGATCAAATTGTAGAGAAGTTGTACAAGGATGAAGAAGTAATATTGTGTATGGTGTGGCATTGCAATGTGAGAAATTGTGGCAGGAAATCGCGTTGATATAGAGACCACTATTTCTAACTTCTTTCTTTTCACCATTTGACGTACGTTTGGTAGATATACCGCCAAACCAAATTGGCTATAAGACAGATGATATCAGATTTGTGGTAAAAATGTTTTTTTTTTTTAACAAGGCAAAATGAAATTATATTACCAAAAACAATAGTAATCTCTTCGCACAAGGTGTGCTTAAAAGACTACTACCAACACACAAGGAAACAATATCAAGAGAAAAAACACCCTCCGGTGGTTAGCCAATGCCCAAACAAACCAAAGGACTTGACCACCACATCTGAGTTCCAAAAACAAAAGTTATATTTTTAGCTTTCAGCCACACTAACGATAACAACTTAATTTTATCAAGCAATCTAGGAGCCTCAGTTACAACATTTTTAAACAAACGATTATTACGATCACTCCAAATCAACCAAGTAGTTAAAAGCCAGATTAACTGAAGAAACGATCGCCTAGCTTTGGCAAAACCTGACAAACAAGTGAACTGCACGAAGTGATTAGAAATAATGTTGGAGTCGACCCCCACAAAACCTATCCAGAGTCGTAGTTGCTCCCATAAATCTGCAAAAAACGGGCATGAAAGAAATAAATGATCTGATGTTTCAATCGAACCACACCCTATGACACAAAGAGCAGTGTCTAACTGTAAGATACCTCTTGCTGCCAAATTTGATCTCGTCGATAACCGATCCCTAATGAGACGCCAAGCAAATATTGTCACCTTCAAAGGAACCTGATGATGCCAAACCAAAACCACGGTACTATCCATGTTGGAGTTGACAGTCGCTGTTAACACCTCATAAGCACCTCGAACTGAATAACCTCCTATAGGGTCAGGAAAACAAATCCAAGAATCTGAAATATTAGTAAACAAAGAAACATCAAGCAGTAAAGTCCTACACTCCTCCCACGCCCACAACCTCCGCCTCCAACTCCACCCCTCCCCACCCTGCGTCAACCTCAAGGACAACATGTTAGCCACAATAATATATTTGTCTACAGCTAAATCAAACAACCTGGGAAACTGCTCTCTAAGAGGCGCCCCTCCACACCACCAGTGAAACCAAAACAACGTATCAGTACCAGCACTCACCTTCCTACGCACACTATCACCAAACCAACTACCCCCTACTCTAGCATCACCATCTCTAATCCTCCCTACCTCCCTTCACCAATAAGAACAACTCCGGCCCCCAACCTCCAACCTCGCCATAACGGGCGACTAGAACACTATACCACAAACCTACTCTATCTACCAACATCGTCCAACACCATTTACCTAACAAAGCAAAATTAAACTCCCTCAACTTCCTAACCCCCAACCCTCCAGACTCCTTTGAAGAACACAAAGTATTCCAACCTATCCAAGTAATTTTCCGACGGTCCTCACTCCCCCCCCCAAAAAAATTATTCAACAAAGATTCAATGGAAGAGACTATACCTGATGGAGCTTTAAAGAAGGAAAGAGCATAAACAGGCAAAGAAGTCAGAACTGCTTTCAAAAGGACCAAGCGACCACCGAACGAGAGAAACCGGTTATTCCAACCTGACAGTCTAGATTTAATTCTATTCACAACAGGGTCCCAAAACGAAAGACGACGCGGATTGCCCCCTATAGGTAAACCAAAATACATGAAAGGAATCTTGCTCACTTTACAACTTAACACCGAAGCCGCCTCATTCAACCACGACTCAAAAATATTAATGTAACGCTCCTATTTCTATTAAAGCAATTAAACATGCGAATAATACATTTATTCAAGAAATAGAGATTACGTCTTATTCAAAATTCAAAAAACGATAGACATGTATGTAAACCTCAACAGTTACAGCGGAATACAAATCAGAGTGATCAAATATATACATGCCATGAGCAAATAAATCATATCCCAAAGATAAATCTCAAAACCCAAACATACGGGTAGTCATCAACAAAATAATAATTCAAAGGAAAATTATAACAACCTAATCTAGACCGGCACGACAAGCCTAGATCAGAGCCGACACAACACCGATATCGGATGAAGCTCCCGATATCCCACGCAAAGACTCACCGAGACTACTCCTGCACAACGTCTACTCACCCATACAGGCAAGTAGGCGGTTAAAACCACTGGGGGTAAGCATTACATTATCATAATCCAGATAATAATCAAATCAAATAATATCATGTACTTGAATAATATTAATCATGCATAAATACTTATACCACAACTTGATAGTTCGTATCCACATATATCAATCACATGAATAATTATCTAATCATAAATATTCATTCACAACATCAATCATAGACAATCATTATCAACATTCATTCATCTCAAATCATCACCAATCACACAATTCACATAGGACTCATGCTATGATATGCACTTATGGACACATAAATGCATGCGGTACCAAATCTCAACAAGGTCGTCACCTTTCGATGCCACTTGCACATCGAATGTAAGGGCTCACACCTGCCTTACAATAATCTCGAAGTAAAAGAGTTCAACTCTTTTACAGCAACAACGACTATGATGCATGGACATGTATAAGGACTCGATAATGCGACAACAATTCACAATCTCAACTCAATATATAGGACAACACCCAATTATATTGATTATCTCCACAACATTGCATTATCAAGAAAACATGCCCACACAAATAAATCATAGTATTCATCATCACACATCAACATATTTACCAATAATCAACAATGTCATCCAACATCAATTACATGATTTTCAATAATCAACAAACATCACTCATCACGTTTGATTTTACCAATTCAAGAATTCTTATATTCCAAGCAATTAGCATACGTTTCTCACGATAGTCATCATACCTCAAACATATACATGCATACTCAATTATTCACTCTAAGTACCTTATTAAACCCAAATTCAAGTTTGGAAAAGTTCCACAGCTCAAAGAAAAAGTTATGATAAGTTTTCACAAAAATTCACATGACCCATGTGTAGTAATTTGATCATAACTCAAGTTCTAAAAATCATTTGGACGTCAAACCAAAGCCATTAGAAAACTAACATAATTATCTAAAACTTTCATGTTTACACCAAAGGCCAATTCGAAACAGAAATAGGTGAAAAAGACGCAAGAACGCGAAACAGGGAATGCTGGAACTGGCAATTTCGCTTCTTGAGAAGCTTCTGGCATGCTTCTGAAGGGTGCTTCTGAAGGATGCTTCTGGCCTGTTCGCTTACAGATTTTCCAAAAAGTGCGTTTTTCACCATTTCGCGCGTAAAATGCAAACCGTTAATCGGATTTTGATGCCGTTTTCACCTACACGATCCTGACACTTGACTCTAACATAATCTATAAAAATTTCATGTTTCAACCATCCCAAAAGTCATTTTCCAAAACCTCACATAATCACTTATTGGCGAAAACGCTTAAACATCGACGTTTCACACGAAAAACCCGTTTTCTCCCAAACGACTCAACTAACATAACCACAACATGAAAACAGAAATTCTCATAAATTCAATTCATCCAACAATAACAAAATTTCAGTCAACAACCATATATATATCAAAAAGTTCATTTTGGTCCTTCACATGAACACTTAACTCAACTTCACAAATTTCACAAAACCACCAACAACAATTTATTTCTCATCATCAATCCACAATTAAGTATATCCAAATCATAATTCACTTACAATAGCATCAGTTAACAATAACCACATTAATGGAATATGAATCACATCTCTTTTCAATCAAAACATATCAAATTTCATCAATTAAGCATAATTTCATAACTTAACATTTATACATACTTTGAAACATGTAATTTCACCCATAAACATACCATAATCCTCAATTCAAGCACAAGAAAATAGCATCATAGCAAGAGCACGAATTTAACAACAATTGTTCACCAACCCATTTTCATACAACATGAGAAAATGCAAAGATTGTACATGATTATGATAATAACTAACCCCATTACCTTTGAAGTTGATTATCTCTAACCCTTGCTTCAATTCAGCTCCTAGGTCACCCAAATTGATTCCCCAAGCTTTCCCTTCAACACTCTTGTTCTTCTCTTCACCTCTTTCTCTCTCTACCTCCCTCTCTCTCTAGGAAAATGTTTTGTGAAGTGAATGAAAGATATTTTCCTATGACAACCCTAATGTTATCTCCCTTAATGGGCTCAATTCCAAATTCTAATGGGCTTAACTCATTCTAACATAATTCCAAAAAGTTTCTATACACTCAACGGTAATTACTAACAACGGTAAAATATAACGAACAGTCACTAACGGTAAAAACTAATCACTACACTAGTAACTTAGTAAAATAAGGGTTCTCACTAAATATTAAAATGATTCTCACCAAAATTACCATTTTACCCTTACCCGTGAAATGACTAAAATACCCTTCTAATACGGTAATCCACGTAAATGCACCCGACGACAATTAAATACACACAAGCATAATTAATCACACACAAACACAATTAAAAGTAATTAAAATAAATCTAGCTAAAAAATCGGGCTGTTACAATTAACACCCACTAACAAGCTTTTATTAAAATTCACCTTCAACCCCGACATAGACTCAAAGTTGACAAGAGTGGCACGGAGGGCCCGAACATTAGCCCAGCTTTTCTTACCTAACAACAGAGTATCATGAGCAAATTGTAAATGAGAGACAACCATCGAATTAACTGTCCCAACAGAATAACCTAAAAACAATTGATTGTCTACCATAGCGTTCATCAAAACATTCAGTCCCTCAGCTGCCAGAAGGAACATAAAAGGGGACAGAGGGTCCCCCTGACGAAGACCCCTTTTAAGCGGGAATTCATCGGTAGGACTACCGTTTACAAGCACAGAAGCTGTAGCGGTACCAACACATTCTCTAATCCATTTCCTCCACAGAACAGGAAAAGTCATGCACTTCAGAACCTCATCAAGGTAACCCCAATCAACGGAGTCGTAAGCCTTTTCAAAATCTACTTTAAACAGCATGAGATCCTTCTTTAACTTAAAAGCTTAATCAACAACTTCATTAGCTATCAAAATACCATCAAGGATTTGGCGCTTCTTCACAAAAGTTGACTGAGTCTCGGACACAACACTGCCAATAACTAATCTCAATCTATTAGCTAATAATTTTGCAATAACTTTGTACATACTTCCCACCAAGGAAATCAGACGAAAATCATTCAAACGTTGAGGATTGTCCACTTTCGTAATAAGAACAATGAAAGTTGTATTGATACCTTTTGCCAGCTTACCATTGCGATGAAACTCAGACACAAACCGCATGATGTCATCTTTTAACACCATCCAAAACTCCTTAATAAAGCCAAAATTGACCCCGTCAGGACCCGGACTTTTAAAGCTGTCACAGTCTCAAATTGCCTCCTTAACTTCGTCAACCGAGAAAGGTTTGATCAAACCCCCACCCTCAGTCACAGATAGCGCCTGAAACCGAAGGTTAGAAACACTGGGCCTCACCACATTATGCGGCCTAAAATGTTGAGCAAAATGAGTGAAAATTTTGTAGAGCAGCAAAGTGAATCGAAGAAGAAAGTTCTACACTTATATCCTACAAGAATGAATCTTCAACATGACTTCTTTTTTAAAATGGATGAATATGAGAACTGATAAATATGAGTAACGCCTAAAACAGGACGAATAACAAAGATTTTGACACTTGAGGGACTAAATTGTTGATTTTTGTGATATTTTAGTGATTTATTTTTATAGTTTTAATAATACTATTAATGGATAATCTAACAAAAAATGACTTATTTTAACTTACATTTGAGATTGTGGTAGTAAGCTAAGACCAACTATTATTTTAAGAGAAATGATATTTGTACATCCACTTTGTGACAACTTCTTGACAACTTTCTCTCTCATACTCACATTATGTTTTTATTCCCTCTCTTCCTTTTTCTCTCTCCATTGTTTTTGACCAATGAAAAGTGAGAAAAAAGAAGTTGTACCAAAAGTTGTCTAAAATGGTTGTTCAAATATCACTACTCATGCAATATATCTACAAGGAGCAAACTTTAATAGATTTTTCATACAAAACTGAATATACTCCTTTTTGCGGATTTATCTGGGACCATTATAGGACTCCTAAACAAACTCCTGCACTTTGGACATTTCATCAATATCCCGACTTCTAAATATCTTGATGGGTTTGGATCTCTATGTGTGTATGGTGTTTCAATGTGATACCAAACATTTGCTCAAGAGTTTTATTGTTCAGTTTTGAAGAGAGTATACTTACAAATGATATTTGGGAGGAATATCATATTGTTAAATTTCTCTGCCTTTGGTTTATTCTATGATATCTTGTTATCCATCGATGAGTATGTTGCGATGGAAACAAAAGTTAAAGTCTTTGTGAATTCAATTTCAACTTCATTAAGGAGATAGTTGGGATTTGTTAGAAGGTGATATTTGCAGGTTCATACCCTAGTTTCATGGAAACATGAATTTATCCAAGGTAGTAATTTCTTATTCTTAAAAATCGAGCATCAGTGTTCATATCGAAAAAGGTGTTTGAAAAGCTGATTTTAAAATGTTCAAATGTTTTTTTTTTTCCTAACTCAAAGACACATTCCACGACGATGCATTTGTTTGTTATGAGATCGTTGATTTTGCCAAAGGGGGAAGAAGGATAGACGTGTGTTATTTACGTGTTAGTGTGAATTTGCAATAAAACACGACTAATTATCATTAGGTAAGGGTTTAATGTGATTGGTGCACAAGTTCTAATGTGAAGGAAAGTTCACATCAAATTTTATGTCATTAGATTTAGAGGTCAACTTAAAATTTCATAACGTTGGTTTACTTTGTGTTCCTTAATGACTATCAATAATACAAAGATGATTTTTTTCACATGTAAATTGTATGTCATTCAATTTTTAATACACTCAGTATATATATATTTTTTGGTTTGAAATACACCCATAACGTGCTGCATGGATAATATATTTTTGTGTACATTTGCTAAAGCTGAAAAGAAAACAACAAGAAAACAAAAGAATTTCTTACCTCAACTGCTTATCATAATGATCCATGGTGAGTTTCTTGGCATCCATCCAAAGAAAATTGTTTTGTCCTTCACGTGGACATGAGATGCCCTGACGATCTGGGTCGTGCTAATGTTGAAGGCTTAATTAAAAGAGGTGCATGGACAATATAAATTGGAGAACTTCTACGGTACACCTGCAAATTAAGGTGTATCAGTACTCTCGCTTACATTTTTATAAATTAACTATCATTTTTTATGAAAGAAATAGGTGTTTGTTGACATATATATTTTAGAATAATATTATTTTATAAGAAAAAACATCATTTCATTTTTTAGAAAAATCATACTAATTTTTTTTTCATTTTATTATAAAAAATAATCAAAATTCTCTATTATGAGTAATAGGAATTTAGAAAAATCAAATTTTATTGTGTTGACGTTTTTGGTAAATAAGATTTAGTTATTATAATTATAGGTGATAGAAAATATTTTTTTCCTACAAAAAATAACTTATTTAACTATTAATTTAAGGATTTGGTGTACCAATACACTCAAATTATTGGATGTACCATAGAATTTGCCATTTTTAAGGGCTTTTTAAATTGAATAATGCTATTTCAAGCCAAAACTTTTCTTTTCTTCCGAAACTCTCACGAAGTATTAAAAAAGCTGTCAATTTTTTAACTCATGAAATTGTCGCTATTGATTTTCTCATGAAGTTTAGCATTACACTTTTAAATTATAGTTAGAAAGCGAATTTACATGAATAATATCACGAATTTACATGAGATTCTAGTATAAATTTACGGTGACAATGTGTCACTATTAAACCTTAGTAAGAAATAGAAAATATCATTTTACCAAAAAATAAATAAATACATCCTTAACAAGAGTATATTAATTTTCAGTCAAATATTTAGACTAATATTATTAATACATTTTTCTAAAAAATATTTTATATTATTTATTATCAACACTAATCTCTTCTGCATCCTCATATCAACATAATTTTGTAATAAAAAAATCATACCAACATAATTGACCAAATGATGACTACATTCACACATGATTTATAATATTTTATTTTTTTCCTTTTAAAATCTTTGCGCCGATTTATACCTTTGAATTATTAAATTCCAGTAAAAAAGTCTACCAAAAAACAATACTATTATTCAAAAAAAGCTAATAAATTAAATATCTATTTTGACTGAATTAAATTTTAATATATTACATTCAAATTTGAGAAAATATATATACGATATTATGATACTGGTTGTAATTTTCTTGTACACTTGTAAACAATCTTTCTCCCGCGATTGAAGCTTCTCTTGTTCTCTCTCTCTCGATTGGATCTTAGGGTTTCACATCCAAATCCTTCAATTCTTCAATTCGCTTCGTTTCTAGGGTTTCTCCGCTACCAGATCCATCTTCAATTTCTTCTTCCTTCACCATAATTCATCATGTTTTGGCGAATGGCTGGTTTATCCACCGCTTCTCCGGTCAGTTCCGCAATCTCAATTTTCTTCAATTTCCAATTTCGATCTCTCTTTGTTACGTTTAAGCTTCACTGAGACTGAATTTATACATGTTTTTGCTTGGATTTGATTTTCCGAGATTTCTTGTGAAATGAAGTGTTGTTGTATTTGATTTTCATCAAAAGTTACTATAGTGTCTTTTCTTGGATTAGGATTTTTTTTTAATTGGTGCTTGTGCCTCTCTGATTGATTATTCAGTACAGTTAAAATTTTCGTCTATGATTGATTGATACTTGCGTTTGAGATTTTTGAAAATCTAGGTGTAGTATTGGAAGTACGAGATTGTTGTTAGTTGATAGTTGTGAAAAGTATTACAGAAAATGATTAGTTGTGTTAATTTGAATAATAAAACGAGTTTTTGTAACTAAAACACTCTTATTAAGTGTTTGTTATGGGGAAATACTTGGGTGCCATAGTTTTTTTGGTGACATAGGTTCATTTTAAATGAGAGAGAATGACGAATGAATGATTAAAATAAATTATTTAGATGAGAGAGAATGAGTTGTTAAGAGAGAGATAGACACAAAGGTACCAATGGCACCCAAGTGCTACCCGTTGTTATGAGAGTAGTTTTTTAGATAAGCATTTAGTGGCGTAGTTAAATGGGTTCATTTTTTACATTTATTCAGTAAACGATGTATCTGGTCTATATTAGGAATTAGATACATCATTTATTGAACGAAACTACAAAGTGAACGTTCTCTTATAATGGAGGCCGGAGGGAGCAAGTGTATATTAGCGGAAAAAAATAACTGATGCTTCATTGGTATTTTAAACTGACAATTAATTTGAGATTGAAAAATATTGTAAATGAGACACTTATAATGAGACGGGGGGGAGTATTTTATTTTTAATGATTTGAACAGTTCTAGTTGAGATAAATAATGGTGGATAAGAAATGGTGGACATAGATGATGAATGGAGCAGTGTGGAGGGTTTAGGACACGTTTTGTTTTTGGGGAGGTGAATGATACTAATGAGTTTCGGAGGGTTTAGGATATATGTTTTTTGTGGGTAGATGAATGACTGAAGTTCTACCATGATCCGTGTTAGTAACGGTTTTTGCTGGTGTGAGGTCTGGATATAAATGAGGAGATTTGATTTGCTGTTGTCCATGACTTTGATTTTATCAATAATCTGTATAAATTTTCCAGTTTTAAAATTTAATAACAATATTTACTTCACCGTTTGTATTTCATGATTTGGGAAGATATTCAGGACTTTGGCTGTTGAATATTTTGTTCTTAGATGCTTTTCTTTTCCTTAATCAGGACAGGTGGCCTGAGTCTGACCTGTCCCCTTTGAACATCTTCTCACGTTGTATTTTGTTTTTTTGCCAGCACAAGTATGGCTGAGGTTTTATGAACTTACATGCATTTTAATGAACTCGTTTTTCCTTGCTTTTTGGCAGACAGGGTTGTTTTGGCCTCGGTTGGTTGTTATGCTTTTTGTTACTGTAGAGTTTTTTCATTCACTGATATGCGAAAGAGATTTGGATGGTTTATTTTAAGTCATGTTGACTCAATTATCTTTTATTTCTATTTGGTAGGATTTCTTATCCCCTGCCAGATGTGCAGTAATACCTAACCTAAAAATTTCTAAGGAGGCATTTATGTCCCACACTCGAATTAAACTGTACGACTACCATACACATTTCTAACGTTTCATTTGATATTCCAAATATCATTTACCTTGTTTTCTTTGTAATAGATGTGTTAGTTTTGATTGCTTTGTACTGTCTTTATATTCCCCTCCCCTTAAATTAGTAATTATGTGCAAGGAAAATATTCTTATGTAAAAAGGAATTTGGGAAAAAACTCTACTTAGAAGGTAAGATGTTTTATGAACAAATTGAAAGCATATTTGAGAACCAGACAAACGTGTAAAGAATTCTATTTGACTGCAACACTTGATGCTATTTCACATAGTGAATTTTTGACGTTCTGCTATTTTCCGCAACTCTGATTTTATTTATTGACATTTCTTTGGGGGATGGAATAACAACATTATCTTGACTTGATTTAACTTTTAATATGAAATTTGGATGCCTCCTGGTTGGTTGATTTTACTCTTATTCGGTATATTATTATCCTGCAGGTGGAGACCATTTTGGATAGGGACAATTTCACCATGGAGGAACTACTTGATGAGGACGAAATAATTCAAGAATGCAAAGCTCTTAATAGCCGCCTTATAAACTTGTAATGGACTTCTTTTTCACCATCAAATTTATTTTTTATTAAAGATTATTGTTTTGTTTGTGTTGAAGAAATTATCCTTATGAAGCGAATTATAATATTATTCATCAGACCAGTTTGTTAACTGACTTGAGGATAAATACTTTTGACTTCGTAGTATTGTTCAGGGATCAGGGGTGAGACCTAAGAATGATATAAATAAGATACTTGCATAAATCACTCAAGTGATCCCTTGTATTCTAACTAATCATACTTTTCCATTGTTGATCACGAAAGTTGATCAGATTGTTAGGAAAAATCTGATTTAGAAAAATTAAGATACTATAGTAATTCAAGGACCTAAGTTTTGCTTATCTTACTCAAGGACTTAAAAAATTGTCGCCAAATTCTTCAGTGAAAACATCTATAAAAAAACTTAATTTAGCTTACATTTTACAACACCCCATTTCCCACTGTTAATCATGTAACTATGTAAGTGCATTTCAGTCTTCATTAATTGTTATCTATGAAGCACGGGATACGGACACAGACATGACATGGACACAGACACGCTGACACAGCTAATATTTTGAAAAAATAACATAATTCAGTGTAATTACAAGTGTCGGTGTCATGTAGGTGTCGGACACGACACTGTCTGACACCGGGACACGCCTAATCTGAGGAGTGTCCGTGCTTCATAGAATGTTACAAAGGGTGAGGGTTGATCTTTTACTGTTGACCCTGCCTAATGGGAATATTCTTTTGTTGTAGCACCGATTAATAATGTATTTCCTGAAGATTTAAATAAAATTTCTTCATTTCTGTACTAAAACATCTATGTTATGCTTAGGTGGACAGTTAATTCCTCCCTGTAAGAGATTGTTGGTGGAAAGTTGTTGTTTTCATGTAGTAAACTATGGGAATATTTATTTATTTATTTTTATTTTTTTTCTGTTGCGAGATTTTTAGTTATATACCTCTTCTGACTACACCAGTATTGTTTTTTTATATTGCACTTATTGCAGTTTTATATTATCTATTGTAGTTTGTCCGGAAAAGCACAGGTTGAACAATTGGTGCGATACATTGTTGAAGAGGCTCCTGAGGATGCTGAAAAGAAGCGGACTTTTAAGTAGGTTGCTCAAATTGGTGATTGATTTAAATTCTTGTTTTGCTGTATATTTGCTGTTATGCATCTTAATTGCTATCGTTTTGTAACAGGTTTCCTTTTATTGCTTGTGAGATATTTACCTGTGAAGTTGATAGCATACTCAAAACTCTGGTGGAGGATGAGGAAGTAAGACACAAACTTATTTTCTTAACTCTTTTTACATGGCATTACTCCTTGAAAGAACTAATTGCATTACTCCTCGGCAGTTGATGAGTTTGCTGTTCTCTTTTTTGGACCCAAATAACTCCCATGGTAACCTACTAGCTGGATATTTTAGCAAGGTACTGATTTTAATTTTTTTGAAGTACACTGCATATTTGGTTATGGTTTAGAATTAGTTTTGGTGTGGAGAGAATTGGCTAATACTAATGCTTTCTGACACTTCAAATTATTTGAAATGAAAACAAATTCTGCTCGAGTTGGCCAATACTTACCCTTTGAAATCAGAACTCAGATTCTTTTGTAATTTTCTATCCTTCTCTTAATTATTTAAAAATAATCCCTGCTATTGTTTTTATTTAGTTCTATTGTAAATGATCCATGGCCTTGTTTTGATTAAATTTTTATGCTGCTAGGTAGTTGTATGCCTGTTGTTACGCAAGACAGGTCCCTTCATGCAATATGTTCAAGTAAGTTCAGAACATCTTAACTTTTTTCATTCCTACACATTTTTTTCTTCCCGCAATGACATGCAGTTTCCACATTGAATTGTGCTGTGAAAATTATCGCTGGAGAATAAAATGTACTCCCTCCGTTCCTTTTTAAGTGTCTCTTTTGAAGAAATTTTTTGTTTCTATTTAACTGTCACTTTCAAAGTTCAATGCAACATTAAATGTTGTTTTACCAATATTATCCTTAGTTATTTATTGCAGAGAGAGAAATATATGAAATGAGATATTAAATGAATAAGGTCATTATATTAAAAGTACAACTTATTGCATCAAAAGTAGTAACAATCATTGACTATCTTGGTTTATGTAAAATGTCAAAATGTGACAATTAAAAAGGAACGGAGGTAGTATATTCTTTTACATAATGCTAAATAAATGTCTTGTAAAATTGTATGATTTGTGTTTGCTCTCCGCTCAAGGATAGGGAAATTTGATGTGGGTCCCACCTTGCTCTCACCTTGCTCTCACCCTCACCTTCATATTTTTTCTGCACAAGGAAACAAGTGAAAATGATGCATTCCTCTTTGTTGAGACTCTCACATTAGATGTGTTATGGTCTGAAAAAGGGTTATTTGTGGTAGGCATCCCTCACAATACAGTTCAATGTTGTGCGGATTGAGTTAGGTTCAATCCACATCTAAGATGGTATTATAATCTATTCTAGATCCATTGGACCACCCTTTATTTGGCCGCGCGTCACATGTCCAGTCCTGTGTGTGGGTGTGTGCGTCGAGAGTCCCACATTGGATACGATATGACTTAAGGTTTTGTATCACTCACCTTACATGCTGGTTTGTTGAGTTAGACTTGATCCAAATTTTAAGATTTTTCCCTCTTATTTTCTCTCAAAACAAACATAGCTTGTAGGTTGAACCAAGCAAAATATTGCTTGTCTATTTCTCCTATTCTCTATTGGACTACATGCATAGCAATTTGACTAGATTTTAAGCTTGTGAATAAAATTTACGTCACTCTTACCTTTATTTTTAAAATAGCACAAATACTAAAGCCGAAAGTGTAATATGTGTGTTGTGTGAATTTGAAACATACCCTACACATTTCCCCACTTCTGTGGCATCTATAATATTAGTAAGCTTGTGAATAAAATTTACGTCACTCTTACCTTTATTTTTAAAATAGCACAAATACTAAAGCCGAAAGTGTAATATGTGTGTTGTGTGAATTTGAAACATACCCTACAGATTTCCCCACTTCTGTGGCATCTATAATATTTGTAACATGTCTGAAGAAAAGGATGATAAGTGTGGATATTGAAAGAAGTTGCTAGACTGAAACAACTTCAATACTTTTTCAAAGTAATCTATATTCTGATAATGGAGTGATGATTGCTTTTTTATTTTGTTTTAATCTTTCATTGAGTTGCAATTATCAATTTGCTAAATGTTTATCCAGGCTCACCAGGAAATCGTGAAGAAGCTAGTTGAGTTGATTGGGATTACATCTATCATGGAGGTTGGTTTTTGTCATTATTTACTCCTTGCTTTGCTGTATATTATCTTTTTACCTGTATTCATTGTCTGGGATCAAGATCCTATCCATTTAATGGAAACTTCCATTTGGAGAGATTTAGACTCATAGAATAAAATAATATTATTATTTTGTTCCATGAGGCTATCTCTCTCCAAATGGAAGTGTCCATCAAATGAAGAACCCCATTGCCAGTACATGTGCATTAGAATTGTTGATCTTATTATTATAAAATATTAGATGATTGTTTACTTTCATTGGTGACTGAATTTCTGTTACTCTTTGTATTATCTTTTCATGTGAGTGTATGGGTGAGTGTGGTGCAAAGACAATCCAATATTACTCCTTCGCAGTGTACTCATCAAATATGGCCGATTGATTCGCTAGGGTAGTGTTTTAATGACTCTGACATTAGATACTCTATAGCACAATTAAATAAAAAAAAATGTCTAAATGTTTACATGAACTATTTATAGATTCAACATAGAATAAAAATCCTAAATATCAAACAATAAACAATCTCAAATCAAACACTCTGGATGAATGTGTGCCATAACATAATCAGCGAGGCACCAATGCACATTTGACGATTGAGCAGCACAATGCACATTAAAGCTAGCTTATAGTCTTAGAGAGCTTACATTCGAGGTTAGTAGGTAAATAATATGGGAGCAAAACCTTGAGTCTAAGGTTTGAAAAGAAATGGGTAAAGGTACTAGAGCAATAGGC
Organism: Medicago truncatula; assembly: GCF_003473485.1. Taxonomy (NCBI): domain Eukaryota; kingdom Viridiplantae; phylum Streptophyta; class Magnoliopsida; order Fabales; family Fabaceae; genus Medicago; species Medicago truncatula. The sequence continues at coordinate 11,304,583 of NC_053043.1, read as the reverse complement.
TGGTGAGGAGCAATAACTTGCTTCTTATATCTTTAGAACGTCACATTGGTTTCTAATAGGAGTAAGTTTGACCCTCCTCTCTAATTTTAAGTCTATTAGAATTCAAAAAACACTCACATCTTTCATTAAAAAGTTTATGATAAAAGTTCTTCCTTCATCATTCTTAACACATCTATTGGTTCAAATGTCTAGTTTCCCTTTCCCTACTTTCAGCAAGTCTGTTTTTCCCTAATTTGGTGCCTAAGGATTGATATAAACACTAATGTAATTATACAGGATTCCCAGTATTATATAATTAATTCTAATACTAACAATGATTTTTCGAATAAATAATAATGTTAATGTTATCATCCCTTGATTTAGGTAATTTACTAATTACAAGAGGAGTATGCACAGTTCCAGCTCCTAACATATGTATTCCAGAAACAGTCTGACTTAACGACACTCCCCTTCAAGCTGTTTAACACATAGATACTCTCCATTTCATAATTGAATACAATTGTTTCAGAAATTGGTCTGCTCAACCTTTGGCGAGAATATCCACAAATCTTCCTTGTGTGGGCATATATTATGATGTAGAAATCAAGCATGCACATATGGAGAACAAATCATTCGATTGAAAATGATTTATCCCAAGTCGAAACCATAATTATTTTGAAATTAAGACCCTTATTAAATTAAATAAGAAAACTAGTCATCTTTATTTACATCTACGTGTGTGCCTGCTTGCTAATTCTAATGGTTATTTTTTTTTCTTCCACAAACCAGGTTTTGATTCGCTTGATTGGTGCGGATGAGCATATGTATGCAAATCATGTGGATGCGATGCAGTGGATTGAAGAGACTGATGTGCTTGAGATGATTGTGGACAAGTTTAGTTCTTCTGTAAGTATTATTAATTGAAAAATGCCTTCATGATTTGGTTTGTTAATATTTGTATATTAAGTTCTCATGTAATGCAAATAAGTAGTAAGTATGTGAATATGCATTGATGCTGTATAATTTTTATCTGCTGCCGCCTATTTTATACTTTATACGTTGTAATGAACAATAACAATTGTTCTAGTACTGAATGGTTGAGTTATGCACTCGTCTGTTTTTAATTTCATAGATATATATTCTATTCACGTGGTTAAATTTCTATTTATAAAAATTCTGCATGACAAATAACAAGTTCAATAAAATCTGAATGAAGTATTAGAGATCAAGCAATGGAAGCTTTAAATAGTGAAAACGCCAAACAGGATTATGAAAGCTTATACCTTAATTGAGAGCAAATGATCATGCAGATTAAATTTAAAAGCATATTTGTGATACACATCTCATAGAACAGTGGGATTTTCATGAATCTTTGTCATTTGAGTTTGTGACTGTTCTTTGTATTAGTTTTAGTGGTTTTAGGATTGGATAACTAAGTGAAGAGGAGCATATTCACTTGCGCTGAAGTTTTTTTTTCCCCCTACTGGTGGATATCTTGTGTTACTTGTTTATGTACTATCACTTTCCTAGGATAGAACCTTTCCTTTAAACCCACTCCAATCTATAAAGAAAAATGCAGATTTTAGTTGGTTTTGATAGTTTCCTAGGATACATGAACAGATAAATGGTGTAAGGAATACTGTGTATAACCAGATTCTCTTTATTGAGAAGGCTAGTCGCAGAACATACTTTCACATTAACTGTACATTCCTTTGGTGTGGCTTGCATAGGATTCTCCAGAAGTGCATACTAATACAGCAGAAACACTCTGTGCCATTACACGATTTGCTCCAGCAGGACTTTCTGCCAAAATTTGCAGCCCGAGGTAAATTGTTTTTTTCCTTGTTGCCAATAAAATGCTACATCAGTTTCTCATGACTTGAAGTTGATGCATTTATTTCTCCGAGTGATAACTGATTTCATATTCTTTTTGCAGCTTTATAGGAAGATTATTCTGTCATGCTCTAGAAGACTCTCGGCCAAAATCTGTTCTTGTTAACTCGTTATCTATATGCATATCTTTGCTAGACCCTAGTAGAATTTCTTTTGGAGCTTATCATTCCTATAACCGTCAAATGACTAACGGTTCCGCTGTAACTGCAAATCCTGAGACTGTTGAAGGCATGCTAGAAAGTCTAGGTAAGACTCCTCCTTATCAACCTCTACCTTCAAATAACCTTTTATTTTTAGGTCTCAATTTACAAACTTTTATCATCTGGTTAGTATTATGTATGTATGAGCTCTATTTTCTAAGTATCCCATATGCATAATAAAATGTATACGACCCAATATTGATACATGGGTATGAATTTTTTCTATAACATCAAGATACTACACAACCTAGATATCTTAAGACACATCCACACACCTATGGGCACACTCATGTAGGTTATTAACAGGATTCAAATTTTTGTCAATTTACCACGCAGTCTAGATATGTTGTTAACCAAAGGTTTCTTCCTCATCTAGAACCTTTTTTCTTCCTACCCACTAACAGGGGAACCAACAAAGTTGTGATAACGAGTGTGAGAGGTGATAATCTTATCCTTAGTTGGGAAGTTGACCTTTGGATGTATTTGAAAAGTATCCAAAACAGGTAATAGTGCTATCTGTAGCTAGGAGTCCACATTTATGGAAGTGTTTTTTATCCGATTTATTACTAGAGTTGTGCTGCAGACCAAATTGGCTAGCAGCAGCCATACCTGTTCCACACATGTCCTGATTCACATAATTGATCACTAGACTTGAGTGCTCATTTTTAGGATTAGGTATATGCTCCAATGAACCTTTGTTGGCATCACCCTCAGGTGTTGACCGGCAAGAATCACTCACAAGAAACTAAGTTCTTGTTAGAATCCTCAAGAGCCAACTCCTGAATTTGGTTATCGCAGTTATTGGCCCTTTGAAACTTACCACAAATTTCATGACAAGTTAGCAACTGTTTCAAGGTCCACCTCTGGGGCATGAATCATACTCGTTGTGACGGTGCAACCTCCGAAGTCTGGGTTCCTTTTTAGAGCCTTTCCCTTATTTGAAGAAGTATCTGAGAAGTATTGGGATAAACAAATATAAAATAAACCAATAATTGGATATTTCCTTGGCACATATCAGGAAGTATCAGATTCGTTTCTGAATTGGGTACATGTTGGAATACTTTCCAATTTTTAGAGTATATGGGCTTCAGCATTAATATTGTCAGATTTCAGCCACATTGCCCATGGTAGGTTGATTTTAGGATGTCAACTGATGATTGTCAAATAGCAGAGGGTTAAGAAGTGGGTGCCAATTTGCTCAGCTATTTTTTTTTTACTTTTTGGGTAATATGATCACTAGGGAATATGGAGTATAATATACCCTCTTAGGCAAATGTTGTAAATGGAAAGTGGCTGTTCCTAGGCCATTGTAGCAAGTTTTCATTTTTTACATGGATGCTTAGACGACCTATGCATACGGAGTACAATATACCCTCTTGGGTTGAAGATGACTCTAATATGTGCACAATTGCTGATAATAGAACCATATCTGAGCAGCTTGACATTATGTAATAGGGGGAGGATAGTTTGTAAATGAACAAAATGCTACTCCCTCTGTCCCAAATTGTATGACGTTTTGGCCATTTCACACGTATTAAGAAATGTAATTAATATTGTGTGGGGAAGAGAAATTATGAGTTGTTTTACAAAATTATCCATAATAAATGGTATGGAAAAGATAAATGAAATAATTGAAAGAAGAGAGAGTAATTAATAGTTAAGGATATAATAGGAAAAATAACATTAATATTTCATTGGTATTGTAAAGCGACGTATAATTTGGGACAATTTTTTTTCCAAAGCGACATACAATTTGGGACGGAGGGAGTATTTAATTTGCATCTTCATATGCATCTTTAAATTGGTTGAATGTCTTTAGTAACGATAAAGATGTTTCTTCTGCAGGTGATCTACTAAAGCTTTTAGATGTTTCTTCCGCCGAAAATCTCTTGCCGACTACTTATGGCAAGTTACAACCGCCTCTTGGGAAACATCGTTTGAAGGTTAACAAATTAATTGGACTTATTGCATTTGACCATTTAATTATGTTGGTAATCGGTTGTTGAGTTTTGAATATGTTACGTCATAACACTTATAATTTATATATTTATTATTCATGATTTTTATAGATTTTGGAAAGTTATATTGCAGCACTTTCGTTGTATTAACTTAATATTTGTTATTTCAGATTGTAGAGTTCATATCAGTCTTACTAACTGTTGGTAGCGAAGCTGCTGAGAAGAAATTGATTGATTTTGGAGCTGTACAAAGAATTATAAACTTGTTCTTCGAGTACGTTCAACAATTCTGTTATCTTGTTCTGAAATCATTTGATGATCTTATGCCCTGATACACTTTTTGAATGTCGTAGGTATCCATACAATAACTTTCTGCATCACCATGTGGAAACCATTATAATATCATGCTTGGAGAGCAAGAGTTCTTCTCTTCGGGAACATATTCTTCGTGATTGTGATTTTGTTGGGAAAATTATTCAAGCAGAAAAGAATTTTACGTTGGAAGCTGGTACAGACAAGGTCGAGATCTCTTCCATGCTCTCCCAAAAAAAAAAATTTTATCAGCTTGAATGAATGACTCAACTTAATATATTTTGTTGATGATGATGTTTTTTTTGCAAAATATTTTCATGCAGCCAACATCACCAGCTGAGGGTAAATCACCACCCAGAATAGGAAGCATAGGCCACTTGACCCGAATATCTAACAAACTTATCCAGTTAGGGAATAACAACAGTGTGATTCAGGAGCATCTGCAGGTCTGTAACTATTTTATGTGAGGATGTTCTAGTGTTTAAACTCAGATTTCTATACTATTTGCTACTTGGTATCAGTTGATCAATTCTGTTCTCTTCACAAATCCCAATAAGTAGTTGCCATCTGTTTTGATATTTTACAGAAAATGTATGTTAGAAGTTAACTGTGTAGTCATGAAGCTCATTTTCACACTTTCCAAATCTACAGGGAATTAGTGAATGGACAGATTGGTACATGAGTGTTCTATCAAATCGGAATGCTGTGGAAAATGTCTCTCAATGGGCTTGTGGGTATGTCATATTTCTTGACCTGCATCTTTTTCTATCCCATGGTTGATCACTTGATCTCTATTTGCACTATCTGAATGGGCTTAAATATTAAAAATAGCAATTCCTTTTGAATTGCATATGCATTTTAAAAAAATTGGTGAGCATATTTGGAAATATCGCTCGATAGTGAAAAGATATCCTCATTTCTTCAGCAAAATTTTGAAAATTAACATGATTGCAATTGATAGAACATTATACCTTGATGTTCTACAAGATAAATTGGGCTCCAAAATTTCTAATAGTGGTTTTATAGAGGGATGCATACATTTTCAAGAAAAAATTGTATGTGCCTGTTTTATTATGACTGTCTGAATTTTTATATTTTGGGGCAGCTTCATTGTGATTCTTCAATGAGCATCTTCTGTATTGGTCATATCTCAGAAAATTATTTTTTGTTTTCTTTAGAAGATTTTTACGATGATTTTAAAATTATTGATCTTGTAGGAGACCGACAGCATTGCATGACAGAAATAGGGACAGTGATGAGGATGATTTCCAGGATCGGGACTATGACGTTGCAGCCTTGGCAAATAACTTAAGTCAGGCCTTCCGTTATGGCATCTATAATAATGACGATGACATGGAAGAGGTACAATCAATTTTGTGAGCAGCTGTATGGCATTTTATGTGTCATTTTTTTATGGATCTTAATGGAAAAACTGAAACATTTGAAATTATCATTGAGATTTGTTGGAGGATTAGTTGTCCCATCTCAGTTGGAATTGATTCTTGACGTGTCCTAGCAGTCACTTCATGTAAAGGCTCTCAAACTCAATAGTTTTCTTCATAATAACCAAAGATACCTATTTGTGAGGAGTATCCTATCAGGATATTTTTCTGAAATAGGAACGACTTGGTCTATGTTGAAGAAGACATAAAATAGTAATGTCTTTGTTAGGGAGCAAGGATAAACAAATCAGAGTAATATCTGTTAGTTTTTTCAGTGTTCGAGAGTTTGCTTGGTTTTAAGGTGCTGTTATAGGAATGATGTTATTTGTCTATAGTTGACACAATCAGGTCTCAAACTCTATTACATTAGCTGCTGCTTTTTATGCTAATTTCTGGTGCAAATGTAGTCCAACAACAAACGGACAATATAATCTTTTACGTGTAGCTTAGGAGTTTAGTTACTACTTCCTTAGCGGTTGACTGTCACTTCACTCATTTTTCATAACTATTAATTTATTATAGAAAGATAAATTCCTGCTGGTGACCTAAGTGTTGGTTGTGTTGATTCTTCAATTGTGTTTTATTTTTTGGTTGGTTTGCTACTATTGTTTATCATGATTGTGTCATTAGCTTTGGATTTCTGATTTATATGCCTGTGTTTCAGGTTCACGGGTCTCTTGAACGAGATGACGAGGTATACTTCTATTTTCCCATCAAATGGTAATTTGGAATGTTGGAATTGATGTGACTGATCACGTGATTGAATCTGTCGTGGTTAATATACTTTGATATATTTTCTCATTTAAAGCAATTTTTCAAAGATTGCAAGAGCAGTACACTGTACGTACATAACTTGCCGTTGTTATGATCATCCAGTTTCTAAATCTTATAAAATTCTAGTAGCTTCTTGAATTATTATGAAGCTTTTGATAGAGCAATGTTTTTCTCAAGTATATTAGAGGGATTTAAGCTTTTTCTTCCATGTTGAACCCATGGTTAAATACATTTTCTTTCTAGAAATAATTTCATTTTAGTTTGCAGTCATACATTAATGATTGTAATAGCCTGAACCTGATGGGAAGAAGGAGGAGCCCCAATTGAACCAATGATTATGGAAGTGTGGGAAAACCAGTAAAGTAATGAGATACAATAATGAAGATGGGTATTTATCTGGTGTCCATGAGCATAGGTGATATAGAGCGATGGAGTACAAGTGGAATGATTGAACTAAGGATTTCTTTGGGTTTATTCTCTCAGTCTTTTAAGTTAATTCAGTAATATAAAATATATATATATTTTTTTAAATTATACAATTTGAAGTAAATTGCAATATTTGAAGTAATATCTTTTTTAACTTAAATTCAAATAATTAGTTCTAGCCACAAGCTGTCATTAATAAGCTAATTTATTAGTTATTGCTAGTTTATCTTCTACTTTTGCAAACCAAGCCTGCAGATGATCACACACTTAGGCATGTTTATTTGTTGTTGTTGTTTGAGGTGATTTATAATGTTACATAGGATCTTTGGCTGAGATTTTCATTGGTGATTGTAAAACATCTTATATAGTATATATCTTGCAGGATGTCTATTTTGATGATGAATCTGCAGAAGTTGTTATATCTTCTTTGCGGTTGGGAGATGACCATGAAAGGTAAATGTTTTGTGCCTTTTTTGATCATTCACATATCTGTTTACTTCAAATTGAGCTGTTAATCCTGGTACTGTTTATTTACATCTTTCATCATAAAAGCAGTGGGTCTTCTCTCTTCACGAATTCCAATTGGTTTGCTTTTGGGGAGGACAAAGATCGAGAAGCCAATGAACAGTCAACTGGCTCTCTTGCTTCTCCGTCGCCTAATGCTGAAGAGGATGTCAAAAACGCCGATGAAGATTATAACATGACTGCTAATGAAGACGAGGACTTGGCTGATACTGCGACGTCTTCTCCAGAAGCAGAGGCAGAACCAAAATTAGAACCTGTTGGAACCGAAAAACCTGTTGAGTGGGTTGAATGGAGGGAGTCTTTAGATGCCAGCGACCCTTCTGAGGTTCTTCCCAATGGAGAACTTGAGTCAGAATCAGGGAACAATGATCTTGATGCAGCCGAATCATCATCTCCGTCAACCAATGTTACAGTAACAAAGGATGAACATACGGATGCTGCACTATTAGCATCACTGGACGAGAATCTGAGCATTGGATCCTCTGTCCCAACTCAAACAGAAAGTGAAAATCCAAGTTCGTCCGCATCCAGTTCTGTGGATGAGAAACTGGCTGAAGTTGGAGGAGACAGCAACAAGGACACAGCAGATGACAATAAAGGAATTGAACAAATGAGTAGCTAATGTAAATTCCTCTGAATTGGCATGGGTGACTATGCAACAACATTAACCAGGTGGGAAGATGAAATTTGGAGTCTGGCTTGGCAGGAGTATTTAGTACCCCTATGCACGCTGTGATATTTTTTTTCTTATAGGAATATCAATTTTTTTTCCCACCTACTTCTAAAGCTAGAAATTCAATGTCTGATGATGTTTTAGCTCTTGCTATTTAGGTGCTACTGAATTTTTCACCTGTTCATATCAATATTTAGCTCGCCCAATTAGGTGATACTGAATTTTCCCCTTTATAATGTCTAGCTGTTCATATAAATACATCTCTTTTTAGTTTCATTCAAATGATTCCTTGGGACAATTTGTAATTAAGTTTTCAGATATTGTGACTTGAGATCGAAACGGGTATCGGACCGGTTGGCTATCTGTAGAAATTTTCACGACGGATACTAACACAACTATGTGTATTTGTCCGCAGAAGTGAGCTGGTATGAATGTGGATACGGGTACTAATGTACTCACTCTGTATCAGCATACTATATATTTATTTAGGTCCTTTAAAAAAAGTGTTCATTTAGGTGTTTTGAGAGTTGTTTTCGTATTTCATTTTATACCTCTTGTTTTGTTTTGCAGGTTGATTTACTCTAATTGTGAAATATTCACTATGTTTCTTACAGAATCTTTTCTAACAAGAACTTTTACTTTAGATCACTCGTGATCTTACAACATGAAATCTACTAGCCTCGACTACTTTACCAATTTTATTTCCGAACCTTATCAAGCTTACACAAAATCCTTCAATATAACTTTGAAATAGAAAGGCTTGAGCATTGTACCAATAAATAGATATTTGGTTGGGTTCTATTTACCACTAACCTAAACTTGTATTTGAGAATTTGATGATATGAACACATCCAAAATTTGATGATAAGAAAAATCAACACATGAAAAAATAAAATAATTCGTGAAACTAAATGAGAGTCAGAGTGTGTATGATTCATTTGATGACGGTGCTTGATGACTTTAACTAAACAACAAGTGAATAGGTATTCTTGGTTTGGAATATGTTGGTTCAAGCAATGAAACCACTTCTAGAATAAAGTTGTTCACACAAAACTAGACATCATTGATTCACGATCTTTACATTTATGTATTGCAACTTATAACGGCATTATCTATTGGATATGAACATTCCCACCTCTACAGGAGTGTCACAAGATGATTTCTTTATATTGCCACCTAGAAATACTTCTAAAAAGTGTATGAGTTATTGTAAAAAATGTATGAACCAATTTTATATTTTACTAGTACATTTTTTGTAGTCTAGTGACTTCAAAACATGAGAAGGATGTGAAAGTTCTCCAAAAATAGGGAACCCTTTCTCAATGGTAAAGTTGATATGTCGAGTTATATTATTCACATTTAGGAGGATTGATATACAAGATTCAACCTATAAAGTTTAAGACTAGTCTATTTTAATCCATCAAGATGTATTAATTTAGTAAAAAACTTCTTAAGGTAATAAAGTATAACATAAGATAATTTGTATTGCTTCCGTGTATTAGTATATATACTTTTGACTACAAAATAATACAAAGATTATGATTGTGGGTTAACATATAATGAAAATAGATTATTTTTTCCAGGTTTAATACATTAATATTGACTACGTAAAAAAAAAGTTAAATTGAATATTGATGAGAAACATCATTGAACTATTTTTTTTTTGAAGGAACATCATTGACTTTTGATTATATTATATATTACAGGATTCATAACTCTATATGTGAGTGGTGATATTTTATGGTAAAAGTTAACATTGAAAAGTTAAAGAGTATATTTGGTTTGTTCATTAACCGTCTAATGTAAAAGTTTGTTTTACTATCTAATCAATGCCAGAGCCTAAGATTCGTAGATTTTTCTATATTTGTCAATTGGTCTATGCATTCTTTAATACTTGTTGGAAAAACTTCTTGGATAGTTTGAAGTTGAAAAATGCTTGATAGCACGACATACTAACAAGCACGAAGGCACACGAAAGTTCCAGTATGACCACATCATGGCAAATTACACTTCAGAAATAAATAGGAAAAGGACTATATCTTTCCATTGGCTTTCTGTGACGGTGCTCACCACCATGTGACTCACTGATCTCAAGTACCCTTGAAACCAAAGACTTTTCACCATTATTGTGGTTTGTTAAAATATGTGCTTTTTTTAAAACCATTTTTAGGATATCTTGCATGAAGGACAATGCATGTACTATACTATGAGCAAATCAAATTTTAGTTCATGATAGAAAAGTCAAAATGTCATGTTTTCTCACTGTCGTGCATTTTCGTGCATACAATGTGTCGCACCATTTAGCACTGTTCAATTTAAATGTTACATTTATTAAACAAGTTTGACCCAAAATTAATTCTATTTAGATCCTTACCTTAATTGGATAAAATGTTTATCCATTCTCTTAATCTATTTTAATTTTTTTACAAACTAAAGATCCTTACCTTTATTGGATAAAATGTTTATCCATTCTCTTAATCTATTTTAATTTTTTTACAAACTAAAAACATTTTAATAATATGTGGCATTTCACACCATATTAATAATTTTTTATTTCTGTAATTTGTTGTTAGTACAAAAAATAAAATTCCATGGACAAAAAGTCAACAAATCTTACAGAACTGATATGCGATTTATTTAAGGATTAAAAATATACATATATGTGCATTGAATCATATGCTTATAAATTGAGGTTTTTATATTCAACTTTTACTGTGAAATCAAGGTTACTACAATTTGATTATTAAAATTTATACACCGAGTTATGACAATGTATGAAATTAAAAAGATAATTTCAATTTTGATGATGATGATGGTAGTTGTTGTCCAAGCTGATAGTTCTCCACCGTCTTTAGCACCACCTCACAATCCAATACGCGTAATTACTTGTCTTGGAGAGTGTGTTATTGTATGTAGTGAAATGTCTAGAGAAATATCATCCTATGCAACTTGTGTTACTTCATGTGGATTGTTATGTCTTGAAGTAGCATCAAAAAGTGTTTATGATTGTGCAACTAGCTGTGCCATTTCCAAGTCTATTAACGTTAATACTGGTATTCACACTTTTACTTTTATCTCTTTCGTTATACATTATTATATTTTTTTATACATTATGATTGTATCAATTCATTGTGTTAATTAAAACAACGGACTCCTTTACAGTTGCTCATGGTGTTAATATCATCCTGAATTCATGCATGCTTGGAAGCTTGTCTCAACTCTCAAACTGGCCAGAGAAACTAAATTTAGAATTTGACAGTCATGTATCGACGCTTTAAAATTGTTACGCATACAATAAAACATATCTCACATTTTAGTTTGGTTTCTCTAGTAAACTTCTACTTCATGAACTTCCAAGTTTTATTTTATTTTAGAAGATTTTAGTCTCTACAAATACAAATATGATCTTCAAACCATGAAATATTGTTAACTTTATATTTTTATTGTATTTTTTTGTTTTGTTTTAAGTATCTGGTTTTTAAGGGAAGGGTTTCAACGTAGTAATATAGAGTTCGTTTCGAATGTAAGTAAATCACAACCAAGATTTATATCATCTGGGAGTTTTGTATATAATGTCCAATTTCGTAAAAATAATACAAAAATATAGTTATTGTGCAGAAGCACACTCGTAATCATGAACATAAAGAAATGACATCACCCTTACACAAATTTTAGATGTCACTCCTTTGGTCCCATAATTACTGTCACATTTTTCTTCAAAAAATTACCGTCACATTTACAAAAAAAAGAAAAAAAAAAAGAAACCGATGCACAAAAAGCCTTATCGTCAATTTTTATAATTTTTTCGATTGTACCGTGTATAACTCTCGAGTTATTTTCTTAAACTTTACATTTATAATAATAAGTTTACAACAATTACTATTAAAGAGATTATAGTAAAATCATCTTTGTCTTTATCTCCTATATCATTTTTTATCTAATACGTGTGAAATGGTTAAAGAAGACAAATAATGTTGATGGAGGAAGAAGTATGTATAGATATAAACTTAGAATAAAAATGTATAATAATGCTATAATGAACTTTTGATAAAAATGTTTTGGAATTATTTTTTGTTATAATGAACTTTCGATATTCTATTCCTTTCTTTTACCTTAGGAATGTAAGTTCTATAACGAATTTTCAATATTCTATTATTTTCTTTTATCTTGGAAATGCAAACTTAAGGATGAGATATTTTTTTTTTATCAATTAATCTATCTTCGGTAATAAAAGAAATGTCTCACCAATATGACTTCATTCTCATGTTATATTTTTTCCTTTCATTCATTTCTTGGCCTTTGACTTTAGACATTTTCAGTATGAAATGACTTTAACTAATCTTGAGTGAAGCATTAGGACATAAGGATGTTGTTGGATGCTACTTCCAAAGGGACTTTAAGCATGACATGAAATGGTCTTGACATTTATTTAAAATAAATTGCACCTGTTAAACCGAGGTCCTGGCTACGTCACTGAATGTTGCATTTGTTTATCGTTGTCTGCATATTCATGCAATATGCAATAGATTTGAATTGTTTGACTATATTGATAAGTTGTTATTACATTATTAAAAACAATCAAATTTGTTATGACAATAATGGTTAATATATCTAAATGGTCTTTTGAAATGCTTGGTAGCGTTTTCCATGACAGCTTCCTAACTAATTTACTTACCACCAAAGGATTCATACACACTTAAACTTATTTTCAACCCTTTAGTTACTTCTCATTTTTTTTTCATCTAACACATCGCTGCTCTATTTCTGCAGTGCATTAAGATTGCATATTGGCAGCCATGTTGATTTATTTTGAGCTTATTAAAGGTTGAGTAAGTACAAACTTTTTTAATTGTGGTTTGTAGTTTAATGATTGAAATTTGGAATATCTGTTTAGTACTTAGAGAGTGAAACTTTTTACTCCAGTTATTAATTAAGATGGAACCTATTTAGTCTACCAAAACCTTTTCCTCTAACTGTAACAAAATAGTATACTTACCTCCTCACGATCAAACTCCAATAGTTGTTTATGACATTCGGGTTCTATAATTCGTCCCGATTGTTCATAAATCTTGTAGTATATACAACGGAAAAAGTTTTTCCCAAATTAATTTACACTATAATAGTGGGTAAAGTTTTGATCATTCCAATCTTGTTAACTAAATAGTCTGCATAAATTCGCTTTTGATGACCTAAAAAATAATTTATTGCAAGTTTGGTTCCACTTGGTTCCACTTTCAGGAATGTCAAAATTGATTTTGTTAGTGCAGAATTGCTTTTGAGTAGAATTGATTGGAGCACCATAAATGATTCTACTTAAATCACAAAAAATTATGTTTGGCTTCCAACTTTAACATTGATTACAGCCTCAGTCAATTAGACCTAAAAGCTAATATCTTTAGCTTCTGCAATGACCAACTTGTTCTCAAACAATTCTGATCCAAACTTTCAAAATCATAAACCACCATTTTTCATGGAAATTGATTTTCTAAGATTAATTCAATCCAAATCATTTTTTGTTATTGTAGAACCAAAGTCAATTAAACCTAAAAGCTAATATTTTTAGCTTCTGCAGTGACCAACTTGTTCTCAAACAATTCTGATCCAAACCATCAAAATCATAAATCACCATTTTTCATGGAAATCGATTTTCTAAGATTAATTCAATCCAAATCATTTTTTGTTATTATAGAACCAAAGTCATGCTTACTCATAGATGCCTAAGTGAATAAATGTCTATAAAAGAAAAAACAGTTGATTTCTTGAAACTAAATAAGTTCAACTCGAGTCCTCAAGTCTTTTTCAATGTAGGAACCTCGTATCATGATTCAAAATTCTCAAACAATCGGGCACTAATAATAACAAATGTAATTGATACATATAATTAAGATCACGGACAGAGATATCTTTCAACTCAATGTTGCATTTGGAATTAGTCAAAATTGAAGAGGTACAATCGTTGCCTCACATCTCATGACAATTTAAGTGGAAGAATTGAAACTCCATTTCGAGCTTCACGTATTCTTCCCCATCTTCCTAGACGCGGTTCCTGTAAACAGACATTTTGTTAAGTTAAAAGTATTAAACAATACACTAATGAATGAACTAATAATAAATCCTCAATCTATACAGAGATTATATGTTGAGAGTCCTAAACATCTTTTCTGTATCCCCTCCCAACTTTCGAGTTCAGCTAAGCTTACAGTTAAAAGCAAGAGTTAGGTTTGATGATCAAGGTTTGTTTTTTGTGAAGTCAAACAATTTGATCGTCAATGGGTATGACTAACCAACAATAGCCACAATTATTCTGTAAAATGCAATCTATCTAAAAGTGTAAACAATATCCAATGGTGTTTCCATAGAATTGAAGCAATCAATCACTCTCTCATCCAATAATTTCAACCACTTCCATGTTGGTGGCCACCTATTTACTAGTTACTAGATAAAACAAGTCTAATTCATATAATTGGCGTATAAAAGAAGTCAAGAAAATGAAATTAGCCTTCTAAATGTAGTTTACTAAAGGTTCGTCAGCCCCGCTGTAGCGATATCCATTTTGGGATACAATTGTGGTGGTCAACCTGAAACCTAACTGAGTGAGTGCAGCCAAATCTAGACCTGAGACCCTTAATGTTATTAATTCCTCCACTTTAATCACTTAATATGGGGGAAGCTTCACAGTCACAAGCTAACATACACAGAATTGTCTGTAAGACAACCACTCCATCAAATGCACTCTAAGCAATAGAGTTTTTAGGGGGTAAGAGTATTAGGAAAACAAAGCAAGAGAGCACAAAATTCCATAATCACAGAAAATTTAGTTCTATATTAATATGCTTATGATAATCCCATAACAATTAACTAACTTCTAAAGTAGTTCGGTAAAAGAAAATATCCGAAGTAGAAATTTTTTAAGGCTCTAGCTTTTCTGTCAATAGAGTTTAAGGCTCTGTTTGCAAGGGGAAGGGAGAGGGAGGGCTTTGGGTAAAAGAAATAATGAAGTGTAAGGGATGAAGGGTTTTGGGAGGGGATGGCTTTGAGGGGTTTATTTTTCTTCAAATACAAAATTCCCTCAAAATGGGGAAACTCAAACTGTATTGTATAAGGGTTTTGGAGGGTTTAGATAATTTCTTTAAATCCAATCTATGTTATCATACTCTCAAAATGAAAAATATATTGAATCATAAACATTCATTTACCATTCTCTACAAGATCACTATTTCAAAAAAGATGGAAGATTTCTCTATTTTTCCCTCTACTCCCATCCCCCAAAGCCTTCCCCTCCCCTTCCCTCCAAACTCGCAAGCAGAGTCAAAGAGATAACTAAGTAAAATGTATACCAAAGAAGAAAAACAGAGCAATACATGCCGAATTTAACAGTTTAAGTACCTGCCCAACTCCAGCAACAAGGAATTTTGCTGATTTCGCAAAAGCCAAAGAATTCACAAACCCAACCTGTGATTCAAAAGATTTATTACATGCCAGTGAAATTTTCAACTGCAATTACAGCTAAGCATGAATATGAATCCGATAAATGAGTTTAGTTGCTATCCTTCTACTTACCAACGGTACATTATGAAGAGGTTTAATGTCTTTGGTCTCGTTTTCAATTGTCCATAATCTAACAAAACCATTACCCGCACCAGATGCGGCAAGGTCACTGTTCCTACAGACGGTCACTGCACTGACCCAAGAGTGTACTGAAGAACAATGGTGATTCTCGGGATGGTGGTGACCATTTTCTGCATAGTGAAGATAATGGTATCACTTTATGATCCTAACATAATGCTAACTATAACTAAACTCACACTACAAATACACAAATGACAGATATATTTATGGAGTAAATGAAAATAGAATCATAGAGGAAATAGAACACATTCAGAAAAGTAAGCAACGGATAAGAAAATACGTTGCACATAAGAAGTAATTTTCTGAAGGAACTATTAATATAGTATTTAAAGGCTTACCTAGGTTACCGTTGGGTAGTCTTTCACTATCGTTTTGGTCAGATTTCTTGCTATCTGTCAGTAAAGCATGAGCATTCCTCAAAATATGAATAGGCTTCTTTCGTACTGCACCCCAAAGCTCAATGCTACCATCATCCGAACCAGACAAGAATTCCTCATTATTAACAAAACAGCAGCATTCTAAAGAAGATGCAGGAGCACGAAATACAAGACGTGACTCTTCGTGGACCTAAATTACAGAGAATACACATCAGTAAATATTCAGAAAAAAGTCTCATGAGGAAATGGAAATCAGTATAACCCAAGAAACAGCATTTGATGACAGGAAAAAAAATTCCTATTAATTAATCACTTGATATTTTTCCAAAAACAGAGCAATGGTGGGAGAAATTATCCGACATATACAATATGGTTTTGCAGCCATATACTTAAGACTTCATCTTGGTGAGATTACCTTAAACAACTGCATACTACGATCACGGCCAGCAGATAATACCCTTTCTTTGCGTAAACAATCAATACTTAATACTTCACTTTGATGGCCAAACAGAGTATTCATGTAAGTTCTGTCCTCAACATTCCATATCTTAACCGTTCGATCAAACGATCCAGAAAATAGCTCGGTACTTCCTTCCCTAAAAGCCAGAGAAGAAACAGGACCTCTATGACCAGGAAAAGCCTGTAAAAGACAACAGACAAAATCAAACACCAACAATAACAAGTCCCAACTAAACAGTCCAATATCCTACAGATTTGGTCATAAATAGGCTTGTACTTGTGCAAATGCCAAGAATTACTAAATACAAATTAAGGTAAGTTAACCGCTTATGTTAACATATAAAATCTTGCTCAGTTTGAATCAAATTTACACACAATTCACAACAAATATATCAAACACATCAATAGAGCAAGACATATCAACAGTTATGTGACAATTTTATCGAAAAATGAATGTTACCAAACAAGGGAAAGGAGTATAAATTTTCCTTAATCTGTAAATACAAACAATAAACAATCTCACAGTGCACCTAGAGCTGTACTAATCTGTTCCACCCCCAAAAAATATCCAACAATTTTATTTTCAAAGAATGAAAAGGCAAAAGTACCTGAAGATGCTCCCTAGTGCGTGTATCCCATATATGAATATGACGATCAAGTCCCCCAGTTGCCAAATAGCGACCATCCGAACTTGCAGCCAAAGTCAAAATCTGTCTACTTTGCTTTGCAGCAGAACCTTGAGGATCCTTCAAGCCATGAGACTTCAGAACCGAATCAATGGGCCACTTATACCTCTCACATTTCCCGCTCTCAACATCCCATTGCACAATGCTTCCATCTTTCGAAGCCGAAAACCCCTTAGAATCGTCCTCAGATAAAGCCACCGCAGTGACACATTGTTTATGCTTCACTAAATTTTCAAATCCACCATCACCATCCAATTTAACCCTAAATAACACACCCAAATCAGTCAATTTAGCCAAAAGAGTCACATTGAAATCAAAATAAACACAACCCATTGCTTCAATTATTCAATTAAACCAAAAGGGTCACATTGAAATCAAAATCAAAACACAAAAACAAGCAATTTAACCAAAAGGGTCGCATTGAAATCAAATCAAAATTAAAAATCAAAACACAACATAACATAACACAGGCAATTAATGAATAATGTATCAAATTTATCAAAATCAAACCTTGAAGCAATAGCTTTTCTGATGCGACCACTCTCCTCTTGCTGCTCCTTTATCATCTTCGTAGATAGCGAATCCCTCACCCCATCCTCATCTTCATCATCATCATCATCACTTCCATCACCATCTTCATCTCTTTGTTCCTTCTCTCTCCTAGCACTGTCTTTAAACTTCCTCAAATACTCCTCAGCTAGTCTCTTCCTAGCTTCAGCTGTAGTTTCCTCTTCAGACTCCTGTTCCCCTTCACCTTTCGATGGAACAAAACCATCTTCGTCAAAATCACTATCACTTTCAATCTCAGCATCTTGATCCTCGTCGGCGGCTACTCTGCGGCGTTTGGTGGGACCGTCGTCGAAAAATGGGTCGCGTGAATTCTTCTTGCGGTTGTTCTTAGCGGGCATGATTAGGGTTTGAGAGATTTGGGAAATTTGCGATTTTTGGTTTTTAGGGTTTTTGATGAGACAAAACAAAGGTTGCTGCTAGGGTTTAAGTTTCAGAAATGAGTGGGTTTATGTCTCTCGGTTGAACGGTGTAGAATTTACAAATGTTTTTATTTTCACTGTATTTTTTTACTTAATTTTCACTGTATTTTTTTACTTAGATTTTAACAACTACTCCCTCTGTCCCTAATTATAAGACCCTTTTGTTAAAATCACGCGAATTAAAAAAGCAGATATTTGTATTAAAGTTGTTTGTAATCACTATTGTTTTTACAATTTTATCCTTAAGAGTGAGAGTTAGTTTATGTTTTCCATATGCTACTTATTGCTGATTGAAGAAAAAGATGTATAATAAATAGGGGCATGTATGTAAAGAAATAATTAATGTAGTTGGAAATAACAAAAGTGTCTTATAAAAAGGAAAAAAATAAATTCTCAAAAGGGTCTTATAATTAGGGACGGAGGGAGTATTTAATATTTAATCATCTTTGTAAATGTTTTAACTCAGTTGGCGGGTTGGTAGGAATAATACATAATATATATATATATATATATATATAAGAAGATCTGAGGTTCAAACTTCAACCATTACAGAAGAAAGTCAATTTTTAAAAATTAAAAAATATTATTTAATCATTTTTTAAATCAAGCTGTTTTTATATTAAAAGATAAAATAAGGTAAAATTGTTTTTGTATATACTATAAGTTGTTTTTGTATACTATATTGGAGAACTTATGAAAAATGAGTTGAAAAAAGCTTATGAAAGTTGTCATAAACTATTTTCATAAGCTCTCATAAATAGTCTCAAAAAACTTATTTTTTTGAAGAAATAATCTCAAAAAACTTATGTTAGTAGATGATCTTAAATAAGTCAATTTAAACAACATCGTTAAAAGTGTTTGTGTGGTTTTTTTTTTTTTTGCTTGTAGCCTAGTCTAGAGGTCACACAATTAAATGTAGAGAAGTGAGATGTTCGGGGTTCGAACTCGGCTCCTGCATAAATTATCGAAATCAACAAATTGATAATTTTTATAAATATAAAAAATCACAAATATCTTGATTCATCATATTCTTCAACATCTTCAAAAAAGAAACTTAAAAGGTCCCAAATTGATATACTTAACTAAAATCACAACAAAAAGCTCAGATTTCATTGAAAACGAAATCACAACCCAAAAATCAAAACTGAAAACTCGATTCAAATGGAAAACTCATTCGATTTCAACCCTAAAACACCAACAATTCAACATGAAAAGTATAAAAATTCATTCACATAGAGAAAACTAGACACAAAGAAATCAATTAGGGACGGTTGGGTCCGGTTCCATTTTGGGGGCATATTTTGCGTAGTTTTTTTTTAAGTAACTTGTGTCAAGAGTAGGATCAGGTTTTATTCCCGGTGTTGTTGAAGTTATACAATCAATCAACAAAAAGACTACCAAATGTACGACCACCTGAACTCGAAACATGCATATATATATATATATATAAACACATCCATACATACATATCAATACTATCATATGTACATTTTTATTAAGAAAATGTTTAGAGTTGGATTGTTTAACTGATTTTGAGATAAGGGTTGCAATATTTTAAGCCATGTTTTTAATAACTTAACGGTTGTGATTGATATGAAACTTAAATCCTTAACATAATCAACAAGTAATATACTAAAATTCTGAATCCAACCAAATAAGAAAAAAATATTTTTAAGTCAGCCAAGATTAACGAAGATGCTAATTTTTTTGGAGTTAATTAAGATGCTAAATTGTACATGATTTAATTCCAAAATTATATTTTGATTCATTAATTTCTATTTTGCATAAATAATTGCAACACAAACACATACATTATACTAGAGAGTACAACTAGATCAGTAGTGTTGGAAGGTTTTGATTAGCCAAAGTTTGTCTTGATTTTGTTCACAAGAATCACAACATCCAAACCTCTTATGGAGTTGATATTTGGAAAAGCTTGTTGTTCGCTTACGATTGTTGCTGTGTTGTTCAGCAAAACCGATGCATCACATGTATATGATATATATTTTGAAACTTTACTCATAGACTTATGATAAAGGCTGTACAAATTTGACTAACGAAATGATCCCTTATGCATCTAACTGTAATCTTAAAGCATGGTTAATAAATTTTATAGGTTTCCTAAGTGTAACTTAATTGATAGTTAATAAGGTCATTGCTATTAAAAAAAGGCTAATAAGGACATTATTTACGGAGGACAAGATTTAAACTTTTTTTTTTTTTTTTCATATTTAAACTGTGTAGCAACTAGCAACTATATTACTTGATAAGCGGGTGAAGGTGGTTTATGGATTTTGTTTTTAGTGGCGTTTCGCGATGGAGTTTGATTTAGGCGGTGAAGTTGGTTTTGGTGGGGGTTGTTCTAATGGGTGTCAAGGCCAGCCCTAGGGCATAGGCGGGGAGTACGACGACCAAGGGCCATGCCGGTAGGGGGCCCAATTTTTTTAAAGGTGGGGTGTATATAGAAATATTTGGATTTTGGGGGTATATATAGCAAAATTCTCTGAAAGGCCCAAACTTTGACATGATAAAAGACTAGGCTGAAATCTGTTATTGTTTTTGGCCCTTTTAACGAGATTTTCTATATATACCACATGTAGCATAAATATTTCTATATACACTCTCCTCTATTTTTTTTTGTTGTTCTTAATAATATGCTAAAAAATTTATTATCGAAGAAATTAGTGATATTTTTTTGGGCCTTTTGTTCCTAATAATGTGCCTCATTAATATTAAAAATATCGATGATATTTATTATGCAAGAAATTGAGATGATTTTCAAAGCAAAACAAATTCTATTTTAGTTGAAAATGGGCATACTAGAGAAATTAATCTTAATCTTGTTTTTCAAAGATTTCAAAAAAATAAATCATATCAATATAGTAATGTCAATTTTCTTGTATTGATTGAAAGGATTGTAGAATTGAATTTGATAATTCAAGATCATGTGAAACACACTCATCATTATGAAACCGATGTGAGAACAATACGGAAAAAAACCGATGTGAGACGCATCAACTTTTTTGTTAGGTTGTTCTTTTTATCAATAGCTGCATTTGACATATGATGTTTTGGGGTGCTAAAATTTCAATCTACTTTGTCAAAAAAAAAAAAATCAATCTACTTCGCATGTGTTATTGTTCTCTACTTTTACGCTATTTTATTTTACTTTGGTGTATATAGAGTATTTGATTTATTTTTAGATGTTGTCTAAATTACACCACCGGTGCATAAAAATTAATCTTTTAAAAATAAATTTGCAATTTATTTATTTTGTTACAATATGCAGCAAAAGTACATTAGTACTATATGGATGCTTTTGGTCCTTTTGGAATAATTTATCGATTTTTTATTCGGACATATCTTAGAGTATAAATATTTATGGGAAATGAGGATGGATAACTCACTTGGTTGAACTAACATTTTGAAAGAGTTAATTAGTTAAAAATTATGAGTTTGAATCATGACATGAGAAAAAAAAAATACCAACATAATAATTAATATACTAACATTTGTCATTAACAAAAATAAAAATAAAAATAAAAGAGCAAATATTTGTAAAAATAGTTTATCAACATATATTTTAGTTTATTTCAGTAAACTTTTCAAAATAATTTATGCGATAGTTTATAGAGTAAATCAATTTAACCACGATTTTCCATGTGAAAATGTTCAAAACCATGATTAGATAAAAGCATGTCTTTTATATATCTTACAAATTTAACCATGTAATTAGAAAACAAAACTGAAAATTAGTTTGAAGGACTTACTTGAACAAAACAATCATGAAAGTGAAGCCTAACAAGACTAGCAAAAATACGAGTATCTCTTAATGAAGCTTTTCATACAACTTTGTGTACAATAAAATGCAATTGGGGACAAGTTTCACGGTAAAAGTATTGATCTAATTGTGCATTTGAGAACAAAGGTAACCCTCCAAGAACAACCACTACATAGATCATTTTTCTCTCTAAAATTAATTTTAAATTGTGTGTTTTTTGTTTTTGCGAGAATTAACATGTAGTGAACCTTAACTTATAGAGTTATGTGGCCATGGCCTTTGGTATTGTAATTTGTTTTTTCTGTTCAAAAGTTTAAGTTTGTTTTTTTGCTAAAGTTTGAACTTTTAAGTAGATGAGTGATCTTGGCATCGAGTGATTTCCATTAAGTGTGTCTTAACCGTCTTTTTGAGCCAAAAAAACAAAGGTGAGACTTTTGATTAAAATATACTCCTTAATTTCACATTTTAGTCTTCTCTAAAACTATAATGTCTCTTTCATTTTCGTAAGATGTCTCTTTCATCTTCATAGTTTGTAACTATTTGGATATTTTTATTTAATTGTAAATCTTAAACCAAATGGACCTTAATCATTAATTAGTAATACGGAGTTAGAAGGGGATCAACATAGACCAAAATCGTTCAAGTTTTTTTCTCTCTTCATATTAGTATTTTTTTTATATTTTTTTTTTGTGTCTATATTTTTTTTGTAAATTTTATATGAGGTTATACAATGACCTTTTTTTGACTCAATATATTGAGTCTTAAACACTTAAGTTTATAGATTTAACTGCAATAATTTTTAACTCGAATCCATACAAGATAAAAAGAAAGTAAGGTTTTGTTTGCAATTTACAAAAGAACTCTAATCCTTAACTCTAATCTTATTCGTAACTAGAGTTTCAATTTTAAATTCCTCATTGCAATTTCGATTAGAAATTTTGACTCGTTGTTTGTGATTATGTTTACACTTTCTCAACCAATACCACTATTTTATTACTCACAATTTCATCATGAATTCATATGTTTGCATTTTCTTTATTTCAAATTTTCGTTCTATGGAGGTGGCAAAGCCGTTTTCTTTCATATGGAGGTCGGTTGGTCCTTCTGAAGTCTGTCCTGACCGTGTTATTTGTTTATGCTCTTTCATTCTTCAAGGCTCCGTCAGGTATAATCTCTATCATTGAATCTATGTTTAATACATTTTTTTTGGGGAGGGAGTGAGGATAACAGGAAAATTTCCTAGATTGCTTGGAGCTCTGTTTGTTTGTGTAGGGAGTATGGAGGGTTGGGGGTAAGGAGGTTGCAGGAATTTAATAGCGCTTTGTTAGGCAAATGGTGTTGGCGAATGATGGTGGATAGAGGCGGGTTATGGTATAGGGTTCTGGTAGCGCGGTATGGTGAGACAGTTGGGCGGTTGGAGGTTGGGGGCCGGAGTGTTTCATCTTGGTGGCGGGAAGTAGCTAAGATTAGGGATGGGGTAGGCGATGTAGAGGGTGGTTGGTTTGCACAGAGGGTATCGAAAAAGGTAGGGGATGGCACTAGTACTTTCTTTTTGCATGATAGGTGGCTTGGTGATACTCCTTTTTGTACCAGGTTCCGTTGTTTATTTGACTTAGCGTCTAATAAACTGAGTACGGTGGCTGATATGGTTGCTATTGGTGGGGAGGTTGACGGAGAGGCGTGGGGTTGGAGGCGAATGTTGAGGGTGTGGGAGGAGGAGATGCTAGAGGAGTGTAGGCAATTAATTAATGGTGTCGTTTTGCAGCATAATATTTCTGACAGGTGGCAATGGGACTCTGATTCTGCTGGTGGTTACAGTGTGGGAGGCGTCTATCATCACCTTACTACTCAGGCTGAACCTCCAGATGTTACTATAGGAGATCTTATCTGGCATAAGCAGGTGCCGCTGAAGGTTTCCATTTTTACTTGGCGATTGTTGCGAGATAGGTTGCCGACTAAGAACCATCTTCTAAGGCGTGGCATAATCAATGGCGAGGCAGTTATGTGTGTTACAGGGTGCGGTATGGCAGAGATTGCGTCTCATTTATTTATTCACTGCGCCACTTTTGGTTCATTGTGGCATCTTATCAGGTCTTGGATCAGAATGTCAGGTGTCGACCTCCTTAATATTGATGACCATTTCATTCAGTTTACTCACTCTACAGGTCACTCAAAGGCTCGTCAATAATTTCTCCAACTTATTTGGTTACTTTTTATTTGGTTGGTTTGGAATGAACGTAATAATATGCTTTATAATAACATCCAAACCACCGTTGAACAACTAGCAGATAAAGTAAAATTTCACTCTTTATGGTGGCTTAAAGCTAACAAAGTCAATTTTATGTTCGGTACTCAAAGATGGTGGTCGGACCCTTTATTATGTCTGAGTATCGATTGACCTTTGCTTTGACTTTACTTTGCATGTCTGACTATTATTAGGGGTGACACTTTTAGTACATCTTATACTTAGGTGTTTCCCTACCGTTGTTAATATATTCCATTTTTATGTCTTTAATTTTTTTTTCCGTTCTATGTTATTCAAAAGTCATTGGATATATTTAAACCTTAAATATCTTATGATTCTTAAATTTCATGTTTGAAGGTGAGTATTTTAACATGTATAATGGATACGGATCAGTCAAACTTTCTACTTTTCCCGAACTCCCCTTTGGTGAGTAGTTTCCAAGTGCTTTTTTTTTTTCTCTCTGTGTTGTTTAATACTCCCTCTCTTTTTTCTCTAGACCTTTTATTTTTTTACACCCATTCAATACAACATTTTCTCTATATTTTTTTTTTTCTTTCTATCATATCATATTCTTATCTCATATCTATCCAACGCACATCACTCTCATATATAGAATGGGTAATGAATGTACAAAAATAGTTTTCCGTTCTCTATACACCATCACCTATTTGATCTTACTTTGGGTCATTGATATGGCACCACCAAGAAAGTATTTTTCCTTGGGTATTTCTGATGTGTTCCTAAATATAAGATATTTTACCTATTATTTTAACTGCAAAATTTATCAATAACTATATCCCTACATAAGACGAACATGGATCAACATATGGTGATGTTAGTGACTTTAAAAACATATAACTCGAATGGGTAAACCTCGAAGTCTTTATTTATTTATTTTATGTGTAATCTTTGATTCTTAAGAGAATGACCTTTGGTAATCCAAAAATTAATTGAAAAGTAAGTAAAAGCGCTCAAAAATTGTTTAACTCATGTTAATCTAAGATTCTACCGAACAATTCATCATTTAATGAAACTGATTAATCATATCATTTTAAACACTTGGTTCAAAAGTCTTTATCTGTAAAGAGTCTTAAAAAAGGGTGCAGAACTTGTTGACAAAAGCATGTATGCACATAGGGACAACTTTTATTTTAAAATGTGACCGTAGTTTGTACCAAAATAATTATAATAAATAATTCATAAATGTTTTTTAAAGGAATAATTTTTTTTGAGGGAGAAAGGAATAATTAATAAATGTTGTTCTGTCCTTAAAAAAAATAAATAAATGTGGTTTTGTCAAAAAAAATTAATAAATGTTGTTTGGTACATTGAGCAGGCGGGTCCTAAATACAAGTCATTTTTTGTCATTAAAAAATAAATATATAAATCTTATTTTATTAAGCTCCCCTAAAAAAAAGTCTTATTTTATTAAGCTAAAACATAGAAGTCTTTATTAATTTACTCAATGTATTAATTATTCTTTTTATAAAAATATCTCTCTTAATTTCCTATTTTCTTGCTGTTACAGTATTATTTAGAAAAATACTTTATATTTAAAAAAATATTTTAGAGTTGAATTATTTTAATGAATATTATCTAACTTTTTAATTTATGTGAAATAGTTAAATAAAAATTATATTTCAAAACAAGTGAAAATTGGACATATGTTGTTAGTTATACTAGTTTTACGTTGGTGTTTAATAACAATCGAGTATTTGGCTTTTACAAAGCCGTTATATAATACTATAAACTTAAATGACAATATATGGGTTGTTATTGGATGGAGGTGTAAAACTATTTTGTAACCATGATATATCTCGTTAAACTCTAGAAAAGTATGTACCATTTTAAGAGTCTAATTTATATAGTTGCAAGTAAAACAATATTTTGTGTCAAAAAAAAAAGTAAAACAGTATTTTAAATTCTTAATGTGGATATTCCTATTATAGAACTCATTTTTAGATTGAAATTTTATTTATAAGTAACATCTCGAAGTTTCTTTTGTCGATAAAAATGTCTACAAATTTTTATATAAGTTTAAAGATGGGAACTCGTAGGGGTAAGTATGGAACTGGATATATGGTCTGATGATAATTTGGTGCGAATTTTGGGTGATGAGATTACAACTTTTTTCTGATCAGATAAGTGGATCGAGGGGGGATTTCTATGATAGGCTTCAGCGTCTTTATGAATTAAAAGGGAATCGGTTGGTAATAGTTGCAGAGGTGTATGCTTTAGACTGGTGGATTGGGGGAGATGGCGGCAATTGTTTGCTTGGGAGGAGGAGATGTTGGAGGGAGTGTAGTGAGCTTCTATCTAACATTATTTTACAGGTTGGGATGGTAGGGAGGTGAAAATGGCAACTTACGCCTAACAAAAGCTATACCGTCAGAGACATTTATCATCTACTAATTGAGGAGGAACCATCCCATCATAATGGATTTTAGAATATTATTTACCATTAAAAGTTTCTACTTTTTGCTTGACATTTACTAAATAATAGGTTAGCTACAAAAGATAATTTAGTTCGACGATGAATTATTCAATGTGTGTTACTGGATGTGGTCTTCAAGAAAATATTGTATATCATATTTATTTTTGGAATGTGACGTGTTTTGGAGCATTTGAATATTGGTTAAGCAATGACTTGATATTCAATCAGTAAATCCTTCCCATTTATCCGCACATATGTTGTATTTTGGCATGCTAGAACGGTTTTTTAAGAAAATTTGTTATTATTTATATACTATTTGGCTAGATTGTTTATAGGTCATCTGATTGAAAGATACTAATTAAAAAACAATTATTTCATTTGAATTCTTTTAATTTCAAAATTTTAGCTTGTAATACGTCACATGATGTGTAATAATTGGACCACGTGACACTTAATTTATTTTTGTTTTTAACCGTTGATCGACAGAGGGACCAATAATAATCTTTTTACAAATGCATGGACCTAAAAAAAAAAAAAAAAAGTGGTGGATCAATACCCAAAAATTATGGTAGTGCATAGACTAATAACATATTTAAACCTTAAAATTGTTTATATTAGTTATATCTGATTTTTTTGTCAAAAAAAAAAATTAGTTATATCTGATTTATCATTAAAAAACCATTTTTTTAGGGAATTAAAAAACCATCTTACGAAATCAGATGTGACACTTTTTATACATTATTTTCAAGACTTATCTAGTTTTAGTGAGCAATTTAGATTAATTTTCCCCCATTAGCTACTACCTATTTCCATAAATATAAATTCTCTGAAACATAAATCTTTATCCCTAAATGAGAAAATGTCGTCATATTTTAAATTTTCAATGACGTAAATATTTCTTGTCAATATGTACCTGCTTACGATGGACAGCGATTAGAACTATTTTTTTTCTCTATAGTCTTTAGTTAGAGCAACATGATTAGATGAAGATTTGAATATTAATAATTTGAACGACCAAAACACGAAATGAAATGCAGGAACATTGCCTCCACAAGCCATTTCTCTCTATATAAATAGACATGAACCCCATATGTGGTAGACACAATTAAATTTCAAGAGTTCAAAAAACAATAGAAATAATAATGAACTCTTCTTTTCATCTCACATTAGCAGCTTTGTGCTGTGTAGTGGTTGTGCTTGGAGGGTTTCCCTTCTCTTCAAATGCACAACTTGATCCTAACTTCTATAAGGACACATGTCCAAATGTCACTTCCATTGTCCAAAGTATCTTAGCAAACGTTTCTCAGACAGATCCTCGTATCCTTGCCAGTTTCATTAGGCTTCATTTTCATGATTGTTTTGTTCAAGTATGTATTATATTATATATAATATATAATAATTGCGATGTGATATTGTTGAAGCCACAACGAGTTTGATAGAATCACAAAGAACATGTGATTTTGTTGAAAGTTTAAAGTGTCAATGCTACGACGTGATTCTATCAAACTAACTGTAAATTTCTCACCAACATCTAACTAAGTTTTGGATATTTGTAACTCATATATTTGATATCTATGTTTATGAAAGGGTTGTGATGCATCACTCTTGTTGAATGACTCTGATACTATCGTGAGTGAGCAAGGAGCTTTGCCAAATAGAAACTCAATAAGAGGTTTGGATATTGTGAATCAAATCAAAGCCGCAATCGAACTTGCTTGTCCTAGTGTTGTGTCTTGTGCAGATATTCTTGCACTTGGTGCTAATGTTTCCTCCGTTCTGGTACGTTTCACATCCTCTATATATTATTGACATTTTCTCTATCTCGTTCACAAGACGACCCAGTAATTTTTAATAGTAATTGAGACATAAAACAAGTTTTCATGTATATGATATTTTTTGTCAACTACTCAAGGAGAGAGAAAAAAAAAATGTAAAATGAGTTGATGAATTTGTTATACAAGTCATTAGTAATGAAAGTCTCTTAGCCGGCCATCTTTGATGCTAGGTTTCTTCATAGTACTAAAAAATGTTTGGGATTTCATCTGTAAATAACTTGAAAGTTTCAAACTAAATATAAAAAGATCAATCAATAAAAATATATTATTTTAAGTATCAACCTTCATTTTTTATTGTTATGATTTTAGTTCTGGCAAATATACTGCTTTTTATTTCTGGTTATTATTATTTTTTAATCCTACTAGTGTGAGACCATAATTTTTTACTTGTGTCACATTTTTCCTCGCAGGCTCTTGGTCCTGATTGGGAAGTTCCATTAGGAAGAAGAGATAGTTTCAATGCAAATCAAAGTCTTGCTAATTCAAGCCTTCCTGGTCCCCGATTTCTTCTTGATGAATTAAAAACCTCCTTTCTTAATCAAGGTCTCGACACTACTGATCTTGTTGCACTTTCAGGTATAAATGTTTGTCTCCTTAAAATCTATATCTCTACACATAACATGTGTACATTTTACAACCGTTTCGGAGGAGATTTAAACTCGATACTTGGTGTCTAATTGTATATGCTTTGATCATTTTTTAGGTGCTCATACGATTGGAAGAGGTGTATGCCTTTTATTCAATGATCGAATGTACAATTTCAATAACACCGGAGTTCCTGATCCAACTCTAAACACAACCTTACTACAATCATTGCAAGCAATATGCCCAGATATTGGCGTTCTAGGTACCAACCTCACCAATTTGGATGTAAGCACTCCCGATACATTCGACTCAAACTACTACTCCAATCTTCAAGCTGGAAATGGTTTGTTTCAGAGTGATCAAGAGCTTTTTTCCACACCTGGTGCTGATACCATTGCCATTGTTAATAGCTTTAGCAGCAATCAAACTCTTTTCTTTGAAGCTTTTAAGGCCTCCATGATTAAGATGGGTAATATTGGAGTGTTAACTGGAACTCAAGGTGAAGTTAGAACACACTGTAACTTTGTTAATACTGTTAGTCTTGCTACCAAAGTCACCAAAGATTCATCAGAAGATGGTATTGTTAGCTCATTCTAAGTAATTTAAGACAAGTTGCATAAGAAAGGTATCTACCCAATAAAGAGTGTTTTCTAGGGGCACATATATACATGTGCTCTTTTGTGGATTGTGATATGTTTTGTATTTTATTTTGTAATCTATGGCTACTGAATGCAGTGTGTTTGTAAGTTCTATTTCGCTCTATTATGATAATTATGTCATATTAATAAAATTGTGTATGTAAAAAAAAGGTTTGATCACTTTCAGTTTATGCAATTTCTGTAATTAGATTAAGGATATTTTAGAGATATATACTATGGTTAAATAAAAAAGAAATAGGTAACATTTGCTTATATCTATGAACGATGAACATAGACATCATATGGACACCTCACACCGATATGTCGACATGCATAATAATAAAATTGTGTATACTAAAAAGCGTCTTATCTTAGAAGTAACTTGTAATTGCAATGTCCCGTGAGCATAGCTCAATTCGTAGACCAATGCATTATTATATGCAGGAGCCGGGGTTCAAATTCCAGACACCCTACTTATTCACCTTATAAGATGAATTCTAGCCACTAGGCTACCTGACAAAAAAACTTGTAATTTTTTTTTGGGTCAAGTAGCCTAATGGCTAGAGCTCACACAATTTAATTGTGGAGAAGTGGGATGTCTGGGGTTCGACCCCCGACCCCTGCATATAACATGCAATATCCCTAAAAAAAAAAAAAAAAAACTTATTTAAGAGTCATGGGGTTGTGATAAAAAATGTATAAAAGAAGAGTCACGGGTTTCAATTAAGACAAAATAAAAGATCTTAATCTCTTATATTTTCTTCATTGAGGTGTGGTTACACATCTTCATCTTTTTTTTTTCATCTCTATTTCAATCTAAATAAACTACTTTTTTTAGTAGATTTAGGTTTTTTCTTCGTGATTTCATTGTCTATGAGTGACGCAATGTTATACGTCGTCTTGTGCAGTATTGTTTGATTTCTCGTCTTGTTGTGGTGTTCATCTGATTGTTATTGAAAGATCAACTATTCAATTATTTGGACGTCAACGTTGTAGATCTAGAGGTATGGGTGTTTCGTCATTTAAATTTTATCATATTATTTATCGGTATTTTACAGCTGTATGCTATTAACTTGGATGATATGAGTTTGCTCACATATTTATCCTTTACTTTTTTTACGATGTTAAACGATGTACTCTATCAATTAAAATAAATGAATATTGTTTTGTTTTTGTCAAAAAAATAATAATCTTTCTTTCTTTAAAAAAAGTTTTAACTTGTCTTGGAATTAGGATAATGGCATATATCGATTGTAGTTAGAGAGAAATGTTAAGATGTTGAAAGAAAAAACGTTATCAGAATTATGTATTCAATAATTTTTAAAAAAAAATCTACTTAAAATTTATAATTTTTTATTTTTTCAAATAAATAAATTATTTTCTTTTTTAAATCCTTAACAAGTGCCTTAAAACACTTACTAGCAACATTTCTGAAAATTAGTTTTGTTTTATAGACTATTGTCAGTCAAATTTTTAAAACTTCAATATAGCACACCTGGTTGATTAATTTATAGTTCCACCTCCATCCTACCACGTACAACGGTTTGATATATTTTTATACAAAGAAATAAGTTTTAAAATAAAAGATTCTTTTAATTTTTAATGCAACATTATTTGTCTTATATTATTAGTTTTTTTAAGTTACTAGTAGAATTTTAGCAAGTGTATTAAAACTAGCGAAATAATAATTCTAAGTTCGTACCCACAAAGACTATATTAATTTCAATTTAACAATAAGGTTATTATCTTATATGTGTAAAATTTTGGGGTTGTCCTATGCGGTTGTTTGATTTGCATAAAATAATAAGAAAACTTGTAAAAGTGTTGTGAAAATAATAGGAGAAATGAGATTAGGTCTATTAAATCATCTGACTACGATCAATTGGTAGACTGCAACTAAATAATACTCCTTCCGTTTTAAAATGAGTGTCATTTTAGCAAAAAAATTATTTCAAAATGAATGTCACTTTCAGTTTTCAATGCAACAATAACTTATTTTTTTCAATTGTATCATTCAATTAATCCTATATACACTACTTCCAAAGTATTTTAGGCTTAATTGCACTTTTGGCCCCTAACTAATTAAAATACAAAACAACCTCTATGTATTAGATTTTGGCAGTTTTGGCCCCAAGGCCACTTTTGACTTAGTCTTCGCTGACATGGCACCCACAATGGTCGACACGTGTCACCTCACTTAAGGGATGTGGGTGCCACGTCAGCGAAGACTAAGTCAAAAGTGGCATTGGGGCCAAAACTGCCAAAGATCAAATACATAGGGGGCTGTTTTGTATTTTAATTAGTTAGGGGGCCAAAATCGCAACTTTTGAAAAGATAGGGGGTCAAAAGTGCAATTAAGGCTATTATTTTTTCTTTAATGAAAAACAACCCAATAGTTGATTAGGATAACTTGGTAAAATAACATCTCTCTTTCTTTTGATTAATGCATTTATTAATATGTGTGTAAGAACCTTAAACGACATTCATTTTGAAACGGAGGGAGTACAAATGTTTCTATAGTTTTACGAGGATTAACAAAACTTACTCTAATCAATCCCTTGAGTCAGAGTTCTCTTCTTAGATTACATCCCCCAATTTCTTAGGTGCTCTCATATTGTTCGAAGGTTTTTAGAATGTTAATATATTCTCACAATTAAACGGTTATCCATTCCTAGACTAACCATGTTTAATTAAACAATTCAATTAGGTATAAGTTGAAAGTTAATGTCAGTAGTCATTCATACTTTGGTTTCATTTTACATGTGATCAATACATAAAATAAAAAGCATTAGAAACAAATTGAATTAAATAAAAATTAGATTGACATTTATATAAAATAGTGTTTCACAACCTACATGGTTCAAACAGATCTACATCAGAATCATCTCCGGACCTAACCTCTAATGATTTAATTACTCATAATGAAGATTACAAATAAAAAAAATCAATTGAAGCATTCTAACATACAATGGATTGACTATGAGTTTGGTGGAATGGCCACCTCTTCAGTCTTGTGCTCTCAAAAGCATGCTTCAAATCTCCAAAATTCAGAACCCCCTCCCCAAAAACAAGGTTAGCTTATATAGGCAAGGTCTTGGGCGCTCAAAATCGTGTGATGATGACCAAAATCGTGACACGATTGCTTCCTTAAATTCAAATTTGTATTCTGGCACACCTCCAAACCATGTCACGATTATGTAATCGTGACACGATTATTCTGGCAGTGACAACTTTAATTTCTGGTTGAAAAATTGTGTCACGGTTGCAAAATCCCAACACGATGCTTTAATTTCAACTTCTTGATATTTTTTGCTTTTTGCACCTTCAGGCTGTCTAAAATTGTTACAGACTCAATAAAAACATCAAAATAAATAGGAAAAAAAATATGTAATGACAACATGTCAAATCATTCTTTGTCCTCAAGGAATTTACTTGTAAAATTGACAAACTACAGTAAAAATAACAATTATCTAATCAAGTGATAATACAAAAAGTTCATCTCATTGCTAGCCATTTGATGGGCCAACTGGCTTGACTACAACCACAATTCACAACTTCACACAACATTTTGACAGGTGTTTTCCACCGTCGACATGCAGGTCTACATATTACTATAAACTTGAAAAAAAATAAAACGACTATCAAAGTCAATGTCAACACCCTGTCAAGGTCTTTAAAAGTTGAAACAAGGCTCAGGTGAATGCGGGATAATTTTTGAAAAAGTAGGTTAAAACAAACAATGGAGTTACGCATTGTACATTTACCTTATTCACCCCATAAAATAAACTCAAGTACTAGAGAACTATTGTGACCATGAGACAATATTATTATTGTTTTCTTCATTTTTCTTGTCTCTAATATTATTATTATTATTATTATTATTATTATCTGATTTTGCTATACCTTTTGTTGCACTTTATCAATTCATTTTCGAATAGATATTTTATTCTCTTAAGTTCTTTAGTATCCCCACCCTCAAACTTAATTGGTTGCAAATTTCAAAATCAACCCCGAACTTAAACTTTAGTAACACCCTACAACCTAACTCTAATTATTATTTAGGTAAACAATTTAAGGTCTCTAGACTTGTAATGTAACTTGTCACCGAACAAAAAGTTATAAATCTACAGGCTCAAATTGACTTTACAAAAGGATAATCACATTAAAAACAAAACCATAAATTTGCCCTCTAATATTACGTTCTATTGAAACAAAAATATCAGATAAAATCCAACAAACTTCTAGTCCCTTCCTCAAATCAATTAACTCAAAGTCCTCCGGAAAATTAGTAATATAGAATACATCATTTAACTGATTAGAGCCTTCATTCACAATGTGGTGAGAGGACTTACACATACATGTACGACCATCAACAATTATCCTCTCATTCTCTAAGGGTTGCACGCTGATGCCATGAAAGAGCAGGCCAACACTGCGTTGTAGGGTTATTCCACCTCCGCCCATAATCTAGAATGTTCACCGCAGCGGGTGGTTGACCTTACCCTTCTCTGAGAAACAAACCTTCTTCTCATGTGATCATAAAAAACCCTAGGTCTCAAATCCCAATCCGTATCAAACCTGTCAAATCGATCAAAAGACCTTCCTTTCATCTACTTTCCAAAAGCATAACCCTTGTCCTTGCCAAATCCTACATGCATGCTGCTTTCATGTTGTCTGTAATGTCTCTAAAACTCCGGTTCCATCGCTTTCATCCGTGTGTTTCTCACCTTGGCCCACTCTCCCCAATTCCCCCCCCCCCAATTTCTCCATCCCCAGTATATGCCCCCCTCCCATAGAACCTATCAGCCGGCGAAGCAAACCGACATGGTGGTCCAAGGCTTGGCTTTGAACCGCCACCTCTTTTTTTCTCTCTAACTCTCTCGCTCATCTCTCTATATGGTATATTATTTAATCCATCTAGTATTAATGTGCAATTTAGAATATTTATTCCCCATTAGCTACTACCTATGTCCATAAATATAAATTCTCTAAAATATAAATCTTTATCCCTAATCCTCTGCTTGGTACAAGAGAAATGTAGAAGAGAGAGACATCAACGAGAGAAAGAGGAGAGAAGTGTGGCATTTATCTTGTTTGGCAAAGGTGAGAAAGAGAGAAGAGGAACAAGATTGGCGTGGGTCCCACATAATTTTCGTTCTCCCATGATTAGCGGAGAAACATGAGAGAAGTTATTCATTTGTTGCTTTTGTTCAAGTATGTATTATAGTATTTAGTATAATTGCGATGTGATTTTGTTGAAGCCACAACGAGTTTGATAGAATCACGAAACAGTGTGATTTTGTTGAAAGTTTAAAGTATCAAACTAAAATGTTACTACGTGATTTTGTCAAACTCACCATATGCATCAAGTTAATTAAATGTTTTATAGTGAACTCATCTTGATCTCACCAATATGAAGAGTAATATATTTACCAATTTTCTAATACTCTAAAATGTTATATCTATACATGTAAGGGCTGTGATGCATCAATCTTGTTGAATGACATTAATAGGGTGACAACTAGGGTACCCATGGAAGAATGGTGGGTAATTTACCCCAACCAATACACATTAGTCATATAAGCACATTTTTAAGTGGTATCCATGAACTATCTTGACCCCACCAACAAATTGCTCATTTTCATTGGTTGGTGGGTAAATTACCTACCATTCTTCAAAGGTAATCTAGAAAAAACCCACTAATAGTAATACTATCGTGAGCGAGCAAGGAGCTAGGCCAAATAAAAAACTCAATAAGGGCTGTGATTTTGTCCTAGTGTTGTGTCTTGTGCTGATATTCTTGCACTTGGTGCTAACATTTCCTCAGTTCTGGTATGTTCCACAGATTCTAACTGAGACTTAAAACAAATTTTAATATATGTGACAGAATTTTTTTTAAATGAGTTGATAAATTTGTTATACAAGTCATTAGTATTGAAAGCCTCTTAGCCGGCCATCTTTGATGCTAGGTTTCTTCATAGTACTAAAAAAATGTCTGGGATTCCATCTGTAAGTAACTTGAAAGTTTCAACCTAAATATAAAAAGACCAATCAATTAAAATATATTATTTTAAGTTTCAACCTTCATTTTTTTTTGTTATGGTTTAAGTTTTGGCAAATATACTACTTTTTATTTTTAGTTCTGTTTTTTTTTAATCCTACAAAATTTCTTCCTATTGTTGATTTTAGTCTTAATATAAAGACTAAAAGGAATATTTGACAAGTACCTCTAAAAAATGCCTTTCTTTAATTCCTTTTAATAAACTTTTTTTTTTCTCACGACTTATTATTATTACTACTACTTGTATTATTTTTTTCCTTTTCTTATTTATTTTTTTGCTTGTGATTCTAATTTTTCTTGGTTACATAATTTGCAGGCTCATGGTCCTGATTGGGAAGTTCCATTAGGAAGAAGAGATAGTTTGAATGCAAATCAAACTCTTGCTAATTTAAACCTTCCTCGTCCCCAATTGAATCTTACTCAGCTAATATTCTCCTTTTCTAAACAAGGTCTCAACATTACTGATCTTGTTGCACTTTCAGGTATAAAAGTTTTGTCTCCTAAAAAGCTATAGGTGTACGCAACATTAGTGTACATATATTTTTACATATATGCATGTGTGTCTTTTCTAAGTAAAAAGAATTGAAAAAGAGAAAATTAAAGTGGAAATAATATTAATCATTTTTTCCCTATTTATGCACAATAACTAGACACATGTCTATTTATCCAAACCAATTACATTTTGCCAAGTGTATTTTCTCATATGCTATTTAGAATCATAACATAATGTTTTTTAAAAAAAAATTAGGTGCTCATACAATTGGTAGAGGTCAATGTGGATTCTTCGTTGATCGATTATACGATTTGAACAATACTAAAAATCCTGACCCAACTCTCAACACAACCTACTTACAAACATTGAGAACAAGATGTCCCAATGGTGTCCCAATGGTGGAACAAGATGTCACAAGCTACTACTCAAACCTAAGGATTCAAAAGGGGTTGTTTCAGAGTGACCAAGAATTGTTTTCCACACCTGGTGCTGATACCATTGCCATTGTTAATAGCTTTAGCAGCAATCAAACTCTTTTCTTTGAAGCTTTTAAGGCCTCCATGATTAAGATGGGTAATATTGGAGTGTTAACTGGAACTCAAGGTGAAGTTAGAACACACTGTAACTTTGTTAATACTGTTAGTCTTGCTACCAAAGTCACCAAAGATTCAGCAGAAGATGGTATTGTTAGCTCATACCAAGTAATTTAATACAAGTTGCATAAGAAAGGTACCTACCTACCTATAATAAAGAGTGTGTTCTAGGGGAACATACATGGGCTCTTCTCTTGTGCTGGATGGTGAAATTGAATGCAGTGTGTTTGTAAGATCTATTTTGTAATCTATGGCTATTGATAATTATATGTCATCATATTAATAAAACTAAGTATCTTTCATATTTCTTGTAACTCTTAGATGAGATATCATCAGTTTTTACTTTCTTGTTCTTTTCTTTATTTGTGCATTCACGGGGTTGTGTCAGAAATGTTATTATTTTCGTGGACTAGGTTCAAATCTTGTCCCCTATTCTAGATTCAAATCTTCTATCGTACTCATCAAAACTTGATTTTTATTCAAGTCTTTTGTTTTTATTTTTTTAATGATGCTGCATTCATAGTTTTGTTTGATGTACTAATGAATGAAAAGGAGTATTTTTCTTTTTGAATATATATATAAAAGATGTTATTTTATACCCACCTAAAATATGAAGGAGTAAGTTAATAAGTCTACTCTCACTTGCTCTTTACTAAAAATATGAAGGAATAAACCCTTTTTTAACACTATTTTTCAATAGATATTTGGCATGTGTTTAATTTCTCCAATAAAACAAGCCAAACCCTTTTTGTCATATACACAATATTCAAGAAAACAACATTTATTTTTTTTTTTTTTGAAAGAGGCACACAAACAACAACAGTTTTAACTTGTATTGGAATCAGGATAAAGGCATGGCATATGCCGATATTAGTAAATTGGTTACTATTTGTAGAGCATTTTGTCGTCAAATTTTTAAAACAATTTGATTACTTTATAGTTCCACCTCCATCCTACAACGGCTTGATCTATTTATAAAATAAATAGAAGTTTGTTTTAAAATAAAAGATTCCTTTAATTTTTAATGCAACACATTTTTGTCAACCTCTTCCACTTTATATTTATGTTAGTCATAAATAAAGACATTATTGGGAAAAATATCTCTTATTTAGATACAAACACATAGTACTTCAATCAGGATTCTTGTTGGTGCCATAGCAAAGTCAGAAAGAAAACAGAAAAATGGTTGTTCCTCCTCTATATTACTCACTCCGGTCATATTTATAAAAAAAAAATTAACTTTTTAAATTTATTGAGTAATTGATGTATATGATATAGAATATGAATCAAATACATCATTTATGGAATGAATCAAAAAAGTCAAATGTTGCTTATATATAGGACCGAAGGGAATACTAATTAACGATCCAATATCACTTAATTTAGAATTTCATTTTAATAAAACAAAATCCAAATAGTTACAAACTATATAGATGAAAGAGACATCCCTAAAAAGAATGAAAGACACATTATAGTTTTAGAGAAGACTAAATATAAAATTAGATTTTAATCAAAAGTCTTAGAAAATTGCAGGAATTTTCTAATTCTGTCATGTCTCCTCTTGAACCACACGGCTATAATCAAATCAAATCAAATGGATAAGTTTTAACCATCGTTAATTAAATAAGTTATTGTCCTTATAAATATTCTAAATTTGTTTTTTAATCTTTCTAAAAAAATTCAAGAAGTTTTGATTTTACAAATATTTTCCGTCACAATTTTTTATTTCTACATATCTCTTGCAAAAGTTTGACAATTTGTTTTTTTTACAAAGATAAAACAATATGTTTTTTTTTAAAAAAAATATCTTCAAAATTTTAATTTACTTTTTGCAATCACAATTACACATTTTAACATGTTTTTTCTTATAAGATAAGATCACAATATGTCGTTTTTCGTGGTGCCAATTCGTCGAGTCGATGGTCCACCTATGGTTAACCTTTTTATCTCTTTTTTTTTTATCACATCATTAATCTACCACATCTCTCTCAAAATATATACACTTTAAGAGGCGTCACCAAATATTTTCTAAAAAGTAAAGGAGATTATTACTTAAAAATAATAAAAATATAGATCTATGTATATAATATAAACAGAGGTCATTTATCCTTATCCACCATTTTCAAATTGTATAAAAAAACACATGCATATAGAATATATGTATGCACGAAATTATAGAACCATAACATTTCCCAAACAATTTTTTTTAGGGAATTTCTTTTTCCACCTACCAACTTCTCATGCGCTCTCTAAAATTATCATTTTGCCCCATTTGAATTATATAATCCGAACAAATAATACGGTTTGAATTATATAACCCAAAACATACCTATATGTATTAGCAACGACCATAACTTCCTCTCATTTCAGTAGCTGCGACTTTTGTCCTAAAAACAAAAAAAAAAGAGTGAAAAATTAGCAAACCTATCAAATAATATAAAAAAATATATAAAATACCACTAAAAAATTCTAAAAATCATACAAAGCTAATGATTTTTTTTTTTTTTGGATTTTTCTGAGAATATAAAAAAAATGGAAAATGGGTCTATACGGTAGAATTTTGAATTTTGAGGGCGCAGAGTCTATAGTAGTTTCGTTCCTGGATTTTGAATGAAACCAAACCAATCGCCCGAAAACAGACATTTTTTTATTGCTTCAACTAGACATATGCACTTTCAAGATATGAACACACAAGAAACACACTGGAGCAGTTATAATGGTTAATGTGTTTACTAAACTGGTTATCCTTGTCACAAAACAAATTCGATATTTGTGCCGATATAATTCCAATTATATATTCCCAATTTGTTTTTCCCATAATTTTTGGCACATGAGGGAGGGTGTATAGGGGACGGGATGTTTGGATTTTATAATTTGAAAAAACAAACACTTTCAGATTTAATAATCCGAACGTGCCCTCTATATGCTTCGAAGTTGGGTGTATAAAGGTGTTCGAATTATAAAATTTAAATTATTTTTATTTTTATTTTAGAATTCAAATTGGTGAAAAAAACATTTTTCCACCAAAAATATAGGAGAATCCTCCTTTGGAATTATTTAATCCAAAACTCAAGATATTTTTGAAATGTTAGAGAACGCGCGAGAAGTGATTAAGGTGAAAAAGAAATTATCAAATACATGAGACAGTGCTACTAAATCAAGCATTGAGGCCTTGGGTAACAAAGGTAGATTTTTGTCGGGCGAGGTTGAACTTTGAAGCCTTCTTCCCAAGTAAAACCATTTGCCTTCAATTTTGTTGCATTGTGAAACTAACATAATGCTAAATAAAAGCTACTAGGCAAATATAGCTTAAGTTGTCTATATAAAATTTGAATGAAATTGGAAGAACTATCAAATTAATCGGTTTTTGTGACTCAGACTGGTGTGGCGATAGGGTGCAAAGAAGGAGCTCAATGGGATATGTGTTATAAATCTTCAACTCTCCAATTTCATGGAGCTAAAGAAACAAATTATTGTTTCCTTGTCTACTATTGAAGCTGAATACATTTCAGCTTGCAATGTAGCATGCCAAGGCATATGGAGAGACCAAGTTCCACTTTCTTTGTGATCAAGTAAACAAAGGCATGCAAGATCACGCTTAAGAGATGATCCTCTTCATTCATTTATAGTGCCATTCAATTCTGTGCTCACCACAATTAGCTACTTGTTCAAGCCAGAGCCATGTCGAAATATCTAATAACTTGCAAAATATTTGGGCGCCTTATTTCGATATCAAAATTAAAAGCTCTATGCTGTTTGTTCGATCCCTTCTTTTCAGACGTTGGTTACATTAAAAGGAACCTTTATATATTCAATTATGGCGTCGTCAACATTCTTGACATTTCTACACTTCTCAAGAATAAGCTTGCAAAAATAATCTGACCAAGCCTATTTAATTTGAAGATTTGCTATGAGTATGGGTGTTCTATATGTTTTGCTATTTCTTTTTTAAACAAGTTTCTCGCTCCATTCTTGACAATATAAAAGAATTTCATGCAGACATTCAATCATATTTAACATATAAATACTTGAATAAGTATTTTAGAAAATAACATTATGACATAACACATTAAAAAACTTTTGACACAAATATTATTAGGGAGCTTCTACGGTCCCCAATCAACTTGAAGAACAAAACAAAAACATAGTATAGAACTAGAAAGAGCATACAAGCAGAGATTAATTATCGTGATCCACCACATACACACATCATATATGTATGCAGAAAATATTGAACCTCTTCGATATTTTCCAAGCGTATGTTTAGAATGAGCTAGCCATTCCATCTTCTGATGATTCTTTGGTGACTACAGAAGCCAATCCAGAAGAATTCCCATTCACAGCATTACATTGTGTTCTAATTTCACCTTGAGATCCAGTTAAAACTCCAATATTACCCATTTTTATCATTGAAGCAACAAAATTTTCAAAGAAGAGAGTTTGATTATTGGCGAAACTATTGACAATAGAAATAGTGTCAGAACCATTTGTGGAAAAAAGCTCTTGGTCACTTTGAAACAAGCCATTTCCAACTTGGAGATTGGAGTAGTAGTTGGAGTCAAATGTATCAGGTGTCGTTGGGTCCAAATCGGTTAGGTTCGTACCAGGTCCACCATTGGGACATATTGCTTGCAATGTTTGCAAGTAAGTTGTGTTAAGGGTTGAATCGGGATTTCCAGTGTTGCTGAAATTGTATAATCGATCAACGAAAAATCTGCATTGACCTCTTCCAATTGTATGACCACCTAAAAAATTAAATGGGGGGATTCTTAATATGAGTCATTTTTAGACTATATGTACATACATTCATGTTACATATTTTGAAGAAACAAAAAAATTATACCTGAGAGTGCAACTAGATCAGTAGTAGTGAGGTTTTGATTATCAAAGCTAGATTTTAGTTGAGTAAGGTTGAAAGTGGGGGCAGGAAGATTTTGAGCTGCAAGGGAATTATTTGCTGTTAAACTATCCCTTCTTCCTAATGGAACTTGCCAAGTAGGACCATTTGCCTGCAATTTTTGTTGCATTGTAGGATAATAAAGAAAATATATATCATGGTTTATGATGTTAATTAATAAAATTGAAATTCTATGAAGAACGTACATTGTCACATATCTTTGATTATGATTTGTTTGAATTATTTAAACTAGTCAAAATTTTAGGCAAATAACTAATTCATTATGTACAAAACTATTTTAACTATTTATTTTACGGTTAGTATTTCTTTACCAATGTATATAAAAAAACATCATAAAACAACATGATAACGAAAGTACAACTTTATAGCATAAGATATGATCATGTAAAATTAAAACCATCAGATCTCTACAAACCAAAATATACATAACCAGACACAATATAAAAGTCTATGCTACTGCTGGACCACACCATTTGATAGCCTTGCCTTACCCGAATTGGGGCTTACAAGCTTGTGAAATCCCACCAATTATATATATAATTGAGAAATTATATTTGAATAACTATTTAGGGATAACTCCTTTTTTCATATTTTTATTGTATTCTTATTCTCTTTATTGATTTGGTTATAGTGTCGATGCTTACATTTCTATTATTATCCTCTTATTAGTTGTCCCAGAAATGGTTTAGAACAATTCTCTTTTTTATACTCTCATCGTGTCCTTACTCTATTTACTTTGATTTTCGTACTAATATAATATCCACGTTTCTTTGTATACCTTGATTGTTTTATAAGTTGTTCCAAAAACAGTTGTTCATATAACATAACCTATTTATTTACCTATTGACATCTGTTTTTTGCTAACACACCATCAATATAGTTTTGTAAGTTTATTTTGAATGCGTATTTTTCTAAATACATTTTACCGTTTGAAAATAAGAAAATTTGGCAATTTTTTCCGTCCAGAAATAAATTATTAAAAGTATATGTATATTAGAAAAAATGTAGGGGTGTTAATAGTTTTGACTATTAACTACTTTGTCAAAACTGATTTATTGATCGTTTATGAGATCTTTGGATACATTTTATTTATTGCATTCGTTTTCCATAATGTGAAGATTTTCATTTTTATTTTCTACGAACATGGAAGTTTTGAAATTAAACAACATACTATCTAGCTAGAAGTTAATTTAAATGTATGACTAGGAAACTAGCTAGGAAATATATACCAGATCAGAAGATATTTCAGCAGAAAGGGCAAGAATATCAGCACAAGAAACAGTGTTAGGACAAGCATTTTCCACCGCTGTTTTGATCTGGTTTATCACGTCCAAACCTCTTATGGAGTTGTTATTTGGTGGTGCACTTTGCTCGCTCACTATCGTAGCCGTATCGTTCAGCAAAATCGATGCATCGCAACCCTGCAACAATGTTCACAACTATTAGCATATATACATTTGAACTCATTATGTGTGTATGTTTGATTGAAATCACAACGAATTTGACGAAATCATGTTCACCGTCCACAAAAGTGAAAATGTGAAGGTAAGAGATGGATCAGAACACACATACTTGAACAAAACAGTCATGAAAATGTAGCCTAATGAGACTACCAAGCATTCTGGGATCAGATTGTGAAACATTTGTGAGCACACCACGTACGATTGAATCAACATTAGAACATGTACTATTGTAAAATGAAGGATCTAGTTGTGCATTTGAAAAGGGTACTCCTCCAATAAACACAAAAACGACACAACAAAAAGCTGTTGCACTTAGACCAAGTGGATTCATTTTTTTTCTTTTCCACTTTGAGACAATTAATGTTTGATATTATGAGCAACAACGTGATGCTTTTATCTAGTTTGGGTCAAACGACCAATGCAATGTCCTTTCTATTTTTATTATGGTTCGTACCTGTTGTTGGTGGTTGGAATCTTATTTAAAGAACGTGGAATTTTCTTCCTATGCTTTAATAATATTTACCACCTTTATTAAAGCAATATGAAAGAGTAGTTACTTACTAGAGTCTAGAACCAAAAAGGAAAAGGAGTAGTTGCTAAAAAAAGGATTAGTTTGTAGTTAAAGGAAGACTATAATGTTTGTGCTTTAATTTCTTTTTTTTTTTTTTTTAAATTAACACATATTTAATTATATTTGATCATATATACTTGGGATGTAAATCTCCACCATGTGCTTTTGCACTTTGATTTTGTTTTTGAGTTGTAGTTCATCATACTTTAATACTATTATATATATGTAACTTTTTCTACTATATATCGATGTATGTTTATTGAAGTCTTGATAGAAAATATATAACATATATAGAAAATCATTGAAAAAAGATTTTTTTTTTTTTAGAATAGTGAGGACCGTTAGTTAAATTTAGGCTAAAGTGCACTTTTGGCCTCCTATGTTTCAAAATGTTGCGATTTTGACCCCCTATTAAAAAAAATGGCAATTTTGATCCCTTTCATCCCAAAATTGCTGAGAAGACGCCACGTGTCCCAAAAAAGGGGCCATAATCACAACTTTTTGTAAAGATAAGGGGTCAAAAAGCATATTTCCCTTATGTTAGGAGGTCAAAAGAGCATATTTCCCTAAACATAGGGGGTCACTTTTGCCATTTTTTTTAATAGGGGGCCAAAATCGCAACATTTTGAAACTTAGAGGGCGAAAAGTGAAGTTTAGCCTTAAATTTAACGAAAACTATTAA
This sequence comes from Medicago truncatula, assembly GCF_003473485.1. NCBI lineage: Eukaryota > Viridiplantae > Streptophyta > Magnoliopsida > Fabales > Fabaceae > Medicago > Medicago truncatula. The sequence goes on along the minus strand of NC_053043.1, from coordinate 11,259,962 downwards.
TTAAGATAGGTAATATAAATTCTTTTTGTGGTGGCCGGAGTTTGAACCCCAGATCTTGCATATATTATGCATTGTCCATACCAACTGGATGCTAAAGAATTTCCCTTTAATTTATCCTTAACTATTACCTCTTTTATTCAAGAACAAGAATAAAGAACACGATAAAAAGCTAGGGCTGCTGCTATAAAAAATAAAAATAAAAATTAGGCAGTGTTTACTTTTCAATTAAAAACTTAGTCATACACTCATTAGTCATTACCAACTTCATATGTACATTGTACAACCTCATATATTGTTATGATTCACATTCAAAATGTCTGTGGTTATATTCAATGATTTAGAATTTTGGGTCTCTTAGATTTTCTTAGATTTGGTGATCACCGTACGTGTATGGTTTAAGGCCGGTGCCTAGGCTATATTACGTATACTATTTCATAGACATGATATATAAATTCGTTAAACTAATAAGGACTCATTTTGTTCACGTTTGTGTCCTTGAATATACCTATTCTATATGTGTATTATTTTCAATTTCATGACGGGAAAAAGTATGCCAAGATCTCACAGTGAGAGTAACAAGTAAAAGAATTGTGATTATTGATTTTAGAATTGATATGAAGTTATTGTAGTACAACCATGGGTAATAACAATGCACAATGTATTCTCACCTTTTCTATTGTTTTGGTCAGAAAAAAAAAAATGATTGTTCCAAAAGTTGTTTAAAAATGATTGTAGAAATATCAATTCTCATAGAATAAAAATAGAAAATAACTATTCCTTATACTAAATAAATGGACAACAATGAATTAGTCGAAATGACAAGAGATTTAAATCTCCTAAACAAATTACAGGGTTCGATATTTCATTTGCCTATGAAGAATTATAAATTTTGGATTTTTTCCACAAATTAATCTAATTATTTACATAAACCTTATATATACTCTATGTCAATGATTTTTTCTTATAAAGAAACGTGTTAGCCTTAGTTTTTTTGGTCTTGCTTATCTGCAGGTTCTTTCTCCTTTTCCTTTTTCTTTGCATACCTTTATAAGAGACGTTAGGATCTAATTATACGTTGAAATGTTCGATATGCAGTTCATGTCAACTTTTGAATAACTTTTTTTGGAATATAATATTTTTTTTAAGTTCTTTTGGAATATAATAAAGAGTATCTAGAACCTGGTTTTTAAGTTCTTTACTTACCTAAACCTATATACTTCTCCTGCCTAGCAAATTGTCATCTCTCTCCCCCATTCGTATCACTGGCTCATATTCAATGCTGTATTTTATGAGAGTGACTATGGTTAAGTCATGGTTCAGTTCCGTTTTTGTTCAAAAAATTAGTTAAATATTATTTAAGTTTTTTAAAGGAAAACTAAGAATAAATATTTTTTTTTTTAGGGAAATTAATTTTTTTTTGATGATTAAATTAAAATACATCTAACTACCTTTGTGTGACTGTTGAAATTTCGTTTAAATATTTGTTTTGGATTTTCTTAAAAAAAAAAGGTTAACATTGAAAAGATAACCTTACAATTGAAAAGAGATATTAAAATGCAATTTCAAAACAAATTTAAAAAATAACCTTTTGAGTGTTTTTTAACAAACACGGGACCATAAATTGACTATATACATTTCTTATTTTTAATAGAGTTAAATAAGTTTTTCGCTTATATAAATATATCATATTTCGTTTTTAGTTCCTCTAAAGTCCTTCTTCAAACAATGACTATTCAAATGTTTTATATCAAAAAAATTTGTCATTGTTTTTAAATAAAGTCACATTTACCGTTAAAAATTATTTATTACATGATGTTTAATATCATGAATGTTTGCATGATATTGCAAACAATGTGGCGCCAATTTGTATATTTTGTGGTAAACGACTTGCATAATCTTTGGTTGAGCTTTCTTTTTATTAATTTATTTTTTTTTATTATTATTTTTTTTTTTTTTTTTTTACAATAGTTACCCGAGGGGAATGGATTAAAAAAAATAAAATAATCACGACAGTTGTCTTTAAAAATAAATAAAAATAAAGACGGAAATGGATCGTCTCAATTGTACTTCACTTGTCTTTTCTCAAATTATAATCACAACCATTACGATTCTTCTCTCTTTTCTTTTTATATTTTAAAAACCCCCATTTGAAGCCTAGGATTTGGTTGGAGGGATTCTTTCTCACTCAGGAGAGAAAGTGCTCCAAACACCGCTCCCGTAAAAGATATTTCATAAGAAAATCATTAGTCATCTTTTTATTTTTAAAGTAAATCATTAGTAATCTGTAAAATTGTGTGTAGAATTTTATTGAAAAAGATAAAATATTCATATTAAATACAATGATTGAGGGTAGCAGTGAGAATCTTGTCAAGGAATGTGAGCAATGAGTTCTTGGGTTAGTAAATCATAAATGAGATAAACTTAAGGGTTAAATTTGCAAAATTAAAATTTGGCGAGATAAAATGGCACAATTGATAAAGTAACTTACGAAACTAAAATTGCATTTAAGCCTAAATACTTCAATATCCCTACCATATCTCATCATCATTATCAATAATATAAGAAACATAATTATCATAATAGAGGAAAATAGTTAATACAAACACTACATCAATGGCCATAGTTTACAAAGTAGAAACCTATCGCCATCCACCACAAGAGCACAACATGTATGTGCCTCTAGAACACACTCTTTATTAGGTACCTTTCTTATGCAACTTGTATTAAATTACTTAGTATGAGCTAACAATACCATCCTCTGACGACTCTCTTGTGACTTTTGTGGCAAGGCCAGAATTTCCATTAACAAAGTTACATTGTTTTCTAATTTCACCTTGAGATCCAGTTAACACTTTAATTCTACTCATTTTAATCATCGAGGCCTTAAAAGCTTCAAAGAAAAGAGTTTGGTTGTTGTTGAAACTGTTGACAATGGCAATCGTGTCCGCGCCACTTGTGGAAGACAATACTTGGTCACTCTGAAACAAGCCTTTTTGAATCCTTAGGTTTGAGTAGTAGGCCGAGTCGAATGTATCTGGAGTGGCTGGGTCCAGATCGGTTAGGGTGCTACCAGGTCCACCATTGGGACATATAGTTCTCAATGTTTGTAAGTAGGTTGTGTTGAGAGTTGGATCGGGATTTCCAGTATTGCTGAAATTGTATAATCGATCAACGAAGAATCTGCATTGACCTCTACCGATTGTATGAGCACCTAAAAATTTACCAAAACATATATACAATTAGATACACACATATACATACATCATGAGGTATATCACCCTTAACGAACCGAGTTCAAATCTCATTTGTAAAATGGTGTATTAATAATAATTTCTCTAATTTAGGAAACATTTCTATACCTGAAAGTGCAACTAGATCTGTAGCGTCGAGACCTTGATTATCAAAGTTAGATTTCAGTTGAGTAAGGTTGAAAGCTGGACTTGGAAGATTTATATTAGCAAGGGTTAGATTTGCTGTTAAACTATCTCTTCTTCCTAATGGCACTTTCCAATCAGGACCATTAGCCTGCAAATTATGTTACTAGAATAAATGAGAATTGAGCTAAATAAAGAGTAAAAGAAAGGAAAGATAAAATAAAGTTTACATTTGTAAACAACTAACCTAAAATGAATGTTATTTTTAATTCTTATTGTAAATTAAATTATTATTATTTTTTAATTATACCCTCTAATTATGTATTGCTTATAAATTATTAGTATTATTTTTTATTTGCATTTATGATAAGGGTCATGTTAAGTCCATGTGCCCTTAAGACACATGTTAAAAATTCTTCACAAAGAAAATATTTAATGAAAAAAAAAATGTCAACCTTGTAAGAAAAAATTTGCACCAATGCTTACTAACATAATTTAGTATAATTTTATTCATTTTCTTTTATATACTCACTCAGTTTTACAACGAGTGTCATTTAAGGTTTTGACGCACAAATTAAGAAATTGAATAAAATAATCAATAGACATAACACTTTTACTAAATTATCCTAACTTTATGCGAAAAAGACAAACTTAAAGTTACATTGGAAATAGTGAGAAAGAGAAAAATTGAAGTATTTATTAATGGTAAAGTTGGAAAAAAAATTATATCAAAAATGTAAAGTGGTATTATTTTAAAACAATTTTTTATTTTTTTTAAAACATCTCATTATGAAATGGATTAAGAAGTTTGTTCCTAGGTGTTTGAAAATAAACAATAAAAAATCTAAGAAACTCATTATGAGATCGAAAGAATAACAATTAAATTGTACAAATAATTTTCCGTGAGGAAAAACCGACAAATAATTTTGTGTTTGTAGTATGACACTTTAATACTTTTTTTTTTCCTTTTTTTATGTCACTTTCATGTTAAAAACAAAGAAGAAAATAGTTCTTCCAACATAACTTTTTTTTATGGCAAGGATTCTCAACTCATCTTTGACTGCTTTTTTATTACAGTGTTGTTGTTTTTGCAAACTAGAACTAGAAAAAATGGAAATGGAACAAAGAAGATATGGAACATACCAGAACAGAGGAAATTTCAGCAGCAAGAGCAAGAATATCAGCACAAGAAACAGTGTTAGGACAAGCATTTTCCACTGCTGTTTTGATTTGATTCACAACATCTAAACCTCTTATTGAGTTGTTATTTCCAAAAGCTGTTTGCTCACTTGTGATCGTAGAAGTGGTATTCAACAAGATTGATGCATCACAACCCTTTCATAAACATAGATATAAAATATATGAGCTACAAATACCAAAAATGTTTTACGGATCAGTCGGTCCTTGATCAGATACCGAGTTTTAAAAATGATGAATAATACTTACTTGAACAAAGCAATCATGGAAGTGAAGCCTTATCAAACTAGCAAGTATACGAGGATCTGTCTTAGAAACATTTCTTAGTACTTCACGAACAATGGAATGAACATTAGGACAAGTGTCCCTATAGAAGGAATTATCAAGTTGTGCATTTGATGAGAAGGGTAACCCTCCAAGCACAACTACTACACAGCACAAAGCTGCCAAAGAGAGATTGAAAGAGTTCATTATTTTTCTCTTGTTTTGAGCTTAGACTTAAGTGTGGTTACCACATATGCGATCTATTTATTTATAGAAAGAAATGGCATGTGCATGCTGCATTTCATTTTGTGCTTTAGTGGTTCAAATCAATAATATTCAATTTTTCAATCATGATGATCTAACTATAGAGAAAAAAAATGTACAAATCGCTGTCATATCGTGAGCAGGTATGTATTAGAATTTATACGTCATTGAATAATTAAAATATGGCCACTTTTTTATTTTTTCCACGTCTTGAATGTAAAGATGTAAATTACAATTTTTTTACATGTTTGAAGATTGTGTCATAATTGACTCTGCCTTCAAAGTAATCATAAATTGGTATGATTTTGAACCGGGAAGAAGAAGAAAAAATATTCACGTTTCTTTACTCACACGAGGGCAGTAGCCCAAGAGAAGAGAAATTAATTTTAACCAAACACATGAAAAGAAACACTTCCTTGATCGGCAACTAACAAATGACTAATTTAAATCGGATAAGACTTAAAAATTATCTCTTACTCCGTTATACCCTTAATATTAGCTAAAGCATCAATACCCATGTTATATTCAATGCAAATGTTTATGTTTTATGGAGTATTCACAACACAAATGTCCAACCTTCACTTCTCATTCCCGTTTGTAAAAGTTGTCGAATCTATTAAAGAAGACTTCTTCCATTCACATTGCACCATTGTATTAATCCCATCCGTTTTAATCTCTCGCCAAAAATCTGGATATTCTTGGGTCCTTGATCCAACTGATGGGTATTATGTCTGTGGTGCATATCACATTCTCACTAATAGGATTCCCACTGATGACTTCATTTCCTCGGATCTCTTGTGGCGGCGGGATGTCCCGTTGAAGGTGTCGGTGTTTGCTTGACGATTTCTTCTGAATAGATTATCAACTAAGGTGAATTTATTCTGAAGAGGAATTGTATCACATGAGTCTCAGTTGTGTGGCTGTGGATTGTTGGAAACATAGAATCGTTTATTTTTGGATTGTAGTTTTTTAGTACAATTTGGCAACTTGTTTGCAATTGGCTAGCTAGGAGTTCATTCAGCGAATTCATCTATTATTGCGGATCATTTTTATAATTTGGTGGCTCTTCAGGTTATGCAAAATCAATGAGCTCTTTCATGTTATTGAGTTGATTTGCTAGTTCTTGGGTGATTTGAAAGGAAAAAAATGACATGATTTCTCGTGGTAAACAAAACTTTCATCCTCAACTTTTGGAGAATAGTAAGCTCCTTTCTTTTAGTAGTTTAAGGTTAAATTTGTTGTTTTTCCATACATGTCATTGAGAAATTAAAATATGATCACTTTATGTAAAGTAGTAAATTTCAATTTTTTGACATATTTGAAGATATTTTTGTCATAATTGAGTTTGCCTTCGAAAAAAAATCATAATTTGATATGCTTTTGAACCGGGAAGAAGAAGAAAATCACTTCTCCTTCAAAAATTAACATTTAAACCATTAGATTAAAATGAGATGAAAGGTGGAGATTTAGAGTAAATCTATAAACTTATTCTTGGAGTCAATATCTCTCCTATATATATGTGCACACAAATAATTGGTACAAACAAAGCTCTATAAATTAATAAAAAAAAAATTTAAATTTCTAAAAAATATTAATCCTTTTTTACTCTTATTTTGTGGTGTTCAGAGATCGAACAGACCTTGCATATATTATGCATTGTCTTTACTTACCAACTAAACTAAGCTCACGGAAATTAATGTTTTTTTTTACTAACATGAAGAAATTATATCTTAACCCAACGTGGTAAAGAAAATCTTGATTGATCAGCAGCAAACAAATGACTAATTTGTGTCGGACAAGATTCATAAAACATCATCTCATATCTCATTTTACCTAATATTTACTCCGTCCATAATTATAAGGATTTTGATAAAATGTATTGTCCCTAAATATAATTGTTTATACAAATTATTAGATGATTTTTTTTTTTTTTAAACATATAACTAATTAATACCACTGACGTGTCTTTTTTTCAAAAAAATACTACTAACTTCTCTTAAAATATGAAAAAAAAAAATCAAATTTAATATACATATAAACCAAAAATAACTTAATAATATTAACACATAAAATAAACATAAAAATTACATTAACAACTTTTCTTAATAAATGTAAAAATGACGTAGAAAACTTGTATACAAAGACGAGTAGTATTAGTTAAAGATCAACACACATGTCCTCAAGATATAAATGTTGATCCTTCACCTTTCACTCCATCCAGTAAGAGTTGTCAAATCCTTTGAACAAGACACATTACAATCACATTCTACTGCTGCCCCTTCATAATAATAATAATACTACTATTCACCACAACCTAAGAATCCACATATAATTTGCTAGATTAAAACCCAACCACTTTGCATACCAACAAAGACCTTCTATACTACTCCCTCACAGAGTCACAGGTGGATTGCATTTGTGTTGTGTAACATAATATATATGATATTGGCAAATTCAAATATGATATGTGACAATACAATTTTTTTTAAGCATAAAAACATGCAAAAGAGAGAGAAAAAAATATTTTAATTGATTTATGTGTCACAATTAAATTATCGAATGTATTTCTCCAAAAATCCAAAGAATCCCCTAATCACTCATCTTCTGATCCCTAATAAGATCAGCACACCCAGCAGTACAATCATACTTATTGGCACCGCCACCAAACCCCTCGGCTGAACAACAATAATATCAGAAACTTTTTTTGAGAGAATAATATCAGAAACTATTATGTTTATGAATGAATGATATATTTTTTTTTTTTGGTACAATGTTTATGAATGAATTTTACCCCTAAAAAAAAGTTATGAATGTATTCTGTAAAAAAAAAAGTGTATGAATGAATTAATGATTAACCCGTGATTATCAAGAGTCAAACAAATAACACGTGAGCGATGGGGACCAATATTTATGTCTTCGATAACGATGACAAAATTATTTTGGGAGGTCCATATAAAATTTATTTCTCCAATTGTACCATACCATATTTGTTTTATTTCTCCACCAATGTACTAGCTCAGGAAATTGCCCAGAACCTATCAAAAGGAAACAGGGAAATCGCATAAAATAAAAAGCATGCAAGAGTCATATGTACCCAAGTATTTTATTGGTTGTCAACTTGTGATGTCATTTCATTAGATGCCACCATATTTGTTGGCTTCAGACCATATTTAGCATTTGGAGTTATTAGGAAGGGAAATGATATTTGAACATTTATTTTGTGATAACTTTTGTGTCAATTTTCTCTTTTATATTCACATTAATTTTTATTTTATCTTTTTATTATTTTGGTTTTTGTGCAAATACCTATTTTTTTCTTTGTAAATTATGGTTGTTACATAAGTTATCAAGCAAATGGTTGTTCAAATAACTCTTCTCTATTAGCAAATATGAAAAATGTTGAGAGGGGCGATTACCCTAGGATTCGCCGAGGGCAATCGCGTCGACATTTCATATCGCCGACACTAAGGTTCTTCGGGGGGATTGAGGGAAATGAACAGAGGTGAGTCGGCGACGTCGAAAAATGTTTGGATGGGGTCATATTGGCCAGGACAGATAACAGGCAACATCGCGGCAAGGAGGTATTGGTGTGCATCGGTTTTAACAGGTTAGGGCTAGGGTTTTTCAGGATCAAAGTATTGTGCATTCAAGGTCGCGATACACTCAACATGGCTCGCATCAAGTTTCAGCATGGTTAGGGGCTGGTTCTAATTTTGATATTCGTCATCTACAACATAATAGGTCCGATCATGTGGGGTCACAATTCAAGAGGTTTTTTTTTCTTTTTATCTTACAAACGTGCTGGAGAAAATTCCCTATTTTTGTTTACGGCAAAGTTTTGATGTTTGTGAAATTTTGAAAGATGTTTACTTGGCAAATAAGTGTAACGTGAATGGTCATGCATATGGTTTTGTTCGCTTCAACAATGTACTTGATGTTGGAAAACTTTTTAAAACATTGAATAATGTTTGTTTTGGTAATTATTGGGTCTTTGCTAAGGTTGCAAGGTATGATTACTTTGAGAATTCTAAGGAGATGGAGACGGAGGGGATGTTACGAGTGGGAAGAAGGAGGTTGGAAAGAAGGGTGTTGAGGGAGAAAAAAGAGAGCGGGTCGAGATTGCTGTTGGTGGCAGTGACGTATTTATGACCCTAGGCCGGGGTGCAAAATATAAAACTATAACAACAACAACAACAACAGTGACGATGATGATAATAATAATAATAATAATAAGGCTTAAGTGCAGTTTTGCCCCTCCTATTTTGACTCAAACTGGATTTTACCTCCTATTTTAAAACTCGGAATTTCACCCCCCCCACAGTTTAATGTTTTACGGAGTTTTGCCCCCTCTATTTTAAAAATCGGAATTCCCCCCGGTTTAATATTTTTCAGAATTTGGCGGTGCTGACGTGGCTTAAATAATATTAAAAAAAAAGCATCCACCTATTTAAATTATTTGTATTAAATATTCTGAATTAAAAAAAGAGAAAAAAAATCAATAAATAAAAAATGTAACTTAAAATAATAATAATAATAATATTAATAACCATTTTGCTTTTATTTCCTTCAAAAAATCATTTTGCTTATATGCACACACCAAAAACCAAAAAATCATTTTGCTTGTATTTCTTTCCATGTATTTTTAATGGGATTTTTGTTGTTGTTTATTCTGATTTACGCACACACCAAAATCCAAAACATCAATTTGCTTACATTTCCTTTCATGTATTTTTAATGGGATTTTTTTCTGTTATTCTGATTTTTTTTCCTACCTTTTATCTCCATTTTCTAGTATTTTTACTGCTTTTTCTCCTTCTAGTTTTATAATTTTTGGTTTAATAATTCCTGCTTTTTTTTTTCATTATTTTATGCATTTTATGGTATTTTTTGGATTTTGGATTTTGGTGTGTGCATATAAGCAAAATGATTTTTTGAAGGAAATATAAGAAAAGTTGTTATTATTATTATTATTTTAAGTTACATTTTTTTTTTTGAACAAGCAATACATTTTTTATTTATTGATTTTTTCTCTTTTTTTTAATTCAGAATATTTAATATAAATAATTTAAATAGGTGAGTGTTTTTTTAATATTATTTAAGCCACGTTAGCACCGCCACATCAACCAAATTCTGAAAAATATTAAACTGGAGGGGTAAAATTCCGATTTTTAAAATAGGGGGGCACAATTCTGAAAAACATTAAACTGGGGGGAAGGGGGGGTGAAATTCCGAGTTTTAAAATAGGAGGGGTAAAATCCAGTTTGAGTCAAAATAAGGGAGGGGAGATAAAACTGCATTTAAACCTAATAATAATAATTAATCATGCATATAAAACTACCATATTCTTGACAAAAAAAAAACTAACATATTCAAAATATTACATTGTACTCAATGTATAATGTATCGAAGAGATTTACATATATAACCTTGAATAAAAGAAGATTTACATATAAGCTCTATAATTGTCCTAGTGTGGAAGACCCCAAAGTTCATCATGGCTCGCGTCCCATTTTAAAGATCATGTTCATCGTCTTCGTGTAGAAGACCTTCATTTTTGCACCTTGTCTTATAGGGATATGTTCTTGATCAAAGTTGATATGACAATCTGAATTAAATAAACATCTTAACAAAACGAAAAAACAAACAATATTGTATATAGACCACGAACAAAACACTATCGTACTAAGATGAGAAAATCTCAAAAGAAAAATTAAATAAATATAAAAATCACTTATTTAAATAAAAGAGAAAAAATATTTCAAAATGATAATTTTAGTTAAAAATTGATCATAAACCACCACCACCGTTTTTGAGCAAACAATTTAGAAATATCATTTCTTATTTCAGATAAGGTTGCGTTAGAAAACTAATGCTGTCCCCATACTACCATGCTTTTGTCAACAAGTTGTGGATCCTTTTCAATAAATAAATGTTGCACGTTATGACGTGGAACATCAATGTCAGAAAAGCAAAAACAAGAAATCCGGTACATTGTTTATGGAGTACCTCACACGTATTTATTTTGGTCATTGACTTGCTTTAGGTCGTTCTTTAAATCACTGTTTTTTTCAATTTTTCATCCTTTTTAAGACTAAAAACAAAGATTTTGGTGTTTACCTTACCCCTAACCCTAAAGGGGATATATATAAATTGTTAAAGTCTCACATCACCATATGCTTTCTCAAAAGCATTTTCCCCACATATATAATATGTGACATATATAATTCATGTTTCATTTTCCTTCTTTTGTTTTACCCAATGACAGATTTGAATATTAGTTAGGTTTTGCAAATCCCACGAACTATGAGGAATTCAACATCTCTGATATTTTTTGTTTGAGAAATGATATTTGTACAATCCTTTTTTACAATTTTGTGACAACTTTATCTTTCATATTCATATTATACTCTTATTCTCTCTCTTTATTTTTCTCTCTCCATTGTTTTTAACCAATGAAAAGAGAGAAAAAAGAAGTTGTCACAAAAGTTGTATCAAATAGTTGTTCAAATATCACCACTCTATTATTTTTATATTTAATTATGTCTTTAAAAGTATGCCACAATTATTAGTACATCAAATTTGAATTTTGCGGTATTTTAATTGGACTATGATCGATTTCTGTTATTGGGACAACTTGCATAGTTCCTCACTTGCACTCAAGGTTATAGTTTTCAAATAATTTTAATAAATTAAATTGACTTATAAAAAACAGAAATGATACAGTACAGAGAAATAATCAAATGTGAAAGATTGCGTAGATCGATGTTAACAATCGCTGCATGTTATCATAGAAAACTCACAGAAATTTTCGCAAAATAATTTTTTTACTAAGCTAATAAACAAATTTAAACTACAGGTTCATATACAGCTGAATTATCGGGTGTATTACTATAGAGCTATATAACTCCTATTGTTGTCACATGTATTTTTTTTCTTTTAAAAAAAACTAAAATGGAATTTATTAACATCGCGATGAATCTTAACCAGTACAGGGAGTGCTAGGTTAGGAGTCTTAAAGTAGTAACATATAAAGGATAGATGAGAAGATCCAATGAAAAACTCATACACCCGTGAATAAAAAAAAAAAAAAAAAACTTATAGAAAACACCTCCTAACAAAGGGCTATATCCAAAATCAATAAATAGAAATACCAAAACAAAGCTAACACCATCAACGACACAACATAAACAAAAGTTGTACAAAAATCCTCAAAGGGCTATAACTCCTATTGTTGTCACATGTATGATACTACAAAGTTTAAAAATAATCGTTTTAATCTCTAAATGAATGATGAGTTGTGACTACAATATTTGAATTTAATAAAACTTACTAGGCTTAAATATGTATTTGATCCTTGCAATTAGGGGTCGTTTAAAAATTGGTCCCTGTAATCGCTAATCCTGGCAATTTACCTCTGCATTGTTTAATCATTTAAAATTTCGTCCCTCTCCCCACTTAATCACTGCCATGCCACACGAAATTCCAATTTTACCCCTGAGTTTCCAATTCTTTCTTCAATATTTTGTCCTCTTCTTAAGGGCAAAATTGAAATTTCATGTTTGACAGTGATTGCCACGTCATCAAATTAGTGACGTGGCAGTGATTAAGTTGGTCAAAGGACTAAATTTTAAATGATTAATGATTGCAAGACTAGTTTGCAAGGATTAGCGAATACAGGGACCAATTTTTAAACGACCTTTAATTGCAAAGATCAAATACATATTTAAGCCAACTTACTAACAAAAAATACATTTGAGTACTAAATAGTTAAATAATTAATAAAAGTCATATCTAAAGATCAAAGTGATCAATAAAAGATACTTTTAAGTTTGTTTTTGTAAAAAAAAAAAAAAAGTGCGTATTTTCGTAATTTTGATAAATTTTAAGACTATTATTATGACAAATATCTTGCACTTTCTCAACAAAAGAACTCAAATATTTAAAAAAAAAATCCAAACATAGTGGAGGCATATGTCTTTGTCTTTGTCATATAATTTGTTTTTTTTTTAGTGTATTAAATACTAAAAAAATGATTTTTAAAACTAAGTGTAGGCCATAACCCACACTACCCATAAGGGTGGGTTCGTCCCTAGTTCAATTGGTTTATGACAGATATTTTAAGCTTGTGGAGGTTTGTATTGACTCTGATGTTGTTAATGAGTATTATCAATAAAGGGTTTGTCGGCGTCACGAGTTGGAGTTTAATTCAAAGAATATGAGATAGGCGAATCTTTCTCAAATCCACTAAACTTCATGTAGGTCTTAGGGAGTATCAGAAGTAGTCAAATGTACATGAAACTTGACAATTTAACATTTTCAATAGTGTTCCATAATTATATCACCATTAACAGAAACAACCATCATCACCGATGAAATGTTGTGAGATGGGGGGAAACATGCTAGAAGTGGGATGCCATGTACACCCAACAAATGGAAGATTTACCCATTACTTGCAAAATTAGTTGAACAAGTCTCGACTCTTTAGGCTACAATGTATTGGCCAGTTGAACTAATTTTTTCCATAAATACCGCATTCGTAGATTTTATTTAACAAAAAAATAATCAAAACCAAACTATTTTTCGCAAATTTAGCATTAACATTTCTCCTTCACTTTTTAGGAGTTAAAGAACCCATAGTTGAAGCACATCAATTTTTTCCTCCATGTAATTTGTTTGATGCGCAAAGGGAATCACAATTGATAGGTCATGATTAAATATTTCACACGTCTAGTGGGACATTATGACCAATATCACAAAAAAAAAAAAAAAAAACTATTTTCCAGGTCATGATTAAATTTGACGCATGCACTTGCATTCTAGAGGAAATCTCAAAAACATAGACTGACTATAAACTTCAAATCCTTCGTAGGTCATGATTATGGTGGATCATTAGCAGGTTAACAAAATTCTATATAGTAGACATCTTTCATTCCCATAAATTCCTATCTTAGTACTTTTGTCACAGTTTACCCTACATGAAACCAATAACGAATGATACGTTAAATCATACTAACCATCATTTTGGACATGAACATATGGTTAAGATGACACCTGAAGCAGTTGGAATAACTGTTATTCCAAAAGGTTCATAAAAAGGCACGAAAACATTATGTCAAATTCTTTGAAACGGAGTCGGCATCCATGGTCATCAACGAAATGCATCCTTAGTTAGGAGAGAAACCGGTAGGACATGCCTGAAATTGGTTGTGAACATTTGTTTACACCTAAAAATAATTAAGTGGCTAGTTGAGAATGGAAAACAGTTGAATTAAGGGTCATATGAATCCCCAATATAGTCGAATGAAAGATAACCGAATCTAATAAAGATGAATTCGAGATTGGAGAATCTTTCTTAAGTCCAATACGGTTCACGCAGGTCGTGGGAGTGTTAGAAGCAATGAAAGACATGTGGAACTTGTCAATTCTATGTTTTGCTCGTGCCCCATGTTTATAATGTCGCTAACTGAAGGAACTATGTTCACAATGGCACATTTTGAAGCAATGTAGCATGCATTGATAAGGAAAAATAGAAAACGACGCAAGATGGGGAAAACAGGCTAGACCTAGAGTGCCACATACATACAACAACATGAAGATTCATGTATTATCCGCATAAATAGTCGAACAAGGCTAGATTTTTTAGGCTAAAATGTACTGGCCAACATGACTAGTTTTTTTCTATAAATATCATTCAACTCAAGATATTTTTTATTTTTTTTTTGCAAATTTGTCGTTTGTTTTTCTACTTTACTTTTTTACTTATGCAATTCTTAGTATAATAGCTCACAAAATACTCAACTTCATACTTAACACATGGAGTTGTTAATAAATGGAAAATGTAAATGTTTGATGCTCAAAGAAAATCACAATCAAGAATTATTTGCCAATCACTTGACTAACTTTTAAGTTCAATAACAGCAATAAATCGTTCAAAAAACTCAACTTTAAATTCTAACTCAAAGAATCTTCGGTCAAAGAAAATTAGAATACCAAGAGAAGGTTAACATAAAAAAGAATATGCGTTTTTTTTTTTTATTAAATAATGTGGTATCCGAAGTTCGAATCTCAACCCTTATATATAATATGCAATATTCATATCCTTAACAATTGAATTAAGTTTCCGGAAATAAATAATATGTTTTCTGGAAATTTATTTATTTTTGTTTTAAAAAACTTCAATAAAGCATAATGTTAATTTACAATACTATAAATACCCTTGGGCATAACTTATATATTTGGAAGGCTGCTAAAAAAAGAAAATTTATTACTCCCTCCATTTTTAAATATAAGTAAAAATTACTTTTTAGGTTCATTCATTTGATGATGTATGTGGTTCATATTATGAACTTTCATATTATGAACCACATACATTATTAAATGAATGAACCTAAAAAATGATTTTTGTTTATATTTAAAAACGGAGGGATATATACCTACAAGGAAACAAGAATCTTATGCTCGAGATCTTCGAGATGAAATTAAACCTACTTTTGTCGGTCTTCTTTGTTTGTCTCCCCCGAGTTAGCTTGTGGATGAAATTTTGCATGAAGACAGGGCAGCTAATCGACCTATTAAAAAATTATTTATGCATGCATATACCTAAACTTGGACAGCTAAACTTCATTTGTTAATAATATCTATATATGTGTTAACCACGTGCATGACATAATAATTTGTTACATTATTCAAACTTTAAGTTAGCTAGATCAAATCTAAACCTTTGGACTTTTTATTGCTTTAGTGAATGATTAGTGATATATCCCACAATTCATTAGTCTAAAATTTAATCTGCTGCCCTGTCCTAAGCTTTGAATTTAACGAAAAAGAAACTTTGATATTTTTTAACAAGCTATGTTTTGTTTGACTTTACTATTAATTCTATGATGGTTGTTAATTTGTTTGTCAATCCGAAAATATGAGATCTCAAGTTGTGTCTCCACACGAAACATATCTTTGACTCCATTATACAATTTTTTCAAGGGTGACAACTAGGGTACCCATAGAAGAATGGTGGGTAATTTACCCCATCCAATACACAATAGCCACATAAACACATTTTTAAGTGGCATCCATGAACTATCTTGACCCCACCAACAAATTGCTCATTTTCATTGGTTGGTAGGTAAATTACCACCATTTTTCAAAGGTAATCAAGAAATCTATTATGATAAAAAAAGAATTTAAGATATAAGTTTAACTCGTTACTTGTCATAAATTTTATTTTTAGTGCAATTAAAGATTTATTTCATACTTACAAAAATAGACACAAACTAATAGACCAATTAATTAAATTAAGTTGTATTTTAATATCTATAACATGACTTTTTAGATAATCATGACTTATGTAACATCATATTTAAAGTTAATTTGTAGTAAGACACTTAAATATGTTAAAAATTGATGAAAGCTAGGATGCTTAATTAATTACAAACTATATTAGCAAATTTTTGATTTAACATAAAGTACAATATTTATAGAATAGGTTTAAAAGACTTTTTCAGTGACTTAAGAGTTTTTTTTTTTTTTTTTGGTTACAATGCTAAAAAAACAGAAAAAAAGAAAGAGATAAACCCTCTAGGGGAAAAAACTATCTTCGTAAGAACAAAGTTCCTAAGGCATCTGTCCTCAACAAAGGGCGAAGATCATCAGGGGGATGAGGGTGAGCTGAAAGAGTGACGTCCGAAGAGGCTCCTAATTTGACAAGAAAATCTGCGCACTGGTTACCTTCCCGTAGCGTGTGATGCAACGAGGCATTAGTATGGAATAACATCAATTTCATCTCGCCTTTCTAGTTAAATATGCTTCTAAATAAATCTTAATTAATTAACCTTGTCTATTTAATTTATACAAAAAATTTGTATGACATGTGCCTGATGTATGTTAGGCTATAAATTCTCTTGATCAACCTTACTTATTTAATCCATGAGGACAGGAATTATTAGTAGTAGAGTTTGAAATTTAAACCTCATACACATAGCTCTCTTGAACATATGCAAAGTTCATTTGATCCACAAATCTAAAACATAATTTATGTGATCCTCTCGATGCAAATCAAATATTAATCATAATAATTCATTAGAAAATATAATCGCAACTTTTTGTCACTATGATTATTAAAAGGGTAAATTAACTTTTGGTATCGTTCAATTGATAAGATGGATATACTATGATGCATAGGTACGGGTAGGGTATCCAATACGTAATATGACAAATTTTAAAAAATAAAGGTATGGTTACGTTGGTATAAAACATAAAAAAAAAATAATAATAATTCAAGTGAATTACTACACTTCTATCATCATGTTGCTTGAGAGTTTTACATTTTTTATGCACCCCCTCTAATATTTTCATCAAAAGCAAGAGAATTAAAATACAATAAAAAAGCAAAATAATTTTGGCTATTTTTCAACCGTCCGTACGTTTTTGCTGCACCAACAACGACGAAACAACTAAGTAAAAATAGGTACGGTTTGGTACTAAGTTACGAATACCATACGCGTACCAGATATCAGTACTTCTCCATGTTTGGAGTACCCATGCTTCAGAGGATGGATTCAAACATGCCAATTTATAATAAAGAATTTCAATATCATGTAGAGATCTATGTTCGGTTGAATGTGTATTATGCCAAAAAATATTTTTAATAGCGCTTGCAAGCCTTCTCAGATTTTCACTATCAAAGACTGTATGACATTTAATAGCGTATTTAGAGAAATTGCTATGAAATGTGTACCTTGCCGCTTCCCTTGGGCAAGCGCTATCAAAGGTCAAATGTTCAACATGGGAACATCCCTGGTTCATATTTATTTGAATTGAATGTAGAATTCTACTCCATCCCTGTTTTGTACATTTAGTTGAGTTTATTAAACAGGTTTCAATAAGAGTAGAAGAATTAATTAACGAGGACAATATTTGCATAGTTTTGAATTCTCAAGGAAAACAATAATAGTACTATAGCAGAAGAATTAAATTTACTTTATGAAAGAATGTCTATAAACTCAAAAGTAGAATATTTCAAAGTACGTGATCAAAGAGTATTTCAAAGTAAGCAAAATATATTAGTTTAATTATATTCACAACTTTTTTTTTAAAAGGCTAAATTTATTAATAAGAAATCCTTGTTCAAGAGGAACAAAGACAAGTGAAATAAGATTTACAAAGCAACGATGTCGTATATAGGCGGAACATCCAAAAACAATAATCATAACCAAAACAACCCCCAAAGTCAAACAAAACCAAAATGACGACCACCGCAAAACAGCACATCGTTGAGCGACGGTGTTCTAACTAACGATACTTCTCCAACCAAGCGAACCTTGAAACAATTGCACCTGAAGCACGACTGAGAACATTATTAATTATATATTCACAACTTCTATAAATTATTTGTACAAATCTTTCAAAAAAAATCTTTGAGCCGGCCTTTTTTCTTGCTATGATCTCTTGTTTCGGTGACTTGTCACCTCCCTCCAATTAATTGTTTCCATACTTGCTTAGGTAAATTGAATTTCCATACTTGCTTAGGTAAATTGAATTGAAGTGGTGTTATCGTGTAAAAGCAGTCAAATATGATCGTTACAATATGCTTATAACTTTTTTTTTACTATGAACCAAATAATGTGCTTAAGTGTAAGTGACTCATAAAATTATGGCAAAGCATGTCACAAACAAGAAAGCGTGACATTGATCATAAACACGACTCATAATACAAGTCTCATTATAGTATAATACCAAGAAGAACACGTCCTTTCATATACAAAGCATAGGATTTCAAGTGACATGAAATGTGCCTAGTTATAACTTATTTATTAGTGGCATCTAGTCACAAGATTTCAATAAGTGCATTGACGCTAATTTATTTATATTACACTAGCAATACCATCCTCTAATGATTCTACTATGGAGGCTATAGTGGCTAAATCTAGTTCTGCAGAATTTGAGTTAACAAAGTTGCATTGTTTTCTAATCTCTCCTTTCGTCCCTGTTAGCACACCAATATTGCCCATTTTAATCATTGCAGCCTTAAAGCTCTCAAAGAAAGCGTTTTGATCGGTGCTGAATTTGTTGACAATGCTAATGGTATCTGCACCGGATGTTGAGAACAACTCTTGATCACTTTGGAGCAAGCCCTTTTTCACTTGAAGATTGGAGTAATAGTTCTTGTCAAATTTATCAGGAGTCGTTGGATCGAAATTGGTAAGGTTCGTGCCAGGTCCACCATTGGGACATATTGTGCGCAATTGTTGTAAGTAAGTTGTGTTAAGAGTTGGATCCGGACTTCCAGTACTGCTGAAGTTGTACAATCGACCAACAAATTGTGCGCAATGAGCTCTTCCAAACGTATGAGCACCTGAAAACGAGAAACATATATAAATCAATAATCATATATATAATTTTTATTTTATGTAACGTCAACATCATCGCTAAAATGAGCACAAACCCGAGAGTGCAACTAGATCAGTAGTATTCAGGCCTTGGGCAGTAAATGCAGCTTTAAGTTGAACCAAGGTATTGAATGGGGCCGGAAGATTTTGATTTGCAAGTGTCCGGTTTGCAGTTAAACCATCCCTTCTTCCTAAAGGAACTGTCCAACTAGGACCTTGTGCCTGTATTATTTCATCATAGGTAAAATAAGTGTTACTCTTAGCCTTGTGATGTAGTATTTAATTTTCATAGATGATTAACTTCTTGAAATGGTTTTTTTATTTAATCATTATAAAAATAACCCTAGATTTTGAAGCTACCTTAATTAACTTTTTTTTTTGAAACGGAAAATTTATTCACGTCGAGTAAATGCAAGGCGCATAAAAACTCGCGGCAAAAACTGAAAACAAAATACAGACGGCGCCGCTACCTTAATTAACTATATGATCATTTTTGTTGGATTGCAACCATTATCAAATGCATATATTATAGTATTATATACTCAGAACAGAAATAGAATCATTTAAATATTGCATTTGAAATTTAATGATCAACGAGGCATTAAATTACAGAAATATATTTAGAATTAGGGCATATGTACCAGAACAGAGGATGCTTGAGCAGCAAGAGCAAGAATATCAGCACAAGAAACTGTGTTAGGACAAGCACTTTCTATAGCAGTTTTGATCTGATTTACAACATCCAAACCTCTTAAAGAGTTGTTATTTGGAAAAGCTTGTTGTTCGCTTACGATCGTAGCAGTATTGTTCAACAAAACCGAGGCATCACATCCCTGTGAAAATTATGCATCACATTATTTTTTGACGCATAAATTAAAGAACATATGGTAAAAAAGCATATTAAAAATTTACTTGAAAGTTAAAAACTTAAAAAAGAAAGTTGATTCATATACTTGGCCTACAATTTTTAGAAAATACTAGTTAATGCATAATTTTATAAAATATAAAGAAAAGAAGTGCAAGACAATTATTAGAACCCTATTTGCATCTCTCTTACTTTTCTTACGTACATTCTACTTCTACATTTATTTTCTCTTCATCTCTCTCTTCCTATTATATCAACAACCTATCACATATATTATTTCCATTTATTTCTTCTTTCTTTAATGGTAGAATGGTTTTAGGTGTTTAAGAATTATTTTTCTATTGTTTCTTTGTTCTAATCCTTCTATTTTGTAAAAGGGACATTATAATAAAAGTTCGATCAAAAGACAGTTAATTTCAAAGGGACAAATGAAGATATATCTAATTGACGTTTTTTTTAGGAAACGTCTGTTGATCAGTTGTAGTAGACAATTATTTACCATTTTTAGTTGTATAATATATAGGAGTTGCGCATGGATCGAACTAACCATATTGTATTATAATATATTTTAAACTAATATTTATAAATCTAAAGATAATATTAGAAATATAAAGTAGTCACCTAAAGACATACCAAAACAAAACAGTCATGAAAGTGAAGCCTGACGAGGCTAGCAAGCATGCGTTGATCTGTCTTAGAAACATTTGTTAATACATTGCTAACAATGGAACTAACAGTTGGACAAGTTTTGCTGTAAAAAGTGGGACTAAGTTGTGCATCTGAGGAAAAGGGTAGTCCTCCAAGCACAACCAAAAGCACAACACACCACATAGAAGTTGCTAAGGAGTTCATTGTTTTGAAGAGTGAGAATGTGCTTATAATTTATTGTGAGCATTTATTTATAGACATACAAATATAATGGCTAGTAATAAAGTCTTGTTGTGCAATGAACGGTGAGAACATTGCCTAGCAATTATTAAGGGTTTAAGGTGTAACTATTGACCTAAAAACTACTCCCTCCGTCCCAAATTGTATGTCGCTTTAGGGAAAAAAATTTAACTTAAATTATATGTCACTTTACAATACCAATACAACATTAATGTTACTTTTTCTGTTATAATCTTAATTATTTATTACCCTCTCTTCTTTCAATTCTTTCATTTATCTTTCCCATATTATTTATTAAGGACAATTTTGTAAAACAACTCATAATATCTCTTTTCCAGACAATATTAATTGTATTTTTTAATATGTCTGAAAACGTCGTACAATTTGGGACGGAGGGAGTAACGTGTAAATACAAATAGTTGTACTAGCTATAGTGTCACGTCTCTCATGTGTGGACCACAAAGATGGCAAATCACCATCGAAGTTTCTTATTTTCAATGTTGAAATCCTTTGTTGTATTTTTACCTAAATCAAATTGCTCTGTCTATACGGGAACGTGGTCGTCACGAATTTGTTCAGAATTCAAAATATCTTCATCTCAATTTGCTGGCATTTACTCCCTCAAACTTTAGCATATTTGTTTAGCTCCATAGGAAACTAGAACGAAAGAGAGAGGTTGGAGATAAAAGAGGAGTATACTATTTCCTTTGTTTGGTTACCAAATAAATAGAGAAGAAAAGAGTTTTTGGTGGGACCCATAAAAGAGTGTTTCTCCTAAAATGGAAAGTAATTAGTAAAGGGAATGGTGACTTTTTAATGAAACGGACAAACACGCTACCACATATATCCATATATGAAAAACTCTCTTCACTAATACACAATAATTAAGAAAAATTATGTGTATATGAAATTTGTCAACAATGTATATTTTTCCAAAAACTATTTTGATATATGAAAATTAACTTGCTAGATTGGCATATGACTATGTTTAAACCTAACCTAAAACTAATTACTTTATTAATCGACATCGGCTGATGTGTGATTAGGCGAGGGTCCTTCTAGTTGGTGAAAATTTAAGCGAAGGCTAAGACAATTGAATCGGGAAGAGTGCATTTTTTTTTCTCAAGTCAGTTGAGTAATACGTGGGATTGAGGATAATGTTCCACAAATTGAGTGTTAACTCGTAAACTCGGACGAATTTACGTTTTTAGGTGCTGAAATCGTGTTAACTCGGAGGTAAACTCGGTTTCTGGTAAAATCGAGATGTTTGGCGAGTTTGACCGAGTTAACACGTGTTAAACTCGAGAAAACTCAACCAAGTTTTTGTTTATACTCGACTATGTTAAACTGAATGATGTATGTGGTCTATAATAAAGCCCACATACATCATTAATTGAATGAATCTAAAATGCATAATTTTTTGCTTATAAGATTAATATAAGAGTAATATAACATTTAAATCATTAATGTCAAAGTGAAATATAATGATTTAAAAGTTGTGCATATAAGATTAATGTGAGAGCAAACTTAGAATAAATTTATTAAAGTTGCATTGAAAAAGCATAACAGCGATTATTTTAATACAAAACTTTTATAAACAACATTTATTCTGAAATGACGAGAGTATTACTTTGAGACGGTTGAACAGCAACAAATTAGAACTAATATGTAGTTTTTATGCTTGCACAAGTTATAGCCGGCCCCGATTATTTATATTTTTTGAAGCCCTATCTTGCACATTTATGGATCCGCCTTAGCTGGAAGTATTGCATTAAAGCTCGCCCCAACTTGTTGGGTCTTCATAGAGTTTTCTTTTTCGACATTCGACACCTTCATTATGACATTTTTTTGTGGACTTATCTATCTTTGTCATTAGAGAAATGATATTTGTACAATCATTTTTATATAATTTTTGTACAACCTTCTCTCTCATACTCATATTATCTTCTTATTTTTTCTCTTCCTTTTTCTCTCTATATTGTTTTTGACCAATAAAAAGAGAACACAACAAGATTGTCCCAAAAGCTGTACCAAAAAATTTGTTCAAATATCATTACTCTTGCCATTATTAGTTTACCTGTTTTGCTTTATCTTATGCTACAATGATTATCGCCACCTGTATATGTTAGGTAATAGCATTTATAAACAAAGTAGATTTTGTTTATCAATCATATCATTCTCACAATGACCTTCCTCATATTTCAGTTTTTTAAAAAGCAAATGAAAATCGGGTAATTTTGGGAGTGTTGACTTGTCATTTAAGTGGTTCCAAAAATACTACATCATTCATTTATAATTTGGGTAGTGTTAACTTGTACCTTTAGGATACAAGTTAAGAATTTAAAAATGAAATTAAATTATAGTAGTAAATTATGTCTTGAGAAGATAAGATTTTAAATTTCTAGAATATTGAATGCACAATTTCCAACAAAATATTTTCATCTTTGATTTCTTAATTTGTGCTCTAAAGACAAGTGTTGAAATTGTCTTCAAATTGTGATGTTGTGAAATGCCAAAATCGTGCCGTGATTTTGGGAGGCGTGGCGCGATTTTGGTGGCAGAATGGATGGTTTCTGCTGAAGGCAAATCATGGTGCGATTGGTGCAGGCGTGACGCGGTTTGTGGATAAGGTTGTCGTACCTTGGGTCGCACGCTTCAACTGTGGCGCGATTTTCACTGGCGCATCGCGATTTTGTCTATCACTGTGTACTCTTTAAGTGTTTCAGCTCATTTTTGAAGGAGGAAAGAGAGAGAACTTCAAGAGAGGAAAACTTGGGAAATCAAAGGAGGTAACTTTAGGGTTGAGGGTCTTTGATTAGAGTTCTCTTGGGTTGGGAAACATTGTAAACACCTTGGGTGAGTGAAAATCATTGAGTCTCTTGTTCATTGGTGAAATTGGGAAAATGGGTAGAAATTAGATTTGTTCTTTGTGAGCTTGTTTAAGCTAATTTCTTGTAACCCATTTGTATCACTTTGTAAGAACTCTTAGATAGTGGATTGGAGAGATCAACCTCTCCCCCAGATTAGGTCAAGTTGGACCGAACTGGGTCAACAATCTTTGGTGTGTTTGTTTCTCTTCTCTCTTTATCTTTTGTTTGTGGTTTTGAGCTTTTCACTTTGATTACTAGATTAGATCTAGCTGTTGTTATTATTGTTGTTGCTTGTGTTCACTTTGATATTGATTACTACTTTTATTTGCTCCACACATCATAGTTTGTATTGGTATGAGTTTTGAGTTCGAATTCACAACAGTAAGTTAATCTTATAGGAATAAATAAACCTTCAATCTCTTTAGAGCAACATTAATTGGTTTGGGCACAATACATAATCTTAGACAAAAATAATTTGGACGCGCACGCACTTAAACATACATATCCAATTTGGAGTTTTTAATTTATTTTCTTTTATCTTCCTTACTTATGTGTGTGTTCCCAAATCAAAATGATTTGGGTTTGTGACTTATCAAGTCTTACTCGTCTCTTCAATTTAACATCTCTCAAACAAAATTTTCTAAATTAGATTTCAATCAATAATTATACATCACCATATTTAAACAATGAAATAATATTTTAATTATTAAAATTTATGAACCTTATGAAAAGAGAGTCTGCTTAATAAAGTATATTTACTAAATAAACATTACTTAAATCAAATTTTTAAGGGATTTAAGTATATACCACCAATGTCACCATATTTGAAAAGAAAGACTTGAGTTTTTTTGTCAAAGTAAATGGAAGGGTATGTTTACTAACTTATTTCTTCATGCTTTTTAGATGAGATTAAATTAGCCGCGCATATATATGGGGTCATGTGTTAAAATTATGTGGATTGGAGAATCCATAACTTAATTCAAAAGAGGTAATAACATCATTTTTCCAAAAAAAAAAAAAAAAAAAAAAAAAAGAGGTAATAACATCAGTATTTGTATGACCGAGCCTAAAGTAAGAACAAATCACTGATTTTTAAAGTCGTAAAATTGATAAATTGTTCAATATCATCCGGTGATAAATGAAATGACCCTTTTTTTTTTTTTACTAAGTTTGTTGAGTAATAGAAAATATACGAATATATACCATGGAGATACTTGCTTATTACTTTTTTATACAAAATTAGCATGTAAATTAATGGGAAATATCATACAAAGTGGATAAATCTAGTGTAAGAGATGTCTTTGTCTTGCACTCCATTAACTTAAAACTTGTAAAATTAATGCTAAAGCAAGTCCGAAATAAGAAACAGAAAATGATCATTATCAACTCACAACTCAAAGAAACACTTCAAATGAAATACAAACGATTTTAGCTCACAAAGCATCTAACAACTATCTCACACATACCATGAATGTGCCTAGTTATAGCTTATTAATTTATTAGTTGCTTCCAATCACTACAATTACATTGAGCTAACCATACCCTCATCTGATGAATCTGTGGAAGCCACATTGACTAAACCTAGTTCTACTGATTTTGAATTAACAAAGTTGCATTGTTTTCTAATCTCTCCTTGTTTCCCAGTTAACACACCAATATTTCCCATTTTGATCATAGCAGCCTTAAAGCTCTCAAAAAAAGCTTTTTGATCGGTTGCAAATTTGTTGACAATGCTAATGGTATCTGAACCAGATGTTGAGAACAACTCTTGATCACTTTGGAGCAAACCCTTTTTCACTTGAAGATTAGAGTAATAGTTCTTGTCAAATTTATCAGGAGTCGTTGGATCGAAATTGGTAAGGTTCGTGCCAGGTCCACCATTGGGACATATTGTGCGCAATTGTTGTAAGTAAGTTGTGTTAAGAGTTGGATCCGGACTTCCTGTACCGTTGAAGTTGTACAATCGGCTAACAAATAAAGAGCAATGAGCTCTTCCAAATGTATGAGCACCTGAAATCGAGAAACATATATAAATCAATAATCAAATATATTATTATTGTAACATTGGCGTCATCATTGTAACGACCAATTAGATTTTTTTAAACAAAAACTTTAAAAATGTTACATACCCGAGAGTGCAACCAGATCAGTAGTATCGAGACCTTGAGCAGCAAATGCAGCTTTAAGTTGATCAGTAGTATTGAAAGGAGCTGGAAGATTTTTATTAGCAAGTAATTGGTTTGCTGTTAAACCATCTCTTCTTCCTAAAGGAACTTTCCAGTCAGGACCATCTGCCTATTTTATTTCATCACAAAACAAATAAGCAGAATTAATAATTGGATTTGAAAATTCAATGGTAAATGAGAAAAATATATAGTACAGTTTGAGGCATATATATACCAGTGTAGATGATAATTCAGCAGAAAGGGCAAGAATATCAGCGCAAGAAACTGTGTTAGGACAAGCCTTTTCCACAGCTGTTTTGATTTGATTCACAACATCTAAACCTCTTAATGAGTTTCTGTTTGGAAAAGCATCTTGTTCACTCACAACGGTATCAGTTTTGTTCAGTAAAACTGATGCATCACAACCCTGTTACAGTATATAGATCACATAATTTACATTATGATTATAACAATAGCATAATAAAAATTAACTTCAACCGTACAATTTAAAAGGTTGATGCCATAGTTTTTTATACAATGTCTTTGCTAATTGAAAAAAAAAACTTGCTCCATTGCTTCTAAATGAGTAAAAAAAAAAATCTCTCACTAAAAAGGAAAAAAACCTTAAACTATAATTATTAGACATACACTTTAAACTATAATTATTGGACATACTAATGAATGATTATATTTTAATAATAAAACAAAAGGGTAAATATATCTAATAGTATTCTATTTTTCATTTATTTCAACCCTCAAATTTTTAGAATTTGGTTCAGCCGGGTAAGTAAGTAAAGTCACTATTCCAACTCAATTCATTTGCTAGATATATTACTTAATATTTTCTTAATGAGCAGAGTGAATGTTAATTTGTGCCCTTAAACACAAGTTATGTTTAAGACACAAAATTAAGATTTTTTTTTTTTTTTTCATTTTTGGATTGTATAACATATAGGGGCAGCATAAGGACATGCTAAACATATTCTTTATTTGCTATATTTGATCTTGTTCTAGTTTATATTATATCTTACTATGTACTAATTCTACTTAAATGGGAAGATCATACTACTATAGGATTATAGGTATACTAAGATTTCAAGAATTTATAGCATGTCATACGCAATGAGCAAAATAGAACATGTAGTTAGTGAATGATTGAATATTATACATACTTGAACAAAACAGTCATGAAAGTGAAGCCTGACAAGACTACCAAGCATACGAGGATCTTTCTTAGAAACACTTCTTATGACTTCACGAACAATGGAACTAACATTTGGACAAGTGTTCCTGTAAAAGGATGGATCAAGTTGTGCATTTGAAGAGAAGGGTAACCCTCCAAGCACAACCACAATACAGCACAAAGCTATTGCTACAGCACGAAGGGAGTTCATTGTTTGTTGTGAAAGTGAAAGTGAAAGTGATACTGAGAATGTGTATAAAATAAGCACTTATTTATAGAAAAAGAAGGGACAATGAGTCGTGAATGGCTCCTAGAAAAGGCTTGTGGTTGATGTG
Source organism: Medicago truncatula (assembly GCF_003473485.1). Lineage (NCBI taxonomy): Eukaryota > Viridiplantae > Streptophyta > Magnoliopsida > Fabales > Fabaceae > Medicago > Medicago truncatula. The sequence continues at coordinate 11,232,173 of NC_053043.1, read as the reverse complement.
TGAGAACATTATTACCATTGAGGTGTGAAAATTGACCGAATAAAACAAGGTCCAAATAGTACTACTATACATATCGTGCTACTCGTATAAGTGGACCCCATAAAAGCCAACCACACGAATCGATGTTGCTCATTGTCACTCAATGAAATCCATTGTATCTTATAAAAAGACAAATATGATAATGTTAATGAAACATTTAATTTGATTAACAAAATGCACAGTCAAAAATTATTTTAAAATTTTGATCCAAACGTATACATTTTTAATAATTTAATCGAACGTTTGTAAAAAGAAAATAATTAATCTTGTTAAGCATTTTCTTTTCTTCGTTGTTGATTTGATCATTAATCTATAATAAGCATTTCTCCCTCATTCTCATCCCTCCCTGGTCCTGCCAGACTTAAATAATAATTATTTTTTGACAGAACTTATCACTTTTCCGTGCAAATTGGTATCTCCTATGCCACCAAGTTGCACTAAAACTATGACCCAAGTTGTTTTGGTCTTCTTTTATTTGAATGGTAAAAAAATTAATATAAAAACTCAAATAAAACCCAAAGAATGAGGCACACTTTATATGCAAATACAAAGCTCGCCAATTTTATGTCAGACACAGCCCATCAAAACCGATATACAAACATGTATGTTGAAAGCGTCTGTGGCACACTCATAAATTAAAGTGTTTCTGTATAATTGTTTTCTAAATCAATAAATTAATTGTTATGAAACTAAGGAAATAAGAACAAGAATAAAGAAAGGGGAGGAAGGGATAGAAGAGAGATAAATATTTTATTATTATTATTATTATTATTTTTTCTTCTTTTTTGAAAACTCGGTATCCGATCAAAAAATCGATTAATCCGAGAAAAAATATTTTATTGTTACTATTATTATTATTATTTTGTGGTGTATAATTAGGTTACATTTGAGTTTTATTTACAGAGATAACTTGGAGAACAAACAATATAATATGCATGGTCTAATATTATGACTCATTAACCCAATTGTTATATGGACATCCGCTTATATTAACGATAAAGTCATTTATATATTAGCTAAAGATTCCATAAATGATAAATATTTATTACAAAACATTAACTTTCAATCTCTAGAAGAATAAATTGACATGATTTCCTAGACAAAATTTCCACTCTAATTAAGTTCCAAAAAATGTGATCTAAGGACACAAGTTAACATTTCCATATATACACGCATGTAGCCAACCACATTGTTATCAAACCTGAAGACCTCAGGCACATGAAATCTTCCATAGTGATAAGGGGTAAATATATGTTAAGTCGAGTTAGGCTTTGCAAGATCCGATATAATTTGTCAAAACATTTAAGGTTTAAGTTTGATTTGTAGCCTATCGTAGGTATATTTTTTAGGTATGTTTCTTGGTTTCTAAAGGGTGATATAACTTGTATCTTGTTTAAAAGACTATTTCTTCTGAATATATTTAAACAAATAATATGATATATGTTAAGATAGATAAGTGAATTAATAGACTAATATAGCATGTTGCTTATTTATAACAAAGAGTAATTTAGTAATAGTCATACATATTTGTGACAAATTTATTATTCCAACAAGTTTTGTTAATACTCGTGATTTTCGTTACAAGATCCCATAAAAAGGAATAGAGGGAGTACTTCACATAAAAAAAGAAACTTGTACCAAATAAAAACAAATTGTTCACCAAACGCCTAATAACTATGTAACACATACCATTTTTTTTTTTTTTTAAGGATATGTAACACATACCATGAATGTGCCTAGTTATAGCTTATTTATTATTTGGCTCCAGTCACTACATTTACATTGAGCTAACCATACCCTCCTCTGTTGAGGCAACATTGACAAGACCTAGTTCTACTGATTTTGAATTAACAAAGTTGCATTGTTTTCTAATCTCTCCTTGGTTCCCGGTTAACACACCAATATTTCCCATTTTAATCATAGCAGCCTTAAAGCTCTCAAAAAAAGCTTTTTGATCAGTGGCAAAGTTGTTGACAATGCTAATGGTATCAGCACCAGATGTTGAGAACAACTCTTGATCACTTTGAAGCAAACCTTTTTTCACTTGAAGATTAGAGTAATAGTTCTTGTCAAATTTATCAGGAGTAGTTGGATCAAAACTTGCAAGGGGAGTTCCAGGTCCACCATTGGGACATATATTGCGCAATTGTTGTAAGTAAGTTGCGTTAAGAGTTGGATCGGGACTTCCCGTATTGCTGAAGTTGTACAATCGACTAACAAATAAAGAGCAATGAGCTCTTCCAAATGTATGAGCACCTGCAATTGAAACAGATATAGATCAATAATCATACATACTACTAATTAGAAATTTTTAAACAAAAACTTTAAAAATGTTACATACCCGAGAGTGCAACTAGATCAGTAGTACTGAGGCCTTGAGAAGCAAATGCAGCTTTGAGTTGATCTAATGAGTTAAAAGGAGCTGGAAGATTTTGATTAGCAAGTGATTGGTTTGCTGTTAAACCATCTCTTCTTCCTAAAGGAACTTTCCAATCAGGACCTTGAGACTATTTTATTACATCACAAAACAAAAAGAGTCAATAAGAATTTCCATTTGAAATTCAATGGTGGATAAAAATACTATATAATAAAGGATGAGGCATATATATACCAGTGTAGATGATAATTCAGCAGCAAGAGCAAGAATATCAGCACAAGAAACTGTGTTAGGGCAAGCCTTTTCTACTGCTGTTTTGATTTGATTCACAACATCCAAACCTCTCAATGAGTTTCTGTTTGGAAAAGCATCTTGTTCACTGACAATAGTAGCAGTGTTATTCAACAAAACTGATGCATCACAACCCTGTTCAAGTCATAGATTACATTATTTACATTATGATTATAACATTAGCATAATACAAATCATTTACAAGTAGAAGGTAAAGTATACATACTTGAACAAAACAGTCATGGAAGTGAAGCCTAACAAGACTTGCAAGCATACGAGTATCTGTCTTAGAAACGTTTCTTATGACTTCCCGGACAATGGAACTAACATTTGGACAAGTTTTGCTATAAAAGGATGGATTAAGTTGTGCATTGGAAGGGAAAGGTAACACTCCAAACAAAGCCACAATAAAACACAAAGCTATTGCTACAGCACGAAGAGAGTTCATTTTTGTTGTGAGATTGAGTTTGAGATTCTTCATAAATGGCTCTTACATTTATAGATAGCCAAATTAAATGGGCATGTGCCACTCATGACTCCTAGTAAAGGCTAGCTTGTGGTTGTAGTAAATGGTCACACCAATATTGACCAAATAAATTACGTACCATACCAACAAAATGCCCTTAAAGATATTTGTTAAGCATTCAAAAATAGAAACAAATAATAAATATAATTTTATTTAAAAAATATTATATTTTAAAGTTATAGACAAAGAAATACTCTTAGTTGTCCACCCCATAAAAGCCAGCCACGAACAATGTTGCTCAATTTTTTTTTTTTAGGGAAATAATGTTGCTCAATGTCACTCATGAAATCCATTGTATCTTGTCCAAGACATGGTTCTGCTGAAGAAGGCACGTGGGCGGCACGAATTTGTTCAAAAATATCTTTATATTCATGCCATTTTTAGTCTGTAATGAACATTTTGGACAACATAATGATGACTCGTAGGAAAGATTTTGGGTGAGTTTGTTTTAGCTATTCGTAAAAATACTTTTGTTAATAAAAAATTACTTTTATTATCTTAGTGCTTGCAAAGGGCATACATGATTCTTATTTATCTTCGATTTATATCATTATTTATCCTTCAATTTATATCCCCGTGAGTTTAGCTCAGTTGGTAGAAATATTGCATATTATGTGTAGGGATTGTGGTTCGAACCTCGGATACCCCACTTCTCCACAATAAATTGTGTTAGCTCTAGCCACTAGGCTACTTGACAAAAAAAAATCCTAATAAATGCTTTTATCGGCATAAAAGATATTGTTTTTATTTTTGAATCCTTAACAAGACACAGTTAGCAAGACCCTCATTTAAATTATAATTCTAACAACAACTCTATTTTTCCTTTAAAAAAACAAATCTTTTACATAATATTATTTAATTTTTTGATTAAAAAATGAGATGAATAAACAATTGCACTACAGTAGAACTAAAAACAATAAAATAAAAGGCAATATAAAGGCATAAAGAGAACACAAAAAAACCACCCAAAACCCACATAGCACCAAAAGCTGAGTAAAGAGAGAATAAAGCAGGCTCACCAAAGCCAGGCAGCCACATAAACACAATAGGATATTCGTTGAATCTAATCTTAAAATCAATTATAAACACAAGTCTCATAAATATTAGAGCTCTGTACTTTTTACTATAAAAAAGTTAAGAATTTCTCTTGAAAATCACAAGGATATTAACTTTTGTTAAAGTTAGAGGAATTTAGAGAATTATAACCTGTTAAAGTTAGGTTGGAATTGTTGCATTAAAGCAAAGAGTGCTTTCCCAGCTCCGATGGCAAGTTGTGTAGAGCTTTCTTTTTCAATTTTGACACCTTTGATTTTTCTATGAGGACTGATCGATGCCATTATTACTAGTTCAACTAGTACGTTTTTGCTTTATGTTAGGGTACAATGATTATTCCCGCCTTAAAATATTAGGTAAAGCCATTTATAAACTGAGTAAACTTTTCCTCTCAAGTAATTCTATGCGAAAAGTATGCTATGAGTTATTTTAAGATTAAATTTTGGATCTTCGTGGTCCAACTTTGTTTGCAAGTTTGGAGAGAAAAAGATGGAGAGATTTGGAAAAAAGAAAGAAGTAAATGGAAGAAATAGATGGCATTAAGAAGGAAAGACTTTGAGGGATTAATATTTCTTCATAGTATAAAATCATTTTTATTTGGAGAAACTCAAAAATTATATTGTTACAAACATTAAACTTAAAAACTCAATGTTGCATTTTGCCTAAATTATAACTTAATTTTGATGTGTCCATGACATATCAAATATTCTAGGTTATCTTAATTTTTCACTATCTCATTTACAAGCAGCTTTTCTTTGTAGTTAATGAAGGGTTTAGCTTCTACTAGCAACTCACTCATATTTTTGAGCACTTCAAGACCTAACTCCCCCCTATACATGCATGCAATTGGGCCTTAGGCCATTTTTAAAGCCGAAGCATTTAACTTTGTCATTTACTCCCCAGACTTCTACTTCCTCTTTAGTGAACCTTTCAATATATTCACGAAGAGTCTCATTCTTTCCGGTAGGGGAGACTTTCACCTTGATAAATTGGAGAAAGAATGGTGGCGACGCGACATTCAATAACTAGAGAAAGGTTGGTGTTTGTGTTTCCTTCATGCGCAAAAGACATAACAAGATCAACACAATCTTGCAATAGTGGCAACATAGAATGGGGAGTCCCAATGGTGTTGGGAGTATCAAAATTGATGTTTTTAGCCTAAGATGGAGAAGATCTGTCCATTGGAAAGTATAGCAGAAAACAATTAAGGTAGTGGATTTGAGGAAGTTCGAGGGAAACAATGCATAGTTCCCATAGACGACGCAAATAATACGGAGTGGACCAAAGTGAAGGTTATCGGGTGACAATGCTCATGCAACAAAGAATCAGGACCAATGGAGAAAGATTTATGGTGCATGGGAAATTATTCTCTGGCGCAGTGTACGAGGGGGAAGAAACTTGTAAAAAGGGTTAGCACTCCAATGCTCAAGTCAGTATGAAATTATGGAAGGAAAAGTATGTGAAAATATGTTCAAATGTAATTGTACATCGAATGTCATGCAAAGTCACACTTATATAGTTTGAGACATTTTAAAAGTTTTCTAGAAATTCAGCACAAGGCACGGGAGATTAGCTGAACGATTAGGATATGATGAGAATTTCTCCTATGTGATGAGGCGTACATGAGATTTGATGTATTGTCATGAATGGAGAATATTACACATTAATGAGCCTCTATGCATTGGACCAACAATGTTGGTCAAAGCTCAGTCCATAACAAAATCACAATTTTTTTCCCATTAAAGTCGTAAATATATAAATAAATTACTCAAACTTGTTCTTTATGTACTAAGTTTGTCAATTTGTCAAAAATCTATACAACATGTACAAATACATGTACCATAATTTATTACATACTTGTATTTCCTCCTTTGCATTTCTAAATTACAATGTGAAATTTTTTACTTTAAGCAAAATTTTGGATCCGTTTTAGAAATTTTCAATACTTTTAAAGTGTGTTTGGATGAGGTAATTGAGAAATTTTAAAGAATTTAGAATCCTAGACAATTTAAATGATTCCATTAAATTAATTTCATTTCTTAATTCTTTTGTTTGGATGAAGTAATAAAAAAATTCATTGTCATCATTTTTGGGCAACTTTTATAAATTTTAATTTTTTTGGGCCAAATTTGAAAATTGAAATTAGGGGTCAAAATGTAAATTTCAAAAAATTGAGGGGTCAAATTATAATTTTCGAAAAAATTGAGGGACCAATTTGCAATTTTTGGAAATTTATTGGGGTCAATTTAAAATTTTTGGAAAATTTGAGGACCAAAATGCAAAATATGAAAAATAACAACAATAAAGAAATTTGAAATTCTTAGCTTTTAGGTGTCATTTAAAATTCTCTAAATTTAACTTGAACAAAATACTTCATAAATTTCCATCATTTTGAAAATACTTCAAATTATTATCCAAACAATGTAATTCACCCCAAAGTATTTGAATTCCCTTAAAACAATACATTCCCTCAAAACATTCCCCCATCCAAACACACTCTTAAGATAATTTGTGAAGAAATTCAAATGATTTAACAACGATTAAGATTATTTGAATTCCCTATACCTCTTTATTGGATTAATGCATGTTTCCGATCAAATATGACCTTAAGACTATATAAACGATGGTTAACCCCATGTGTGTCGAAGATTGTTCGCCCTCCAAATTTTAGATTGTTCCATACCAAATATAGCCTAAGGAATATATAATTCATGGACTTATCCTCCCACAGGTAATTGACTCCAAAATGTCATGTTGCAACTAAACTATTTAATGGAATTATATGTGAACAAACATATGACACGTCATAATCGTATTATTGACACGGTAAGGATTTGCAGTTGCACACGTGTCTTAGAACCTAACCATAATACTAAGAATCTCTAGGTTTTTTAATGACTCTTGAGCAAAATACATAAATAACGATTTCAGTTAGAGAAATATGTCAATCTATAAATCTGAACCTAAGATCAATTCAAAGTCTACGGGTTTCAAGTAAATATAACTCATATCATATTTTTTTAGGCATAACTCAGATCATAATTGAATAAAGAAATCAAGCATTATAACATTCCCACGAATAATTATAATTTCATGTTAGAACCCTAATCTTAAGGTGTTTATTTACTCATGGTAACTGAATAAATAATCAAGTAAAAACAAAACATATTATATAACAAATGGAAAGAGGTAGGAAACAACTTATTTTTAATGCTTTGGTTGTCCATGTTTGCCTTTAAACCGTCATGTTTCTGAATGAATATTTTTAGGTGAACAAAGGCCTTAAAATAGGCATTTTCGCATTGGGTTTGCACTGGGTTACTAGAATTTTCCCCCTGCATGCAATCGAAAAAAACAACAAAAAGTTATTTTTCTTGCTCGGCACACGGGGGTCGCATTAAGACATGGCCAGTTGACCTTTATAAGCATTCCATGTGCAGGGTGCACAGGGTTACTCGTGTCACGTGGCTCAGATGTATTTTTTTTCGTTTTTCTTCGTTCTTTAACTATTTTTTTTCTCGACTTGCTCTTGGAACTTGGAACATAATTTCTCCAACTTGTCTTGTCTTAAAACCTTTGTTGTTTTTCATTCTTTAGCTTCCATAACTTCCATGAGGTGTCGTCCAACTACATAATTTGATCATAAAAGACTCAAAACAAATAAGAAGTTGTCTAGTTAATTAGGGAACAAATTGAATTACAACGACTAAAATCAAAACATTACAAAACGTTTCCAACACCATGAGAAACTCACTCTAAAAACCTCTATATTGTCTTCAAATGCATACAAACAAACTAAAAAACATAGCTAAAAACATTTTGATCTTCTTTTTGGTTTGAATGAGAATTTTGATCTTGTTCGATCTCATATTCATCTTATGAATCATATACCTAACATCAACAAAATTTTCTCTAACAATATATCCTTATAAATTCTATTGAATTTCGTAAACCACAAGGAAGAGGATGCGGTAGTTCCATTCAAAGATCAAACAATCGCAAGGTGTGTAGTCATTGTACAATGGCATGTCACATTGTGAAGGTTTGCTACATAAAACACTATCCGCCCATTGTTGCAGATCAATCGCAAGTGTGTAAAGAATGGAAGGATGTTGATGACTCCAAAAGTCTCTAAGGATTGATGTGCTATATTATGCTTTGATTCTCAAATGTTCTAACATTTTTAGATTTCAAATTTTTATATAGGACAATTGGAGCTTAAAGATTGATTGGTTAGGGCTAAGCTACTTTAGAGATTGTATTACATAACCATGCAATCTACAACAACTACCATAACCAAACTTCAAGATGATTCCCATTCCTCTAGAAGTCTTATTGCACTTTGTTTTCGGGCATTTATCAAATATAAATACAATAGAGAAAAAAGTTGCACATGATAGAAAAACCCAAATTAAAATAACTAAAAAATCATTCTGAATGAATTGATTTGCATTTAATTAGAAATGATTTAATGATAAAATCAATAAATCCCCCATCTTCAATGAAAAAATCTAAATTGAAATAGTGATTTTGTTATGGGAAAAGGAGAAATGATAGAATAGAAACAAATGAGAAATGAATTAAGGAGGAAAAAAAAAAAGAGAAATGAGAAATGAATGAAGTAAGGGAAAAAAAGAGAGAGAAATGAAAGAATGAAGAAATGATAAAAGACGGTGTAAAATGAAAGAATGTAGAAAACATGGAGAAATGAAACGATGAAGAGATTGAAGATAGTGATTAAAAAAGGAGAAATGAAATAAAATGAAAAAAAAATAAGAGATGAAATAATGGAGAAAAGAATGAGAATTGTAACCGAAGAAATTATGGAAGAGAGTGTGTAGTTATAAAGATAAATTTTGGACAACCTATTTTCTAGGAACGATGTCCTAGAAAAGTTGTGCGACTTCCAATGACTTCAAAGTTTCTTGTGCTATGATGCGCAAAATGTGTCTTCTTGATGCTCGTTTCCAACGCACTTGGTCCTCAAAATGCTCATCAGAAAGGATTTCTTGGAAACCCATTTGGGTTGTTTTGATGGTGTTGGCTTAAGACCGTGGAGTGTGCTCTCTTAAGGTCTCAAATTCAATTCTTCTCGATGTCAATTTCGGTTGGCTAGTTTGACTTCTTAAAAAAAAAATCCTAGAATCACACATCTTAAAGCAACAAAAACGCTCTATAAAGGTTAGATCTCCAGACATTTATGAGGACTTTGTTCTTCCAATATGTTGAATTTAAAAAATATTGCCTCTCAGTTTTCGAAGGACTTTGTTCCTCATAGATGTTGGAATTCAAAAAATATTTCCACTAAATGTTTTCCAAGGACTTGGTTCCTTGGATGTACTCTTTTTTCCAAGGAACATGTGCTCCTTTAAAAATTTGGTGAGAACCACGCGATTTTCTCGTAGTCGAATCATTTATTGCTTTTTGGAGAGTTGTTGCAATCAAGAGCAGTAAGAAAGTGATGCATATAATTTGGTTAGCTACTTGAGGGGTTTGAAAAATGAGAACCAACAATATTTTTGAAGAGGAAATGGCAAATGTATTTAAGTTCGTCTGGTCAATTTTTAAGCTCCCCTGGTCAATTTTTTATCATCATAATTTTCACATAAGATAAATACTAATGTTACTCATAAATTTTTGCCAAAACAAGTCCAAAATAAGATAGAGAAAATTTGATTATGAACACAACCCAAAGAAATACTTCAAATACAAAAAGTCTTCCCTCACAAAGCACCTAGTAACTATGTGACACAAGTCACAAATGTGCCTAGTCATAACATCTTTATTTATGGTCTCCAATCACTACATTTGAAACTAGTGACCCTAAAGTACTTAAATTGAGCTAACCATACCCGATGAATCTGTGGAAGCCACATTCACTAGACCAAGTTCAACTGATTTTGAATTAACAAAATTGCAATGTTTTCTAATCTCTCCTTTTTTCCCGGTCAGCACACCAATATTACCCATTTTAATCATGGCGGCTTCAAAGCTATCAAAGAAAGCATTTTTGTCAGCACTGAACTTGTTGACAATGCTAATGGTATCAGCACCAGATGTCGAGAAAAGCTCTTGGTCACTCTGAAGCAAACCCTTTTTACCCTGAAGATTGGAGTAGTAGTTCTTGTCAAATTTATCAGGAGTCGTTGGGTCAAAATTGGCGAGGTTATTTGGTGGTCCACCATTAGGACATATTTTACGTAATTCTTGTAAATAAGTTGTATTAAGAGTTGGATCAGGTTTTCCTGTACTGCTGAAGTTGTATAATCGATCAGTGATGAAAGTGCAACGTGCTCTTCCGAATGTATGAGCACCTACATTTGAAGCATATATATTAGCCTTATAATTTGTTATTATATACATGATAACGAAGTGATTCGAGCACTTTTAATTAGAAAACATTGCATACCTGAGAGAGCAACTAGATCAGTAGTACTGAGGCCTTGAGCAGCAAATGCAGATTTAAGTTGATCCAACGAATTGAATGGAGCCGGAAGATTTTGATTAGCGAGCGATTGGTTGGCGGTTAAACCATCCCTTCTTCCTAAGGGAACCTTCCAATTAGGACCATCTGCCTGTCAATACATACATGTATTAATTTAATTAATCATCACTAATAATTAAAATGATAGTTGTTATTAATCATGTTAGGATGAGGCATACCAAAATTGAGGAAATTTGTGCAGAAAGGGCAAGAATATCAGCACAAGAAACTGTGTTAGGACAAGCCTTTTCCACTGCTGTTTTGATTTGATTCACAACATCCAAACCTCGTAGAGAGTTGATATTTGGGAAAGCTTCTTGTTCACTCACAATGGTATCAGTTTTGTTCAATAAAACTGATGCATCACAACCCTGTTACAATCATAGACAACATAATACAAATATTAAAAATCAAAATTTATTTACTAGTAATAAAAAAATTGTTGTTAGAACTTCAAAATAATATGGAAAAGAAACCAAAATGATGTCATAATGACATGTATCCACTGTAGTAGTGACCATGAGTAAATCATATTTACCCCTTTAGGTAACTCTCCAATTTCAACGGTTGAGTGTAAAAGTGGATCCATTATGCAAACATGTTGTGGAAGTGCAAGTGTGACTTTGGATTGTACTTTTGTATCATTGTTGTTCTATTGGTCATGTATCTTGTATTTGGTATAGCGTTTTTTTCCAAAATGGACAATATTTTATTTTGGACAATATACGTGACCAATAGAACAAACTCTAAACGTATTTTGTAGAATTTTTTCCCGAAATGGACAATATTTTATTTTGGCACACGTCAAAAGACCTCTTTCAACATCTTATTACCCGGGTGGGGATTGTCTCCCGTAAAAGTGTCATCCAATGGAATCTCCTCCACTCACTTTTTGTTTAAATTATTCAATTTAAATTGTTTTAAAAAAATGAACGGTAAGATTTAGCACTGGATGTCCTCCAATTAATTCCTCACAGAAGAGGATCCGTGCCTTTTATACCCCAACTAAAGTCACAAGTTTGTGTTACCAAGCTCAACGAAATGGACAATAATTATAATAGTAGTTAGATGAATATCATTTTTTTTCTCTTTTGTCTGAATTTAAATTTCAAATCTCTTACTCTTATAACCTTTAGCCCAAATCAATATTTTAGATTAAGTTAAATTCAATATAAAACTAAAACTAACAATATTAGATATATCAAATAGAAGCAATTCAAGTAAAGAACTATGAGTGATTCTACACGAGTAAAATATCCAACACAAATATTAACATGGACATCAGACCTAACACTACACGTTTATATTAGTAACAATTTGAAAAACTTAAATATTATAAATAATTATATGTATAAATGTTTAGTATTAGTGACGAATATCAAAACATGTTTAGTTTGACATGTCGGTGCTAGTTCTACATACATGAGTATGAGTAGACACAAAAGACATGGGAAAGAATGAATATGGAGAGAGTATATACCAGAACAAAACAGTCATGAAAGTGAAGTCTGACGAGACTAGCAAGCATGCGAGGATCAGTCTTAGAGACGTTCCTTATGACTTCACGAATAATGGAATGAACCTTTGGACAAGTGTCCCTATAGAAGGAAGGATCAAGTTGTGCATCTGAGGAGAAGGGTAACCCTCCAAGAACAACCACTACACAGCATAGAGCAGTCAACGTGAGACCAAAGGAGTTCATTTTGTTGTTATGAGTATGATTGGACATTAATCAAACCGTTATTTATAAAGACTAGACAATTATATTTTAATAATGGCCATGACTTTTTTTTTTTTTTGAAGGAAAATAATGGCCATGACTTGTAAAGTATTGAGGTTGCAAATTGTAATAATATATAGCAACAAACATTTTCTTTTGGCAAGAAACAGCGTGTGTTTTTTTATTTTAAAAATAATAATAATATTCTTTGTGAAATAATACTATGTGTGATAGTAATCCAATTTTTTTTATTTATCATTTGATCTTAATTTTGTGAAATAATCAACTATATAACATTTATTATATACAGGAAGTATTTAAGTACTCCCTCCTCTCTTAAGTACTTCGTTTTTCGTTAAATATAAAATTCTATACAAATTTTTACAAGAGCATATATTACTTTTCTTTAAATGCATATATATCAAGATATAATTATAAAAGGAATACACACTCAACTTTCCTTTCCAATAATTTATCATTCTTTATCAATAAAAACACAGAGACAAACATGTTAGTGTCCAACTTAACGTAAGTTTATATATAAAGATTACTTCCTCCGTCCTAAATTATAAGTTGTTTTGGTTATTTCACACGTATTAGGAGATATAATTAATTTTGTATGAAAAAATATATTATGAGTTGTTTTACAAAATTAATCTTAAAAAATAAAGTAATAAATGATTAATGGTATAATCGAAAAAATAACAATATTTCATTGGTATTTTTTGAGGAATATGTCATTGGTATTGTAAAACAATTTATAATTTAAAATATTTTTTTTACCAAAGTGACTTATAATTTAAGACAAATTGAGTAATTTAATAATAGTCACACATGTTTCAAAGAAATTTATTCAACAACTTTTATTTATATTCATAATGTTTATTAAAGAACTTTATAATAAGGGAAGAATGAAGCACTCTCCGTCTCATTTTAAGTGTCTCATTTGCGTTTTACAAATTTATTAAAGAAATAATAAATATTGTTAGTAAGTTGTGCATCATTTATTAAAATATTTTTATCGATTATAGTTATGAATAGTTATAGATTATTGAAAAACAATAATTAAAGGTATGTTATTGAAAAAGAATAATAAATAATGTATTTATGCTATAAAAAAGAAAATAAATTGAAATAATAAAAATTATGACCCGATGAAAACTAAAAAAAAATGACAAATAATATAAGAATGGTGAATATTTTTTTAACTGAATTTTAAATGGTATACCCAATAGTTTTCCATAAGAAAATTATCCAGTCATTAAGTTGCAAGTGGTAGTTCCTTAAAATAAAAAAAAATAAAAATTGCAAGTGGCAGTGCTGCTCTCATGTGTGGGCCCATATTAAAGTCGCCAACCACGATTGACATTGACATTATTGTCATCCGATAAATCCATAGCATCGTGTAACCAAAAGAAATGGTCACGTTAAACAAACACGTGGGCGGCACGAGCGCGATTTGTACGTAAATTTTTTTTTTTTTTTTTTTATTTAAAAGTACTATTTTTACTTTTTTTTTTTTGAAAGGACTATTTTTACTTAGGTTTAATTGCACTTTTGGTCCCCTATCTTTTCAAAAGTTGGAATTTTAACCCCCTAATTAATTAAAATACAAAACAGCCCCCTATGTATTGGATTTTTGGCAGTTTTAGCCCCCAAAGTGGAAAGATAGGGGGTCAAAAGTGGCCTTGGGGGCCAAAGATTCAATACATAGGGGAAGTTTTGTATTTTAATTATTTAGGGCGCCAAAATCGTAACTTTTGAAAAGATAGGGGCTAAAAGTGTAATTGAGTCTTTTACTTACTCTTAGTGTAAATTCAGTGTGAATGGATGATGCTCTAGTTCAAAATAGAGAAACTTCGTTCAATAAACATTTAAATAAAATGGTTAAAATAAAATCTTTAAAGTTTTAGCAGAGATTTTGAATTTGAATTCGATTTTATAGAATGTAGCATTGTTATTATTTCCGTGAGTATAAGTCAATTGACAAGGAAATACATTGTTATATATATGGATCGAAATTCGAACTTCGGACACTTCATTTACTACTTGACCAAATAAAAATTGCAATATTATTAAATTTCTTTTTCGCGGTTCTATTTGTATCGAGAGATTAATCTTTAATGTTTCGCATAAAAGATAATTGATCCAGATACAAAAATAAAATAAAGAAGACTAATTTAATTAAACTCGAGAATATAAGTAGATTTTATTTTAACTCGCTCTAAAATGATGCTAAGATCTTGATCATCTCTGCATTATATTCTAAATTTTAACAGAGAAAATACATTTTTATTTTAACCGTTAGATTAAACCATTGTAATTTTCCTTTTAAAAGTACAAAGTTTTTATAACTTTATAAATGACATAAACCTTTTTTTTAACATTTGCTCTTTTTTTTTTTTGTCAGGTAACCTAGTGGCTAGAATTCACCTTATAAGGTGAATAAGTGGGGTGTCCGGGGTTCGAACCCCGACCCCTGCATATAACAATGCATTGTCCCTACCAACTGAGCTATGCTCACGGGGACACATTTGCTCTTTTATTTGGTATAAATATCAATATAGACGGAGTCTCCTTCAAAAAAAAAAATACGGAGTCTATCACGACTTCATTCAACAAAAAAGAAAATGTGAAAAAAAATGTTTATAACACTTCATTTATACACTTCAAAAGTGAAAGAACATTACTCTTTAAACTTCAAAAATTGATCACCCGCGCCTTAGAATTATTTTAATACCTTCAACGACAATTATTTATCGTTTATTACCTTTTAATTACCATGATGATGAACTACAATTAACTACTATTAATACTCCATCCGTAAATAATTGTCGTTTAAAGTTTTTACGCACATATTAAGAAATGCATTAATTAAAAGAAAAAGATATTATATTACCAAATTATTATAATCAACTATTTGTTTGTTTTTCATTAAAGAAAAAATAATATTTTGAAAGTAATGTATATAGTATTAATTAAAGGATACAATTGAAAATAAAAAAGTTATTATTGAATTTGAAACTGAAAATAAAATTCATGTTAAAACAATTTTTTTGCTAAAACGATACCCATTCTAAGACGGAGAGATTATAATTTTAGAATGTGGAAGATAAATTTTTGAAGTTTAAAATGCAATTTTCAAGCTAAAATAGGACTATTTAACAAAGCATAAGTGTGTTGCATTAAAATAAGGTGTAGTTTCCAATGGTCGGACACAAAGTGCGCAAATTGAGTTGGTCGATCTATCATTGAGATTTCTAATTTCTCAATACATTTATTTTGGTCTTCTTTTATTAATATGGTCTTATCTTCTTTGTCATTAGTACTTGTTTTTGTTGTTCAACTGTTAGCAGTTGCAGCCATCACTGTCGCGATTAATATTAGGTAGAGCCATCTAAATAAAGTCAAGCATATCTCGGTGACATAACCATCTAATTATAAACAAAGAATCAAAGCATATTTCGGTGACACAACACAACAATCCAAACAAAGTAAAAAACAAGCCATCTAGATTCTAAAGAAATGCTAATGAATTTTCCTGAAAGATCTTAAACACATTACACATGTTGCAGTTTAACGATATATCTGGAAATGTTAACTGTTAAGAATGTCTTAAAGTACTCTTTAAGGACTTTAGATAATAGTAAGATTTTATGAAAGCATATGACTTCAATATATCGAAAATTGAAGCAGATTTTTTTATTGAATAGTTTCTTAATTAGGAATTCTTAAAGAATGTCATTAGGGCACTCGTTAGTAAGACTCTACTAGATAGTTGACCCGTGCATCACACATGTTTATTGTTAAGAGATTGACAAACGAATAATAAAATGCAATATATAATTGATAACGGTGAAAAAAAAGAACAGGTGATAATCCATAGTAGACACAATAAAACACTTTATAAAATGTATAAAATCTGAAAGTATTATAAAAGAAAATTAGGGTAGCAGAGTTTGTAATTTACAATAGTTTTGGTTTTTTTAGAGAAACACGATTTTGGGTTTGCTATTTATAGTTGAATTTGCATTGAAATTATGGTAGCCGAGTTTGCATGAAAATTAGGGTATTTTGTTTGTAAACGTATTAAATAAGTGTACAATAACTTGTAAAAAAAAAAGTCTACATAAACAATAAATATATACAAACGATGACACAACATGATAGGAATGAAAAACTTATTAGTGAGGAGAAATATTAGGGATTGCTGCATTTTAGAGGGAATTTGATAGGTTAAATTGGTGCACTATATTTTAGATGAAATTTGTTAGGTTAAATTGCTGCTAACCTAATGCAGCATTTTAGAGGGAAATTATTAAGTTAAGTTGCTGCAGACCTAATAAAATTAATAAAGGCATAAATGCTCTTTTAGTCCCTTAAGTATTTATTTGGTATCGCTTTGGTCCCTTAACTAAAAAAAAGATTGTTTCAGTAATTTATATTTATCTCTGTTACCTGTTTTGGTTTCTTCTGTTAAAAAAATTCAAAAAACGTTAAGTGTGGTACACGTGTCGTTTTGACATTAGTTGAAAACTTATTTATTTCCTTCATCTTCTCCATACAATCCTTCATCTCCTTTCTGGAAAATATGAAGAACATAACATAAACATTCAAAGAAAATAATGAAGAACACAACATGAACAACACAAAAAAAAAACTAGAAAATCATCAAGCTTCATCAAAAAACCCATAAAAAATCTAGAAATTCAACAACATCATCACCACCACCATCATAAACAACAATAAATAACAAAAATCACCAAAATTTCAGATCTGAAATTTCGAATATGCAACAATAAACATATCCACCAAAATTTCATAAACAACAATTCACATACTCCCTCCTTCATTTGGATCTGCAATTTCGAGCAACCCATATCCATTAAACAGATCCATACATATAATAGAGAAACAAATGCAGAAAGTATATCCCTCAATCATTTGATATTGCTGAGAAAGAAGAAAATTGACGGAGGAGAGAGAATTGGCAAACTCGAAAATGGAGGAGAGAAGAAACAACAACAACAACAATCTTTTGATCTTGCTAAGAAAGAAGAAAATTGATGGAGGAGAGAGGATTAACAAGCTCGAAAATGGGGTTTATGTGGTAGGGCAGTATGAATTTTTAACATGATGATGTAAAAATGATGATGATTATGATTTTGTGGGTTTGGAGATTTTGGTTGTTGGGATTTGAAAATTTGTGTTGTTAGATAAATGAAAGTGATGTTTTTTGAGTGAAAAGAATTGTTATTATGATTATGATTTTTTTGGTTGTTTTTAATTTATTTTATGGATTTTTCTGGTTTTTTTTTTAGTTTTGTTATGAATGTATGTATGTGATGATGAATATGAAGAAGAGAATGAGGGAAGGAGATGAAGAAAGCTAAAAAATAAATTAAGTGTTGGTGGTATATAGTTAGATCTCGTAGACATGTATGATTTAATGGTTGTTTTTCTATAAAAAAATTCTATAAAAAATATCAAACGATTAAGGTTAAAAGTATTACTAAGGTCTTTGGTGGACCACCTATAATGTGAGTCCACCAGAGACATTTGGGGTTAACCCCTCAACAGTTTTTTCACAACTCTAACGAAAGGGACCAAAAAGTGTAACAAAAATTAAATTAAAGTACTGAAACAATCTTTTTATTAGTTAAGGGACCAAAGTGATACCAAATAAATACTTAAGAGACCAAAAGAGCATTTAAGCCATTAATAAATAAGGATATATTATTCATATCACTTATTTTGATCATATTTATAAACTAATACTCTTTCGTTCTAAATTATACGTCACTTTAACAATTTCATATAAATTTAGTAAAAAATAATAATTTTATATAGATTAAAAAATATAGTTGATGCTGTATAGAAGAGAGTAATTGTGAGTTGTTTTACAAAAATATTCTTCATTATGATAGAAAACATAAATTAAAAGAATTAGAAAAGATAAAGTAATATAAATAGTAACGGGTATAATAAAAAAATAAACATTAATGATTCCTTGATATTGTAAAGTGACATATAATTTAGAACAAACAAATTTTGTTAGAATGACATATAATTTGAAACGGATGGAATATATAAATACAAATGTTAATGTTATTAATGATTTTTTATAATAAATAATTTAAAATTCTTACAGAATATCCTTAAAACATTGGTTCACATGAACGTAAATTTTAAACAAAATTACCAAGTCATTATAAAAGATGTTACTAAAGTTGTGCTTCTGATCAGTTTATTAAAGCCTTGGATTTCCCTTTAACTTGCCGTTTTAAAAAAACAAATTGAGCAAATGGTAGAGAGATTGAGAGGACAGTACTACATCAAAGAAGATTCTCTTACACACACAACAAAGCACATAACACATGACACGAATGTGCTTATTTGTTCTTTATTAGTGACTTGCAACCACAACATTTTAATTGCATTGCAAGTCCTCATTTATTTATTAAATTAAGCTAACCATACGCTCCTCATATGATTATGTAGATATAACCGTGGCAAGTTCAAAAGATTAGTGAAATAAGTGTGAGACAATAAATATTTCAACCTTGTTACATCACCAACTATTAGTGTCAAGTGTGTGAAGGCTTCATGTATTCCTTTCTCATTTCCACTAGGTTGTTGGGTTGTAATAGAAAATTACAAGGTAACAAACATGCATACAAAAAAACTTGTTGATAATGTACAGTTGGTTTGCAACAACCAATAAGCAGGTTCTTAATTATCGTCATTGTGTTCATCCTCATTAAGTGAGTCACTCAGTCTAAATCTGAAAAATCAATGACACACCAATTTCTAGTGGCAATTGCTTTTGAGAATTTTTCGCCGTGTATGCAAAACTTGTTCTACTAAAACCAACGGCTGGTGCATTTATTCCAAATGAAAAATACAATGTACGATAGCTCCAAAAATTGCATGCATACTCATTTAGTTAGTCACGATCGTGAGGCAACTATATTGAAGTCCTTGATTCACATTCAGTTGAAAGTGTTTTCCAAATTAGAGTGGAAAACATGGGGACTTTACTTCAAAGCTTGATTCTATCTGTGACATTTATAATGTAGAACATCTTCGAAAGTCTGGTTATGTTACAAGCCTACAAACCCACAAATTCAAAATCGTAAAATCGCTTAAACATAAACGATTACAAATAGATTTTGCAAAATTTAGGATTCTACCCAGGATTCGAAAAATCACAAAATCGTAGGATTCTGATCAGAATTTTAACAACGATATTGCATTGTCATCATCTTATTAAATCTACACTCCCATTAAAGGTAACACTATGCACATTGCATGGTCATCATCATGTTTTTTTTAGTAAATTGTCATCATCTTGTGGAATTGAAATATTTCAAATTCAATTCTAAATTTGTTGCGTATGCGTGCTTGTACTGCTGATGCATATGTAACTTAGCTTGAAGCTTGAAGCATGAATAATTTCATTTCCCTTTGTATGATCAGAATTGCAATTAGCCGATGTTCTCACAAAAGGAGTGGCAAGCCGAGTGTTTAATGAGTCTTTATTCAAATTGAGAATTTATGATATACATGCACCAACTTGAGTGGCATGTTTGATTCCCTCTGGTGTCAATTTAGATGTGCTAATTTAGCTTCTTCAAAAAAAAAAAAAAAACTTTTCAAGAATTGTTTAAGAGCAGACAAAGTGTGTATGATCCTGTAGTAAGCGCATGGAGCTAATTTTATTGGTTGATATACACAAATGAGTCATGATCTTTTTTTTTATTGGTTGATATAAAATAAATGTGTCATAATCCATTTTGATTGGTTGATAATAAAATATTAAATGAGATGAAAAATATGAAGATGCCACGTGTACTTTCAATTTGAAGGAAGGTAAATGTTTATTATAGGGATAGAGCTAATTTTCTCTTTGAAACCTTTTAACAAATTATAACTCATCGCTAAGCCATGGAAAAGAAATCACTAGTTGTCTTGTGCTTCCTCTTCCTCGTTCTCTTTGTTGCACGTAAGACATCATTCATTAGCATACATTTTTATTGCATGGTTTGTAGTATTTTAATTAATTATATCCTTGTTTAGGATTGTTACTAATCATGATGCATAATGTCGTGTTCATAAAAAAAATTAGACACACAATGTTACGTAAATTCACCAACTTTTTGAGATATATTCCTTTTACAAGGATCACTCTTTTTGTCATTCATCCATTTGGCACCCCCACCATATGTGGTGGATGATACTGATCGACCAAAGGTAGAGTTTGGTCACCATACGGTGGGTTGCAGTTGAACTATGGTAACCCCACATCAGGCGGTGGTAGAACTTCGTTGGCCGATCACTTCCCACCCTTACTAATAATAATAGTAAATAAATAAAAATATTTAGAAAAATAGTTTTTCAAATATAAATAAAATTATTTTTAATTATTAAATTAATGTAATGGAGTGTCAAATGCGTGTATAAGAATTCGGTTGTTCACAAAATATTTGTGTTTAAAATACATGCGACGATCCTTAATAAAAAAAAAGACATGCGTGGTTCTTAATTAGATACTAGAAAGATTAGAGAAAAACAATTAAAGTAGTATATGATATATATCTTTTGACGATGTTTTGATGGTGATCGCTAAAATGATTAGAGAAAAATAATTAAAGTGAAAAGTAAAGATATTAAAATAAGAGATAAATAAAATTTTCTATCTCTAATAAACATTTACTAATTTATTTTTTTATAACAATAATAGAAATTTTGATTTATTGTATTGTATATAAATCTAAACGCTTACTCATATATAATTTTTTTCACACATCCAATTGTAAATAACAAGGGCATGTTATTATTGTAGCTCAATTCATTGTTTACCACTTTATATATTGTTCATACTATGAGTTATACTCATTTGATTTGACTTAAAAAAGTATAGTCCATCTTGTATATTTATCAAAAAGTTAAATAGCAATGATATTTGAACAATCATTTGGTTCAACCTTTATGACAATTTATTTTTCTTTCTTCTTATTGATCAAAAACAATGGAGAGGGAAAAAGGAAGAGAGAGAATAAGAAGATAATGTGAGTATGAGAGAGAAAGTTTGTACAAAAGTTATGCAAAAATGGTTGTACAAATATCATTTCTCAAAGTTAAATATGTTATCCAATTAATATTCAATTTGGTACTTTGATGCAGAGGAGATTGTGGTGATCGAAGCAACATATTGTAATGAGAAATTATCTGCTACATTCAAGGGACCATGCATTCCGTTCTTCCTGCGTAGTCGTTGTAACAAATATTGCAAGAACAAACAGCACGCATTTAGTGGAAGGTGCTGGGATGACTTCCGTTGTTGGTGCCTTAGACAACATTGTTAAATGGATCCAATAGACGCATGCAAGGACGAAATATATGAATAAAGAATTTGTAATCTAATAAATATATATATTGTTTGATACTATTACGATACAAAATTTGCATGAATACAAATATAAGTTATCTACATGTCATAGGTAACAACGCAGTTATGGTCAACGTGTTAAAAATAGCAAATACCCAAATACGTACAACCCTTATGTTTGAGGAATATTAAACTTTAGATTTAAATCAAATACCAATAATAACCCCTATGTTTGAGGAATATTATATGTGTGTGTATGGAAGTGTCATATACGTATAATACTACATATGTTACTTATTGTAATCTATAATTTGATTGATCAATTATTAAACAATAACAACATAATATTTTTACATTTCACATCTTAATTCAGCAATGTAACATAAGTGTATGCTATGCCTATTCCTCGAAAAAAAAGGTGATTAAAAATTTGGAGGAGAGTTGGAATTTGGATACACAAAATCAGGCCTATTTTCAAATTTTCTTATGCATCTTATAGGCATTTGCTAATTTTACTCCGACATTAGAATGAAATTTCATATGGCCCTGCAACCAAAGGAAAAATATATGTTGAAGTTCAATATTTAGAGAACATAGTAAGTTATTAGCTATCAAAAAAGCAGATGTCATGGATAAACTTATCTCTGCTAACCAATATGCTTTTATTAAGGGGCGTCAATTGGTTGATGGGGTGGTAGCGGTGAATGAGGTTATTGATGTTGCTAGAAAAACTAAGAAGGAGTACCTCATCTTTAAGGTGGATTTCGAAAAGGTCTACGACTCTCTCAGTTGGAATTTCCTTGAGTATATAATGGTTAGATCAGGTTTCCCTTGGAATTTTGAAAATTTGTTGCGAATGTGTGCTTGTACTGCTGATGCATATGTAACTTAGCTTGAAGCTTGAAGCAGGAATAATTTCATTTCCCTTTGTATATGATCAGAATTGCAATTAGCTGATGTTCTCACAAAAGGAGTGGCAAGCCGAGTGTTTAATAATTTTTTTTATTATAATTAATAGTATAATTTCTGATATATTTTTTCATGCAGGTTGGATTTGCCACAAATCAAGGGAGGATGAAGTGGGAATGTATTTTTACCTATTTAATAATGGAATATATCTTCAAAATGAATGGTTACGGTTTAATGAATATTTTAATGGAATGAATTAAAATAAATAAATGAGTTCATGTAAAATTGTCAATGGGTTAAAACACAATTAGGGTAATGCTATCTAGTGTCCGGGGACACTGGTTAAGAAGCAATAAATTTATAGATTCTACTTATCTATCTTAATTAAAGTGAGGAATAATATGTAACTAATTAAAATTAATAAAAGCTGTGATCAATATTCTCTAAAAGATGCAATTTTTTGTTTTGAAGAGAATTTAATTACACATTTAATGATTTTGTATTTGATATCTTATCTGAATATGTTTTATCTTTCAAATTGCCAATTTATTTTGGACTTTAAAATATCTTGTCTTTGTTTAATTATTTCAACAACTTTTAATTAAAAAAAAAAAATGAAAGAAGACAATATGCTGAGTAAAATTCACGGAACGAAAAAAAATGGTGCAAAAAAAAATTCACGGGAAAAAACAATATTGTTATGAGGAAAATTTACAAGAAGAATTCAAATAATATTATATTTCTATTTCACAGGATATTAATTGATCAACTCTCAAAATTATATAATAGTTGTTGTGCCTTTAAGAGAGGACCGGTGCTAGTCACACCCAAAAAAAAACAAGTTACACCCAAATTTATTTAAAATTTTACAATAATACCAAAATTGCCCTCTTCATGTAAATTTTTAAAAACCCATCTTTTATGATCATTTTGAACCCTTACCCCCTTTCATCCACAAATCACCATAGATGTGCAACCAATATCTGAATCAACATCTTTGTTATTGATCTGTACTATATTCATAAAGGTTAGTGAATTTCATGAATTTCATTTTCGATGAGTTTCTATTTGTTTATTGTTTGTTTTGGTATGAGATATGTCTGTCAGCCAATTTGATTTTAAGTGAGAGGTTAGTGTAAATTAAGTTTACGTGTATGTATATAAAAGGGGTTAGTGTAGTTTACGTATGTAGGTTAATGTAAATTCAAGTTTACGTATGTTCAATTTAGATTAGTGTAAATTCAGTTTACTTACGTTCAATCTAGGTTAATGTAAATTAAGTTTACTTATGTTCAATTTAGGTTAATGTAAATTTAGTTTACGTATGTATATAAGATGTTAGTGTAAATTCAGTTTACTTACGTTTACTTACGTTCAATCTAGGTTAATGTAAATTAAGTTTACTTACGTTCAATCTAGGTTAATGTAAATTAAATTTACTTACGTTCAATCTAGGTTAATGTAAATTAAGTTTACTTACGTTCAATCTAGGTTAATGTAAATTCAGTTTACTTACGTTTAATCTAGGTTGATGTAAAATAAGTTTGTAAATTCAGTTTACTTACGTTCAATCTAGGTTAATGTAAAAAGGTAATTCACCCCGCACAAGGTGTGCTAAAATGATGAATCACCCAACGTCTGTTACAAACAACAGGCACCTACAACCAAAGCCAAAACGAGAACAAATCCAAAAAGTTGAAAAACAAAAGATTACAAGATACCCATACAAATCCATAAGAGAGTATTAAATACAATTTTAATTAATTGGTTTATTATTTCTCATATTAATTGAGATAAAATAAATAGAACTGATCAATTTATTGCTCCTTCAACCGGTGCCTCGGGGGCACCGGTTAGCAACACCTTATTTAACGCTTGCTAATCTACGCTTCCGTACTGCGCGTCAGTGGTCCAATTTAAATTACAACTAATGTCATGTGAATTTTGTATAGCCTTCCCTAATAAATGTTTGTTGTGTTTTTTATTTATGTATTAGTGACAAATAGTTGTCTCAATTTTCTTTTAATATTTATCGGTAGCAAACATTTGTCTGTTAATAGCGTGATAACTACATTCATTATATTTTCTTAAAAAAGAAAAAACTTCTTTCATTATTTTTTTTTTCTTTCTAAATTATAATTTTTTTTATTTCAAAAATAAATTATATTGCATATTTTTTTTATTATAATTACCGGTGTAATTTGTGATCTACTTTTTCATGCATGTTGGCTTTGCCATAAATCAAGGAAGGATGAAATGGAAATGTTTTTTTTTTTTTTTCTACCTTTTAATAATGAAATAAATCTTCAAAATGGTTACGGTCAAATGGAACTTTGGCAAAATTACATTTTAATTTAGTCCCTTAATTTAAATTTTGGTAACAGTTTGGTCCTTTATCTTTTTTTTCATTTCAATTTGGTTCTTTTTGTCCATTTTTATATACATTTTCAAACTTCAAATCTTATATTTTTATGCAAACATAGACGAGGATCATAGATTTGAAGACTGAAAGACCATAAGAAAATAAAATCATGAATTTTGAGCTTAAAAATTCATACGAAAATGGACAAAAATGACCAAATTGAAATGAAAAATATATAAAGGACCAAACTGTTACCTGAAATTAAGTTAAGAGATTAAAAATATAATTTTACCGAGAACTTTTTAATGGAATAAATTAAAATAAATGAATGCGTTAATGTACAATTGTCAATGGTTAAAATAATGGTATTAAGTATTGTACATGATTCTTCAAAAAAAAAAAGTATTGTACATGATAAAATAATTGTCAATTAATGTCTCATGTAAAGTTTGTTGAAAAGGAGACATAACATTTTTTTTTTGAAAGGAGAAGGAGACATAACATGTCTAATTAGGCATTCTATTAATTGTGAAATGTATATGTATAGGAGATAGGAGATGTGTGATTTTCAATCGTTAACCATATTAGAAATTCTCTCAATAATTTTCTCTTTGAAGCCTTTTTGAATTCACTAAGCCATGGAGAAGAAATCACTAGTTGGCGTGTGTATCCTCTTCCTCGTTCTCTTTGATGCACGTAAGTCGCCATTCTTTAGCAAGCATTTTTATTGAATGGTTAATAGTATATAAATTAATTATATTCTTGTTACTAATTAGGATGCATAATGTTGTGTTCACAAGAAGAAAAAAAATTGGATACGCAATGTTACATAAATTTACCAACTTTAAGATACATTCCTTGTACATGGATCACCAACAGTTAGTGTAAAGTGAGTGAAAACATAATGTATTTCTTTCTTGTTCCCATCATGTTGTTGGTAATGTATAATTGGTTTCAAAAAACCAACAAGAATGCTCTTAATTATTGTCATTATTTTCATCTTATTTATTGTCATTATGCTCATCCTCATTAAGTGAGAAAATGACAAACTTGTGTGTGTGATATTATGAGTATGTTTGCTAATTATTTTTCGTTGTTTGGGGTGTCAGTGTAGTTAGGATGTCTTATAACTAATTTGATGCATGTACATACTCTTGATTTATCAACAAACAGAATAAAAAAAAAAAACTTGTGTATGTCTCATTTATGCACATAGAATTGGCCTATAATTAATACTCTCTATCTTTGTCTCTTTTTCTTTTGTCCAATAATAAGAAGAGAAATGAAGAAAGTTATCACAAAATACTAGTAATAATATCATTACTCATAATATAGGGGAGTTAACGGTAAATAATTGGGTTTTGTGACACTCTTATGGGGAACCAATATGTACTGTAATTGCTAGCAACCAAATTGTGAAGGCAGTTGATGAGCATTACATGGTTTGTCTCCAGGTACCATGGAAAGAAACATATGTAATACTTCCTTCCTTTCTATATCGAAGCACTTATTTGACTAAAAAATTATCTCTAAATATAAATCCGTTTTCAAATTATTAGATTTATTTATTATTTTTCTTTAATATATCTTTAATTAATACTACTAACTTTGTCTTGAAATATAAAAAGTCAAATTTAATACATTTAAACAAAGGACAATTTGATAATATTTACACACATTCAAAAGTCAAATTTAAAACTACCTCTGTCCATAATTATAGGGCCCTAAATTTGTTTGTAATTACTACTGTTTTTACAATTTTATCATTTAAGAGGGAGAGTTGGTGTATGTTTTCAACATAACATTTAATGTTGATTGAATAAAAAGATGTAAAATAAATAAGTGTATGTTGGTAAAGAATTAACTAATGTATTTTGGAAATACTAAAATGGTCTTATAAAAAAATAATTTTTTTTTTCAAAAGGGTTTTATAATTAGGGATGAAGACGGTAATTTTTATTTTATTTTTTTGAGCATCGAAAGCAGTACATTTAGCCCATATAGAGATGCAAGTAGTGATGAAAAAGTCCATCATGGAAAACTTGTCTTTAATGAGCATAAATATTTAGCAGAAAATGTTACCCCTACTCAATGCAAGGAGGTATGTGTTGCCATTCATTATAAATGAAATCTGAAATGTTACCATATATCATCCATAGTTGGGCAAAAACTCCGGTCTTCTATATAGGAAGACAAACTTTATTAAAAGGCATGTATTGTTACAAACAAACAAAACAAAATCAAGTATTATAAAAGAGAGAAAATTACAAGGCTATTTCATTCAGCCCGATCTTCTTCCTCGCCAATGTCATTGCTTCTCATCATTCTTTTTCAGTTTGGAAACCATCATGATTGTCATTAGCTAAAATAGTGCGACTTGATTGACTGGTGGTGCTTCCGTGCATGCTTCCCCCACACTTGACTCTCCTAGTTCGTCAGATGTTGATCTTTTCCTTGATGATCAGAGTCATTCTTTTTCTTTGATTGATGTTTCTGGAGAAAACTTGTTTTTGGAAGTTATTTACATCATCACTAAGGTTGTAAATCTTTTGTTGACATGATCAAGGAAAAGATAACATCTGATGAACTAGGAAGTCAAGTGTGGGAAGCAAGCACAAAAGCCCAACCAGTCACTCAACTCACACTATTTCAGGTAATGACGTAGACAGCCGCAATGGGTTGGGTATATGTTTCCGATGAAGCTAGAGTGGAACCATTGGAAAAGGCTGATTAGTTGCAATCCCATCTAGGTTATATTCTACTCATTTTTCGTATATTTTGTGAGTTTTAGTTTTTGTTGATTCTAGTTTAATTGTTAAGTTTTAGTTTTTTGTTGATTCAATCCCATTTTGATTTCATAATTGCTTTTGAACTTAATTAACTGAACAATTTGGGAACTGATTTCTATTAATGCAATTGGGTAAATATTTACATAAAAGGTAAAATATAATGAATTCAACAAATGCATACTTAAATCTTGTTTAAAAGTAAACTTTGAGTAACTTCCTTGTGTTGTTGTTTTACACATATTTATATGATGTGTCTGTTCCAAAATAATTTATATATATATTAGGTAATGTTGGAAAGTTAAGTTATTTTGTTGAATCATGTGTGCTATAGATTGTGTTCCATTCACTTTTGCTCTCCACAATGCATTCTTGATATTTATATTAAGTGTACTGTCATGTTGAGTTTGTAATGGATTGTTATGTAGGCCGAGTGTTAATTGATTATGCAAGTGAACCTAATTCAACCCTATGGATGCAAGAGGATGATCATCTAATAATGGGAAATGTTGAAAAAAACAAAGACATAACTTGTGACGGAAAGAGAGGATATACTATAATATAATGAAAATTACTTAGAAAAAAAAAAGATTATCTTGCACACATAAAGCACATAACATACACATCAAGGCACAGATGTGCCTAGCTAGCACTTTTCTTTATTAGTGAATTCCAATCACCACATGCATTTCAACTAAAGTAACCCACATTCATTTAGATTGAACTAACCATATCCCCCTCCATTGATTCTGAGGTCACACTAGCAAGATCCAATTCAGAAGATTTCTTGTTAACAAAATTGCACTGCTTTCTAATTTCTCCTTTCTTTCCAGTAAGCACGCCAATATTACCCATTTTAATCATTGAATTTATAAAGTTCTGGAAGAAAACATTTTGGTTGTTTCCAAAGTTGTTGACAATGCTAATGGTATCTGCACCCGGTGTTGAGAACAATTCTTGGTCACTTTGAAGCAAACCCTTTTTACCTTGAAGATTGTTGTAGTAGTTCTTGTCGAATTTATCGGGAGTTGTTGGATCAAAATTGACAACGTTATTTCCAGGTCCATTTTGAGGACATTGTTTTTGCAACTGTTTTAAGTATGTTGGGTCAAGAGTTGGATCAGGTTTGCCAGTATTGTCGAAGTCGTATAATCGATCAAGTATGAAAAGACAACGTGCTCTTCCTAATGTATGGGCACCTGAAATTGAACCATTCAAGTAAATCATATACTCCTACATCATGTGCTATATAGCTCTAGGGATTAATAAGATCTAGTAAGATACACATTTTTTTTGGAAGAATTCGAGTTTGAATCCTAGTTCAAACAATTCCTCATCAAGATTTAATTACTTTTAAAAATACTTATTTGAGTGTTAATGGATGCAGTTTGTCCTTTTTTTTTTTTTTTTTTATCCGAGTCATGTGAAATCTAAAGTCGCGATAAATTTTAATATCACTATGGTACATGATTAAATTCAAATTTAAAATTAAGGAGGCTCATATCATCTTATCTAAATATCATGGTTTGATAGAAAATTATATTATTATTATTATTTAGGAAATGGTGCATGTATTTGCATACCTGAGAGTGCTACTAGATCAACCGTGTTGAGTCCTTGAGCAGCAAAGGAAGATTTAAGTTGATCTAGACTGGAGCTGGGACCTGGAAGATTTCTATTGGCAAGGGATTGATTTGCTGTTAGACTATCCCTTCTTCCCAATGGAACGATCCAACCTGGACCCCCACTCTGTGAATACAATAAATAAATAAATAAAAGAAGTTGATTCAACCATTATTATGTTATTATGATATTATGTAAAATTACTAAAACATAATTGGGTTTTAACATATTTACCAGAACTGAAGATACTCCAGCTGCAAGTGTGAGAATATCAGCACAAGAAACTTTATTAGGACAAACTTTTTCCACCTCAGTTTTAATCTGATTGATAACATCCAATCTTCTTAAGGAGTTTATATTTGGACCAGCATCTTGTTCACTCGCAATAGTAGAAGTTTTATTCAACAAAACTGATGCATCACAACCCTGATTCAATCATAAATCGTCATATTAAGTCATTTTGCTTAAATTAAGGAGAAAATGTTAACTCTATGAACTACTGATTATTTTTCATTATCATAAACACAAAGTGAAAAACAATAACTTGGTTTCTAAGACTGAATAATAATAGGTATACATACTTGAACGAAACAATCATGAAAGTGAAGCCTAATGATACTCGCAGGCATTCGAGAATCAGTCTTAGAAACCTTCTCTAAGATTTGAAACACAATAGATTGCAATTGGGGACATGTTTTGGCGTAAAAGTCTGGACTAAGCTGTGCATTTGAAGAGAAGGGTAGTCCTCCAAACACAACAACTACACAGCATAGAGCTGTTGCTATGAGACTAAGGGAATTCATTTTTAGAGCTATGTGTTTGAAGTTGATGTGCTTTGCTAGGAAGAAAATGTGCCTTTATTTATAGGCCATAACATGACTATAGGTGGTGGCTTGTGGTTGCCATGAGTGACATTTCATAAGAATATACATCAATATTTAAGATACACTTGTAAATTTAGTAATTATTTTTCTGATCTGAAAACTTTGTCAAGTCTTCAAAAATATAATATATAAATCGCATTATTATATATACCAATTTAAGGTGATGTGTGTTACTGGCCAGTGAAAATTGTCGTCACTTAATTATTATAGTACTCTGAATTCAAACCCTCTAAATTTATCTACTTTTTCTTTTATGACTTTAGTGATTAGGATTTCAAAGCATATACTGTTGTATATGTATAGTGTTGCAGTCGAAAGAAATTAATTGAACAAAGTAACTTTAAATATCCATTCAAATTATCTATAAAGTGATAAAAAAAAAAAATGCTTGGTAGTCAGATAGCGAATTAGCATATGGCTAATAATGTAGTAGATTGAATTTATACATATCATATATCATACGGTAAAGTTAACGGTTAAACTAAATAAATATCAAATGATATAAAAATATGGTTTTATGAAACAATTACCTTTTTAATTATAAGTTCAAATGCTACTTGAAGAAGTGTATCAAACAACTTTGTAACCTAGTAAAAAATGACTTTGGCTCGTTAAAAAAAACTAATTAACAGACAAGTCTATTTTGGTCATATAAATTTATAAAGTATTTGTTAAATTCGAAAATTGGCTTTGACAAAAAGAGTTTTTTGTTTTTTTTACAAACAGAGTTTAACTCTTCGGTGATAACAAAACGTTTTTGTATCTCTCCATTGTAAAACATTAGGGACCATTCATGATGGTCGTAAGTTTTTATTTTAAAAGTTAAATTGAAAAACAAACACGTTCGTGTAAAATGATGTTAAAATAATTTCTTACTTTATTTGAAAATATTTTCACTTAGGACTGTTCCGACAATTCGAAGGTCCGGTCATAAACTTGACAATTTTTATTTTATAAGAATTGAAAAAAAATCCAACACTATTGATGGTGATAAACAATCAAATTATTATTAAATATATAAGGAATAGTTCAAACATGACTTTTACCTACAGATAAATAGACATTTACTTATGGCAATTTAAAATTGACAGGAAAATTGTTGTCTTCCAAACTTTTACCTACGGATAAATAGACCTTTACTTATGTACAATTCATAATTCACAGCAAAATTGTTGTCTTCCAAACTTTTAGCTACGAAAAAAATGACATTTAGTGACGGATTTTATCCGTAGGTACATTTTTTTTTTCTAAACATTTTGAGACTCCTCTAAGTGTGAGGCCATGTGCCGGGTTGGTTGCAGGGTTGGTTGCAATTGGCCAGGGCCAGTCCTAATTTCACTTAAATATCAAAATAATAAAAATAAAAATAAATGTTATAATTTTCATTTTTATTTGGAGTCTAACATGGGTGACCGCTAATGGTTTCCGACAACTACTCTAATCACTGCCAAACACCAGTTTGATCACCACCAACCATCACTTCGAGCACTTCCGACCACCACTTCAACCACTCTCAATCTCCAATTTCACTACCACATGATTAACCATTATGATTACCACTCTAACCGCCACCAACTACCGTTTAATCAACTTCAAATTACAAGTCTGATCACCATTGACTATCACTTTGACTACCACTGTCACCATTCCAACTATCATCAGATTACTATTCTATTCATCATTGCGATCACCACTCTGATCACCATCGATCACCACTCTGACGGTCGTATCTCAACCGCCATCACACTTTATTTCTTGATGATGAAGTGTACAAAACTAAAACAAAGGAGTATTGGTGTTTTGGTCAATGATGTTGTATTGTGTGGACCCCGTAAAATCCAATAACTATTGCTTAGATTGTATTTACACCGAGGTCAATGTTTGTGTAGTCACACTCTAAATTTAAGTTATTTAGTCTACACATGGTTATCCTCTATTTCCCTGTTTTAGCATTTTCACATATAGTTTCGGAGTTTATCTCATATCATTGATTAAAGGTCTTTAAAATAATTCAGAGTGGGTGATTTAAATTTTAAATTCAGTTTTACGCATTAAAACGGTCTTGCCTTATTTACAATAAGAAGGTACATATCTAGGGTTAATGGTGTTTTACCCCTCTGTAATATAGGTCATTTTTAGTTTTTCCTTCTGTAAAATATTTTTTTTGATTTACCCCCTGTAAAATATATATTTTTTGGAATACCCCCTTAATAGGTCATAAAAAAGCGAAAAAATTCTGGAAAAAAAATAAAGTCGTTTTTTTATGACCTATTAGGGGGTATTTAAAAAAAAAAATATTTTACAGGGGGTAAATAAAAAAAAATATTTTACAGGGGAAAAACAAAAAATAACCTATATTACAGGGGGTAAAACACCATTAACCCTATATATCGATTACAATGTCATGTAATAACAACCGAAAATCCATTCACACACACAAATAAAAAAAGTAGAAAAGAAAAAACTATTTTTTTTATTATCATTATTAATATTATTAAAATAATTATACAATATATAGTTTTATATGTGTACGCTTCAATAACTTGAAACTTTTATACATTGAGGGTGTGTTTGATTTGCTAAAAAATGAAGGACAGGACAAAACAACTCCAATTGTCCAATGTTTGATTTGTAAACTGTTCAGTTACAGGACAAACTGGAGGCAAGGGACAGGACAAAAAATCATATTTTTGTTCCTCACCAAACCACATCACAACTTTTTGTCCCACGCACAAGTTGTCTAAAATTCCAAAATAGTATTTCGTCCGCTAACAATCGTATAAAACGAAAAATTATTCAATGCCATAAAAATTTTTCTTATATTGTTCTGTCTTGTGTTGTGTTGTTCTG
Organism: Medicago truncatula; assembly: GCF_003473485.1. Lineage (NCBI taxonomy): Eukaryota > Viridiplantae > Streptophyta > Magnoliopsida > Fabales > Fabaceae > Medicago > Medicago truncatula. The sequence continues at coordinate 11,198,878 of NC_053043.1, read as the reverse complement.
TCTTGTACAATTATGTTTAGTACTTACTGTTTTGCAAACCAAACAGAACCTAGTAATTCTATTTTACACATGTACATTTATACAAATCAAATCATGATGCCATCTTTTTAGCTCAGTTTTTAAAATATTTACATGACTTAATTGAACACATATGAAAATAAGTTTTAGTATATAAATCAATATCTCCTTAAAATGATGTATTATTATGACTATATTGTCCTCTAACAAAAACACATGACTATTGTCAAATAAAATAGTCAAATGTCTTGCTGAACCGAACATGGGCTCACGTGTCTCGACCAGGATTAGTTCTATAGTCTTAATTTTCCCGGCATTTACGTTGTTAACTACCCTGTTGTTTTGTTTGACAGAATCTTTGTGGAGTTGTTATTACTAACTCCTATTATTATAGGGGAATATTAACTTGTGCTCTAAAAGCACAAGTTAAGAAACTAAAAATAAAAATAAAATTTTAAATGCTTTAAATTTTATCTTTTTAACTTGTTTATTTATTGATTTATTCCTTTTTTAACTTCTTAACTTATATCCTTAAAACACAAGTCAACATGACCTTATTATTATTGTATAAAATTTGGACAGATGTTATATTCTACAAATGGTACGTGTTGCATTAAATTATATATAATTTGTGTGTGATTTCGAAGTTGTGTTTAGTCTATATATAGATAGATATTTTATTTTTCTGCCCCCTCTCATTTTTTATTTTTAGCATTGGCTTTTCTCGTTTGTCACTTCCACACTTATTAATTTATTCAACTTGGCTTACTCTTTGATTCAGCAGCCTCCCAAACAAGTTCATGTATGATTTTTATTTTGAAATTTTTATTGGAAAAACTTTGTACCTTATATAATAGTAATTATTTTAAAGTTTGACGAAATGGTAACAAACTCTCCTTAAAAGTTTTAACGTTGTTGTATGTCTAATATCGAATTAGAACCAGTATATTAGTTAAGTTAGAAGAAATACGCGTCATCTCATATGAACACTTTTGGATAAACATTTTAAATTATTAACAATGGGTTGGAAGATTCATGTGGCAATTGTAATAAAATTGGGAAGATAAACTTGAAAAAATTGTTAAAGAAAATGGTAAAGAGTATATTCGATTAAATATTCTCTTATATTTATTAGTTGTAGTAAAATTAAAATAGAAAACAATATTGAAAGTAAACTGTCATAAAACTGCTTTAATATAAATAGTTGTTGTCTTTTTCATCTTAAACTTTTTTTCCCGGAATAGATCATAAAATCTAATTGAAAGTAATGTTTTCCTTCCAATTTTACATGTGGCGTGCCTTCTCTAAACAAATAATCCTCTGTCCATTTTTATATTTTATACGAGTGCTTTACAAAAATGCACAGATACTAAGAAAAATGGTTGAAGTAATAAAAATAAATTTTGAAATATGCATAATTATTACTAAATTTGGTGCATTAATATTTTCAATATTGATTTATTATGCACATGTCCAACTTGAAGGTTATCATGGTTGAAAGTATCATTTGCATTGGGTTTCCGCAAGGTTGGTCATTGAAGGTTAGTCATTTGATAATGTTTAAGGTATTTTAATATTTGGGGTATTTTAGTATTAAATGTATTTGCAGTTGTGCCACCAAAATATAGCGGCTGTTAGGCACTCCACTACCGCACCACACCAATTTTTGGATTGACTGTGTGCATCAAAGCCCTTGGCACTGGGCCACAAACATAAAAGGGCCTCAAAAGTTAGAGAAAAAGAAAAGGAAGAAAAAAAATTTGTACCTACGAACAAAATCCATCATTAAATGTCATTTTTCGTAGGTGAAAATTCATAATTCAATTATTTTATTGTCAATTATACATTGCATATATATTTAACTAGAACGTAGATTATACTATCTTATGCTAATTTTTGTTTTTTTGCCGATTAAAAAAAATATATTTGTTAAATCTTCTAAGAATTAAGGAGGACAAAATATGGTGTCAATTACAAGGCTATTTCAACTTTTTTATACTGATAACATAATAGGTGGCAGACTGATCTATAAAGTTAGACTTCAAAAGATATTGCTTCTTTGACGGTACTACCAAAAATATTGTAAAATATAGTTTTGCTTTCTATCGATAATGAAGTTGTTGAAATAATATGCACATACTCAATTTGACAGTAGCTATTTGTTCTTTTCTTTCTTTCTTTCTTTCTTTTTGTTGAGTCTTAAGGCTCATTGAAATTATATATTTTCTTAGTTTAGGATTGGTACTAATACCGCATTGATTCATTGTTCTTTACTCTTTTGTTAATTTATCGTAATATTAAACATTTGTATTAACTAGACTCAATTACCGGGTAGCAAGAAATAGAGGGTCTAAATAGACTCTTAAGACAAGTACAATTATATTAGTTGTGTATATTTCACCCCCTCCCTATACTATTTTAACCAGCTAGCCCTAAATAATCTATTAGTTGTGTATAACAATTTTTTTTTTTCCATCAAGGTTATTTAATATCAGGTTTGTCACTACCTTCGTGAAATTTTCATTTTATGGATTAGGGTATTTTGATTTTGCTTCTCAACTTGTTGGTTTTTAGAAGTTACTATTAGATCGCTGACCTGTGCGCCGCACGGATCTTATGAACATTCATAATGTATTTTATTTTGGCGGTGTAGTTATAATGTATTGAAAATGCTTAATACCTAATGAATGTTTCAATAATCAAGAATTATTTTTCTTGTCAAAAAAAAATCAAGAATTAGTTTTAGGCATCAAAATTCAACTTTCAATAATTGTAGTTCATATTTAAGTACATAAGTGGTTTTATCAAAATATAAGAGTGAAGTATATTTTGTACTTCATTTCTAAATTTTCATTTAGTACTACTTGTAGTTGTACTTATTCATCTTTGTTATAATAATTTTCTCTTTGTTGTTAAAAAAAACACAGAAAGAGCTTGTGACAGAAAGAAAGGATTTTATAATGAAAATTACATTGAAAGAAGGTTATCTTACACACATAAAACACGTAAAATACAGTATACCTCATGACACAAATGTGCTTAGCCAGCACTTCTCTTTATTAGTGAATTCCAATCACCACATTTCATCTAAAGTAACCCACATTCATTTAGATTGAACTAACCATATCCCCTTCCATTGATTCTGCAGAGGCCACAATGCCAAGATCCAATTCAGAAGATTTCTTGTTAATAAAATTGCATTGTTTTCTAATTTCTCCTTTCTTTCCGGTAAGCACATCAATATTACCCATTTTAATCATTGAATTTATAAAGTTCTGAAAGAAAACATTTTGGCTATTTGCAAAGCTGTTGACAATGCTAATGGTATCTGCACCCGGTGTTGAGAATAATTCTTGGTCACTTTGAAGCAAACCCTTTTTACCTTGAAGATTGTTGTAGAAGTTCTTGTCCAATGTATCAGGAGTCGTTGGGTCGAAATTAACACGGTTATTTCCAGTTCCATTCTGAGGGCATTGGTTTCGCAACTGTTGTAAGTATGTTGTATCAAGAGTTGGATCGGGTTTGCCAGTATTGTTGAAGTTGTATAATCGATCAAGGATGAAAAGGCAACGTGCTCTCCCAAATGTATGAGCACCTGAAGTTGAAGTAGTTTAGTTAAGGAGATCATATTTAAAGACGTGGCAACATAACTGTTTTACGAGAAAGTGTTTGTAATCACGAAATTTTTCTAAAAAAAATACAAGTTCGAATCATAAATCAAACAATTCTTAACTAAAATTTACTTATCTTTCGGTCACTTCTAGAGCATTTCCCTATGAATTTACAGTTAAGGAGATTTTTTTTTTGTCCTCGTCGACTTATTAGGCAATGATCTTGATGTATGACATTTATCTTTTTTTAATGGTCAAGTTATTCAAAAGTCAACTGATTTTAAAATTAATTTTCTAATTTTTTTTATTTTTTATAATTGAGTAACCCACACCTCCATAGACTATTCATCAAGTCTAAAGCGTTGACAACTCTCCTCAACAATTTGAAGTTTTAATAATAATATGGTTCATTGATCATATCCAAATTCGAAATCTTTGTTATGATAAAAAATTCATGGTAATATTATCTAAATATCACTGTTGGATAAAAAATTATATTGTTATCATTATAGATAACATTTAGAAAATGGTGCATGTATATATATACCTGAGAGTGCTACTAGGTCAACCGTGTTAAGTCCTTGAGCAGCAAAGGCAGATTTAAGTCGATCTAGACTGAAGTTGGGACCTGGAAGATTTTGATTGGCAAGGGATTGATTTGCTGTTAGACTATCCCTTCTTCCTAGTGGAACCTCCCAACCTGGACCCCCAGTCTGTGTAAATAGATTGATTGTATTATTTTAAGATCATACAATGAATAAAATTAAAGAAGTAATAATATTTTAACTAATTAAAATAAAATGTATATATGTATTCTACCAAAAAAAGAAAAAGTATAGTTGTATAGGAAAATACTTGAAACTAAAAATATGTACCAGAACAGAAGATATTCCAGACGCAAGTGTAAGAATATCAGCACAAGAAACTCTATTAGGGCAAGCTTTTTCCACTTTAGTCTTGATTTGATTGATAACATCCAATCCTCTTAAGGAGTTGATATTTGGAAAAGCATCTTGTTCACTCACAATAGTTGCGGTGTTATTCAACAAAACTGATGCATCACAACCCTGTTTCAATCATAAATAATATCAAGTTATTTAGTGCTCTATCTCAAAAACTACATATATACATATATGATAATAAAAAATTGTCATATTATGTCCCATAAATTAGAGAGAAGGTATTATAAGTAAAAGAAAGAGAATAATTTTTTTATTAAATTAACTTTATAAACTATTGACTAATTTTAATTATCATAAAATAATAACTTGAGAATATTATTAGTTAGATAGTAAAATAAATAAATAAATCCATTAAAATTATGTTGAAAATTAACTAGTAATGACACTATTAATCTTTGGCAAATATGACAATTATTAAATTAACAAGAAAGGGCCTAGACAAAGGTTTTAGTAGTCTTACCTTTAGACCAACCCTACATATATTGTTGGTTAGTGTTATTTTTTTAGAGCCAAAAAATAATAATAAGGAAGTACATGCATAAGAAATGTATTGCCCATAAATCGAATTCAGTCAACTCCTTTTATGGTTATGTATGCACTTTTAATTGTCTTGATTTTTCAGATGTGGAACCCTAAAGTATTTTTCAACACATGCTAACAAATATATAACTGGGGGGTGAATGATAAATACTACAGCAAAGCATAATAATAGAAACATACTTGAACGAAACAATCATGAAAATGAAGCCTGATGATACTGGCAGGCATTCGGGGATCCGTCTTAGCAACTTTCCGCAAGACTTTAAATGCTATAGAATGCAATTTGGGACAAGTTTTGCCATAAAAGTATGGATCAAGTTGTGCATTTGAAGAGAAGGGTAGTCCTCCAAACACAACCACTACACAGCACAAAGCTGTTACAATGACACGAAATGAGTTCATTGTTACCCCTAAATGATATTAGAATTGTGTTTGAAGTTTCTGTACTTTGATTAGGCAGACGATGTGCCTTATTTATAGGGACATAACATGACTGTGGGTTGCTTGTGGTTGCCATAAATGACATATGATAAGAATGTACATAAGACACACTTGCAAATTAATAATCATTTTTCTAAAAACTATGTCAAGTCTTTAAAAAATAATATATAAATCAAATTATTATATATAGTGCTTGTGAAAAAAAAATGTTGGTATATATAGTGTATATACCAATTGCATAGAGGAAAAATCATCTTGAACATGAAAGAAAGAAAAAGATGAAGAAAAAAAGAAGTTAAGGGCAGTAAAATTAAACAACCGGGAGAAATTAGTAAGGTATCCCTCACAAGGTCAATTCCTCTTAGAAATTAGTTGATCCCCATATGCTTAGAAAAAATAAAGGCTTAAATATATCTTTAGTCCCTGCACTTTCATCAGATTTTGGCATTGGTCCCTACACTTTTTTTTGTTTAGAATTGGTCCCTGCACTTTGTAAAAATATTGGTATTGGTCCCTCTCTTAACTTTCTGTTAAAAAAAAACACAAAACTATTGGTATTAGTCCCTGCACTTTGTAAAAATATTAGTATTGATCCCTGCACTTTGTAAAAATATTGATATTGGTGCCACGTAGTGTGAAATGATTGGGCCACGTGACACTCTGTTAGTTTTGTGTTTTTTATTTAACAGAAAGTTAATAGAGGAACCAATACCAATATTTTTACAAAGTACAGGGACCAATGCCAAACGTAAAAAAGTGCAGGGATCAATGCCAAAATCTGATGAAAGTGTAGGGACCAATGACACATTTAAACCAAAAATAAATACAAATGCTCAAGTGGCCTGTACAAAATTAATTAGGTTGCTTGATTTATACTTTAAATGATTGTTAATTGATTGAAAAAGAAAGAAAAATAAACATATTTATAATTCAACCCTCTGAAAAAACCATTATCTTGTTTGATATATCTCATCTTGCAATCCTAAACCATGGTTCCATTACAAAAGTTGTCCCTTGATCCATGCTTGCTTTCACAAAAGATGTAGTAGAGATTTAGGTTTATAGTTAAACATATGGTAAGGGCTTAATCTTTGATGAACAATTGAGTAAAATCAAATCACCTTGTACTTAAATGAGTGATCTTGTAAGATGAATGCCCCATTTTCTTGAGAACTTGTGACTTGGAGAGTTTAAGACTCTAACCTAGCTAGAACTTAGGTTGGTGATCCATTTGTTTTAGAATGTGAAAATGGAATGAAAAACAACTCTCACCTCAAAACAAATTTATTTTACTAGATTCTTTGCATCATTGTTTCTCTTTTCTTCATCAACACTAGAAACCATTCTTAAATTGGGGGTCCCTCTCGAAATTTATCCATGAGTATCCAAATCTATTTGATATCCGAGCATGGTTTTTAGGCGGAGTTAGGTTCAATCTATATCAATTGATATTAAACGGGAATAATACACCTTATATAAAAAAGGAAAATAATCAAGTGTCGGGACATCATTTGTTTATAAAAAACATTTATTGTTAATATAATTACTTTTGACTTCTTAAAAAAAAATTGATGCATTTTTTTTTTACACGTAGGGTGGTGTCTATATATCAATCTCGTATTAAAATTTATGTTTTTTTTAGAGGAAAATTTATGTATTGTTATATTGCCAAATAAATGGTCAATGTCTTAATAGTCTTCCCGGCATTTACGTTGGTAACGCCCTTTGATGTTGTAGTGGGAATGCCTTATGTTATTATGTTGTTTTCTTTTAGAGAATCTTAATCTTGTAGAGTTTTATTAGTATTGTTGATGATAATATCAAAATTTAGATCAGAGGAAGTTTCTTTTTTATGAGTAGGGGAAGAGTTGTTTTCTTGATGGAAGGGGAAGAGTTGTTATATTCTAGAGATGATAGTCCATCCTTTCAAAAAAAAATTGTGCAAGTTGATAGTTTTTATTTTTCCACCCACTATTTTTTTATTTTTAGCATTGGTTCTCTCGCCGGTCATTTCTATTTATTATTAATTTATTCAACATTGCTTACATTTTTAATAATATTTTGTTTATACAAAATATTGTTACCGTAAGTAGAAGTTTATGGATCTATCTTTTTTGTGTTAATCCTCCCTATTTTAGAATGCCTTAATAATTTGGAGTTTAAAAGTAAAGTCTGACTAAAAATTGTTTTATCCAGAAATTAAACTCAGGTTCTCATGAATAATTAATTTATTTTTTGGTAGAGCTTGTTAACTATTTGAATCGAATTACATAATGAGAAATTCTTAGGTGAACTCTCACCTAACATGTTATTCTTACACCCAGTCAATTAAAACAAAACACCTCATTAAAATAAATAAATAAAATAAATTAAAATCAGGTGGTGGTGCTGATGAGGTAAAGAAAGTGGGGGAGAGGATAGAGAGAAAACATCAGAAATAACAAGGAAAAAAAAAAATCTGATTTTAAATTATTTTTTTGTTTATTCTAATGAGGTGTTGGATTTTAATTGGCTAGATGTAAGAATGACGTGTTAGGTGAGAGTTCACGTATAAAATATATAATTCTTCCTTAAAAAAAAAAAAATTATATCTCAAATGTCAATGACTGATTCTGATAACCAACACGGCCACGGGGTAACACATCACGTTACCTTTCAAAAATGTTTTTGGTTCCATTTTGAGAAATGTATTAGATACATTTTAAATTATTGACAAAGAGATGAAAGATTCATGTAGCAATTGTAGTAAAGAGATGGAAGATAAACTTGACAAAATGTTTAGATCTACATAATAATTGATGATCTAGGAATCAATGGATATTCCTCTAAGATCAGCACACTGCATACACATATACTACATCATATGACCTTATCCATAACACACGTTCAACCCTCAATAAACCTTCGAAGTCTTTTACCCTAAACAAAAGAAAAAATCTTTGAAGTCTTTGATTAAATAAAATTCTATAGCTAGACGACTTTTTTTTTTAAGCAAGAAGACAAAAGAGAATGGTTAAAAGAGTTGTTAATTAAACTGAGATGGCCAGTGTCCAATGACATAATATATCATACAAGTTTAATAATTTCCTGCATAAATAGCTCGTTCTCTTGTCCTTTCAAGATCCCATCTATGCATTTTATTGTTGAATATAAAATAAAGAAAGGATTATATATATGGAAGAAAAAAAAAATTGAAAGATGTAAGAAAAATTAATGAAAGTTGTTATGGTGATGTAGATTCTTTTATATATCTGGCAACTCATTCAACATACTTTTTAAAGAAAAAGACAAATAGAGATTGAAATAACGATAATGCTAATTACAACAATTTCGAGTGAGATTAAACTATATGTTAGTTGAAAATTACATCGTCAAGTTCATCAATGTTTTATTTTTATTATTATTATTATTATTATTATTCACTCTAAACAAAACAAATTCAAAATATCTTGTAACCTAATAAAAGTTAGGTCTTTTTTTTTGCTTTGGTTGTTATTATCAGAAAAAAAATTTGGTCTAATTTTTTTTTTAGAAATAGAGGGCCAAAGTCCAAAAATAATGAGAACTATAAGATTGCATAAATATTCCTAGACATGCAAGTCTCTGATTAATCATAAACAATAAGAGTTGAAATCTCACTGAATGTTAATACAAAAAATGAAATATTTGGTCGAAATCATGATTATCTTTTCGACAAGGCAGATGAGTTATTTCGACATGCTGCAAAGTGCAAAGGGATTTCGACCAATAACAGACAGACTTCGACACACCGCAATTTCGACCAAAGACAAGGAGAAATAATTCGAAGTTGCAATTGGAGCGTATGGTGGGAAACAAATGGGTTGGTTTCTTGATTCCTGAAACTCCAACACCCCCGCCGCCACCCAGAGCATATGGGTTCATAATAGTTTCTATCAAAACTAAATAAAATTGTATGTGATATCAAGACTCAAAGCAAGTATGATAAGATGTACATGACAAAATCATATTGACATGCACACTTTTTATTTATTCTAATTAAGTATATATCTTACAATGTTTACCCTTTCAATCACATATCAATTAACTTATTTAGAGTGAGCTTAACAAGCCATCTTTTGATCCACCACGAGCTAATCCAGCGGAGTTACCATTTACAAAATTACATTGCAACCTAATCTCCCCTTCATCACCAGTTAACACTCCAATATTCGCCATTTTAATCATCGAAACCCTAAAATTCAGAAAGAAGAGAGATTGGTTATTGCTAAAGCTATTAACAATAGCAATGGTGTCTGCATTAGGAGTGGATAATAGAACTTGATCACTATGAAGTAAGCCATTGAGGTTTTGAAGATTGGAGTAATATTTGTTATCAAAGTGATTAGGTGTGGTAAGGTCCAAATTGGCTAGGTTGTTTCCTGTTGAATTTTGGGGACATATCAGACGCAATGTTTGTAAGTAAGTTGTGTTTAATGTTGGATCAGGATTTCCAGTGCCACTGAAATTGTATAGACGGTTGATGAATGCACTGCAACGAGCTCTTCCAAATGTATGAGCACCTATAAAAAAATATTTAGGTTAATGACATGGTGTGTAATATTTCTCTGAGTTTAATTACAACGGCATGCTAGAAAAGGTTTAAATAGCTATAAAACTTTTTTTTTTTATGATTTATACCTGAGAGTGTAACTAAATCTGTAGTGTTGAGACCTTGAACAAGAAATGAAGCTTTAAGTTGATCCAATGTGGAGAAGGGTCCGGGAAGGTTTTGATTTGCAAGAGTTATGTTGGCGGTTAAGCTATCCCTTCTTCCCAATGGAATTGGCCATGAGGGACCTCCTCCCTGTTCATAGATCAATATATATTAGATGATTTTAAGATGGATATTTGAGAAGCAAAAATTACTAGTGACCATATAAAGTTTATGAAATTAAAAACATACCAGAATAGAAGATACTTCAGCTGCAATAGTAAGAATATCAGCACAAGAAACAGTGTTAGGACATTCTTCTTCAACTGCTGTCTTGATTTTATTCACAACATCCAAACGCTTTAATGAGTTTCTGTTTGGAAATGCATCTTGTTCACTCACAATTGTATCAGTGTTGTTCAACAAAACTGATCCATCACAGCCCTGTCACAAAAAAGACTTTTCATTTACTTTATTTTAGGGTTAAATATGATTTTGTTCCTTACATTTCTAGTATATTTTTATTTTAATACGTGATAGTTTTTTATTTAAATTTAGTCTTTACGAATATTATAATTGTTCTTAGAGTCTGTGGCCCAATAATTAAAATCATGTCTTAGGATCCAATAAGTTAACGTTGGGAGTTAAAAATGCTATAATGCATTGACTAAAATCATATTTAAATCTTTATTTTATTTGAAGTGTATCGGTATAGTTGATTATTGAATTCCACTGAAAATCTTATAGACGACATAAGAGCATTCATTTTTTCCTTGCAAACATGATTAGGCTTCTTTTATCATAGACGAATTAAGGAATAGATCGAACCTATATTTCTTCTTTGGTAAAGAACTTTGGCTACTAACTTTTTCAACACCATATCAGTATAGTAAAAAAAAGTTCAAAATTAACATTATAGTGTTCAATTCAAAGAAAAAGTCGGTTGTAATTGCAAAACCCTAGAGTAAAAAAGTTAGAAATATTGATCTTATATACATAGGCTGAGCATTTATATGGATGAACATAACAATCAATAGATAATAACATACTTGAACAAAGCAATCATGAAAATGAAGCCTGATGAGACTGGCACCAATACGTGGATCAGTGTGGGAAGCCTCATAGATGACTCTAAACACAATAGGGTATAGAAATGGACATGTTTGGCTGTAAAATGAGGGACTAAGCTGAGCATATCCTGTATGCATCAAGACTGCACACCAAAGTGCAACCCCTAGTACAATACGCATGGAACCCATTTTTGTGTTCTCTTAAATTTGTTTAGAACTCATCAAGAGACTTTATTTATAGTCGTCACAAATTGAGATGATTAGTAGTATTCACTATGCTATATTCATGAAAGGAGATCATTTACAAATTATATTAATATTATTTAAGATGTTGAATAAATCATGATGTGTTTCTATGTAAGTCTCAAATTAACCGTGTAATTCTTTATGTTCTCCAATTTGTTTGTGTGGTTGTAACCCCAAGTAAAAATGATTTGGGCACATACATAAATAAATAAATAAATAAAAGGAATTAAATTATATGTATTTTTAAATAATTAATTAATTAATATAGATTTTAATGTTAGGTATAAATGTGTGCCTAAATAGAGGTGAGTATTTTTGTATCTTGTAGTTTAGTTGAATATGTATCTTTCATCTAATCATTTAATGTCATATCATTTTTTTGTATTAATTTATTTTAAAATAAATTTAAATTTTAAACGAATTTTGCTTATAGGATATCGGTACTCAATCAAACTCTAGAATATCTAAGAATTTGCCCCTAAATGACATTTCTCATTTCTTTCTTTGTGGTGTGTTCACATGTGTTTTATCTATGATCTTTGAGTGTGTCCCTCGTGTTTTCCCCAATACATATAGAGTAAATTTCCATGTTCATCCTTCAAAATTATTAGCCTTTTAAAAGAACTGACCCTAAAATAGTCATTCAAGATTTTAAATATCTCCATATTATTTTTTTTATAAATTTTTTTTTGAAGGAACAAACACGGGAAAATGACGAAGAGGTTGTGAAACGTGACAAGCATTTGTCTTGATCTTGGTTCATTTATATGGAGAATAGAAATAAAATCGAGTGGTGGATTAATCCAATACATCATCTTCAAAGTGTATAACTTCCAATAGGTTTTGAATACTCCTTGTATTTTTTTGAATAAGAAGTTTTCTTATGAATAAAACAATTATCATCAAGTTTATCTTTGATTAACTGAAAAACAATTAATCAACAATATATAAAAATATACATGTTTAATGATTAATTTGATTTAGTTATAAGTTTTTTGAAAAAAATTAAGGATTAATAGAGTTTTACCCCTGTAATATAGGGTACTTTTGGTTTTCCCCTCCTGTAATTTTTTTTTTTAGATTCCGTCCTTTTAAAATAAAGATTCTTCAAGATTGTCCCATATGCACTGTGACTCAGCATAATCTTTGATGTGTCACTGATGTGACATTTTTATTTTATTTTTCAATTTTTTTTGGATGTCACGTGTAAAATACATTTTTCATGCCATTTATAATAAAAAAAATAAAAATTCAGGAAAAAATTTTAAAAATCGAAAAAAAAATTCAGATTTTTTTAAAAAATTAAGTTCCAGATTTTTTTAAAATCAGAAAAAACACTCAGATTTTTTAAATTTAATTTTCAAAATAAAAAAGATATTTTATATTTCAAAATCTTTATTCCAGAAATTTTATAAATTCTTTTTTGAAATTAAATAATTAGAAAAAAAATCAAATATTTTTTAGAAATTCAAAAAAATTAGATAATTTTTTCTTCGAATTTTACAATTTTAATTTAATTCGGATTTTTTTTTAAATTTTTGTATAATTTTTTTGGAAAATTTGAAAATATATTAAGTTCGAGAATGGAAATGGTATTACCATATGGGTTTTCCTTTCATTGATGGGAAATATATTAAGTTAGAATTTAGAAAAGAATTCAAAAAATTTATTCCTGAATTTTTACGAATTCTTTTTTTATTTAAAAAAAATTATTTTTTTTCCTGAAATTAGGAAGTATTTTAAGAAAAATCTGGAACTTCATTTTAAAAATAAAAATTTCAATTTTTTGAATTTTTGAAAAAAGAATTTGATTTTTTTTCGCTTTTTAAAATTTTTGAAAAAAAATTAGTATTTTTTCTAATTTTTAAAATAATTAAAAAAAGATTTTTCGTTTTTTAAAAAAATAGATTTTTTTTAATTATAAATGACATGTAAATTCTTTTTTACACGTGGCATCCAAAAAAAATTGAAAAATAAAAAAAAAAATGTCACATCATAGATTCTGCTGAGTCACAACGCTCAGGGGGCAATCTTGAAGAATCTTTATTTTCAAGGACGGAATCTAAAATAAAAAAAAACTAACAGGGGGAAAACCAAAAGTGTCCTATATTACAGGGATAAAGCTCTATTAATCCAAAAATTAAATACCGAACATTTTATAATATTTTAAATTAAAGACTGATTTTTGTAAATACTAAGAAGATGATCAACATATATTGCTACTAGGCGCCAACACACACATATAGAGAGAGAGAGAAAGACAAGATAGGAGAGAGTAGGTTATTAAAAAAAAAAAGATTAGGAATCACTATGTTGAATATTGTCCTATACTCATTTATAAAATATAATTTAGCGTGTAGTTGGAGAGAGTAGGTTATTTTTGAACAAAATTAAGCTTGTTTGTTAGAATTCTTCACTCAAAAACAAAAAAATATGATGAGAAAATATACACCAAGTTTTAGAAGATCTTAGTGTAGAAAAGTTTCACATTAACTAATATACGCATATACACCAAGTTATGTGCACGTTTCTGTGATCTATTGCTTGACCAACAATAATTGATAAAATGTTTCCATCCAAAAAAAAACAAAAAAGAATGGGCTAAATGAATATAATACAAGTCCTATACTTGTCAATCATCACGTTGACATTCCAACAAATAAAAGAATGTTAGTTCTTTTTCTGAAAAAACATAAATATGTTTCAGTTTACTAGATAATAATCTTTCAAGCTATATCAAGTAATAGACAATGACATTTAAACCAAAATTACGTTTGGTTTAAATTTTTCAAGCTTTCATCTGCATAAATAGTTTATTTATTTTGGAGTTTCATTGAATGAGTTGTAAAATATTGTTACTATAGATTTAAGGGTATCTGGATTCAGAACATTTATTAAATTTACAATGAATAAATTAGCTATAAAACACACACACAATTAATTAAGAAAATAATTTAAAAGTGAAAATTGGGTAAGAGAAAATTATTGTCAATAGTGGTGACACTAATATCCATATTACAACATATGAGATTTGAACTCCTTCCTTCACGATCATAATAAAGTCAAGTTTTTGTATAATTTAAAATTTAAATATTTTCACAATCATGTTTAGGATGTTATTAGAATTTCTTTTCAAAAAGAATTATAATTTTTTAACAAAAACATGTATTAAATATGAATTTTTAATTTCTCAGATAAACTTTTTTTATTTTCTTTCTATGTTCTTACTCTCTTTTTTTTAACAGTAAAAGTTAATTTCTATTAGAATATAAAGAGAAAAGTACAAAGAGTACTTGTCTCATCAAACAGGTTAAAGTATATGGGGTGCTAAATCGGACATGGGTTCGGTGTTGTACAAAAGCACAAAGTTAGACATCATTTTTAGCATAGTTGAACGATCTCGACCGTTAATTCAGATCAAACAATCCTTATCTCTTACAGTGCCGTGTTGTAACAGAAGGAAATCCAAGTTTGTACTTGAACCCACCAACAACAATTAGAAATTATCGTTAAAGAGTCTCACATCAGATAAGAGATGACCTGACAATGTGTTTATAAGTTGGTGCAGTCCTCGCCTCATAAGTTGGTTTTGCAAGGTTGTGTTATACTCAACCATAATTTTATAGATGGTATCAGAGTCTCCTCCATGATTCATTGGACCATCTGCTATCAGATTTCCGCTATCGAGCCACCCACCATTTATATTCACGCTCCAGATGTCTAGTCCTCGCATGAAGGGGGTGTGTTAAAGAGTCTCATATCGGATAAAAATGGTTTAACAATGTTTTTATAAGTCGGAGCAATCTTCACTTCAGAAGCCATTTTTTAAAATTTTAATAAACTAAACCATAATTTCTAAGAACTACCATTCCAAAAAAAGCATAAGGTTGGAAAACAGTCATAATACATACAAAGTCTTCCCTTTTTCCTAGCTAGAAGGAAAAAAAAATATCAATTTTCTAACTGCTAATATAATTATAGCCACATTAATTACTTCTAAAATAAAAAATCTGTTGTGAATCCGGTTGAAACTCACACCAATGAAAAACAAAGATGTGTGGAGCAAGAGATAGTGGTAATCAATGAACAAAATGGTTTCCAAGCAACAACAACAAAAACAGCCCTAGACTAGTGTAGAGCAAAACCACACAAAGAGATACCAAAGCAAAACAAGATAAGGAAGAAAGGAAGAACAAAACACCAAGAAGATTGTTGACCCAGTTCAGCCAATATGGCCTAATCTGGGGGAGAGAGCAGCTCTCCAATCCAATATGATGAAAGTGTTACAAAGGGTTACAAGAAACAATAGCTTGCAAGCTTACACAAGAACAAACCCTAGATTCTACCCTTTGGTGTTTCCCCACTCTCACAATATGAACCCTAAAAGAGAAGACACTAGAGGAAGCTTTAGATCCTTCCAACTAATGTACTCCTCACTACCCAAGGTGATTACAATGTTTTTCCCAACCCAAGAGACACTCTCTACAAAGACACTCAACCCTTTGGTTCCCTCCTTTGTAATCCAAGTTTCTCTCTCTAAGCTCTTCCAAGCTCTTCTACAAATCTGCACAAGAACACAATATATGCTAGTCTTCCTCTGAAGAAATCGTGCCACGATTTCCAGATCGTGTCACGATTTGCGTACAACCCAAGGTTTGACCAGTCCTTATCAGTGATACTTAACGAGCAAGTTTCTAAATCGTGTCACGATTTCCCAAGATCGTGCCACGATTTGGCGTCCTGCAAACTAGCTCACGGCACCTTGAAATCGTGTCACGATTTCTCTGTTCTTCCAGACCACAAATTTGAAGCCAATATCAACATTTCTCCACCTTGACTTCTAATTTGGTGGTGATGTCAGTTTAACCATCAACCACCATGCTGCTCTCTCCAAAAGGGAATTACTCTTCGACAAATTTGATCAAGTCCAAGCAATGCTTGAATCTTGATCTAGGTAATGACTTGGTGAACAGATCCGCCGGATTCTCCTCCGATGCCACTTTTTCAACCACAATCTCTTTTGATTCAATCATTTCTCTAACAAAGTGCAAGCGAATGTCAATGTGCTTTGTTCTCTCATGATACACTTGATGATTTGCCAAGTGAATGGCACTTTGACTATCACAATGTATCCTCACACATTCTTGAGTAATTCCTAACTCACCAATCATCCCTTTCAACCATATGGCCTCCTTCACACCTTCAACAAGTGCGATGTACTCCGCTTGAGTTGTAGATAATGCCACCACGGATTGTTGATTTGCCTTCCAACTAATAGCCGTGCCATAAAGAGTAAACACAAAACCCGATAAGGATTTTCTAGTGTCCACATTGCCCGCATAATCCGCATCAACATACCCCTCCAAAGCGTCTTCATCTTGAGCTGCTCTTGTGTACTTCAAACCGCCCTTCAAAGACCCATTCAAATACCTCAATACCCACTTCAAAGCTTGCCAATGCACAATACCCGGATTTGCCATAAACCGACTTACAATGCTAACCGCATAAGCTAAGTCCGGTCTACTACAAACCATTCCATACATGATGCTTCCAACCCCACTTGCATAGGGAGTACCTTCCATCAATTGCTTCTCATCCTCGGATTGAGGACATTGTTGTATGGACAACTTTGTGTGGTGCCCCAAGGGAGTGCTCACGGTTTTAGAGTTTGACATTCTAAAACGCTCCACCACCTTCTTCAAATAACCAAGTTGAGATAAGAAAAGTTCGCCTTTGTCACGATTCCTCACGATATCAATCCCAAGAACTCTCTTCGCCGGACCAAGATCTTTCATCTCAAATTCACCATTTAACCTTTCTTTGAGCTTCATAATCTCATCCTTGCTAGAGCTCGCCATCAAGATATCATCAACATATAAAAGAAGGTAGAGAATGACTTTCTCACTCTTCTTCAACATGTACACACAAGAATCATATCCGCTTCTCACAAAACCGGTCTTCAAAAGAAATTCATCAAACCGACGATACCATTGCCTAGGGCTTTGCTTCAACCCATACAAAGATTTCTTCAAAAGACACACCTTAGACTTGTCCTCCACAAAACCTTCCGGTTGCTCCATGTAGATTGTCTCTTCAAGGTCGCCATGTAAGAAAGCGGTCTTCACATCCATTTGTTCCAACTCAAGATTGAATTGATTCACGATAGCCATAAGTATCCTTATGGAACAATGTTTCACCACCGATGAAAAGATCTCGTTGTAGTCGATCCCTGATGAGAGTCTGTCACATCACATTTTTTAAAGTCATTTTAATAGGTTATTAATCTATTTTATTAGTTTAATAGTTAATTTATAGTCATTAATTATCTATTTTGAATTATTGAGTCATAGTGTATTATTATTATTATTATTATTAGTCATATGAAATAAAAGGCTCATGGTTGGGCCCATTTAGAGAATTAGCGTGGCATTAGAAGAGCCAAAAGCACGTGACTGGCCGGGCTTAAAGGAAAAGAAAGAAACTAGGTCACAATGTTATATAAAAAGGCATCAGCACACAACTAAGGGGATTTTTTCACGTTTTGCGGCCATGGGACAGCAGGCGGCAGTATCACATTTTTGGGAGAATTTTGGTTTGGCATTTCTAGAAAGAAACACAAGGCAAGGGAGTTAAGAGTAGATTCAACCCAAGATTCATTGAGACATCATGAATCTTGTCATAGAGTCTTCATCTTTTCTTCATCCTTTGCAAAGCTATCATAGACATATGTAGCTACATCTACCTTTGTGGGTTTTGAGGTATTCAAACAAGTCATTATGTAAACTCTTGATCTTTTGATATATGATTCCAGCTATTTATTCAATATTGTTGTTATTCTTGTGTTTAATGTTTTATTGAGATTCAAAATGATATTGACAAATACTTTTGGATTTAAGAAATAGAATAACAATCTATCTTAAGTTATCACTCTAGACATAGATGTTAATATTTGATAATCGCTTTTAATCTAGAACTTAATGCTTTTGGATAATTTAATCGGTTGGGAAATCGTCGATTAAACTATCCAATCGACTTTGTGATCGTTTAAATGTTTGGGAAATCGATGTTTAAACGATCCCTTAGAAATAACGATATCATTTGGACACGAATGATATTGTCGAGTGATTGTGATAATATCGTTTAAAAAGCTAGAATCTGTTAATTGATCGAGAGATTGCAGCTGTTACGCTTGGTTGATATCTCTATCCCCAAGCGAAATGGTCATATCCCTTCTTTATTTATTTTATGTCAAATAGTTTATATAGTTTACACAAACAAACATTTTAAATCCATACACTTAGAACAATATTGATTGTTGAATGGCTTGAATATCGCGCTAGTCCCTATGGAGACGATATACATAAAAATACTTACTTTTGATTGATAGAAAAATACTACATCAATCCCCTCCACTTGAGTGAAACCCTTGGCCACAAGTCTTGCTTTGTACCTTGGACCTTCAACACCCGGAATGCCATCCTTTTTCTTGAAGATCCACTTGCATCCAACTACCCTTTGGTGATTAGGTAGCTTCACAAGTTTCCAAGTTTGGTTCCTTTCCAATGAATCCATCTCTTCATTCACCGCCTTCAACCAATACTTGCTCTCTTTGCTCTCAAATGCCTCCTTGAAGTTTCTAGGCTCCGAGTCTTGCACATCTTCAGCCGCATTTAGAGCAAAACACACCAAGTCCACATAACCGAATCTCTTAGGAGCCGTAATGGTCCTTCTTTCTCTATCTCTAGCCAAGAGATACTCCGGATCCACTACCGGTTGAGTTCCACTTGTATCCGATGTCGAAGCTTCATCTTCTACATCTTCTTCTTCATCATTTGGAAGCTCCACCTCAAACTGAGTTTTCTCCACCATAGTTTCCGGTACTTGAGTCTCTAGGTCTTTACACTTCATCCCCATACGGGTCTCATCAAAGGTAACATCCCTACTAATCAAGACTTTTGATCCTCCACTAGATTCCAATTTCCACAACTTGTACCCCTTCACACCTTCCGGATAACCAATGAAGACACATTTCAAAGCTCTAGGCTCAAGCTTGTCTTGCTTGATATGCGCATATGCCAAAGCTCCGAAAACCTTCAAAGAGGAGTAATCTGCCGGTTTCCCACTCCATACCTCCATAGGTGTCTTGAAGTCTATCCCCGTTGATGGACATCTATTGATCAAATAAGCAGCCGTTGTCACGGCTTCACCCCAGAAACTCTTAGGTAACCCAGCTCCTAGAATCATACACCTCACACGCTCCAAAAGAGTCCTATTCATGTGTTCAGCAAGACCATTTTGTTGCGGTGTTCTCGGTACGGTTCTATGCCTCTTGATTCCTTTCAACCTGCAAAACTCATTAAACTGCTCTGAAACAAACTCCAGGCCATTGTCAGTTCTTAAACCTTTTAGTTTAGTTCCCATTTGATTTTCTATGAGAGTGTGCCATTCTTTAAACTTTTCAAATGTGTCACTTTTGTTTTTCAAAACAAAGACCCACACTCTCCTAGAATAATCATCAATGATAGAAAGAAAATAGGAACCTCCCCCATGAGTAGGAGTCTTAGAAGGACCCCAAAGATCCGAATGCACATACTCAAAAGGCCTACTAGAATGATGCATGCCACTTCCAAACTTCACCCTATGTTGTTTGCCTAGTATGCAATGCACACAAAATTCTAGCTTGTCCAATTTATCTTTCCCTAGCAAACCTTGTTTAGCTAGTTCAACTAAACCCCTTTCACTAACATGCCCCAACCTCAAATGCCACAATTCAGAATTATTATGAGATGCAACACTAGCTACCGATGCATTATCAATTACTATGGAACCATCTAAAATGTATAAACCATTCATTTTAGACCCCTTAACCGTAATCAATGCATCATGCGAAATTTTACAAACCCCATGCTCAATTTTAGTGCAATAACCTAGATTATCAAACATGCTTAGGGAAATTAAATTACGCTTAAGTTCGGGAACAAACCTCACATCCCTTAAAAGGAATTCACGGCCATCAAACATCTTTAGACGAACGTTGCCCATGCCTTGGACTTTGCAAACTTTGTTATTTCCGAGTCGAACAACTCCTCCTTCTTTTAGAGTCAAAGTCTCAAAATATTCCTTTCTAGGACACATGTGATAAGAGCATCCCGAGTCCAAAACCAAACTCTTCTCCGGTTCCCAACTTGTAACCACTAGTGCACCCGCACTCTCATAACCTTCTTCATTTGAAGCCTCCGCAACTTGAACCGAAGGACTAGCATCGCCCACCTTATCCGGACAATCCTTCTTGAAATGACCTTGCTTGTGACAAAGAAAGCATTTATACTTTGATTTGTCAAAACCCTTGGACCTAGACTTGGACCTCGACTTCCCCTTGCCTTTTCCTCTATGCTCATTCCTCCCTCTTGTAACATTCAAGCCTTCACTACCTTCATCAACCTTCATGTCCTTGAACTTGGTCAATTCCTTGGTTCTCAAAGCCGCTTGGATCTCCTCCAAAGTAGTAGTGCCCTCCTTACCATAAAGGATGGTATCCTTGAAATGCTCAAAAGACTTTGGTAATGAACAAAGTAACAACAAGGCCTTATCCTCATCTTCCATGTTAACTTCAATGTTGGCCAAATCATCAAGAATTTTGTTAAACTCCGTCAATTGCTCCGAGATTGATTTAGACTCCACCATCTTGAATGAATAGAGTTGTTGTTTCAAGAGTTTCATATGAGCCAAAGATTTCGTCATATACAATGACTCCAACTTAGCCCACATCGATGCCGCGGTAGCTTCTCTCGCGACATCCCTTAAGACCTTATCTCCGAGACATAAGACAATGGCACTCTTTGCCTTGTCTACCATCTCACACTTCTCCTCTTGTGTCAAAGTTGCCGGCATAGCCGCTTCACCCTTCAATGCTTCTACACATTTTTGTTGTGTCAAAACCGCTTGCATCTTAACCTTCCACAACCCGAAATCATTACTTCCGGTGAACTTCTCGATGTCCCACTTTGAACCCATGATACCAACTATCAATAGCGCCTATGCCCCACGGTGGGCGCCAATTGTTGTGAATCCGGTTGAAACTCACACCAATGAAAAACAAAGATGTGTGGAGCAAGAGATAGAGGTAATCAATGAACAAAATGGTTTCCAAGCAACAACAACAAAAACAGCCCTAGACTAGTGTAGAGCAAAACCACACAAAGAGATACCAAAGCAAAACAAGATAAGGAAGAAAGGAAGAACAAAACACCAAGAAGATTGTTGACCCAGTTCAGCCAATATGGCCTAATCTGGGGGAGAGAGCAGCTCTCCAATCCAATATGATGAAAGTGTTACAAAGGGTTACAAGAAACAATAGCTTGCAAGCTTACACAAGAACAAACCCTAGATTCTACCCTTTGGTGTTTCCCCACTCTCACAATATGAACCCTAAAAGAGAAGACACTAGAGGAAGCTTTAGATCCTTCCAACTAATGTACTCCTCACTACCCAAGGTGATTACAATGTTTTTCCCAACCCAAGAGACACTCTCTACAAAGACACTCAACCCTTTGGTTCCCTCCTTTGTAATCCAAGTTTCTCTCTCTAAGCTCTTCCAAGCTCTTCTACAAATCTGCACAAGAACACAATATATGCTAGTCTTCCTCTGAAGAAATCGTGCCACGATTTCCAGATCGTGTCACGATTTGCGTACAACCCAAGGTTTGACCAGTCCTTATCAGTGATACTTAACGAGCAAATTTCTAAATCGTGTCACGATTTCCCAAGATCGTGCCACGATTTGGCGTCCTGCAAACTAGCTCATGGCACCTTGAAATCGTGTCACTATGCCAAAATCGTGTCACGATTTCTCTGTTCTTCCAGACCACAAATTTGAAGCCAATATCAACAAAATCGAATCACGAGTGATATCATTTACTCTAAAGTAGCATGAGCACAATGGAGAAAAGGAAAAGCAAAATTACATATAACTTTCAACATAAATGTAAATAAATTATTTCATGTGACATTGAAATTCAAAGTAACTTTAACAACCGATGACAAGAGGTAAATTGGAAAAACCTAATTCCCAATCACACTCTTCTTGTTTTATTTTAAGTAAGTAGTTTACAATATATAGTTTACCCTTCCAAGCACGTTAACTAATTTAGAATGAGCTTAAAAGTTCATCTTTTGATGCACCACCAGATAATCCAGAGGAATCTGCATTAATAAAATTACATTGCAACCTAATTTCCCCTTCATTACCGGTTAGCACACTAATATTAGCCATTTTAATCATGGACACCCTAAAATTCTCAAAGAAGAGAGCTTGGTTGCTACTAAAGCTATTAACAATAGCAATGGTATCTGCATTAGGAGTTGAGAATAACTCTTGATCACTTTGAAGCAAGCCTTTGTGGCTTTGAAGATTGGAGTAGAATTTGTTGTCAAATTGATTTGGTGTAGTAAGGTCCAAATTGGTGAGATTGTTCCCTGTTCCATTTTGGGGACATATCTCACGCAATGTTTGTAAGTAAGTTGTGTTTAGAGTTTGATCAGGATTTCCAGTGCTATTGAAATTGTATAAACGATTAATGAAGGTGCTACACTTAGCTCTTCCAAATGTATGAGCACCTGGACATATATAAAATTGTTAGAATTCCAGGTTACATATATGTTGCATAATATTTCTAAGAGTTTTAATTACAATGTAAATTAGTTTTTGAACGATTTTTATTAAATTGATTATATGCAATACCTGAGAGTGTAACTAAATCTGTAGTGTTGAGACCTTGAACAAGAAATGCAGCTTTAAGTTGATCCAATGTGAAAAAGGGTGCTGGAAGGTTTTGATTTGCAAGGGCTTGGTTTGCTGTTAAACTATCCCTTCTTCCCAATGGAATTTGCCATGAGGGACCTCCTCCCTGTTCATAAACCAATATATTAATCACTAGTTTAAGATGGATATGTGAGAAGGAAAAAAGAATACAGAAAAATAAAAGTGGCCATATGGAAGCTGCAGTTTTTGTTTTGATTGTCACTTCAAAATTGCATAAATATTTGGCATATACTAGTTGTGTTATCTCTCTATTACAAAGATAAAACTTTCTTTAATAATTAGTAGATTGTTCTCTGAATATAAGCCCTCATTAGAGAAAAGAATACCTCTTATTAATATTATTTTGTGTCTTGGAAGATGGAAAAAAAAAATCATAGCTGAAGACATTCGTACACAAAATAAAACATTATATATTACACATTTTTTTTAAATATAAGTGAAAATAATAAAATGAGCATATATAACGGGATGGAGGTAGTCATGTTAGTAGGTTAGTTTTGAATCTTGATCTCTCTTCTCAAACTCCTTCCAAGTTCCAACGTCAACTAGTTGAACTATGCCGATTTGTGGAAAAAAAGACTTAAGTTTATGAGAAGAGTTCAATTAAAATGACCGATCTTTTAGGTGAGAGAGAATCATGACTTATGTATTATATTGAGAATTTTAATCTAATAAAATTAAGTTTGATTCATCATAACATTGCCTCATCTTTTAAGGGCTAAAGTTTATGGTGGTTTTCACTCTTTCATAATTGACATAATGATAGTTATTTCCCTTTGACGACTTCATTCGCCTTTCAGTCTTCAATGGAGTGCCTTAGTCTAATCTATAGATAGTTATTTTCGTGGTTCAACTTTCAATAAAATGACCAACAGTACTAGTTAGGATTTAAATTGGTAATGAGGAGAGTTCAACTAAATATTAATTTGGTATAGAAGAGTCTCTCAAGACTTAATTTTATCATATTAAACGCTTTTATTTACCATGAATCGTAGATGCTCCCTTAACAAGTTCAACATTAGCTTTAGTCAAACAAAAGGTTCAACATTAGCTAGGCGTGATTATTAGAGTCCAAATAAATTATTTATATTAGTTGATGATCAAATGTACTTCTTTTTTTTATGTTTTGTTTTCAGGTCAACTTTTGCTCATTTGTTGATCTGATCAAAGCCAGTGAGGTTCAATTTTAACTATGACATTAATTATTTTTAGTATATGTAGGATCAAGTTGAGGTCCTGTCAATTATTTTAGTGAGCAAAATAGATTAATTAGTCAAACTATTCCTCGTTACCCAAAGTTATCACTATAAAATTAAAAATTCACCCTGCAAAAGAAAACAATAAAACTATTTCATATTGCCAATAGTAGTTTCAAGTATCATGTACGATTGATAATTAACTATATACATTAATTAATGTTCGTAGAGAATGGAAATTTTCCAGATATTAAAAAAAAAAAAACATTAAATTTTTGTAATAATTTATCTATATAATTAGCTAGGTAGAGCTTAGGTCAGTTGGTTAGGACAACGCATAATATATGTGAGATTGAGCTCCGGACACCACAAAAAAAAAGCTAGGTAATAAAAAAAAATTGATGAAATTAATGATAAAACATACCAGAACAGAAGCTACTTGAGCTGCAATAGTAAGAATATCAGCACAAGAAACAGTGGCTGGACATTCATTTTCAACTGCTGTCTTGATTTGGTTTACAACATCCAAACCCCTTAATGAGTTTATGTTTGGAAGTGCATCTTGCTCACTTACTATGGTATTAGTGTTGTTCAACAAAACTGATCCATCACAACCCTGTCACAAACATGCATAGATAACAACTTTGTTATAAGACTTTCATTTGTGTCTTCACCACTAAAAGACAAAAATCTATGCAAACACTACTTTAAAAAAAGATCTTTGTTACAAACATGTTTTTTTAGTAACACAAATAAAAGTGTTCATTATATATAGTGTTCATTCAAATAAAAGTGGGTTTTGTGTTAGGTCTAGTATAAGAAATTTAAAAAATCATGATCTATATATAGGAAGAGCTTTATAAGGATTAACAAAAAGTAATTAACAATTAATTAATAACATACTTGAACAAAGCAATCATGGAAATGAAGCCTAATGAGACTGGCACCAATACGTGGATCAGTGAGAGAAGCCTCAAATATGACTCTAAACACAATAGGGTATAGAAATGGACATGTTTGGCTGTAAAATGAGGGACTAAGCTGAGCATACCCAGCATGCATCAAGACTGCACACCAAAATACCACCCCTAGTACATTTATGGAACCCATTTTTTTGTCTTGTGCCTTAATTCTATAATTAAGTTTGTTTTATGAATTAACTCATCAAGAGTCCTATTTATAATGAGAAATTGAGTTGGTTTCTTGTCAAATTGGAGATCATGCATGTACATGTTTTTTTTATCAACTTATTTAAACGGCACCTATTAATAATTTTTATGGAAGACTTTTTAACAAGGGTGGAGATCAACTTGCTAAGTTTTGTTAGTTACTTCACTTAATATCTCTTGGTAGACACTAAATTTCATTGATACAATTGTTGAATATTGTTATATTATCTTAATCATGCATACCAAAAATTATAAGCTTCTTCAAAAAATAATTGAATATTAGTAGCTATAATATCGATCCTACGGTAATTATCTTATTTATAATTTAATTTAGAAAGTATATGATTGAATTGAACTTACTAAGATTAATAGAGGAAGAAGAAATTATTATTTATAACGAGGATATTAATGAACATTTACAACTTTGTTTAGATGATATTATTTTGAACTCCGTACATTGAGATTATAATGTCAAACATAATATAACTAGAGTTGTCGTGTCTAATCTCTTATCTTTAGCATATTGAACACACTCTTAATATTCACTATACTATTCAATGACATTTTATAAACGTAATTAGAACATTATAAAAAATAAAATAAAATAAAATAAAACCTTTAAAAAAAATCAGCTCAAAATTAGATTTCTATTACAAATTTTGGCGGTCTCTTTAAGTGCTGCGGAAAATGATGACATTGTTGCAAAAATTGCAGATCCGGTTAGCGCTTCACAATTTGCAAGTGCTTGATGATCTTGAACAAAGGTCAGAGTTCTTGATGATATCACATGGAATACTCACAAATCTTGTACAGCAGTGGTGGTTTATTCATGTGATCCATTGGCTTCATTTGCAAGGCATAAAGGTAATTGCTCACAATTGTTCACCAATGTCTTATTCAAGTGAACAAAGTAAAAATGTTAAAGGAATAAACGGTACAGTCCTGTTCATGCACCTAGTAGTGATTGGCAATTCTCCACAAGGATTTTTTTTTTATATTGAAGGTCTAAAACAAAAAAAATCGTAAAATTACAATGACGGAATCCCAAAAAAAAATTTACAAGGGGGAAAACCGAAAATGACCTATATTATAGGGGGTAAAACACTATTAACCCTAATTTTTATTATATTATTTTTATGAAGTATTCATGTGTTTATCATTATGCTAAAGAAAAAATAGGAGATATTGAATGAAAAGTGTTTTATGTAGTATTAAATTAAGTTGATGAAATTCCCGTGAGCTTAACTCATTTAGTAGGGATATCGCATATTATATGCAGGAGTCGGGGTTCGAACCCCGGACACTCCACTTCTCCACAATTAAATTGTGTGAGCTCTAACCATTAGGTACTTAACCAAAAAAAAAATTAAGTTGATGAATATTAATCAAGTATTAGAAGTAGTTGGAATTATTATATACACCCTCCGGTCACTTTTATAAACAAAAATTAACATTAAAATTCATTTAATTAATTATGTATATAGTCTTTATTATAGACCACATACATCATTTAATGAATCAATCTAAAATATTGATTTTTACTTATAATAGTGATCAGAGGTTGTATTTATATAAACCAATGGTCTAGTGTTGGGTTCATTTCTTGGGTTTGGCTCAAAAATCTAAATATTTTATTTGTTATTGCTACAAGAATTCATTCATTTGATAGATCTTTTGATCATTTTGTTAAATGTTGATTTTTACTTATAATAATATAATAGTGATCGGATGATGTATTATATATATATATATATAAACCAATGGTCCAATGTTGGGTCATTTCTTGGGTTTGGCTCAAGAATATTCATATTATATTTGCTATTGCTACAAGAATTAATTCATTTGATAGATCATTTGGTCCTTTATTGCCAAAGTTTCAATAGATATTCATTTGTATGATAAAATTGGAAATAAAATTTGGATTGAAAGAGAAAGGTATGTTTTTGTTCACAATGTCATGGTTTTTTACAACTTGATGTAACGTTTTTCCTTTTTTGTTCATATATTGTTATATTTTATATTATAGTAGGAAAGACTAGGTTAGGAATAGGATTCACTATGTTGAATTTTCCTCATTTATAAAATATACATTAGCGTGTGGTTAAAGCTCGTATTATTCAACAAAATCAAGCTTTGGTTGTTAATAGTTACAATTCTTCACACAAAAAACAAAAGATTATGATGAAAATTGAAGACGTGCTTGACAAGTTCATACATGTACACCAACTATTGGAAAATCTTATCAGTGTTGAAAATTTTCACAATATTGATTAATACTTTAACAAGATCTAAGAAAACACGTTATTATCTCTAGATTTTGTATAACAATGTATACGTTCCAGTGATATGTTGCTTGACCAAAGTGATTGATAAAAGATCCTATATTTCCTTCAAAAAAAAGATCCTATATTTAACAAAGAATGGGTTAAATTAATGTATAAAAGAGGAAAGTCTTATGATTCCAATATTACGCCCCAATCAACTCGTCATTCCAACAGCCAATATCTGATTCAAAATTAATTGAATAGAATAATTAAGATAATGCAATTTAATTTCTTGTGAATCAACGTATAATGATATTAGCAAAAAAAAACGTATAAGGAACAATTCATTACTTTTTCTGTGAAAAAAAAAAAAAAAGGTAGAGTAATATGGGGAACCACCCCCTCACCTTAATTTTTTTATCAAAAATAAATAAAAAGTAATACTTGCGATTTAATGGTATTTTTGTATATGCACAAATTTTTTCACAATAGTTTAATATTGCTGTTTCCCCTTTAAAAATAATGAATGACTTAATGACAATTATCTTTATTAAAATGACTTCAATAATATATAATAAAATATATGAAAGTACGTGGTTTTCGATCATTTGATGATATGCAACATGGATTTATTTGAAGGTTGAAAGTTCCTAACTAAATTTCCATCGTGGCAATGATATAGATGTTGAATAGTGGGAAAATGACATGGAATTCGGTTTAAAAAAAAAATAGTGGCTTTATAGTAAGATCATTACTTTTTCTAATTTATGAGTTTCTCTTGCGTTATATTTAAATTCTAAAATATAAAATGTTTTAACGTCTTTTAAAATTTTTTATTGAATACTTATGTCGTTCAAATTCTATAATTCAAATAGTATAGAGCGCATAAGAAATCAATAGAAGGTAAAAGAAGAAATTTTATCGTAATAATAAGTAATAACATAGTCCATGACAATTGTAGTGTGGATTTTATCCAACTAGAAAGAAGAAGAAAAAAGTGTGTATTTTTTAATAAGGATAGACAGTTTATCCTCGTTTGTTGCTTTATTTTTTTCTTCTATAATTGCTAACCACAAAATTCATATATATTATCTAAGAAAAATGTTAACAATTGTTGTTATGGCAGCTCAACTAGCAAAATGCCGAAATTGTTAGGTCAGATGTCATGATCGGGATTCGAATCCTGATACATCTACTTGTATGTGTGAGTTTATAATAGCTTTGCCATTTCGTCTATCTACCAAAAAAAAAAAGTGAAAATTTTAATTTGAAAATTATCCACTCAAAACATTGAAATAACAAAAAAGTTATTCTTTTTACATAAAATTTATTAATTATTTTTATTTTAGAATCTTTAACAAGTGTCTTAAGGGCATTTGTTAGCATCACCCTTTTCTTAAAGAGAAATGATATCGTTCATTTTATAATAACTTTTGTGATAACTTTTTCTCTCATACCCACATTATTTTTTATTTTATTTCTTTGTTGTTTTGATTTTCTTGTAAATACCTACTTTTTCCTTGTAAATTATGGTTGTCTCATAAATTATCAACCAAATTGTTGTTCAAATAACACCCCTCATATAAGACTTTGATAATAAACACACTTTAAAGTCTCAAGCCAACACTATCAAACCAACTTTAATGACAAAATTCTTATACTATTAAGTAATAATGAGAAGTAGGTGGTTACCAAAAAAATAAAATAATGAGAAGTAGGAAGTTGCGGGTAACTAGAACTCGCACCGAAACATATTAAATAGGCTTAATTACACTTTTGGTCCTCGTGTTTTGGCCTACTCACGAAACTGGTCATGCCCTTTTAAAACAGAACAAAACGGTCCTTCAATTATCATTATTGTTGTATTTTTCGTCCTATCTCCTATTTTCAAACTCCAGAAACGCAGATAAATGACAATTTTAGGCGGTTTTAGACCTACCCATATGCTCAACCATGAAATCAATAAGGAATAAAACATGTGGGCACAAGGAATCTATTATATTCAGCACACTAACCAAAAAAACCCTAATTTAAAACATATCTGAGAAATTAGGATTTTTTTGTTAGTGTGTTGAATAAAGTGGATTCTTTATACCCACGTGCTTTATTCCTTGTTTATTTCATGGTTGAACATAGGGGGTAGGTCTAAAACTGTCATTTCTCTGCGTTTTTGGAGAATAAAATGGGGGGTAGGACGAAAAATGCAACAAAAATGATAATTGAAGGACCGTTTTGTTCTGTTTTAAAAGGGCAGGACAAGTTTCGTGAGTAGGCCAAAACACGAGGACCAAAAGTGTAATTAAACCTATTAAATATTATCGCAGCTTTTTACCATCTAATTTCTACTTACATAATCTCTTCTTCTTTTTTTAATAACTATGTTATATGTACGAAACTTTCACGTCGAAAAATCTATAAAACACAGAAGAGAGATTCAGCTCTACCAATTGTTTCATTTGTTACCTATAGCTAATAGCTAATATAAATGAAGACGTCCCATTTTAGTTTTTATGAAATTTTGTTTAAAATTAATTTGATTTTGATTAAATTACAAGTATATATAAATAATAGATATTTTACACTTTTATATTGTAACAGACTCTACCTATCATTTTCAATGCTAAAAACAATAGAACAAATATAGTATCTTTCAAAAAAAATATAATAAATATAATATAAATTCTTATCTTTTTGAATGAAACCAACAAAACAGCATTGTTATGATCAATTTGCTTAAGGGTATAATTGAAATGAGAAAAAATCAGCCGAAAACAATCTATTTTCTTTATATATAGTATAAGATATAGATACAATTCTAATTATATGATACAAACACACATTTTACTTATTTGAATTATATAATCCAAGATATCTCAATATTAACCATCATTGTGGTTAAAACTTGATCTGAAGGGGGCTCAACATGCTTCAGACTTTATTATATGTAATGTTAAGTTTGGTTTCATAGTGTGTATGTTCCGAAAGATTTTGAAACAAAATTAAATAATTTAACGACAAAACCCATGGATTTCCAAGTTGAAATAGGTTTTGGATTATATTTTTTTAAATTGTATAAAAAATTTCGGAAAATATAATCTGAACATGGATAAAATACAAATTTGCAGAGTGTGAGAAGTATATAGGTTGAAAAAAGAAATTCTCGTTTTATATAGGGTTTATTGGAAGGAAAATTATTTTTTTGACATAAAAAATTTCATAAAAATACAAGTAAAATACTTAAATACCTTCGGCGGTAGTTATCGGTAAAATACACTGCCGCTGAATTCATTTTTTCAGTTTATGCTTATTCCTTGTTTCCATAACTAACCATGATTTGATAAATAAGCCGATACTTTGTAATAGCCACACATAATCTACTAAGTTCTGTCATTGTTCTAATCCATGCTTATTTACGGTCAGGGTGAAATGGAATCCTTTTATTTTGCAGTTCTAATTTTGTAGTTTTTGATATCAAACCATGGTGAGTTACTTGATGAATAAAAAAAATTAAAAACTGAAAGATTGATGTTGTGAAAACGTGGGATGGAATTATATAAATTTTGCTGAGATTGATTGAATTCCAATTCCTTATTTCCATGATTGAGATTGAAAGAAAAAAAAAAAGGAGGAATTGTTGCTTCATTCACATATCTGTTCGATGGTTTTCCATTTGAATCACAAATAACATAAACCCATATTCTTTTTCACAAATTGTATCTTCTCTGTGCAAGGAGGAGTTGTTGAGTACTGGGTTTGTTGAGGTAGTTTTTCTAATTGGAAAAGGAAGAAGAAAATAAGACAGAGAAAAGGAATGGTACAGGAACGTGCAGGCCGTTGAGGGTAATTTTATCATTTACTTGTGTCAAAACTATTTCAACTAACATATTAATACACAACAATTCATTTTACACCCTAAAATAAGGCATTTCGATAGTGACGAAGCCACTCAAGGATAGGTATAAACCATGGCCACCCCATTAAAAAAATTGTGTACCATAGATTATGAAAATATCTTCCATCACTGATCCTAAGGACCGTCGCATTCGCGAATTTGATTTGTGTAATTTCTGTTTGGTTAGTTAGGGTTGGCTAAAATATGTTTTTCGTCCATGCAAATATAGCGAATTTGAGTTTTGGTTCCTGGTAAATTTTTTTTTTAATTTCATCCCTGCAAAATTTTTTGTTTTTTAAAAGGGAACTTCTACGGTACACCTCACAAATTGAGGTGTACCAGTACTCTTCCTCCATAAATTTATAAATTAACAATCATTTTATGAAATAAAAAGTTACTATTTGTCAATATTTATATTTCAGAAAACCATATTAAAAAATAATCATTAGAAAAACATAATTTCATTGTTTATAAAAATCATATTAAATTTTCAACATTTTCTCATAAAATATAAGCAATATTCCTTATTATGAGTAATACAAATTCAAAAAAAGTAAATTTTATTTCGTCGAAACTTTTGATAAATAAGATTTAATTATTATAATTATCAATAATTGGAAATAATTATTTTTTTTAAAAAAACAACTCTTTTAATTATTAATTTAACAATTTGGTGTACCGGTACACTCAAATATTTGGGTGTACCATAGAATTTGCCTTTTTAAAATAATCCTTTGGTCCACTTTCTTGCTTATTTGGCAGATTTTTGCTTAGGTGTCACTTGATGACTGTACCAACTTGTACATGTGGAATTTAAAAGAAATTAAATAAATTCTAAATAAATTAATAAATCTGAAAAATGTTTTTATAATAATTTCTTTTATTTGGCTTTCTTCTTCTCACGTGATGCCCACACCTCTTCTTTCTTCTTCCTCATCTTCATTTTATCATGTTCATCTTCTCATTCAAAGCCATAAAAAATGAACCCCAAAAATTCTTCTCTTATCCTCTTGTTGTTTTGATAAAATCTTCTTCAGCACTCCCTCTGGTTCCCCATTCGTTCTCACCGTGTATTCGTCATCGTCTTTACAGACGCAAACTGGTTTTTTCCTGGTGATGGTCGTCGGTACGGTGACGGTCTAGAATCCAAACGCGAGGAGGATGGGGCGTTAGGAGTAGAGGAGAGTTCAGATCTCGTCATTCCAATTTCTTGTTGTTGTTGTTGATGTTCCAAATTTGTTGTTGTTGTTGTTGCTGTTACTTCAAATTTGTTGTTGTTGTTGTTCCAAATTCCAACTTCTTCGTTAACGTCAACGGAATCGTGCTGCTTGATAGTGCCGGTGACAAATTCACGAAGTATCCAATCCCAAATTATTGAAGTGGGATTCTGATTTTTTTTTTCTTACTGAAATTGGAAGGAATTCCGAATTTTTACCATGATTATGAGTTTAAGAGATTTGGGGTTGATCGATTTTTGACAAATCTGAGATTGAGTAGATTGAGTTAGATAATTTTTCCTAAGTGAAAAAAATATAAAGGTTCTGGCAGGAAGAGGAGGAAGAAGAGGATGGAAGAGAATGAAAGATAACCCATATTTTAATTAATTAAAATTAATTAATTTATTTTTTAAAATTTTAAAATATATTATTTAGTTTTTTTAATATGTTAAATGACATAATTGCCATCTGGATGACACGTGGCCAACTTTACACAGTCAGCATTTGCCACGCAGGCAAAAATGAGACAAATCAGCAAGAAAGTGGGTCAAGAGACTATTTTAAAAAACAAAAAATTTTGCAGGGATGGAATTAAAAAAAAAAATATTTACCAAGGACCAAAAGCCAAACTCGCTATATTTGCAGGGATTAAAATCATATTTTAGCCGTTAGGGTTTTTTCATTTTGCGTTTTGGTGGTTACTGATCTATCAATGGTGGATCTGGATGTGGTTTTAATTGATGTTTGTGGTGAATGTTGTTGTGAGTTTTGATGCTTAATTTTTGTACATTTTTTGTATAAGGTTGTTGATGCAAAGAGCATCAACTTTATATTAACACCAAAAAACACCAAAAAGAAAGGGGACATAAAGCTTGAACCTTTCAACAATTTACAAACCTGAACATGATAAGCCTAACCTATCATAATCAGCTCTAACTTGTAAGTGAATCTCATTCATCCATAAAATAGAATTATAAGACATAGCAATATTTGCTAATTTATCGGTACATCAATTGAAGTGGGTTCTCAGTGTAGATTATTATTAAACTCGTGCATTTGCAGATGGACCTTTACGTGAGTCTGTGATAAGGACATTATGCCCCGCAATCCTCATAGCTATTGAAGCAAGGCTGACACTAGAACGTGGCCCCATATGGAAGAGTTCGCTGATGGTAACCCTAGTAGCTACATGATGAGCTGCAAAAACCTGCTCGTAATAAGCACGGGCAATCCTAGCTCGAGGATATTGGATCAAAATAGGTGCAGAAGCATAAGCAAGAGCCCTATGAACCATGGCTCCATTGTTGACCATTTTTTAGCAGAACCAATCTTTAGAGAGAAAGATGGTTCTTGAAAATTCGGCCAATATTTTTTAAAGCCCATATAACTTATAAGTACAAAAAAAATAAATTGCTCATATTATAATCTGTAATATATTAATTAAACTTTTTTAGGGATTATATAAACTAGTATTATCCGCATGAAGCACAAAAAAAAAATCCCTATCTTGTAAAAAATTATCATATTATAACCCATATTTTTGTGGTGATATAACTCATAATTTGTTAAATAAACTATTAATATCTGCACAAAATATAAAATAAATAAATCCTAGCTGAGTTGAAAAATCATCAACAGTGTGTGTCTAGAATGAAAACAATGAGCACATAAATAATTTAATCAAACTATTATCTAAAATTTATCTATCAATTTTTAAAAAAAAAAAAATGAATGAATTATCTATTAAATTTGACAAAAACTATGCTAAATTAAATATAATTAAAATGATATTTACTGAAGTAGAGAAACAAATTCTTTCAAGAAAACAAACAAACTGAGAAACAAATAAATAGTTAGAATTAAGGACAAAACTTACGTGAATTTTCTTATGTGTTTTTCATATAATTCATATTTCTTAGCTAAAAATACATTTTTTGTGCCTAACAAACTTTGAGAAAAATGTGGATTTCTAAAAATCATGAGTAGTTCAGTCATGAACAATGCGAAAAGCACCTACAGAAATACACATGAATTTTTTCGTGGAATTAAAATAAGGATAAAATTTATGTGTATTTTTTTAAGTGATTTTTTACATAAAATACTCATAAATATCTATGATTTATCAAAATACACGATTTTTCAAAAAATTTATGACCAAAAAAAATCAATTTTATGTGAAGTACCAAAACATATATGAAAATGCACCTAAGTATACTACTTAAAATAAAGATTTTTATAATAACAAATGTTAGTAATTAGTAGTTAAAAGAACAAAAAAAAATATAAATTAAAAATATCAAATGAATATAATAGTAATAATATATTTACGAAGATAAACAATAATAGTAGTAGTAACATTAATTAATGATGGAAAAAGTGGATAATTTAGCGAGTACACATAGATAAAATAATTTTTTTTTGAACAAACAAAAATGGAACTTATATATTAACAAATCGAAAAATCTTTGTAGTACAAGGTGTATCAAAGAGAGCTTAAAAAATTATAGATATACAAAGTCCAACAAAAACTTAGGCCAGACCCAAACAATTCAAGGGCCTTGACCACCACAAATCATAACCGAAAACAAAAATGATATTACTAGCTTTTAGCCAACACAAAGAGTTAAATATCCTAAATTAACAAATGCAAACACAAATGTAATGGTATACCTACAGGCAATTTAAAATGATACTTAAGATATGTGTTAGCATTGCATGCCCATAATAAACAAATGATAAGATTAACTAACATTTTATATGAGATATATAGAGAACCTATCATATGAGAATGACTTTGTTATATGAGAATGAATAAGAGGAATCATATTTGGACAATCAATTTTAAACAACTTTAGTGACAACTTTTTTTTCCTCTTTTCTTATCGGACAATAACAATAGAGGGAGAAAAAAAGAAGAGAGAGTAGAAGGACAATGAAGGAATGAAAGAGAAAGTTGTCACATAGTTGTTTAAAATGGTTGCTCAAATATCATTTCTTAATGAATAAATAGTTGAGATTAAAACATCACAATTAAGTGAGTCATGTGTCACTCTCATTTTCATTCAACTTTCTCTCTCTCACCTACAATCACCTATTGAATCCTCTTGCATGGAACACAAACACAGAAAAATCGCAATCAACAAGAATTAAATTTATGACAAAGAGTGTGATGCATTTTTTTATAGTCCTTTCATTCCTTTTTAAGTGTCATTTTGGAATATTAACATCAAAATAGTAAAGTGTGTTTTTATACATTTTCTTCCTATTATACCCTCATTTTAATCTACCAATATATTCATATTATTTTGCACACACTTTCTCTTTCCAATAAATTTAATATGTTATCTTTCTCTCGTAACAAACATTTGTTAATTAATATTTTTTTCTCCAACAAATTCCTTTTTGTTTTGCACACTCTCTTTCTCTCTTACGTAACAAATGATTGTCAATTTTTTAAATATTGTGCACATCTCTTTAATTAATTTAAGTCAATTTTCAATGAGTCTTCCACTCTTTCTACAATTTGAACATTCATGGAGTCTTTTATTTTATTTTTCTCTCAGATCTGTTCTTTTACTTTGCATTTGAAATTTTTAACAATTACTACTCATCTTATTTATGAATTTTAACTATTCATGGAACCATTATTATAGGTGACAAAATTTGTTTAAATTTTAAGATAGCAAGAAACAAACTTTGTTTAGAAAAACAAACAAACTTTGTTTAAAAAACAAACTTTAGTTTTTCAAATATATAACATTAATTAGTTTTATTAAAAAAGATCAGAGAAATTGACAAAAGGTATAATTAACAAATCATTCCCTTAAAATACAAAAACGACAGTTAAATAGAAACGTTAAATCCGCACCAGAACGACATTTAAAAAGGAACGGTGGGAGTAATTAATTTTTTTTTTTTACACATATTAGAATATTTAAGTGCATATCTATGATTTCTCAAAGTCGGAATATATAATGCAGTTTATCATCTACTACATTTGTTCCTAAATATAAGACCATTTTGAGAAGAAAAAAATTGTCTCATTTTATAAGACCTCTTTAATATTTTCAAGTACATTAATTAATTCTTTACCAGCACACCACTGTTTATTTTATATCTTTTTCTTCAATCAGCATTAAATACTATGCTGAAAATATACATTAACCCTCTCTCTTAAAGGATAAAATTGTAAAAACAATAGCAATTACAAACAAATTTATTACCACTTTCAATTTTCTTAATTCCCGTAATTTTGTTAAGATGACCCTATAATTAGGGACGGAGATAATATTAAGAAGTTTGGGTATCCGATTCTATGGCAGATGGATTTTATCTTACTCACACCGATTTAATTAGGGATAGCCGAACAACTGAAAATTGGTTAATTTAAGATTGATTTGAAAATAAAATATTAAAAGTGAATAACTTTGATTTTCCCCTTTCTTTCAAAAAAAAAAAACTTTGATTTTCCCCTTTAATTAAAACGATGTGTGATTGTTTCTTGTAAAATTTTACATCATTGATGAGTATGTGAAATTCGTTCTCATTTAGATTTGATTTAGTTCACCCCCTTTTCAAAAACACCAAAACGTTAGATAGTAATGTCAACATTTTGATCTCTCAAAAAAAAAGTCAACATTTTGAAAATAGTTAGAAGTTTTAAAAAAATTTATCGAATCGACTTTCTTATATATGTATATAAAAATTTACATCAACATATAAAAGCAAATATAACCCACAATGTGCGTACAACTATTTAACAAATTTATAAATATAAGAGAAAAAACTAATTAATAGAAACTTAAATTAATACTAATAGTTTTCATTTAATATTTTTTTAGGGGGGATTTCATTCAAATCTGTAAGCATTTCACAATATTACTGGTATAATTCTTTTTTATATAATTACCACAATGTTGCATGCTCGAGTTTTCCCAAAGAAAAAATTCATGACATCATCGATAATGAATTACATCAATTGGGTTATCATTTGACTAAATACATGAGATGTTGAAAGTTTCAAGTAAAGAAAATTGCTTTTTTTGAAAGGTACAGATGACAACTGCTGTTATCCTAAGCTAGTGCCATAAATAAACAAAGTGCGTTGCAAAATATTCTCTCAACTTTTTCATTTAGCACTCTAATGTTACAATCCCTTTACAAATACACTGGTATACATTCGTTGAGCCTACTACTTATCATTTGATCCCGATACATATCATAAAATGTGCAATGAAACCAACCATATGGCAAATTACACAGTACAAATGAACATAATCTCAATTTAATTTCATACAAAGCAATCTAATCATCTTATTATCGTTTTCGTAAGAAATAAGAAACCATTCAAAACTGCCATACTGGTCAGTGGATCATCAATATGTAGTGCTTGGTGAAAGCACATGCTCTAGTGATTAGAATTTGTGTAAACTTCTTCTAAGATTCGCCTTTTCTTTTTTTTCCCTCTCCGTGTCTTGACCGCCTAGGTGCCTCATCTTCACTTTCACTATCGTCATTCCGATCATCCTGCTGTGACTTGTTGTATCCTTGCTGATGCTGCATGTCATCACCAGGACCCCCACTTTGACTGAGCATGTCTTGACTCTTGCCCTGCTCTGGTCCTGAACCATACCTATCATTCCGATCACTTGGTCTTTGATCTCTTTTGCCAGTGCGGTTTATATTTTGTGGTGGAGGTGGAGGTGGTGGAAACATCGGAGGCATATTGACTGGCCTACCACCTCTTGGTGCGTTTGGACCTGGAACCCCCATTCCCCCCATAAAAGGACCGCGTCCAGGATTCATCATCATCCCAAATCCACCCCCGGGAAACATCCCAGGGTTTGAGGGTCGACCTCGAAACATCATGCCAGCTGGGGGGCCTCCAAAATCACCACCAAACCTAGGACCATATGGACCAAAACCTCGGGGACCCATGCCAAAAAGATCTGGCATACCAAAACCATCGGGTCCAGCAGGTCCATAGGATAATCCATCGCCCATCATAGGATTAAAATTTTGCATTCCATGGATCGGTCTTGCTCCACGCCCAAGATGCATGTGAGGGGGCCACATCATACCACCTCTGCCCCTACCTCTTCCTTGAACAGCTGGCCCTACAGCTTGACCAAAGCTCTCCTCCTCTTCATCACTTTCTTCCTCTTCCTCTTCTTCATTGTCTTCAAATGGGACAATATCTGGATTTTCTCCTCCATTATCTGGATTCACTCCCTTTGCTTTCTCTTCTTCTCGTTTAGACTCTGCTGCAATTGAGATAGCCTGTAAACATGAGAGCGAAAACAGATTAGTTCAATACTTAAAACATTACAGGGCAATGAATTTATGTGTCCCAAATGCATTCACTAAAATATGCAACTCTTAACAAATAATGGACACACTTGGCATGAAACCAAATATTAACTGTTCAGTTGAGCTTGTTTAAACAGAAATAATCCTTGAAACATTGAACAAAAGATACTCCAAAAAAAATATTATACATTACGTGAGGAACACTCTAAAAGAGATTGAATGCTCTACATTGGAGTTGTAAAAATAAATGTTTGTACAAGATATCTATATTAGTTCTATTCACCAAAAAATATTGATGACTTAGGAGAACATACCATAAGTTCACTATCTGGCTCAGTATATAGCAAGGATGCCAACTGCTCACCAATAGAGGGTTCCAGCTCCTGACAATCTCTACTTATCTGCAATTACGTAACCAATAGAATATTTAGTAATTACTGATTATTATGAACTTACTTTCCGAAAAAATTGTAGAATCTGATACCATGTTAACAGTTTGTCTTTCGGATTGAGCAAACCTTTTGAGTTTATTTTATTGTTTTCACCTTCAATTGCAAAACGGTTACATGTGTTTCACTTTGGTTCTTGTTTTCAAAGACTTGTACTAGAAACGGTGAAAATAGAAGTGTTCATTGTTTCTGACAAATCATTGAATGCAGGAAACAGTAAAAGTAGGAAACAGTTTAACAATTAAAAATGAAAAGTAAAAATGTTTTTCCCAGACCAAGCAGGCCCTTAAGTTGTTAAGACAAATGATTTCATATCTATCTGTAATCATAATCCAATATGATGACCAGAGGTATCACGCAAGTCAGACAAAAAATTGGATGCACAATTTGGCTGATAAACAAATAGGAATGCGATGAACAACAAATATTGGATGCACAATTTGGCTGATAAACAAATAGGAATGTGATGAACAACAAATAGATTTAAACTACAAATATATGAATAAATGTGGCTTGTTCAGTTAAAAAATTCGAAATTACAGTGTCTTTTTTTTTTTTTATAAGTAAGAATGAATAGGGATAAAAGAGTCTGTTAATAGGCCCCTTCTATACTCTCGTTTGATACAATCCATGAAATATAATAAAATAAGGAAACTATAATGAGAGATAATCTAAGGTACTAAAATATACCCCATGACTACTGCAAGATACTTTTCATTTCTAACAAAAGTATATCTCACTTTTTCTAACAGGACGTGCAACATCTATAATCCATGAAACTTCAGAAGGTATATCTTAAAAACCCTTATGCAGCATTAAAATTAAGGACCTTTCAAAAATGGCT
Source organism: Medicago truncatula (assembly GCF_003473485.1). Classification (NCBI taxonomy): domain Eukaryota; kingdom Viridiplantae; phylum Streptophyta; class Magnoliopsida; order Fabales; family Fabaceae; genus Medicago; species Medicago truncatula. The sequence continues at coordinate 11,158,157 of NC_053043.1, read as the reverse complement.
TATTATTGATCTTATCCTTAAGATTAATACCACACTTTCTGTAATATGGCACCATAAAAGATTTATTCTGAAGATTAATACCTAAATATAGGTTCCACAATCATCATGCATCCACTGTTAAGTTAGAAATCAACACTATATGTCCCAACATTAGAAAGTTGGTTGATTTCGCTGACTGACAGCTGAGACAAGATCTATATCAACTCTCATTTGTTAAATAACAACCAGGTAATATTGAACACTACCAATGGTCACGAGGGACAAAAGACCATGCCTGTTTATATGTTATGTTTTAGTAGATTAGGATTCTCTACTTAGTGGGTGATGTAAAAAAGCTACCTGAAATAACCAAGCAGTATGTCACAGATAGAACATTACCAAGAAAGTTGGGTAAAATTCAAAGTGCAGCTATAGGGAAAGGAGGATTCAATAACAATTTTATAAGGATCACATCAACATCCAGATGGATTCAATCCTTTGTATATTCAACATGGAAGGGACGTCAAGTAACAATCTTAGTGTATAAGAACCACCAACAGCAAGAAAAAAATGGTGCAGCAAGAGTAAAACAAGAATGCAAGAAAACAGCTCTTATGAAGGGTAAAAAAATGGATAATAGAATTGGAAAAGATAATACCTTCACCGGTAAGTTCTCATTGTATGGATTTCTCAAATGGCGAGTTTTGTGGAATGATAGTTCACATAACTGCAAATAAGAAATACAATTAGACAGATTATTATGTAAAAAAGTATCCACACATCATTATGCAGTTCCCGATCATGGTTCATGGAGAAATTTCTCCCTGTTACAACACTAAGACACAAGCATTAATAAAGCCACCTTTGGCGAACAATATAAAAAATATCTTATTGCTTAGACGTTTGGGTTTGTTGAAATATTAGGAAAAATAATTTTTCCTGTTGCAATCAAATAAGAGCATACAAAAACTGAATCCCTCAAAATTTACAACACGAAGCTTTTTTTCTTCTTTTTGGATGAAAACAAAACCCTTATTTCTCAACAGAGCTAATTCACTGGGTGGGATCATTAAGTCAGTAATTCTGGTGACTATTAGATAATCATTAGAGGCTCCTACTTGACAACTTTATGGAAAGAATGGAAGTGCAAAACTCCCATCGAGGTCATGTTTTATGTTTGGGTGCAAGTGGTTAATGCACACTTCAGTTAACGTCAAATTGTTCGGGTAGCGTAGCACCCAAGTTTGATCCCTGGCTGAAACAATCTTGGATCAAAATTTACTAACTTCTCGGCCAAACTCCAAATTGTCAAGGTCCCTAGGAACCATAGGGTTAAGGTAAAAAAATCCAAATGACATGTTGCGCATTTGAACAAAGCTACCACAGAGCTCTATCTCCTGATACATTCTATATTTAAGTTTAGTACAAGCTCAATGTCACACATGTGGTTCTTGAACATTATGTTTCTCCTTTCACCTTTGAGAGTAATTTCCATGTCTCATATATATTGGAAAGATTAATGAGGCTAAAATTCTATGGCATTGCCTGCGTGTAAGTTAACACAATTCAGAGGTGTATTAAGTTGGAGAGAACCGTGTTTATGGTGACAAAATTCTATTTTGATTGTAGAAATTATAGAGCCACATAATTTTGTTTTAAGTCCTTGAATTCAGGTGCAACAAATACGACACCCACCACAACTGTCAACACTTGCACCTCAAGAACATATAGAAAAGTCATCAAAAGCCTCTCTAAATCATATGGTCACCATAAAAGACAAAGGTGCCCCGCGACCAAAATGAAAAAGGTAATTAATTTTAAAATTTCTGAAGCATAGCAATTAGTAATTTTAGCTTTCGTTTTGCTACAGTCTTATTAAGTATGCTTCCAGTTTGTTCAACTTCAACTTAGGATTATTGCTATCACTCAGATAAATTAACTAGGGACTAGGGTAGATGATGGAAGAGTTTTTGTACCTTCAACCACTTAACAGAGAAATTACGTCCATAATGTGCCGTTCCATGAGCATATTTCCAGTTTCCCCCAGCAACAGAACCCCCAATTCTGGATGTCATCTTTGCACAACCCTGCAAAAATATAGAACGGTTTAGGTCCAGTGGCTTTGCGAAAGCCAAACAAAAGTCTCCCAATGGTTATTTTTTAACTGGAAAAATATCAAGTCCTCTAATCATAAAGTTAAAAGTGTTAGATGCCTGTCGGACAGAGCACCTTAGTGAAACATAAGATGCAACGTTGTCAACGGCAGATATGACGTACGGCCAAAAATCTGCCATATAAACACGCCATTGCGGCCTATGGCAGCCATTCCTTCACAAATAGCATATGGTGGTTGTCCAAAATTCAGCCTCTCCTAATCACTGTGATTAGCCTATCTAGAGCATTAAAAATATAAGCAGTAACAACTAGCTTTCATCGATGTACACAGATCTGAAGTATGAGCTCCATGTCGGAGGCATGATATCAGATATGAACTTTTATCAAATCATTTTTAAGTACTGACCTAGAAAATCAATTAATGATGACAATGGAAGGGGGTTAATTACTTGGCCAAGAAGTGAGCTAATAGTAAACCACCAAGACTTGATATATGTCCACTATTTCCCACTTTAATAATCAAATAAATCTAGATGCAAACTACATTTTAAAGAAGTGCAGAATATTTTCATTTCCGCAGTCTATTGGATGGCAAAGAGATCACTGGTTTACATCCATAAATTTAATAAGTGTAGCCAAGTGGAAAGCAAAATTCCAAAAATACCTGGAAATGTCGAGTACGGTTGACTGAGAAAATCAATATCACGTTTTCCACAGAGTCAAATGCTTCATTTAGTTTTGATTCATTGCTCCTTTGAGTTGCCCATACTCCTTGTTGTACAGACAACTCCAAGTTTTCACGATTGCAACTCTTTACAATAAAATACCTAAGGTTTTTACAAATGTTCAGTAGTTTAATTAATATGGGTAAGAAAATTGCAATTCAACTGAAGCAATACATAGGATGATTAACACAACCACTAATGACTACTTAGCCATCTTGAAAATTCTAGACCTCATCACAGTGTACTCATCTCATTCAATAACAATCACCGGATTAGAATCATAAACCAGGTACTACTCACTCACAGTCTAACATAAGATCAATACCAAGTCTTTATTTTGCATGAGTAATAGAAAAAAACTTGATAACAGACAAGAAAACAGAAAATTATTATAAAAATAATAATAACATAGAAAATAATTATAATATCAAAGTTAAGAAGATACTTTTCTTCTTTTAATGTCCAAAACAATTATATTTAATAAAAAAAAAAAAAAAAAAAAAAAACTTTCTCACTTACTTCAACTCAAAACTTTTAATCTTCATTTTGTACATTATGAGCTGCAAAAGCAGCCTGACATTTTTTTAATAGTAATAAGTTATGAAGAACCCAGGTATCATATTTCTAAAATGAATTAGAAATCAAACTGAGGATTTTGTACAGTTCTACTAATTAAGCTTAAATGTTGTTTATGCGTGTGTTTATTTGCACGGCAAAAACTCATCCCTAAAACTTCACCATGATAAGCTATGTCTTAGAGCTTCAACTTGGCCACCCAATGGATGGGTTTCGACCTTGCTTTCAAACATAGGTGAAATGTTTCAGAGTCAAAATAAGTGGTACAAAATATGCAAGAAATCAACTAGAACAGGTAATTTAACATCCAACATCATAAATTATGAAATACATGTGTAGACTGCCGAGCGGACAGCAGCATTCTTAGGAGAATCTAACTACATAAGGTCAGTCCTTGTATAATATCCCAAACAAAAGATACTTAAATGTGTACCTTGTTTGTATTATTTAATATTTATATAACTATAAGAATACTGAGAACATATTTTACCAAGGCCAGCTGAAAACTACAAGATTCTAACACACCTAGATATTCCTTGAGGTAAAGGGGTTGATGTTCGATTGGCTTGATTGGGCTGGCCATTAGCAAGATTTTGTGATTGGTTCTGGCTGACTTGCTGCTGAGACTGTTGAACTGGTTGCTGCTGCTGGCCATTTCCTGACTCTGCAACTAATGGTTTTCCAACCGCACCTTGGTTTGCAGAATTAATTCCTTGAGGAAACTGAGACTTTTCAACTTGTTGATTATAGTTAGAACCCCTTTGTTGGCTAAACTTGTGAGAGTTGTTGTAATTGTAAGAATATAAATGTTGGATCTTTTGAAGAACGTCTTCAATTGGAGGAGGAGGTCCAGGAGATTTTGCATGCCTATACCGACAATCGGGCCCATTAGGACAAAATCCTAACTTGTACCTGCAGAAGCAGAAATATCAAAATCAGAATCATACAGTTTATAATCTCATTTTTTAAATGGTGAAGAAATTAAAGATAAATATAACTGATTGAGCATGGAACAAAAGCATTTTTCTTTGATAAAAAAGAAAGAAAAGAAAACTGTTTGTAGACGAGGGCAGTGAAAATTAAATACATGAAATAACAGTAGAATAGCAAACCCTCTTAGAAAACAGTGACAAGCATAAAAGAGAACAGGATACATAATCCAAGCACATAAAACCAATAAGTTCTTCCAAACTCTTGGAATATCAACAAACAAGAAAGCTCCCTATAAAACTACATTACCAGAACAACATTACATGTTGCCAAGAAGTGATGATATACTATTAACAAATAAGAGTGAAACTTCGCTGCAACAACTCATTCCCCACAGTGAAATGCACCAGTCCAAACTATCACACACATTCACAGAATCTTACCCATATTTCATCTCCCAAAACCCCTGAATTGAGTCGTAAACCTCCACCAACAGTTATAGACAACCCACTGGTCAGAAAATATGCCAAAGATATTATTCCGAACAGTCCAGTAGCTAGAATGCAATGCATAATGAAAGTGGAAACTAGAAATTCAAACCAGAATAAATGTCCAATCAAGAAAAGAACAGAAGTGCTGAACTTTTTATCTCTTTGCATATTGACTATTTTCTGAGACCCCGTTGATCGGTCCAAACTTATAAACTACAAGGCATTGAAAATATCAACATCTTCCACAGACCAAGATGACCACTTATTTCCAGTTGTGGTCTACCATGGGGAAGTGAAAACAATTTTTTGTCGCATGAATTATCGACAGAAAACAACTTAGCTCTATTTTAATAATGATTTAACTCGCCGGCAAGCTAAAAGTCTAGCTTAGTTGTCACTAATGTTTTTATGACTTAGGTGTGATGATGATACTGGGGTGTGTGTGACAATGACGCCAAATGAGATCATCCACCAAACTATTTTTACCCTCACTTACTCATGTGCTTCAACAACAAAAAAAAACATAGATACAACTCTATATGTCTAAGGTTACTAATTAATATCTATCATTTATCCAACCACCCACATGCATTATACTTCTCTGTTAAAAATTCAATACTAAATAAATACTATAATATAAAGTACGGACATGCTAACAAGTGCCCTTAGAGCACTTGATAAGAAGTTTAAAGTAGAAATTTTTTCTTGGGATTTGTGTATTCAACACATTGAAACATAAAAAAGCAACTTTTTCTGCATGGAAGTTATCTATTGTTTCCATTTTTGAATCCTTAACAAGTGCCCTAAGCAAGACCCTATAAAGTACAATGGAGGTTAAAGTAAAACCTGGTTTGTAAAATCCAATAGCAATATATTAAACATTTTTCTCAAAATTAGTTGATTGTAATTATACAGTGAATGGTGATGGTCATCTAGCGATCAAACTCTCAGGAGGTTGGGGAGAAGATAGTCAAAATGAATGGAGGTAAGAAGGTTACTAGGCTGGCCTGATGAGAAGGTTCAATAAAACATATAATTGACAATTATTTGATAGCTACGACACCCAAACAGTGGCACTAGGCTGTCATTTCACCATGCAGACCTTGTAAATACTACACTATTGGCCTGATGAGAAGGTTCAATAAAACGTATAATTGACAAGTACTCCCTCCGTTCCTTCTTAAGTGTCTTTTTAGGGTGAATTTTTCGTTCCTATTTAACTGTCTTTTTGGTATTTTAAGGGTACAATTTGTCAATTATACCCTTTGTCAATTACTCTTATCTTTTTCTAAAACTAATTAATTAATGCTATTTATTTAGAGAATTAAAGTTTGTTTTTTTAAACCAAGTTTGTTTGTTATTTTTAAATAAAGTTTGTTTCTTGTTATTTTCAAATTTAAACAAAATTTTGTTACAAACAATGGTGCAAAGAGAGTTAAAATTCTGTAAATAAAAAACAGTGGCACTGCAGCTATCATTTCACCATGCAGACCTTGTAAAGACTACATTATTCTTTTTTTTTTCTTTTTAGGAGTTTATATTGCATTGTTCTTTCTCTACAACATTGATATTCATCGAAGTGAATTGTAATCTAGTTTATCATTGCATGAAGTGAGGTACCTCCTATGGTTAGTCTGTCTTAAAGAGTAACTACCGCTTAAAAGATTTCCTCCTACAATCTTATCCTTTCCCCACCAGACTCCTCCTCCACCACCAACTTTCTATAACACCAACTTTCAACAAATTTAACCCTTCCTTCCTAACTACATAAGTTGCATACTAGCATCAACTTGAAACCCAATAGTATAACTTAACAATTCCATAACCAGAAGAAAAGAAAAAGGAGCATGACCAACTCAGAAATAAAGTGAAATTGGATTTGATCTAATATCCAGTTTCATCCTTTCATCTAACCAAAAAGTCCTAATGTGCGTGTAATTGTGAAGAAACAAAAAACATGCCTAGGGTTTTTTATAAGGGTATGTAACTGCGATCTAGGTCGCAACAAAACAATTATTGAAGTTCCCAAATCCGCAACACAGCCGTGATTAATGCTGACTGTATTTGACTGCAACTCTCCAGAATATCAAAGATCGTGAGGCAACCATTACCGTGACCACTATATAAAACCCTAATATACTAACTCCGAAACAGAGTAAAAATAAGAGTTGACCTAACACCCAATGTAATCGTTTTATCTAATAAAAAAACCCTAGTGTATATAACAAGCAATGTGAAATTATGCAAACATAAAAAACTTAGGGCCTGTTTGGATTGGCTTGTTTTTTCATAAACTACCTTGACAAGCTTATGAATGAATACAAAAAAGCTTATTTGTTTGGATAAGCTGTTTAGCATAACTAAAAAATAAGCCAATCCAAACGGACTCTTATAGAAGTATGTAACAACTTAAGAGCATGGAATCCTTTATCACATAATCAATCACTAATCCACCAATTTAACTCAAACAAAAGCAACATCGAAAACAAACAAACATACAATCTCTAATATCACATCTCACAAACACAAACAAAATCAAAATCAAAACTCAATCTATGGACAAATAACAAAAAAAAAAAAATAGGAAACAGAAAACAGAAAACATACATGTTACACTCCTTGATATCTTCATTAGTATGCTTATAAACACAATCCTGCTCACGACATTCTCCATACAATCTAAAAAACCGACAAATAGGCATTCTCGCTTTATCATACTGATGCAAAAACCCACACGCTTCACCTTTCATACACAAACTCCTTAGCCAATGACGACACACCGTTTGCCGGAAGCTTCGTCGACCGGGATTATTACCGGCAGTATGTTCAGCAACAGATGGAGCCGCGGCTGCGGCTCCATTGGAAGGTGGTAAGTAGGAATCGGATTGGACGATCGGGGTGGAGACGGCAGCGGTGGAGGTGATTGCGGTGGCGGCGGTAGGTTGTGCGTCGAGACCGCCCTCGAAATCGAAGTTGAGGACTCCTTCGGAATCCTCCATTATGGAAATTAGAAATTAGGGATTTGAAGGGAAAATATTTGAAGAGGAGAAAAAAGAGTGTAACGGCGGGATTTGCAGAGAGAGAGAGAGAGGAATTGAAAGTCGGCACGAAGTGAAACTGAATGATGAAACACTTGTGTTTGTGTTTTCCAGTTTTTTACTTTGCTTTTTATGTTTTTTTATTTTTTTGTTCTTCTCCTAACTTGGCATTTTTAATATGAGAAATACTATAAACACACTTTTTTTTATTTGGTTAAAATTTACATGAGACATGCCAAATTTATATGAGATTCACATGATTTGATGAGACTCATATAAATTTTAACAAATAGTGTATTGAAAAGTATGTGTTAAAATGTGCATTCCTAACATTTCTTTTTTAATACTCCCTCTCTATATTTAAACACTCATTTGACTTTATTTTTGTCCCTAAATCTAAACTCCTTTTCAAATTACTAGATGCATTTATTATTATTTTTTCCTAAACATGCCCCTAATTAATATTACTAACTGTTTTGAAATATGAAAAGTCAAATTTAATACACATACAAGCAAAGGACAATTTAGTAATATTAACACATAAATTAGACACATTAATTGCACTAACAACTTTTCTTAAGGGTGTGTTTGTTTCAAGTTATAATTGTTGATTTCCGGGAATAAAATGATAGGAATGTATATGCCTATGTTTGTTACAAGTTTACTAAATTTTATTCCCGGGTATAAAATGTTCCTGGGAATAGAAAAAATTTCCCAAGAAAAAGGGTGGGAATAAAGTTCCCATGAAGATGGGAATAAATTCATAAATAGTTTACCTATTATAATCCATATTTTTATGGTTCCTAGGAATATTATAAAGTTAACCAAACATATTTTTCCTAAATTCCTTGGAATAAAATTCCCATCTTTATATTTCAAGGAATGTTATTCCTATGAATAAATTTGGTAAACTTGAAACAAACACACCCTAAGAAATGTGAAAAATGCAAAAGGGGCTTAGATATAGGGACGGAGGGAGTATTTATTTGGTCCTTTTTTATCCTTTGATTTCACGGTAAGAGCACATGTTAGCATTTTCCAAAAAACAATGTTTATAATTTATACACGTTAGCACGATAAAAGTTTGGACTCGAAATATCCATATGAACGTTAGTAATGATAATAAATAAAGGTACACATAATCTCAAGGTCAAACATCACACATTAACAAGTGTACCCTTCAAAGTCTCAAACCAACAACACAATAGCAACTCATATGAGTTAATATCTTTTTATTTTGAAACTATAATCAACTTATATTATTTCATTCATCAAAATTGATGTAGTAAAAGATGAAATCAAATCGAAGACATAGCGACGAACATACAATTTTAATACCTTTATTAATGTATAAGCGACATAAATTGCTTGACTCCTAGTAAAACTTATCTTAATGTTTGAAAATTGTTCCAGTAGAGATCTAAAATTGGAGAAAATATTGCCAAAATATGTTGGTTGTTGGAACTATTCATGATGCCTTCTACCACTAACTTACAATCAAGTTCAATTTACACCATTGATAATCCTAATTCTCCAAGTCAGGATAGAACTTCCTTTAGTATCACAATGTGGACAAATATCCAAACACGGTACTCCTCTATCTTGAAGCCTCATACGCGTAGGAAGGAACCCCACCCCCACCCCTCAAGCATTCTTCATAAAAAGACTTTGATTCTTTGAGAAATTCACAAGTTTCACATTCTCATACATTCATCTGGTACTCTATGTTCCTCATTGTCAATGAGAGTTTCTATGACATAACGTTAAGCTGACTTGACAATAGACCTTTACTATTAAATTTCCATACGAGTTTATCTTCATTCTCTAGCAAAAATGATGTAATTTGTGAATTTCAACCCGATCTCATTCATTAAACAACACATTAATGACTTATCTTATCAAATGGATTGAAACCGTCGATTCTATGTGGACTTACTGAATGTCAAAAGATCTCTAATTCAACACCAAGACTCTCCTCATATATTTATCCTTCAATGTCACAACCAACAAAAAATCCTACAACACTACGTTAACAAACACAAACCACTATGATGACAATTTATTTGCAAGAGTGATGTCCCAAATTTAAAGAAGAAAAGTGTTTTACAATCCTGGAATTCGAAGAAGATGAAATTTGTACCAACCCTAAAATTTGAAAGAAAAAAAAAATAAGGATTTCACGATTTACTCAAACTACTACTAGTTTATAATGAAAATCATATTAGATTTCAAATCGTCATTCACTAACATCAATTATGTATTCTTTTTTTGCTTTCGCATCGGTTTCCGACCCACCAACGGTGGACGACTAATTCAGCTCGTGCGTAGAGGTATGCGCACTGGCCAAACGTTGTTCCCCCTCGGAATCGAACCTGGTATTCCCCGGGTACGTCCTTGGAATGAGCTCCTAGCCATTGGAGCCAAAACAACTTGGTTAACATCAATTATGTATTTCCGTTCCCTAAAAAAACGTCAGTAATGTTAGTTTCTATCAAGGAAATGTTAACAAGTGTTTTTAGGGCACTTGATAAGAAGTTTAAAATGGAAACTTCATCTTAGGATTAAGATATTTAACACATTGAAACATCAAAAGGTAACGATCAATTTTGATTTTTTGAATCCTTAAACAAGTGTTCTTATGGCACTTCTTTGCAAAACCCTTATTTTTTTAATAAAATTTTGATTAAAATTATATATATATATATATATATATATATATATATATATATATATATATATATATATATATATATATAAATGTTATGCTTATCTTTTACCAACAATGTAACAAATATAATTAAAAAATATATCTTTTCAATAACACTAACAATACAGTAATGTCCGCATGAGCTTAGCTCATTTGGTAAGGAATAATGCACAATATGTGCAGGGTTTGGGGTTCGAACCCTGGACACCCTACTCATCTTTAAGATGAATTTCTCTAGCCACTAAATTACTTTACCAAAAAACAAAACAATACAGTAACTTTTTTTTTTTTTTTGCAAATTTGTTCAACCATGTACTTAATAATGAAAAATTCAGCCAAAAAATTTCACATAGAAGATTTATTTTATCACAATCGAGTTTGAAATCTTTATAACTTAAATCATATCTCGTATAATTTCAAAGTTAAATCACTATTCTGTTATCTTTCCGTGCCACACGCCCTTATATTTATCTTCTTAACCGTTTTGCAACCGATATCTTTTATTCAACCAACATAGTTATAAATACCACTCCTTAGTTTAATTTCCATCTCATTAAATAGTACTATACTATACTATCAGTGACTTAGCCTACAAGGAATCATCATCATCATCATCATCATGAAGCGCAAACGTTCTGTGAAGGAATCCATTGATATGGTTGTTACTAAGGAAACAATTCTTGATTCAAGATTCACATCTTTTCTTGAGAAAGATCATTCTTTTCTCACTCCATGGAGTTGGAACCCTAATGCTTCCAAGAATGAAACTAGTTCTACCAAAAAAAAGGAGTTTCTTTCTTTTCATCCAGAATCATATTTTTCTTATGAGGTAATTTTTGTTGTTTGTAATTCTTCAATCTTCACCTATCTTTTTTATTCTTGGTATACCAATGCCTAAATTCATGATTTGAATTTCCGGTACATAGATAGTTATTGGATATGGTGTTTGACTGTTTGGTTTATACAATTTCCAGTATGAAAACATATTTAATATAGTCTCTATAACATGTTAAATTTTGGATAAGATTTTCGAACTTTACAAATTTTATTTTCGCCATATACCATGATTTGTGTTATGTGATCAATTGTTAAAGAATGTTTTGGTATAGAGTTACATTACATTTTTAAAATCATAAGAGGAAAAATCTCACTAATATATGCTTATTATCAAGTTAATGTAAACAAGACTTAAAGTTATTTGATTGTTGTTTTCAGATTATTGATAGGAAGTGTTGGAACGACAATGCACAAGAAACTGATAATCAATGTTGCCCGTCTACAAGGTAACGTGAAAATTAAGGATGATTAGCCTATATATTTTCAATTCTTCTTTCTAGTTTCTGTCATAACTTGCATTTTTGGTGTGCTATTTCATATCAATATAAGAGTTTTGTTGCCCTAATTAATCTGTCCTCTATTTAATTTCAGCTCATGCTCACAAGCTTGTCCAGCTCCACTCATATTTGTCAATCAAGCACCAAGATGCAAGATGTGTAATAGGTCAAACCTAAAGATGCATAGTGATGTCAATGTCCAAGATCCAAAGTCTGCTCCAGTGTGATCCATATTTGTCCAGTATTTATTGATTTAATTTGTAATTTAGGAGAGATTTGGTTTTGAAATAGTTGAGTGTTCTGGAGTTGAATTCTTTTTGCAGTGAATATGTAACAACTATCAGTAGTTTTTTTTGTACTCATCAACTAATTTGTAGTTTTATAAACAAAATATTCACTGTAAAATCTATGTTAGTTTAGATAAAAATTTGTAGTGAAGTGCTATTGTAAAAGAAGTATTTTGAGTTTGAATACATGGTAAAATACTAAAAGAAAAATTCAGCCTTTCTTGTAATTTAACTCAAGAAATGGATTCAAAACACATAGTTAAAATATAAACCGATATATCAAAGATCGTATTGTGAATTCAGCCTCAAAATTACACCAAATTCAAACTATGATGTGTGGAGCAAAGGAAAGTAGTAACCAATATCAAAGTGAACACAAGCAACAACAATAATAACAACACCTAGATCTAATCTAGTAATCAAAGTGAAAAGCTCAAAACCACAAGCAAAAGATAAAGAGAGAAGAGAAACAAACACACCAAAGATTGTTGACCGAGTTCGGTCCAACTTGACCTAATCTGGGGGAGAGATTGATCTCTTCAATCCATTATAAATGAGTTCTTACAAAGAGATACAAATGGGTTACAAGAAATTAGCTTTGACAAGCTCACAAAGTACAACACTAATTTCTACCCATTTTTCCAATTTCACCAATGAATAAGACACTCAATGATTTTCACTCACCCAAGGTGTTTACAATGTTTCCCAACCGAAGCGAAGCCCTCAAGAGAACCTTAATCAAAGACAATCAACCATAAAGTTACCTCCTTTGATTTCCCTAGTTTCTCTCTCTTGAAGCCCTCCTCAAAAAATGAAGAATGAAGTTTTAAATAGTGTTCGGGAATACGCAGCATTGTGCCACGATGGAGTTGGTAGCAGTACAGTACTTGCTCTTATCTCATGCATCGTGTCACGTTCCTCCTGCATCGTATCACGTTCCTCCTAGATCGTGCCACGATTTTTTCAGTGGCAACCCAAAAACTGAACCCTTCAATCGTGCCACGTTTGCATTTTTCCAAACTTCAACATCAATTTTGAGACAAATTTCAACAGATCGTACGGTCTAGATTCACAACAACATGAATGCGTGACTGCATCCAATCCATCTCTCTCATTGTATTTGTATACATGCTGCCAGATTCTGATCCCGATGCAATGTTATTCGAGGAACCTCGTGTCTATCTGACTTAAGTAAATTTAAACATCAATGGATTCAATGTAAAAAGAATAAAAAATGAAGTAGAGAGAAAATTGACAAACAAGTAATGTAGTCCTTGAAAGACTGCAATAAAAGTTTATTCTTAAATATCTATATTGCACAATATAGACAACTTCTATAAGAAATGATACTGATGAATACATGAATAATCCCATATAACTTCCCAATACAAAATCATATTGTACACAATATGAATACAATCCATGGTTCACCAATCTGTTCCCAAGTTTCTGGAATCAAAGAGTTTATCAATGTATTGAATTACAGCTTCTGATGCTGAGACATAAATTTGCATCTGGACTTTCGCTGACTCCGCTGAAGCAAAAGTTACAAACAACAAATGAGCAAGTTTTGGACAACACATAGTAGCAAAGAAAAGAGATTACACTACCTTAACAACAGGGAAAATTGGATTATTAACATAAAAGAGATTGAACATAAGAATGTGGATGGTAGATTAAGACTACTATTCACCAAACATTGAGGGGAACCAAAGACATGCAAATTCTACCTTAGGTATGAAAGTTGTACAAGTATTTCCTCGTTGTAAATGTATTTAGTGTAAATAGATCTCATAAATCTTTTTTTTCAAGATTAAACTTCAGTAAATGTGCAAGAAAACTTAATTCTAGACTTACCATCCTCGTTGAGTTTATTCAAAAGCTGTTCCTTCGTAGGAATAAGATACATCCCAGCAGAAACAGCCTTCTTGATGGCCCAACCATGATAAGGTGCAAGCGCTTGTTCATAAGCTTTTGAAGCTGGATCTCTAAGGGAATTTCCTCTGCCGTAAGATGTACAAGAACTCAACTCATTTACTGTATTCAATATGCTATTATGCCATAAGCTTAATATAAAACTATATCAGAAACAACTATGTTAATTCAAATATATATATCAGGGCATATAACACATGTTCGTCAACGCTATAAGAGAGCTAGCTCATGGGTTGTATAAAAAGACTATTGATCATATCCCTAGTTGATCACATCACATCCAAGACTATACGTCTGCAGCACGAACAAAACCAAGATAGACTCTGATATGGGACATCATCTTAGAATTTGAGCTAGGCCTAACTCTACCTCAAAAGCTAGCTAAAGAGGCGAGGTCAAAGCCTTTAACAACGACTTTGGTTATATCTCAAATTTAAACGGGATCTCGAGAAACACAATAAGGGTGTGGATTGTATATAATCCCTTTTTGCGGTGAAAGAAAGTACTTTGGAAAATCTAAGTCAAGGGTGTGTTTAGTCTAGAAAATTTTCTAAGATGTAGAAAGTTTTCCAGAAAATTACTGGAAGTAAAAATTCACATTTTCTTCAAGAATAGTTTTAGTTATCTAACCAAAAAAGATTACCTACCCAAATAAAAAGAAATATAAATTATCCTTCCCTGTGATTTAACCAAGTTAAACCGAAATTTGACCAAATGAAATGACCCGCGCCTTAGTTTTTAGTATTACAATTAAAAAAAAAAAAACTTCATTGTTACATTCCAAAAGATGGTTATAAAATGCTGACATAGGTCAAAGTGTTAGATCAGATGCTGTTAGTTTTACTGTGCAATTAGAATATTGCTCGTCCAGGCTTATTCGACTAAGAATCTTTTCTCTTATGTTTAATGGGGGAAATTATGCTAACCTCTCTGGTAGTTTAATGAAACTATACTCATCCTATTAAGACATTTATGATTTCTTGTTGCCGTCACATATATTAATTAGTATCGTGTGTTGTACTAAATTACCAGATTTTTATAGACATTGCCCCCAACAAGTACTAGTTCTTAAAAAGCACAAAATTTAAGGCACTGAAAGTCATCACCAATAAGGACCATTTCACTAAATTATTTACTCATTTGAGTTATTTCATTTGCTTCCTGCGAATTAAATCAGCTAGTGACCATTTAACCTTAGTGCAGACAGAATTTTCTAACAACTTTCATTTTCAAACTGGTGTCAAACAGCATAGCAGGAACAGCGATAAGTAAATAGAAGAAAAAAGCAAAATAACATGAAATGTTTTTATTCCACATGGTTTTATTCAAGCCACGAGTAAAAGGGGCAAACCTATTCTCGGCCTCTGCCATTCAAAAGAAAAATTTCTCAGCCTCCCTTTTCCACCTTCACTATGTTCAGAGTCCCACATTGGATGAGATATGGCATGAAGATGTGTCTATAAGTGGGAGTAGTCTTCACCTTACAAGCCAGTTTTCCAAGGGTTGAGTTAGGTGCAACCCAAATTCTAATATGGTATCGGAGCCTATCCAAGAGCCATTGTACCACTCGCTACCATGTTACCACTATCGGGTCACTTGGATCATGCTTCAGATGTTTAGTCCAAGGCGTGGAAGGGGTGTCGTGTTAGGAGTCTCACATTGGGGATCATATGGCCTGAAAATGTGTTTATAGGTGGTGGGTACTCCGAACCTTAAGCTGGTTTTGTAAGAGTTGAGTTAGGCCCAACCCAAATTCTAAGAGACTACCCAACACTCACGCATGAAAACTGGAAGCTAGCTAACGCTTCCATCCAATTTCACATTCTCACTTGAGAGTTTCATTGCAATTTATTTCCCACTCTTCCATGCCTAGTATAATCTTAAAATTGTTCAAAACATAACATAAACACAGCAATTTAAAGATAGAAGAAACTAGCAAGAAAGAAATCATAAAGCAGTAGCCAATGCACGTACTCAGTGATTATCATTTGCTGAAAGAGTACTCTGACCATGTCGAGTCCGCGTTTTACTCTCAACAAATTTCTAGTATGGCTGCCTGCATTTCTGACAGAATTGGCTTGTACATCCTGATCAATCAAAGAATGTAACTTCGGAACCGACTTTGATGCCTCAGCTAGATCATTAACCTAAGATCATTAAACAATCAATTAATAAATCCTTGAAGGCTTGGCTTAACAAATGACATGAAGTATATACACTAAGCAATAATAAGCAAGTGTCCAAAGTATACACACACATGATAAACAGTTAATTTCTTGAGATCCTTGTAAATTATATACAAAAGAACTACACTACGACCAATCCAAAATACCAAAAATACTTTCTTTTTTTTTCCCCTTCCTTTCTATCAATAATCATATTACCACAAAAAAGAGAACTATTTCGATTGGCTTGTTTAGGTTTATCTACGAGACTGTTTGGAAGAGCTTATGGAAACATATTATGACATGTCCATAAGTTGTTTTTAGCTTATTTTCATAAGCTGTATCATTGTGAAGTATACATATACATAAACAAACACTAGATTTCTTGAGATAAATGTAAATTATAAACAAAAACTACACAACCATCCATCCAAACTACCAAAAAAACAAAAAAAATTCTGCCATTCTAATCATATTACGTGCAAATAAAAAAACCGACATGATTTAAGGGTCCGTTTGGATTAGCTTATTTGAACTTATCTACTAACACAAGCATTTGCGAGACTATTTTGAAGAGCTTATGGAAGCAACTAACAAGAAGTCCGTAAGCTGTTTTCAGCTTATTTCCATAAGCTCTTCAGCATAAACACTTATTTCTTGAGATCATTAGAAACTATACACAAAAAACTACACTGCCACTAATCCAAAAAAAAAAAAAAAACATATTTTTCCTTCCTTTCTAATCATATTAACTGCAACTAAACAAAAGAACATGATTCAAATCAAGGGATTCTAACTTCTGAGCTAAAAAAAAACATAAAAATGGTAAATTTCTAAGTTCTAAGTTAATGAAAGAAGTAAATAAAAATAAAAACTTTCGATGACCCTTTTAATTATTACAATAAACCCAATTGAAAAATTAAGCAAAGGATCAAACCTTGGCAACATAATCCTTCTCAGCGAACTTGAAAGCGATGCCTAAGGAACCAAAGAGAGGGGAAATGAGAGAGCAGGCATGAGAGAAGGGAGCAACTTCAACCTCTGCGGATTGAGAATCGGAGACAGTGTTGGCGAGGTTTTTGAATGCCACTGCAATTTGATGAAGTGTTTTGTTGCTGTTGATGGATTCTGCCATTGAAACCAATGAAGTTGTGTTTGTGTTACTGAATGCTGTCAAATGGTGTCTCTTCTTCTTCTCTAGTGAATTGAGAATTGGTATGATGTGATTCTTCGAGGTGGTGCAGATGGAATTTTGGGCCGGCAAGAATTCAATCAATGCATGATTCGATGCCACGTTACTTTTCACTTTTTTAAACTGTAAATAAATTATCTGCAGCATAGATATTTTTAGTTAAAAATTATTTAGTCACTTGACTTTTTTTTGAAGAAGCTAAACTAACTCCTCAAATTGACACAAGAGAGAATCAAACCTGAGACCTTGAGGAGAAGCACACTCCCAAGTTCCAAGCCAATATCACTAGGCCAACCCAAGTGGGTTATTTAGTCACTTAACTTTATTTTAGATAACAATTAGTTATCGTTTTTCATTTCAATTTCATTTTTTTTTTCATTTTTATATGAATTTTCAAACTTTAAATCTAATATTTTTATACAAATCTAGATGAAAATCTTAGATTTGAAGATTGAAAGGTCATAAAAAAAATAAAGGATTCCATTGTTATCTAAAATTAAGTTAAGTCATTAAAAATATAATTTTATCTATATTCAAATATAGAGTTAATTAAATAAATAAATTGTGTATATGACATTGCAATATATATATATATATATATATATATATATATATATATATATATATATATATATATATATATATAAAAGGAGGGATCAAATTACATCGATTAAATGTTACAACGCTCAATATCGTTTTACTCGATGCATGTTTTTTAAATTTTACCGTTGGATTGTAATTTTATATCACATAGATAAAAGTGCATAAACCGTTAATCTTGATGTATCTCAATAACATATGAAACGATTTTAGATTTTCGTAAAAATTTATATGAATGATCTATGTGATATAAACTTACAATCCAACCGTCATATTTAAAAAATATGCATCGAACAAAACGATATTGAACGGTGTAACATTGATGTAACTTTTGAGCATTGTAATTTAATCTCTCTCTCCCCCCTCCCTCCCTCTCCCTCTCCCCCTCCCTCCCTCCCCATTTTTTGTCCCTAAAAATATTAAGAAAAGTGTTACAAACATTTAAAAATATGATTCTTTTTGTAGACACTAAAAACAAAATTCTAGATTTTATAAAGACCATTTACTCTTTTCTTTTTTTCCCAGGGAAAGGGGTCATTTAATTTTTTATTTGGTAGATAGACGAAATGGCAAAGCCATTATAAACTCACACACACTAGTAAAGGTGCCGGGGTTCGAACCCCGGTCATGCATCCGGCCTAACAATTTCGACATTTTATCAGTTGAGTTAGGACTTCTGAATATAAATATCAATATGATCTACCATTTTAAAAAATATAAAAAACTTATTTAAACCCCGAAAATTCTCGGTTACACCCAGATAATATTTGTCAAAAATCCTCTTTTTTTTTTTTCTTTCATTCTCTCACTCTATATTTGAATTACAAGCATACATTAACATTTAACAATGTGTTGCATAGGTTAGTGAAATTATGTTTCTTCAATGATCATTTTATAGATTTTCTTGATTGTTCTTTAATTTATGTGAGTCCTTTGCATTTGGTAATTGATCACAAATTTATGACATTGTTGTGTTCTTTTAGAAGTTAAAGTGAACTGAGTTTATGACAGCACACAAAAACTAAGTTTACGATAGCACACATAAGCTGAGTTTAATTGGTGTATTGTGTTGATTTAGAGGCTCGCATGAATTAAGTTTAGGGGAGCACACGTAAACTCAGTTTACATGATTTACGTCAATTAAATTTATGAAATCCAGCTAAATTTACTTTATTTGAGTTTGTATTTCTGAGGTTTTCAGAAGAAAGAGTACATGTTTTGAGTTTGTGAATGTTTTAGGTTTAGGAAGAAGATAAATATGATTTTTATGTTTGCGTAGAAGATATAATTGGGTTTTGCATTCTATGGAACATTTATTTTATTTTAAGAGTATTTTCGTTATTTTGGGGTGTAACTAGAAGAAAAAAATCATGTAACCATTTGATATAGATTAAAAATTGTATAAATAAAAAAGAAAAATGTATTTTTACTAAAGTGTCCAATTTTAATAGGTATTTTTATTATAAGATAGAGATGTACTTGTAGTGGGTACATCACCGACGATCATCTCTCCCGTGGCAACAAGAGGAGCTTTAGGTTGAAGGAGTCTTATTGGTGGTGTGCCATAAGGTCAAGGTATTTTGAGTATTAGCTTGATCGAGGTTTCTCTAGTCCTACGTATTCATAAATATTTTAAGGAGTCAGGGTTGCGTAGTTCTCTCTTGACGAAGTGGCATAGGTCGCTTTTATCTATGGTTATCTTGTTTATAGAGTTCTTCATGCGTAATCGAATGTGATGCATGAATTATAAGATCATGAATTCTCACACTGCTTCACCTCTCTAAACTGAGTCAAAGATACAAGTTTAGTGGACTCCTTTGTATTTCGGGTAATGGATCCATGACATTTCGGTCACATGTTGGGTCAACCCCGAATTGCATAGGACGGTACATACTTCCTAATAATATTATCCTTGTGATAAATATTTTAG
The DNA here is from genome assembly GCF_003473485.1 of Medicago truncatula. NCBI lineage: Eukaryota > Viridiplantae > Streptophyta > Magnoliopsida > Fabales > Fabaceae > Medicago > Medicago truncatula. The sequence continues at coordinate 11,138,153 of NC_053043.1, read as the reverse complement.
CAAATGTACTAAAACTATCGAAGTAATAAAATAAGTTCGTATCCACGAGAACTGTGTTAATCTCAACTTAGCAATAAAGTTAATATCTAGGATGTGTAAATTTTATAAGTGTCTGAGGCAGTAGGTTTGTGTGCATAAAAAGCAATAAAAGTTGTTGAAAGATGATTTGAAAAGGATGATTAAACCGATGAATCCCCTATTGCTTTATATGAGAAGTTTACCTCCCTTTATTCCTAATTACTATTCAATCTTTACGACAAATTAACTAAGTAGATTTGATCAATCTCTTGACTCAAAACCCTTTCCTAAGTTATAACCTTTTAATCTCTTAAAGCGATTGAATAACCGCGGAAGCGATAAAAGAACGTTAATTCATGAGTCATGATCCTCAATTTCCTATCTCTAGGTTCCTATGTTGAATCAAACAGGATTACTATTTCACGATTAAAAGCTAGGGTTAATAGTCATTCAATTCCTAATATCAATTCATGTAATTGCACGAAGCTAGGGTTAATAGTCATACAAAGCAATTATCTGAAAAACAATGAACACAAGTAACTCTGAATAAAGACTGAATAATAACATTAATAATAAAGAGAGTATCAACTACTGATTCATTTATTACAATAGGTTCATCATGGCTTAATCAAGAGGGAAATTAGCTAGACATAGAGATACAAATAAATAGCATGGGAAATAAAATTAACCATGAAACCATGTTGTTGCTCGGTTCTCTACTGCTTCGTGAGTTTCCAATTGCCTTCTATTCCCTCGCGTTCCCGTTCCTTTTCCTGGCGTGGCTTTGTTCCAAAACGTGATTCCACTGTGCCGAAACGTGAATGGATGTTCTTGTGCTGTGCGGCTTCTTTTATATAAGTGTTGTAACCTAGTTGCCTTCCTTCTCCCACAAGCATGTTACGTTTTTTTCTTTCTTTCTCTTGGATCAAAATAAGCCTATTAATGAATTCTAAAAGCATTTCTATTTGACACCTCCTGATTTACTCTTCTTTGATCATGTTACCAAATTAAGTATTAAACTAATAAAAATAGAATTAAAACTTAATTAAAAAGACTCTAAAAATGTGATATGACGGACTGTCATCACAACCCCAAACTTGAATCATTCCTTGTCCTCAAGGAATTCACTTGTAATGTTGACAATCGACAGTAAAATAAAAATTACCTGATCAAGCGATAGTACCCAAAAGCTCAACTTCTCACTAGCTAATGATGAGCTAGTTTGACTTGTACGCATCCACCAATTCACAACTCCACGCAACAAAATGAATAGGGTTCACTCACAGTCGACATGCAAATCTACATATTACCATACGCTTGAAAAATTTCTAAACGTCAATAAAAATCAATATCAATGCACACTTTAAGGTCTTTAAGGGTTATAACGGGGCTTAGGTGAAGGTGGGATAATATTTGGATAAGTAGGCTACACAAAATTTTGAGTTAGGCCAACTCCTACGGAAGTTAAAGAATGGATTCAATCCCTCATTCACCCTTGAAATAACAATTTGTAAAGGTACTAGAGATTATTTGTAACTTGTTGGGACAATCGAGTTTAAATTTACTCAAATTTTTCTTTGTTTGTCCCTTGCTTTTCATTCTCTCTTTTTTTTTTTTTTTTGATACACCATTTTGATTTTGAGTGTATATTTTTCATGATTTGTTCTTTATTCTCTAGTACCTCCACCCCAAACTTAGTTGGTTGCAAATTCCAATAGCAACCCCAAACTTATTGTTTAGCAACACCCTACATAGCCTAACTCAAATATAATATTTTTGGGTCAAATCCTAAAAGTCCCTAGGCTCAATATGTAGCTTGTCACCGAACAAAAAGATCTAACCTACCGGCTCAAATTGGCTTTCAAAAAGGATAAATTCAATCAAAATCAGGGTAGGCTTGAAAAGGCTCACAGGACCAAGCACTTTTGCCTCAGTGTTTATATGATAAAGATCAATCAACAGTAAAGAAACAATGCAAGTTCTAGAAATGTAGTTGCACGGAACACTCTATATAAGTAAATTGAAATAAATAAAATTTGGCTATGAACCTTACAGTGTTAGATTTCTGGGAGTTGCGACTACCTATCACACATGCCGTACACTTCGCCTTTGAAATACAAGTCACTACCTCCTTATAAACTTTTGGAATACCACTTGAACAAGCAATTGATACTAAACTGGAAAAAGTCAACTAACAAACAAATTCGTCAATAATAAACAAGTTCAGATTCAATTACATGACAGGGGGGGTACAACTGAATTATCCAAATAACAACACAACAATTAAAAGTTCAACTGACACAACTGACATCTGACAAATACGAGTGATTGAAAAAGAACTGATGTGGACTTTGATTTTTTTTTCCTTCCGTCCATCTTTCCACTTTTTTTTTTTTTTTTTTTTTCAAATCGTGCCACGAAATTTCCAGTAGCAAACTTGTTTCTTCGTTTGTTAGATCGTGCCACGTTAAAGAAATTCCGTGCCACGTTCGTAGCAGACATTGGAAATATTTTTTTTTATATGTAAAATAAAATGCAATAAAAAAAATAAAAACAATACCTGAGCGGATCTAAGATCCGATGGGTTGCCTCCCACCAAGCGCTTTCTTTTACGTCATTGAGCTTGACGCTTCAACCACTGTTAGGGTGGCAAAAATGATAGAAGGAATATATAACCCTTCTTCTTCCTCTTGTTTGGTAGGAATTCCATGAACTTAGCACAAAGAATCAGATACTCCCATGCACTCACTTTTGATCTTTTGGAATTTAAGCTCTCCCACCTTAGAGAAGGACGTGCATCCATTTGCACACGAGTTATTTCTTTAACCTCCGTCGGTTCAGATTTCGAACAAATATCAACACTCCTCACTTTGGGATTTTTTTCCACCACAACCTTGTGACATTCTGTCTCCATCTTAACCAACTTCCTTTGAGACTCATGTGCCTTCTCAACAAGATCACCACACTGAACATCAAACTTCTCAAATGACACTTGATTTGACACCAAGAAATCATCTAAAATATTTTGAAGTTGAGTATTGTAATCGATGTTGATCACCTCTTTTTTCTCTACACAATTACTACTTGGTTGATCCACCTCATAACTGTCACACCTCTCATTTAATAGCGAGATTTTACTGTCCAAACATTTTATCTTCAAAGATATCATATATTTTTCATACGGCAATGACCAAATCTCTTTTGTGTCATAGAGGCGTAACCTGTCTATCATAGCTGCAAAACTTAGAAAAACTTTTTAGTATAACCGTACAATGAGAAGAAAACGAAGAGCATAAATAATTTTTTTTTTCAACATATATATATACAAAAAAAAATATATAAATGACAGAAATCCTAAACAAAAACAAAATTGCCAAGTTGAAATGATTCAACAATCCCCGGCAGCGGCGCCAAAAACTTGATAAATATTTTAGCAAGTGTACTAAAACTATCGAAGTAATAAAATAAGTTCGTATCCACGAGAACTGTGTTAATCTCAACTTAGCAATAAAGTTAATATCTAGGATGTGTAAATTTTATAAGTGCCTGAGGCAGTAGGTTTGTGTGCATAAAAAGCAATAAAAGTTGTTGAAAGATGATTTGAAAAGGATGATTAAACCGATGAATCCCCTATTGCTTTATATGAGAAGTTTACCTCCCTTTATTCCTAATTACTATTCAATCTTTACGACAAATTAACTAAGTAGATTTGATCAATCTCTTGACTCAAAACCCTTTCCTAAGTTATAACCTTTTAATCTCTTAAAGCGATTGAATAACCGCGGAAGCGATAAAAGAACGTTAATTCATGAGTCATGATCCTCAATTTCTTAGAATAGAACTCAAATTATACATGCAGAGAGTAGAAGGAGTCACAATGATAGTCAATTGGTGGATGGGATATTCTGTTATGGACATAACTCAGTATAAGCTTGAGGTGAATGCTAAGTTTACATCAAATACCTTTTGTGAGGCCATGCTTATGCGGCAGTGGATTTGTTATTAGGCCAATGAACTTGACATTTGGGTTTGGTCTAATAAAAAATTCCAGTATAGATTGATAAAGAAGGATAAAGGAATACATGTCTCTCAAGTTACTCAAAAGTCCCTCGGATTTATCAGATCAAAACTTCCAATCGCACAAATCTATCGAGAGTTATGATCTAATCGATGTTTTTTTTATCATGTCCTGACCCATGATTGCCTTATTTTCAAGGGTTGAGTAGATTGAGGAGCGAATAGAGCATTCTCCAAAGTAAAGTGGACAAAGTACTATATCATAACAAATGTGACACTTTTTTACCGGGCTTGCCCAACTATTAAACGGCCAAATGCTATGTCTATAACTTTTTTTTCTAACTTTTATTTGTAAATGTGATAATTATTCTTGTGTTTCGTTTGTTTGAAGTTGAAGGCTATATGAATCATCTTTGATAGCATGCATATATCAATGTCTTCCAATAAAATAACCTTAAAGCTCATCATTTTGTAGCATTCAAGGAATCCACAATCAATGTTTTTCAACAAAATAAAATAAAATCCATGATCAATGTTTCAAAACGTCACAAATACAATTAGATCAGACATTTTGACTGAACATTACAATCTAACTCTCACAAATCAAACACAACTCTAACCTTATACAAAATTCATCCTTTTACAATACCCATATGAACAAATCACTATCACTAAAATACAAGTAATATATACCAAAAACTAAATAAAGATAAAAAAAATAAAATAAATATAATGTAGGTAGGTAGTAGTAGTATTGAGGATGGATTCAACGCTGCACAGCTCAGACTTTCTTAATCATCTCAAGCGGCAGCTAACCCAAAACCACAAGACATTAAGTTTCAAAACTCGCAAATATAAAAAAATAATTAAACCCACGAGAAAACCTAATTTTTAGATTATATTCCTATTAATTTTCCTCTTTTTTCTTCTCTTCTCTTCAATCATCTAAGAGCTTGAAGATGAAGTTGACAAAGTAGTAGCTGATGAAGTCCTAGGAGATGAAGTTCTAGGAGAGGGAGATCCATTCTTCAACACAACAGTTGGTAAAATACTAGTCTTTCTCCTTTCTTCTTCCTTAATCAACTCTCCCCCAAACAACTCCAACTTATCCAAATTTGTGTTCTCCACAACCTTCCTTCCTTTAAACAAAACAGACTCAACATTCTTTTGGGCCAACATCTCCTCTGAAACCGCCACCAAATCCGACACCGTTTTCGCCGGCTTTCCTTTATTTACCTTAGCCATCGCCCCATTTGATTGAATCCGCACATAATTGTTCAATCTACATTCTCCAAATGCCATTGATACAGCTTGATCAACCTACATTATAATATTCATTCATACATAAGTCACATTATTCATAAGAATGATAATATATGTACCTACTCATCATTATTCAATACAATTTTTTTTTAAATAAATAAAATATAAAGGAATGTGTTTGTTTTTGTTAGGCGACACATTCATTACTCTTAGCCTAACTAGTAACCACCGAATTATTTTAACTAATTAAATTAATAAAAAAAATCACAATTTAAGATACGCAACTTTATTTTCTTTGTCGTATTCGATTTATTTAAATGTTGAAAAATAATAATTGATTATTTTTTAAAAATTTATTTTCTTACCATATCGGAAGCTCCTTCACCAGCAATTCTCACGAAACCTGACGGAGACTTAACGGCGTTAAAGTCCAACTCTCCGTTACCAAGAGAAAGCACCAACAAATCAGAAACACCGTTACAAAACGGAAACTCATGTTTATTATTAAGCACGTGAGTAACAGCAGTAGCCGTTGGATTGTTCATCGCAACACCTCCATCAACGGCTAAGATCTTCGTCTTTCCATCAATGGACTTCAATTCAATCGCAGCCGCTGGATCAGCTGACGTGGCAGCACACACATCACGCATCTTGAAATCGTAACCGTCGATTTCGAGCGCGTCGGCGCGGGAGAAAACGAACGGTGCGCGCGTGACGAGATCGTAGCATGGAATCAAAATCGGTTTCAATGTGTCTTTCAATGTGCATTCTCCGAATGTTTTTCGGAAAAGCTTCTCCGATTTTGTTTCCGGTGAGAAAACTCGCCGGAGAATCCCAGATCGTCGGGAAATTTTGTTACGGTTGTTGATCAGAAACTTCAAAGCTTCATCAGCGGTGAACAGAGGTAATCCGTCTTTTCCACGGGTGAAAAGGAGTGCAGCGAGAACACCACCGACACCGGAGCCGGCGACGGCGTCGAAGAAATCAGCAATATGAGAGTTATTGTTACCGGATTTACGTCTGAGGCAGGATTCAAGGTGAGATAGCGATTTCGCGGCAAGGATGCCGTCGGTGTAACCGGCGCCGTCAATGCAGAGAATTCTGACTTTCCCGGCGGCGTTTTTAGCTTGTTTGACATCAATTGAAAGCGAATTCTTCGCTTTTTCGGTGTCGGTGTATCCGAATAAGAACTTGTTTTCTAAAATGGAGAAGATTTCATAGGTGAGTTTATCAACTTCGAAGTTGGTGTCAATTGTGTTCAAGTTCAAGTTGTTGTTGTTGTTCATTGGTGATGTTGACAGTGCCGCCATTTTTTTCTGCAATTTGAGTTGAGGAGTGAATGTTTTTGTAGAGAGAGAGAGAGAGAAAGAGAGAGAGAATTTGTGTGTTGGTTGTTGAAAATGGTGAGAAATGTGATGATGAAGAATGGAAGAGGACGTGCGTTTATATAGTGAGTGTGAGGAATTAGAATGAGAATAGAATGAGTGAATGTAACGACCAAGAACATTCCTAAGGACTAAGGTGATTCAAATAAATTAATCACAATGACATTTTGTACTTCTTTATTGTTTTTTACTTTAATTATATGTCGTAAGTTTTTTGTATTAATTATATTTAATATGGGTTTTCAAATATTAGAGGAAATTATATTCTAATAATGGTAACTATAAATTATAATTTAAAGTCAATTCATTGCATGGTAACAAAAATCATATACATTGTTCTAGAAAAAAAAAATCATATACATTAATGTGTCAAAAAAAATCATATACAATTTATGGCATTTAAGTGGCTAGTATTTTCTTTGACCGGATTTAAATGAGTAATATATTGAATATAAAAATTTTATTTTAGCATAAGTCAAAGTTTAATTGAAATTTAACCAAACAATTTTTAAATGGTTAATGACCTCCATTAACCATTTAAAAAGAAAGTTCGATTAGTGAGTATAATAATTTTTTATCAGACTTTATTCATCTTCTGATCGTACTCCTTATTCCAAAAACATGTCGGAGGGTTGAAACAAACAAAGTTTAATTGAAATTTAAAATTTAATTTTGATTAATTTGTTTTTTATTTTAAGATAATCAATTTTTTCCTTCCGACCCACTGGCCTAAGGTATCCTCAATACTAAAGTCATTTGTTTGGGATATGACAAATCATTGAATCGATAACAAAACATCTATATTTTTTTTTTTATCAAAGCTAAGATACCACTCAAATGAGCGACTGCATGAATCCAGTTCAATTTTTTCTTTTTAAGTGTTGTCAACTCTCTCAACATCATATGGCTAACCAATTCTATTATATTAATTTGTTTTGTCAAGTTCTATTAAATCATCTTAATTGATTTTTTTTTCAATTTTAAAAATCAATTAAATCATCTTAATTGATTTTTTTTTTCAATTTTAAAAATCATCTTAAAAGACTATTACGAATGTCACAATTCATATAACTACATTCATTGAATCATATGTTATTTTTAAATGCTTTAATATTAAATCATTTCTAATGAATTAAAATAAGAGTAAATTACACTCCCCTCTCCTCAAAGATGCTTGAATTACACTTCCCTTTTATGTTAAAATATATACTCCCCTCCCTTGAAAAATAAAATTTATACTCCCCTCCCTTATAAATTCTTGAATTACAACCCCATCCCTTAATAATTAAATATGCACTACACTTTAATCTATTTTAAGATAAATAAATATTTTTATGATATATATTAATTTTGAATCATCATTTAAGAAAAATTAATTCATTTCTTTATAATTGAAATATCAGTGATAATTAAATTTAAATATTTTTCTAATGATTTGATAATTTAGAGTATAAAATTAAATTTTAAATAATCATGATTTATTGTCTTTAGGAATTTTTCATATATTTTAATTTTATTTTGGGTTGTTTCATATTTTTTAATAGGGTTTAAAACTAGATGTTAATGAAATTGTAAATTAAAAATAGCGAAAAAAATGTATTCAATTTTTTATTATATTAAAATAGACCTGCAATACTATTTTTTTTCGAAGTGTGTTAGACTATTATTATTTTTCTAGATTATTAGAAATAAAAAGTAAATATTGAGGGAGTAAAGTGTAGATTTTAACATAAGGGGGGAGGGGAATATAATTCAAGCTTCTCTTAGGGGAGGGGAGTGAAAAAATTACTAATATGTTTTGAATAAGAGGGGAGGGGAGTGTATATTTTAACATAAGAGAGGTGGGGAGTGTAATTCAAGTATCTTTTAGGGGAGGGGAGTGTAATTTACTCTTAAAATAAATATAAAAAAAAAAATTACAGTTCGGTTTTAAGATTAAAATTCATCCAAATTACAATATAAAAAAACATGCAGTTTAGTTTGACTTGGTTCACATTTAAAATGGAATCCGGACGAAACCAAACCAACACGGTTTAGGTTGGATCGTTGGAGCGGTTTGTTTTGAGACAATACAATTTTTTTTTTAAACATTAAAATCAAGTTAAAAAAATAAAAAATATAAAACGCAACATATTTTCAACAATGTTTGAAATTTCATCGAAGATTACAATTTCGTCTCCATCCAACAACATAGACCAAGTTGAAAACATGGACAAAAGTAATCCTATTATGTAAGAAATACAACAAACTGATATTTTATCATTCTCTAAAAGTTCAAGTAGCATATAAATACATTTTTTGAAATAAAAAAACAAAGAAGAAACTTAACGAGAGAAAAAACATGTCATTTCATAAAAGTTTTTATTGAGTTTTTAAAAGTATTGGTCTAAGTGACATAGATTTAATTAGTGTTTTTTCTTATGTCACAGTTTGGTTTGGTTCAATTAGTAAAATAAAAACCACAAACCAAACCAAATCCTACAGTTGAGTAAAAAAATCATTCGAATACATCCAAATTAAATGCGGCTTTTGCGGTTTCAGTTTAAATTGGTTTAGTTTGCAGTTTTTCTATTGAATTGATTCAGTTTTGAACATCATAAAGTGTCTCACAATTATCCCCGTGAGCTTAGCTCAGTTGGTAGGGATATTACATATTATATGCAGGGGCTGGGGTTCGAACTCCGGACACCCCACTTCTCCATAATTAAATTGTGTGAGCTCTAGCCACTAGGTTACTTGACAAAAAAATTGTCTCCCAATTTTAAAATTTAAACTCAAATTCAAGATTGTCATCTAAATTAGAAAGCCAAGTACTATCTCATTCTAGAACTCATGCCGCCTTGATGGAGGAATTGTTTGATGACCAATGTGAAGGATGAAGTTAATGGATTTAAATTAAAGAGGCAGAAAAGTAATATATTGTTTAAAGAAAAGAAAAATTAGGCAACAAACAAAGTTGCAATTCAACAAACTTTATATATTATGATGTTGATGTGCATGAAATTTAAATATGTGTTGGTGGGTATGTACATCTACAGTCTTTAACATAATCTATCTCTCCTTTTTGTGCTGCAACTTTTCTCCCGTGGTGTTGCTTTATTCCAGTTACTTACTTTTGTTTCAGTTTATGAATTTTAAAACTTAGTGGTGGGAATGACAATGGCGTGGCTAATTTAGCACAAGTCTTTATCTTATTATTCTAATAATTGATCAATATTCTCCTAAAGAAAAACCAATTTATTATACTCATTTTCTGTCGTTTTATTATTAGGATTAGGATAACTTTTGTTTGATGAATTATCAATAGGATAACTTATAATAATATAGTGGTTCTTTAACATTAACAATGGAAAACCAATTTTATGTAAACCCTTTCCCTTATTCACCGGTGCTTAATTTGAAAGCATGCGCAAATTGATGCTAAAAATTGAATTGCTATGTAGTTCAAAGGCTAAAAATTGAATTGACTTTAAAATTTCAACCTATCATCATATTAAATTTATAAATAATACCAGTGAATTCAATTCGGGTTTGTTGTGAGTTCGGACGCAAAATCACACCAATAAAACTATGATGCGTGGAGCAAAAGAAAGTAGTAACCAATATCAAAGTAATCATAAGCAACAACAATAATAAACCTAGATCTAATCTAGGAATCAAAGTGAAAAGTACAAAACCACAAGCAAAATATAAAGAGAGAAGAGAAACAAACACACAAAGAAATGTTTACCCAGTTCAGTCCAATTTGACCTATTATGAAGGAGAGATTGATCTTTTCAATCTACTATCAATGAGTTCTTACAAAGAGATACTAAAAGGGTTATAAGAAATTAGCTTCAACAAGCTCACAAATTAGAACAAACCCTAATTTATACCATTTTCCTAATCTCACCAAAAAACAAGACACTCAATGATTTTCACTTACCCAAGGTGTTTACAAATGTTTCCCAACACAAGAGAAGCTCTCAAAAGAACCCTAATCAAAGACCATCAACCCTAAATTACCTCCTTTGATTTCCCAAGTTTCTCTCTCTTGAAGCTCTATCTCAAAAATGAACTGAAACGCTTATATAGTGCCCTAATACTGTCAAAATCGTGTCACGATAGTCAAAATTGTGTCACGATTCCTTGCGTACAACCTAAGGTACACAAATCTTATCAACAAATCGTGTAACAATTTGGCTCCAGGAACACCCTCACATTCTGCCTAAAAAATTGTTACACACCATAAGAATCGTGTCACGGTTCTTCACTTTTCACAAACTCCAATTTTGAGTCATAATACAACAGGGTTCAATTACCTTTTTTTGGTAAAATAACTTTTTTTAAATGTTGGGTAAAATAACTTAATTTCGTAACTATCATATGTTGGAATATTTTATTATTTAATTATATTCCAATATTATTATGTGGGCAAATATCGTAATAATAATAATTAGATTTCTGATTAGATAATTAATTAAATATTTAATTAGTTGATATGGACTCAATGGGTGGATGTCTGGATGACCCATTAACGGAATAATGGGAAACCCTAATGGCGATCCAATATAAAAGAGGCTATGGTCCCCAATACATCGTACACGGCAAACCAACTCTCTCTTCTCCCCATCTGAAGAGAACTTGAGGCATAAAGGTACCAGTTGAGGAAGAACCAAATTAGTCGCCGTAACTGTGTTGATATTTGTTTCAGATCACCTTCTCTCTTGATTGTTGTTGTCGAGAGGGCTGTCATAAAAGCTTTATCCAAGTATTCCTAGTGCCCTAATTCTTAATATCCTTGGTACATCAAACATGACGTATATCCAATCATAATCATGTTCAATGTTTTGTTTGCTTCAGCTATTGATTCATAATTGTTGGACATGTTTTATGAAATTTATTTTTAATAAGACCTAAATTTCCAACATCATAAACTAAAATGAACATAAAATAAAAGATATACGCATAAAAGTAAGGAGATAAAATGTGTAAAAAAAGTCTTGATCAATTGATTGTATATAAAAACATTACAATTGTATTTTTAATATACAAACACTAATGACGTGAGTAATGCATAAATCCTTCTCTTATTCGGGATATGCAGCGCCCCTCGTTTGACATGATGTCTTATGTTTCACAACATTTTATGTTGCTTTTAACCATGCGTGCTTGACTTCCTCAAAACACGACTCTTTGCTCTTAACTTCCTTCGGTTAATGTCACCATAAACATGAATAGAGCACGAGTTGTCCAATTGTCAAATTTTATAAAGTTTTGACTAATTCTAACACCTCAACGACTTTCATAAACTTTAGTAGTCTTGAAAAAAAATCGATTAACTTATTTTCGACTTTATTTACACTTGCTTAACCTACAATCAGCTTGGGGTGTTCATTTAGCTAACAAGTTATTTATTTTTGGTGTAAACACCTTGATACACCCGCAAACTCAAAGTGCAGTTATGAATTAATGTGGTGAATTTATCTACTTTTATTTAAAATCTCTTATCCTCTATACGGAAACTGTACTTACTCTCTATATATGTTCAATGAATCTCTACTAAGCAGTGAATATGTATAACGCCCCTTTGAATAATTTTATTCTCCTCTGGATCATAAGAATCCAACTTTTTTTAGGACCAAATAAAAACGAATTTAGTAGGTATTGCATTGGCCCGTACATCACTTTATTACTCTTAAATTGTTTACCTACGTACTATAGTGTCATGGCCATATCTAAGCAAAATTTGGTTCGTAGCATTAAAATTTGCGAGCTAACACCAAAACAAAAAGTAGTACTATATGTATAATAAAACCATGCATATGTGAATTTTCTTATGATATTTTAGACATTAATGTTATAGATGAGATTCCCTATCACATACCCTCATGTCACGTCCTGCTCAATGTAATTAAATTGTGATTTCTCTTTGCTTGTTCTCACTGTGAGGGTCAGAGGGGAAAATCTCAGTAGGTCCAATTACAAAGATGTGGTCTCTAAGCTTTAGATCTTACTATAGTGATAAAACTCTGTAGATTTCTCTCTCTCCATTTCCCCATATACAGCCTGTTCTCTTCTTCTTCTTTCTATGAAAAGTTCGTGCATGCATTGTACGGTAGTACCGACAATATTTTCAGCTACTGCCAAATATTTTCTTTTTCATTTTTTTAATATTTGCTCATACTTTCTTCTACTTTTTCCTTTTCTTCTTGTTTGTTTTAATTTCCTTTTTTGTATGTATCTCTACTTATTTAATTGATTTGTTAATAGATTTTAGATCTAGATTTAGATGGGTTTTTATTTTAGGTCAAAAGAGAAACTTCAACCTAAAGCTTGATAAGACACGAAAATAATTAAGGATGATAAAATATTTGGCACGACTAAACCAACGTCTAAAATCAAATTGGCAACTAAACATGATTCTAATCCACGATCAATGACAACGAAGATAAGAGGAATCAAATCCTTCTATATGTCTCAAGAATGCTAAAATTTACGTACAAATCAAAATTTTGGCTACTAACCTACTACAAACATTGAGTTTCCGACTATAACTGGTCTCAAGAGTGTTGAAATTTATCCTTTGTTGGAAGACCGTTAAAACTAGAGAGTTGAAGAAATTGGTGTCATCACCAAATTGTCTTGTCCACACCAAACTCAACACGAAATTTTTAATCTTTGTCTTGCGGCTTTCGAGAAGGTTGTTTGAGATCGAGATCCAATTGCGGAAGAGCAAACACAACTTGATTCAGAATGGATGAATCCAACAATCTTATGCGATTCAATAGAGTAAAAACGACTCATATTTAATGTTCAACAATGTCTCAAATATAATATCTCTATTGAAAAAATCTATCTTATTTGTTACACCCAAAAAATGCAAAAAAGGTAAATAGTAATACACTAATACTAACCGAATTACCCAATTTAAATTCAGCAATGTCAAGTACCCCACACTGATGAACATACGTATTCCATTTAGATCAATCATGATTATCGTACAACCAATTAAATTCTACGTACAACTCAATCATAAATATTTTAATATCCACCCCCTCTTCATCTTCCTTTCCTTCATTCTTCCGAATTTTTTGTTGATATTTCTGAAAATGATGTATCTACGATGAGTATTAACTATTAATAGTTGACCCCCTCTCACTCTCTATAATAAATTAAATACGGTTGCTCGATCGGACAATGCTTCTGGCCAACCGTACCTTGAGCCCATGAACATGTACCATGCATAGTACTAACTTCTAATTGAGCTTAGCTGTGGTGAACAGACTCATGCTCTAGTCATGGCCCCAATGCCAAAGGGAAACCACACACATATATCCTCCTATGCTAGTACTTCCAATTAGTATATAGAAAATGGAAATAAATGGAAAAGTATCATAGAAAATTAACTAAAGAAAGAGAGGTTGAAAGATATACTACATATTAATTAGATGTGATGTATGATCTAATAAAGTATTTATATGTTGAAGACAACATTAACCTAATAAAATAATTTTTTAGACGTTCGATTCAAATTCTAAGATGATATCAAAGATCAGACACTCATTATTAGGTCACTTAATTGATTTTCTATACGACGCTTTACTAGGTATAAATCCAAACAATGCACATATATATGATTCAATTTACCATGGTTGTTTAATCAGTATTTACAAAACAGCAGTGCTATATACTGCGAAGCATGCACTCACGAAGTGATCGCGGAGAAAAAATGGCCAATAAAAAGTTGTTATAGGGCGGGCGGAATACATGGGAGGTTGTTGAAATCATGAGAGTCAAATTGTGATTATCCAATCAAGACACACAGTTTTGCTCTCGGGATAAATTCGCGAGTAATAGTTCGCTTTAAGTAGCATTTTCCTTTACAAAATGATCCAGGGATAAAAAATACATATTTTCATATAAAATAATTCTTCAGCACAAAGTTTGGTGACCAATTTGGTGACGAAATCTTTATTTTTGTCTATAGTAGTAATATGGCCGATCAACAAATTTAGCATAGTTTTGGTAGTTTTATATTTTAGGCCTAACTCAATGGATTATCTAAACATTTTCAACTATATTTGGGTTGAGGTTTGATCAATTACATCATTGATATGTAATTGTTGACAGTCTAACGTACCTAGATCTAACTACTCTACAACCGTAGCAGTCTTGAATATCCATACTCTTTTAGGTTTAGGTCACATATCTCATCAATCGATATTAAACTTAGGTTTTTTTTCTCTAATATGTCACTTCACACATATATTTTTTCGTACACTAACATTTACAATATGGTTGGTGGATTGGGATAGATATTTGATTGGCTTCCATGTCTTTCTATAGATTTGAAATGGAAATTATAGATGTGTACTTGTTTAAGACATATAACAAGTAGTCACAACAAATAAGTACTAAAATATGGGGTAAGTAAAAGGACAATGGCCAGCATTTAAGGGCTCTGTTGGTATGGGCAAGCCACAGAGATAAAATGCAGAGTTATCATATAAATGATAGGTGACCTGTTTACACTGTCGGCGGCACATGAATTTGTTCATTATTTTTGACAATATAGATATTTATATGGAGTGAAATTGAATTTAACCGAATAAAAATTACAAGGGTGGCTTGAAATATTTTGAATGTTATATATTGGACAGTAAATAAAGAACATTAGTTTAAGTCATTCTATGATGTATTATGAAAGAAAATACTACATATTGTTTTAACAAAGATGGTTTAGTTGTATCCTCGTAGGCATGGTATATAGCTAGCTATACATATATACTATAGTCAACTGTTATTATTTTAATTAGGTTTCATTTTGTCAATAACTAATGGGACTAATTCCAAAAATCATTTTGCGTTTGACAATTTTAAATGTCAAAGACCTAAAAAAAAGTCAGATTTGACTCTTGTTCTTTGATCAAAAGCTATACATTCCATTTCATCATTCTCCCCTTAATTTTGAAGAGATTATGTGAGCCAATATTATTTGCTAATTGCTATGCATGCATACCTAGAACTTCCAAGTTCCCAAAAAGTTAGTACAAAGTACTACACTAGATAACTTTTTGTTCAAAAAGAAAAGGTGTAATTTGAATTTGAACGACTAGGTAAATAAGTAAATGATGAATCTTACTCAGATCTATTTGCTTTAGGTCAAACGTTCAAAAATTCTCACTATCACTTTAAGTAATTGTGAATTTGTGATCACAACTTAATTTGAATAAATAGTTACCACGACAACATTTTCTTATCTATATGGTTTTCAAATTATCATCTCAATTGTACAAGAGAATCAATATGAGACAACTTGAGTCCTCTTTAATTTATTGACATCAAATTAAAATTAAACTTTAAACAAGCAGCAATGGTATAAGTTATCATAATATGATCTTGTCTATATTGAAAAATCAATTTCTGTATTTACTTGTGAGATATTCAATTTTTTTATCAAAGAAAAAAAATATAGTCTCAAATTATTTGTTACATTCGCATGAATGTAACATGGTTTGAATATTTAAAGTAAGGTTCCTTTTATGATGGAATAAATATAATTGGAAGTGAAGACTCCACTAAACAAGTTAATTTTGTGGCGGAGAGTCCTCGTAAGTTTAACTCAGTTGGTAAAGACAGTGTATAATATATGTAAGATCCGAAGTTTAAACACCGACCATCACCAAAAAAAAGTTTTGTAGTGGAGATTAAATACATTAGTAATCGGTAGAATCATCGATAATTTGCACCAATAACATATTATCAAAAGAAAAAGGAATTCACTTGCAAGAATCAATACAGATTCCTAGGAGTGATTTAACAAACTCAATGGGTCCTCAAATGTACAGCAGAATCATAATCCAAAAAATCACTATGTAACAACACTCTTAAAGAAACAATGAAACCACTTGAAAGTGAAATGTTTCCCTTTAATTTTCACCCTTCCTTAGATAGCGGGTCAAAAAAAATCATAGCATCTAGTATTTTTATATATGCATAGATAATGTCATTGTTTTGCTTTTCATAATCAGAGCTTAATTAACAAACCTTCAAATTTTCGATGGGACCATATAAAATCCGTACCTTTCGTCACTGTTTCCTCATACTCACACCGACGGCTAAATACAATGCTCCTTTAATAAATAAAACAAAATATATTAACAACAAACGAGCAAACTCAAGTGATCAATTAACTCTACCAAAGAACAAATCGATATTAAGAACTCAAGTTCGTTTTTTTGATAAAATATTTATTGGTCAAACTATAACGATCGAACTTCAGATTACATGTCTAATTTTCGTGAATAGCCGAAGAGTTAGCACGATAGAAATAATATTATTATAACATAGCATAACGGCGTTAACAACAAAAATCTTTCAAAATTAGACATGTATGTTGGTAGGGACACCGGCAAATTAAGCGTTAGGTGATAATAAAATTTGCAAGTCAAATTTGATTAGAAGCTAAACATTGTCACCACCAACTATGGTCGGGCCACTAACACACATAATCCAATTAATTAGTCACACGCTTTTTTTTTCACCAGACAAATGGGTTTGTTTAAGTGTTGATAATCATGGGTTTATACTTTTAATCATTGAGGTTTGTTAGATTGATTAGAAAAATGTTAGCCTAAATAAAGTGTTGTAATAGTAGAAAATTGGCTTACCTCACACGCTTGTATTCCATGGGGGGCCATATATCCTTTTTCATGTACCTTTCAATTTTGAAATCTTTGACTTGACTCACTCTTTAATGTAAGAAGTTATATGGTAGTTTTCCTTATGATGGGACGTTATATGGTAGTTAAGTTCTAGAATTAGATTTATAAATGATCATTCAATTGAATGATAGTATGATGGTGTATGATATAATTTCACATAGTTTATTTATAAATTTGAGCATTTCATTAATCATAAAAGGCTAAATTATCCGCTTAGAATGACTCTCTTTAATTCATTATGAAGAATGCAATCTATATCTATATATCTATATAATATAAATTTAAGACCTATTTCATGTCCCTATATGGAAGTAATTTACTATTCTTTTGGTGTTGCCATGTGTCCCTTTCTTTTTTACAAATGCTCTCATCATATTGATCCTCACAAAATACTTTCACCACATTCATCCTCAAAAGTTTCTATTTAATGTTTACGAATAAAAGGAAGTTTTTCAAATTCAAAAATTCAATTCTAATTCTAATATTTCATATCAAATTAAAAATCAAACATTTTGAATTCAAATAATACAGAAATAAATCAAATAATTTAAATTAAAATATTTAAATTT
Source organism: Medicago truncatula (assembly GCF_003473485.1). Classification (NCBI taxonomy): domain Eukaryota; kingdom Viridiplantae; phylum Streptophyta; class Magnoliopsida; order Fabales; family Fabaceae; genus Medicago; species Medicago truncatula. The sequence goes on along the minus strand of NC_053043.1, from coordinate 11,120,195 downwards.
AGATATTATAATAAAACAAATAATAAATTTTTTAAACCAAACAAAAAATTGAATTGGTATATGATATAACCTTATAATCTAATATGATTCTTTTTAACTAATTCATATTTTAATTAATGAAAATGAACTAACTTATAATATTAAATTCTTAAAAAGAATAACAAATAATGAGTATCAAATTAATTTTTTATACTCTTCAAAAAAATAATTTTTTTTATAAAAGAATATTCCTTTAAAAAAAAGTAAAAATAGTTACACATAACCTAATAAGTTTGTTCCTCTTTTCTTCACTTTGTAACATGTATATGGAAATCAAAATATGCAATTATTATAAAGATTGTTGAATAAAAAACTTATGCTTCAAAAAAAGGAATTCATATCATTTCCAATAATTTCATTTAATTACTCATTATTAATTATTAATTTGCCATTAATAAAAAAATGTATAATTTATACAATTATTGTATATATAAGGCACAACAAACTAGCCATTCCAAATTGCTCACATCTTTGTTCAAAAATTGTAGAGCTTTTTATACTTTTGTGCAAAACCTTCCTCCTTTTTTAATGTCATGCACCTCCTAAAATCTTAGAGTTATATGGTTATATGGGTGGGAGGTATAAAGGCTATTAGAAGGGCATTCAACAATATTTTCATATTGCTAGTGGTGAAATTAATTTTGCTAGCATGGAATATCCTCACAAGTTGATGTGTTTTGTTTTAGTGTACATACTATAAATCAATTTCCTATATAGCATCTGATGTATTATTTGGGTTCAATTTTTTTCTTTAAGTATATGGTTTATAATGACTACTATTTTTCTGTAGTCTTTATAAGGCAAATATTATGTTGTACTATTATGTATAATCAAAGTACAAGTTGTGTTTTGTGTTATTCTTTATGTAGAATACTTTTACATTTTGAAGGAAAAAAAAATAGTCTATGACCCTGAAATGTGAAAACTTTTGTTGTGCCTTACTTTTACTGTTTCTGTTGTAGGAAATGTCTTATTATGAGAAAAAAGTGAGAAGCGAGAACATTGTGATAAAAAAAAAATTTGTATAAAAATATATAGGGGGGGAGAGAGAAATCAAATAAAGTAAATTGAATCTATTATTTCTTATAAAAGATGTTCTTTCCTTTTCTTCTCTTGCTCGGTTAGATAGAAAGTGATAAAAGTGATTTTAAAAATAAAACCATCCGCATCAAATGTTCTTTTATTGAATTTAAAAATAAAAAAATAAAAAAAATTCTTTTTTGGATTGATCAAGTATACACATGTTTTCTCTCAAAAAAAGTACACACATGTTTTGAATAAGCAGTCATCATGTACTATCTTTTTTTAATAATAAATTTTAATAAATTCTTTTAAAAAAATAAAATAAATATCAGTATATGCTAATAAATTATGTGCATGAGATAATTTGTTTTTTCGACTCTTATTTTTATTGTTAATTTTTGCATATATTATATAAATTTGAGACCTATTTTAAGTCCCTATATGAAAATGATTTTCTATTCTTTTGGTGTTGACCTATTTTTATTGTTCAAGCAAGTCTCAACATGTGGCACTCTTCTATTCTTATATCCTCAAACATTTGAATTTCAATAAATTTTCGTATTAATTTTTGTAACCATATATATCAATTATATTATATTATTTATATTATAATGTAATGCACTATATAAATTTAATAATAATTTTTTCAGAGGTAACACATTGAAGGCATAAAACAACCCCTCAAAGTCAGGTTCTCATCAGTTGGCAATTTGTCGTGCATTAACCTCCACAACAATAGGGATTTGGAGGGTGAAATGTCCTTTGACCAGGTAGGTTTTGTCCAAGTGAGTTTTGGAAAATGATGTCTTTTAAAATCAAAAGCATCCTTAAGAGTTAGAATACCAGAACTGTTATGCTTCCACATTAAACTGTCGGGTTTGTCAAGCAATGGGATAGTAACTTGTGACACAAGTCTTCTGATATCAGGAAATCTTTGCTCCAGAGATTCAAGCTTCCAGTTAAAATTTTCAATATACTCAGAAACTGTGTAGTCCTCAATCATATCAGTTGTGACATTTAGGGATTTAATCAATGAATCACCACACCAGTTATCAAACCAAAAACTGATATGTTGTCCATTCCCCAGCAACCACATTTTGTTCTCCTTAATGACCTGATACTCATTTCTAATCCCACTCTAGATAGAGGAGAATATGTGATAGTTGATGCAAGAATTTCTTCTGATAACTCTACTTCTTAAGATTCTGGCCCACTGCTCTTTTGAGTTCAATAATTCCCAACATAACTTCATATTGGTGGCTTCATTCAAGCAAATTAGAGATCTGATATTGAGTCCCCCTTCATCAAAAGAGGCACACACTTTCTTCCAAGCCACAATCACCATCTTTCTTTTGTTCACATCCCCACTCCAGATGAAATTTTTTAACCATTTTTCAATGTCTCTGATTAAGCTAACTGGCCAAGAATATATGGACATGGTGTGCAGTAACATAGATTGAATGACATCCTTAACTAGTTGGACTCTGCTTGCTATTGAGAGAAGGGAGGCTTTCCATGTTGCAAGTTTTAATTTGACTTTGTCAGCAATGTGTTGGAAGTGTACTCTTTTGGGCTTGCCTTTGAAAATAGGAGCTCCAAGATAATTAAAAGGTAAAGATCCCAAGGTAAAACCAAGCATATTCACAATTTGATTCAATCTTTGACGTGAGATACCACCTGCATGAATAGAGGACTTCCTGATGTTCATAATTTGACCAGAACATGAAGCATATCTAGTGAATAAATTTTTCAAAGCTTCTAACCCTGACATCTTCCCTTTACAATATACCATGATATCATCAGCATAAAAGCAGCTTTCCTTCATTGACTAGTTTTGATATACCTCTACTCAAAACCTCTTCTGCAGTACAAAAAAGGAGAGGGGATAGAGGATCTCCAAAACAATTAGAGTCTTTGTGCTGATACAATTCAAATTTTATAATTAGAATATGTTTTTCTCACCTTTTTTGTTTTTTTACAAAAGAGGGTATAGTTCATAATATATATTCCGAAAAAATCTAACATTTCAAATTTTATGATATGAATAGGTGAAAAATACATTATAGGGTAAAAATCTCATTTTGAATCATAAAATCCGAAAAATCTAAGACATTTTTGAGATATTTGAGAACGTGCGAGAAGAGTAAAGGACGAAAAAGAAATAATTTTTTTTAACGAGAAAATTTGTTGTGGACTTTTATTTATTTATTTTTAAATAAAAGATGTTGGCCCAACTAGTTTTGTTGCTTTATTAGTGCAGTTTTATTTAAGCCTCTGGATCCATTTTTAAAATAAAACGAAATTAAGTCATGACTAAAAAGAAAGTTAAAAAAGAAAAATCACAATTTTATGATCCATTGTTGTGCATGTTTGGAATCACATGCGTATGCAATAAACAGTTTTGTTAAAACTCAAAAGTATTTTGTTAAATCTGATTGCATGTCACTAACTATTACCATATTGTTCATTCTTAATTAAAAACTCCATCAGTCTTAAATTAAAAACTCCATCATTTGGCTCGATTTGTGGTTACCATATGGGTTGTTCACAGGCTTTTGCTGAAAGTGACAAATATCGTGATATACCCTTTGCTGCTGATGCTAATCTTGTTTGGGATGGGACCTTGCTGTTAATTGTGGGGATATAGCGTATGCCATCTCGAATAGAGTGAAGAAGAGTACTCCATAGAGTTAACACAAGGGTGAACTTGGAATTTAATTCAGCTCAAATTGTAAAACTTCATTATCAATAATAATAATAATAAGGTGGGTTTTGTTTTGGGGAAATCCATTTTTTATTTTTGGTTTTATGTAAGAGATCAATAATTACCAAATTTCACATAATGTGGAAAACATACTTAAATATGTTTAATTTAAAGGTAGACTAAGTACATCCACTCCTTTATACTAACAACTAAACTATACTATAGTTTATAGATAGTGACTTGTTAGTTACTAACACACATATTCTAGGGCAATTACTTTGACATGGTTCAAATATGTAGTGCCTAAAAGTTAGAAGATGACAAGCAACCTGTTATTGCTATTTTTGTCCTCCCATAAACTTTGTCCACTTTTCTTGACGATTGAATTTAAAATAAGTTTAAATATGCGTTTCGTCTCTGTAATTTGGGTGTGTTTTGGTTTTAGTCCTTGTAAAAGAAAATCATAATTTGAGTACTTGGACAAAGTTTCTAAAAATAAATTTCCAAAAAAAAATGATTAAAATAATTTTCTGATTTTTTTTTTTTAAATTAAAATTTTCGTAAAAGGACAAGAAATAAGATTTTTTTTTAAATTATAATTTATTTTTGAAAATTATAAATTTTCAGATAACGTAATATTAAAAAACTATTAATTTCCATATTTTAATTTTCAAAACTCAGATTTTAAAAAATCATATAATTTTCCATTTTTTTCATATTTAAAAAATTAAATTTTTTAAAATTATATAATCAGAATTTTTTTTTATGATTTTTTTTATTTTTTAAAATTATTTTCATATTTTTTAATTTCGAAAAATAATTTTAAAAAATATTAAAAATGTTTTTTAAAATTTAATATTATGTGGGATGCCACGTGACAAAAGTTGCACAGTCAGCAATTGCTACATGGCCAAACCATGCCACTTCTGTGTTTTAATGGGGCTAGGGACCTTTTTAAATCAAATTTTTTTTTGCAGAGATGTTTTTTTTTTTTGCAAGGATTAAAACCAAAACACACCCAAATTACAGGGACGAAATGCATATTTAAGCCTTTAAATTATCGTCAATTCCATATTCAGTGTCGACGAATTCCTCTTAATTTACAAATATCATTCCAATGATGTGTTGATTATAACATTTATCCTTCACATGTTTACAAATATCATTTCAAAATGCAAAATTTGAAAAATTATAACAATGAAGAAATTTGAAATTCTTAACTTTTAGGTGTCATTATTTTTATTTTTTTATATAAAGGTTGTTGATGCAAAAAGCATCAATTATATATTAAAAGAAAATAACAAAACAAGAAGAAAGGGGAACATATACCAAAACCTTTCAGAAGTTTACAAATCTAAAGTAAGGTAATCTAAGTCTATCACTGGTGAAATATACTCTAACTTGAATTGGAATGTCATTCATCCAGATAAAAGTATTAGTGGTTAAACCAATATTTTCTAATTTATCATCAAAACAATTTCCTTCTCTAATGATATGAGTAACAATAAGATTTATGTTTCCTGCTAAGGTCATACAATTGTCCCATCTGTTTCTTAACCTCCAAGGCACAATAGAAACTGACTTGAAAGCTGGAAGGACTAGCAAGGAGTCAGTCTCAAGCCAGAGATGTAACCAACCATTGTTGTGTGCTATCTCAATTGCATGCATAGCACCTGATAATTCAACAAATTAAGATGAACTTGAACCTAAATTATGAGCAAAACATCCTATACAAATAGCTTCCTGATTTCTGAACAAGCCTCCGCAAGCAGCCATGGATGGAGTTCCTACAGCTGCACCATTAGTATTACATTTTATCCGGTTGGGAGACGGGGGATGCCAAATCACTTCTATGATGTAGGGGGTTTGGGAGGGTGAATTGTAATATTGAAGGTATCATTTTAAATTCTTTAAATTATACTTGAACAAAATACTTCATAAATTTCCATCATTTTAAAAATTCTTCAAATTATTATTCTAATAATAAAATTCATCTCAATGTATTTGAATTCCTTTAAAACATTACATTAGCACAAAACAATTCTCCATTTAAATACACTCTTAGAGTAGTCAATGAATTTGTCTTGGTGAAATAAACTTTTGAATTGCCTGTCTCTCAAGACGAATGAAATGTTTCGTAAGTATAATTTTTCAAAAAAGAATTTTCCATTATTCTACAATCTTAAATTATTCGTTTGTCCATATGACTATTGAAAGAAAAAAAACTACTATTATGACTATCGAAACAGAGTTAACATATGCTATTATGACTATTGACAATGCTTTTGATGTATCTATTCTACGGAGATTTAAGGATAGACGGGGCAATATTTTACAATTATGTTCTCAAATGCAATTTCTTATCTTTCTCTGACTGCACAGTAGAAACTCCCTTAAACAATTGTAGCAATCAAACACATTACTAACAACTAAATGTGATAAGAATCCAACTCATTCAGTTGATACTTAATGAGAACTAAATAAGCCCATGGTAAAATAAAACTCATCCATTTTTACCAACAGTTCTTGATTGCTGCTTAATATACGCCCGTTCTTATTTTGCTTACTAGTCATTGAAACTATTACTCATGTAGTCATATAAGTAAAATTTAGTTCATAGATGTATGAATGTTGATATGCACGTCTTGTATTCGAACTCAAGATTTCTTACTTTCTCACACTTAAAGCACTTAAAGTGTATGAGTCAAGTCACTAGATTACCTTACCAATCAAATAAAAAACTATTATTCGCATGACTGGCATGCAATGTTTGTTATGGCTTCATGTACAAACAAACTATTTATAGAGATTAATTTCTATGCACTGACACTGCAATTCTTTTTACACATACGTCCAATTAAATTGCACCATATTTCCACCTTATAGATTCGCTCCTAAAATATGTTCACAAATATCTACAGGGCGTGATTTTATTAAATGTATGTGTAAAAAAAATTACATTGTAGGTGAATACAAATTAAATCCTAGAACAAGATGTTTATAATTGTTCTGGACCGACTCAAGGCCGAGAATCCACATTATATAAGGTACAATAGAGGAAGGACCAAACCAATAAGACTCTCCAATCTTGGAACCCCCTCTATTCCATAACATCGCAATGGCTAGTAATGTTCATCATAGCTAAGAACATTACACGCACATTGTTGATGTGCGGCATTCGTAACGAACCATCCATTATTATTCAATGACTCCTCATGGGTGCCTATAATAGCATTCTTCACTACAATGCAATGTACATATTCTTTATCATTTTACAAGAGCGTTAGAGTGTTCGCAAGCATCATCCTACATCCATCTCAACAGAAGTTCGATCTCGCCAACTCTTCTTCACGTAAGATCAATAACTAATCTAGTTTTTCTGCAAGAATGATACAAAATGTTACTTTATTACATTGTTTAAATTGTGTAAAATAGAAAATATGTGGAGGTGAAAATATGTTACCATTTAATTTAATTCAGTACTCTGTTTCTTACTTCTGATTAAAATTTTATAGATATGAAACCAATACATACATTTTGTATCATAAGAAAATTTAAAGAGAAAAATAATAACATTTTTACATTAAAACTTTGTTTCATTTTTCACTTCAATTTTTTTTTTTATTCTTTACTACATGTGTTCCATATTTTAGTTGAGGATTTTTCATTAACGATCAGTCATTTTTTAGGAGATATTCTGGTATCCAAATTTGTCGGAATTGGATCCTATCAATCCCATGGTCAAAGGTTCTCAGCTAATTAAATGAGATGAGAGTGACATTTTAATTTACATATTTTAACTTATAGTCACTGCAAAAGATATGTATATATAGAGAGAGTACGTTACCATTTAACTTTTTAAATAATCAATCTAATTATTAGAGTGCTATTATATACGGAAGTATGTACCCAAAAAAAAATTTATAAAATAAAGCAATCAAACATTTTCTCCAATTCTTTTCTAGATGCAAACAACCAACACTAATGGAGGTACAACAGACAACGAAAGATTTATGTAAAATATGGTTTAAATAGTCTCACATGTCGGATGGTTCAGCTGCTTCAGCATAAGATGCAAATATGGAAATAATATTCTATTCATCATAATCATAATCATAATCATAGTATTATTGCTTCCTATCCTATACTTATCTTACACTAAAGCATGTCTATTATTAAAATACATTTGTTGCCACATACAAGTGTATGTGCTATATACGTTTTGCCTAAAGTATGATATATGTACGTATAAGAAAAATGTGTTAGAACACCAACCGGTGACATAGGATTAAAGAAAATGTAAATTGCCTAAAGTATCTGAAATCAAACTCTAACTAAAATAATTAATCATTGATAATGTATTATTGTCGAACTTTGAATTATATTTGGACACATTTTGCTGGGAGTGGAAGGATTAAGACAAAAAATAAAAAATGGAACATAACAATAAGAAAATGAACAATATCATATATGCACGTGTGAAAGAATAGAAAAGGCTAAAAAAAAGACAAGACTTAAAGAAAAACCAAAATAGGGAAGGTGACATCCTTGGACTAAAGAAGCTTTCACAACCACAACACATAAATGTATAAAAAAATAAAGCAAGGGCAATTCTATTTTTTAAAATTGAATTTATTATTGTCATTTTCTATTGTTCTGTTTTGGTTGGCCCAACTAAAAAAAGGCTGAAATGCATGAACCACATGAAAAAAAAAATGCTGGTCACCTAAAGGACAAGGGTATGGTAAAGAGATTCCTTACCGACAATGTTGTTCAATGCTTGCTCATTTTAAGGGTTAAAAAGGACATTTCATTATTAGGGTTATGAATGGTGCTGCTGGCTAGTGAATCTTGAAGCAGATTTCATTGCATTGAAGGGGAAACTTCAGCAAAGATCTTATAGTGGATTTTTTAAAAAGGGAATGACTATATGTATCTGTTTCATATTTTGTTTTTCTTTCTTTATGTTGGCTCAATAATTTGAGATATTGTGTGCTAAATTGTGGGTCATGTATCAACCAAGAATTACATTGCTAGCATTATAAAAAGTGTTTGTTAATAAACAAGTAAGTTTTAATCCGGGCCGGCTTAAGGGTCAAGCAATCCAAGCAAGGGTTTTAGGCCTCAAAATTTTATGTGAAAAAAAGGTCTTTAAAAAATTAATTTGGTTATAAGTATATTATATGATAGATAAACTACAGACATTTGCATAGTTTAATTGATTTCCAAAAATACCTCAATTACTCTTGATCATGAATTCAAATTTTGGTCTCCACAAAATTGATTTTATATAAAATAGTAGGTTAAAAAAATATATTTTTAAAGACCACATTAAAATTTTTGCTTTAAGCTTCTTAATTTGTTGGACCGACCTTGGTTTTAATTCACTATTCATATTCTAGCTTTCTACTCGAATATAAGTAAAAATAATCATTTTTCTAAGAAACATAATTCATGTAGACTCGGATTTTTTTTATTACATAATTCATGCTGACATAGGAAATGAAATCGACAAAGGTAGTTTGGGGAATTTTTTTATTACATTAAGAAAATTTAAAGTGGTTATTTTTTTTATTACATTAAGAAAATTAAAAACGGTTAACTACAAATCGTTTTTATATGTTCACAAGTTCAAGATCAACCGATCAAATTGCCAAAATTGTTAAATCAAATATTATAACTGAAGTTTGAACCTCAACTTCTACACTTGTATGTGTGAGTTTCTTATGACTATTGCTATTTTATCTATCTATAAAAAGTTTTTTTTTTTTTTTTTTAATATGTACGAGAGCTAGCATTCTTAATATAAGTGTAAATTTGATTATTTTTCATACTTGAGCACGCGTGCATGCATGTGTCAAGAGGATTAAGTTTCTAATTAAATTATATTAAAAAAATTGATTCAATAATATTTTATATTATAATACTTGTTTAATAGAGTCAAGGTAATAAATTAGTGTGCGACAATGTAAGGAAAAATTATTCTGAACCCACGACCTAATCGGACTCATTGGGGTCATAATTTCCCCCTAATTAAGAAAATGATCTTCAAAACAAAAAACTAAAAAGAAAGGAAAAAATTAGTGTAACCGGGATAGAAAAATAAATCGATATCAACAATTAGTCCCTGACAATTGAGCTAAAAACTTGATACACCATCACATGCATGTGTATATGATCGTGATAAAATAGTATCAAATTCACTTGAACTAGACTTATTATCAATCTCCTTCTCTGAATTGATTAACTAAAATAATTGGTTTTTTAGGTTGGGTATGATTTTGGAAAAGGATTTTTAACAATATAATAAAAATATTTTAGGATAGTGGGTTTTTGTCGGTCTTTGTTTTATCTTATAAATTTGGCAGCTAACTTTGCCTTTCAACATTGATTGATGTCTAAGATTACAAATTACTAGTGTGTATAGGGCACGGGGAAAAATTCTTTTTTTTTGAATGAAATTGAAGAGTTTAATTAGTTAAAGGTGGAATAATTTTTTTTTTTTAAGAAGCTAAAATGAATGATATTATTGAAAGTCTGGAGATTTCAGCATAAGGAGTGCCAAAACCCCAGCTGAAAGAGTCAAATACAAGAAATAACAAAGAGTTGGAGCCAAAACAAGCTCAAAAAAAAAAAAAAAAAAAGAATGCTGCCCTGTTACAAAAATATTCCCAAGCAAGGTAAATGATTCAACCACCATGAATGGTAGGAGAAAACAAAATTAGGACGATTTGCCTTCAGCCACCAGTAAGATTGAAGCTTGACTTTATCTAGCAATTGATTAAAAGAAGCTTCTTTTTGGTGAAAGATCCGAGCATTCCTTTCAAGTCAAATCACCCACACACATGATAGCCAAATAAGGTTAAGAGCTGAGTGTTTGTTGTTTGAAAAACCGCTAAAGGTGCCAAATTGATATAAATGATCTGACACGTTTTCAGGGAACACTATGTTATAACCAAGCCAGTGAGAAATACCATACCAAAACTTTCCAAACAAGAAAGGAATGTGTTTTGCATCTTCTATCGTACCGCATCCACCCACGCATAACTGAGGTGGAATAATTAAGATTGGACAGTTGAGATTGAGGTTATGAAATTAATAAATAATATTTCCATGACAAAAAAAATTGTTGTAAATTATAGGTTGTTTTGTGATATCAATAAAATTTTACACTATTTGTCTAATTTTATCCCTTCATAATAATTACTTCATCCGTCCTAAATTATAAGTAAAAAAACTCATTTCTTTGACTCAAATTATAAGTAAAAAAGATCAACTTTTATCATATTTAATTATGTTGTTTTAAAAAATTGTCATTTCCAAAAGAAAATTAAATGCAAAGTGCATTCAATTTGCTCTCTCTTTCATTTTCTCAATAACCAATAAAAATTGTTTTTATATCTTTCTATAAAACTTATTTTAAAGATAAGACAAGAAACTATGTTACAAACTAGTATTATATTTTAATTTTCTTAAAGAGTGTAATTTTTTTTTTTCTTTTCTTATAATATGTGACAGAGGGAGTACCACGTATTCCTTGGTTTGACCAATTTCATTAAGCAACTACTCATCATTCATTCATCTCCAAACTTATGGGTACATTGCAGACATTAATATGAGTAGACGATTTTGATTAGGAACCTATCTTGTTTGGTGTTGATCTTTGCACTGAACTGTTGTCTCTTTTGTTTTTGTTTGCGGATCTTTGTACTTGACGTGATCTTGTTTAGTGTTTATCCTTAATTAATTATCGAAAAAAATAGAGTACGCATTGCTAGTAAAGTGATAGAAGTGTATCATTTTGAATGCATGATGGTTGGAGAGAGAAAATGGGTTAAGTCATTACTGTCTTAAATTCTCTTTTCGATCATATTTTTAAGTAAAAAACAGCTTTTTAGATCATTGAATATTTAATGTATCCGATCTATATATTTATCAAATACATTAGTCATTCAATGAACCTAAAATATTATTTTTTGTCTATAAATGTGATCGAAGGAAGTAGGAATAAGTACTTTTGCAAAGTACCCTCATTGAATGTAAACTTTTCAAATATAAAAAATACCCACTCCAGTTCTATTTATAAGAAAAAATTAACTTTTTAGATTCATTGAGTAATTGATGTATCTGATATAGAATATAGACCAAATACATCATTTATGTAATGAATCAAAAAAGTCAAATGTTTCTTATATATAGGATCGGAGGAAGTAATACTGACACTTTAATTAGTACATTTTTAAGTATAAGTATTTGTTAGAATGACATAAAATGGAATGAAGAGTACTAACGATGGAGCAAGTCTTCCATAGTCACAAATCCAAATAAAAATATTTGGGCACACATACAATGGATTTTTTTTTAAAAGAAAAGTAATTTAGTCACATCATTTAATACTATTTAGTTCTTTTCTCTTTAAATTTTGTGGAACCATGTTAGTGTGCCTAAACATAATTTATTTGAGTTTGTGACTATACAAGTATTTCTCATAAGGAAGATCTCTTTAATTAGAATTAAAATTATATAAAAACAAAACAATGTTTGTTTGATATATGAAAAGCATAAAACGACAGCTTTGAAATGAAGAAAAAACCTGAGGGGCATAACTTATAAGTTAGAATTACAAATACAATGGTTTTACAACGGGATAGCATTGCAAAACGAGGGAGGTTTTACATTCGGGATCATTCCCTTCGCTATATTTAGCATTTTTGAATTTATAATGAGTAATCAACCAGCAAATATAAGTATCAAACCCTAGAAACATTATTTAAGACTAAAACCAGCAAAATAAGCTAATTAAAATATATAGCATACCAATTTCTCAACTTTACATATAATTCATAGATAAACAAAAAGCAGATTAAGATGGAGTTGAAATCATCACACACTCAAAGAAGACAGATAATTTAAGAAATTATGAATAAAAAAGCAAAACCCTTAAGAGAAAATATTGCATACCATAAACTTATACATTTGATGAAATATATCAACTCCTTTGTTGTAAAGGGGTCTTTCTTGATTTCCTGGAGTTGACAAAAAGAGAGAAAAGTAAAGGAAAAGCCACACAGAAAAACAAAATTTCAATATATAGTTTAAATTAAAGTGATTAAAAGGTGTAGAACAGACCTCAATCATGCATCAAGTTGTATCTGTACATTTTTCTGCAGGAGCGTACAACAATACAAACAAAAGAAAAGGAGCCAAAATTTTTTAGAGCCCCACAAAATATGATCACCAAAACTAACACTGTAATACCACAACTGCTGAAGAAAACACAGGAAGATGCAACAAAGCAAGTAAGAGAAAAAAGAGGAAGAGAAAGTGACGATTACATGGAGAATGGAGATACATAAAGCCCTTTTAATTTTGAGTTCCAATTCCATTCCTTGTCTCAATCACACCTAGCATTGATGAGAATTGAGGATTGGGATGGGAGGATAGGAACACAAACGGTGAGGGCGGTTTTGCAAGAAAAAATTATAATATGGTCACATGACCAAAAAATATTGTTTTAATAATAAGGAGGAAATTGATAAAAAAAGATGATTGAATATTTTAAGGAGAATCTTTTTATGTGTGTGTCCAAACATTATTGATTTGGTCTTTTGACGATGGAAGAATACCTCGTTTTGCAAAGGAATACACGTTGTTAACATTGAAAACACGCATGCGTGATTATGTTTGTATCGAAAGAAAAGTTCAAAGATACCATAAAAATTTTCTAATTTCCAATGAATCTTTTTTTAATAAATTTTTTTGGGATGGGAGTGAGGATCATAGGAAAATATCTTGGATAGGGTGGCATAACGTGTGCCTCCATAAGGAGCTTGGAGGTTTAGGGGTGAGACAGTTGAAGGAGTTTAATCAGGCTTTGTTAGGAAAGTGGTGTTGGAGGATGCTTGTTGATAGGAGTGGTTTGTGGTACCGAGTTTTAGTCGCCCGTTACGGCGAAGTAGGTGGAAGGTTGGAGGATGGGGGCCAGAGTTGTTCTTCTTGGTGGAGAGAGGTGGCGAGGATTAGGGATGAGGGCGGTGTTGTTGGTGGAGGCTGGTTTGGGGAGTCTGTGTCGAAGAAGTTGGGGCATGGTTTCGATACTCTATTTTGGTTTGATAAGTGGTTAGGGTCGGCTGCTTTGTTTGTGAGGTATCCTCAGCTGTTTGCTCTTTCCGAGAACAAATTCATTACAATGGCGAATTTGTTTTCTCTTGGTTTTGAGCAGGGAGGGGAGGCGTGGAAGTGGAGGAGGAGACTATCGGTGTGGGAGGAAGAGGAGTTAGAGGAGTGTAGGACTTTATTGCGTGATGTTTCTTTGTATGCTAATGTTTCAGACAGGTGGGTTTGGCTACCGGACCTAGGGCTGGCAATGAACCGAACCAACTCAATTAGAGTTCGTAATTCAATTCGATAATTGATTCGTCGAACTTGGTTCATGAACCAAATGAGCCGAACTTGAACTAAAAATTAAGTTCGTCAACTAATTGAGCTGAACTTGAGCTATATGTAGTTCGACTCGTTTGGTTCACGAGATATATATATATATACAACACTTAAAAATATTTTTAAATTTATATATAATTGATTTTACACAATTAGATAATTGATTATATATATAATACTTTAAAAACTAAGACAAACACTTAGCAATAATAGAATAAAAATGAGCTACTTTAAAATTGATAGACAACGCCATGCAAAATGTTGTTGTAGTTTTTAAGGATTTCAAAACTAAAATAGTTATGCATCAGATCATGCAGGAAAAATAAATGATGTGATTATCTATAATAAGATAAACATATGACATAAGAGGGAAAAACTGGATTTGGTGGTTGCATACCGGTGTTAATTACCATGTGTAATAATAGTTAATTCTTTGACTTTTGAGTTACGTGGTTCAAGTCAATCTACTCATATCCTTACCTAGAGTTATGTGCTTTGAACAAACGAATCGAACTCAATGAGTCGAACCAAACTGTTCGTGAACTTTAAACGAGCCGAACTTGAGTTGGAAAAAAAGTTCGTGTCAAACTCGATCCGAGGTTCGAACCGAACAAATTCTTAATGAGTTGAGTCGAACTCAGACAAGTTCGATTCGACTCGACTCATTTCCAGCCCTAACCGGACCCTTCTGAGGGGTACTCAGTTCGCGGTTCCTATCATCTGCTAACTACACATGATACTCCTATTGCGGATCCTGCATCATCTTTGATTTGACATAATCAGGTGCCGTTGAAGGTTTCTTTCTTTGCGTGGAGGTTGCTTCATGATAGGTTGCCAACTAAGTCCAACCTGGTCCGTAGACGGGTTATTTCTTCAGAAGTTTCTATGTGTGGCGTTGATCGCGGTTTAGTGGAAACTTTGCAACATTTGTTTTTATCTTGTAATTTTTATTCATCGTTTTGGCCCCTAGTGCGCCATTGGTTGGGCATTATAAGCGTCGACACTAATGTTATAGCCGATTATTTTCTTCAATTCGTGCATCTAGCAGATGGTGGGAAAGCAAAGCGGTCATTTCTTCAGCTTATTTGGCTATTGTTCGTGTGGGTCTTATGGAATGATCACAATAATAGGCTTTTCAATAATGTTGTAACTCCTATGCCTAAGTTGATAGATAAAGTTAAATATTTGTCTTTAGTCTGGATGAAATCCAAAAAGGCTGCCTTTAAGTTTGGCACAAATAGGTGGTGTTCAAGTCTGTTTCAATGTTTGAACATCGCTTAATGGTTTGTTTGTTGGTTATGTAACTGATACTTTGTATTTAGGCAATTCGTTTTGCACATTTTGTGCTAAAGGAATTACTTTTTGTGGTTAATATATAAATATATTCAATTTTTGCTTGTTCAAAAAAAAATAATTTCTTTTTTTTGGTCAAGAAAAAAAATAATTTCTAATTATTACAAAGTAACAACCAAATTCTCCACTAAGCAACAACCAAATTCAATGAAACCCAAATTCTCCACTAAGCAACAACTAAATTCTTAACAGAACAACTTGAATCAAGAAGAAACCAAAGAGCTCAGATCATCACCCAAATACTGAAACCAAGGAGAGAAGTTGATAGATTGTTTAGAGTAATTTATAGAAAGTTCCAGGGAGCAATAAATGAGATTGAAATATTGGTATAAATTCTAACTTTTCATTATCTTTTCTTTTTCTTGCATATCAATACATTACATTTGTCAACACATGGGCATTTTCTATTTCTCTTCAATCAAAGAAAATATTATAAACAAAAAGCTGAGGGGCATAAACAATATAGTTTGAATTATTCTAGCTATTTCAACCTAAATTTGAGGAGTTTCTCTCTTTTTCTTATCAAATTCCAAAACAAAAGGAAAGGAAGTAATAAAAACACCATAAATAAATTGGCATAATAGTAGTTGTTAAAATCAAATAATATCCACCATAAAACCATAATAAGATTCTAAAATTAACAAAAACAATAAAACCAGTTACACCTCAAATCCTATTCTTAGGTATATTGAACCTAAAAACCCGCACAAACCCACATATTGAAAAGTTCAAATACCCCTTCACATGTCCCCATTCAAACCCCACTTTTTTTTCATTCTCCTAATCTCCTCTTCTCCCATTGAGGAGAAAAAAGAGTGAAAAAAATGACTCTCACCAAAACCTACCTCGTTGTTCTCCTCATTGTGACAATATCTATGTTGTTTGAATCCACCACAAATGCTATTGGTATTGCTATTGCAACCAAAAAACCTATTCGTGTTCGCACCCCCCAAGCTCGTGTTTGGTCGATGTGCAAAAAATTAGAAGACCCATCGAGGGCAGGTATATGTTTCAAAACAATATTACCGAAAGCATTGACCACTCCTAAATTCAACATATACAAAGCCCTTGAGGTTGAGACTCAAGCAGCAAGTGTACAAATCAATAAAACGTTAGCTATCATTACATCTCTGATACCTAAATATGCAAACAACGCAGACGTAAGTGGATCACTTGATTGTTGCAAGCAACAATATGAAATGATGCCTGATTCTATAACCAATGCCGTTGCGGCCCTCGCTGTGCGCAATGCTCAAGAAGTAAATGCTCAATTTAGCGGGATTCTTTCATACCATACCTCTTGTGTAGATACTTTTGCTGAGAGTAATGATTATCCTGTTGCACCCTTTGCTGCTGATGCTAAAATTGTTTCTGACCTTGCTACTAATTGTTTGGATATAGCGGCAGCCATTATGAATAGAGTGAAGCGTACTCCATAGAGTTAACACAAGGGTGAACTTGGAATTTAATGAGGGAGTTCATTATTGTGGATTCTATTATTTTTCTCCCTTCATTCATTTGTATGCTTGTATTACACATAAACAATGAGAAGAAAGAGGTGGGTTTTGTTTTGGTGAAATCCATTTTTCATTTTTATTCTTATGTAAGAGATCAATAATTACCAAATTTCATATACGATAGTAAAACGTGGAAACCATACTTAAATTATATATGATAGCTTAAATATGTTTAATTTAGAGGTAGACTAAGTATATCCACTCCTTTATACTAACAACTAAACTATAATTTATAGGCACATTATAAAGAGTAACTTCTCACTTACTAACATGCAAAATAGGACAATTACTTTGCTATGAGTCAAATATGTAGTGCCTAAAAGTAAGAAGATGACAAGCAACCTATTATTGTTATTTTTGTCCTCCCATCAACTTTGTCTACTCTTCTTGACAATCAAATTTAAATTATCGCCAATTCCATATCTAGTGTCGAAGAATTCCTCTCAATTTACAAATATAATTTCAATGATGTGTTAATTATAACATTTATCCTTCGTATGTTTAGAAAAAATATATATATTTTTTTTTGATCATGGTGTCACAATTGTGTGTCGACCTAGACCTAAATTTGCCATTTACACTCTCTCACAGTGGGGGAATAAACGGACTTGGATTATTGATATGTCAAGGTGAGTATAATGTAAAAAGAGAGGTGTTATATAGCACGAGATGAATAGGCATGGTGCACAAAATAGTAGAAATCATACGGATTGAAATCAAAGCATGGGAGAGAGAAACTTATTAGTTAAAAGAAAGAGAAACATGCAAGAGTGGTAAAATGTGCTCCCATTGTCGTGCATGTTTGTTGTCATTCCAATGATCGTTATGTGAAAATTGTGTATGAAGATTTTCTTTGGTTTCTCCATGTATCTACAACATTCAAATATTTTAAGATTAGAAAGCAGTGTTTGAAAAATTATGTGAAATTTAAGGCAACCTTCAAGGTGATTGCTTTCTTATGCATCAAGAATGTTGGGTCGGTCTTGAGCTTAGGTTCAGGGTGCGACGACCTAAAGTTCAGGTTTGTAGGGGTTAAAATAGCATAAATTTTAGGTCGTCATGGGTTAAAATAACATAACTTTTTGCAGTAAGGGCCTCATGACGTCGACTCCGTAAAGAGAGCTTTACAATCTCACCGGTTAAGTTGTGACGAGCTCTTCCGAGGCTTTAGAAATAATGAAATCAGAGTAGCGATTCTTTAATTCAAGTTCAAGAACCTTCACGTACTTGCCATTGTTAAACAAGTGACTTCAAACACACAAGAGGGGGTGAATTGTGATCTTTAAAAAACGATTTAAATTAGCACTAGAAAAAAGTTTTAACCAAAAGAAATAAAGTGCTTATAATTGTTTTTAATAAAAATGAAAACTAGATATGTTGACCTAAAATAAATAGCAAATGAAGTAAAAGAGATAGAGGGATGAGAGAAAATGACATAAGAAGTTTATCTTAGTTCGACCTAAAACATCAAGGCCTATGTCTAGTCCCCAAGAAAAATCCGCTTGAGATTTTTACTGATCAGCTTTTAAGGAGGATAAGCTAGTAACATTTACAAATAATGAGCACTCTTCAAACAAAACAATTCTTTGTAAAAGAGTCTCTAAAACCAAGATATATAACTTCTCTTGAAACCTTGGGATCACACACCCAATACAAATAAGATTTACAATAAGGATATAATACATCAAATATATAGATATAACAAATTGAAGCATAAGTACTACAACTCAACTAGTATAGATACCCGCGCCATCCACATGTGTTATGTGATACATAAGATCCGCGTTCATCTAACTCTTCTTTGAAAAAAAGTAACTTTGGATTTCTGATTACTCTTGTCGTGTGTTGTGTGATAAGCAAAATGGAAATTGCTTGGTATATGTTTAGCTAGTATAGATACCCGCGCCATCCACATGTAAATATATACTTCGTCGGCTCTTTAATATAATAGATTTTAGAGGGAACCATCAATTTCGTCCCTGAATTTTCAGGGTCGGCCAAATTCGTCCCCCAATTTAACGAAATATCAAAATAGTCCCTGAATTTGTTTGACGTCCATCAATTCCGTCCCTCCGTCCAAAAGGTCCGTTAGTGTGCTGTGTTGGCTTGTACACGTGGGAAAAAGAAAGCCACGTGTACAGGGACTAAATTGATGGAAAATACGAAAATTTCAATTTTCACTTTTTTAACTTCATTTTTCTGCAATTACTTTTTTACCCCTATGTTTGCCATTACCATACATCCTCATATTTCATACAAAACACATCAACTAAGTCCCTGTTTGTTCTTCTTCCCTCCATTTTCACTTCTCCAAGATCATCATCCTCTCCGGCGATCAAGATTGCATTTTTGAAGGAAGATTTCGTCTGTTTTGAAGGTAACTTCGTTCATCTTCTTCTCCTTTTTCTCTGTTCGTTTTCGCCCATATTTTTTCCGTTTTTATGATTTTTCGTTTTCATGTTTTTATCATTTAGTTATGACTTATTACTATTTTGATTGGTATCTACTGCCTTGTTTATGTTCTGCAAATTTATGCCTCAAGGATCAACTTGATTTCTGTTAATATAATTTAGGGATTTTTTTTTATGGTTTTTAAAATAATTCAGGGATCGATTTGATAGTAATACAAATAATTCAGGGACTAATCTGATGGTAAAATTATAACAGATATGCAACATTTCATTCATCTTCAACCTCTTTTCATGGTAAAATTATTACAACTCTACACAACCTTAGAAATATACATTAGCATGTTGCAAAACTCAAACAAGCAGATTATAACTAGCATAAACTTAATCACCCTAAGCTCACTTTCCATCAACCTTGCCCTCCAAACCTCTTCATTGCCACTTTCCTTAGCACTTAAGCATGGACTGAACCTTCTCCATCATTCTTGTCTTTCTTCCATTAGCAGCACAAATTCCATTGTTTTTAAAGTAACCTAGTTCTTCAGCTTCATCAACCCACACAACATTCAAGCACTCTCACATCACCATTAAACATGGAGGATGAAGATGAAGCTTGACTTTGATAGCTCTTTTTGTCCATATGACCACCCCTCATCATTTTAGATTCAATTTCAACAGTTTTGCTGGAATGAATTTTGCAGATTTTGATTTTCAGATTCAATTAAAAAAAATTAGGGTTTGCAATTTTTTGATTTGGGGAAGAACGTGACCCTTAATTATTGGAAGAAAATTTGGAGATTTTGGAGTGTAGATTACACATTGTAAAATTAGGGTTCCAATTTTATATATTTGGGGAAGAAATAGCCGTTGGAGAAGGAAGAGAGCCGTTGGGGAAGAAGAGCTATTTCCTGAAATTCAATCAACTTAGTCCTTGAAAATTTAGGTCATTATCGGCCAAATTAGTCTCTGCCTACGTTGCGTCTGACATGTGAGAGTTTAACGGCCACGTCAGCCCCGTTAACGCTCCGTTTGAACTGAAGGACTAACTTGATTGACATTTAACAAATTCAGGGATTAAATTGATATTTCGCATAATTGAGGGACGAAGTTGGCCGACCCGTGAAAATTCAGGGACGAAGTTGATGATTCACTCTAGATTTTATTACAAAAGTCACATCTTCCAAAACAATTATTAGTGTTATTAAGTGATATAGTTGGGAAAAGAGTAATGAATGCATTTAAAAATTTGTAGATAGTCTTATCATACAATATAATAAAGGGAAATGTTAACTGGTGCCTCGGAGCACTGATTAAAGATATGAAAAAAGAAATTATATGGTAGTTAATGCATTGAAATTGTGTAATTAATATATAATAAAGTCAAAAACAGTTTTCTTTTGTGGTAATAATTCCCTTTTATGGTATGCCCGGGGGCACCGGTTAGCAGGACCCATATAATAAAGCAAATTATGTTTTTTAACAACTACTCCCTACGGTCACATTTATAAGGGAAAAACAACTTTTTATTTTCATTGGATAACTAATGTATCTGACCTATAAATGTGAATAGATACATTAACTATTCAATGAACCTAAATAAGTGTTTTTTTGTTTATAAATGTGATCGGAGGGAGTATGTCATTTGTTGGCAAATAAGAGTGGCTACCTTTTTTTAATTTTCTATTTATGGTAATGTTTCCTTAATTGTCTTAATTATTATTTAATTTAATTGTTAATTAAATAAATTTTAAGTATTGTAATCTGAATTTAATTGTTAATTAATTAAACATTTTTCAAAATTAAATTGAGAATGATCATAAAGACACCATATAAGATATGGAGGTAAAATACCTAGTTTGACTTGATGATAGTTTGGGGTTATAAGGTTTATTAGATAAACTAAATTCCAAACTAGATGAATGTATACTTGTGGAGTTACCCTTAGGAAACTATAGGATACTAATTCTACATCACATGGCAAAAGTTGTTTGTCGCTAAAACTGGAGTATTCCTCCTACAAAATACACATCGCTCTAAGAATGTCTTAGAAATCGCGATTGGACCTAACACAATCCCACTAAATCGGCTTGTGAGGTGAGGATTGCCTCCACTTATAAACACATTTTCAGACCATCACCTTGTGGGACTCTTAATAGAATGGAACGGAACACGGATTGATTCAACAAAGGGTTGTTAAAATTCCATACCGTCTCAACAAATGATAAAACTAACTTTCAAAAAATTGTTGGTTTTCGCTTGACAAGACAATGAAACATGATGATCAGATGTTTATATTATACGCATAACATCATTAGTGTACAATTACTAGACAAGATAAAAACATATAATTACAGTTACAAGTTCATGTATATATGGTCCAAGGTATAGGAAAACCAACTAGTAAAATCGAAACATATATAGTTTCTTCAAAAAGATTATGGTAGGGTTCCAATTACGTTGCTGAATAAAGAAGGAGGTGATGGTGTCATTGGTACTTCATTTTTAGGAGCTTCAGAATTTTCTAAGTCAGCAATGGTGTCCAAGCAGTTTCCTCCCAACTGAAACAAAGCATCAGAATCATGAGCGAGTAAGGAGTATTCTTTCTCTATCCCTTCAAATGAATCCTTGCAGGCTGAATGGTATGATATAACAGCACTGAACTGAGATCTGGCTTCATGGAACCAGCGCTTAGTGATTGCTTCTTTGGTTAGTTTTATAGAATCCAATATCATGCCGTATTGATCGTTGCATATGTCAAGAGAATCCTTGAATGATTTTGAGATGCCTGGTTTTTTAAGTAACTCCCCAATGACAACAAGAGCTTTTTGGGCTTGGACAAGGGTGGCATCAACTTCGAAACCAAGAGCCACAATGGGATCAAGAACACTCTTGAGGAAGTGTGGTTGAACGGTTTGTTCACAAAGGGTAGGGTTGGAGGTTTTTTTGCAGAAATTCAAGAGATCAGGTTTTAGATCGTGATGTACGACATGTATATCGTGAGACTCAGCAGTGGCATTGCCAATTAAAAGGAATGAGACAAGGGTTATAGTGAAGAGAACATTTTTACATGTGAAATTCATATTGTCTCTTCTCTGGGACGATGCGTTAAATTTTGAGCATTAGAGACAAATGGAAAAGTGCTCGAAACTAGGACAAGCAAAATATATACAATGAAATAATGGATAATGATAAATATAGGAATGTATATCTAGTTATTATTGGCTTTTCATTATTTGATAGTAGATATTTTTTACTATGATAATTTGTATTCTATTTGACGTGGATGGTGTTCCTGATAATATGGATTTGCCACTCATGAAACTAGGTATAACCAATGGCAATCAAGAACCTCCAAGAGGAAATAGACAATGAAATATTGCAAAACTAAGAATAACCGATGGTGTTTTTTTATAACGTAGAAGAAATTGAAAAGGTCAAAAATCATTCCAGAATAATAGAATAAGAGAGAGGTGGAGACATTACAAATTCTACGGTGAATTGAAAACCAAATCTTTTGTGTATATAAATCTTCTAATATTTGATTTTTGAAAGGCCAAAAACTTTATAACATGAAAAGAAATATATGCTAAACAACATAATTAAGGAATAAGCATATAATCCAACCATTTATAGAGACTAACCAAGTACTTACAACAAATAAAGCAGTATTAAAAAATTATCCTTCTTGAAAAGTTCTTGTATTATTGAAGATTGAGATTTATGAGGAGATTTCTCGGGTTCAATATGATTGACCTAGATATAGTAGGGGTCCTTATAATATGAATTATGAAGTGAATGATAGAGTGTAATTTCCATTAATGAATCATGAGTTTACAACATCTCTTTCTCTCTCTCTCTCTCTCTCTCTATATATATATATATATATATATATATATATATATATATATATATATATATACACAAATGCTACTACATCATAGCCATTGTGTACTAGCAAGCATCTAGCACTAAAATGGTACTATACATAGTTAACTTGTACAACAAGCAACTCATATTAACTAACTACTTTGATGCTTTTAGCTCATGGTGCAATACCTTATTATCCTTCTTCCACCTCAAGGGCTTGTCAACTCTGTAAATTGAAGAAATTGAGAACTGTGTCATAGAAAGACTAAAACCAATGTAACAAGATGCATCACAGGTTTTACAAAATTAAAGGATACTTATCTTACATTAGATTTTTACATAGTATAAATAACATAGCAATATCTTTCAAAGAATGTTTGGATTGTACAAATTGCTGCAGTATTTGACAGTAAGAATCAAAGCAAAAGTCCTGCAGATTACCTTTTACCAGAAGCCTACGCAAGCAATCCAACTAAAACAAAATAATGTACCTACCCAAACCAAAAAGGCCAATTAGATAAAATTCCTTCATTGCAGGTGCAGTTCATTCATCCATATGTATAATGATGTATCATTAGCTTAGGCTGCAACCAGAATCACACTTCATGATTAACTAAATAGATGAAAATATGTTAAAGCAAAATACGTCGACAACAACCAAGCATTATCCCACTAAGGCTGTGTTTGGTAACACAAAAAAGCTAGCTTATAGCTTGTTGGATTAGCTTATAAGCTCGTTAGATGAAAACGTGGCGTGTTTGGTAACGAGCTTATAGCGTTTTTTGAAAAGCTATTTCAAGTAGTTTTTTAGCTTATAGCTAGCAGCTTTTTATATTTTATTCCAACTTTAACCCTATTAATTTAAATTAATTATTTTTTTTAATTAAACAACTACCCATGTTCATCTTTATAACCGCCCCATTTTTTCCCTTAAAAAAAATGTCACGTTTTTTTTTTTTTTTTTAAGGAGCACTTTATATATATGTATTTTTTTTAAGGAAATGTTTTATATTTTGTTATAACTAACCTGCCGTACACCACACAAAAAATAACTAGCTATTTTTTTTTAAAGGAAAAAATAACTAGTCTATTGTACGTTGTAAAATTTTATATATTATAGCTAGGGGGCTGTTTTGTATTTAAATTAGTTAGGGGTCTATAACCGCAACTTTTTGAAAGATTGGGGTCCAAAAGTACAATTAAGCCTTTTTTTTTTTAAATGTTACTGATAATACTATAAAGTGTTACTGAAGCTTTTTAGTAACACGGACTTTACCTAACAATTGGTCAAATGTTACTAAATTTAATTAGTAACAATTTTCTTTATTTAGTAACGGTTTTCAATTGTTACTAGATCTCAATTATGTTGAATTGTCGATTTGACAACCCTCCATTTGATCTACCCTTCTAACTACAAAATCTACGGGTCTTCTCTCCACATACCCAAACCACTTAAGCCGAGTTTCCACGATCTTTTCTACTATAGGTGCTACCTCAACTCTCTTTAATATTTTCATTCCTAATCTTATCTCATCTAGTCTTTACTCTTGCCACACGTCCAACGCAACATTCCCATCTCTGCTACACTTAATTTATATTCGTGTTAATGTTTTAACGTCCAACACTTCGTCTCATACAACATCTACGGTCTTTAAACAAAAATACCTCACAAATTTATATTTTACTTTATTTGTTTCCAGTGAAGAATTTTAGAGAACCTGATCAGTTATGAGATTTCATGTGAAATAGCTGATGATCATAAAACAGTTTCAGCACAAGATGATCACATTGAAGAAACTAAACGCTCTTAGTTATGAGTGTACATTCTGCCAATTGAAGCAAGTCATACCAAATTCTTCACTACTTCAAAACTATTTTCCAGTTTAAGCTCCCAAACAACTATTTCATCCTTTAACTATCCTAACACGTATTGGATAAGAAACAGAAAAATTTAAGTGAATAAATTCTTTTAACAAGCTAAATAACTGTAATGATGCATGAAATATCAGAACTAACATTGAGGTACATAATTTTTTTTATTTTTTTTAGGCAATGTATATAAATTCTAAATTGCAGTTTTCGACATCTTTCATCTAAGGTGAAGTGCTAGCTAGTAGAAAAGGCAAAACTTAATGCTTAACCTGTCCTATTATTATAACCATATGAATTCTAACATTTGAATTTGTGGATATATAACCGAGGCTAATTTCCCTCTAAGAAAAAAATTGAGGCTAACTTTATAGTGTACAAGTGAAACAAGTCAGGCATCGTGCACAAAATAGTTTTTAGGGTTGGATCAATAAATTCAACCATTAGATAAAATAAGATATGACGTGATATATTGATGTAATAATAAAAATGACACTTATGCATGGTGGAACACCGTTTTACTATTTACTATTTATATAGTCCTAAAGGAAATTCCACTATTCAGTTAAAATAATTCATCTGTTTAATAGATGAGCTATATAAAATTTCAATCTATTTAATGTAAGAAGATTTTTATTTTTTGTTTCAATCTATTTGAACCAACCCTTAAAAAATTTATTCTGCTGATGTTGATGTGCAGATGAATACACTATATATAAGTTGGCTTTTCCACAAATAAAAAGATATTATAATTAGACATATACTTTTTTTAATACACAATATGTAGGTTGGCTTTGCCACAAATAAAAAGATATTATAATTAGACATATACTTTTTTTAGGTGGAAATAGACATACTTGAAAACACAATAACACAGAGGATATTAATGAACAAGACAATTCATAACCCTTAAGCTCAACTACTAACCAACAGCAAACTAACTTAAATGCAAATTTTACTTTTTTAATAGCAAACTTGTAACCATTGTAACCAATAGACCAATTCTAGACAAATATACTACCATTCTTATCTTTTAGAATAACATCTGCATGTTCTTGTACAACCTTCCAAGCCTTAATCACATGCATTTCCTCTGTTAAAGTTGCTCCAATAGCACACCTAATCACAAAAACTCCTTCAACCATAGCATGAGTCATGTAAACATCACCTGAACCATTGATAGAATCCAACAACTTACGATTAATTTCATTTGCAAGAACATCTTCACTACTAATTAATTCAACACCTCCATTTTGTATCTTTCCATTAGCAACAATAACACCTTCACTACTAATTAATTTAGCTTCTCCATTTGTTACCTTTCCATTAGCAACAATAACATCTTCACTACTAATTAGTTTAACATCACCATTTGTTACCTTTCCATTAGCAATTTTTTTACCATTTGGTAAAATCCTAAAACAAACAAGAGCAAGTTGTCTAGGTACAACTATTTCAAACCTTTTGTCCATTTTCACAAACCCTTCAAAAGTTTTAGCCATTTCAACATGGCTCCTTAAAAAATTCCTGAGATTATCAACACCATAGCTTCTAAGAACAAACCATACCTTCAAAGCACGGAATCTTCGGCTTAAAGTTACTTGCCAATCTTTGTAATCAACCACTTGTTTTGAATCAGAAGCGCTATTCTCCAAATACTCCGAATTCGTCGTTGACAAACACTTTATTAAAGAATTTGGATCCTTTAACCAAAGACAACAACAATCTAAATTAGTCAAAAACCATTTATGAGCATTAAGACTAAAAGAATCAGCATCTTCAACACCATCAATTAAATATCTAAACTCCGGACAAATACAAGCACTACCAGCATAAGCAGCATCAACATGAACCCAAATTCCATAATCTTTCGCAACATTACACAACTTTCCTACCGGATCAATTGCGGTCGTTGAAGTTGTGCCAACAGTTACACAAAGATAACAAGGAACCAAACCATTTTTCAAATCATTTTCAATTGTTGATAACAATGATTCAGGCAACAAAGTGAAGGAATTTAACTTACTAGTCTTAATAGCCCGGAAATTTTTTGGGTTAATTCCTATTATATGAGCTGCTTTTTGAACTGCACAATGTGTTTGATCAGAGCCATAAACAACAAGTTTACCTACATTTTCGCTACCAATTTTGCTAAGAATTTTATCTCTAGCAACAACTAAAGTTCCCAAAATACCTTCACAAGTTGTACCTAATAAAACACCGCCGCCGCCACTTTTAAAAAGAAAACTCTTAGGAAGATTCAAAATTTCACCAAGCCAATCTATAACAACATTTTCTAGTTCTGTAGCAGCTGGTGATGAAATCCAGTTAAATCCAACAACATTCAATCCAGTGCTTAACATTTCTCCTAAGAACCCTGCTGTGCTACCACTTGAGGGAAAATAAGCAAAGTAATTTGGACTTTGCCAATGTGTTATACCTGGGATTATGTGTTTTTGATAATCTTCAAGGATGGTTTCAATAGGTTCAGGATTTGAAGGTGCAAAAGAAGGTAACAGTTTTTTGAGGTAGTTTGGTTCTACTTGACTTAGGACAGGATAGTTTGAGATGTTTTCATAATAATCAGCTAGGAAATCAATGATCATGTGACCTTGTTTCTTGAATTCTGTAGTATCTAGTGGGTTCATGATGATGAATGTTGAAGAGATTTGAGGAATGTGATATGAGATATTGTATTAAAGAATTTATGAATGTTTGCAATAATGTGTGCCTATGAGTTGTGTGTTATATAAGATGAGAATTTGTATGAATTTAAATAGTAAATTTTTTAAAATACGAACTATTCCAACAGAATAGTATTTTGTATATAGTAGCACAGTGATACTTAGCAGCAACTATTTAGCTTTGGATAGAGAGTACATGTTCAGACTAAAAGAGTGTCATTTCTCGAAATAATGGTTATATTATGCAAGTACCGAACCGTAGTAACCCCACCAAAATAATTATTGTTCGAACGTTACCTACCTTCTGGCCGAACCTAGATTATCGGGAGGCACATCTTCTGAAAACTAGAAGATTAATACCAAAACTTTTTTTGTTTTTGTTTTTGAAGAAGTCAAATTAGCCTAATTAAATTGGGCATTAGGAAGAATCAAATCTGAAACTTTAAGAGGACCACACTTCAAAATTTCATATTCAACTACTACGCACATGTACAAAATGTTTGTTCTTACACACTTTAGTGGCCGAATTAGCGACTAAATTTTTGTTGTTGGTAAACCACTGTTGCTAATACTTAGGATGTGTTTGATCTTGTAAAAAATAAGGGACTGGATGGGACAATTCAATTGTGTTGTATTTGATTGTAAAACATTTCCGAAAATCAGACAAACTAAGGGACAAGACAAAAGTTGACATTCTTGTTCGTCACTAAATTACATTATAATTTTCTTGTATCAAATCAAGTATAAGTTGTTTAAAATATCAAAATAACTTTTTTTCTATTAAACATCATATATAACAAAAAAAATTGTTTAATACCATAATTTTTTTATCATATATTGTTATGTATTGTGCTTGAGTTGTTTGTTCTATCTTGTCTAATACTTAACTTTCAACATGTCAAACGCATTTTATGGACCAAGTTTGAATTTTCTTTCTTTGTGATGCGATATTGAGTCAATTAAAGTTTTAAGCATGTTGTTTTGCTTTCATATTGTAGTGTCCACTCACAATTACAAATCACAATCAAGAGAGCGGCTTAATTTAAAGCTTCAACCAAAACCGCAGTACTAGTGGTAATATAACACACACATCTCACAAGTAATTAAGGATCATAATTTTGCTAAGAAAATTTGGTTGTAGATCACTTTCTATGCCTCAATAAAATCAAACATTATTAAATGATATAGGTGCCACTACGTGTAAACAGAAACAATAAAAGTATTCATAAGGATTTTTAAAAAAGGAAACATGACGACTAATTTTTATACAAATATGACACAACTAATAATTTTTTAAAACGTATTCATAAGAATTTTTAAATCTTCTATCAGAATCAGACTAATTTCTCAGCAAGTAAAGTTGCAGTTTAAAATTCGTATCCAACCTCAAAAAAATTGTAAAGATCAAACTTATGTCTTTTTTTTTTTTTTTTTCCTTCTCATATAATCAAACTTATGTCTTCTATAAGGTCAATCAACTATACTACATTCATTGCTTGGAATTTGGATACGGCTTATATATCTACGTGACCTTTGCTTAACTGATTAAATAATATGCAATTCATTCGCACTTCTTAGTCTATAAGGTCTAACTCAATCAATAAAATTCTCAAAATTGTTATATCGAATATTGTGACTGCGGTTTAAACCTCAGTTACTCCACTTATGTGTGTGAGTTTTTGATAGATATTGTCATGTTGTCTATCTACCCCAAAAAAAAAAAAAATCGCACTTTAGACCGTGTAAAAATATTTGCGTTAGAGAATGATGGATAACTCAATTGGTTTCAGTTAAGGGTTAAGAAGTTGAGGGTTTAGAGTTCAAGTCCTCGCAAGAAGAAGAAAAAAACTAATATAGCAATTATCATACTAACATTTTCCATTAAAAAAAATGTGTTAGGGAATGTTAAATGTTTTTTATAAAAAAAATATAACAAAAATAATTAACTAGGACCATGGAATCCTCTTAAAATAACTAGAACCGGAAAAATGACCATGAAATAATACTGATAAGTAGAAAAATTTACAAACATCGGATGTTAAATCTAACGGAAGGAGTTACACTTCTCAGTATTGTGAATCAATGTTTGAATCTTAACTCATAAAAGCATTCATATAGTGTGGGTCATATCTCAATTAAATTTAAAAAAAAATGTTAGTTTATTACAAAAATATCATTTAATTATTGATATTAAAAAAAACTGCGCCGACGCTTTTTTTTTTTAGATAAACGAAATCACCAAACCATTATAAACTCACACATACAAGTGGAAGTACTGGGGTTCGAACTCCGATCATGGCATCCAGCCTAACAATTTCAGCATTTGCTAGTTGAGCTAGGACTTGTGGATGCACCGACACATTATTATTATTAAAAAAATATGTATATACTAAACACGTTTAAACCCATCATTTCATGGTTGCTGTATGCATTTCCACCTCATACTTCGGTATCATCCAATAGTCTGATCTCAACTACCCCCATAAAGAACTTCAGTGAGTACTACATTAGCACAATTATTTCTGATTAGGTTGTGAAAGAGTCGCACATTACACGTGCATGCATGCATGATCATGTACACCGTCACATCCTTGCAAGTAGGTGATCACAGACATGCATACTTGCATTGCAGTGAACTACTATCAAGAACTGAGTCCTAATTTATCAATTGAGCCAGAAGAAAAGAGACAAAAATAGAAAAGTGAACTACTACCTCTAAAAACCACTACAGCCGCAACAAACCGCCAAACACTATCTAAGGAACATTCACGGGGATTCCAACACCACTCGTAAAACAAACTTGGCCCAATCTTGCAAGCTCCAAAACCAAGATAGAACCTTAATCTTCTCCACTGCATCATCAAACTCAAAGATACCATTGTTGAAGATTATATCATTCCTCGCCATCCAAATCACCCACAAAGACGCATGCCAAATTAACCAAAAACCTTGTCTAAGTTTTTTGGAGGACACCTCTTTCGACTAACATTCCAAATGCACCAAAAGATCATTAGGAACAATAAAATAACAATGAAGCCAACACATAAGCTTTTTCCACACCCTTTGGACCTCCTCACAATGCAAAAAGAGATGTACCTCCGTTTCGTCCATCACTCCACACAAAACACAACTTCTAGAGCTTTCAACCCCCAAAATCCCTCTAGCATCCAAAATCACTCTAGTTGGAATCCGGTTAAGTAGTGTAGCCCAAACAAATGCCAAAACTTTCGACGGTGCCCGAGACTTCCAAAGATAACCAAACACTACCTTCTCAAGACCATTTAAGTCCCCATCTATCAACCACAAACCGTATAACAACTTGTAGCATGAATTTACCGTGAAAACTCCCTCTTCACCCGGTCGCCACCTCCACTCATCCCTACCCACTCCTATGGTCACCCCTTCCAGAAAGCCAAGCAAATTATGAAGAATATCTTTTTTCCACACAAAAAGCTCTCTCCGCCACAAAACTCCTAATTCCTTCCTTCCTCACTTCTATTCCACATCTCTCCCACCCTGATATTCTTTTGGGTCGAAATCGCAAATAATCTCGGAAAGAGATTACTAAGAACCCCTTCGGATATCCATTTATCATTCCAAAAACTAGTGTCCATGCCATCACCAATTTTACGCGTCACCTCCGAAACGAACCAATTATCCCCTCCATTACCCTCCGAAGTCATCAAATCCTTCCAGCAACTAGAGGCGAATGTTGTCCGAATAGCTCCACTTGAAACCCCCTAGGCCGCCACTATAAAAGCCCGATTTTCGCTAGGATTATTTTTAATTGTTCAATATGTGTTTATATGTACTTGTGCGTGATTATTTATCATTGGGTGCATTTTAATGAGTTTTCGTGTTAGAAGGGTAATTTAATAAATTCATGGTGAGGATTATATTTAGTGTTTCAAGTGAGAACCATTATTTTACTAAGTTACTAGTGTGGTAATGTGGTAATTAGTTGTGAGCCGGTAAGTGATCGTTGTTATTATTTTACCGTTAAGTGAGTAGAAACATTTATGAATTTGTGAATGAGTGAGTTAAGCCCACTAAGGCATTAGGGGTTAAGCCCATTTGAGAGGAGCCTATATAAGTTCTAGTCTTTAGAGAAAAATAGATTTTCATTTCATTTCATAAAAATTTGAGAGAAATAGAGAGAGAAATTTCAAGAGAAGGAGCAAAAGGGTTAGAAGGGAGAAAGCTTGAAGAACCAAGAGGTGATAGAGATTCCATAGGGATTAATTAACAAGTACTAAACTAATTAAGATTAATTTATTATTTAGACGAACAAGTAGTAGAATAGTTTCGGTAACCAAGTAAAAAGTAACGACGAAGAAGGATGAAAGTGCGAAGATGTAAATCAATAGAGAGAGGTCTAGGGTCGCGGTTTCACTTGCAAGTTTTGATTCCTTTTTTTCTAGTTCTAATCAAATTCCTATTTTTATTCAATCACCAATCCCTTTACTAAAACTATTAATCTGTTTGGTCATTCGTGGCTAAAGGGAAACTATAGAATTTGTTGAAAAAATAAATAAGGGTCATGTTAACCGGTGCTCCCGGGACACTAGTTAAGGAAGCAAAAATAAAAAAATTTAAAAAAAGAAAAAAAAGAAAAAACAACAACAACTCTTTGACTTTTCTATAGTTGAATATTCTACTTTTCACCACTTCCTAATGCAAAGTTTCTATATTAACTTTTCTTAACTAGTGCCCCGAACACCTGTTAACATTTTTCAATAAATAAATGGGAAACTTACTTGAAAAATGCTTGTATTGAAGATTGAGATTTTTTTTTTTAAGGAATGAAGATTGAGATTTATGAGGGAGATTTCTTGGGTCTGATATGATTGACTAAGATATGGTAGGGTCCTTATAATAATATGATATGAATGATAGAGTGTAATTTCCATTAATGAATCATGAGTTTACAACTATATATATATATATATATATATATATATATATATATATAGACACACACAAATGCAACTACATCATAGCTATTGTGTACTAGCAAGCATCTAACGCTAAAATGGTACTATACATAGTTAACTTGTACAACAAGCAACTCAT
Source organism: Medicago truncatula (assembly GCF_003473485.1). Classification (NCBI taxonomy): domain Eukaryota; kingdom Viridiplantae; phylum Streptophyta; class Magnoliopsida; order Fabales; family Fabaceae; genus Medicago; species Medicago truncatula. Next base: position 11,087,218 of record NC_053043.1, on the reverse strand, counting down.
ATTAACTAACTACTTTGACGCTTTTATCTCATGGGGTTCAATACTAGGCATGGCAATGGGGCGGGGTGGGGACGGGTTTTATCTTCCCCGTCCCCATACCCGATTCTCATATACTTACACGTTACCCTACCCATACCCAACAGGGATGAGAAATTGAATCCCGTCCTCGACGGGTTCGGGTATCCCCGTTCCCGCATTGAATAATTTTTTTAATAAAAAATATAAGTTTTTTTGTATCCCTAAGAGCAACGTTGTAATACATTATCCAATACTTCTCAATGCCACCGTGAATGCTATTTTATAGACACTTTTGCTAACTATCATGCATCATGCATCCAATGTTGGACTAAATGTAGTTTTCAAGTTGCCTGTTTTCTTTGCAAGCCTCACTAATGCAAACGTTATATATGGAAGGATAACTTCCAAGTTTATTTTATTATATAAAAAATGCAATATATATAATATATATATATAGAGGGTGTATCAAATGATTTATTGTGAGAGGGTGAGAGCAATAAATAACAGTCATTGGATTAAAATAAAGGGTTCATATTTTTTTACACTTAAAACTGCTAGCTCCTACATTATCCATCGCCCACTCTCGGTCTATCTCCATCCCCGTTCATCATCTCCATCTTCTCACTCTCATCTTCTTCTTTCGTTACCCACACTCATCTTCATCTTCAACAAGAACATGTTTGTTCCATATCACAAAACAAAAAGGCTTCGTTCCATATTCAAATTGATTCATATGTTTGATTTTTTTCTTTCTTTTTTGTATAAGATTCATATGTTGGGTTTTAACTTTCAAAGGTTTGTGGCAAATTAAATTGAATGCATCAATTAATTTCAATTTGTGGTGCTCAAGTATATGAATCCATGCCCAACTCACCAGAATCTCACAATTTGCTCTACTGATTATCAAAATTTATACAATCAATAAATCATAAAAAAAAAAAAAAAATAGTGTTCAAGAACAGTAAATTTTGATTTCGGGTATTGTTATAAGAAATTAATCATGCACCTTTTATGTATCTGATTGGAAAATCCATGAAACAATTGAGGTCATAGTGTATGAAGCGATAACAAAGAATTGGGTCTGAGTAATTGGAAAGGAAGGTTCGAGAGAGAAGACAGAAACTTGCAGTAGCGCGTGAAAAGGAGAAGATGGAGAGTGATTTCTGTATGAGATGCAGTGCACATTAAAGATTTAATCTTGACCTTATATATATATATATATATATATATATATATATATATATATATATATATATATATATATATATATATATATATGTCAACGGCGGTTATATTGACACCAAATCCTCACCGTCTATATCGTTTAATCTAAAGGCTAGAAATTAAACAAGGCTTGATGTTCGCTGGATCCCATTCTCTCTTGTCCTCAATATTTTGTTCTAACCAATACAACCTTGATCTGTTCTAAGCATCACAACCTTGATCGGAACACCACAAAGATTTAAATTGATCATCTTTTTTAGAAGTTGAGCCAATATATTGATAAAGATAAATTTGTAAGATTAAATTAATTTTTTGTGTTGTTCAAAAGGACGAGATTCTTGGGTTGTGCCTCCTTTCTTGTTTATATTAATTTTTTAATCTTTTTCCATTGGAAGAAGGCATTAAATCATGTAAGAATTTGGATTGGTTCTCCGTTGGAATTTGTCAAATCATGTAATTTTCCTCCCCTAAACGCTTAATTGGTTTAATTATGCTGCCTGGATAGAGAAAAAATCATTGATGGGAATCAACGGGAGAGTGAATAAAAGGTTCATGAGATTTGAGAAACCGTGAAACCCAGAACATATAAAGAGATTCAGTTGAGAGATGAACCCGGGATATTGAAGGTTGGAAATAGAGAGCGTGATTCGGTGCATCAAGAAAGTTGAAAATTTGTGGAGACCATTTAATGAGAATTATGAGCCTTTGATCAAATTTGATTGAATGGTTGAGATTTAGTGTCAACGAATCCGTTGACACCTGGTGTCAACAGAGCTTAACTCTCTCTCTCTCTCTCTCTCTCTCTCTCTCTCTCTATATATATATATATATATATATATATATATATATATATAGCTAGTTTATGAACCAAACGAGTCGAATCATACTTAACTCAAGTTCAACTCATTTATTTAACGAGCTTAATTTTCAACTCAAGTTCGACTCATTTGGTTCGTGAACCAAGTTCAACGAATCAATTATCGGATCGAGTCAAACTATTTTCGAGTTGGTTCGGTTCATTGTCAGCCTTATACACAAGCAACCCTACTAAAAGAAAATACATCTAAGATATGATATATGATAGAACATCACGGCGTTGCTTTATCCAACCCATTAATCTCTAGGTCTTTCTTAATAGTTTCTCTTATAGTTGTTTTTAGGTCCTTTGTTGTCTCAAGCGATTTGACAACCCTCCTTACTACAAAATCTTTGGGTCTCCACATGGTCAAACCACTTAAGTCGAGTTTCCGTCATCTTTTCTACTATAGATGCTACCTCATCTCTCTCATCTTTTGGTTGCCCGGTGATAGTAGTCAAACGTGCATCCAATGTCATCAAATGGAATTTCGACTTGTTTGGTTCTCCACCAAGACTCTGTCGCCATCGTGCTTTTCATCTTCAAATCGATTTTTTGTGAAGCTGCTCTTCCTAGCTTCCCAGTTATAAATCGATTTCAAGAAGCTAGGAAGAGCACCTTCACAAAAAATTAATTCTGAAGATAAAAGACATGATGGCGGCCGAGTCTTGTGGAGAACCAAACAAGTCGAAATCGCATTTGATGACATTGGATGCACGTTTGACTACTATCATTGGGCAACCAAACATGGACGAAATCAATTTCCCCGACCACTGAAATACATATTATCATTTGTCTCTTTTGCCCTTGGTTCTCATCACTTATTTTCACATTCTTTTTATATTTGAAAAATCCCTTTACTTAAGAAATTCATTACTCCATATTTCTGTTGATTGAAGTCTGCGTGATTTTTTGTTTGCTGTGAAGGTTTTTTTCTTTATATGTTGCTGATATCTCAGGTTGAGGAAGACACTGTTTTTGTGAAAGAAAGGATACTGTTTGCTTTCATACAGACACATCACAAAGCCTTTCTTAATTAATGGCCCTATACGAACATCATAAAGGCCATTAATTTTTATGTTTGTTTTTTGTCAAATTATTTATGTTTTATAAATTAATAATATGAAATTTAGATACCAAATGTTTTTTCGTCTCAGTCGTCTCAAGGAATATAGTTACCAAAAGTTGTTTTTAATAATCTTTACACAATTGTATTAAATTTAATACTGCAACATAAAATTAAATGGAAATAAAATTTGTAGCAAAAAATAAATGAAATCTAGTTTAAAAGCAACACATGAAAACCCATTGCGGTCATTTGCACGCTCAAAAGCGATTTTACCACAAAATATCCAAACAATACACATTCACACAAATCACTTTTATTGTAAAAATATCCAAACATAAATCATTTTACATTCAAGTCACTATTAACTAAAATCACATATGTAAAATCAAAATCAATAATCGTCACCACATAATTAAACACACATTATTTTTTAATAGCAAACTTGCAACCATTGTAACCAATAGACCATTTCTAGACAAATATACTACCATTCTTATCTTTTAGAATAACATCTGCATGTTCTTGTACAACCTTCCAAGCCTTAATCACATGCATTTCCTCTGTTAAAGTTGCTCCAATAGCACACCTAATCACAAAAACTCCTTCAACCACAGCATGAGTCATGTACACATCACCTGATCCATTGATAGAATCCAACAACTTACGATTAATCTCATTAGCAACAACATCTTCACTACTAATTAATTGAGCTTCTCCATTTGTTACCTTTCCATTAGCAACTTTTTTACCAATTAATTTAGCTTCTCCATTTGTTACCTTTCCATCAGCTACTTTTTTACCATATGGTAAAATCCTAAAACAAACAAGAGCAAGTTTTCTAGGTACAATAATTTCAAACCTTTTGTCCATTTTCACCAACCCTTCAAAAGTTTTAGCCATTTCAACATGGCTCCTTAAAAAATTCCTAAGATTATCGACACCATAGCTTCGAAGAACAAACCATACCTTCAAAGCGCGAAATCTTCGGCTTAAAGTTACCTGCCAATCTTTGTAATCAACCACTTGTTTTGAATCAGAAGCACTGTTCTCCAAATACTCAGAATTCGTCGTTGACAAACACTTTATCAAAGAATTTGGATCCTTTAACCAAAGACAGCAGCAATCTAAATTAGTCAAAAACCATTTATGAGCATTAAGACTAAAAGAATCAGCATCTTCAACACCATCAATTAAATATCTAAACTCTGGACAAATACAAGCACTACCAGCATAAGCAGCATCAACATGAACCCAAATTCCATAATCTTTCGCGACATTGCACAATTTTCTTACCGGATCAATTGCAGTAGTTGAAGTTGTGCCAACAGTTACACAAAGATAGCAAGGAACCAAACCATTTTTCAAATCATTTTCAATTGTTGATAACAATGATTCAGGCAACAAAGCGAATGAATTTAACTTGTTAGTCTTAATAGCTCGGAAATTTTTCGGGTTAATTCCTATTATATGAGCTGCTTTTTGAACTGCACAATGTGTTTGATCAGAGCCATAAACAACAAGTTTATGTGCATTTTCACTACCAATTTTGCTAAGAATTTTATCTCTAGCAACAACTAAAGTTCCCAAAATACCTTCACAAGTTGTACCTAATAAAACACCACCACCACCACCTTTAAAAAGAAAACTCTTAGGAAGATTCAAAATTTCACCAAGCCAATCTATAACAACATTTTCTAGTTCTGTGGCAGCTGGTGATGAAATCCAGTTAAATCCAACAACATTCAATCCAGTGCTCAATATTTCTCCTAAGAACCCTGCTGTGCTACCACTTGAGGGAAAATAAGCAAAGTAATTTGGACTTTGCCAATGTGTTATACCTGGGATTATGTGCTTTTGATAATCTTCAAGGATGGTTTCGATAGGTTCAGGATTTGAAGGTGCAAAAGAAGGTAACAGTTTTTTGAGGTAGTTTGGTTCTACTTGACTTAAGACAGGATAGTTTGAGATGTTTTCATAATAATCAGCTAGGAAATCAATGATCATGTGACCTTGTTTCTTGAATTCTGTAGTATCTAGTGGGTTCATGATGATGAATGTTGAAGAGATTTGAGGAATGTGATATGAGATATTGTATTAAAGAATTTATGAATGTTTGCAAGAATGTGTGCCTATGAGTTGAGTTATATAAGATGAGAATTTGTATTAACTTCAATTGTAAGTTTCTAAAATACAAACTATTTTGCATATTAATGTTATTTGTCTATTATAGTAAAGTGATACTTAGCAGCAACGATTTAGCTTTGGATAGTAGCGTTCCTGTTCAAATTGTAAGATTGTCATTTCTCGAAATAATGGTTATATTATGCAAATATTAGATAGTTCTAGTTAAGGAAGTCTAGTCTAGTCTAGGGTAGTTAATGAAATCTAAATATCATGAACCCTAGAAACCCCACCAAAATAATTAATGGTTAGGCATTACCTACCTTCTGACTGAACCTGGATTATTGAGAGGCTCTTCTTCTGAAAATTAGAAGATTAAGACCAATTTTTTTTTCTTTTCAAGAAGCCAAATTAATATATTGAAATTTGCATTGGAAAGAATCGAACATGAGACTCCGAGAAGATCACACTACAAGGTCTCAATTTAATACCACCAGACCAACTCAAGTGGGTTCCAAAAAAATTGTTTATGAGTTCATATTCAACTATTATGGACATGTACAAAAACGCCGGTCCTTAAACACTTTAGTGGCCGAATAGCAACTAAATTTTTGTAGTTGGTAAATGACCCGTCGTTAATACTTAGGATGCATTTGATCTGATAAAAAATAAAAGACCGGATAAGACAACTCAATACCATAAAAGTTTGTTCTATATTGTATTGAGTTGTTCTATCTTATCCAATACTTAACGTATAAAATTACTGCGACTAGGCATGTTGTTTTGCTTTCATTGTAGCGTCCACTCACAATTACAACCGACTTAATTTAAAGCTTCAACCAAAAGCGCAGCACTAGTGGTAATGTAACACACATCTCACAAGTAATTTAGGGATCACAATTTTGGAAACAAACAAGGAAGAAAATTTGGTTGTAAATCACTTTCTATTCCCAAATAAAATCAAATATTATGAAATGATAAAGCTAATATTCCTAATGATATATGTGTCACTATATGTAACTTCAATAGAGTGATCTTGAAAATAAATTCAAAAAAGGAAATATGACGACTAATATTTATACAAATATGACGCAACTAATAATTTTTTAGAACGTATTCATAAGGTTTTTAAAATCCTCTATCAGAATAATTTCTCAGTAAGTAAAGTTGCATTCAACTAAACTACTACATGTTATGTTAGTTGGTGAAAATAAACTCAGTAAGTAAAGTTTCTCAAAAATCATTTTCTCCTCTGCTTGAAAATCTTACATGAGTAACACACTAACATTTTCTATTAAAAAAAGTTTTAGGAAATGTTAAATGTTTTTATAAAAATAAAACAAAAATAATTAACAAGAACCATGAAATCCTCTAAAAAAAAATCTAAAACAGGAAAAATGACCATGAAATAATACTTCTTAAAATACAAAAATGTACACTCGATGGATGTTAAATGTAGCGGAAGGAGTTACACTCTTCAATATTATATATTTTATTTTTAACAAGCCAAAATGAAATGTATATTACCACTAGTGATTCATCTCGCACAAGGCGTGCAAAAGAGAATCACCAAAACAAAGTACAAAATATAGTCACCGGTACAAAAACACGGGCACCGAAGAAAAGAAACAAAAAACTAGGAGATTACAGACAAATGCCCAAACAAGACAGAGGGTGCTGCCACAATTCATGATAGCTAAAGACAAAAGAAATCATATTTGCCTTAATCCACTGAAACGATAACAATTTGACCCTCTCTGTTAAATAATTAGAATCTGCAACCTTCTGATGAAAAACCCTATTGTTCCTTTCCTTCCAGATAACCCAGACATAAGCGATCCAGATTATCTGAAAGAACATGTGTGAAGATCGAGGTAACCCAGCCATCTGACCAAATTGACGAAAATGATTCATACTCCCGGAAGGGGCGACAAAGGATAAGTGAAGCCACTTCAAAACTGTCGACCACACGTTGCTAAAAGGGACGCAACTAAAGAGGAGGTGATCCGCGGTTTCTTATGTTCCACACCCACCCACACAAAACACTCTTCAATATTATGAATCAATGTTTGATTCTATATCTCAATTAAATTTTACCTTTAGTAAAAGAGTCGCACATATTGTCCTCTTGTGAGCATAGGTCAGTTGACAGAGACATGCATTATTATATGCAGAGGTCGGGATTCGAACTTCGGACACCCAACTTATTTACCTTTAAAATAAAAAGAATTCTAAGCACTAGACTACTTGAGAAAAGAAATAAAAAAGAGCCGCACATATTTATTACAAATTATTAGTTTATTATGTTAAAAAAATATCATTTAATTATTGATTTTAAAAAAACTGCGCCGACACATTATTATTATTAAAAAAAAAAAGGTCTTGTTAACGAGTGTCTTCCGAACACACTTCAAACATTTTAAAATAAGCAATTATTTTTTAAAAAGTCAAATGTTTCGATTTTCAATATATTAATTACACGTTTTTTCATAAATACTTACTCCATATAGTCCTTAAAAAGTGCAATGGTTAACGTATCCCTTAAAAAAAAATGCCAAACACGTTTAATGATGGTTGTTGTATGCATTTCCAACTGATACTTAGTTATCATCCAATAGTCCGATCTCAACTACCCCCATAGAACTTCAGCGAGTATTTCATTTATTTCTAATTAGGTTGTGAAAGTGTCGCACATTACACGTGCATGCATGATCATGTACACTGTCACATCCCTGCCAGTAGGTGATCACAGCAGGCATGTATACTTGCATTGCAGTGAACTAGAAAATTAGTTGATATATCCCTAGAAAGTAGGTGATCATATATGCTACTCTTTTTTGTTTAAGATGACATAATTATGATTAAAGTGATACTAATAAATATATTACAATCATTTTTTGGAGATTTGAATTCATTTTATGTTGTTAAACTAACACATCATATACAAGTTATATTTCACTTCTTTTCTTAACAGCAAATGTCACGTTGATTTTCAAGTAGAGGAGAAAATGATTTTTGAGTCTGATGTAAGATTTCTTTATCAAGAACTGAGTCCTAATTAATCATCTGAGACAAAAATAGAAAGGTTGGATTAAGCCATTAAAGTAGTTTTAATAAAGCTTTATGTTTTTTTTTTTAAGGATATAAAGCTTTATGTTATTCGACATTATACAGCACTTTATGTGTTATCTATTCCAGTATTATCGTATGTGTTATAAGTTTATATTGAATGAGATGTATGAGCCAAATATATATTTATAAGACATGAGCAAGAGGAGTCATTCGTTTTTTATTGTGTATCTGATTTTATAAATTTAAATGGTATCTGAATATTTTTTTTTTTTAAGAAACAAAAATGGAATATATTACTATGAACACCGTAATTGTTGAAGCACAAGACGTGTCATAACAATCACAAAAAGATCACAATCCTGTCAAAATTACATCAAAGATAATCGATGCTCATACATAAAAGCGGGCTCGACCACCAACTGTGAATACCAAAAATAAAGACTATGTTACTAGCTTTCAACCACCACAAGGTATGAAATTTTAATTTATCTAGCAATAGTGGTATAGAACATTGACGGTTCTGAAATAACATATCATTCCGTTCATTCCATAAAACCGAAACACACTAAAGCCAAATCAAATGAAATAAGGATCGACGAGATTTCAAGCCACCTGCATATTCAATAAATTGCACAAAATGATCTGAGATAGCATGAGAATCTACCCCTTCGACACCAAGCCATGCCCGCACCATAGGCCACAATGCACCAAAAATTGGACAAGATAAGAACAAATGATTCACATCTTCAACATGCCCACATTCCGTTACACAAAACCGAGCTTCCACAGATAGAATCCCACGTTCTGCCAAATTTGATTTAGTAGGCAAACGATCCCTAACAGCCACCAAGCAAGGATAGAAACTTTTAAAGAAACCTGTTTATGGCAGATTAACTCCATATTTTGATGAACATGAGATTGTTCCTATGATGTCAACATGTCATATACACCACGAACAATATAACCTCTAATATATTTTTTTAATATCAGGCCAAATCCAAATAATATATATGAAACTTCACAATTATACAAATCGGTTGTAAGCTGTAACACACTAGTGGCAACTGGCAAGTAAGATTCCTTAAAAAAAAAACTGGCAAGTAAGATTGCATTGCATTTAGTGGTGTTGTCTTGGGTTCAACTCCTAGTGACGCCTTTACATAAGTGTTATTCAAAAAACTAACCCCATATCTGTAAGTGCCATTCAAAAACTCAACCACCGGAGAATTCCAAATATTTCATAAAGATTGCTAATTAATAAATATTAGTATGGATATAATTTCGTTGGTTGGGAGAATATTGTGATGTATCAAGTGTCAGTTAAATCTTACTATAAAAGAGTGGAGGTTGAACAACAAATAAGTAAAAAAAAAAAAAACTCATATACTTAAACCTTAAAATTTTGAATAAAGGTGTTGTAGTATCATTCTGATCTGTGTGGTTACTTTTTCTTCAATGTGTCGACCTACACCATCGTAGGCTCCCCAATGTGCCCAAGAGTGGTATTACATCCTAGTGCCAAAGGTCCACATATCTCGGAGCTTCAAATGTAGTCAACATTCATGTATTTCAAGTCTACAAAATTATATCGGCGCGGCATACAAATATCACAAATACTATAATGAACTAAATAAAATTCCAACACACGAAACACAAAGTCAACTCAACAACACAAGACCTCCTAAAGATTGACCTATATGCCAATGCACATGATCCGGATTTTCACCTCCATTTCAAGGCAACATACGTTCTTCGTAGGGCTTCAACCAATTATGAACACTCCATCGTAGCTCCAACCAGTTATGAACATCATATACTCCCGGGTCCCAACCAATTATGGGCACCAAAAGAAAACGATTCTAAACTAATTATGAGCTCTCAAAAGGAAATGATAAGTCACAACCAATTATGGACACTCAAAAGTCAAAGACTTCGGGTCTCAACCAATTATGAATATCACGCGACTATAAATGTATGTATGTGATAACCGGTTAATTAAATCCACAAAATAAATCAATCGCAGTGACTGTCCGACTAAACTAATCTTTGCTCTAACCACCATCTAGAGAGACACGGATTGGACCAATATTAACTCTAGACAAAAGAAAATATGGAAGGCAGCAATTCAAGCATGTATAAGTATACTCCACGGCTAAGCAACACAAAATCAAAGGTCATATAATACATACGTATAATACAACACATAGCCATGTTCAAAGTATTATCATGTTAACAATAGAAGCTCTTAAGATTTCAACCAACCTTCTTTGTCCCACAACCTCTATACCTTCACAGTTAAAAATCTACTAGCTTAGTTTCAAATTCTACTTACTCCTAATTCTCAATAAAACTTGGATTTGACTCACAACTAGCTCCTACTTAATGATTTTCTGTTCAAAATATGACTTTTTAATTGGTAAGTAAACATAAATACTCTATGGAAATGTAATTACTATATTATAGACTACTTTATTTTAACTTGACATGTGTATATAAATAAGCATGCTAGACATAAATCCAATACTGCTTTTTTTTTAATTATTGTCAACTCCGATCCTGATTTAAACCTCAAAATATCAATGCATTGTAATGTTTAAAATATATAGATATATATTAGATATAGCATAATGTTCATTTGAGTCCAATTAAACCTGTTACTTGAAACTACAGGACTTCATCCATAAACATTTAACATGTTATTATTCTTTTGTTCAACGTTCAAAGATAATATCTTTAAATTAAAGGACTACCAATCCTCTAGTAAAACACTCTTTTTAAAGTTTCCTATCCTACACGGCTTATAAGCTATGAATTAGTGTTCACTGTTCACAAATTTTCAGATATAACAAATTGTGACTGAAAAATATGTTTTCAATATAACCACCAGAAAAATAAAGGTATTTTTTTGTTAACTAAATCTGGAAATGGTCCAATTTTGAATACATCATAAAGGAATTGAGTCAAATTTACTCAAAGTCCTAATTATTCTTCTTTTAAAAGACAAGTACGTGTGATATATAGTATTCTTTACTACTAATTTAAGAGATTATAAAAAATAAAAAATAAAAGCTAGAGTATAAAATTTCATGATTTACAATTTGCTTCTAGTATCGTCAAATTTAAGGGTGTTCGCAGTGCATTTTGAATCGGTTTTGAGGCAAAATGTCATCCAATCTAAAATAAAAATCACATGTAGTTCAGTTCGGTTTGGATGACTATTCTAAAAAAGTCCGAACCGATCCGATCCAAATATATGCAGTTAAATTTGGATCAGTTGTTGGATATCCAAAATGAAAATTATATTTTATTTTATTTTATTTTTTTAAGAATAAAATATTTGTATTAATATTAATATTACATAAACACGATAAATAATAGGTTTGATGCAAAATATAATAAAAAATATAAAATTATAGTATGAAAACTATCGATTATTTTTTAAACATGTATAATACTAATATATAAGATTCGGTTCGGTACGGTTCGGTTTTGAGAAAAGAATATATAATGCTAATAAAAGAATAAATATGTATTAATATTTACTTTTACGGTTCGGTTCGGTTTTGAGAAAGTGATCTAAAATTCGATTCTAACGGTTTTTACAAAACAACATCCAAACACATCCAAAAATATTCGGTTTTTTTGTAGTTTTCGGTATTTTTTGATCGGTTTACAGTTTTATTTTGGATCAGTTTGAATTTGAACGTCATATTCATCTTTAAAACCGATTAGTAAATCAAATTTTCAGCAACCAAGAATTTTCCAACAAAAACTAAGCGTAGACATGTTCTAATTCTCTTATGGCATGGCTCATTTTGTCTTCTAAGAAAAAAGAAAAATTTTAGTCTACTAACAATAACTATGAAATTGTAAAGATGAAGAAAAGAGTCGAATGTTTCTTACTTGTCTCCCTTGAGTGAATGATATCTCTCTTTCCTTTATTGCTTCATACTTCCTATACGTTATCTGCGTATGTTTTTATCTAAGTGTGGAATGAGTGTGTGTGAAATAAATCTTTCACCTTATTTCCTAAAAACGATGGAACCGATAAATAGAGTGGAAAGTGGGATTGACCAAGTAACCAAAGATAAAGTTGAAACTGATTTTCCATGCATGTCTATTATTCTCTCTCACGTAAGTCACCAAAATGTAATGATGTAGGTTTCTTTTTGCTCCTACTTTGCTTGCTAGTCTTATTACTTACAAAGCATAACATCATTATGGACATAAAGTCCCAAAGTATGGAACCCTAGAAATAGGATGGCTCAACTTAAATGGGATATGATAGCTTCTTTGTGCTCTAACATCTGCCAATACATTATTCTCATTATGTTCGGGATTGTAATCTCAAATAAAAATATCGTTCCATGAGCAAAAGCTCATGTCATAATAAATCCTGCAATGAATTGATGATGAGTATATACCGCAGCTTGAGCTGTAAAGTCTTGCGCTATAAACGCATAAGTAGGTAAAGAGTACATGTGTTGAGCTACCAAAGAAGTAATGACCCCTAATGAGGCTAGAGCAAGGCCTAATTGAAAATGAATTGAATGATGTATGTGGTCTATAATAAAGACCATATACATCATTAATTCAATGAATTTAAAATATAAATTTTTGCTTATAATAATGATCGGATTGTGTATTATTTTAATATCACATTTTTACGATCATAGACAAGTGGTATGTCGCTTTTTTTTTAATGACAAACTTCATGTTGTTTTTTCAAGCATAGGAGAAAATGTTTTTTGGGTCTCATGTATTCCTTATGCAGTACTGAGTCCTAATTAATTTATCAATTGAGCAAAAAATGAAGACAAAAATATAAAGGTTGGATTAAGCCATTAAAGTAGTTTTAACAAAGCTCTATGTTTTTGGACATTAGATAGCATTTTATGTGTTATCTATTCCAGTGTTACAAGTTTATATTGGATGAGATACAAATAAGACTTACCAGGAATCACTTATTTTTTTTATAAAAAAGCTTAATAAGAGTATAAGATAAACTTTAACACGGTTATGCTTTATAATTACTTATATATTTTTCTATATTTCTTTTACTAGAGATTTATAGTCTGTTATTACTTTTTATATATAAGTGATGGATTTGATAATATATTTTAGGGTTAAATAATGTTTCCCCTGCCATTTGGGCGAGTTTTGAAGGAAAAAAAAATCTGTAATTTTTTTTTTTGGATTCCTCCTTATCATTTAAAGATTCCATCAAAAACAACTTTGGTCACACTTGACTAAGCAATTAAACAAACGTGGCATGTTGACCGGACAAATTTATTTATTTTTCATTTTTTTTTAAATACATCTCACATTTTATAAAAAAAAAAAAAAGTAAAATGAAAATAAGAAAATTTGGAAATAAAATCTAGATTTCTCTTCTTCCTCCCTCTCTCTCTATCGATTTCTCTTTTTCGTTGGTTAAAATATAATATTGTTCCACTTAATGAAATTTCTATTTCATCTTTTTTCTCCTCCATTTTTCAATAGCCATGTCGTAAAAACTTAATAGATAGCCTTAAATATGCTTTTCGTCCTTGCAAATATAGCTCGTATAAACTTTCATGCTACTAGGATGGATGAGTATGTTTGATTGGTATTAAATATTGCAATAGAAAGTTTGGTGAAATCGTAAATGGAGAAATATAACTTGCTGGCCCAACCATAGTAACCAATCTAAGTACTGCAGATGGCAATTGAATGGTTGAATTGAAGTAGTAGGAGGAGTGTTAGCAAAATTAAATAACCTCACCTTACCTTCTATTCTTGCCTCTATTACATTACATTACATGGTCTTAGGTTTTCTACTTTTGCTATATTTTTGGGGAGGAAAGTTATTAACTTTTTTTTTAAGAGAAGGAAAGTTAATGACTTATTATACAAGCAAAACCTCACAATGTGTATATAATCCATTTTCCTTTTTAGGGATTGTATATAATCCTTTTTTTTTTTTTTGAATGGAAAATATATATATATATATATATATATATATATATATATATATATATATATATATATATATATAATAAAAGAAAACGTTTACACCAATATACAGAAAAGGAGGCACCAAGCGGCACCCCAATAAACACCACCAAAATATACACCTCCGGCCCCACAGACGGGGCCAAAAGCACACCGAAAATCCCCAAAAGGAGGCAACAGCAAAAGAAACAGAAAAACAGAGCACCAAAAGCCGAGAGCTAAGCACAACAACAAGGCAAGCAACACTTGCAAGAAACAAAGAACAACAAGAAAACCCCAGAAGCCACACCGGGAATGAAGGGGAGATACAACCCCGCAAGCAGCCCTAGGAACAGCCACCACCACAAAACCCTACCGATTCAAACACAAGACGGGCTGCACCTCCCACTCATAGAGAGAACGGGAACTAGCAGGGCACTTAGCCAGGAACCACTTCCAAGCTAAGAGTTTAACTCTATCCACCACTGGCTTCTCACGGAGAACACCACCAGCAAAGATAAGGTCATTACGGGTCTCCCAAATGGTCCAGATAACAGCATGCCAAACAAAAAGCAAACCTAACCTAACTCTCCTCCCCCCACCTAAACACGTAAAGGCCTGAAACTGTTGGGCTAGCCCAAGAGGCATCACAAACTCCCAACCCAGCCAGCGAGACACCTGATACCACACCGGGAAAAAAGAAGGGCAAGAAAGGAACAAATGCACTGAAGACTTAGACGGTCCATCACAGAAGATGCACCCCCTTCCCTCTATAGGAAGATGCACACCGCGCCTAATAAGGTTGCAACGCAACGGGATCCTATCAAGAAGAAGCTTCCAAGAGAAAACAATCACTTTAGACGGGGCCCAAGACTTCCAAACAGTAGAGACCGCCTGCAAAACCCCCCTTATGGACTGCCCGCGGCTGGAAGAGCCTTGATAAGATGAGAGTAGGCCGACTTCATAGAATACCGACCATCGAGACTGATATTCCAAGACCACTCGTCATCCCTCACAACCCTCGAACGCCTAGTCGCGACCACGAGGAGATCGGCAAGGAGATCCAATTCCCAGATGAAGAGGGGTCTCCTCCAGGACAAATCCCAAACCCAGACCTCCCCCTCCCAGTGACCTAAATCCCCAACTTTACCATCCATCTGGAGAGAAAGATGATACAGCCGACTAAACCTAACACTAAGAGTAGTCGGCCCACATCACGGATCATGCCAAAACAGAGTTGAGAGCCCATTTCCAACCACCATCGCCACCCCATCAGAGAACCAATCCTTGGTCGCCTCCTTATCACTGCCCAATAGGGAAATATTGGACCACCATGAGGACACACCACGGAGGCCAGAGGGCCTCCCTCCAAGATGGGGGGAAGGATAACAAGTCCCATAGCAAGCGGAGAGGATATCACGCCACAGGCCACCATCCCCTAAGAGATAGCGCAACCGCCACTTCCCAAAAAGAGTAAGATTAACCTAACGGAGATCCCTAACACCCAAACCCCCTCGCGCTTGGGTTTACAAACAACCGCCCAAGAAATCCAGGGGATACTCCTACTCCGCTTCACCCCTCCCCAAAGGAATTCCCTTTGAAGGCGCACAATCTTCTTCCACACCTTAACATGCATCTTCATGACAAACAGATCGAAGATAGGGATCGCATTGAGGACAGAGTTCAGGAGAACAACCCTACCACCAAGATTAACATACTTATACCCCCAGGACCCCGGCCTATTGGAAAGCAGCTGCAGCAACGGTTGCCAGGTCTTTTCAATCCGAGGATTAGCACCAACGGGTAACCCAAGATACGTGAAAGGAACACTACCAACTCTACAGTAGAGGAACCGCTCAGCCAAGTCGAGGAACTCCTCCCCGACATTCACTCCCATCACCAAACTCTTAGAGAAATTAACCTTAAGACCCGAAGTAAGCTCAAAACAGCGGAGGATGGTTTTAAGAGACCACAAGTTAACCATAGTAGAAAGGTAAGAAGTGTAAACATTTCCACAATGGATTTTCTATTATTTAACACTGCTCGGTTTTAGAAGAAAAAATGGACATTAACACGAGGTGCTTGTGGATTGGATTTGCTTGTTTTTTAGGTGAAAAATGATATGATCTAGTATCGATGGTTTTGTTGTTATATAATTCAGTTGGTTTGATTTTAGAATTGAATGTAATACGATACTATAATCTAATATAATTTTATTCAATTTTGATCATTGTCTATTTTTGTTGTGTGGTCATTTTTTGCGACCATAATGAAAGGGTTGCCAAGATGATATATTTTGGAGACATGTTTTGTCTAAAAAAAATAAAGGAAAATGTTTGGTGGACACTCAATAAAATGTGTTTATTTTAATTTCTATTTTTCACTCAATTTATGTGTAGCCTTCATATTTTTTGGTGAAATTTTGCATAAATGTTTATAACATTATAAAAACCTCTCCGAAAAAACAATTGATAAAACATGAATTAAATATGAATATTTAAGCGCGAAAAAAACATAAAAATTCATATTGATTATGTTTTGTTAAAAAAAAATAAAAAATTGGGAGAGATGCTTATAATATTCCAAAAAAGATTATTCAAAAATATGAAAATTAGACATGAGTTGACTTAAAAGTAAAAAAAAAAAAGGCTTAATTACCTATTTGGTCCTCTAATTAAAAATTGATTTATTTCGGTCCTCTAAGTTTCTCACCGTTACTACATTTAGTCCTTTCTGTTAGTTTTATTCAAATAAACGTTAGAGTTTGTGTTATGTGGGTATCTGACCTCCTGTTTCACACATACATATGAACCATAAGAGTTACCAATAATATTTGTCACTATTTAATCATAATATCTTAGCAAGACATAGGACCAAAATGATGCTAATAAATAAAGTTAGAGGACCCACATAACACAAACTGTAACGTTTATTTGAATAAAACTAACAGAAATGACTAAATGTAGTAACGGTGAAAAATTTAGAGGACCGAAATAAATCAATTTTTAGTTAGAGGATCAATCTGATACCAATTAAATAGTTAGAGGACCAAAAAGGTAATTTAGCCTTAAAAAAATTATTCAAAAATATGAAATTACACATGAGTTGACTTAAAAGTAAAGATCAAAAGTGTCATTGAAAACTTTTGAGAGACTAATAGTCGAATAAAAAATTTAGAAGGATTAAAACAAAAAATTGATACATTTATATAAATCAAAAACATATTTAACCTTTTTCTTTTTGGTCAAAAAACATATTTAACCTTATTTCTTTAATACGAGAATATTGTTATAAATTAGTTTTTTTTTTTTGTCGGGATTCGAACCCGGACCTTACATATATTATGTATTGTCCTTACCAACTGAGTTAAGCTCATGGGGAGAAATTAGTTTATTGTTTATTTCAAGTATTTTGTACTCATATAACCTACTGAAATGAGTTCAAAATATTGCAACCAAGTTAGGATTTCTTTTTGGTGATTATGAGGTCCGGTAATGGTGAACAACAAAGAATAAATGTTAAATTGTTTTTGGGATAGGAAATGCGTGAGTAATACAAAAAAAAATCCATGAAACACATCAATAATGGCTCGAAAAAAATATGAATGTCCTTTCAAATTGTGAGATAGGTTGTTGAGTGTTTGAGTGTGGAAGTTTAATCTAGACAGTGCATCCTGTAATGCAAAACCAAGCAAATTTTTGGTCTATTATGACCTGTAACGCAAAACGACAATTCCAGAGGAAGTAAAAACAATACACCAACTATACCAAGTCATAAGCTATAACATTACATAATTTTTCATAATTCATTAACATTAAATCAGCTCGACATTGCGTTAATATCACACAAATGATTGAAATTCAATAAAAGTGAAGCATTAGATAACACATTACATGAATAAAGTTAAAAGCTCATGAAATGACATCAAATCTATACTGACAATCTGGACAGTTGCAGTTGGAACGAACACAGAGATATAACACATTATTTTCAACCATCGACCTAAACATAAATTATATGTCGCTATCCTCACGAATAATCTAAGGATGATAAACCGTTTTCCACATGTCTTCATCTCTATCCGCCCTCAGATCTACAGAAGGTACTTGTACAAATTCATGAGATGTCGTATGATTTTCATCAAGATAGACAAATAAACCTCTAGAAGACTTAAAAAAAAACTGATTGGACTATAGTACAAATAAACTAAAACACAATCCACTAACATGAACATTTTTTGGTAAAATGTTCAATTATTAAATTACCGCGAGATTGATTATTGCTGGTAGAGTACCTGCTTGACCATGATGAGCAAATTAAGGGCAACAGGAATGTAACATGAGTTGGACCTTGAATATCTATTTGCTATCTTAGGAGAATTTGGTGCCAAAACAGTTTTCCCCTCTCCAATAGTCCCAATTTAAGTACCAAACGCCCTACAGAACCTTATTTGATATCAAGGTCGCACTGTTCCATTGAATACAGACAATTTATCAAGGAGAAATGAAAATATACCACTGACAAATTCAAATTTTTTTCTTGCATAAAACATAAATTTGATGAAATAATGTCAACACATAACACTCTCTAATATTGATCATTTTTCATCCTTGGTAATTTGTTGAGATCAGTGAAGCATTTAGTATGCCGAAACTCTGCAATATATATAATAAAAAAGTTCGTGTAATGTAAGCAAATGAAAAATAATATGAATGACAAATGCTAAAAGTATTACTTATTGAATTTACCTCACTCAGACCAATTCTAACCACCTTTTCCTCAACATCAGATACAGGAATATTTGAACTATTCAGATGTGAAATTGCAGCGAAGGACGACATTGGAGTCACAACCAAGTCATCTGTCACCATGTATCTTAATGGACCTTTGGCAAATTCTCCACAACTGGAAGATTTTGAAGCAGAGTTCTTAGGATCAACCAGATTTAAAGGAACACACATTTCATCAGAAAAACAATCATCGTGCTCGTCTGTAGTAGTAAGAGTGCGATAAAACAGACGATTATGAACATAAGTACGATAATAATAGACAGGTAAGGATGCTGTAATTAGAAATATCTGGCTGCTGAGCTCAAATTGTGCAGCAATGGGAGGCTTTGTTAGTTTTTCTCTGAATTCTTGTGACCTTAAACATCCGTCTGGACTCAATTCAGCCAGGCTTCTGTATAAATTATCAATGCAGCTTAAAGAAGAGAATCCTTGAAGCATACACAACACTCCTCCTATAAGGGAAATGTAAGAAAACTGAAAAGAAAGTCAATAAAATCTACCCCTCCTTCAACAAACAAAAACTCTCCAGTTGATTTTCTTTGCAATACTTTCACAATCATCTGCCTACTCTCTTCGGATGTTTCTTCTCCGTTATTAAACTCAAATTGGTTTTTTTTCTTTTCAAATTCATCATAGAAATGTTTCTTCTTCAAAATAAAGTCTGTCAAGGGGGTCTTTGAAACCAATGACAACTTGAGAATATCTACTACCTACAAAATAAAAAGATGAAATGATTAATTAAAAAGGAAAAAAAAGGATCCACTGGATAGATGATGTAAAAGATGAAATATATAGAGAGAGCATACCTCTTTCTTGCTAATTGCAACAATTTGTTCCACAACAGTACTAACGTTAGTGACTTCAAGAACTTGAAGTAGATGTATAATTGTTCCGAAAACATTAGGCATAATAGAAAGCTCATCAGAAATGATCAATGCTGTGGTTTCCTAAATATGATTAAACAGTTCCCAGTTTCCTTTCTAATACAGTTCCTATACTTACAGACGAAGTGCTGCAATGGTTCTGTGTCGTCTATATTGAGATTGAGCTTCTGGCAATAAGTTTCCGTAGAGTTTCTTGGCTTCAGTAGCATTTTTTTGCAGGTTTGATTCCATAAATATTGCTGATCAAGATCTTTCACACTTTGATATAGTGAACTAATGCTACCAAATTGAACTGCTTCAATATTTGACTCTGTAGCCACAAGTCTCGCAATAGTCCCTAAAGGCAATGTTAAGAAGCTGAAGAGAACATCAACGAAATCCTTCACTGCCTCAGCATACAGAACTTTGTTACTTTCTTTATCCACCTTAACTCTCAACGTAATTTTGTCAACTTCTTCAACAGATTTTATTGCACTGTCAGCCATAGTATTGCAAATGCACTTGCTTTGTCAAATGTGCTGATAAAGCACTTGCTTTATAATATGGACGTTTTTTTGCTTCTTTAAATTTTTTTAAAAAATATTTCTTGATTCTTTAATTATTAGTGGAGTATTTTTGCTAATTTATGGTGTTCTAGTTTCTAGACTAGATGACTTTGGAAAGGAAAATATATTTATTAACAATAACAGACAGAGGTCAACAGTTTAAAGACTTGATTATTAGTTAGCCAAACAAAAGGCTTGGTTATTGTGATGCATTAAAGATTTTAGAGAATTACAATGGGTTTGTAGTATGAAAATGTATTCAATGCATAGGAAGTTGATGTATTTGACATTTTCTTAATTTACTCTCTCCGTTCTGTTCCATTACAGGCTAACCTTTTGTTTATTTCACACATTGTAAAAAACGTATAAATGAAAGAGAGAGAAAAATGATTTTGAGTGTTATGCAAATAAATAAATTTTTGTATTAATTTTTAAGTTTTCATTAATGAAAATTATATCTTCATAAAATATTTTTTCATTCTTAAAAAAATATATTTTTCATGAACTAATTTGACAAACTCATAAATAATCCATAAAAATTTATTTAGTTGTGTAAGTTGTTTCACATAAACTTAAAAATAAATAAATCCAAACATGCATCTAAGATTGAACCACCTATCAAATAAAGGACCCCAAGAATTGAATTTGAATTCATTATTTGGGAGAGCCATTTATCATTTTGTTTATAAGCGTAATGTACCATTGATTGTGTTTAAAATTAGCTCTTACACTTGTAACTATTCTAGAATTTCTCTGCATTAGAACCAAAACCTTAAAGAAGACTTACAAAAAGCTGCTTTAGACTATAGTAGAAATAAACTAAGACACAATCCACTAACATGAATATTTTTTGGTGAAATGTTCAATTACCGCGAGATTGATTGTTGCTGAGTACCTACTCGACCATGATAGGAATTTTTTTTTATCCGACCCTATTGCCAAAAAAATTAAACTTTTGACCACCTTTCACATTTTTATACCAAAATGACCCACTTAAAAAAAATATATTGTTATCATGGTTTTTGGGTGCCAAGTCATTAATTGGACTTGTACCTTTCGACCGTTGATATCTCTCTTTTTTCTTGGGAAGGGAAAAATTGAGAAAAAACCCTTAGATTCTAAGTTCGGGGGTCGGTTTTACTACGGGAAGGTGTTAGGCACCCGGAGTAACTATAGTCCTCTATAGGAGCCGTTTTCCTAAGTCGATTTCTACGCTTTATTTTTACTTACTTTTGAAAATGGGA
This sequence comes from Medicago truncatula, assembly GCF_003473485.1. NCBI lineage: Eukaryota > Viridiplantae > Streptophyta > Magnoliopsida > Fabales > Fabaceae > Medicago > Medicago truncatula. The sequence goes on along the minus strand of NC_053043.1, from coordinate 11,065,422 downwards.
GGTTTATTTAGTTAAGAATGGGGGTGAGAAGAAGTAGAATTTTGATTTTATTTCGGCTTGGATGAGTTTTGACTCATTGCCTACGTACCCTTTTAAGGGATCAAAACCGTTCGTAGTTCTTGCTAAAAAACTTGTTTTTGTTTTAATTGTTTGATTTTAAGTTTTGAAAATGGTTTTGAAGAAGGAGATTGGGAGGCTTCATGAGCATTAGATTTAGCAAAAAAAAGTGAGGTTTGATTAGTGATTAGAAAGAAAGTCTAAATGATTAAGATGAATTGAATTTTTTCTTAAGAAAGAAAAAAAAAAAAAAAAAAAAAAAGAAAGGAAAAAATGAAGTGTTGACTTCATACTTATTATGAAAATTTTTGAAGTGAAGTTCAATTGTCTTTTTTTTGAAAAAAGAGGGATTTTCTCTAAGTGTTTAAAACCTAAACGCTTATTTAACCATACAATCCTATGCATACATCTAAGGTGAGTGTGTGCGTGTCGGTGCGTCATAGTGTCCATAGTCCATATTACAACAATTGCCTAAGTACATTCTATGGCCTCTTTGCCAAGCTACAAACCAATGGTAAAATATTACATCACCAAATGAATTACAATTTGCAAAAAACAATAAATGCTAGGCCTAAAGAAAGTGGAGCGTGGAGAGGGTGGTGGAATGCTTATGAAATGTATGGCACATGAGATGAAATGGTTAGTAATCATAAAGCACAAAATAGTAGGAAATAATCAAAAGGAAATGTATAAGAATGGCAAAGGAAAGGTAATAAAGTGGCAATAAACCTAAAACTTTTGATGTGATACCTAAAGGTGCTTGTAACCCATAATCATCACATCATGGCAATTTTGAAAGAAATTTTGTTTCAAGCCATGACATGAAATTAGTGGAAGTACATGCAAGCAAAGTATCACACCAAACATAAAGAAATTTACCACTTTATTCCTAAAAATAAACGCTTATTACTTGTAAAACAAGAAATCCATAAAATCACATCCAAACACAGCAAAAATAAACACAATTCCAGAGGCATATTCATCACCATATTAGGCATCATTTATCCATGTCATACTATCAAAATGTCAAGAACAAAACATAGCAAAATGCATACAAAAAATATAAAAACACATGGAATTAGTTCACACCATTTTAACATCTTTTTTACATGCAAAGATACCCTAAAAATACCAAGAATATATCAAGAAACCACTAGGATTTTTTTAGAAATTTTGTAAACAAAAATGAGCAGGCCACAGGTGCAGATAGCAAAGAAAATGGTGTAAATAGCATACAAAAGCAAGCAAAAAAAACGTAAAACCTTAAGCCCAAACCAAAACCCAATACAGACTGGGCCTGGATCATCCAAAGGCCTTAGAGGCGTTGGATTGATCCAAACCTAGATCTGACGGTTCAAAACACGCAGCGCATGGTAACACAGATCAAACACGTGGGAGCAAACGCATCACAGCCATTCAAAAGAGAAACCCTAGATCCTACGGTCCAAAGAGGAAACCAAAGTGAACCGGACCGGTCCAGGTGTCTATATAAACGTAAGGACACCGGTCCAGCTCACTTTGCTCACCTCTTTCTCTCTCTAAGCTCTCTTCTCTCCTCTCAGTCCTCTCTCTTCTCTCCAGAAAACCACCACCGGAGGTGATGAAGCTACGGCGGAGACCTTGAAGGTCCGCCGGAAACTTCATCTTCTCCGGCGAGACTTATGAACTTCCGGTGACCTAAATTTCCAGATTTCAAAGATTCTTACTCCTTTTGATTCGTCCTTTAACCCTAAACACGAATCCAGCAACTATTTTTTCAAATACGGTTCGAAACGACGTAGATCTTGAAGGAACTTTGTACGGTTTTGAAATGATTTTTGATTTTTGAACAAAAACGTTTAGATTCTTACATCGTTTCGTTGTTTGATTGATTTTCTGGTATGCGTTCTTGCTTTCAAAACTTAGATCCTTATGGATCTAGGTTTTGTGTTTACGGTTACGGCTTTGGCTTTGAATTCTGGAAATCTTTGGATTCGGTTTGTTTTTTACTTCACTGATTCATGCTTTTTTTTAAAGAAAATGATGTTGAAGTTATGCTTTTACCTGTGATTTCAATTGGAGGTGCTGATGAAGATTTCTTCGGAAAACTTCAGATGCGTTTCTATTGATTCTTGCTGCTTTGAACCGAAAATAAATCGGTGTTCTTCTTTCTCACTGATTCTTCGTGATTTTGGCTGGAAACTTCATCTTCTTTCTCTGCTTCTTTCTCACTGATTCTTCTTTGTGATCGGTGCTGGAGTTTGCTGCTGCTGCAGCGAGCTCGTGCCTTGAATTGCAAAGAAGATGATTCGATGATGATGATTCCTTAGGAATCTCTGAGAATCAATGGAAAATCCAATGAATTTTGATGATTTTTTTGGTTTTCTGGAAATCTAGGGTTTGGATTTTGTTCTTGCTTGTTCTTGGAGAATTTCTGTTTTTGATCTGTAACTGACAAGAGAGAGAGTGTGACTCTGTGTTTATGAGTTGGCACTTGATGAATGGAAAAACGTGTGTAAAAAAAATGCCACTGTGTTGCTTTTATAGCTGACAAGTGTACATCTGAACCAATGAAAACAGGACACCTGGATTTGTAAAAGAAATGGCACGGCTTGGACTTAAAATGGATTTGGGGACCTTTCTGCAAAATTGAAAAATTAAGGGACTAAACTGCAAATGACCAAAAGGACTGAAATGCGAAATAAAAAAAGTTCTGGATTAAAAAGCAAATTTGGACTTCTCTGGGGACCAAAATGCAAAAAAACAAAATAATAATAATAAAAAAAAATATAAAATTGGAATAAAATTGGTAACCTGACAAAACGTAAAGCGAAACAAAAAATAAAATTGACAAAACGGACTAAAAACGAACCAATGGCTTAAATGAGGTACTTCAAAGTAACCTCCCCATGCCAAAATTTTATGTGAAATGACCAAAATGCCCCTAGGGCTAAAAATGACCTAAACTGACTCAAACAGACTCTGACACTGACTCAGATGCAAGTTTGAAATGGATTTAAACAGGGTTTACTGATGAAATGTCAAAAATGAATTTGAAAAGGCTCAGAGATAGTCACAAGGATGAAAATGGGTCCCACTGCAGGAAATGACCAAAATACCCTTCTGTATAACTTTTTGCAAATTTTGAAATAAACTGTAGAAGAAGCAATGTAATGATTCAGAGACACTTTTGAATGACTTACAAGACAAGTAAAGACATTTTGAAAGGTTTTATGCAAGAAAAACATAGGTAAAAAAGTGAATGAAAACATTGCGTAGCAGAGACAAATTGAACTGTGCAGTTGAAATTTGACATTTGACAAAGTTTGAAATGAAATTGGGCCCAGTATTTTTTAGGTCCAAAAACAGGGTATAACAGCTGCCCCTATTTAAGTTTCTTTGTCTGGAGAGTCAAGAGACGGAGTCTTTGGCTTGACAGGACGAAGATACTTAAATATTAGCATTTGCACTGTGTTTGGACGTAAAAATACGCCTACCCATTTTCAAATAATATGCATGCCATGCATCATTATGAATGCAAGACCTCATGGGGATTGGAACTAACAAAATATGTCGTATCCATTGCGGGATTGGTAGACATTGACAAAGATAGTGAATAGCAGAGTAACGGGAAACTAGAAACAAGTTGGACAGGTACAAGCTGTTCTTGGATTCAAACTAGCCACTTGACCGGGAATGAAACAAACAGACAACTGCGAGTTGTTCTTATGGATTCGAACTGGTCACTTCACAGGGGATAGAGGTTACTGGACAAACATGAGTTGTTCTTATGGATTCGAACTGGTAACTCACTTGGGGATATTGGAAAGTGCGAGTTGTTCTTATGGATTCGAACTGGTGACCCGACTGGGGAAATTGACAAGTACGAGTTGTTCTTATGGATTCGAACTGGTTACTCGACTGAAAGCAAGGCAAATAGACAGGTGCGAGCTTGTTCTTGGATGCGAACTGGTTACTCCACCGGAGACAAATACAAAATAGACAGGCGCAAGCTGCTCTTGGATCGAGCTAGCCGCTTGAGCGAACGGAAACATATTGACAGGTACAAGCTGCTCTTGGATTGAGCTGGGCACTCGACCGATAACATAAGCAAATTGATAGGTACAAGCTGTTCTTGGACTTGAACTAGCCACTTGTCCAAACAGAAACATATTCACTGGGGATTGGTTTTTTTTTTGACAAAATATAGATTGAGATTGACTTGACGTCGATTTGAATTGAAAGGCAGAAATTGACCGATATTATTGGCTCACAAGGTTTTGACAGAGAACCTGACATGAGTATTGAATTGAGACTGATGTTGACATTGGAAATGCGATATGCATGGATGACATAACAGTTTCATTAAATGCATGGGCACGTAATATGCATGATTATGCATGTATGAATGCTTGTAATGCATGACTGTTGGCATTTTGTAGGCACGACTTCACGGGGAAGACAAGACATTAAAGTATTGGGCACGTAGTGGCTCGTGCTATATTACACATTCTCGGAGATTCTCTATGGAGATGACGTCGTTGGGAGACGTATCGGAACCATGGCCGAGGGCCGGTAGGTATGTAACTTGCTGGGGATAGAGCCTTGAGAGACTCCACTGGGGAAAACGCCGTTGTGCTGGGCATTTCAGTGCTGGATATGTTGTAGACATTGCATCTGTGGTCAATGCTTTTTGCATGTTATATTCTCAATTTCATTCATTCATTTTTTGCATCCCATTTTTGCCTGGATCGCCCTTTCGGGTTTTCGATCCACCGGGGAAATAAATTCTTTTCAATGCCCCATTTTTGCCTGAACTGCCCTTTCGGGTTGTCAATCCAGCGGGGTGCTCATTTTTGCCTAAGCCGCCCTTTCGGGTTTTCAACTTAGCGAGCCTTTTCATTTTCATGCATTTTCATTCTGTTTTTTTCATTCTTGCCATTGACCACAGACTATCCTGGAGGAGAACCTGCTTGTAACACATATTGAAATAGACATCAACATACTCTCGCTCATGCATGTTTCATTTGAATGTACCCTGTTGCTCAGGTTTGCTTTTCAAAATAGACAAAAAGTTTTCAATTTTCAAAATGTTTGTTTCAAGCATTGTCATTACCAAAATAGAAAGAAAATGTTTTGTATATAGCTTTGAAAGTAGAAGAAAAATAGAGTTTTCAAACAAAAGCGAAGGTTCAAATTGATGTATAAGAGTGGTGGTCAGCCGAAGGCATGACTCCACGGATTCACAAAGCTTGGAAAATGGTAATTTTATTGGTTGGTGGTACATTGAACACAGCAATCATTACATTTCCTGGAAACTTTGAATTCGCAAGTGTAGGAGTTTTTGATGAAGATAGTCATTAACAGCTGCAAATGCCCCAAGGGGGACAGTGGTTAGCCAGATATAGTTACTTGCCTTTTGTTTCAATCTCATTTTTGCATGAACCGCCCTTTCGGGTTTTCGGCTCATCGAGACGCTCATTCTTGCCTGAGTTGTATACAATCTCAGCGAGCTTTTCATTTTTGTTTTTTTTTGTCCCTTATTTTTGCCTGGACCGCCCTTTCGGGTTTTCGATCCACCGGGAAGCGCATTTTTGCCTAGGCCGCCCTTTCGGGTTTTCGACCTACCACGCTGTTCTTTTCATATTTCTAGGCAAAGTATTTCTTGACTATATCGGCATTCACTGGATTTGGAAGTTCCACACCATCCATGTGTGTAAGGATTAAAGCACCACCGGAGAAGGCCTTCTTGACAACATAAGGACCTTCGTAGTTAGGCGTCCACTTGCCCCTTGGGTCGGGTTGCTGGCTTATCCTCCTTTTCAATACAAGTTCCCCTACCTTGAATTCTCGAGGATGGACTTTCTTGTCAAAGGCAGTCTTCATTCTTGCTTGATATGATTGTCCACGAGCCATGGCATCCATACGTTTTTCCTCAATCAAATTCAACTGGTCATACCGGCTTTGGCACCATTCAGCCTCAGATAATTTTGCTTCCATTATCACACGGAGAGATGGGATCTCCACTTCCAAAGGAAGAACTGCTTCCATACCATATACAAGAGAGAAAGGGGTTGCCCCGGTTGAACTGCGCACGGTAGTACGGTAGCCATGCAGAGCATAGGGTAACATCTCATGCCAGTCCTTGTAAGTGGTTACCATCTTCTGGACAATTCTCTTGATATTCTTGTTGGCGGCCTCAACTGCACCATTCATCTGAGGTCTATAGGGAGAAGAGTTATGGTGCTCAATTTTGAATTCTTCACAAAGAGCTTGCACCACATTGTTGTTCAGGTTGGTACCATTGTCGGTAATAATCTTGCTGGGAACACCATATCGACAGATGAGGTTGTTCTTGATAAACTTAGCTACCACTTGCTTGGTCACATTGGTATAAGATGCTGCTTCGACCCACTTGGTGAAGTAGTCAATTGCTACTAAGATGAAACGATGACCATTTGAAGCCTTCGGTTCAATTCTTCCAATCATGTCGATGCCCCACATTGAGAACGGCCACGGGGATGACATAACATTGAGGGCGTGCGGAGGCACATGAATCTTATCAGCATAGATTTGACATTTGTGGCACTTTCTGGCGTGCTGGTAGCAATCATGCTCCATGGCCATCCAGTAGTAACCTGCTCGTAACAACTTCCTTGACATAGTATGCCCTGTAGCATGGGTCCCGAAGGTACCGTCATGTACATCATGCATTAACTGCTCTGCTTCATGTTCATCAACACATCTTAACAATACCATGTCATAGTTCCTCTTGTACAGAATATCTCCATCTAACAGGAATCTACTGGCCAATCTTCTCAAGGTCTTCTTGTCTTGTTTGGAAGCACCCGACGGATACTCACGGCTCAGCAAGAACTGTTTGATGTCGTAGTACCAGGGTTTATAGTCAACCACATTTTCACCAGCCTGATCGATTACATCCCCAATAGCAAACACATGTGAAGGTCTTTCAAGGCGTTGTACTTTGATTACTGGCACATCATTCCAATGGTTTACTCGAAACATGGAGGATAGAGTAGCAAGAGCATCAGCCATTTGGTTCTCATCACGAGGAATATGGTGCAGCTCAACCTTTGTGAAATACGTCAGCAAACGTCTCGCATAATCACGATAAGGAATCAACTTAGCATGGTGTGTCTCCCATTCACCCTTTATCTGATTAATGACGAGCGCAGAATCTCCATAGATGTCGAGGTGTTTGATTCTCATGTCAATTGCTTCCTCGATCCCGAAGATACATGCTTCATACTCAGCCATATTGTTGGTACATTCGAACAGAATTCGAGCGGTGAAAGGAATGTGATGCCCCTGCGGGGATACAATGACTGCCCCAATTCCCTTACCATAAGCATTGACAGCACCATCAAAGACTAAACCCCACTTGCTATTGGGATCTGGACCTTCATTAATCAACGGTTCTTCGCAGTCTTTGGATTTCAAATACATGATCTCTTCATCAGGGAAGTCGAATTCCATTGGTTGGTAATCGTCAAGAGGTTGGTAAGCAAGGTGATCGGCAAGAATGCTACCTTTGATTGCCTTTTGAGTTTTGAACACAATATCATATTCAGACAAAAGCATCTGCCAGCGTGCAATCTTTCCAGTAACGGCAGCTTTCTCAAAGATATACTTGATCGGATCCATTCTGGATATCAACCAAGTCGTATGATTCACCAAATAATGACGCAGGCGTTTGGCAGCCCAAGCTAGAGCACAACAAGTCTTTTCAAGCATTGTGTACCGAGTTTCACAATCGGTGAACTTCTTGCTTGGATAGTAGATAGCATGCTCTTTCTTTCCGGTTTCATCTTGTTGACCAAGTACACATCCCATGGATTCATCAAATACTGCCAAATACATGATCAACGGCCTTCCTTCCACGGGTGGGACAAGGATAGGTGGTTCCAGCAGGTAATTCTTGATGCTATCAAAAGCTTCCTGGCATTCATCATTCCATACAACAGGCTGATTCTTTCTGAGTAGCTTGAAGATTGGCCCGCAAGTTGCGGTCATGTGAGATATGAATCGAGAGATGTAATTCAAACGTCCGAGGAAGCCTCTGACTTGCTTCTCTGTCTGTGGAGCTGGCATTTCTCGGATGGCCCGGACTTTATCAGGATCGACTTCAATGCCCCTTTGGCTGACAATGAAGCCTAATAACTTTCCGGACCTGACACCGAATGTACATTTGTTGGGATTCAATCGCAGCTTGTATTTTCTCAACCTTTCAAACATCTTTGTTAAATATTCAACATGCTGCTCCTCATCTGCTGACTTCACAATCATGTCATCCACATATACCTCAACTTCCTTGTGAATCATGTCATGAAACAGAGTGGTCATTCCCCTTTGATAGGTAGCACCAGCATTGATTAGGCCGAACGGCATCACCTTGTAGCAGAAAGTACCCCATGGAGTGATAAAAGATGTCTTTTCTCTATCTTCAGGAGACATTTTGATCTGATTATAACCGGAAAAACCGTCCATGAAGGAGAACACCTTAGATTGAGCAGTATTATCAACAAGCACATCAATATGAGGTAATGGAAAGTTGTCTTTTGGACTGGCTTTGTTCAAGTCCCTGAAGTCAACACACATCCGGACTTTACCATCCTTCTTTGGCACAGGCACAATATTGGCAACCCATTCGGGATACTCAACTGTCATGAGGAAACCCGCATCAATCTGCTTTTGAACTTCATTCTTGATCTTGAGGGCCATGTCAGGATGAGTCCTTCTCAATTTCTGCCTGACGGGAGGACATTCAGGCTTGGTAGGGATCCGATGCTCCACGATCATAGGGTCTAGACCTGGCATATCTTCATAGGACCATGCAAAAATATCTGGATATTCCCGGAGGAGTTGGATGATCCTCTGTTTAACCCCTTCCTCTAGAGTAGCACCAATCTTGATTTCTCGCTTGTTTTCCTCGGTACCTATGTTGATAAGCTCAATCTCTTCCTGGTGAGGCTGAATGGCTTTCTTTTCTTGCTCAAGTAACCGAGTGATCTCATATGGTACGTCATCACCTTCCTCATCTTCGGCTTCATACACAGGGAATTCAAAATTCGGAGGAACCGCAGGATTACTGTGTTCAACGGGTTTATTATGGTTCAACCTGCATATAATGATTGGATGATTTTTAGAAAGAGTTTTTTTTTTCATGCAGATTTTTGAAATTAATAAGAAAATACAGACGTTTTGGTTTTTTCTGGCATTACCATTGTTTCCAAGGGAAAAAGCACTAAAAAAAAAAGTAGTCGTGGAAGAAACGACAAAATTTTATTAATCAACGGCAATGCCGAAACAAACATGCCCTTACAGAAAATATCACTCTCGCTTTGGGCAGAGCGAGAGGATTGTTATTTTGAAAACAAAGCATTAAAGCAACAAGACACATTACTCAGAAACATGCATGATTGAAGGAATGTCAATGGCATCCCAATCTCTCGCAATGCCTCCTGGCGTAACAAATACAGGCCTGAGACCAGATCCAGTGGCTTCTTCAGAGATAGCATTAACAAACCCAGCACTGTGGAAGACCCCTGAGGAAACCCTTGATGACGGGGAGAACCCGAGACCTTCTTTACGCTTGTTCTCACAGAGCTGTATCACCTTGCCCCAGCCGGCAGTCTGACCTTCTTGAATGGCTCTCTGAGCATCCTTCAATGAAGCCATAGCAGCCCCAGCTTCCTTAGACTCTGCACCTTCAATGGTCAAACCCTGGAAAGCAGTCCCTTCAGCAGACCCTGCTTCAATACAAGAAAAAGAAGACAATTGGCTGACTAAGTATGCTTCTTCACCATGGATTGTAACGAGTTTTCCATTCTTCACAAATTTCAACTTCTGATGTAAGGTGGAAGTAACTGCACCTGCATCGTGTATCCACGGTCTTCCCAGCAGGCAACTGTAGGATGCATTAATGTCCATCACTTGGAAGGTAACCAAGAAATTCTCAGGGCCAATGGTTATCGGCAAGTCTATCTCTCCCAGCACATTCTTTCGAGATCCATCAAAAGCTTTGACCAAGAAAGTACTTCTCCTCAACGGGGTCCCACGGTAGCTCAACTGATCTAGAGTCGTCTTGGGCATTACATTGAGAGAGGAACCGGTATCCACCAACACATTTGATATCATGTCTGATTTACAATTTACCGAGATGTGCAAAGCCAGATTGTGACTCTTTCCCGCTTCCGGCAACTCTTCTTCACTGAACCAGAGGTTGTTACAAGCAGTAATGTTTCCCACTATGCCACCAAACCGATCTACCGTAACTTCGTGGTCAACATATGCCTGCTCCAGCACTTTCAACAAGGTATTCCTGTGAGCCTCGGAGCTCAAGAGCAATGACAATACAGATATCTTTGAAGGAGTCTGCAGCAATTGATCAACGATCTTGTAGTCGCTCCTCTTTATTATTCTCAGAATCTCATCTAAATTCGAATCCTCTATAGACTTGCCTGGCTGATTCATATCTGTAGCAATGGGTGAAACAACGGTTGGAGTTGCTTCTTCAACTTGTGGAATGGTCGGTGTAGCTACCTTCTTCTGAAATAACGGCGGACGGACTTTCCCGCTTCTTAGCGCTGCAGAAGTCCCTTCGGCAATATTGCTTACTGTGGCAAAGGAGGCTAGAGGCACCTCTACTCCATTTTCTATCATAGTAGCATTGTACTTGTATGGCACTGCCTTGTCCGAAACATAAGGAATTGGTCCTGGCAACCTTATCACCAAAGGCTCAGCATTCTTCTTCAAAGGTGTACTCTTGACAGGCGGATCGTGAAAAACTGGCACGATCACGCAGACATCACTGACAGTCAGAAAGTTATCATTCATCAAGCTTTGGATGTCCTCTTGAACAGTATAACAACCCAAAGGATCACGGAGGCATCCCAGACACTTGGCATGATCATGATTGAACAGAGAAGCTTTGCACAGCTTGATGTGCAGAGGCACCAGAGGAGTTGCGACGTTGCGGACATCAAGTTTAGGAACTTCCTCACACACTTCGATCATATTCACAGCGGCATGATTTGGTAGTGGATTGTCGAGGACATGTGGAACATTATTCTCAAAAGTCAGCTTCCCTTGATCGATGAGCTTCTTCACGATATACTTCAAAGCATAACACCCCTCGACATCATGACCTAGGGCACCTTGATGAAAGTCACATTTGAGATCAGACCTGAACCTTGGAGGCAACGGATCAGGTGGAGGCTTGCCCTGTCTAGTTGTACAATGCCCTCTCTGGAGTAAAGTTGGAAGCAACTCAGCATATAACATCGGTATCGGAGGGAAAGTAGGCCTAGCTTGCTGATTTTGTTGTTGTTGTTGAACCGGCATCTGTTGTTTCATCTGTTGGGCAATTGCATTGACGGGCACTTGAGGTTGACCCGGTGGCAAAGGGTACTGATGATAAAACGGTGGGAAGAACGGATGCTGAGAATATGGCATATATGGGTATGACGGAGGCATTTGAGCTGCATTGATAGGAGCAACAGTAGCCATTGATTGACCGGCTCCAGCTGATACCATCCCCACTTCAGTTTCTTTCTTCTTGTGGTGTCCATTACCATACCTCTTTGATGCGCTCACAGAGGATTCAGCTTTCTCAAACACAATGATTCCATCCCTGACGGCTTCCTCAAGGCGGGTTCCCATGGTGACCATCTCCGAAAAGTTGTTCGGGGCAGCGATGATCATCCTCTCAACATAATCTTTCTTCAACGTCTTTAAGAACGTCTGGGTCATTTCTTCCTCATCTAAAGCAGGAGTGATACGGGCAGCCGCCCCTCTCCACCTTTGCGCATATTCACGGAAACTTTCCTCCTTCTTCTGAGATAGGGACCTGAGAAACTCCCTATTTGGCCTCAGTCGAGTGTTAAACCCATAATGGCTCTTGAAAGCGGTGGCTAACTCATCAAAGGTATGGATGTCATTCTTACTCAAACTAGTATACCACTCTGCGGCATCCTCCATCAGACTATCCTGAAAACAGTGGATCATAAGGGAATCATTGTCTTTGTAATTGCCCATCTTCCGGACGTATTTGATGATGTGATTTTGAGGGCAAGTTAGCCCGTTGTACCGGTCGAAGTCCGGAATCTTGAACTTTTTAGGGACATCCACTTTTGACACTAAGCAAAGGTCTTGAGTTTTGACAGAGTCTGCATTCCCTCGATTGGCCTGGATCTCGTGACGGAGTTCTTTAGCAAGTTCCTCCATCATCTCTTCCATAGTCTTGGTTACGGGGATGCTTCTGTGCTGTGTGTTGACGTTAATACCTTGAGGCAGAGTGTGTACCAGAGGCTCAGTGACAGCTGCTGTTGTTTGTGGCAAAGTAGCAATGATGGAGGCGGCATTTGTTGCAGGGATCAGAACATTGTTAGCAGTGCCCGAGGTGCTTGCTGTAGCAACGGGAGTGAAGAACGGTGGAAGCCCATACGGAAACCCCACTGGCATAGTAAAGCGGTTGTCTGCAGAAGTGGTAGGGAGCACGCTTGTAGTTACTGGTGCAGCTGTGGTTGTAGGGATAGCTGTAGCGGATTGCTCTTGAGCAGCTAGTAGAGCAGTCATGACGTCATTAGCTTTAGCCAATTCCTCCTTTAGAGAGGCTAACTCGGTGCGGAGCTGAGCGTTCTCTTCTTCCATAGCCCTTTTCTTTCTTCTGTATTCTCTGGTTCGATCAATTCTATCTGGTTCGTAAACTCTCTGAGCACGAGCCACTTTTCACACTGCGGCAGAGGAACCAGGAGATAGTAAGCACTTGGAAGCCTTTGTGACCAATGCATGATGCATATGATGCATGATATGCAAATGCGAATGCAAAAGACTTATTTTTTCATCGAAGGATTTTAAAACAAATTAGAAATCTTGCAAATAATCAAAACTACATAGTATCTTTAACAGGAAGACTTTGAAATTTCAACAAGATAAACACATGAAGCCCTCAAGCATAGGAAGTAGTCGGAGGTTCATCGGACTCGGAATCTGAATCACAGTATCTGTCAAAGAAATCTCGTCGTCCTCGAGCTCTCTTGGAATCCCTCATAAGCAGCTCGTCTTTCTCTTCCAATTCCCTCCGGGCCTTAGCTAGTTCTTTCTTCAACATCAGATTCTCATGAGTCTTCTGCTCATCTCTACCATCCAAAGTCATGATTAGATTCTCGGCTTGATTGTACCGAGCTTTCCACACTTGCTTCTCACGACTCTCCATAGCTAGATGCTCCTGATACATATCCTGAGTTGCGGGAAGCAAAGGTAGAGGCATAGATGGAGTGGATGAAGATACGTATCTCATAGCTGGATAAGGCATACCGATCTCCTCAGCTCGATCTATCACCCACTGAGTATAAGCCTCATGAGCGACACCGGATCTCACACCTAGATGCTTCACACTCTTCCTTCGAACCTTGGACCAAGCATCCATGAAAGCTTTCCTTTGTCCGGCAGGAGCATTCGCATAGAAGAAGAACTCTGGAGATGTAGCAAGATTAATGGGCTTCGACCTCATAGGAAAACCAAACTGTCTCATAGCAAGCTCGGGATTGTAGTTGATTCCTCCACGAGTACCAAGAAGAGGTACATTGAGAAAGTCTCCACAACCCATAATGATTTCCTTCACCTGAGCGGCCGGAGTGAGCCAGACGACCTCATTAGGAGTAAGGGCCATAATCCGCTGCGAGTAGGACCAGTTCTCTGAGTTGTCATGGAAGGAACTCGGAAGGTGCGAAATAAACCACCTATACAAAAGAGATGTGCAGCAAAGAATATACCCACGGCCCTTGAGAGTCCTGTCATGAATGGCATGGTAAGTATCCGCTAGCAAAGTAGGAACCGGGTTCTTGGAATGAAAGATCTCGATAGCATTCATGTCCACGAAGTTGTCGAGGTTCGGGAAGAGAATGAGCCCGTAGATAAGCAAAGCAAGAATAGCCTCGAGTGTATCCTGACGAGTAGTACCGAGATTAGCCTGATCAAGAAGATACTTCGAAGTGAACCCCCGGATGTGAGATTTGGTAATAAGATGGTTGGAGACGTCGGAAGTCTTGAGGTAGAGATCCTTAGCAATAACCAGAGGAGTAAGAGGAGCCCCGGGACCGGTGAAAGGTGTCTTCTCGGCTATAGGTAAACCCACTAGATCGGAGTAAGCCTCGAGAGTAGGAACTAACTGGAAGTCCGGGAAAGTGAAGCAACGAAAGCTCGGATCATAAAATTGCACTAGAGTGTGCACTAGCTTCTCGTCCACATCGGTTCGGAGCAAAGTAAGCAATCCCCCATATCGGAGTCGGAACCCTGTTTGACTCTTGACCTTGAGTGCCAACTCTCTCAAACTAACCAAATCCACCTCCTTGAACTTGTAGCACTTAGTCTTCTTCATACCTGTGATTATTTACAAAAATTCTCATTTGTTTAAACCCTTCGATGAATGCATGAAAAATGTTTATGCATGAATGCATGTATGCATGATTGTTTTGTTTAGTTACAAAGAACAAGGTGGGTTGAGATTCAAAGTAACAGGGCCATGGATGGACACGGCGTCCGGTGAACTAAGGCTTTGGATAGTAGTAACCAAGGTTCTAACACAGTTCCCAAACTGCAACCTCTCTCACATATATCATGGTAGTACAGGACGACACCCGTTCCATGATTATTTGTGAGAAGGTCTAGTTTGAGTGTAGTATCGCGTGACGACTAAAGTTTGAGACAACACTCAATTTAGCCACCGCACTACGTCCTAAAAAGGCTAGGATGGGTTTGGTAACTACGGTTCATAGCTTCGTCGAACAATTGAAAGTGAAGTGCCTAAGCATGACAACACACGCCGACAATATCACTTTCAAAATGCCTCAGCTATGTGAGATTGATCGCATAATCCAATACACGAGGCAACCCCCGGATCGAATTGTCGATTATATCTCTACCTAAACATAAGTTCACTCAGCCCGGGTTAGGACTTTTGATATTCTCACCCCACACGTTGAATGAAAGTAAACAAATATTCACATATGTAAGCAATAAAATAAAGCGTAAATATAAACTAAGGAAAACTAGGCGCGACCCGCTAAAAAGAGTCCCCAGTGAAGTCGCCATTTCTGTTATCATGGTTTTTGGGTGCCAAGTCATTAATTGGACTTGTACCTTTCGACCGTTGATATCTCTCTTTTTTCTTGGGAAGGGAAAAATTGAGAAAAAACCCTTAGATTCTAAGTTCGGGGGTCGGTTTTACTACGGGAAGGTGTTAGGCACCCGGAGTAACTATAGTCCTCTATAGGAGCCGTTTTCCTAAGTCGATTTCTACGCTTTATTTTTACTTACTTTTGAAAATGGGAGGTTTATTTAGTTAAGAATGGGGGTGAGAAGAAGTAGAATTTTGATTTTATTTCGGCTTGGATGAGTTTTGACTCATTGCCTACGTACCCTTTTAAGGGATCAAAACCGTTCGTAGTTCTTGCTAAAAAACTTGTTTTTGTTTTAATTGTTTGATTTTAAGTTTTGAAAATGGTTTTGAAGAAGGAGATTGGGAGGCTTCATGAGCATTAGATTTAGCAAAAAAAAGTGAGGTTTGATTAGTGATTAGAAAGAAAGTCTAAATGATTAAGATGAATTGAATTTTTTCTTAAGAAAGAAAAAAAAAAAAAAAAAAAAAAGAAAGGAAAAAAATGAAGTGTTGACTTCATACTTATTATGAAAATTTTTGAAGTGAAGTTCAATTGTCTTTTTTTTGAAAAAAGAGGGATTTTCTCTAAGTGTTTAAAACCTAAACGCTTATTTAACCATACAATCCTATGCATACATCTAAGGTGAGTGTGTGCGTGTCGGTGCGTCATAGTGTCCATAGTCCATATTACAACAATTGCCTAAGTACATTCTATGGCCTCTTTGCCAAGCTACAAACCAATGGTAAAATATTACATCACCAAATGAATTACAATTTGCAAAAAACAATAAATGCTAGGCCTAAAGAAAGTGGAGCGTGGAGAGGGTGGTGGAATGCTTATGAAATGTATGGCACATGAGATGAAATGGTTAGTAATCATAAAGCACAAAATAGTAGGAAATAATCAAAAGGAAATGTATAAGAATGGCAAAGGAAAGGTAATAAAGTGGCAATAAACCTAAAACTTTTGATGTGATACCTAAAGGTGCTTGTAACCCATAATCATCACATCATGGCAATTTTGAAAGAAATTTTGTTTCAAGCCATGACATGAAATTAGTGGAAGTACATGCAAGCAAAGTATCACACCAAACATAAAGAAATTTACCACTTTATTCCTAAAAATAAACGCTTATTACTTGTAAAACAAGAAATCCATAAAATCACATCCAAACACAGCAAAAATAAACACAATTCCAGAGGCATATTCATCACCATATTAGGCATCATTTATCCATGTCATACTATCAAAATGTCAAGAACAAAACATAGCAAAATGCATACAAAAAATATAAAAACACATGGAATTAGTTCACACCATTTTAACATCTTTTTTACATGCAAAGATACCCTAAAAATACCAAGAATATATCAAGAAACCACTAGGATTTTTTTAGAAATTTTGTAAACAAAAATGAGCAGGCCACAGGTGCAGATAGCAAAGAAAATGGTGTAAATAGCATACAAAAGCAAGCAAAAAAAACGTAAAACCTTAAGCCCAAACCAAAACCCAATACAGACTGGGCCTGGATCATCCAAAGGCCTTAGAGGCGTTGGATTGATCCAAACCTAGATCTGACGGTTCAAAACACGCAGCGCATGGTAACACAGATCAAACACGTGGGAGCAAACGCATCACAGCCATTCAAAAGAGAAACCCTAGATCCTACGGTCCAAAGAGGAAACCAAAGTGAACCGGACCGGTCCAGGTGTCTATATAAACGTAAGGACACCGGTCCAGCTCACTTTGCTCACCTCTTTCTCTCTCTAAGCTCTCTTCTCTCCTCTCAGTCCTCTCTCTTCTCTCCAGAAAACCACCACCGGAGGTGATGAAGCTACGGCGGAGACCTTGAAGGTCCGCCGGAAACTTCATCTTCTCCGGCGAGACTTATGAACTTCCGGTGACCTAAATTTCCAGATTTCAAAGATTCTTACTCCTTTTGATTCGTCCTTTAACCCTAAACACGAATCCAGCAACTATTTTTTCAAATACGGTTCGAAACGACGTAGATCTTGAAGGAACTTTGTACGGTTTTGAAATGATTTTTGATTTTTGAACAAAAACGTTTAGATTCTTACATCGTTTCGTTGTTTGATTGATTTTCTGGTATGCGTTCTTGCTTTCAAAACTTAGATCCTTATGGATCTAGGTTTTGTGTTTACGGTTACGGCTTTGGCTTTGAATTCTGGAAATCTTTGGATTCGGTTTGTTTTTTACTTCACTGATTCATGCTTTTTTTTAAAGAAAATGATGTTGAAGTTATGCTTTTACCTGTGATTTCAATTGGAGGTGCTGATGAAGATTTCTTCGGAAAACTTCAGATGCGTTTCTATTGATTCTTGCTGCTTTGAACCGAAAATAAATCGGTGTTCTTCTTTCTCACTGATTCTTCGTGATTTTGGCTGGAAACTTCATCTTCTTTCTCTGCTTCTTTCTCACTGATTCTTCTTTGTGATCGGTGCTGGAGTTTGCTGCTGCTGCAGCGAGCTCGTGCCTTGAATTGCAAAGAAGATGATTCGATGATGATGATTCCTTAGGAATCTCTGAGAATCAATGGAAAATCCAATGAATTTTGATGATTTTTTTGGTTTTCTGGAAATCTAGGGTTTGGATTTTGTTCTTGCTTGTTCTTGGAGAATTTCTGTTTTTGATCTGTAACTGACAAGAGAGAGAGTGTGACTCTGTGTTTATGAGTTGGCACTTGATGAATGGAAAAACGTGTGTAAAAAAAATGCCACTGTGTTGCTTTTATAGCTGACAAGTGTACATCTGAACCAATGAAAACAGGACACCTGGATTTGTAAAAGAAATGGCACGGCTTGGACTTAAAATGGATTTGGGGACCTTTCTGCAAAATTGAAAAATTAAGGGACTAAACTGCAAATGACCAAAAGGACTGAAATGCGAAATAAAAAAAGTTCTGGATTAAAAAGCAAATTTGGACTTCTCTGGGGACCAAAATGCAAAAAAACAAAATAATAATAATAAAAAAATATATAAAATTGGAATAAAATTGGTAACCTGACAAAACGTAAAGCGAAACAAAAAATAAAATTGACAAAACGGACTAAAAACGAACCAATGGCTTAAATGAGGTACTTCAAAGTAACCTCCCCATGCCAAAATTTTATGTGAAATGACCAAAATGCCCCTAGGGCTAAAAATGACCTAAACTGACTCAAACAGACTCTGACACTGACTCAGATGCAAGTTTGAAATGGATTTAAACAGGGTTTACTGATGAAATGTCAAAAATGAATTTGAAAAGGCTCAGAGATAGTCACAAGGATGAAAATGGGTCCCACTGCAGGAAATGACCAAAATACCCTTCTGTATAACTTTTTGCAAATTTTGAAATAAACTGTAGAAGAAGCAATGTAATGATTCAGAGACACTTTTGAATGACTTACAAGACAAGTAAAGACATTTTGAAAGGTTTTATGCAAGAAAAACATAGGTAAAAAAGTGAATGAAAACATTGCGTAGCAGAGACAAATTGAACTGTGCAGTTGAAATTTGACATTTGACAAAGTTTGAAATGAAATTGGGCCCAGTATTTTTTAGGTCCAAAAACAGGGTATAACATATATATATATATTTTTTGTCTTTTAGTGGGCCATTACCGCCGTTTCAAATGGCTGTAATGGCATAATTTGACATGTGGCACTGCTGCCACCGCCAGCCACAGCATTTTCTGCACTAATTTGACTTCTTTTTTTTAATACCGTCAAATTGAATGGCGGTAATGACCAATATTTTTTTTTTTTTTTTGGTTTTTTTGTGCGTGTGTGACTTTTTTGGTGAATTTTTTATATTTTGACAAATGAGATTTTGCCACGTGTCGACCAACAAAGGTTGAAAACGTGCCTCACGGAAAAATTGCAATTTTTTTTTAAAATGGCTTGCCCCAGAAATAGAATCCATGATAAATCACTAAGAGAAATGATCTTTGTAAACCTTTATTAATAATTTTTAGACAATTTTTTTTCTCATACACACATTATATTTTTACTCTCTCTTTCTTTTTCTCTCTCCATTATTTTTTTCCATTGAGATGAGAGAAAAAGAAAGTTGTCATTATACTTGTTAGCAAATGGTTGTTAAAATATCAATGCTCGATAAGTAAATATCAAGTTGCACAACCAACTAAATTGCTTGTACTTGATGTCTTAAATTTATTGATACGTATTATATGTATATAGGAAACTGTGCTATAAACCTTTTACTGATATTATTTTTTAATTTGCGCATTAAGTAACATTAATAAATTATATATTTAACACGTTTCAACAACATATTTTTACCACAAATCAAACTAATGTCATTTAATATAATTTATTAAATCTTTAGCGTTGCACATGAAAAGAACGTGTAATCTTTAGCAGTTGATAATATAACTTAATGCGTAGCTGTTGATAAATCCTTTATTATAAAAGCCAGACTTGATGAGCTGGCAGTTTGCCCTAATCAATCCTGATTTTCCCTCCTAAGCCGTCATTAATTGCAAGGCTTATCTGCCAACCACCCACTTCCTCTTGGGCGCATTTATTGTGACCTTTCATGTACATCATTCAACCAATCAAATCCTTTGCTTTCCCACTTCTCCCTCACAGCCCAATAAATGTACAATGACCAATTAACTTACTGCTAAAAACGTGCCCCTTTTATTGGTAACCGGGTGATGGAGCAGATCAAGGAATAAACTGTTGAGAACATCAGAAGTCCTCAAACAGAATGAACGGCGTAAGTTTTAATATAGTCACAACAATTTCTTTCTCCCTCATAGAACTTCTCTTCTCTTCATCATCTCCTCTCCCAGTTTTTTTTTTTTTTTTATCTCTTTTCATCTTCATCTCCCTCATAGAACAATAGTTTACTCACACTCATAGCCACCACTTCCAGCCACCACATGAGGATGAACCGTAAGATTATTTTCCTCTCTCAAAATCAAAATCTGGAAATCATTTGCATCTCCATATGTTGGTTTCAACTCATGGCAACATATTGAATTTGCACCTGTTCCATTCGATGCCTGTTCCTCCTTTTTTTTAATCGTTCCATCAGCATGCTTCTTTTAAAATATTGCACTCATAACTTTTCTGTTTTTATCTTTGTTCACAGCTTCATTGGATCTAAATCCAATCACTGATTTTGATAAGTTCGTGAGGTTTTCCATATGTTTGCAATTCTGATGCAAATTTTTAAATTTTGGCTCACACATAAACTATCATCTAATAGTGGAATGTGACGTTGAAGCCCTATTTGTGTTGAATTGCTTGAAAGATATATTTTTGGGTCTCTTTCTATTATTTTCAATTCCTGTTTATACAAACTTTATTGTAATGGATTTCATTTATTCTTTTTGTTGGTTCGTGTATATATCTCACATGGGTTTGCTATTTGTTTATAATGTATTTCATTTGAGTCACGCATTCACATATGTTGCACTATGGGAACATGTCATAACAGATCCTGCTTATATGTAGCTCTTAAGGCTTAAGTGGCGTACCTATCATGTCGAGTACAGTCGAGATGAGGTTTGTGCGATAAGAACTGCATCTTTTTGTGTTTTGTTTGACACAAGATGTGTTTTCTGTTGATTCTATAATATTCAGATTTTATGTCGAACATGTTATATGTGATGTTGTGCAAGGTTTGTAAAAGCAACAAGATTATCAATTGAAATGATAGGATTTTTGCTAGAGGATAATAGTTGTAAAACAAAATTGACAATTGCTATTTGAGTTAGTATCTTAATTCATATTCGAGTATAGAATTAGTTTTATCAACATTCAAATCAGTTTTAGAAAAAAAATATTGCAACTCATGCCTCTATATGTACCTTAATGACGTTTCTGTTTAAAAAATTAAACAAGTTTTGTTTGTATTCAACTTAAAAAATATGGGGTTGTTGTTTTCTGAACTGCCATTTTTATATGGAGGAGTGCTAGCAACACTCTCTAGAACACTCCCTCTAATACTCACTCTCTTATTGGTTTAAATCATTGTGGGTCTACACATTGGAAATAGAACCCACACAAAGTGGTGGGACATACATTTTTTTCATTCAATAGAAAAGTGAGTGTTAGAGAGAGTGTTCAAAAGTGAGTTTTGTTAACATTCCTCTTTTATATTAACATAAATATATGCCCATTTTGTTCCATTTGTATGCATATAAGATCTATTTTTTGGCAGTTGTTACAATGATACGTGTAATTAATTTCATTATCAGACTAGCACATTTGTACTGCTCAATGCACTTAGCCAAAAAATACATAGAGCCACCATGAATGAGCATAAACCAACTGATGTAAACCTTAACTGATGGTTCCATAGCACATCAGAATTGCAACTACTAATTTGAATTCTTTGTTTGATTGTATTCTTTGCAACTACTATAGTTATTTGTGTTAACTATAGTTTATTCAAATCAGTTTGTTCTAACCATTTATATCATTCAAAGTTTGTTCTAACTATTGAAGGAGTTGATTCCGATAACAAGGACAAAGTTGGTGTAGCCGATTCAGATGTAACACCGATTAGCAAGTCTTTGGATGACATTGATGTAGGTGGGTGTGAAGCATCGAGCACAAAAGAACCAAAATTGGTGTCTGCTTCAAAGGTAGATGCAGTTGCTCCAGTTGTGACTTCGAACACTCCAAACTCCTTGGGAAAGAGAGCAGCTGAGAATGTGGTTTCAGTTGTTGATGTCGCTGAATTTGATGGATCCACACCAAAAGAGCCAAAACTGGTTCGGTGTGAAGATCGAAGCTGAGGAGTGAAGTCTTTTGCAAAATTTTCAACTACCAGTAGTGTTACTGATGTCCAAGTCTGTTGTCCTTTCATTCTGTTTTGTTTTGGTTTTTAATTGTCGCGTTGAAATCTTCGGTTGCATTTTGTTGCCATACTTATTTCGTTTTTATGTTTGACATTCTGTAATGTTTTTTTGGTTTGCGTCAATGGCTTTTTTACTTTAACTGAAGACTTGAATTATCTAACGTGTTCTGAAAGTAGTATGATCTATAAGCACTTTGTTTCATGCGCTTAAATATTAATGCGTATTTATATTTGTTTTTTTCAAAAGCATTATATACGGTCTGCTAGACGCCTAGACGTAAACAATGGTCTGCATGTTTCAATCTTAGCACCTTCTGAAAACATTAGATAGAATAGTATATCAGATAAAAATAAGTATTAGTTTCAATCTTAGCACCTTCTGGTAGATGACAACTGCATTTATATTACAAACAACTTACAAATTTACCACTTTTAGAATAGAAGCATTAACCTTCCCAAATGCACCGTAATAATAAGCAGTAGATAGAATAGTTAGCAACCTATATGCTTCGTGTAACCGACTTATATTATGTCAATTTTGGAACCTTAGCCATTCATTTGGAATTACTCAGTTTAATGTGACTGTTATAGTGCAGAAAAATTGCACTATATAATGTGCCTAAACAAGGATTATTCATTGAAATATAAGCCAAGTATTAAAATAGACGATAAAAACAAGTTAGATTACTCAATTTAAATTGAGCTATGGAATTTACAATTGTACCAATAAACTGAAATGGTCTGATGTATGAAAAATGAGGTAAGTCTTGCACCTGTACAAACTTATTTCTATCATATATAAATATGTCTTAGTAGAAAACATATTTAAATGTAACATCAAATATGATCTGCAAAGAAATATTCAAAAATGTATTTTAGTTGGTTCCTATGACATTATTATTGTGTTTTTTGTACTATTAGTTTTATTTTAAATGTAATTTGCTTGCTTTGTTGATATTCTAACATATGTGAAGTTTTTATTTCACTTTACGCTGTCAAACATTATTACAGACCCGTGCGATAGCACGGGTCAAGAGTCTAGTTATTTAAGAACGTAACGTGTTCTATTTATCACAGTCTTATTTACTGATTTATCACAAAGTTTTAGGATTAGCTATTAAGATTTTTAGAACGTAATTGTTTAAGATTTTTAGAAAAATCATTTTATCAAACAAATTTATTTTGACCCTAAAATAAAAAGTTATTCGGATTAGTTTTTCTTAAAATCTATTTTTTTTAAAGCTGAAATAAACGTACCCTTACTCTAACGTTAAGGTATAGAGCACGAAATTAGAACGAATGCATACTCATACGTAACATTGTAGTATATTTGAACCATATAGATTTTTGACGTTATATTAAATAGAACACATTATACTCGTTATAATTTTACAAAACTATTTTATACGATAAATAAATGTATTAGATTTATACTCCCTCCGTCCTAATTTATAAGCAAAAAACACTAATTCACACTCATTAAGAAAACTAACACTTAGTGATTTGAGGTATAATTTTTTGTGTTCTTCTTGGAATAAGTTTCATGGAAAGATGTAAAAATAATTCTCATTAGTTAAAAATTATGGAGAAAATAAAAAGGAGAACAATTCTACTTTGGAAAAGATGATTTGTTTGAAAAAACATAAAAATAGCATAAAAGTTGGTCTTTTTTGCTATATTTTGAGACAAAAAAAATGAGATTTTTTTGCTTATATTTTAGGAAGGAGAGAGTATAATTTAAACATATTACATAAAAAATTACTTACCTTGTAAATTTCTTCAATTTCTCATTATATATATATATATATATATAAAAGTCTGAACCACTTTATATCACATGTGCAGTTGAGGTGTGGTGGAACTGTTTTCACAAAATGCTTGGAAGGTCGCGTTTTTGACTCCTTCCTAAGGCCATCTTTTGCAAAAAATTTACTGTAATAACTGAAGACACAACACACACGCACCAAAAAAAAAATTACAAAAGGTCATTACCGCCATTCAATCTGGCGGCATTAAAAAAAAAAGTCAAATCAGTGCAGAAAATGCTACGGCTGGCAGGGTTCGCAGTGCCAGATGTCAAATTCTGCCATTACAACCATTTGAAATGGCGGTAATGGCCCACTAAAAGACAAAAAAAAAATTTAACAATTAAAAATGGGATTATATTAACAACAAGAGTCTCAATAGCACAAGATGTGCCACAAAGACTACTTCAGGATTATGTACAACAGCAAAAACAAGTTAGCCAATACTCAAACATTGTAACGGGTTTGACCACCAACTAAAAATATCAAACAAAAAAAGAAGCTTTTCTAGCTTTCAACCAACCTAAAGACAAATATTTTACTTTATCAAGCAACCTGGGTAAAGGAGTAATAGAATCATTGAAACACATATTTGTTACGTCCAGTCCATAAGACCCAGACACAGAGAAGCCAAATATAAGCTGGAGAAAAGACTGAGAAGCCTTACTTCCACCTGTTGAGTGAACAAACTGAACAAAGTGATCAGATAAAACATTAGTGTCCACTCCAACAAAACCAATCCAATCACGAACCAACGACCAAAGTAAAGCAAAGTACGAATAAGAGAGAAACAAATGTTGCGCTGATTCCAAAATACCGGGGATCAAAGGTTTCATTTTTTTGACAATAGGGTCGGATAAAAAAAATTCCACCATGATAAGCAAATCAAAAGATTTTCCCATGTCAAATGCATATCATACCATTAATATAAACTTTTTAAAAAAAATATTGTTGATTGAGTTTTAGAAGGGCAATATGAATGTAAAATGAGTTGGACCTTGAATATCTATTTGGTGATTGGTGCCTAAAACATCTGATTTTAGTGTTCAATCGGCAACTAAAAGATTATTTTTTTGAAGGAAGAAGTTATTGTATTTCATTAGCTAAAATATGTCAAATACATGTAGGTATATCATCAATAATATGGGGGCTAGGATTAGACAGGGCTACCTGAGCTAGCTCATGGGCTACCCTATTTACTTGCCTCATGTTGAACTCAACATGAGAGTTCTGGAATCTATTCTCTAGCAGTTGTTTACAAGCAGCAATAATACATCCAAAATCACTGCTATCATCTAAACTAGAATTGACACAATCAACAATTATTTTACAATCAAGTACAAAATCGACATTATCAAATTGTTGATTAGAGATCCAATCCAAGGTTGTATACTATCCAACCGCCTCTCCCACATCTACATCACAAAGAGGGGAAAACCATCATGTTCTTGCAAGAACAAACGCACCATCATCATCCCTAAGACACATACCGAGTCCAACCCTGTTAAGAGAAGTGGAAAATGATGCATCAATGTTGCATTTATACCTGCCAGATGCCGGCTTCTTCCAACGATCTTCTTCTAGTCTTGTGGTGTGCATCTGTGGTGTGGGATTTTGGTTGTTGTTGCGAGAACTTATACCTTGGGCTTCTTCTAATACATGAGTTGCACGTTGAAGCACATGTACATGGGTTTCATTCTGCTGTCGGCAACTAAAAGATTATTTGCGATCATACATTTTGTTCCCACGTCAAGCAACATTTTTTAGGTTATGTAATGTAAAAGTGTCTTGATTGACCGATATAAATATGAGTGTTGTTTATATAAACTATGCTTAACTTTTTCTCTAGTAAAGCAAATGAGAAATTCATTATCCTCGTGAGCTTAACTCGGTTGATATGAAAAATACATAATATATGTAAAGTATGGGGGATTTAAACCCCGACCACCACAAAAAGGAGTGATTCATTGTTCCGACCTTAGCCACATTTCTAAAATGTTATCCATTTTGAAATTTTTTTGCATAAGTTTTTATAGTGTTATCAATTGTAAAAGACACCTCGATTCGTAAAAATGTGTAAGTGTTATTTATAAACTACTTTTGATTTCAATTTTTAAATGATATAGCACTGTTTGATGTATAAAATAATGCATAAAATAAATGTCACACAATTACTTCTTTTTTTTTATTGTTATGACATTTGTACAAAATTTTCACCACCATTTATTATTAATTAATCTTTATCGGTAAACATGTGAAGTACACAATATATGTTTTTCCTGCCCAACCAAATTTTTCCATGGAACATAAGTCAAATACATAACCACATGTTTAAGGTGTAAACCAATGCTTTATTGGTACATTTTAAACTATTTGATCATGCTCAAGCAAGTTCAATTTTAAGTTTAATAAATAAATATTAAAAGTAACACCGTATGATTTCAATCCAACCATACTACTTGAAATCTCCAAGAGCGTGTGAGGGACACAATTTCTCAAATTCTTATCCAACCCAAGTGAGATAACAAAACACAAAATGTCCTAAACCCACAACCAATAAAAACAATCCAACTCAGCAACCTTACTTCTCACACCTTATCCAAAATCCACTTTCCCACCACCAATTCTTCTCCACACAGAATCTAAAAACCTTCTCTTCTTCTCTTTCCCATAACAACACACAAATCAAATCCAACACCCTTCACTCCCTCTTCTCTTCTTCTTCCACACAAAAATGTCTCTAACAATTCCAACTAACCTCTCCAAACCCACCTCAACCCTAAGACCAAAATTACCTCAAAAACCAAAACTCTCAACCAACATCATCCACTGCAGCACAAACCAAGAAAAACCAACCAACGATGTAAACTCAAATCTAAAAGCATTCTCAGCAGCACTAGCACTCTCATCAATCCTCATCTCATCACCACTCCCCGCTGTCGCCGACATCTCCGGCCTAACACCATGCAGAGAATCAAAACAATTCGCCAAACGTGAGAAACAATCAATCAAAAAGCTTGAATCATCACTCAAGCTTTACGCTCCGGACAGCGCTCCAGCGCTGGCCATAAAAGCAACAGTTGAGAAAACCAAGAGAAGGTTTGATAACTATGGAAAGCAAGGTTTGTTGTGTGGTGCTGATGGTTTACCACATTTGATAGTGAATGGTGATCAAAGACATTGGGGTGAGTTTATCACACCAGGGATATTGTTTTTGTATATTGCTGGTTGGATTGGATGGGTTGGTAGGAGTTATTTGATTGCTATTCGTGATGAGAAGAAACCTACTCAGAAAGAGATTATTATTGATGTTCCTCTTGCTTCTAGATTGGTTTTTAGAGGGTTCAGTTGGCCTATTGCTGCTTATAGAGAGTTGGTGAATGGTGAACTCATTGCCAAGGATGTCTAAGTTTCTTTTGTTTACAACAAGGTTCAACTCAAACTCTCTTTTAAGTTTTTATTTATTGTATGAAATTTTTATTATTCAATTGCTAATTTAGTCATTGAGATTGAGTAAATATCCATATATTGGTTAAATTGTAGTATTGTACAAGTTTATTCCTCACATTGTTGAAATTAGAGGACGAATTTGATTAACATTTTACAATTATGGTTAATAAATAGTCTCACACTAATATACGCTTGAAAATGTGTTTATAAGTGATCAATAGTTCTAACCTCACAAATCTGTTTTGTAAGAGTTGAGTTAGACCATATCTAAGTTATTTGAAAATGAATTGTAGATCATGCTATTTTAGTATCTTTTTAACCATTCAATTTAGTACTATAATTGTCAAACATAAAAT
Organism: Medicago truncatula; assembly: GCF_003473485.1. Classification (NCBI taxonomy): domain Eukaryota; kingdom Viridiplantae; phylum Streptophyta; class Magnoliopsida; order Fabales; family Fabaceae; genus Medicago; species Medicago truncatula. Next base: position 11,037,756 of record NC_053043.1, on the reverse strand, counting down.
GTGAGTGAGAATTTTTTTAATTCAATGAAATTTTGTTATTTTTAGGAACTAAGTTAATAGTGTATTGCAAATTTGAGGACTAAATTGGTGACTTTGTGTTGTTTTTGTATTGTTTATGGTGATTTTCAGACAAGAGAGGATGATATTGAACAAGGATGGAGGAAGGGTGATTATGAGAGGAGGGTGCTTTTATTGTTGACTCATTGTGTGGATGGATCTTATAATATTTATGCGCTCATATTGTAAATTTGAACTAGTTAATGTCATATGTAAACTGCAATGAAACTGATCTGAGTTTTTGTTCCTTTTTTACTCAAATGTGGACTTGGTTATGACTAAGTATATGAAGTTGATTGAGTAGTTATGCTGACCTTCCACAAATTAATAAGCTCTACACCCTTTCATTTTTTTTTCTTCTTCATGAAAATGGTTAATTTAGCTAGCTAATACAAAAATGAAGCAAGGAAAGGAGTAATTTAAGGTATATATATTTTTAAAACAATTTTTAAAATCTAATTGTTAATAAAATCTCTGTACCATTATATAAAGGCACAAAAATGAAGCAAGGAAAGGAGTAATTTAAAGGATATATTTTAAAAACAATTTTTAAAATGTTAATAAAATCTCTATACCATTATATAAAGGCAATTCCAAAGTGAACTGCGTGTTAACAATTTTTTGATCGGACGTATTTTTTTGGGTAAAATTATCCTTAATAGCTCGATTCTTTTAAATCTGATTGTATGCTTAAATTATAGCAAATTTAAAGACTAATTATCGTTTGTCTGAACATTTTTTTCTAAAAAAATTTCATAACAATCTAATATTTTTTTTTCAAATTTAAATTTAAAAACAACATAAAATATATAAATGCAACAAAATTTAATATAAAAATGCAAATATAAGAGCATTTTATTATATAAACATAAAAACAAAAAGGAAACTGTGATAAACACGGTGATATAAGGATTTCTAAAAGGGGAGAGTGAGATATAAAACCAAAAGCAATAAAACGGAGAGTTAGAAATTGAAAATGGAAATACAAGACGAAAGTGAAAGGGAAACGTGATGATATAGAAACGAAGTTGATAATTCTAGAATTTATATAAACTTAAACTTAGGTTTGAGGTGATGGCACCAAAAAGAAATGGAGATGAGGCTGTGGAAAGTGGGAACCAAAAATATGTCCGGCACTAAAAACGAGCATCGACATTCTCTAGTCACCGTAACAAAACGAGCATCGACATTTGCATCCGTGAAGAAGGTGGGGTCTTTGTTTTGGCCAGAACAATAAGTTTTATTGGTGTTTATCCGATTGACATTGAGGAAGCTTTGGGTCTTTACCATGCGCTTCAATGGGCTAGTGATATGCACCTTGATAATATTGATTTTGAAGTCGACTCTAAAACCATAAAAGATGCTCTATATTCGGGTCAGGAAGACATAACAGAATTTGGTAACATCATCACGGCTTCCCGGTCTTTGCTCTCGTCCAAGTTTACCAACTCTCGGGTGGAGTTTGTTCGGCGACAAGCTAATGTGGTGGCTCACACTCTCGTAGGGGAAGCCACATTTCTCGTTTGTCCCACAATTTATTTTCATATATATCCAATTGTATTGAAACTTTGATTACTAATGAAATGCATTAAACACTTTTCCCTCAAAAAAAAAAAAAAAATAGAGGCTCGTGAATGTATGTAACGCTAAAAAATCTCAGACTCTACATGCATTGATGATGTACTTAGTTATAGAAAGACTTGAGGCTCTTGAGGAACTATACTTACTGCTAAAAATTTGTGAGGTTCTTCAAGATCAACCAAACTAAATAATAGACCTGGTGCTTAATGCTAATAAAAACAAATTTGGTAATCGATTTGGTTCAAGTAATTAGTTCGACTTAAATTTGAGAAAACTCGAATTTGAATTATGCCCCAAGAAAATTGCGAGTTGAGATCAAAAATAGTATTAAGCAAATGTAGAGGATCTTTACTCATATCTTACCTAGATACTTCTAAACCATTAATAGCAATCTAATGCTAGAGGATTGGAGATTATAAATACATCTATTTTTTTAAGGGTTAATTAAGTTTTTGGTCCCTATAAATATCTGCAGTTTTGTTTTTAGTCCCTATAAAAATAAATCACACTTTTTAGTCCTTACAAAATTTTCTGTTAGTGTTTTTAGTCCCTGTTAAATTAAAATTTGTTTAATTATGTTTAAACTTCTAAATTTTTGAAAGATTTTTTACATACATGTTCATAACATCGTAAGACATTCTTTTGTAAAACTTTTTAAGTTTTTTAACATGTAATGAATTAAATATGAATTTTTCTAAAAGCCAAATTTTCAAGATTATATTAATGAAAATTTGGACCTAATAATAAAATTTTAAGTTACTTTTTTGCGGAGGAACTTTGTATAATATTCTAAGTAAGTATGTGAAAAATATGTTACAAATTTAAAAGTTTAAGCACAATTAAGCAAATTTTAATTTTACAAGGAATAAAAGTATGTGTTGGTCCCTGTTAAATTGAAATTTGTTTAATTATACTTAAACTTTTATATTTTTAAATGATTTTTAACAGACATGTTAAGAACATTATAATAATCTCTTTTATAAAAAATTAGAATTTTTTAAAATTAAATATAATTTTTTTAAAACGCCAAAAATTCAAGATAAAACTAACAAAAATTTGAACCTAAAAATAAAATTTTGAGCTAATTTATTTTGGCGGAACCTTTTATAATGTTTTAAACAAATATGTAAAAAATTATTAAAATTTTTTAAATTTTAAGCATAATTAAACAAATTTTAATTTAACAGGGATTAAAAACACTAATGAAAAATTTTGTAGCGACTAAAAAGTATGACTTATTTTTATAGGGATTAAAAACAAAACTGCAGATATTTATAGGGACCAAAAACTTAATTAACCTTAATGAAAGAGAAACATGCTACCTTAGTTGAGTTTATGGACCGTAACAACAACACGCGCAATGAGGGCAAAAGAAATAACCTTAGTTTATGAGAAAAAAATGCAAAACTTTTTTTTGTTTCATAAACACAATTTTCATTGAAAATCCACACATAAGTGAAGAGTCCGAGTTCAAACTTCAGTCACAACATCAATTATACATTGACATGTTTTTTTGATATGTACAATGTTGACATCCTTTTCGATAAATCAAACACTTGTGGATACATTGCTAAACTTTATTTATAAAATAACCATCAAACCAATATTAAGTAAACATAAAACAAATATTAAGTAAACCGAAAAGAAAAATTGCAATAACGGTTTTCTTCATTCTTTCCAATAAGGGAATCTTAATGACACTATCCTTGCTCAACGCTATTTTTATATTAAAGTCCGTTGTTTCTCGATCGAGTAAAACATTTCAGATAACTGTTAGAAGGAAGAAATAAAAAAAGAATTGAAAGTTACAACAACAGAATTAAAATTTAATCAAAAGAAAGAAGAAGACAAAACAGAATTAGAATATTATGTCAAAATGTGTCTATGACCTACGACTTTATACAGCATTGAAAAATATCTTACTTATAGAGAATTTGAGCTAATAATAGCTAAGCTGCATAGCATAGTTTGAGTTAGTTACCAATGGCAACAATAACCCAGTCACTAGCAACTTCATGTTCAACTATCCAACGCATTCGTATTCAACGCACATTCAACTTTAACAATAACACGCGCTTCTTTCCAAACGTAACCGTTTCTCTTCAATTTCCCCCTTTCGTTTTTCCCGGCAAATCTCCGCGCCACACCGCCGCCGTTTTCTCCGCCGATGACGACGACAGCCACATCACGTCGAATGACTTCGCCGTTCTTCTCGAAGTCGACGGGTTAATTTTTCATTTCTCTTCTGCATTGGAACAATTGCGTTTTCACTCTGCTTAACTGTAATCTTGTTTTGTTTTGTTTCGTTTGAATTGTTGTGATTGTTGATTTTTTAGGGTTCTTGTTGATGCGTATCGTGTAGGGAATCGACTAGCGTTCAATAAAGGTATCAACAATTATTCTGTGTTACTGCTTACCGTTTAATTTATATGATGGAAACCGGACACTGACACTTTAACACCGATAATAGTCGAGGAAACGATAAATTCAATGTGTCGGTGCCGTTTGATGTGGACACTAACACGTACACCAGATACGCCTTCAATCAGAAGTGTCGGTGCTATGCTACGAAGTTGTTCGTCAATAATTCTGTAGTCTGTGTGTTTGTGTTTTTCTGTGTTCATGGAGTGTAATGCGGTGTCATTTTTTCGAATTTGATGTTGTGATTGCAGCATTTGAGAAGCTTGGACTTGATTGTGCGAGTTGGAATGAACCTGTCTATACAGATCTTTTAAGGTGTTTTAATTTATTTTTTTTGGTTGTTTATTACATTGTTATTTTGCTTATGCTTGTTTTCTAAATTCTAATGGAAATTGATTGCTCAATTAGATTTCATGAGATCATGTTAATCAATGCATTGAATTTCATTGAAGCCTTATTTGTTAAGGGTTTGGATTTTGTGCAGTGATGTGGTCATGGATCTCGACTATAAGATGAAGATTAGACTTGTATTATGATTTTACCAAATCCACTTTAAAATATACATCTCGTAATACAAGTCATCTGATCTTCAATTAACAGTTGGGATCTCTTGACTGCATGCTTTTCCTGACTGTGTAGAATCTAGAATCGCTAATGTAATTGAATACTTGAAACATCTTTAGTACTGAAATGGAAATTTATATGAACAAATACCTATGCTGCTTCACTTGTTTATAAACCATTTTCTAATAAATTTTCAGAAGAAGCGCTGGAGATGAGGAAAAGATGTTGTTCCTGTATTTTAATCGAGTAAGTTGTTCATCTTTTGTCTGTGGTATAGGGGAGAAATTAGGTCTATTGATATTTTTTGATTGTTTTCTTCACTGCAAACATTACTTACGCCATGTTCTGCTGTCATTGATTGTCTTTAACATACAGATCGGGTGGCCTTCATCACTGCCCACAAATGAGAAGGGACTCTTCACAAAAAGTGTTTTACAGGAAAAGGTAAACGTTCTTACACTTGGTTGTTTTCTAATGATTAATATGATTTTTCTTTGGTGTATGAGGAGTGAGGACTGGGATACATATTACATGTACTTAATTAATGTGCTTATAATAAGACTGTAAACGTTCTCTTTATAACGAAAGATCTGTTGTGGCTCTAGTTTAATACTCTAAGAAGAACATATTCCCTAGTAGGAGTAGAGATTATCTCAATTTCTTAAAAGAAATGGGTATCTCCATTCCTATAGTTTTGGTGTATAAATGCCCAATTGAATATCACCTATTTTCGAATTATATGCATTATATCCTTTACAAATTCCAAAACTATAGTTAGGTACAGAAACCTTTTTCTCTTGCCATTTCAAATATTTATTCGGTGCTTTGTTGTTAGACTGAAAAGTTTGTCCATTGTTGACCTTCTCTCCTTGCAACAAGAAAATTTCTTGGTGCTTAGATGATTAATTTGTTTGAAGCTTCTATTGAGAGAAGCAAGACTTAGAAATGAAGAAAGCTACACCAACAGCAACCTAATCCTGAGTTTCCCTTTAATCTTCTTATGCAAGTTTTTCATGGAAAATGGCATTTTTTAAATGCCAGACTAGTTCGATGTACTAAACAAGCAAATGAAGTGTTATGAGGGAGACAGCCTTAAGAGTTAGAGATCATCAATATGGCTACTACAAGTAGAATCAACCTCAATGACAAAAACCAAACTAGTTGTATTTCATAATTCAGATTAACTGTTTAATGTGAAAACAGAACTCCATATTTTTTAGATGTGGGACGGGCCAAATGAATTTGGAATAAATATAGACCTATAATTAGGAATAAGTCGTTTTGATCAGACATCTCACATTGGTTTTCACGATGAATCATGATTTTGAGGGGAGAAAATCAGGCTGAAGAATTTTGGTTTTGGATTCTTGTAGGTTAAAAGTCTTGTGTAGGAATTTTCCATTGAAGTTAACTGATGTCAACATTGGAACTTTAATATTCTAGTAAATGTTTTATTCATTTATTCGTATTTATTAGTCTTATAGTTTAATTGAATTCTCATAATTAATACTTTTTTGTATATATGATCCTAAGTTTGCTGAGTGTAATTAAACCCATGCAATTTATTAAAATCTCTAAGTTTCTTAAATCTTCGTCCCTCTAAGAATTGGTAAACTTTCCATTTAGTTCCGTACTCAATCTCCTATTTGAGGAATAGTTTCTTAAAGCTCTTGTCTGTTTACAAATGTGGATTAGTTTATTTTGGGCTGAAAAATATTTTAATCTAAAGTTTCCTAAAATAACTTTTGAAATAAGGATTATTTCCCCAAAACATCGTATTTTCATACATGCTATAGTTTGTTGATTCTCTGGAGTCTGGATAAGATTGCTTTTTCTACTTTCTCTATGAATATGATACCGACTCTGTCATAAACAAAAATGATATCATGAGCTATTGAAGTGATTAATTATTACTTGATATTGAAGCTCTAGGAATTAGATTTTATATCCCAATAACCTAAAAGGCTAAAATCTTGCCCCAAATGGTGAAATGGTTTTTCCGTTTACTCATGTCAAGGATAAGATAACTTGAGAATAAGATGACAAGAACTTGTGAAGCGTCCTATATAACTCTTCATGACATATTGGCAGGAAAAGGCTTTGGGAGAGTTTGTGACATCTAAAAGTCTATCTTTACGCCCTGGTGTTGAACAGTGAGTTATCTATCATTCAATGAATATCATTGTGTTTGAGCGTGTGTTTTATTTGTTTTGTGTCATTTAATATGAATCTACAACACAAAAACATTACCTCAGTCGTTGAACTCGTCATCTCCTAGTTGTTGGGTGACTAGAGGTCACATGAAAGAGTTATGGAATCAACTTCTTGCAAATACAAGGTAAAATAAGTATAATAGGTCATTAATAGGTCTTGCTCTTCCACGGACCTAGCCATAGTAGGAGTTGCATAGAACCAAGTTGTCCTTTATTTATGGAGATCTATCCCTTAAGGAGCTATACTTTTTAGTTAAAGTTAGGGGAGCAATATGTACATTAGTTAAAGAGAGAAATCTCGAGGGGTCTTGAAGGCATCATCAAGACCTCTTCTATGAGTCCCAAGGATCAACTAGTAGGCATTTTTATGAAATCCTTGTGGAGTCCTTGGATAGAAAACTTATGTATCAAGAGGATGCAAATGGCTTATACTCCACCTAAGATAGTGTTGATTATGATTCTTATATCCATGGTTCTTTCCTGCTTCCCTTTTATTCTTTGATATGATAGTTTCCATAGTTAGAATAGATATCATCATAGTTATCCTTTTCAACCCAAATTTCAGGGATTCTTTGCATCTGTAAATTGTGTACATATGCGTGTACTTTTCCCCCCACATTAGTTAGTGAACAATATCAGATTTTTCTAGTATTTCAACTCCTACCAAGCCATCCTTTACATAGTGGTTATCAAATAATCATTTTGCTGGAGTTTATTTCACAATTTTATGTGGTAACAGAGATTATTTGTTAGTTGAGATTTTTTCTCGGCCCAGACGTAAGGATAGTTTTGGTATAGGACATTATTTGGTGCTTCTTTATTAGTAGTAAATTTGATTTGCAATAGATTTGATAAGCAGCCACAATGAAGTAAAGCTACTTATGCAAGTCCATGGATGTGTAATTTCGTGTTTATCTTACCTGTTTCTTCTTATGGAAATCTCAATTTACGATGCTTCTCCTTGTCTCCATTGCTTCGTAATACTGAACTATGCTCCAATTATGTGTATTAATTCTCTTAAAAAGGTTCATATGTTTCTCAGATACGGAGTAAGTTTTGGAACTTGGTGAGTGCTGAACTTTAATCTGTTTTTATTTCTCAACATAGAGTAACATCTCCATTAACAGGTTTATTGATGACGCATACAATGAAGGAATTCCGGTGGTAATATTGACAGCCTACAGTAAAAGTGGTGATAATATTGCCAGGTACTTCTATTTAATTTTGAAACTTTACAACAGTACTAACTAGGACAATCTTATGGTGGAGGGGATGGGTGCGTTTGGGCTTGCTTTATTTGGATAAACTTAGAGCACATGATCATTACACTCTAGCATGTAAGAGGACTAATTGGTCTTCAGCCTAGTGGAATACCTAAGTGAAGGTATGCTGCTGGTCTAAGTTAATGCACCGGATACAGATAAATACATATAATTAGTGCACCTATCCATTCATTGTCTTCATTCTCTCCCTCTCTCTACTCCTCTTCAGTTTTCTCTCTTTTTGTCTCGGTATTTTCTTGTAGTTATATAAAATAATCTTTATTGGATGACTGAACTAGGTTAAATGAAGTTCACGGTTTATGAGTTCATACTTAATACAATGCATATTCTTTGAGCTCTGTAAAAAACATCAATATTTGAGGGGATCTAAGGTTCACAGTCCACTATTTTGATCTTTGCTCTTTGCTTGTTTAGCGTCCACATTTATTTTCCAGGGGAGAACGTGAGAACACTGATATTTTTTTCGTTTTGCCTTGTGCTTACCATAATTTTTAGGACCATAATAGAAAAGCTTGGCGATGATCGAAGCAAAAAGGTGATGATTGTGGGGATTGAGGAGGCTGGGCAAAGTTTATATGGCCAACTTGTCTCAGGAAAGGTGATTGCTTCTGGTTTGGATGAAGAACTTGCCAAGGAAGCCACGAGAGCAGGTATGTGCTTCTTGAGTTTTCATTATGTATGTGTAGCTCATGCATGCATATACTTCACTATGTTTTTTCCTGAGGTGCTTTGTATTTCTGTTATTTTGTCTAGCTTCTGCTGAGAGACAAAGAATAGCAAAGGAGGTGGCATCCGTGCTTAAGTTAAGTGTTGAGATTGATACCAGCTTATCTGAAAGGTTAGTTCAATTCTCTAGAGATATTTTTGAACAAAAAATAAAAAAAGGATTTCATGGTCATCGTTTTAGTTTTTATTTTTGAATACTGTTAAGATAAATGTTCATTTCTTTAGTGAGAATTGAGATGAATTATGGCTCACTATCTTCGACGAAGTGATTTTGCCCAAGATTATTGGTGACAGCTTACAGTTGATCTTGGACAAGCCAAGCCAAATAACTAAGGCCGAGAAACTGAAAGTCTTAAAGAATCTTTTAGAGGCAATCATAGAAATGGTTCCTTCATATTTATGTAATCATTGTGCTCTGTCAGCTTTTATAAATTATCCATGTTTGATTTCCTTCCTATATGATTTTAAATTTAATAAAGAATTTTGATTACAAGTTAAAAAGTGAGTTTCCTTAAAACTGCAATTTATTTGCATAGCTATATTGAATTATCTTTCTTTGTCAACTCATAGCTATTCTAAAACACTATTATTAAGTTAGCCAGAACGCCCAAAGCAAGAGCTTATGAACATATATTGGCATTTAACAACTTATCAATTGGAAAATGAGTGATTGATCTGGATTTCAGTAACATAAACAAATACTAATGTTGTAGTCAAATGTCATTAAATATGTTGACCATCTGTCCAGTCTAGATAAGATTGTGGCTGCACTACATGCGGGAGCCGAATATGCAGGGCTACCTCTCTGCAACTGTGTCCTTGTTGCAGGAAGCCAATCTGGAGTAGCTGGAGCTGAACGGGCGGGCATGCCATGTGTTGTTCTACGGAGCAGGTGGTTGTTCTATTCTTAAAAGTTCGATGAACATGTATGGATAATTGTTGCAGATATCAGCGGAAGTTCCTTATCAATTATCATCAACAGAGTTCTGATTATTATTTTTTTTAAGTGGTGTAACTGTTTCTTATTTGTAATTGTTTCCTGCAGTTTGACATCTAGAGCTGAGTTCCCCTTAGCTCTTGCCACTGTGGATGGGTTTGGAGGTGCAGATCTGACCATTTCAAAATTACGCAGTCTATGCCAGAAGAAACAACCCAAGGATTGAATGGTAATTTTCTTAAGCTGCAATTCCAATTGTTTGACATGTTTGTCGCATGGGTCAAACTTCTGATGTTGCTGAGTTGTTTCCCTTGTTTATTATCCTGTGCCAGAGTTTTGTATTGATTTCCCCCAAGAAACTCGGAGAAAAGAACAAAGTATCCACTTGCTGAGGATTTGAAGCTGGCAAACAAAAGGAATGTGCCTCTAGAAACGAAGTTTAAGATAGGTGTCTTCAGACACAGTGTTTGCTGGTACGATAATTCCTATCACTTCGTGTTGATATTTGGTGCTTCATTAACAAATCCACGATATAGGATGAGGCAAACTACAGTAATACATGTGACTTTTGCATTTGTAACTATGTGATATCTATCCTTTTTAACAGCATAAGCAAAGACCATTCTTAATCTAATTAGTTATTTTGTCTGCGGAAAAGCTTTAACTGCAGTCTGTGGGCAAATACGATTGTGTAAATTGATGCTGTTATCTGAACACAACTTATATACATGATGATCATGTATTTCTCAATTTAACACTTGAGCGTGAAACCTTCATGAGTTAAAAATGTCCCATGGAGCTTTAGTATTTGAAAAATAATGAATTAATTTTGATTAACAATAATTTAAATGTGAATTAACATTTGTTTAGATATAATTGAACACTAATTTTTAAAATTAAAATTGAGATAAACTTCAAATCAAAACTTTTAAGTAAGAAGAACCCACTAAGACAATAGTAATTGACGTCATAAAGATGTCAAGTAAGGTGTCTTCTACAAAAGTTAATTTAAATATTTTAAATATACATTAGTGTTAGTAAGCAACACTGGTTTTTCTAATTTGTTACTTTTCAATGTTAATTTCGTTTCGGTCAAGTAATTGAGATTGGGAAGAAATGATGTAATACGCACTAAAAGCCAAGAAGAATAGACAATAAAATGCTTTCATGTTGGTGGTGGGAGAAAAGCAACTGCATTAATGGAAAACTAGCCCCTCGCTGCGAAAATAAAATAAAGGGGGGAAATGATTAATCAGTTTCATGCGCTCAAACTGAAGATGTGGTAATCAGAACAGAACCCAAATAGGGGTTCTTTTCATATTATCATCTAATTTACACGTTACAGAAAATATGATAAGTAAAAATGTAGCTGTAAAATACAAAACTGATCTTTCAAAGCAACTAGGAGGTGCATATTATAATATGATGCCAACCTTCTTCAACATAAATTATAATGATTCAGCTTCAGAAACGTTTGTTCTTTGCCTCTGAGACAAGTTTGTGGTTGAGAATTCACCATCACCGTCAGATGAGGCAACACTAGATAGACCCGTATTGGAGATTGAGCTTGATACCGAGTCAGGTTTTGACACCTCATTTCTAAATATCTGAGAATCTGAATGATGTTGTTCTGTTCTTTCAGGTGCTGGGTTCCCCTGAGCTTCTTCGGCAAGACGTTTAAGAAGGTTCATAATTGTGGGGACAACCTTTGACGAAATGGACAGTATCCCAGGAAGCTGTGAACAAAATATGCACAAGTAGAAAAATTCAGACAGTGCTAAAAAACATTCAAATATCCCTTATACTTATCGTTGCTACTTTTACAATTCACTACCAACAAACCAACGTCAACAAGGCAACTAAGAATTTTTGCACTGGTAAATCCAACTAACCAAAGTACCATACTTCTAATTTAGTGAATAGCATCATTTTTTGCACTGTAAAATAGTATTTTATTTTTAAAAAGAAAATAAAAAAATCTCATGACAACTTTGTGGATCAGTGAGTGTGGGTGTGGACAGAAGCATCCAGCTGTGGGAAAAAGTAAAACGGAAGGAAAGAGCCCACACAACTTACAGCGCCATGTCGAAACTCTCCACCTACGTCCATCTGTACCCAAATGGCCTTCCCAAGTAGATAGGCAACAAATATACCCAATATGAGGAGAGGATTTCTGTTTCAGAATCAGCAGATGTAATTATTAAACTGATGGAAATAAGGGTCCGATAAAATATAAAAATAAATAGTCAGCGTTCAAGATTTTAGAGTGATATTTACTTTAAAAGCATCATAAATTCATTGAAACCAAATATGGCCATTGCCATAATTGTCCATGCAGGAGGTAGCCAATTGTTATTCCGCTTGTAGGCCTCCTGAATCCAGAACAACAAAAGGTAAATAGCACATTTGTTAGTGTGCCTCAAATCAGATTAGTTCCAAGGAAAAAAGGAAGGACAAGAAGGCATTTTCATCAAATGTGTAGCTAAATGAACAGAGTAAAAAAAAGGTTAATGAACGAAAGAGGAAAAAAAAACAGAATCTAGCACTTACACTATTCTCATATTACAAGCAAAAGAAATACTCCAACCAAACCAGTTTTATCATAAAAATGGACAAGTGAAGCGCGACAAAACCAGCAAATAACAGCAAAGAATACAGGAGAACCAAAGCATAAGACCAATGTTTTAAACACTAAACCGGATTGGCCAATTGAATTATTTAGGCCATGAATCGGCCATGTATTCGGTTCAATAGTCCAATTCAATCACAATTCAACCTAAAACTTAAATATTCAACTAGTTAAATCAGTCGAATCAATTGCGTTTTAAATTTGTGGTTTAGTTTTCAAAGCATTGGTCAAGACAATCAACACAATTGATTATTTTCAACCACAGAAAATCTCATACATATAGAACAAGGCCTTCAAACACGTTTTTTATCTACAGAATATAGCTTGCTTGGGTTATTGGACTTGCAAGCGCATCGAATGTTGCATTTATTGCATTTCTGTTTTTGCATATAAGAGTTCAAAATAAGGATTGTGCTTGCAAGAGCAAATTCATATTTGTCTAGGCTTTAGAAAATTACAAGGTTTTCAGGATTCTGAAAGTAATGGATGAAGATCTAATTCAAAATCAATATTATAACATCCAATTATGGTTGTAAGTTGTAAGTTGTAACTCCAATAACCAATACCAACTACTTCGGACATAAAAAGAATTCTTATGTCCAAAATAGCATGATACACATGGTTATGAAGTGCGTAGTCATTGAAATTTGTCTCCCCTTCAGATTTTCCCTCTTTATCAACGCATACACATAAAGCATATTATTAAATAGGTTCCAATTTCAGCCAAAATATTAACTGTGGTAATAATGATTCCATTTGTGTACATTGTCACAAACCATCTGTCAAAAAAGTTTAAGTTTCTAACACACTTCCCCCCACACACAAGCTTTTTTCACTTCAAGTGTGGAAAAGGCTTATTCCCACACTTACTTTGAATTTAACTTTATTTTTTAAAAACAAAGGTGGTAAGGATCAAGCTCCCAACAACTTGATCATAGAAGTTCGGTTACCATATAATGTATATCCCAAAAGTTTTTGTAGTTGGGCTAAAACAGATAAATGGTTTTATATCTCAAACTGCATAAAAGTTGGCCAAAGCTGCAAACAAATTCAATTATTAAAGGGAAAGCAGTAAACGTAGACAATACAAAAATGTGACATAATGATTTTACCTGAGCTGCAATAGCTTGTGTAATTGTATACTCAGTTTCACCTTGGAATTGTCTCCACAAAGACTTGCACTGTACAGGAGAGATAAGTACATCTCCAGGAGAAACCTACATTTTATATAGATTCTCGCATGAAAAAAAAACTGTGGCAGCAACATTAGTAGAAGCACAAATATCACACACAATAAAGTACCTCCTCCCATGTGCTTGAAGCCAGTGGATCCACAGAAGCTTCTCTATCTGTATACTGGGAAGATGTTGCAGCACTGGTTTTGTTTACGAGCGACAAATCAAGTACTCTTTCAATTTGATCTGGCTTCTCATCCAAGCGTATAGCAGCCATATCCGATAAAAGCTTCATCGACTGTTACATGGAAAAACACATTTTACATCGTGAATAAAAAGTGTTGTTTACAATATAATATCAAGTACGAGCAAGTTGAAAGATTATCATTGAACTAGCAATCAAGTACCGCCGAGCGGGCATCTCTTGTAATAGCTCTGATATCTTCTTTCCCTGTCCAAACCCTAGGGAGTGAATCATTGTCATGATTAAACACTGTAGAGAACCTGAAAATTATTATTGAAACCAGTAAGTTACAAAATTAAATAAAAAAGGAGTAAACATCTGGAATAGTGTAAGTTATTTCGGCATAACAGAAAAGGTACAAGTACAATAAAGGGCACCCTCCAAAACAAACAAATGGAAATAAATAATTACAATAACAAAACATATCCTTATCTCATTGAGTGGATCAGCTACATCTCTCTCTTCAAAATACCAAAATCTTAGTAAAACCATTATCTCATTTAAAACAAGGTCTTTATAATGTTTCCACAAATGTTTTCTGTGTTTCTCTACTGCTTTGAACAAGTTTTTAAGTGCAAATATTGTCTCTTGGCATGCCTCACAAAGAAATGCTTGGAAATCACACATTCACTAAGCATATAAAGAAACAAAAACAACTTCGTCCGTGCTTCTGGCATTCTATCCCAACAAAAGACAACAACAACTACGAAGATAGTGGACTATCATTACAACTCTTGAGTTGCAAAACTTCAAACATTAATCAAATTTTCTAATACAAGTTTCAAGCCGAAGATTGTGATAATAGGCCAACAATAAAAAGGGTCTACATTAGGAAAAATGGACATGTAACAGAGGATAACATCTGTACTATTTGTTGAGCTTTTCATTTATATGGGTGCAAAGTCAAGTAGGGCAGATTTGGCATCTTAATTGGAGAGAGTCAGGGTCTCTCAAAGATCATCAGGTAGCATCCGTTATAACACCAAAAACCTTTGGATCACATTAAACTGTTGAGTAATAGATACCTTTACACTGTTGCAAGTTGCAACCATAATATGTTGCATGTTCCAAACTTTACTTTGTTAACGGTTGGGTTTAAACACATTGGCCAAATGAATGACTATAGTATAGATATCTTTTCAACAACATTACCTATCTTTCATGCGAATCAGAACCTTTCCAGCTTCTTCTCGCGCTTTATTTTCCACCAATTTTCTAGCGTAGTCTCTTAAGCTTTGTTGCATTTTTTCAACAGTTTCTTCTTCCAGCTCAAAACCAGCAACATGAGCTGAAAATTCTGATACAGCAGCTTCAGTTTCACTTTTCAGAAGTTTTCTTATTGAAAGCCAGGTGTCCTTTCCTCCTTCTTCAAAGAGGGACTCCACAGGTGCAACCAATGCCTTGGCCAGTTGTTTCTGCAAAAGGGAATAATTTAGTGGGTGACGAAGATATTGCTGACACTAATAATACATTGCTCTGCTCAACCCATTAATCTAACATAGTGCCAATAATGCAGTATTAGAAACAATATCATTAGAGAGTTGGAATGGCTCTCATTGTAAAAAAAGATGCTTGAGTCTTGTTTTAGGTGATTTATACATGTAGGAAAGACTTGTAGAAGCATATGTCATGTAGGTAAGGTTACTAAATAGAGAGCAGTCCAATTGTTAGAGGTAGAGAAGATAAGAAACACTACTGGTCAAAGTACTAAGGATTTGGTTGGTAAGGTCGATAAGCTAGCTTATAACTTATTGGACTAGCTTATAAGCTTGTTTGATCAAAAGAAAAGTGTTCGGGAAACCAGCTTATAGCTTATTTTTAGATGCTCCTTGAAGAATCATATAGCCTTTTATATTTTCTCATTTTTACCCTATAATTATTAATGATAAAAATTTAGTGTAAGCTATAAATTTATAGTATAATCATTTTTACCACGTTGTTACAGTCTAGTGGTTTGGTTGTGTGTGGAATCTCGGGACACCACATTTCCCCCTCCCCATGTGTTTATTTGAGTATGTGTTAGCCAGTAGCCAAATAAAATAAAATAAAACTATTATTATTATATTGGTACACATGGGCATACATAACATAATACAAAGAATTTATGTGAAGAGTTAAATAAACAAGTCCTTTCATGTCATTTTAAATTAATCAGTAAATTTTACTAAACACTTAAATTTCAATCGACTAGTTTCTTGACTATATAAGCTATCAACTAGCCTATAGGTTAGAGGCTAAGAGAGATTTTTAAAGCTAATGGTCAATCTGTGAAATTCATTCATAACAAGGCATCATGCCCACCATTTGATCCATGTACCCAACCCACAAAATGGAAACAGACTTTGATTGTACAGACAACAATATTACCTCGAAATTAGTTGTTATCTCCGACAATTTTGCATTGCGCACAGATAAAGCATGTGAATCAATATCACGACGAAGTTTATCTCGGACTTTTGAAGAACCCCAATTAGCCTGTCTTACAGAAGCGTCTGAAAAATGCATATAATGATGAAACAAATAAGAATATAAAAATAAAATAAAAAACAGTTTACATGATGACTGAGGCAAATTAGCAACTCCATTTGAAGTAAATTCATTCAAGAGAGAACATGTTCCTCTAAAGCAAGTTTATTTAGAATAAGCGACTTATATGATGCATTCTAAAAGATGAAGACAGACTGATTTAAAGGTGTAAATGATGTTCTTTCTTTCCTTTTATTTATATGACAGCAAAAAAAAATGAGAGCACCTACAAAAGCAAATCAGGAGCCACACTTTCTATATCTATGAAATTGAAGAATGATAAATTCCAAATGATTCTGCTTCAAGATTAAATAATGAATTTTATAACACATTACACAGCAAATGTATATATAATAATGAGTATAAGTAAAATAATAAAGCCAGTTGAGAACGACCAAATGACACCTGATGTAAATTTAAAAAGAAAAACTGTATGCTAATATGAAGAAAAATCCTATCTAATTATTACCAGCAGATCCTTTTTCAAACTCGAGCATAATAGACTGAGTCCACGTGCGAACAGATGAAGCAAACCCTTCTCCATTGTTTAGTGATTGATCCAGCTTGGTCTTAAAATCGTCTAGAGCTTTAGAGCGTAGGTGTCCTATCATAGTTGAATAAGCAGGGTACACTGTCTGAAAAGTTGAAGCATAAAAAAATTATATGAAAAGTTTATGCTTAAAAAAAGAAAATCTAGGATAAATTTTTCTAGGGCTATCTTAGGCCATTATATTTAGATTCCAAGAATATTTCAAAATACATTATATTTTAAAAAATTTAGACATCTTTTAATTTAAAAAAGTGTGATTTTCCTTCAAATAAAATACCAATAAGTCCTTCATGTCACATTCTCTCCCTTCAAAATTTCTTGCTAATAATATTTCAGTAGAATGCATGTTGAACAGAATATATCTGCATTATGAATTATATATATTAATAATCATTTATTCTAAATTTAGGCTTATAGAATCTTGGGTTACAGAATCAGTGCAAGGTAGCATGAATAGAGATTGGGATGCTGATAGGATTTGATGTTGCTATAAATGGGAAAGCCTTTCTGGTGGTATACCCTTAAACACCTCGCAATTTTTTTTTATCTCCAGGTCTGGTGGAGGAGCTGAAGATACCAACAGAAGCAACAAGAGATTATTTTGAGGGGGTGGGCAGCAGTGTACATTAGGTAAGTCAAGAGGTGCCCAGCCGGGTGGGATTATAACTACCAAAACCTGAAAGTGGTTTCAATTTTTTTCTTATTTGAATTGTTGGTTGTCAATGTCATTTTAATTTTACTCATGAACTAGACCCAATTATCAAGTGGATTCACTTGCCCCAAAAATTTGGAGACGCTGTTGTGTTGATAGCCTTTAGTTTGGTACTCCGCAAGAAATGTTTTCAAGGAGTTCCATCTTTGATTTGCCGAAATTGGAAGGATAGTTGCAATTTTAAGCCTCTTTCACTCTGTTTTCCCTATCGTGTTTTTTAAAGACACCCAAAATAATTGTTTCAATAAAAAAGTAATAGTTTGACTTAACATGGTGTTTTAAAAGAGGCTTGATTTTATTTCAACGGTACAGTCCACAACTGCTTTATCAAAATTCAACTCAAATGGATCATAATCCATAACTAAAATTAAAATAAAGCCTTTAGAGGTAGCAGGCAGCCTTACATCCAATGCATTTGATTCCAATTGCTTTCGTTTTGCATTTCTCACAGAATCATCAAAGTAGATCGTCTCCTCATCATATCTGTTGAAAGCATTATCACCATATGAAAATAAATAAATAAATAAATAAATGGAACTTTTGGAGACAATTAAATAATAAAAAACTATTATATGCCAAGCTAAAGCCTCAACATCAAATAGTTATGTAAGTTCCAATGATGACTATAGATACATCCTTGTAAACTTGCAAGGACAAATAGAAATTAAAGTAACACATTCAACCAATCTATTTTTCTCTCCTTTTATTTGGAGTGTTACTAATCAAACACATATCTTTTGACGCAACTGCAAGCAAAACTTACCAAAACTACAAATAAGGTAAAGAAATTGCCAAAAAAAAAAATCCCAATCTAATTCCAAATCCAATAATTATTACACTCCTTCAGTGACTCGCAAACATACACACGAGTTATTAGGGGAGGCTTGATTTAACATCAGAAGCTAAACATAAAATCAAGTAGTTGTTGAGCACAGATTTATTTTGAGATTGAATAATTATGTCTACCAGCATCTAGAACTTACAGAGAAAGGTAGGTATCAATAATAGAGCTCAACTTTTCCCCAAAGCCTTGTACTGGACCTGATTGAACAGCTTCCTCCAACTCCAGCCAACCCTAAGCCAAATTCGTTAATATAGTGACTGATTTTTAAAATAAATGATGCAGCTTAGATGGGTAAAATAGAGGGATATGGATCAACACCTTATCAGAACGCAGCTGACTAAGCTTTTCGTAAGCAATCTCTTCACAACGCACGGTTGCAACCATTACCTATTATAAAATACAAATCCATGAGAAAACAACACCACGTCTAAAATATCAGATTATTGGAAAGCTGAACCACTGTTACATCTGAAAATGGGATTATTGAAAACCTTATGAGCTGGGAGATCGAGATCCTTGTTCTCTCTTATGACTTTCCATATGTGTTGTGCACTAAGAGAAAAAGCAGATGCGGGCACAACACCACGCCGATCACCAGCAAGACCTCCAGGTGCTATAGAATGATAGAAACGTTGTCGTAATTGAGCAACCTGTATGAAAAGCATAACAATGTGATCTACACCTTAGCACATATGAGATAGAAGTCAGGATGAGGAAGTTTTGATGCATAAAAAAATTTTAAAAAATAAAATAAAAAATGCATGCATATTGATAGTCAAATTGTTGTTCATCAGGAGAAAGATGTTAGGAAGCAATAGGATTTAGAAATCATTCTAGTTCTAGAATTAAAAAGAAAAGTTGAACAAACTCCTTAAAGCAAAAGTAGTAGCTCATGAAAGGGTACCTCCTCTTTGAATTTCTCCTCTTTGTCCTCATAGCTTGACAAAGCAGTGACTTCCACCTTCACATGAAGAATCGTTAATCATATGCCACAACATATACATAAACAATCAAACAAGCATGCGAAAAAGGGAGATGGATGGATCTTCTTACATTAAAAAATTCACTAAGAGGAGTGTGTAAATGAGCTTGAGGTTTTGGAACTCCATCCCAAATCTGATGAATTCATTTCATGTTTACAAATGATGGTGAATAAAACAAGAAACCAAATAAATGAAAGAGAGAAAAAAATGATGAAAAATCACCTTTTGAATATCTTCTCTTAGAATAGGCTCCAAATTTTCCAACGGAGTCTGTACAGAATGCAAGAAACATGGTAAACAAATGAATATAGTAATATAAAACAGGACACATTCTCATTAAAGGATGAAGTGTATAGACCTTTGTCTTATCACGTATAACAAAAAGCAATGTTGTCTTCCGTGGACTAAATAAACGCATCATGACCTAAAAACAAAAGAACGGTCAGAGTGTGTAAATTCAAACATAGAATACCAAACAGAGGCAAATTCATGGTTGCAAACTACCTGAAAAACTGTTTTTAAAAGAGGTTTATTGGCTGCTTGTTCACGACCAATATCATGACACCACCTGTCCATAAAATAAATGACAAAACTAAGATAGTTTCTTGTGTGCTGTTTTTACTTTTCGCTGATTACAATTCAGTACATGGATTATGTATCCAATAGTATCAAAAGGACAACTTCGAATTCAGAGTCAAGTCAAAATTTAATCCACGTGGTATATTTTAATCAGCATAAATGGCACCCATAGAACAATTCCTAAGTTTTATCCTAATATAAAACCCTCAATGGCTGTTCGAAATGGAATTGTTTTATCCTAATATAAAATCTTTTAGTTTCTAGTTTTTGACAACTAATTTGGCTCCAAAGCAAGGAAGCAGGAAAAAAGATTTCGAAGGCTTGCAAAGGACAATACTGCAGAAAATAAGAAAGGAAAATGGCATTATGTATATCATATACATACTTCCACACCTTGTGATATGAAATAAACTACTACCTCCATCCCTAAATATAGGACACTGTTGAGTGTTAGGTTAGTCCCTTTTTACAAGACCCCTTTCAAATTTCTAAGTGCATTAATTATTTCTTTACCAACATACGCCTAATTAAATTACATCTTTTTCTGCAATATGTAATAAATACTCTTATACAATTATTAACTAATTCTCTCTACTAAAGGGTAAACTTGTAAAACTATACAAATTGTCGATAAATTTACTACTGCAAATAATTTTTTTAGTTCACGTGTTTAACTCAAGGGGTACTATATTTAGGGACGTATGTAGTACATTATATTTCATCCTACAATCACTAGTGTACAGTGTCAATGATCCCAAGTGTCAAGTAGATAAGTTACAAGCAAGAATATTACGAACATAAAATATACCATTACCAAGTTAAATAGTGAAATTTGTGGACTTATGTGAAGCTAGTTTCCAGAAAATTTTGGAACTTTTTTTTTTAAGGGAAAAATGTTGGAACTTGGAAGTAAAGTTTCTTTTAAAAAAAATAATATTTTACCATGATGCCTAAAATTAAGGATCACCCCAGAATTTCATTCATACCATCAATTATAAATGACCAATCTAGGCCTAAAAACTTACATGTTTATCAGAACAATATCCGATACTGCCAAAGCAAAAAGAGCACTCTGCTTCTCAAAAGCGGTATCGTCCTGAGAGATAAATAATTAAAAGAAAACAATAGTGAGTTCCAATGTACATGAAATGAAAGACATAACAGCTCAATAATATCAAATATGTACCCATGCACATAACTACAAACAGGCTTGTCACTAAAGTGAAGCTGGAACAACCATGAAAAGGTCAATAAAATTTGGCTATACTAACATGTGTCAACACCAAACACATTCTTTTCAGGTATTTTCTTGTACTATCAAGTCATTCTTTTCAGGTCTCCTAAAGGGAACCTAAAATAACTAACAAACCACCGAACCAAACTAATTGATATTAGTACGTAAAACCATGGTTATCAATATTTTACGATACTTGAGTTGTATCTAGATTCAATACAAAACTAAATATAATTGATACGAATCCCTAGTATGCATCTATTTTGAACATGAACCTCATTTGAATTCTGATACATTAAGATGAATCCTGATTCAGTCTAATCAATCTCTACCTAAACATAGTGTAGCCCAACCTCTTTTTTTTTCTTTCTCAATTTTGCATAGCCAAGCACATGTTTTTTCTCATTTGATTTATGACTTGAATCTTGAATTATTTTGAGGCAATTAGGTGGTAACGGTATATTACTAGCTTATAATTTTGTTATGTCACTTGTTTTTACATAAAAATATATTTGTATTAGTCATGTATCTTACGATTCGGACAACGGGTCTTCCATAAAACAATATATTTAACAGGGTATGAAGAAACACCTAATATAGATTATAGAATCTATTACCTCACCCCTCTCCCTTCCATCAGTACCCTCTAAATCCATAGCAATTGTGCAAGGTTCAATTCCAGTACACTTAGCTATCCAAATACCCTTGGTAGTTTGTGATCTGCAACAACATGATACTCAATTACTCATTTATCATAAAAGGAGCATAAATAAAAAATTCAATTTTCATCTATCCCTTTAAATCTTAATTTCTCTACCCACAATAATAGCTCAATCATTTCAAAAAACTAACCTTCCTCTAAAAGCATCCATCTCCCTGAAACTAGTATGGAAAAGATGATTCATCAAAGTACTCTTCCCTGCACAAACAACAAAATGAAATCACAATATTAGATCACAAAACACAAACACATAACCATTAAAATTGCATAATAAAAAACTTAGTTAAATACGATTTTATTCCCAGCAATTCCAAAAAGATTGTTTTTAGTCTCGGACGTTGATGACAGGGACTAAAAGCAACGGTTTTGAATTTGCAGAGACTAAATCCGAACAAAAAAATTTAACTTTAAACTTAAAAAACTTCACTTTGAGCACAAGTCACTTCAATCAAAATCAAAATAAAAATAAAAAACTTTCATTTCATTTAAATCAACAACTTAAACCCTAGTTAAACACAATAATTGAAAAACTAAAGTCATCGATCCAAACTCAACAAAAAATTGAAGTTGGAGAAAGCTAAATCCGAATCAGAAAGTAAAAATTGAAAGTAGAAAAAAACGGTTACCACTAGATTGAGGACCCATGATAGCAACAACAGCATAAGAAAGACCAGTATTAGCCATATTTGAAGTTTTGATGAAATTATCGAGACCGGTGAGGTTGAAAACACCGTCACCGTCGATGAGTTGGGTAGCGCAGGAATCATCAACGGTAGTTCCCATTTGAATTGTGTGAATGAAGTTTGGATCTAAGAATTGAATTTGATGATATTGAAAGTTACTACTGTAGATACTTTGATTGTTGTGTGACTCTTGTTGTTGTTGGTAGTGCCGCAAAGAAAAATTCGAGAAACACGCGAGTCTATATTGTTGTCTTCTATTTGACTCTTTTACTTTTAGACACGTGCTATGTTCTTAAGCGGTAAATCAATTTTAGATTTTCATTGCATACTTATTTTTTTAATAAATTAAAACAAAGTACTGGTTTACAAATTATTGGATTTAAAATTCTTATAAAATATGTCAGATATATAAAATTTCATAAAAATATGAAATCATGATATTTTATCGGATTATGATGCTTTAATTTATACCATATATAGATATAAGAAAATATTGGTTTTACGTGGAAGGATAATCTGGATAGTATTTATTCTGTGAAAGTTGGATATAAGTGGCTTATAAAGTGGAACACAGGCGAGGATGGGGTCGGGTCATGGAAGTGGATTTGACGTTTAGTTGGTTCCTGAAAAGATTAAATTTCAATATTGGACAGTTTGCTATGATGTTGTTCCTACGAGGTCGTTGTTGCATAACAGAGGTATGCTAGACACTAATAATTGTTCGAGGTGTCTCAATAGTATTGAAAGTACCATGCTCTGTTTTCGGGATTGTCTGTTTGTTAAGCATCTCTAGATTGCTCTTGAATTTCACAATATTAACTTTTGTTTGAGGAATTTTATGATCACCTAGCTCAGGCAAGGTGTGGTTAGCGCAAATAGTCATTTATTCTCTGCTGCTCTTTGGTGGATTTGGTGCGCTCGAAACTCATTTTGTATGGAGAATGAGACGATTTCTATTTTCTCCTTGAAGGTAAAAATTTACAATTTGTCAGTCCTTCCTAGTTCTGTTTTCTCTCCGGCATTATCCACAGATATAGAAGGTTGTTATGTGACTTGGCATCTAGAGGAGAGTATGGTCGTTGTCTTGAATGTTGATGGCAACAATTTTGAAAATCCTGGAATATCTGGTTTTGGCGGCATTCTTCGTAGGAATGACCAGACCACATGAAGCTCCCACCGAAGACCGATAGGAATAATCAAAAGAAGAAGAGCCCAGGAGAGAATTACCCCTCCTTCTCCCTCTCACTTCTGCTTGGTTTCCTCCCTACCCTACGCAACACATTAAACATATTTGTCTTATCCCCATTAAATTTGACGCCATTGCCTTAGCAATACTCCACACATCCTCCAACACCACTTCCACTTTACCATACAACACCACTCAATTTACCCAACACTTCAATAAATACGATATGTATCTACAAATTTGCTTCCAATGGACGAGCAAGGATTAGTTTTCCAAATTAATCTATTATTTTAATAGTTAAAGAAATGATTTATTAATTTTAAACCATCTCACTTATTTTATTATAACTTAGAAAATTGCACTTTAAGGTGTATAGCATAAATTTTTAATTTTAACATAATAACTTTCACTCATTCGAATAATTTTTGAGTTGGTGTAAATTAACAAATTATACATGCATGACATATTTACTTTGTCAACAAAAAAAACTTATAAATAGAAGGGACTAAAAAATTATATTGAAAAATAAATTCAATCTCTGTTATTATAAACTTAAATGAGACAATTATAAAAAAAATAAAAAATAATACTCTAATTTTTTTTTAATCATATGCATTTTTTCATCTTTAACTAGAGATTAAAATATAAGAACCAGGCAGCAACCTACTTTTGTGAGAGACTATGAAAGTGGAGAAGGACTTTGTGTGAAAGAAGCTGCATGACTCATTAGAAGTTTAGAAGAGTGAAAAATAGAAGTTTTGGAGAACAACATGCAGTAACATGATTTTGTCCCTATAATTGATTAGCCAAAGAGAGATATTTATTCAAAAAAAAAAAGATAGAGATATATAATAGAAACTAAACTAAGATTCGAAATAACAAGTGTTGTTCAAATATATATTTTTTTTTTTAAGAAAGAAAGTGCTGTTCATATTATTGTCAAATTAGACCTGAAAATTTTATTTTCTCGTACATAATCCTTGTCAAATATACCTGCAATAAGATGACAACTCAAAGGCACCAATAATACATGTTATATTCAAAAGTCGTTGTACTCTAAGATAGTGGAATATTATAAATGTTTTTTTTTGAGAAAACAAACTTATATCATTTCATTAATCAAGTATTTTCAATACAATTAGGTATTTTAAATAGAACTTGGAGACTAATTGACAATAAGGCCGCCTTAGCTAATTTATGAACAACTTCATTTGCTTGTCTCTGTACAAACTCAACCGTCGAGTTTTCATAATAATGCCTAAAGAGAGTTTTACAATTTTGGATAATGATACCAAATTCGGTAACATCATGTCGAGAAGATAAAAAACTATCCACCACTCTCTTCGCATCCATCTCAAAGTTAATAGGTCCCAAGTTGAGCTCATACACCCACTCTAGTGCTGAAATCAACCCAAGAGCTTCTCCAATATGAACTTCACATATGAGACTAAACCAATCAGTTTTGGCAAGGACAAAAATACCATGTTCATCTTTAATACACATACCTAATCCAACCTTGTTCAGGTGCTTCGAAAAGGATGCATAACAATATAGAAGATACACACATTAATAAGATTTTCAACTGCATGTGCATAACAATTGGCAGTGAGAAAAAATTTACATATGCAAAATACTAAATTACAACCAACATAAAAAATTAACAGTAGACAATATTAAACAGCATATTTTAGACTAGGACGATGCGACCAATTCCCAAGGCAGCAACTGGTAAGGATCCTCTCAATTTCTCAAGATGAAATGGAAATTTCCATTACTATAGTTTTGTATCAAATAAATGCTTAATATGTCACAAAAATTGTACCGAAAAAAGGTCACAAAACTATAGCAACTTTGAAAAGGACCCTAACTCAGGCAAGGTACAAATAACCACTAGTTCCGACTAAAGAATGTTATATCACTTGTTCAAAAATTGTGGACACCATTGGCATTCACCCATGCAACCAATACGCAATCGCAGAAAACACATACTAGATTAGTGGCATTAAAAAAAACTGCAAGAAACAGCATCAAAAAATGCATTCAACAACATCAAATAAATTGCTAGATATAACATGATCAACAACTCATTTAGAATAAAGGGCGAAGTCCACATTGTTGAATTGAAGGTCTAACACCCATTGCAGAGCTGTGTGTAAAGCTACGACCTCCACCACATCAACATCACACAGGGGAGCAAACTAATCCGTTTTGGCCAACACAAATTCACCAACATCATACCTAATACACATTCCAAAGCCTACCTTGTTAAGCGACATAGAGAAGGATGCCAATGTTACATTTACACCCGCTAGCTGCCGGCCTTTTCCATTCTCCTCTTTATAACTTACAGATGCTTGTCGTGTTGGGTTTGTATTTCCTTTACTTCGGAACCTGATAACTAAGATGTTCTTCAATCATCTAATAATTGAGTTGCTTGCTAAGCAACTTGGGAACTTTGTTCATGTTGAAATTGACTCAAAATTTGATGGATGAAGGAGTGCCAAAATCGTGGCACGATTTTGACCAAGTGTTAAGACTTATGTCTCGTAAAAAATCGGGGCACGATTTTGCACTGAAGGAGAAAAAATAGAAACGTATATTCAGCGTATTTTTGCTCCTAATTTTGAGGGTTATATTTCTCTATAAATTCAAATCCTATATCAAAAAATCAATATAAAAACAAGGATTAGAAGCCAACAATAATACTAGGGATTGTAGAGAATTCTCTTGGCAACAAACACTAGGGTTGTGAATGAATTATCATTGTTTCACCTTGAAGAAACACTATTAGGATTGAGTCTCTTTGTCACGGGAAGAAATTCGGGACTTTGGGTAGAATTATGTTTGAGGATTGATTCTTGTAACCCTTTTGAATCCTTTGTAAAATTACTCATCAATTATAGTGGAACGAAGAGCTGGTGTCTCCCCTAGAGTAGGTCAGTATTGGACCGAACTAGGTAAACAAATTCTCTTGTGTTTTTTTCTCTCCTCTCTCGTTGTTTTAACTTTTGCTTGTGTTTTATAATTATCACACACGTTGATATTGGTTGCTTGGTTAATTTTCTCCACACATCAAGTATTTTATTGGTGTGATTTAAACGAATTCAAAACAATTGGCGCCCACCGTGGGACAATGATCAAATCGATAAACAGGCACCATGGGTTCGAACTGGGATATTGAGAAGTTTACCTGTAGTAACGACTTCGGGTTGTGGAAGGTAAAGATGAGGGTAATTTTAATCCAACAAAAGTGTGTTAAGACATTGAAGGGAGAAGCACAAATGCCAGCGCATCTGACACCTGCTGAGAAGATTGAGATGAATGACAAGAGGTGATAAGTGCCGTCATTCAATGTCTTGGGGGATAAGGTGTTGAGAAAGGTAGCAAGGGAGACTACTGATGTGTCTATATGGAATAAACTAGATTCATTGTATATGACAAAGTCTTTGGCACGTAGACAATGTCTGAAACAACAACTCTACTTTTACTGGATGGTGGAGTCAAAATATATAATGGAGCAACTGACATAGTTTAACAAGATCATAGATGATTTGACGATCATTGTTCATTGAAACAACTGTTGTAAATTTTGAATGTATTTCAAAAGTTCAATTATTTTGTGTCTCATATTTTCTATTGAGAAATATAGAAAAATATTTTAATAGAAAATAATTATCTTATTATTAATTATAAACTTTGACTTGGTTTTGTAACATGTTTTTAATTCTATATTTTGTAACTGCCTTTCTATATTGACATCTCTTAAATGTGGCTATTATTAAGGCTTTTTTCTTGCTTGACTAAATAACTACATTTGGCCTAATGATACACGTACATCATAAGAATAAGAAGAAGGAAGTTACATTTTTTCCACGGAAAAAAGAAAAAGAGGATTAAGTTTTTTCTTTTCTAGCCTTTTGATTAGTAGCAACCAAAACAACTCTTCTCTCAAATATAGTTTTCTCTCCTCCCAAATATTTTAATTCTGGGAGGATATGCGCTTATGAGGCGAATAAATCCTTAAGGACAGTGACTTGTCACGCCTCATGTTATATAATGGATTACTGTTTGGCAAATTATCTCCTTTCATGGTTTCCTGATTGTTTACTTCGATTCCGTCGACGACGTCAAATCACCGCAATTTCAAGAAAGATAAGTTTAATTGATCTCACTCTTTTGCTTATATTTAATTGATTTTTTATTTATATATTGAATATTATTTCTAGAGATAATTTATGCCAAATTTTTCTACAATCTTAAGGATTTATTATTAGCATAAAATTATTAATTTTGTTGTAAATTTGTTAATTGAGCTATTTGGTGATGAAAGGAAATGACGAGAATTAAAATCAGTGTTTTGTTCCTCATCTTAATCTAATTGATCAATTATGCTTGAGTAATTATTATATATGTTTGACGTTCCTGTTAACTATGTTATGTATAAATTATTGTTGATTTATTATTATAATGTAGAATTGTTTTGGGATTATTTTTGTTGTCCCTTATCATGCTTAATTATTTTAAGAACAGTATGGTAAATGGTAATTAGTATGTCTCTAAATGGTAATAGTCTATGTTGGTATAAATTAATAAGCAAGTTTACAAATTAAGCGTACTATCTTTGTTGTAGTTGTTAGATGTTTGTAAAACTAAACTTCAATTGTACATGGTGAACTATTTGGTGTACACGGAATTAACGATGCATACGTTACCATTAATTTTTTGGTGTAACAAATGGTTCGTTGAATTTCTCAGTTCATTCAAGGTGATCGACTTTGTTGTAAGTTTTAAACACGTCTCCCTTTGAAATCATCCACAAGGGGTCAGGTACACATTCTAATTTGATATCTCAAAAATCTTGATTTTATTTGTTAAAGTTGTGAGAGTGTATTGAATGTGTGGGAAAAAAAAATGATTGTATGATTTTTCAAAATTGTGCTCTCGTAGCTTTCATTTATGCCAATACGTTTGTTGTTGAGTTCAATTTTAATAGTGACTTTAGTTTGAGGCATGGTTGTTTGAGCTTGCATAATATTTTTAATGATGTTGAAAATTAATGTCTTGCTTGATTTGAAAAAGACTTACTGTGATGAAATATGCATATAGAAAAGTGATGCAAAAATGTTAATTAACCACATGTTTGTTTGATTATGATTATTTTGAACTCCAGTATTCGAAAATGTCTTATTCTTCTTTGTTGTATTATTCTTTGTTCTGGTTGATGTAGAGACATTGATTTATCCTTGTTGAAAACTGAATTTTATGAAGTACTATTATATGCCTAAAAAATAGAAGCAAGCATGAGTTGTTGAAAAGTGATATAAAAATTTATTCAAAATGCATAGAGTTGTGATATACATGTTAAAGTTGAATATCTTGTTAACCTACATTAAAATATAGTACTGATATGTCATCTTTAGTTTTGATAAATTTTCTGAGATGTATTTCTTGTGTGGGCATGCAATTTTGAGCTTGCTTCTCGATCGATCTAACATTCGTTGCAGCATTGTTCTTTTAAGATTATTAAAATAAAATGATCTTTTGGGGTCTATTTGGATCCTTACTATGACATTCATTTTAAAAGGAGATGGAAGTGTACTCCGTAACAAGATGTTATTAAGAAATCCACTGTGATACCTATATGTGTATGAGTAAAACAAGTGTGATATTGTCGCTTAGAAATAATCTAAGTAGACCTGAATATAATTTTGTGGCACTTGCTAAACTCAAGAGATATATATTAAGATACATCGTAAAATATTTGGTGTAATATTGTGGATTATCCATTGTATTAAAATAATACAATGATGTTAGATTTACCTATGTGTTATTTTCCTGAATGTGGGGGCGTCGTCACTTGAAAAGTAATTCAAGCAGACTTGAATAGAAAAAATATACCTGGCTTATGCAGGGGATATTGTCGCCTGAAAGTTTTTCAAGTAGACATGTATAATAAAATTAATCATAAATATATTTTCCCCCTTTGTGAAGATGTTGTCACTTAGTATTTATCTAAGTAGACCTGATGAAATATATTATGTAAATTAGTTTCATAATATATGAGATATTGTTTACAGAATGGATAAACCTTTGTATTTGTATTAAAATAATACAAAGATGTCAAATAGATATGAATCCAATAAGAATAAATCTATAAGTAGATTTATCTTATTGATGAACATGTTGTCTCTTAATAGACAACGACTTGTATTAGTTTATTATGTAATCCGAGTTTATTTTCATAAACTTGATGAAATATGAGGTTAATTGACTTAGAGACGTCTTAGTCAATATTTGTGAATTTAACGGATCCGTATATAAAACCCCTTGGGAAGAAATTTAGGAAAATGAGACTCTGCCACTCGAAAACGACAAGTAATGGGAACCCAACCTTTGTGATTGGAGATCCCATGAAGAAGGTTCAATGGGTAAAAACAAGTTACTTGTTAGTTATGTTAGCACTAAAATATTGTTGTCTCTTTTTTATAGTGTATGATAATGGATGAGATGTGCTAAATAATATAAAATTGATGGGTAAGTTTAAAAGCTTTTAATGATTACCATAAGCCCTTATTGGTGGTGTTTGATTGTAGCATACACTAGATGGAATCACCTATATGAGTTTCAAGTGGGGCCGCTTGTATGAGACCGTGGCGGGTCTCTAGAGCACTCATGAATACCAGGCACGCGCATGGCCTATTCGTGCACAACCGCGTAACAGCAAGAATTGTGGGGGTGTAGTGTGATTGTGAGATCTCTAGCACATAACAAGTGTCTTGGGTTCCATAGCTTGCTAAACCAATTCATTGTATGCTAAGTCTCATTAGTCTAGGACGGGTTCCATAGCTTGATACACCGTTCCGATGCATTACATCTACGATGTATACTCAAGAAAAACTCTTTTTTCTAATTTCTTTTAAACTTTTGAAATATGTGGGGGATTGTTGTAAATTTTGAGTGTATTTCAAAAGTTCAATTATTTTGTGTCTCATATTTTCTATTGAGAAATATAGAAAAATATTTTAATAGAAAATAATTATCTTATTATTAATTATAAACTTTGACTTGGTTTTGTAACATGTTTTTAATTCTATATTTTGTAACTGCCTTTCTATATTGACATCTCTTAAATGTGGCTATTATTAAGGCTTTTTGCTTGCTTGACTAAATAACTACATTTGGCCTAATGATACACGTACATCATAAGAATAAGAAGAAGGAAGTTACATTTTTTCCACGGAAAAAAGAAAAAGAGGATTAAGTTTTTTCTTTTCTAGCCTTTTGATCAGTAGCAACCAAAACAACTCTTCTCTCAAATATAGTTTTCTCTCCTCTCAAATATTTTAATTCTGGGTTGCATCTCCTGTGTTTATGAGGCGAATAAATCCTTAAGGACAGTGACTTGTCACGCCTCATGTTATATAATGGATTACTGGTTGGCAGGTTGTCTCCTTTCATGATTTCCTGATTGTTTACTTCGATTCCGTCGACGACGTCAAATCACCGCAATTTCAAGAAAGATAAGTTTAATTGATTTCACTCTTTTGCTTATATTTAATTGATTTTTTATTTATATATTGAATATTATTTCTAGAGATAATTTATGCCTAATCTTTCTACAACAACAACTCTACTTTGACACCTTCTACGCACAGATATCCTTTACAACACAACTTGATATCGCATGGCTGCTAAAAAGAAAACAAGTATCATTATTTCACTCTTTTTGGTAGAAACTATTTTATTTTATATGATAACTCTTTATTTTCTATTTGTGCTATATTGTTTATTTTGAATTTTTATTTTATGTTGTTGATGTCAAATTATTTTTTCTTACTCCTTGAATATGGACTGAAATAATAATTGGAAAAAATGGATAAAGTTATATAATATGTGTAAGCCATATGGATATGCTATTAACTTGCTCTCTTTTTTAATTTTTTTTTTTAAGGATTGCTCTCTTTCTTATGTTATTAAGAGTGTAAGTCACAATTTGCTCCCGAGTTGAAAATAATAGTTTAAAGTACATTTTGCTCCTTATGAAAAATTATTGGAAATTTGGAACTAGCTAGATTAGCTTTATTAGAACTAGCCAAAAGAGCGGTTTGATGGAAATGTAACTGGAGGGCAGACATATACATATATCTTCAAAATTCAAATTGAGAAAAGTTCTTACGTCTTCTCTCATTCCAGTTCAAATAACGTTTTTATTTTAAACTGGTGGTTAAATATAATTACAAATAGTTGCTTTTATAGTTTTTCGCACAAGTATATTATTTTCTTGTGGTTAAAAACACTTTTGTTTTAAAGTGTTTAATATGAATGTTGGGGAAGAAGACTGAGTATATTATAGAAGAGAAAATATTCAAATATTTAACAATGAATTAACTTTTATTCAAACATCTTTTCTCCCCGTGCGTTGCGGGCATGAAAAAATAGTAAATATACACAGAGAGAGAAGGGAGACAAACACCAAAACCCTCAAGTTAAACAAAAACAGGAATAGAAAGACAAAACAAAGCTAAGAGCTTAAAATAAGAGGGTCAACTTCCTAACAAATAACTAGTGAAGTGAACAGATGGAAACACCTATGTTGATCCGTTCTCTAGCCTCAACCTAGATATACACCCATCGTGGCGAGCCCTAGATATACACCCGCTGTGGCTACTTGTAGAGCAGTAGCTGCCATTTGTTTTTTGTCCTCCTTCTGAATCCAGAACAAAAAAGTAAATAGAACCAAAGTGAAAAAGGTGAACAAAAACAAAAAAAAAACAAAATCTAGTTGCATACACTATATATTCACATATTACCAGCACGAAAGACTTTAACCAAACCGATTTTTTTCACTTCAAGTGTGGACAAGGCTTATGCCCTCTTTACTTCGAATTTAACTTTATTTCTGAATTTAACTTGATCATGATGGAAGCTTTATTACCGTATAATGTATATCCCAAGAGTTTGTGTTGTTAGGCTAAAGCATATAAATGGTTTTATATCTCATACTGCCAACAAAGTTGGGCAGAAAAGGGAATGCGGAAAACTTAGACAAGAATGTGATCTAATGATTTCACCTTAGCTGCAATAGCTTGTCTAATTGTATCCACAGTTTCATCTTGTAATTGTCTCCACAATGACTTGCACTGCCCTGGAGAGATAAGTATATCTCCAGGAGAAACCTTCCATGTAATTGAATCCAGTAGATAAAGATAAAGATCTCTATCTGTATACAGGAAAGATTTTAAATCAAGTACTCTTTCTCTTTGATCTGGCTTCTCATCCAAGCGTATAGCAACCATATCGGATAGAAGCTTCAAAGACTGATACACGGCAAAACACATTTTAATTACATGGTGATTAAAAAGTGTTGTTAATAATACAATATCAAGTAACAGCAAGTTGAAAGATTATCATTGAACAGGCTATCAATTACCGCAGAGTAAGCATCTTTTTTAATAGCTTTGATATCTTTATCCCATGTCCAAACCCTAAGCTGGGAATCATTGTCATAATCAAACACTGTAGAGAACCTGAAAATCATTATCAAACCCAGTATGTAACAAAATTAAATCAGAAAATGAGTAAACTTGAACTGGAATAGTGAAATTTCTTTTGCCATAACAGAACAATAAATGGCACCCTCCAAGACAAACACACGGAGATAAATAATAACAATATCAACCAAACATTATCACATTAAGTGGATCAGCTACATCTATCTCTTCAAGATACCAAATTCTTATTCCACAAATTCTTTTAACACATTGGCCAAATGAATGACTATAGTATTTGTATCTTTTCAACAACATTACCTGTCTTTCATACGAATCAGAACCTTTCCAGCTTCTTCTCGTGCTTTATTCACCACCAATTCTCTAGCGTATTCTCTCAAGTCTTGTTGCATTTTTTCAACAGTTTCTTTTTCGAGATCAAAACCAGCAACACGAGCTACAAATTCTGATACAGCAACTTCAGTTTCACATTTAAGAAGATTTCTTATTGAAAGCCAGGTGTCATTTCCTCCTTTTTCAAAGAGGGACTGCACAGGTGTAGCCAATGCCTTGGCCAATTGTTTCTGCAAAAGGAGATAATTTAGTGGTTGACAAAGATATTATAGACAATAATAATACATTGATCAGCTCAACCAACGAATCTATTATAGTCCCAACAATGCAGTACTACGAACAATTATCATTAAAGAGAAAGTTGGAATAGCTCCCATTGTAGAAAAGATGCTAGTGTTTTGTTTTAGGTGATTTAGACATGAAGGAAATATTTGTAGAAGCATATGTAATCTTTAAAATGTTATAAAATATGATTTTCTTCCTTGTTCCCAATTACCTCTAGGAGCCCTAAAATCCCCAAAAAAATAATAATTAATGCAATCCTTAAATCTCATATGATTCATGCACCCGACCCACATAGTGGAAAAAGATTTTGATAGTGGCTGTGTGACAAAAATATTACCTCAAAACTAGTTGTTATCTCCGGTAATTTTGCATTGCGCACAAATAAAGCATGTGAATTGATATCACAACGAAGCTTATCTCGCACTTTCGAAGCATCCCAATTTGCCTGTCTTACAGCAACGTCTGGAAAATACAAAACAAAATAAGAATGAGCATGTATATAAGTCAGTTTATATGATGACTGAGGCGAATTAGCAACTCCATTGGAAGTAATTCAATTCAAGAGAGAATACGCTCCTGTAAAGGTGTAAGTAATGTTCTTTCATTCCTTTAATTTATATGACAATGGAAAAAATAAAATGCGAGCACCTACAAAAGCAAATCAGGAGCCAGA
This sequence comes from Medicago truncatula, assembly GCF_003473485.1. NCBI lineage: Eukaryota > Viridiplantae > Streptophyta > Magnoliopsida > Fabales > Fabaceae > Medicago > Medicago truncatula. The sequence continues at coordinate 11,003,108 of NC_053043.1, read as the reverse complement.
CTTTATGTATCAACGAAATTGAAGAATATGAATCCCTAGAGATTCTGATTAAATATTAAATAATGAAATTTATAACACATTACACAGAAAAGTATAAATAAGTGTAAAAGTAAAATAATACAATCAGTTGGGAATGACCAAATGACACCTGATGTAAATTTTAAAAGAAAATGTATATGCTAACATGAAGAAGAATCCTATCTGATTATTACCAGCAAATACTTTTTCAAACTCAACCATAATACATCGAGTCCACGTGCGAACAGATGAATCAAACCTTTCTCCACTGTTTAGTGATCGAATCAGCTCGGTGTTAAAATCGTCTAAAGCTTTAGAGCATAGATGTTCTATCATTTTTGTATAAACAGGGTACACTATCTGAAAAGTTGAAGCAACAAAAAAAATTATGAAAAGTTTATGCTTAAAAATAGAAATTATAGCATACATTTTTCTAGATAATATCTTAGGCCATTATATTTAGATTCCAAGCATATTTCAAACTACATAATATTTTAAAAAATAAAATTAGAAATCTTTTAGTTTTAAAAAAATGTGATTTCCTTTAAATAAAATACCAACAAGTTCTTCATGTACACACTCTCTCCCTTCAAAATTAGGAATTAAAAAAGAAAGAAAGCCTTTGGACTTTGGAGGTAGCAGGCAGCCTTACATTCAATGCATCTGATTCAAATTGCTTCCCTTTTGCATTTCTCACAGCTTCATCAAAGAACTCCGTCTCCTCGTCATAACTGTTGAAACCATGTATTATCGCCATACGAATATAAAACAAAAATAAATAAACCTAGCATGGAACTTACCGAGAACGATAGGTAGAAATAATGGAGCTCAATTTTTCTCCAAAGCCTTGTGCTGAACCCGATTGAGCAGCTTTCTTCAACTCCAGCAAACCCTAAGCCAAATTCATTCATATAGTGACTGATTTCTAAAATAACTGATGCATTTTAGACAGGTAAAATAGAAGAGATATGGATCAATACCTTATCAGAACGTAGGTGATCAAGCTTTTCTTTTGCAATAGCTTCACAACGCACAGTTGCAACCATTACCTGTTATAAAATGCAAATCCATAAGAAAACCACACCACTATTGCATCTAAAATACCATATTATTGATCAGCTGAACCACAGTTACATCAGAAAATGAGTTTATTGAACACCTTATGAGCTGGGAGATCAAGATCCTTGTTGTCTCGTATGACTTCCCATATATGGTGTGCACTAATAGAAAAAGCAGATGCGGGGACAGCACCGCGCCGATCACCAGCGAGACGAGATGCTATAGAATGGTATAAATGTTCCCGTAACTCAGAAACCTGTATGAAAAGCATAACAATGTGATCTATTCTACACCAAAGCGAGTATATACAAATAAAAGTCACGATGAAGAAGTTTTGATGCAAAAAGTTAAAATAAAATAAAAATCATTATTTGCATGCATGTTTTATAGCCAAAAAATTGTCGATCAGCAGAAATGTGTTTGGAAGCAATAGGAGTTAGAAATCATTCTAGTTCAACAAACTAGAATGATAAGTTGAACAAACTCCATAAAGCAAGCAACAGCTCATGAAAGGGTACCTCCTCTTTGAACTCCTCCTCTTGGGTCTCATAGCTTGACAAAGCAGTGACTTCCACCTTCAAATGAAGAGTTATTAATCATATGCCAAGACATATACATAAACAGTCAAACAAGCATGTGAGGAAGGGGAGATAGATAGATCTTCTTCTTACATTGAAAAAATCATGAAGAGGGGTGTGTGCATGAGCTTGAGGTTTTGGAATTGCATCCCAAATCTGAGGAATTCATATCATGATTTAAAAATGTTGATGAATAAAACTAGAAAACAAATGAAAAACCTAAGAAATGAGATGAAATAATAGCCACCTTTTGAATATCTTCTCTTAGAATAGGCTCCAAAATCTTCAGCGGAGTCTGTGTAGTGAGCAAGAAACATGATCAATCTTTGAATACAAGTATAGAACAGAAGGAAACATTCTCAATAAAGGATAAATTGTATAGACCTTTGTTTTATCACGTAGCACAAAAATCAAAGTTATCTTCCGGGGACTAAATAAACGCAGCATGACCTAAAAATAAAAGAAAGGTCAGAGTGTATATTGAATACCAAACAGAGGCAAATTCATGGCTGCAAACTACCTGAAAAACAGTTCTTAAAAGAGGTTTACTGGCTGCTTGTTCACGACCAACATCATGACACCACCTGTTCATAAAATAAAGGACAAAACTAAGATACCCGGTTAGATAGAGAGATTTGTGATTCCACACATAGACTTATGTCAAGCTAGTTTCTAAAGACTACAAAAAGATGATGCCTAAATTTATGGATCACCCAAGTGTTGCATTCATATTATATAAATCATCAATCAAGGCTTAAAATCTTACAAGTTTATCAGAACAATATTTGATAGTGCCAAAGCAAAAAGTGCACTCTGCTTCTCAAAAGCGGTATCATCCTGAGAGATAAATTAAAAGAAAACAATAGTGAGTTTTAATGTACATGAAACAATGAGATAGAACAGCTCAATAATATCACATAACTAAAAACACACAAATAAGCAAACAGGCTTGTTAGTAAAGTGAAGCTAGAACAACCATGAAAGGATTTAACAAAATGTGGCTAAATTAACATGTGAACACCAAGTCATTCTCTTACGATACATGAACATTGAACTTATGGTATTTTCTTATACTGTCAAGTCATTCTCATCATGTATCCAAAAGGAAACCTAAAATAACTAATAAACTGAACCACACCAATTGATAATAGAACATAAACTATGCAGGTTATCAATATCTTACGATAAATGCTAGTTGTATCTCGATTCGATGCAAAACTAAATTTAATTGATATGAATCTCTAGTGTGTGCCTAATTTGAACATGAATCTCATCTTGAATTCCAATACATTAAGATGAATCTCGATTAATTGTAATGAATCACTACCTAAACTTAGTGTTGCCCCAAATTTTTGTCAATTTTGTATAGCCAAATACTTTTCTTTTGTCACTTGATTTAGTACTTGAATCTTGAATTATTTTGAGGCACTAAGATGATATACTGGCTTATAATTTGGCTATGCCACTTGTTTTTTTACTCTAAAAAGGCGTATTTTTGTTGGTAATGCATCTTAAAATTCATAATAAGATTGGTCTTGCAATTCATGCATAAAACAATATCCTATAATAGGGTATGAAGGTTTCTTCATACCCTATTATAGAACAAATATATTACCTCACCCCTCTCCCTTCCATCAGTACCCTCTATATCCAGAGCAAATGTGCACGGTTTAATTCCAGTCTTAGCTATCCAAATACCCTTGGTGGTTTGAGATCTGCAACGGCAAGATATTCAATTACTCGTTTATCATATAACAAATGATTAAATATGTTTTTGGTCTATAAATATCCTAATTTTTTTCATTTTAGACCGCAAAAAGTTATCCGCCCACACTTTTGTTCCTACTTATATTTTAAATTTTTTATGATTTTTTTTTCTTTTGAGAATGTTCATAATATAAGAATCCCTCCAAAAAAAATTGATGATTGTTCATCTCACCAACAAATTTGCTCTCCCACGTCTAAAAAGACCTTCAATACTCCCAACAGCAATTAACTGTCGTTCTCTCCTTAATGAGTGAATGACAGTTAATCGTCGTTAGAGGTATTTTGGGCTTTTTTGGGTGTGGAGAGCATTTTTTGAAGTGTAAAGAGCAATTTTAAAAAAAAGGAAAACATGAATTATACGTAAAAAATTTAGCGTCAAAAACAAAACAAAAAATTGAATGACACACACGATATGGGAAACTTTTAGAGAACCAAAAATCGAAGCGAAATTTTAGAGGGACTAAAAGGAAAAAGTTGAAATATTTATAACAAAACAAAAACAAATTTCATCAAATCCAACAACAAAATCTCTATCAATGCAATTCAGAACCCTAACCTACAAGTAAGAGCATTCATCTCCTCGAATTTAGTGCAGAAAATATTATTCAACAAAGAACTCTTCCCTGCTCAAACAACAAAACCGAACCATAAAATTAGATAACACAACACAACACAGACATAACCATAACCATTAAAACTGCATAATAAAACTTTCACTTTCACCAAATGGCACTTCAAGAAAGTAAAACTATTACCGCTAGATTGAGGTCCCATAATACTAACAACGACATAATCAAGACCAGTATTGGCCATATCTGAAGTTTTAATTAAATTATCAAGACCAGTGACGTTGAAAACTCCTTCACCATCGATAAGTTGGACTTGGTTGGCGAAGGAATCATCAACGGTTGTTGTGTTTGCCATGGTGATGATTATGAGTTGAGTGGCACATGAAACAAATAATTCGCTGTGTATTTATGCCCACATCCATGTCGTTGGTTAAGAAGTCTCATGGCAATTGTTCAGACATTTCGTTTTGGAACTTTGTGGATTGGGCGTTACATAGAAGAGTCAATATTGAAGTGTATACTGATAGGTGATAAAATTTTGCATAAATTTTATCTTATCTTATATTTAAGTCTTATACTTTTATTCAAAAAAAAAAAGTAACAATAAAATATTCTATCCATTCTGTCAAAAAATATATATTCTATCCATGCATTTTAAATTATAAACCTGGCAATAAAATTCCTAATTATAAGTAAAATTGACTTTTTTTTTTTTTTTGACAAAAACAAAAAGATATTCATTCGTTCAAATTGATAGAATATATCAAAATCAAGATCGCTAAAAACATAAAGGGTGAATATGCAAACAAACTCACAGCATCCAAGTTAATAGCATTCAACAACAAAATGCCTATAAATAATATGATAAAATTTAAATCACCAGAATACACATGCTTCCGGATCTGCAACGTTGATGTCCAAATCATTGATTGAATCTGTGATTGACTGAAGCTGATTTTTCAACATGAACCAAACGAACACCGCAACAAGACGCTAAATCAAAACAACGTCGTACAAGACGACGAACAACACAACACCGCACTCAGACGACGAAATCACGAAAAAAATTCAAAAAATTAATTAAAAAAACAATAGCCAAATACAATATCAACATCATTTCTTATTACATATTTCTAAAAGTTTTCCTCTAAACATCATTTGAAGTTAAATGAATATCTTCCTTCACCATCATCACCGGTCAAGAGTATGTTCAAGACTTTCTCTCCCAAACATGGAAGAACACTGACTTTTTTAAAAAGTAAGGTCCATCTTCTTTGTATTTTTAGCATCCTTTACGGACTCTCTAATATCATCCCTTTCAATAACATGCCCAATGATATACTCAAAAAAATTAAGCGCACAAGAGTCTTACCAAGAATAAAAAAAAAAACAAAAACACGTTGTAAGCTACAAATAATAAGCATTACCAATTATCCTATACTCATTTGGTGAATTCAAAATTTCATTGAACGACACAAAATCAAAATGGTTGATTGGAATATAATCATCTTTAATCTTGATAAAGTTTGTAGAATACATGTAATTTAGCTTATAGTTGTGTGGCGTGATTTTGTATTTAGTATCATTTCCAGCAACCGATATCTTTTCAACCACACATATGCTGACCCTTCTTCAACATCCTCTTTTATCTTTGGCACCAATTACTTTCTCAAAGTAGCATGAGTCCTGTCATACTTTTACACGAAAAGAAAGAAAGAAAATGCGAGCGAATAGTAAAAAAAAAAAAAACAATTGATAGGGTTGTATTTATACAAATATCAAAGTAGAAGAATTTAATTAGCTTATGTAAGAGGAGTATCAGTGTTGAAGTGATCTATTATAAGGTGATTAAAGGTAAGGACTTTGTGTGCTAAATCATTATAAGAATTCATTAATCATTATTATTATTATTATTGTTGTTGCGTTTCATTTTAACATCAGCCATTATTAATTGTTTTGGTGCGTTTCTTATTAGTTTTTATTGTATGTTTTTGTATAAGATTTCCATCACCAACTCAGACCCAACATTGTTTTGAAGCCTTTCAGTTTTTTACGTGAATTAATAGGAGTATGAAATGATTGAAAGCAGTCATCAAGCAAGTAAAAACCATTAAAGTTAGGAGTGTTTTGTCAACTGAAAATGTAAATTGAAGTAGAATGTTTTTGTTTTTAATACTAATATTTCATTCTTAAGCAAATGAATATATCCATTTAATAAATTCAATGTTATTGTCTCTCCATTATTGAAACGTTGTTTTCATTCTTTACCTTATGGACATGATGAGCTCAATATGATTTTATTGTGAGTGAGAGAACAAAATTGGAATTAAATTGTAACAATAAGGGTAAAATAAACAAATTGAGAGTATTAGAGTTATGGAATATGGTTTGGAGACTTAGTAGAAAAAATAAAATTGTTATGTGGTAATCGAAAGAAAAAAATAATAATGAGAATGAACAGTTATGTGATAACTGAAAGAAAATATAATAATGAAAAGGAACTGCTATTAAAAAAAAAGGAATTGCAATGGCATTAATGACTTTTAAAAAAATGAACTTTTCATGTGCTACCTGATTCAATTTCTTGCAGACTTTTTTTTCATAAAAATTAATTAGGTCCGCAAAAAATGATGGGTTATGGTTATTAGGTTCAATTGCGTAATGGTGAGAAATGATTTAGGGATTGTAAGATTGAAAGAAATAGGACCCAAGATTTGTGTTGAATACATAACATTGAAGCAACCACATGTCATCAAAACATCAACGCCCTGGTGGTAAGAGTGTGAATTGGAAGCTTGTAGTACATGGTAGCTAGCTGCTAGGCACATCACATACATTATGCGTCGATTATTACTTTTCTTATCTTATACGTTTCTCACGTGTCCTATTTTTTCTTTCTAAAATATCCTTAGAATTTAAGAATCTGAAACCGACTTTGGATTTTAAAATCCGAAAACAAGCAGCTTGCACAGATCTGGACAGAACTGCATGTTTGTGTGGATTCAACATTTTTTTTCAAGATATAAAATTACGTAAAAGACAATGAGGTTAAAATTATATCAAAAAATCATTATATATATCATTATACCAAAAAATTGAATTTATATCATTATACATTTCACCTAACGATATGCATTAAATCTAATCCGCCTCAAGATCTATGCTAACATCATCAAGATTAAAATTTTCATCCTTTTCAATCTTCACACCATCTTCAACCTTCTTCTCAGCAACAACTTTCTCTTCAGGATTAAAATTTGCAATAATGTACAAATCTTCGTCATATCCAATCACCTCATAACCCGCCGCTCGGCATAGTTCATTATAGTCAGTCATCCAACTGATATATGTATCAGGTCAGCTTTTGGCATCATCTCGAGAGTGTTGTCGCCATAGCGGGTAAGTGGGAGGAATTTGACAACCATCCTTCAAATATATTATCATAAAATGGTTTTCATTCACATGTGTTAGACACATCAATCAGTCTCTATGTGGCAGTGCACCGCATAGAGGCAAATAGGTTTCTGATCGCCCTTTGCAATGGACAATAGAACCATCGCATGTTTGTATCTCTGTGCCATGAGGAAACCCATATATGGCATGGTCATCCATTTATTCGGTGGTGCAGGACCAATATAATAATAGGTTAGAGCGCCTAAGACCTATTTATATCGTTTATTTACCCAATCATCCGTCGATAGCGCACATTTTCTTCACTGATAAGCTCTTTGTGAAGTTGGTAAAGGATCATTTGGTGATCATCAACAAACATGTCACGTAGGCACACAAATGCACAGAACACACAATGGCCATCACCATCTACAACTATCACATTTTCAATAATTTTTTGCATCCAATGTGGGATTTGGTCTTTGTGAGGTATGTGGACTTTAACCGGAATTGGTTGAGGAGTGTTGGGAGACATGTTGCTTTTCCGTGCACTTTTTCTACTTGTCCTTGTTGAATTTGTATGTGAAGCATGTGTCTGTTGATCTTGAGAGTCAACAATCTCCTAGAGCGAATGTGATTGCTTTGTCGACCGAATGATATGTTTATCTTTCTTTGAAACTCCTTTAGTGGTGACCTTTTTTGACGATGTACGCATAGAGGTCGTCTCCAACAAAATAAATTGTCAAACTTGTTCTCTGATATGCACCTTCATGTTGTAACCAGCATCCTTGAACTAAGCTTACAATGTGTAAAAAAAATCTATCAGGTGGAATGTTGTTGAAAACTAGGGAAAATAATGCATTTTGTTATGTCTTTTGACTGTTCGGATTACATAATCAGAAATGTTAATACACATTTAAGATTATATAATCTGAAACATCTCAAACACCCCAAGATCATGCACACCAAGTACGTCTGCATGGGGCTTAAATGCAACTTTTTCAGATTATATAATCTGAAATTCATTTAATAGCATTTCAGATTATATAATCCGAATTCAACTAGTACATAAACAGAAAGCAAAATTATGGGCAGAAGCAAACACAACTTTTTATAAAAAAAAATAATAATAATAATAATAATTACCCGAAGCAAATCTCATTCTAGTAACAGAGAGATGTTTGTCTTCTTATCGTTAGGATCACCCTCATACTCGAACCTCAACCTCTTCCAATAAGTGTGGATTTCATCCAAACGAATGAGGGTGTTGTTCTTGATCTTTAATGCAATCGTACACACACATGGCAATCAGTAGGTTATAAAAATTAAACAACCACGCTTGAATTTATCTGTACCGCAACCAATTGGCCTCGTTTGCGAGATAATGCAAAGTATTCCTTGATAAGGCAAAGTATTCCTGGAAGGAAGCGTGTATCTGAGTATGTTGTGACTCTAGCATGTTGTGAACGGAGTTCCAGTTTGTACTTAAATCACCCACACTACTAGCCAGATACTTTTTCGACCGGTTATGTGCAGATTTAGCTCTGTTTGTTGTAGTATTCCTTATATGTGTGACTTTATTTACCCAAAACTTCACAACCTTCTCCTTCATCAGACCCAAAATTTCATTTTCAACATATTCCAAAAACTTAGGAAATTTGTTGCATACAACTTTGAATAGGTTGCAATTATCAACATATGGTTGCTATGTATCGGAATTCACGATATCCTCCCATGCAACCACCACCGTCTTCACCACCTCACTTGACTTGATCTCTTTCCCATCCTTGTCTTTGAGATCCTTAACTTTGCAATCCGTCTTACACTTTGCTCTAACATTTCTTTCAATTTGATACTCACACAACAGAGCTAAAACCTTAGGGAAAACGGTATCCACGTCATTCATCAAAGCATTGTCCTGATCAGTGACAACTACTTTGGGTGAAATATCTTTGAAATGCAACATTTCACGACACCTCTCAAGAGACCAAGTAACATTATCTTCCTTCTTAGACATTTTATAAGCAAATCCAATTGAGAACGTGTACTCGATAGAAGTGTAACCAACAAACTCAAGCAACAGAAGACGATACTTGTTGGTTTATAAATGGAATCCAACACAAGCACTCATTCTTGATACATGTACACATTCTAAACCAATGCTTTTAAGATATGTTGCATGCCCATTCTCGTACCCCTAATGGATTGCCTATACATGTGACAAACATTATAAATATGCTTGATAGTAGTTGAGGTGGTATTGTTCCTCTTCCTTAAGTTAGTAAGAATTTCCCTCGAAGGAACGTTTGACTTTGCCATCTCATGAAAGTGTATACGTTCATTTGGGTTTAGAAGTCCGACGGTTTTATGACATTTCAACACCTTTTCCATGTCATGGTTGTGTCTACCGTCACCTACTTTGAGGCTCCAATCACCAACAAGCAACAAATAACCTCTCAGCCGAAACAAACACTCACATTTAACCGAACCGGATATTTTGCACCTCGTCAACCTCTTGTATTCGGTGTATGAACCTCCTCTTTCACATATCATAGTAACAAATGCATTTCTTCCATTGCCACCTTTATCTGATTTACCAATAACGGTTTAAAATTCTAGCTTCCTTGCTTCCTCTCGAACCCACTCCAACAAATCGTTCTGTGTAGCAAACTTTTGTTTGGTGGTAAAATATTCTCGATCATCAATAGAAACAACAACATCTTGAGGTACAACAACCAGAGAGCATCCTCTACTTTCGCATCGCCGGAAGGAATGTCAATTTTCGGTGGAGGATCCTCGGATTTGGCATTTCTAGAATCATCTATAACTTCAAATGCAACAACCTGCAACACATTAGGTGATTTAATCTGAGGTGACAATTTATTGGAGGCATCAACAGGAACATCCATTACTAAAACAGTGTGAAAGCAAGGTGAGAAAATGCAAGCAATTTCTATACTGGTGTTGTTCGGATTATACAATCCAAAACTAATTGTTGTTTTTCGGATGAGGAAGGTTTTATATAAACATTACCTTTTCATTCAGGCGAAAATGATGTTATAAGCGACCCTTGATGACCAGATTGCTACTCTAAATCACGTTTTCGCTCATAATGGTATGTTTTTAGAGATGTAGAGAGTGTTTGTTGATAACGGTGCTAAACTTCTGCTAGGTTTTGGGTGGACCTTATATACTCAAAGGTTTCAGATTTTACAATCCGAAACAATACGTAAGTTTCCCGCTTTTTTAAGAAGTTGATATTTCGGAATATACAATCTAAAACACGTAAATAAAATTCAAATTATACCTTCCGGACGTGGTTTCACCCTACTCTTGTCAAGGATGGAAATCAAACATTTTTGACTAGTTTCGGATTTTAGAATCCGAATAGAAAATCCGAACAGAATGTGATTTTGGAAGGAAAAAAAACATAACACGCGAGAATAACATAGTGTAAAAAGTAATAGTCTCTAATACAAAATTAATGCGGATGATAAAAAGTCCAATCATATTTTATTTTTATTAGCATTTGAACACACACACACACACACACACATATATATATATATATATATATATATATATATATATATATATATATGAGTTTGCTAACTTAGACCAACAAAAAATATGAAGGTCCAAGTTAGAAAGTGTGCTCCTTTTTATTTAGACAAAAAAAATCAATATCCACTAGTGTAAATCAATTTAAAGTAAGACACAGTTTAGTAAATATCGTCAAGCTATTTGTTATAAAATATAAGTTAGCAAATTGGTGCAAGTTAACAAACATGTTTTAATGAAAATTACTAAAGTAACTCTCAAACTATTTGTAATAAAATAAAAAATGGTCTAAGTTAGCAATTTGGTGCAAGTTAACAAATATGTTTTAATAAAAATTACTAAAGTAACCCTCAAGCTATTAATTTTTTATCTGTCCGGTGAGAATGGTTGAGTGGCAACTGCGGCAGAGAATGCTCTGGTGTGACGGTAATGGTCTCCGGAACGGTGGTGATTAGTCTTCGCGGTGGAACGAAAGGTGTATGTAGGCACGTTATCACTCCGACACTCAAGTCAGTTATGGAACTTATAAAGAGTGTGTAGAAAGTGCTGTGAAAAGTGAAGTGTGCCTTGAGGGTGAAGCAAGTTCACCCTTATATACACGTGTGTTGGTCATAACAGTCTTCGGCTTATGCGGCGTGTGATTAGAGACGGAAGAGGACACGTGTAGGGTGATCCTCGTGCAGAGCCATGCTTCAGTGTGGCACGATGCATTTAAGTTGACATGCTCCTTCAGGCGCAGAGCCTTTAAGGCGATGTAAGTTGTGTCATGTGTTGACGTGTGATTGGTCTTCTGATCGGTCCAGAATAATTGTAAATAATAAAGATGAAGGATATTTTTGTCAAAATAAAAATGTGAATTTTTGCTAACTGGAACCTTCATATTTTTTATTGGTCTAAGTTAGCAAACCTAATAATATATATATATATATAATAAGAAATTGACAAATACAGCTAGGTAGTGTACTAAGTTGCCGTCAAAAAGGGACACGGATTAAGTGAAGTAATTACGGAGAGGTTGCTGTATGGAGTCATAACATTAACACATAGAAAACACTTATAATAAGACATTCATGTTACGATCACTGCAATGAACGTGGCCGGCTTTGATTTAACGAGGAAAAAATGCCCGCATATCTCAATCTATAGTTTTGTTTGAATCCTTGTAAAGCTTTTCTTGCACGCCGGCATACGAATACTTTGATAAAAGGAGTCTAATTGCTAGAGGAGTTATACATTTATCTAACATGAAGTCGTGAATTTTGATGCAATGCACTATGGTCATTAAATAAACCAGTCACACGACGCTAGACAGCTTGTAAATTAATTGTTTATTCTTGGTGAATTTGGTGATGCCTAATATCTAAGACAATACTTTAAAGTTGTTAAGCCGTTAATCATATTGCTGCAACTGATTTTGTATATATACTCGTACCTTGTGAATGATAAGCGTTGGTGATGGTAAATTATACAGGTAGTATACATAGAAAATCGACTATAGTTGTTAAACCAATTGAATCTGTGGTTCGACTTGATTTTCACAACACTGCAATAAATACGATATGTATCTACAAATTTTGCCTCCAATAGGCGGTGAGGTTGAAGTTTGATAACATGAAATAAGCACTAAAACAATCTTAAAAAAAGTAAACTAAGTAGAGATATATTATAGAAACTAAACCAATATTGGAAATTATAAGCGTTGTTCATATTATTGGCAAATTAGACCTGAAAAAATTATTTTCCCATATATTTATTGTCAAATAAACCCTGCATTATATTAGGATGACAACTCAAAAGCACAAACAATACATGTTGTACTCAAAAGTTGCTGACCTCAATGTCAGTTAACAAGATATAAACCTTTCACATTAGCAAATACATTGAGTTATAAATGTTTAGAAGATAGTACAAGCTGCAAACAAATGCATGTGTCCCAATATAGAAGATACGCATCAATAAGATTTTTAAAGATATATTGTTGACATGTTGTGACTCTTGTTGTGTTGTTGTTGGTGCTGTCACAAAGAAAAATACAAGAAACACGCGATGGAAGAACCAGGCAGCAACCTATTTTTCTGAGAGACTATGAAAGTGGAGAAGGACTTTGTGTGAAAGAAGGCATGACTCATTAGAAATTTTGAAGAGTGAAAAATGGAAAAAGGCCATGATCCGTATGAGAACAACATGCAGTAACATAATATAATTGATTAGCCAATCTATTTTGTGTCAAGTGATTTGATTTACATTTACAAAAGTGCATGATATACACAATTATCTAATGTTAACAGAACCTTACCAAGATAGAACCGGTAAGATTTTCACTTAGATAGTTCAATTGGTTCCACCACATTTAAATTATATTACAACAAAAATCAATTGTGGTTGTTAAACCAATTGAACAAGTTTGTAGAAATACGATATGTATCCTCCAAGTTTTTTTTAGTATAAAAATTACACTTTTGAGGTGTGTATATGACAAATTTTAAATTTTAACACCGAAAAAAAAAAAAAAGTGCCAGTATAAATATAAATATAAATATAAAAAAAAAACTTCTAAGAAAAAATAATTCAACCTAAATTTATGTAACCAAAAAATAAACTCCTAAAAAATATTAAAATCGTACCCCAAATATCAGTCATTTAAAGTGTCGTGTACTGACATCAATTTCATATACAGACGATAGATGTAATAAAACAATCTTAATCTTAAAAGAAAACTAAGATAGAGATATATATAATAGAAACTAAACTAAGATTCGAAATAACAAGTGTTGTTCATATATATTTTTTTAGAAAGAATGTGTTGTTCATATTATTGTCAAGACCTTTTTATTTTCTCTTCCATAATCCTTTGATTATAAATGTTTAGAAGATATTACTAGTTAGTTGTAAACAACTGCATGTGCATAACAATAGAAGTAGGCATGGCAACAAAACCCATACCCGTGGTTACCCGCCCGAACCAAATCCAATTTGATAGGTTTTCCCCGTTTTGACTGGGTTTGGGTATGGGTATGGATTTTTTCCGATCTCAAAACACGAGTATGGGACGGATATATAGGTATCCACCCCGAACCCATACCCAAATCCGTCCCAAATGTAAAAAATTACTTTATGTTGATATGTTATGTTATTTTGTTTGATAATTGTCATGTTAATAAAAACTATCATTGATATTTAAAGGATCAACTAAATCATTTTGTCTAACAAATGTGAAAGTGAGGTTATTGTTGGATAATGTATTACAACGTTGCTATTGGGGATGCTAAAAAACTTCTATTTTTTAATAAAAAAATTATTCAATGCAGGGACGGGGAAACCCGAACCCGACGGGGATGGGATTCAATTTCTCATCCCCGTTGGATATGGGTAGGGTAACAGGTAAGTATATGAGAATAGGGTATGGAGATGGGGAAGATAAAACCCGTCCCCACCCCGCCCCATTGCCATGCCTAAATAGAAGATACACAATAATAAGATTTTCAAAGCCTGATTGATTGGAACTTGGAAGTGAGAAAAAATTTACACATCCAAAATACTAGATCACAACCAACATAAAAAATTGATAGTAGGCAATATTAGGCCAGCATATTTTACACTAGGTCAAGAGCAAGTTTAGTTCATTGTAACAGAGTTGCCGGTTAATCTCAAATCAAACCACTCCATAAGCATAACCAATACAATTATATGCTTGGACAATGCCGGTTAATCTCAGATCAAACCACTCAAGCATAGTCAATACAATTATATGCTCGGACAATGCGACCAATTCCCAATTCAACCGGCTGACCAGAGTTTTAAAATACGGTTTGCACAGTGTAGAGGATTTGTGCAGCAAGTAAGGATCCTCTCCATTTCACAAAAGAAGAAATGGAAATTCCATTACCATAGTTTGTGTATTAAATCATATGAACGCTTATTACACAAAAATTGTACCAAAACAGGACAGATAAAACTATTGCTACTCTCATTTCTTTTCAAAGAAATGAAAAGGACTCTAACTCAGGCAAGGTATAAATAACCACTGGTTTCGACTACAGAATGTTATATCACTAGTTCAAAAATTGTGGACACCATTGGCAATTCACCATGCAACCAAAACGCAATCGCACAAAAGACATACTAGATTAGAGGCATAAAAAAACTGCAAGAAACAGCATAAAAAATGCATTCAATAACATCAAATAAATTACCAGATATAAACTAAATCAAATGAGATAATGTCAACCAACTATATAAGGTACCATTTACTCAAATTCTTTCAACAGAACAACAAATCCATAGACCACAAGACAACCCGGTTCCAACAAAGGTTTAAAATTCAAAATATAGAGACATTATCAAACCAAATAACCCAAAATTTCACTAAAACAAATCTCAAAAAGCAAAATAGCTCCATCACTAATCTCCCTTCTTCCTGAAAGAGCATCCTTCCGTTAATCTTGCTTTGCCACCGGTAGGTTGGCACAACACCGTTTGACAGTTGCCACAAACTACGACAGTTTGGGAGTGACTGAATACAGTTGTTCTGCATCCAATAAATGAACCAATATGAACAAACTAATCAAATAAAAATGGTTCTAACATCAATTTGTTTCATTGTTTCATCAAAAAAGTCACTTTTATTAGTTAAAAAACAAATTATCAATTATAATAAAAAGATAGTGTTGTGATTTTTAGTAGCTATAACCTACAAATCACAACACTGCATGATCTTCCTATCTTGGTCACTAAAAATAGATAGAAGGGCCAAGAAGTGAAAAATGTCAGTTTTAAAAAGACTAAAATCATATTTAAGCCTAAGAAAGTTTTATAATCATGGTCTAACTTAATTCTACAGTACTACTGTATATGGAAAATATAAAACAAATATATTTTCTATTTAAACATGGATAGAAAGACAATGAAAATTTCAATTTTAAAGGAACAACAATCATAATTACCCTAAAAAGTTTTATAATCATAATAATAAGATTAATTCAACAGTTCTGCTTATTGTGTGTTTGGGTCTATAGTGGCGTGAATTAATTTTGACTGAATTGATTTTGGATAAAAGTGAGTTGAATGTAAAGTGATTTATGTTTGGATGTATTTGTGTAAAAGTGGATTTGACAATAAATTTAAGGCTAAAACCATTTGTAGAAGCCAAAAGCTACAAATTCAGTTTCTAAAATCAATTTTACAAGCAAAATCAACTCTTCGTAAAATTGATTTTGTTTGCAGAATTGAGATTTTAAAGTCCTGAATTTGTAGATATTGATTGCAAAATTGTCAATTTGTATGTATGAGTTCAAACATAAACCACTTTACCTAGAAAGTCACTAGAAATTATAATCAATTTTCCAAAATTAACTCACTCAAAATCAAATTTCATACAACCAAACAAACTTAATCTAAAAAGTAAAACAAATCACTTATCCAATGAAATATCTATAACAACGAGCAAATAGGCTTTGATAAGGACTTACATATTGAAGCAACCTTGACATTTGACATCCTACAAGAAATTCAAACAGAACAAAAAATAAATAAAAGAATAAGATTACAAATGGACATTAACTATAACACAATTAAAGAAAATAGAATAATTACCATGAAGAATGAATTAGGAGATTGAACAAGTCGCTTAAGCTTATGCTTCCTCTTCTCAAGCTCAGCAGGTGGATTCAACAGATCAATATCATTTTGAAGAACCTGAAAACGAAATCAAAATCAAAACAGAAAAATCAGAATCGGAATCTGTTTGAAAAACGCAGAACAGAAAACAGTGGAGAGAGAATGGATTTACCATTTTGCGCCGTTCGGATGTGTGATGAGAAGTAAACCCTAGATACTGGAAATAGATTGAGGCGCTCGGTGGATGAAGCTGAATTTCTGAAAGATTTATATATGAAGGGGGTGTGTAGCGTGTGAGTGTACTAGCCCTTGGATTATGAAAGTGGATTAATATCAGCCGTTAGTTTTGTTCATGTGTTCAAAGCGCAGCGTATGGGCCCTCTAGGGCAACATCCCTTCTTTATAATTACTATATTGACTTTTCTACCCCTGTCCCACACTGTATTTGGGTGGCACTCCTAATTGCAACTATGTTATATTTGTAATTTCACATCCTCGTTATAACTTGATAATTTGATAGTTTACTCGTGTTTCATGTTTATAGCGCAACTACTCGAACGTTGTTATTGGCACATAGGCAGAGGTAATGCGCGCATGGAAAAAACATGAAATGTTGCGAAAGAGGAAAAATCAAGGGAAACATGGGGTGTCGCATACTCTCAACAATCAAGAAGAACCATGCGGTACCCGCGTAATTAGTCAAGCAAGCTAAATTTTGTAGACCACAATGTTTTGCTTATAAATGCAATACTTGTACAATTCTTGAACACATAAATAAATTAAACAAGCCTTTTATGCAATTTATCATTTTATCTTTGTTTTACTTTCATGTCTTTCTTAGTTCAATAGCTCAAGAAACACTCAAACATAGTAATTAACACTTTTTTAGTAGTTAAGAAATTCATAGATGATGGTTTTTTTGGGTCATGAGGGGAAGGCTCTCTGGGTTGGATTGACACATTGAGATAAAATCAACCGCACAAGTGGGTTATACACCGCATTTTCATCCAAAACCTCAAGGCACCGTGTCTATTTGGTTTATGGGTATCTCAGGTATATATTCCTCAATCTTAACTCTTCCATCCAATGTGGAGCTTTAACTCACATTTGACATATCATAACATCTCTCCCCTCAAGTGTGACATATATCCTTTTCTCTTAAATGTAAGCCCTATGCGGCTGTGATTCAACACCGGTAATCAAATTACAATCCACTTGGGACCTTTTTGAAGTGAGATGAAGACGATGTATTGTTCAATAAACTTGAACAACTTACAACACTACACAAATTTTCAAGAAGATGATGCTAGAGCAGTTCAACTCGAGAAGCTTCAAAACTTCCTAAGCCAATTGCATCAATGAAGATGATGCTAGCAAACTGTATGAAGCAAGATCAATATCAAATCCAATAAAAACTACAAATTGATGAAAGAAACTCGAAAACATATTCAAAATCAATTTATAGGTCTTGAAACCAACTCATGAACAACTGCCAATGTAGAAATCAAAACTCAGTCAACAAGCAAGAACAAAAAATCGAGAAACTAAGATCTCGAATCAATGAAAATAAGTGCCGATAACATGGAAAACAAAGAAGAAAGAACGATTCACACAAGCGAATAAAATCATCATCATCATCGAAATAGTGAATAAGGAATCAAAGTCAAGAAACTGGAATCCAATTGAACCCTATAATTTGGATGAGACCAAATTGAAGCAGAGATTTTTTGCTTTAAATTTGAAACAATGACAAAATACAAGAAAGAAAAATAAAAGAATCAACAATTTAATCATAAGAAACAAATTGCAGAAAAATAATATTTTTCTCCATAAAGCAACGGAAAATGAAGGGGAAAAAATAATAATGAATAAAAAAATGGATTTTTATGCAGCAGAAAAGTCCTTTAAAGTGAATACCAAATATGCTCTAATATCACGATAAGAAACATGATATCGAAGATAGTAGAGAATATGCTCAAAAGTATATTATGTTCATGGGGTAACACTCTTTAATGACATTGACCCATCACAATATCACAAGTGATTTTCTATGTCACTCAAGTGCTACCCCATAAACTAATAGCTAAACACTAAATTTTAACTAGGAAATGACTACAAACTACATCCAACAGAGAGGATCCACATCTAAAATTTTAATGCCAAGATTGAAATGAATTAACCAGAGTGAGTCAACAATGACACAATCATTCTCGATGAGATGCAACTAACATCTCTGAAATCTTAATACACACATAAGTAAAAGTTGAGTTTTAGCGTTGTACTCATTTCTTAGCATCAAATTAACTATATTGATTTATTTCATTGATGGGGATATAGATATTATTTGTTCTACTAATTTTCAATTATAATTTTGTGAAAAATAATGTTATAGTCAAATACATCCCAAACAAATAAATAATTACTTCCAACAATGCTCCTTCCAAAACTGAGTTCAGAAAAGTTAAAATTGGATGCAGTAGTCCCCATGAGTTTAGTTCAGTTGGCAGGGACATATGGGTTTGGGTTCGAACCCTAGACACCCCCATTTCTCCACATTTAATATGTGTGACTTCTAACCACTAGGCTACTTGACCAAAAAGAAAAAAAAAAATGGATGCAGTAAGTATAGTTCAAGTTACCCAACTCTATCATCAATGTGTTGAGCTTAGTTAGGTCTAATTCAAATGCGATGTATTGGTGGTCTATCAAACTCAGTCTCTTTTATGTATGACCAAATTCATTTTGGTTGAGTTTCATTCTTATATTAAGAGAAAAACGCTAAAAGGATTCAGATTATCTAATGAAACTAAAAAGTGATCTTTCTCTTATGATAGAGGCCGGAGGGAGTAAATGTTGCTCGATGAAACATAAGAGACCACTCCAAAAAATCATTTCTACACTTAAGGGCAACAAATTTGAAGGGGCGCAAAAAATCATTTCTACACTATAATAAAATGAAATGGTTGCCCTTATTTTGAAACAGCAATGTGAAACCATCTCTGCCTTCTTCCCAACTTACCATCTTTTATGCGGGTACTGTCAATGTCTTCGATGACATCCCTGCTGACAAGGTATCTCTCTTTGTTTATATTCCTTCTGCCTATAAATAAATAAATGAATACAAGGTAAAAAGGCCATGATTCATATTTTATTCCTTGCCAACTTGACCTCGATCACCAACATTACATTGGTCCGAGTGAAACTGGACTCGGATCCCTTAAGCTAGGTCTCGGATTCGAGCCTTGTGGACGGGGAAAAAATGGTTGAGAGGATAGACCCCGCTAAAGGTGGTCAACCATGCTCCCAAACAGAGACTTATCATCAGCAAACTCGGTGGTCACACCAATAACTTGGTTAACCAAAAAAACTTGTCCTTGACCATAGTCAAGCTTAATCGTGGCACTATTTCTTCAGGCACAAGCTATCCTGTTGTCGGCTAGGAATGGCGTATCAGTGGCTTCTAACACAGCACACAGAAAAGTTCAGGCACCTGGTGACGGTGTGCCCGTGAGTCAACCTTCAAATGCACCACACTCCTCTAGTCATCCAAGTCCTGTATCTATTTCATCGCATACTGGTGCACAGTCAGGCAGTGGCTCAACTAGCACTGATGAATTTCTCGCAGTTAAAGCAACTGGTGTTCCCACCGCTCCTGTTAGCAATGTTGAGCCTCCATAAGTAATTGATGCCATTACCATGCTGGTGTCAGGTATGTTGGAAGTACCATTTCTCATTATTGCAATTGGATTATTTTGTTTATTGAAATATTGTTTGGGGATATTTGTCTACATTTTACACATTGAAGAGAAACAAATCCATTTTACACATTTAGGGTCTGTTTGGTAGAGGAGAAAAAGGGGAGAGAGAGATTGAAGAGAGAGAAGTTGAAGAGAAATCCAACACTTCCCTTGTTTGGTAGGGGTGAGAAAGAGAGAAGAGAGAGTAAGAACATGTGGGGCCCTCACTTTTTAGAGTCTTCCCACATGTGAGAAGAAAGAGGCTCAGGTGAGAGATGTTACTTGTTGTTGCTTTCCAATTCTACCCTCTCATTGTGTTATAAAAGACAAGAAAATGGTTTTGCAGGTTATACTATTGTTGGTAATGTTCTTTCAAATGTTGCTATTTTCATTGTTGAACTAATATAAAAATAATAGTATTTTTTGAGCTAATATAATTTGAAAGTGAATTTAGGAGAAGTTATTTTTTTTTTTTGCATCAAGGGTAAGCTGGTTGTGGTATTCGTAACTTTTTCTTTTGTTGTACATATATTCGTATTTTATAACGTTAAATATTGGTATTTTGCTATTTGGCAAATATATGTTCCTACTGATTTCTTGTCAAAAAAATATTCCTACTAATTTTAAAAAATGTATATATTTCGTAATTTCTTTTATAAGAAAATATATAAATTTTGTTCAATTAATTATTAATTAATTAAATGAGTTTAAATAAAAGAATTAAATTAATTTGGTTGGAGATGTTATATAATGTAGGGGCATTGTAGTACTTTTCAAAATAAGCAATACTTCTATCTTCTCTATTTCTTCTCCCTTTCTCTTATACCAAACAACCACTCAAATCTACTTTATTTCTCACATACTTCTCTCTTCTCAATCTCTCTCTCACCTATTTCTCTCTTCACAACTTCTCTTCCACACCAAACACACCATTAATAAATTCACTATCAATCTTTTATGCAGCGATACCTCAGGCTCGGAAAGCATCCTTGGCTCGAATTTTAGAAAAGCGCAAGGAAAGGTTAGTATTGATGCCTTTTCTTGATAAAAGTAAAACATAGTTACCATCCTAGACTTAAGGGCAACCATTTCTACACACATTATTTTTTTTGCGCCCCTTCAAATTGAGGGGTAACGAGGATAATAACTTTGCTAATTTTACTAACACTCAGCATTTGTAGTATTTTACATTACTTAAGCATTTAGTATTATGTTTGCAGGGTGATGAATGCAGCACCATATAACATTAACAAGAAATCTGAAGAGTGTACTGCTTCATAATACAATGACGTTAACTTTTCTGCAGATACTGCTACTAATACTCTCAGCCAAGCAAGGATAATAGTCCCTAGCCTTAGGAAACTATTTAAAAGAAAAATGTCGTTGACTCGTTGTAA
Source organism: Medicago truncatula (assembly GCF_003473485.1). Taxonomy (NCBI): domain Eukaryota; kingdom Viridiplantae; phylum Streptophyta; class Magnoliopsida; order Fabales; family Fabaceae; genus Medicago; species Medicago truncatula. Next base: position 10,981,416 of record NC_053043.1, on the reverse strand, counting down.
CTTGTAAGTCGAAACCTAAAAATTAACTTTTGTCGGCCTTTTACTTTGTTAATTCAAAGGTGGACTTGATTTCAGTTTCAAACAATGTATTAGCATTGGATAACTCTTCTCTTTTTCTATTTCTAGTTTGGCCTTTGAATTATTTTTTAAAATGAAGGTTTAAAGAAAAACTCAAACTTTCAATGTAAACTATACAAAGAAACAAAGACAGCAACAATTGCAAAGCACTTCCTAAAAGTGATTATAATGAGTCTCTATTCCAAGATACCTCAACTCTTACAACATCAGATCTTTAAAGCAATCCAATGAAGAGTTCTGAAAACATAAAAATCAACCTTTCAATTATCTCAGACCGAATTACATATTCCAAAGATTTTTTTTGGTGATTTTATGTGAATATGTTTGTTTACAACAATAAATAAATAAAAGAGTAATGATATTTTGTAAACAAAACATCCAAGACACAAGAAAAGATTCTCAGTCTATCATCAATAATATAAATTATTAAAATCAAATAAAATGTGACATACTGTAGTATTTAAATCGGAAATGTGTTAAACATTTGAATTTATGTCAACAATTTGTGGCAAAATAAATACCATTCAATTCAATTAAATTAAATTAAATAAAAACCACTTTTTTAATTTTCTCGCTAGTTATCATCACTTTGCATTTAGAAGTTAACAAAAACAGATTATCATAACCGCCGCCGACCAGTTTCATCGTAACTAATCGTGATCTACATTTTGTCGGAGGAACAAAACAATGTGTTACTAGGTTGTGTTCAACAAAACAAAAGATGCAGGATTCACCAAATTCAACAACCGAATTTCAAGTAGGCCAACGAGTACATGCATCTGGAGATTCAACGCGAATCGGAACAGTGAAGTATATTGGAAGTGTAGAAGGCTATTCAGAATCATGGGTTGGAGTTGATTGGGATCATGGAGATGGTAAACACGATGGATCCATCAATGGTGTTCGGTATTTTCATGCTAAGAGTGAAACTTCTGGTTCATTTGTTCGTCCCAAGAATCTGTGTAATGGGATTTCGGTTTTAGAAGCTCTTGAAAAGAGATATCGAAGTAGTTCTACTAAAGATGAAGAGGGTGCGTGTATCTCTCACTTCAATTCTTTTTTTTTTTTTTTTTTTCTTATGAAGCGAAAGTCATACACATTTGACAAAAAATTGTGGATAAGTTAGCTGATTAAATGGTATTGTTTGGTAAAATTAGTAGTTGAATTAGCCGCTTATAAATATGATTGAATTGACATAAAAAAGATGTTTAATTAATATTTAATATTTTCAAGTAAGATAACAGGGGTAAAATTGAGAGAAAAAATGTTAAGTTATAAGCTAATTGATTTAGCTTATCAAAATAAGCTATAAGCTCGTGAGAAAAGAAGTTACTAAATAAGTCGTTTTTTGTTATATGAACTTATAAGCTATAAGCTCAAAATCTAGCATTGTCAACATAGGTGGAAATTTGCTGGTTAAAACCTGCACCAGAGCATATAAAATGTGTCCGCATTCTTTTACCATATGAGTTATTATATTGTATCACTAAATTCATTTCCATTTGTGTATTTTAGATGTATTTTGGGTACTTGGAAAGTAATGTATTATTTTGTTTTATTTTTTGCAGATGAAATGTATGTACTTTCGAGTAGCAATAAACGAGTTTCTATTCAATTATTGGGTAAAAGTGAACTTGATGATAAGCTAAGTCGAATTGAGGAGTTAACAAATGCATCATTGGCATTTATGGGTGTTGGTTCCCCTGGAGTTTCATGTCAGATTAGTACTACAGTGCCAAGTAAGCTTAACTCTATAACAATCCCATTTTTTTGTTTATATAAAGATAAATGAAACGTCAATAAACTAGTGGCATCAGTTTTTGTTTTTGGGCGGAGAGGGTTGATAGAATTGTTGTAATGTTACTGAATCGGTTGATTTTACCTTGGTTAAGGTGGCTGTTTTAAATAGCGGTAACAGTTGCAGTCACGTCGCAATTCTTGATTTTGCAAAGAATCCCGGTCAAATGCGGTCGACATGGCCTCAATCGCGGTTATGTTGCGATTTCGGAAACATAAAAAACTGATATGCCGCGGCCGAGATTGAGGTCACAAACCTTTATTTGAAACTCTGGTTAAGCTTATTTTACTTGAAGTTACAACAGGAAACTTTGATATCTGATTTTATCCTCTAAGAAAATATGAATGTAACAAAATCCATGTTTTGAAACTGTACCTTTCTGTTTATAGACATACAAGAACTGGATCTGTCCGGGAACCTTCTTTCGGAGTGGAAGGTATGTTCTGCAACTAGGTTTTGTGCACTATTCTCTCCTGGCTACTGCTGCAGCTTTGAGTCTGCTTATTTTCTTCACACCATTGGCAAAAAAAACACTAGGATCACATATTTTGGAGGATATCTATTATCTGCATACCTGTCGTTGTCTTTTCTCTTTGTAAAAACCTTTTTCTATTCCAAAAATAGCACTAGAATCACTTGCAAAACTCCCTTTTATTTACTTTGCATGGCCCATTATCTTGTTAGCGATTGGTCAACACAGCAATTGCTATTTAATCCATTTTCATTAATCTTTTTGCAGGATGTTGGCATCATTTGTGAACAGTTACCTGCTCTGAAGGCTCTCAACTTATCCTACAACTTAATGTCACCATATAAATCTGAGCTTCCATTACTGAAAAGCATCCGTGTTCTGGTTTTAAATAATACCGGTGTAGATTGGGAGCAGGTTTCCTTCTTTCTCTTTTCTCAACTTATGTCTCTTGCTTAGATTTCCTTCATGTTTAATTAGGAGTTGCTAAATATTGCCTTTGTGACTGGGCAGGTTGAACTGCTTAGACAGTCATTGACAACAATTGAAGAGCTACATATCATGGGAAACAGTATAAGCAGAATACTGGTATGTTATATTCGTTCTATAACATGCTTGTTCAATATGTTGATTTTATAAGCGAAGCCTAAGTAGAGAGTAGCATTGTTGACACAGTCTTCACTATTTGTCATCCTGTTATGTTTCTCCTTGCCCTCAAAAGTTTCTTGTTTAACAGCGGGGGATAAAAAATGTATCTAATTAAAAGAAGCTAATAAAGATGTTCTTTTTTCCTCTTAAATTTTATGGTAGATGTTGCAGTTATATTTGGGATTTGAGATGCTTTGTTGAATGCATATTTTCTTTTCTGACATTGGCCTGGATATGATATACAATTTCTGTTTTCACATTAAAAATACAGGAACTTGGTTAATATGATAGGTGATAGGTCTGCGTATAGGTTTTCACTTTCATGTTTATGTAGCTTTACTACTTCTTATCAACTTTATAAAATAAATCCGAAACAATTTTAAGCCGTCTTTTTCCTTTTTCTGTTCAGCCTGTGTCATCCTCTATGGTTCGGGGTTTTGATTCACTGCGACTGTTGAATTTGGAAGATAATTGTATAGCGGAATGGAGTGAAATCATGAAGCTTTCTCAGCTAAGATGGTTGGTAAAGAAAACTCTGTCTAGTTCTAAAATACAGTTCTGACTTCAGTTTAGAATGATGTCATTTTAACTTTGTACTCCCTTAGGTTTTGGTCTAGTCCCCCCCAAGGTTTGTCTGTTTTTCATCTTTTAAATAATATTAATAGAGTCCTGCAAATGATAGGTGAAGGGGATGGGGTGCCAACATAGTTGGGATGTCATTCCTTTCACATGATGTTTTTGCACTCTATTTTGTTTTTAAAAAAAAAAAACTTTTACACACATTTTAGTCTGCTTCCATGTGGATCGAATCTAAATTTTCTGCTCATTACTTAATCTCTTAACCACTTCTCATTTTAGTCATCCACTTGTTATTTCTGTTAGCCATTTATTGCAAGTGTTCAACTTCATCATGATAGTTTAGTTGTATAATTAAAGTGAAATGTGGCCGAATCATATGTCTCTGTATCACTAGAAGTAGTAATTGTATCTTATTCTCTTGTTTATAATTTTTCTTCCCTAGAAAAATTCCCATGCCTTTGGTTAGATTTGTTTTAGAGTATGTTGAATTTGATAAGCTTTTGAAATAAATATGTTTTGTTTCAGTTTGGAGCAGCTTTACTTGAACAAGAATTGTTTGAGTTCTCTCTTTTATCCTGATAATGGTTCGCAATATTATGAATCAGAAGTTACGGGCTGTAAACCCTTTCAAAAACTGCGCTGCCTTCTGTTGGGTATGATAATGCTATCCTCTTGATAAGATCACCGTCCTGAAATGCAATGTGAATTGTGGCTATCAGCTGACCTTTTAAGTCTTTCAATTATCATACAGGTGACAACAACATTAGTGATCTGGCCTCTGTTGACTCGTTAAACTTGTTTCCTAACTTGGTGGTAAGGTTTACACTGTGAAGTATGTATTATGCTTTTTCTATTTATTTTATTTAATTCATGATTATGCATGGCATAAAATGAGTCCAGGACCTCAACTCAAATGGATTATTTGATACTACAGTCCATTGTCCTGGACTCATTTGAAAATGGTATATGGGGGGTTACCTAAGTGTGAAAGTCTTCCATACCTTGTATAATTTTTTAGTTGTTTATTACTCTCGCTACGATTCATATTTTATCCTTTTTGTCCAACCTGAATTTTCGAATGAAGTTTTCCCTTTTGGTTTAGCGATTGAATTGAGAATAAAGAAAGACAGTTATTGATGTTTATGCAGAACTTAGTACTCCACTATACTTTATTAGAGAATACCGAACTACAACGTAAATGGATAAGATGTCATCTTAAAGAGAGAGAAAATAGAAATAATATCCAGGATTCAATAAAAAGACATACAATGAAGAAACCATAGCTTTCTAATCCATCTGAATATCTAATATTGAAAACTCTTTGAAAGATCCATTATTGAGCACCATAATCCCAAAAAAAGTTTAAAACACGTTATCACGTGCGGGCAGTACTAAGCTGCATCCTTTAATTGCACTCTACTTGGCAATGAGTGACTCTCTTTCTTGCTTTTATCCTACATATGCCTAAGCAGTTGAATTTTGCACATTTCCTTTTAAAAAATAATTATCTGTTTTATCAGAGAATTTTTACATTTACCAGTTTCCTCTGTGAAAGTAAATATTCTCGTTTGCTCAACTTGTTTCCCTGCATGTATCACTACATTCTTTCCTTTGTTTATCTTATTCTATCCTCTGTTTTAATTCACTTGTTTATTTTTCAAGAGCATTTTCTTACTTATGGTAGCTAGATTATATTCTAATTATATATCTTTATTAACATTAAAGGATATCAGGCTTTCTGGAAACCCAATAACTGATGCTGTGAAAGGTGGGGTTCCAAGATTTGTTTTGATTGCTCGTTTAGCAAAAGTTCAGATATTGAATGGGAGTGAGGTGCGATGAAAGATCCCTCTATTGCTTATTTGCACCTTTTATATACTCTGTAACCAAACGTAATGCATTCATTTCTAATTAACATTTCAGATTACCTCTCGTGAAAGGAAGGACTCTGAGATTAGGTACATGCTTCTTAAAATTTTGTGCTGTAAATACACATTAAGCAACTGAAACATCTATTGTAATAATCTATTACGCGTATTTGTTTGTCAAGGGTTTTACCTTATAGTTTTTTAGTAGTGCCATTAACTATATTGGACTTTTGTGTTGCTCCTGTTTTTTCTGATCATTTAGTTCTGGACTTCTGGTATTTAATATGTGTACTTAAGTTGCATACATTTCCTCATTGGAGAGCTGGCTTGTTCACCATCCTGCAATTCAGCAAAATTCATTCCTTTCCATGTCATACCATTGGAGAGAATGATCTCTTTTAGAATTGCAGCACAAGGTGCTATTTCTGTCTTGGGTGGGTGGGTACTTGGGTAGCTCTATTATTGAGGGTGAATCCATTGGATGACTGCATTCCATGGAAAGCGGAAACTAACTGCTTCTTCCCTTCTGGCCATTTACTTTCAATCAAATATCCTTGTAGAAGAAAAAAGGTTTTTAGGGACCATCTTTGACTCTATTATTGAGAGTGAATCCTTTCCGGAAAATTTCTCTCATCATGCTTTCTTTCTTGGCCATTCTCAAATGAGAAGGCATGGAGCTAACTCAAATATTTCTGAGCCTCCTGGGACAAATAAAGTGCCCAGACAGTATAAATACAGAATACTCAATCAAAGGCAAGAGAATATGACAGAATAAGGCATAAAATCAATCGAACCCACTCCCGTAAATCGTGTCAGAACCCTTAAAATTCAAGTTGTAGCTTCCTGTACCAATCCCCCTGCTGCCTGGATTGGCACCAGCTACCTATAAAAGCTTTGAAGTTTTCTTCTCTCTGGGCATGTCACGACAGATGTTTAATTCATTCGCTTCACAAAGAAATTATTTTAATATCAAGGATTGTTGTGCGAGGCATAATTTAATCTTTTTCACATTTACTGTTATGAATACATTTGTGGTTAGGTTCCTATTTAAGGAATGGCCATTGGACTATGTATTATATCTATCTTCATATGTGATATCGGCCTGTATGTGTTTTTCTAACATGCATAACTTCTAGTGGCTCATTCAATTTATGGTTTACATCTTATTGGCATTCAATCTGAACAATTTTTTATCTTATGTTTAATTTACAATTTTATGCAGGTATGTTCGGCTTGTGGTCTCAAGGTTGCATGCTAATCCTGAAGAAATCAAACAGCACCCCAGGTAAATTCATGCAAGTGAGGGGTTGTTGGGACCTTTGCTCTATGTTCTATGTTCAGTATGTGCTGTGAGTTTGTGATGGCTAGAGAAAGCTGGATGAAAATGCTGTTCAGAAGTTAGTAACTCTGGGTTCTGACTGATAGAGAAATTTTTTCTCTTAAATGACAAATGTTAGTATAGTTAGTATTTTGTTGGAGGTGAGGATCGTACCCTCTCCCACCTTATCAATTGACTACTTAAGTTTCTCAATGCAACCACTATAAACTAAAGTTATATCCCCTTGACTGTATAAGAGTGGTTGAAGGTGTTTGCAATTTTGTTTTGATGTCGGGTCTAGTGAACTAATCTGATTGGAAATTCAATCAGTAGGATCACATCGTATAATAAAGAGGAAATATGAAAACGTAGATTTCACACTTCATTGCAGGTTTTCCGAGCTTAAGAATTTTTACGAAATTGAAGATCAACCGCCTTCAATTGGAACAACTGGTGGCCCACAAGCAATTAGCTCAGGATTCTTGTGTATGGACTCTAAATGTTAATTTTGTTCACCAGCTTCTTTTTCTGAACTTTCAATAGCTTAATTAACTTGAATAGAAATTAAATGCAGCTATCACTCTGAAGTGTGTTGGAGCATCCATGGGTGAGAAAAAACCATTGACAAAGAAGCTGCCAGCAACAACTACAGTAAAATACCAATACTTTCTTTGCAATATAATATTGAGACATGAGTCTATCAAGACATTTAAACAATCCTTTTTATTACTATGTTTCTCAGGTTGGCAAGCTAAAATTTCTCTGTGACAGCTTTTTTAAGCTGAAGTCCATGAAGCTAAATTTATTTCTTCAAGAAGAGGTTTGTTTCTATTAAGAATGAACTGTACTATTTATTATCATGATTGCCCTACTTCAAATTTTATTGAGTGGAAGCAACAACCTTAGGACGATCTTAAAAATCATTTTTGATCTGCCTTGGTTGATGCAAAAAATTTCAAACTAATATGCCTCAAATTTGTGATTGAAATTAGTTGTTACATGGATTTGAATTTTCAGGGATCTCCATTGCCCTTGCTGCTTAACAATGATTCGTCATCGCTTATGGACCTTGGGGTTGGCAATAATTCAGTTCTCCTTGTAGACGAAGATAGTTGATCAAAATGTCAAAAAAATTATGATCAGCCTAGTAAACTTTATACCGTTCTGCTTAGGTGCGATTAATCTTATAGAAAAGTATGACTTTATAATGAAGAACCTGTTATGTTTAGTAGGTCATAAAATTTTGGTAAATGTTTCAATCAAACTTCTTATTTTGGAACTTTGATGCACTATTTGATCAAAGATAGTAACTATTATGAATGTATATGAATGGTTATATTGTTTCTTAACAAATAAAAGAAATAGTACACAATATTCTCATATTTAGATTATAACTTAATGAAAAAAAGTAATTTGTGTTTTCCATAAACTTTAACTTGCATTCATCGATGATTTCAATATCATAATTTGTGTTTTCCTGTCAAATAAGTAATAAACCTTAATTGATGTGCATAGTGAAATATACAAATATCTAGATACAAGGTGACATTTTTACAATTTAAGGTAAATGCAATTTATTTCTCAAATTATCTACCTTGTAACCTTCTCTGATTTCACGCTCCACCAAAGTTCTTGCCATCATATCCTCTTTCCCATTAGAAACTCACATATTGTTGATGTTGCAAACTAACGGACGAATCTGGAACCACTACCAAAACACCAGGCCTCCTTTTAATCTTTGCATCCTCTTCTTTAGAGAAGATTGCTCCAAAGTAATAAAGATACTTGAACTCAACAGTGTATATACGTGTTATCGCATCAGAGATGCCAATGCAACAACATCATAAAATAAAATAAAAATAATGAAAAAAAAATTACTATAAAGTATTGAAAAAAAATTCAAGAACTCACCAACAAGAAATCATTTTGGAACAAATAGCTAGGAAATTTTCAAATATCAACTTTTTAATCCTCTCTTCGATTGGAGGGTTAAAAATGACAAGGTACCTTTGATAAGTAGTTTCGCTTTCCACCAGCTGCAAACATTAGTATTATGATACAGATTTTAGCTGTTACTATAACACAAAATAAACCAAAAAGAAAGTCGACTGCTGCTAATAAACCATAGCCATCTGATGAGGTGTGGATGAACTAACTTGAACCACATAAGTTGTAAAGAAACTCAAATTATTCTATAACAACGCTCAACTACTTTAACTACTATATATACATTAACTACACGAAATCATCTAAGGCAAAAGTACAAACTTAAAAACATACAAAATTTTGGTGTTCAACAGACAATTCAACTTTTGATTAGTTCATAATTATTTGATGTGTTACTTTTTTCAGTCAATTGCTTTGCTTAAAGAGAGTAACTAACTATTAAGAATGGATAAGAATGGTTATACTGTTTCTTAACAAATAAAAGAAATAGTACACAATATTCTCATATTTAGATTATAACTTAACGAAAAAAAGTAATTTGTGTTTTCCATAAACTTTAACTTGCATTCATCGTTGATTTCAATATCATAATTTGTGTTTTCCTGTCAAATAAGTAACAAACTTTATTTGATGTGCATAGTGAAATATACAAATATCTGGATACAAGGTGACATTTTTACAATTGAAGGTAAATGCAATTTATTTCTCAAATTATCTACCTTGCAACCTTCTCTGATTTCACGCTCCACCAGAGTTCTTGCCATCATATCCTCTTTCCCATTAGAAAGTGGTCATCCAGGATATTGTTGATGTTGCAAACTAACGGGCGAATCTGGAACCACTACCAAAACACTAGGCCTCCTTTTAATCTTTGCAGTCTGTTCTTTAGAGAAGATTGCTCCAAAGTAATAAAGATACTTGAACTCAACAGTGTATATACGTGTTACCGCATCAGAGATGCCACTGCAACAACATCATAAAATAAAATAAAATTAATGAAAAAAACAAATTACTATAAAGTATTGAAAAAAAATTCAAGAAGTCACCAGCAAGAAATCATTTTGGAACAAATAGCTAGGAAATCTTCAAATATCAACTTTTTAATCCTCTCTTCGATTGGAGGGTTAAAAGCGACAAGGTACCTTTGATAAGTAGTTTCGCTTTCCTTTGAGACAATTGAATACCCACCAGCTGCAAACATTAGTATTATGGTACAGATTTTAGCTGTTAATATAACACAAACTTAACCAAAAAGAAAGTCCACTGCTGCTAATAAACCCGAGCCATCTGATGAGGTGTGGATGAACTAACTTGAACCACATAAGTTGTAAAGAAACTCAAATTATACTATAACAACGCTCAACTACTTTAACTACTATATATACATTAACTACACGAAATCATCTAAAGCAAAAGTACAAACTTAAAAACAGACAAAATTTTGGTGTTCAACAGACAATTCAACTTTTGATTAGTTCATAATTATTTGATGTGTTACTTTTTTCAGTCAATTGCTTTGCTCAAAGAGAGTAACTAACTATTAAGAATGGATAAGAATGGTTATATTGTTTCTTAACAAATAAAAGAACAGAAATGATATATAAACACGTATTTTTAGACACAAATACGACATCAGGGGCAAACTCATAATTTCCATTAAAATCTAGGGGTATAATTGATTTTTCAGCTGCAACCTCTCTCTCTTATCGTCTTCATCTTTCTTTCTCCCCCATCTCTAAACAGTAAACACAGTTCACCCTTCTTCTCCAGCTCGTCAATCACCACCACCAGTGAGAGACCACCGTCGTTCATAATCACCATAACAAATTTGAATAGTCATGGAAACTTTAAACTACTTTTATATAACTGATTAATTTACAAAACCATATACAAAATCACATAAACATAAATCTAAATCTAGATTAAGCAAACTCCAACACAACCACCGCAATCAAACGGTAACCGCGGCGGTGAAGGAGTTGGCGATGATGATCTCTTCGTGAACTTCCCTCAGTGGCCTCCTTTCTTCGGTGAACCACTCATTCCTGATGATGATTTGCGATCTTTGCAAAATCCGACGCGGAGAGGATTTTCCGGTGATGGATTTGTGGCTTTTTCCGTTGGATTTCATTGTTGAAGATGAAGTGAGAGCTATGAGGGAGAAACTACCAGTGTAGGGAGTGAGAGAAAGACACAGTAACGGGGAAAGAAAAGAAAAAAAAATGTGGAAAAGTGGAAAATACCGTATAAACATACTGGTGTCTATATTGTGTTTGGTTTTTTTGTGTTCACTTATCATTGCTGATAAAAGAAATAGTACACAATATTCTCATATTTAGGACTACCAAAATACCAAAATTCAAACCAAATTGAATACTAGGACTATTTTTAAAAACAACAAATTTGAACTGACCCGTTTAATCGAACCAAATTGGTTCAATTCGTGAACTATCATTTGCCCTCTGAATTTTTTTTTTGGTGCAGTTCGGCTTGGTTTGAAAGTTTGATTCAATTTTTTTATTTTTTTTTTATTAGTATTAGTTGATGTGATTGTTTTCTTTTGTCTACGTACACACCACATTAAATCCCTCAGTATATATTATTCATTGTTATACAATACCTACTTCTTCAGCAGTATCACATCACAACAGGACAAAAATTGTTCTTGGTAAGTGAATAAATCCCCAAATTGCCCTCAGAATAGTTTAAAATTTAGTGTCAGTTTGGGGTTTTCGCGTTTAAAACAAAATAGCAGATCAGAGCCCGCTATGCCACTAAACTATAGCACTTTGGGGAGGCCGTTGTTGCGAATTGCACCATCTCTCATGGATAACTCAATATTAAAAGAAAAAAAATAGTGGACCAGAGCCCGCTACGCCACCATACTATAGCCATTCACGGTGCAACCCACACGACCCCTACGCCACTATAAAGCCCAATTGACTACTTAGTCTAACATGCATTAATCAATAAAAGAATTGTATAACCTATAAATCAATATTAAAAAGCAAAATTAAGCATTAACACAAACCCTTCAACAACTGCATATCTTCTCAAACTAGGTTCACCAATAATAACTGGTTTATTCTTGCTTCCTCTTGACAAAATCTCGATACAACGATCAATCTCGTCGCCTTGAGCTATGATAGCATGAACGTTGCTGAGTCTAGCAAGTTCGGTCAGATCCTTTCCATACTTGGATATCTGATTAAATAATTAAAACGAATACTGAAATTTAGTGTTATTTGCTCAAATCTTCAATGGTGAAATATATTCTACTTCAAAAAATAAATAACTTCACTAATTCTTTTTATTGACATTCTTCATCAAGAATTCATCGTCAAGAATTCATTAACAAGAATCAACATCAACTAATTTTGAAATTAACGAAATAAAGTGAAAACGTTGGATATACCGGAGAATCTCTTTCGGAGTGGTGAAAAGAAGATGAAAGAAAATGATTTGAGCTAAAGAGAAGCTTGGAGGAGAGGACATTGTTGAAAACAGGGTTTCCGGTGTTCAAGGTTTTGTTGACGCCGTCGATGAGTGTGAGAGAAGGAGAACTTGTGGTGGAAGCCGTTACGGCGGTGAAGACCGATTTTCTTATCACTCTTCTCATTGCCATTGATGATTCTTTGAATTTTTTAGAAATGTTGTAGTAGAAAGCGAGATTAATGCTAATGTGGCAATGTTGTAGTAGAAAGTGAGATTAATGCTAATGTATGTATAATATTAATGCTAATGTATGTATAATATTTTATTTTATTTTATCAATATTAATTATATAAAAAATTAGTAGATACAATTAAACTTTTCACTGATCACATGGCTATGCTAACCAATGCCCTTAACACTCTTATTAATGAAATCAAAAATAGTATATTTACATTGAATTCAATAATATTTTAACTTTTAAAAAATAAAATTCATCACTTTTTATCATTTTTCAATGTGATATTTCTATTTTTATCCATCAGGTAACTCGTCTTTAGACCTATTTGCTTTGAGAGCTTGTGACTGCTTCCCTTTGGATTTTAGTGCTATAGACTTTGACTTTTTAGCAGAATCATGCTCATTGAGACTGATCTCATGAACCTTGAAAGAGCTCATAAGATCTTCAACACTTAAAGTGTTTAAATCTCTAGTTTCCTCAATAGCAATAACTTTAGGTCTCCATCTAGCAGGTAAGCTTCTTAGAATCTTGCTCACATGATCAAAAGCTACATAACCTTTCTTCAATATTTGAAGTCCAGAGACAAGAGTCTGAAATCTTGAGTACATTTCCTCAATACTTTCATCATATTTCATCTTGAACAACTCATACTGATGAAAAAGCATAATAACTTTTGCTTCTCTAACCTTCTTACTACCTTCATAGTTTGCACAAAGTGAAGCAAACATTGCCATTGCAATAGATTTGTCACTCATCTTCATGTACTCTATGCAAGGTATATAAGCAACAAGGATTCCTCTGATATTGTGATGTTTCTTGTAAAGCTTCTTATGAGTAGGAGTATGTTTCTTTCTATCAATAGCAGCTCCTTCTTCGTCAAGGATCAAGTCACCAACACCAGCTCCTCATCTAAACCCATGATGAGACTATACATGTTAGTTTTCCACCAAGAAAATTATTCAGGTTTTCCATTAAACCTTGGAGCTTTATTGGATTCAGATTTCTTATCATCAAAAGTACCATAGTCATAACTAACAACATTGTTATTGTTTCCAGAAATGGAACTTTCACCAAACATGTTTTTCTCATATATTTATCTGTTACATTGTTAAGTGTTAAGACAACAGACCAAGACTCTAGATACCAACTGAAGGTGGGAAAAACACAAGAAATGGGGGGTTGAATTGTGTTGTCTTTTTCTTCTCCTAAAACTGAGTTTACTGAGCAGAAGCTGATATAGTTCAGTTTGTGATGCAATGTTCAAAGTATAATTGTAGCGGTTAAGTAAAGAGAGAGATAAGGAAGAAAGACGCAAACCAATTATAGTGTTTCCTTCCACAATCCGAAAGTAGTCCACTCCTCCTTGCACTTCCAAGGAGAGTTCACTAAAATCAATACCTAATTACAAATGCTCAAACTCAATAGCAAGAGACTTCAAACTACTCAAGCACAACTGCAAGAGATTTCCTATGTTCAAGAACAAAATCAAGAGACTTCCAAGCACAACTGCAAGAGACTTCTATTCAAACAAAATTATAAAGAAAATGTTTGAGGTTGAACACTTGATATACAATCAGTGGTGTTCACAAATACAAATCAGATAAGACTCTTAAAACTCTAAAATTTCCAAGATATGAAAGTTGTTAAGAAATTCTAAGTGAACTTTGATGTGGAACAATTTCTGCAGAGGTTTGGCTCTAGTAAAATTGTTGTAAGTCTCTTGGAAATCTTTAAGTCTTCAATCATTTATATAGAAGTGTGAAAGAGACGTTGTTGATTGTTAGCACCCGTTTTTCCAACTTGAATTTTTTTTGCATAAATCAGAGTAAAACAACTAAAATAGGATGCTACACTTCTTTCAAATATAAATATAGTAAAGTTACTATTTATTTCAATCATCTCATATCATCAATTTAAATCTCAATGCAGCGGAAAACATTTAAATTAAACATCGTGTTGGCGCAACGACCTTAACTTAAACGACTTATTAAAATCCAGTCTAGACGAATCTTTAACATAAATTCATAATAAACACATAACACATGGAAAACAAACAAGATCCCCATCCCGTTACGTATCAGAGCGACTCTAAGACGACACGTGAGAGACAGTCACTCACTTCATCAGCTAACCTTGATTACCTGCAAGTTACCCAATTGTAAAGGCAACATTTCCAAGCAGAAGGGGTGAGATTTCACATTCAATAATAATAAGCATTTAATTCATCAAATGCATTTAACGACTTCAACCTCATCAATTAATAATAATAATTCTTCATATAGTACTTCATTAAATCATCAATCAACTTCTAGTCATCATTAATATCATATTCATCACATCATACACATTCATCATATAACAACATAATCATCACATCATAAACATCATCGTATAACATAAATATCACATCATAAAATCACCGTATAACAACATAATCATCACATCATGAACATCACATCATCAACATCATCGTATAACAGCATAATCATCACATCATAAACATCATCATATAACAACATAAACATCACATCATAAACATCCTCATATTATAACATAAACATCACATCACAAACATCATCATATAACAACATAAACATCACACCGTAAACATCATCGTATAACAACATAAACAACAACGATTAATAAATATTAATACTTCACATAGTTCTTCATTAACAACTCATTGATAAATGACAACTTAACGACAACGACAAGGCGACATTAACGATTTCAACTCGACAATGCAACTACAACTTCTTAATCATGCATGTGGTACCAACCTGAACATCAAGCCCTCAACTTCAAATGAGTATGCATAGACTCAACAACTTACAACTTAGACAACCTCAACAACTCATATGACTCCAATATCTTGGAACAACTTACAACTTGACAACTTTGACCAATATATGCAACTTAATGATTTAATAATCAATAACAGCAGAGACAACAACATACAACAACTTGAATCATAGCAACATTAATAATAACCACTTGGATGGTATAAACATGAATATTTTGTATAACATATCTTTTCCACATAAATATATGTAGCTCAAATTTACCAACAACATTAATCATTTAATTCAGACTCTCTGATACACGATATAATTATAAACACAATCAACAACAACAATGACAGCAACAATAACAACTTGCAACTTAACAACATTAACAATCAACAACAGCAATGTCAGCAACAATAACAACATTAACATCAACAACTTGAAAGATATAATTAACATTATTTCTATATCATACATTAATCACATAGTGTGTGTGTATATATATATATATATATCTCAATTATTCAACAACAATATTCATATTAATTCAGACTCACTGAAAGCTAATATAATTATAAACAACTTTCCTTCTTACCCCAAAGACCAACTCAGAATATCACGTGCGACACAGATCGCAAGAACTCTAGGTAAGGCTGACTGTCACTAAGTAACTCGCGGGGCAACTCTTTAACCTCCAAAAACAGGTTTCACGTAATCTTGATTTCTAATTCTAACTCTCCCCTTTTATATAAATCTTTAACCTACTTATTTTCTTTTATTTCCAAATATGTCCTCCAAGTCTCAATATTCTATTCTAAGATATATATATATATATTCAATATTTCTATAACAAATAACAAATATATTTCTATAACAAATATATTTTTATAACATATATATTTCTACACCAGATAAGAAATATATTTCTACACCAAATAACATATATATTTCTACATCAAATAACATATATATTATACTAATAAATACCAACCTATAACATAACAAAATATCACTCATCAAAATAAATCAACTAAATTATAAAAAGACATCTAAACTCAATAAAATAAATAAATATTAAAATAGGGCGTTACAAAAAGAGTCGTTGTTGAAGCTTGATAATCACCAATGATATGTTGCTTGATTTGGTTATTGTCCTAGGATGGAACAATTTCAAATTCATTCCTTTTATAGAGAATTACCAACGTAGTCACAATTGTTGTCTTGTATTGTACTATTGCAGACACAAATAACGAAGTAGTGGAGATAGTGGTTGTACAATTGTACTATTGTCCTTTTCTAACGCTCTTCGGCGAATAAGCATCCAATGCCTTCTAATTCTTCTGAAATAGCCGTTGCTCCAGGATTCTATTCTTTCTACAATGATGTGTAATCAAAAAGACAGCTTTTAACTAACTTCAACTTCCAATCTTCAACTTCTGATGATCTTCAACTTCTGGTGGACAACTTCTAATGAGACTACTTCTGATGATCTTCAGAAACTCTTCTCTTCAGATGCTCTTTTCTTCATATGCTTTCTTGCAACACAAGCTTCCCTTTTGTAGTTTTTATTGCTCTCATTTGTTCCTCCAGAACCTATGCTTGATTTAAATTTTTTCTCTATGATTTTGCACACTTAAACAAATATTAGCATGTCCAATTGGCATTTTTAATACATTGTTATCATCAAAGCTCAAAGTGGTATTGTCAAACACATTTTATTCCAACAGAGGGTAGTGCATGGTAGTGTGATGAAAGATGATGGACGAAGATATCGACGAGAGAGAGAGAGAGAGAGAGAGAGAGAGAGAGAGAGAGAGAGAGAGAGAGAGAGAGAGAGAGAGAGAGAGAGAGAGAGAGAGAGAGAGAGAGAGAGAGAGAGAGAGAGAGAGAGAGAGAGAGAGAGAGAGAGAGAGAGAGAGAGAGAGAGAGAGAGAGAGAGAGAGAGAGAGAGAGAGAGAGAGAGATGTGAAGAATGATGGATTAAAAATGTTTTTGTTTTCTAATTTATTTTTTTAGTTTATGTTTTAGAATTTTAAATATGGTAATTATAAATTCTAGATGAATTAAAAAATATTAAAATTACACAGTCAATATGACACGTGGTTAAATTCTGCTAACATGTTTAAATGAGGGACTAAAAGTGAAAAAATCTCAAATTACAGAGACCAAAAGCGGTATTAACCATTATATATTTCTATTGACAGAATCTATTTAGTTTTTTTATAAAAAACTTTAAACTGAAATTCGCTCGTATTACAGAGACCAAAGGCGGTATTAACCATTATATATTTCTATTGACAACAGTTATCATAACCAAAGCTTAGTTCCAGTTATTACTACCTATTTTTCAATGGCGAAACAAACTAATTTAAAATCGATTAGGTAGTGATAATTATTTCAATCAGATGAACATTCAAAGAAATTATTTCTTGGTCTTCGTTGTAGTTCGATCTAACATCTCCCTGTGTGTGTGCACGAGCGCTTATTTAAGGATGTGTTGGTCACTAGGCCAATAGCAAAGAAAAACAAGTTCTTTATCTTAACATAAGGGATTTAGCTCCTCAAATTACACATAGGGATTTAGCTTCTCAAAATTTCTTTGTTGTTTAATAAAATCCTCGAGGCAAGGTAAATGGCCCAAATAGATGAACTGTATAAAAGATGACACAAAAACCCATAAATACCATAAAAAAAATCAAGTCATATAAAAGCAATGTGAATAAAAATATTACATCATTGATGTTGGGATTTTCAAAGAGTCTGGACTCGTATTCATCTGAAACCTAAGCAACACACAAAACAAGAGAAATACGTGATATAAGTTTCCATTAATGCCAAGGTGGATAAGTTAATTTATCATTTAAAACACTACTTACTTGCACTCTCGAATCTCTTGAGACCGACTCAGAAACATCAATAGAATCTTTTGAGACCGACTCAGAAACATTCATAGATGTAATTGTATATCTTGCAAACCCGTCAGTAAAAGTATACCCTGATCAAATAATACACACAAAATAAGATTGTAACATTAATGTCCACATTAACAAACAACTTAAACCACCACCAACAGATCCATTAAACTCAATTTTCCAAATGAAGAGCAATGTAGAATGCAGGAAATGCGAAATATGCTCAAGAGAAAAGAAAAGTAGAACCTGGTGCACACTCGACATCATTGACGCAACATTCATATAAAGTAACTATTTCTCCCGCATGAGCCTCTAGAATCACCTGCCGAGAAGCAACCCAATTAGAATTTAAAAAGAGATATGGCAGAACAACTATACAAAAGTTCCCCAAAGACATTAGATTTAATGGGAAGATACACAGATCATGGTAAAAATATTTAAAATAACCTCCAACTCATCATTACGCCTCTGATACAAACTAGGAACCTGCATTCAGAGAGATAAGAGGCTTCAGCCACAAAATCGCTAGTCTGAATGCAAAAAATGAAAGCAGAGACATCAAAATAGTCTTATGAGTGCATACCACTGCATATTGTTTTCAACCCTTTTTCATTATTCATTAAACATAAAAGCTAAATCTAGAACTAGTCTTGATTGTATCAATATTTACAGAGAACAAAATGAGCTGATGACAAGACCAAAATATGCAAGAGAATAACATTAGAAGCATGGTTAGATAGATACTTTTATGTAGGACAAGTTTCTTTTAAAAAATGGTCAATACTGCGAATAGAAATAAAGTAGTAAGCAAGAATATGAATCTGTGCACTTTGTTAGAGAATAGAAGTCTTCAATGCATGGATTAGTAAGAAATGAATAATCTTAAGGTAAACTAATATTGAAAGATGCCAAAATTTTTCTGTCTTTGTTATTTATTCTTCCCAAGACAGAATTTAATTACAACAATAACTGTAGATCATCATAAATGCAATCCACAGTGCAAGACATCATGTGCACATAACCGATGCAGTAAAACTAGAATAGAGAGGAGCCTTAAACTCACCTCAAATGTCTTCCCAGTGTTGACGTTTGTAATAAAATCTCCTTTCCGAATGACACCCTCATAGATCCTTCACTCAATAAAATAATTAACATGTACACACACACATCTTTCTATATATTATGAGTCAGGATCTGTTATTATGTTTCAAACTTAACATACTTAAACCTTCACTAGCTATTTCTAGAAGGCAAACTAAATTAATCCAACCGCTGGATTGAAAATTCACATTAAGTGGATTGAACCTATAAAAATTCATAGAATACATGACATTCCATCACATCATCTTATTTTAGCATATAATATAAAACATAGTAAATATCTATTATTATAAAATGATTCAACGATTACATAAATTTAATTTGCTCGATGTCTGCGGATCCTAACTCATTATTATAGTTTGATGATTCATTTTCCATGTCATTAATATCATTTTCATGTCATTTATAAAATTAGTTTGAATTAGATAATAATAAAAAAAAAAAACAATTTAATTTAAAAGAAAATAAAAGAATTAAAAGATTAAAATTAATTGAAATATACAACAAACCCTAAAATTCATTTTGTCCCGGATCAATCAGATTTAAAAACGAAGAAATTTGATAATGTTCAATAGCAGAGTCATTCACAATGGGAATACAATTCATGTTTATTTACATTGCCCTCTCAATGCTGGCTCTTGCAACAAACGTAACTTCTTTAAACCAAGAACACTAATACCTATACAAATTCAAACTCACCTTAGAAGATCGAGACTCAACACTCTCCTCATGTAACTACTAACTAGTACAGCATACACAGTGACTCCACCAACACCACCGTAACTGAACTTAACCTCTCCAACGCAAACATTCAAGGTCCATTCACAACATCAATTTCAAGGCTTATACATTGTGAGGGTTACGTTTTAAACAGAGGAGGATTCTAAATCTAATTGATTGATTTGTTACATATTTCAATAAATTTTAGATTCTGAACAAATAATAAGAAAATAATTCCCTCAATAATTATATTTTAATTTATAAACATTTTAACAAAAGACAAAAAAAAAAAATACTAATTTCATTTAACATAATAAGCCTTAATACATCATAATAGAATTACAAAATATAAAAGAAAAAACTTATCTTTCCTCGAAAATTCATAAGAATCAGTTTCTTTAAGCATTTTGAGATACAAGATCATTTATTAACCCACCAATGTTCTCCAACATATCCTTCTCAACTGACAATGTTGTCAGACCGTTTAATCTCTTTTGTGACATTCTTGATGCATAAGAAAACAACCACCTTGAAGGGTGGTTTACACTTCACATAATTTTTCGAGCACTACTTTTTCATCCTGAAATATTTCGAGGTTGTAGATACTTGGAGCAACCAAAGAAAATCATCATATACAATATTCGAATTATAGTCACCTTACATATCAATAACCCAATTCCATTTCTTCCCTCATTGTGAAGGTGAAAATGGCAAAATTTAAGTTAAGGTCGACACAAAATTATGATAAAAAGTTTAAAAAGTAATTGAATATTAGTCGACATACAAAGGATAAATGTTATAATCGATGCATCATTGAAATAGAATGTGTTCAAATTGATATCTAACTTTCAGGCACTACATATTTGAATCATAGCAAAATAATTGTCCTAGAAGTTGCATGTTAATAAGTGAGATGTTACTCGTTATAGTGTGTGTATATACATTACAATTTAGTTGTTAGTATAAAGGAGTTGATATACTTAGTCTACCTCTAAATTAAACATAATTAAGCTATCAAAATTTAAGTATGCTTTCCACGTTTTACTATTGTATGAAATTTGGCAATTATTAAGCTCTTACATAAAAATAAAAATAAAAATAAAAATAAAAATAAAAATAAAAAATGGATTTCCCAAAACAAAACCCACCACTTTCTCCTCATAACATTAGAAAATTACAATGAAACACGACAATAAAATAAATGTTCAAAGAATAATGTTGTCTAGCGACATTGTAATAATAATAATAATAATAATCATGTTATTCTTCACCCATGTGTTAACTCTATGGATGAGGCTTCACTCTATTTATAATGGCTGCCGCTAAGCCCTCAGAATTAGAAGCAAGGTCACGAGTTTTTTCAGCATCTTGAGCAAAGATTGGAATTTGTTCACCATAAGCTTTTTCACAAGAGGAATGGTAAGATAAAACCTGTAATAGTTGGGTCCTTGCTTCTACAACATTGCGCTTTGCAACGGACGCAACAGTTACGGTTATAGCATTCATCATCTTTCCATATAGTTCCCGGCAAAAAGGAAGTGATTTGTCCTCTGAAATATGATACTCCTCCTCGAATCTAGGAATGAATTTTACTATGTTTCCTGTTTTAGGAGCCATCTGATAATCCATGAATTTTATTGTTTTATTGATTCTTATACTTGTTTCTTGAGTCTCAACCTCAAGGGCTGTGTATATGTTGAATTTAGGAGCGCTCTCTGCTTTTGGTAATATTGTATTGTAACACATCGTTGGGTTTTTTAATGTTTTGCACATACTCCTAACACGAGCTTCGGGGGTGCGAATAACATTAGCTTTTTTTGTGGGAATAGCATTTGTGGTGGGTGCAAACAACATAGATATTATCACAATGAGGAGAACAACGAGATGGGTTTTAGTGAAAGCCATTTTAATCTCACTCTTTGTTCTCCTCAACAAGAGAAGAGGAGATTAAGAGAATGAGAGAATGTGGGTGGGATTGAAATGGGGACATGTGAAGGGGTATTTAAAACTTTCAATATGTGAGTTTGTACGGATTTTTAGATTTCATATACCTAAGAATAGGATTTGTAACTAGTTTTATTTTATTTTTGTTAATTTTAGAATAATTTTATAGTTTTGTGGTGGATGTTATATTTTAACAACTACTATTATGCCCATTTATTTATGGTGATTTTCTTACTTGACTTCCTTTTATTTTGGAATTTGTTAAGAATAAGAGAGAAACTCCTCAAATTTAGTTTGTGATACATGGATTAATTCAAACTAATAAGTTTTCTTTGACCCCATTACAACAGTACCGAGTCAGAAAACAAAGCACGAAAATTGATATATGAGCAAATAATATTAAAAAAAAGAAAATGGTAAAAGAGTACCATTTTGTTTGCTTAGTCCAAGATTCCATTAGTTGTTATACAAGAGGGTAGAGGCTGAGCCTGGCCTATAACAAGAGTTATAACAAGAGTTATAATAAGAGTTTTAGCTAGATCTCAGCGCTTTTAGACTCTTCCAAGATGTAGATTTCTTTAAAAGCAGTCTCTCTTGTTCTTGTCACCTCTCGATTCATACGGATGTAACTTGTTGCGCTAAAAACACACTTAGAGCAAGTGTACTCTATCGCAGAAGTAGTATAAAAGATTATCGTATCCACAGGGATTAATTAACAAGTACCAAACTAATTAAGATTAATTTATTATTTAGACGAACAAGTAATAGAATGGTTTCGGTAACTAAAGAAAAAGTAATGACGAAGGATAAAAATGTGAAGATGTAATCAATAAAGAGAGGTCTAGGGTCACGGTTTCACTTGCAAGTTTCGATTCCCTAATGTCTAGTTCTAATCAAATTCCTATTTTCATTCAATCACCAATCCCTTTACTAAAACTATTAATCCGTTTGGTCATTCGTGATTAATATTCTTTCTCCTAAGTTAACACTTCGTTTGATCATTCAAAGAGTTGAAACTCAAGAAAAGCATAAAGAACAAAAAGGTTGAATGATTGGAAGACTAAAACTAAGGTTTGATCATGCAATAATTCTAGTCTCAATTGTTCTATAGGTCCACCAATTAATTGCAGTACGATCGCTGATCAATTAACTGATTGTTAACATGCAAAGGTTTGGTCATTCCTAATCATGTGATAAAATCAATAGAACAATTTAATTGGAATAGAAATAGAAATTATAATTAATAAACTAGAACATGACAAGGTATCTCAACATACAAGATTCACCTAAGACCCTAGAGACTAATTTAGCTATCCATAATCAAAAACAACACTAAAATAGAGATAGAATTCATGAAATTAAGAACAAGAAATAACCTAAAAGAAAGGAAAATTCTTGCTCCAAGACTCGAATCTTCAATTTCTATCTCCAAAGCTCTTCTCTTTGTTGCATGTAGTGTCTGTGTAGTGTGTCGTGAGTCTGCTCCCCCCAAAAAAAGAACTCCCTTCCTTTGATCTGTGATGCTCTATATATAGCCCTGTAAAATTCTGATTCACCGCCCCAAAATTCCTTCAACGTTAAGGATTTACTTCTTTCTATCACCGCCTCTTCCAATTTCCTTCACATCTAAGTCTTTTGTAAACCTCCTCTTTGTTTTGTCTCTTGCGCTACCTCTCTTTCTTTCTTTGTTCTCACCTAACTCATTCTTCTATTGTGCAGCAGCTACTTGTATTTGTTTGGAGGAAGATAATAAGTCTATCTTTTCCTTTTAATTGAGATCACCGCCCCTAACCTCTTGGGTACAACACTGGTGGGCCTGTAGCATTGATTAATCCAGCTTTTCTTGTAATTGTAATACTAGAGAGTAAAGAGTATGTCTTTGATGATTTTTCACTTCTATTATATAATATATATATTTTTTATATTCTACAAAATAAAATAAAAATAGTTAAGTATCTAAATAATAATAATACTAAATGTAATAAATTATATCCAAAATGTTAATATAAATTACACAATTAAGTGGTTTATCATAACTCATATCAAACAAATATTTTTTATTCTTGTACCCTCTCGATCTTAGGGAACTATATCATCAAAAGTAAAAGTGATCAAATTTGACTTTCCAAGATTTTGAATTAAAACAATTTATTTTTATAGAATTCCCTTAAACTTGTAATTATTAAAAATATATCAAATAATATTAGATTTATATAAAATTTTACATTGATTATTTATATGATATAAACATACAATCTAACAAGGAGAAATACAAGTTCATCAATATCAAGTATCTACCTAAGATTCTAAACAATCTCCGCATTCAGTCGCTAATTACAATGAGTGGAAGTGTTTGAGAATGTCATTAATGTTGATCATGTATCATATATCATGTTCTCAACAAATTGTCTTTCAATCTCAACTACATGGTTCTGCAACATATGATTGAAGAAAAAGAAGACTTCTCATATTCCATATGAAGTGGCTTTCACAATTACATTCAAGCATTTTAAGGTACCCCTGAAAAAGTGAATTATAGGAGAGGGATTATCAAATCTTTGACAAAAAGAATTTGACAACAATGAGGATATTTGAACCACTAAAGTTAAAGGAAGCTTTCAAAGTTTCAAATGAAAAAGAAGAAAAGAAGAAATAACATATGAAACCGAAGATAGAGAAGAGATTAACATTGAAGGTTAATCTAAAAATTAGAAAGTTAGGAACCTTTCAAGTCTTCTAGTAGAAGAAAAAGAAGATGACCCCAACATCCCTCAAAATTTGCTTATGGATGATCATATGGATAAAAATCCTCCAGAAACTCAGAAAGTTGATGCAGATACTAAAGATGGAACTTAAAAAATTGATAAAGTTCATGCATAATAACTTCAGAAGGTTGATGAAGTTGAAGAAGCTTATGGAGAAATACCTTAAAAAGCTAACGAAGTTGAAGAATTTCACAAAGTTACCGAAGATCAAGATATGCATAATGTTGCTAAAATTCTAGCCACACACATGCTTAGTGAAAACACTGTCATAAAGGAATCTGATGAAGATGAACTAGCTGGAAATAAAGTTGGTTTTGATCTGAATGTGGAGGAATTCAGCTCAGCTCGGACTTCAATGCAAGTGTCTTTCAGGATTCTCAGATGAAAAATGATGGAACAATTCCTACAACTCAAGTTTAGAATGTTCAAGAAAACATTCCTCATGAACAAAGCATTCCATCTGTTAACCAGATGTCTGCAGATCCTGCTCATGTAGCTTCAAGATTCCTCCCATCTGAGCAAGTTCAACACATGGACTAACAAACACTCATCATCAATTTGTCCACCTACTTCAGAAACATCTGGATCTATTAAAAGATATTTAGATTAGAAAGATGGAAAGACTTGAAGAAGAGAAAGTATTGATGATCAACCTACTTCAGAAGGTTATGCTTATTGATGCTTAAACTTCTCCTCCAAATGAGAAAGAGTTTTTCAGAGAAAGAGAAACATGCTCTGGACATTGAATCTCAAACCGAGGGATGCCATCTCATAAGGTACACATCTATTTGCACTATCATAAATCTAAATATTTTATGCATCAAATTTTGACATGTCCAATATGTGCACATGTTAGATGTTAAACATAAATGCAATAATGTTTGCAATTCTACTCCTTTCATGATGGTATTTTATTCATCTGCAACTACACAAGTCATATTTGATAATCAAAGTCGTTGCATGTTGTCTTATGCTTTAACAAGATATATTAAGGGTGCATTTAAAATGAATTAGTGTTATCATAATTAAACAAAAGGTTGTCTCTCTTATGTATAACTTCTTGCATAATATTTCCTCATTATTTGTCTAAAATCCCTTCTTAATTATCATGTTAAATGTTAAATAAGTTACATCATTTTGTGAATACGTATCTCTTTATATTTGTGAAAATATATGATTATGATGTTCTCAAAATGCATTTATATCCGAGTTATTAACATGAGCTTCAAACTAAATCATTATCATTATTAAATAATTCACATAAAGATTTATGTTTGTTCATAAATGGTGAATCATGATAGTCCTTAGACATGAATCATGTCAGTGTTATTTAATGTGGGGGTTGTTGGTGGTGGAAATGCGTCAGTTTATGCACTGAAATGGCGGGGGTGTGTGTACATGCAGACACTCCGATGCTCAAGTCAGTAGAGGTGGGTGTTTGCAGACACTCCGATGCTCAAGTCAGTGTTATTTAATGCGGGGGTTGCTGGTGGTGGAAATGCGTCAGTTTTTGCACTGAAATGGCGGGGGTGTGTGTACATGCAGACTTTGGGGTCTGCGAGGAGTCCCCTTTATATAGAGGTGGGTGTTTGCAGAGCCGTTGAAAGGCACATGTGTGCCCGACGATTACGAAATCGTGGGAAGTGTAACAGTCGGGGAGAGATTCGCGAGAACGTGGGGAAAGAGATTTTACAGTTCGTTTGAACTGTTCTCTATTGCTCTGTGCACCCCCTCTCGCGGGGAAAGGGTGTGTTGCGAGTAAAATGCGAAATATGGTATTTGGACTCTAAATGTTATTAGACCCAATTTACCCAAGTAATTGGGTCTTAGGTCTTTGACCGATCGAGAACACAAATAAAATAAAAATTCTTATCTTTTTTAATAACATCAACAATATAACATTATTATAATAAAAATTGTTTAAGAGAATAATTAGAATAACAAAAAAGTCAGCTTGACATCCTCCTAAAATTGGCTATTTTCTTTATATGGTATATAGAAGTATAGAAAAAAAAAATTATATATATATATATATATATATATATGTTCATATTAATTTTTTTTGAGGTAATATAGATTCATATTAATATTAATTAAAAATGCTTAATTTTTTCTTTTATCTATACCCAATTTTTTTTTTTTATCAATACTTAAATTATATTTTAATTTGCAATGAAATTAAATTAAATATTATTAAAACCGTTGGATTGGAGTTGCTCTAGTTGTATGTACCTTGTGTTGTACTAGGTTTTTATCTCGTCAGTGTTTCAGAAATAAACCTATTTTCCCCCTAACCCCATTGTCTCAAATCTCAATTTTTTGTGGCTTCATCAAGAACAGCCACAAACTAAAACAAAAATGTTATCTTTCAATGTTTTTCCAACATCATCATCTTCCTCTGTCACTTTCACGAAACCAAATCACCATTTTTCCATCAATGCATCACCAAATCTTCTCAACAGGTTTCACCATGAAAGCTCCAAACTTTCCTTCAAACCCATATCTCAGATCCATCATTCAACCACAAAGTTATCATCTTTCAACAGATTTCTCACACACCCTTTTGAGTTTTCACCAAAACCCAGAAACCAAATTTTGAAAGCTGTATCTGATGAAGGTGAAATTTCACAACCCATTAATCCTAAACCCAAGAATCTCAAAAAACTTGCTCTTGTTTTTGGGTTTTGGTACTTTCAAAACATTGTTTTCAACATTTACAACAAGAAAGTGTTGAATATTTTCTCTTTTCCATGGCTTCTTGCTTCTTTTCAGCTCTTTGTTGGTTCCATTTGGATGCTTGTTCTTTGGTCTTTAAAGCTTCAACCATGTCCAAAAATCTCAAAACCTTTCATTTTTGCACTACTTGGACCTGCTTTGTTTCATACTATAGGTCACATTTCAGCTTGTGTTTCGTTCTCTAAGGTTGCTGTGTCTTTCACACATGTTATTAAATCAGCAGAACCTGTTTTTTCTGTCATATTTTCTTCTGTTCTTGGTGATAGGTATCCAATTCAGGTTTGGCTTTCAATTTTACCAATTGTGCTTGGTTGTTCTTTAGCTGCTGTTACTGAGGTATCTTTCAATGTTGGAGGATTGTGGTGTGCTCTGATTAGCAATGTTGGTTTTGTGTTGAGGAACATTTATTCGAAAAAAAGTTTACAAAATTTCAAAGAAGTTGATGGTTTGAACTTATATGGTTGGATTACTATACTTTCATTTATGTATCTTTTTCCGGTAGCGATTTTTGTGGAAGGTTCTCAATGGATTCCAGGGTATTATAAGGCGCTTGAAGCTATTGGAACCCCTTCGACTTTTTATATTTGGGTTTTGGTTTCTGGTCTGTTTTATCATCTTTATAATCAATCATCTTATCAAGCATTGGATGAAATTAGTCCATTAACTTTCTCTGTTGGAAATACAATGAAGAGAGTGGTAGTGATTGTGTCTTCGATTTTGGTGTTCCGGAATCCGGTTAGGCCTCTTAATGGTCTTGGATCTGCCATTGCTATTCTCGGGACTTTTCTGTATTCACAAGCTACAGCTGCAAAGAAAGCAAAGAAAATTGAAGGGGAAAAGAGTAGTTAGAGAAGTAGAAAGGGGGTAAGAAGAGAGGAAATTTTTGAAGATGATTACTGTTTGATTATTTTAGTAGTACTTTTAGTCATGTTAGATTTAGACATTCAACAAGATCTTCCATTCTTGTTTCTTTTGAACTATTGTTGTGATTTTTCTATTGATATTTCAAAGCAGTTATTTTAATTTGGTTTATTTTCATGCAAATAATTGTTTTGCTTGATTTATGTTAAGCCCTGTTTGGATAAACAACCTAATTAGTAGCTTTTAGCATAAATGCTTATCATATTATTTTCATATCTATAAGCTGTTTTCATAAGCTATCCTAGAGAGCTTATGAAAATAAGTTGAGAACTGCTTATGCACATATGATAAGTTTTGTTAAACAGTCTCACAAGTGCTTATGTTGATAGATAAAAGAAAACTGACTGCAGTATTTTGATTAACCTCATTGTTCCTTAGTGCTTCAGTAGGCTAATAGGAGATTCACTTGTTAGTTGAACTTCTAGTGACTGAATCTTATGTTCTATCTCATCCAAGTTTATTTCCACTTTCATTTTGTTCATCTTATTCTTGCATCTTTCCTACTACAAATTGTGAATCCCAATTTTGCACTGGGTGACTGCATATCATGTTTTCTTTGAAGAAGTATATCATAGTATTATTAATTATCCATCAAATAGATTTTTAGCGCAACAGTTGGATTGTTTGTGTGTAATTAGATGGTCACAGTTTCGAGTAGCGAAATCAGCCTCTTGCAAATATAAGATAAAAGGCTATCCCATCATCAAGGTAGCTTTAAGGAACCAAGCTGTTATTGTTAATCAGAAGTAAATTGAGTTGGTATATGGAATTCGTAATCGACATTCTGAAAGCTTCTTGTTGAACAAAAGAGTTCCTGTGCTAGTAAAGTTCCACTTTTATTATGTGCTGCTCAGTCACACTGTTGTAAAATTTACAACTTGCTTGTGTTTTATGATATTTGGTCAAATATTTCATACTGCATCTTTGGTTTGTGGCTTTCTTGAGTTTAAAGCTTAGTAGAGCGTTTCATGTATTTGATATGCTGGAAAAGGATTTCAGGGCATAATATTAATGCATGGTATATATTAAAGTATATACTGTTTGTGATGTATATATAGGTGGCCCAAACTGAAAAATACCAGTGAATTGAATGGATGTGCCTTGAGAACCACTTCAGCAAATCTCTCTCACTCAGAACCTGTCATCTTTGTCTGTGGCCCCAACTCAACCTCTACACAGATGAACATAAGATCTCTCTCACTCACTCTTTCTCTCTCCACAGCTCAACAATTCAATTCATAGAGCTCAAAAGAAAAATCAAAGTTTTGAGTAAGTGAAGAATCACATGGGAAAGTTCAATAAATGAATTACAGAATTTTTAAAAAAAATTATTTGAATTTTTTTCGATTTTTTTAATTTCTGAAAATTAATTTTCAAAATTTTTAAATTGTTGGAAGATAGTGTGAAGAAAAATCTAGTGTTGAGAGAGCATGTTAAGAATATGTTCTTTACTTAATCTAATCATTGAATCCAACTTTCCCATGGTGGGAAAGGATTAACCTTTCCCATGTGAACACACCAACAACCATGTCATTATCTATGTTTACCACCACTAGTGGTCACTACTTTGGACTTACATTGCCAACCAGAACCATCCAAACATAGAAAAGGTATGCTAGAATTGAGACTTTGTGCTTATTCAAGCAACTATTAACCATCAATATGCATGCAAAGGACTATTGTTTTCATTTTAAAGAAAGTACAAAGTCTATACTGTGTTGTAACTCACTGCCAGACAAGCTACAAAACTCAAGGTTTTTATATTGTCCTATCCTATGATTTTGGAGGATATCGACCAAATGCTTCCTTTCTCCATTGCTCAGTGTAGTTAATAGTTGATGCAACTAGTTTCTTCACCGTTTTCATAACACTTCGCCTACAAGCAACTCTGTGGTTGAACCATACCAGATGCGGTTCCTGCAACGTGGTTGCATAAAGCTTTGGGGACTTGGTTTTTGTAAGAGAGCTTCAAATCTTCTAGCTTTATTCTTCTGCAAGGTTGCTTTGAACTGCACTCAAATCTCACAGCAACCTTTGTTGCTGATGTTCCTTGAATGTCTTTGTATAAAACATCACTAATCATGATTCCAGATGCCTGTTAAAGAAAATACCAAAAAATAAAGCTTAGCATAACAAACAATTATTCACCTTCAAATGTCAAAAAGTATAATTAGCAAAGGTTATCATTATCGTAGGTCCAAATGACCCTTGAACTAAAATTATTCTTGGAAAAGAAATGCTCACCTCATTCGAGCAGCCTTTGTAAAGTGGGCAGTAATGTTGGTCTATTAGAATGGGGTTTTGGACATCAATCATTGTTGCATGTACAAAATGAACATGTCTTACAAATCCATTGCTAGGCTTCCCCCATGATTTTATTCTAAAGCCATTTTGAGTCTTAGTGAATGTAGTTGATTTGACTGTCACATTTTTAACACCTGGTTCATTCAGTTTCCATCCTAAGCTTCCAATGCTACAACAAAAGTAAGTGTATGTAGTAACAATAGATAAATTAGTACTGTATAATGTCATAGACTGTATTATCAGACCTAATTCAAACATGGAAAGTTGTATCATTGATTCAGAAAACAATTAAGTTAATTTTTTAGATGAAGTAAATTTAAAATAATGACCTTATTCCATGCCCAGGTCCGCATTCAACGTGTTCGATCCACAAGTTTCTAGTGCTAGGACCGATTGAGATGCAATCATCCCCTGTTCGTATTCTAGGTTTGAGAATGGTGATGTCAGAGGATGATTGGACATGAATGCCGTCAGTATTGGGACTATTTTTTGGAGCAATGATCTTCACTCCATCTACTTTGACATTTCGACATTCACGGATCACTATATGGAACATTTGACTATTGAGAGACGTCAAGCCTGTGATGATAATGTTGTCCGAGTTGAAATTCCAAGTGTCTGCTTGCACATAAACACAAAAAATTGTCACGTGTTAGCATAATTTATGTAAAATAGTGCACAAAAAATTGTGATTACTGAGATACTGAGTTCCATTTCTAACGATAAAAAAACTACTTACCGCAGCTCCCATTGGGCAAGATTTCCCGGAGTTCTTACAATCCCACAAGGAAGTGCCTTTCCCATCAAGTACACCACCATGAATTTTAACACCACTAACATTCTCAAACGTTAACCAATAACTTGCTTCTCCTATGACATGATAATCACTAGGAGCAACCAATGTGCCATCAATGATTATAGAGATATCCTTGTTGGTACATTCTCCTCTAAATGTGACCCTTCCAAGCAAAAATTTCCCATGTGGCACGTAAATGGTTGAAGGCACAAGCTTTGTTCCATGCAACAAGGAAGGATTTTGTGGAATCGGTTTGACCATTTGGTTTGGCTCCAAAATCAACCACATTGTAGGTAGTTGATTTGGCCAAGGTTGAATTGAATAATAATGAGTATAATAATAAAATGTAAAATGTTTTAAGAGAAAGAAGAGAAGAATGAGTAGTTTTTGTTGTTGGGTTTGTCATTTTGGAAAGTGAAACGAAATAGCAAAAGTGAGAGTTTGGATTTCTATCTAGAGCTTCAACTTCCGTTTCCAAATAATATTATTAATTTTGACTATATATTTAGTTTTTCTACGTTTCAACATGACAAGTTTATGTTTGGTTTTCGTTTAGCAAATTTTCACTCTCAAGAACCGTTTCCTGTCCTAGAGTGGGAGAGTGGGAATCTGAGTGGTTTAGGGGTGTGTGAAGAAGAACCGTTTTATTAAGAGGGGTTCCACTTGAACAAATAAACGTGAATATTAACTGTGAGATTAATACAAAGTAAATAACGAACTCCGTATAAAGGGGTAATATAACGAGTAGCTTATAGTTTTTTATTGAAATTTCAAAATAGCTCTTCTTTATACACTTTGATAGTTAAAAAAAATACTCTCTAACTTGAAATAGTTTCTCAAATTTCAATGCTGACTTTAGCTCTTGTTATATAGTGACTGACATGACATAGATAAATATTTATATGAATTAATATAAAAATAAATAAGTTTATTGATGGATTAATATGATAATATTAACGAAACATTTTAATGTAAACACTATTTTAATTAACAATTGTGTATAATCAAAGACATGAAATTTTAATATATTGAAGAATTACCTTGTTACACAATAATCAAAATGAGTTATTCCAAAATATAAAAATTGTGTTTTTAGTAGTAAAAAGAGGTGGATATTCTTCAACTCAGGTGGGATTTGGGACTACAAAACATGAGTTGAATTTTTATAATAATTTGTCGATTTGATATATTGAATAAGAATTTTCAATTTATCGGTCGCATTGGTAAAATATAAGGTTTATAATGAGTTTCTCTCAAAAAAAAAAAAAAAATTAGTTTTTGAGTGGAGTACCCTACTTGGAGTTATTGCTAGAATAAGTTGGTCCTCCTCATATAAGTTTTATTTTTAAGTTACATTTTTGAGAATGCATATATTGTTTATGAACAAATTCAAATATAAAAAGTTTAGACACACTTATACAAATGTTATTTTTTCTTCTAAGATAAATTGGTTTAACGATGTTGAATGATGTGACTAATTTATTTATCATTTAATTTTATTTATTGATGTGTGTGTACCCAAATAATTTTATTTATTTTTTTGAAAGAAAGATGCTTATAGCATTTCATTAATAATAACTTGTTCAATACAACGAGGTACATATAATAGGTAATGGGACTAGCTGACAATGTGGCAACCCCCGCTAAAGTGTAAGCTACTTCATTTGTTTGTCGCCTGCTAAACTCGACCTTAGAGTTTGTAAAAAGTGTGATGAACATTTGTCGGCAAACTGAGAGGATATGACTAGTCTTTGTAACATCCAGCCGATTCTGATGAAAGGCATCCACGGTGACCTTAGAGTCGGAGCAAAAGTCTACATGATCGAAGAACATATCGCTCAACCATTCCAAGGCATAAAAAAGAGCTAGAGCTTCACCCATATGAACGGAGCAAATTAGATAAACGGGAATAATTTTAGCTAAGATAAAAGTACCTTCCTCATCTCTAATACAAAGGCCAATTCCCGTGCTGTTTTGGTGCTCGGAAAAAGCAGCGTCCATGTTGCTAATATTCCCGTGTTGTTTTGGTGCTCAGAATAATTTTATTTATGTTTATATCTATGTAAGACTTTCTCATTTTATGAGATAAAAAAGATTTGATGCATTAATTGATTTTTTTAACAAATGTGAGGTTATACGTTTTGCTTATAATTAAGATCGAATAAAAAACTTATTATATATGTATATAATATTAAAGGGTTAAATAAAAAAAATTATATAAAAAACAAAATGAAATTTTTTTGGAGGGGTGAAAACATCAAATTTCATTCTAAAAATCTAAAAATTAGATAAAATTTTTGTTTGCATATCAAACATCAAGTCTAAAATTCATTCAAAAACATGATTGAAAAATTATATCCTTAAAAAAATGATTGAAGAATTATATACTTAAACACTAAAAACTCACATCAAAATAAAATCATAATTTAAATCTTGAAAAATCCATATACAAATTGAAAAAAAGAAGGAAATGATGTGGAAAAAAAATTCGTAAATTAAATTAAGGGAGGAAGAAATAATTTATTTGGAGGTGTAATCATACAATAATTTTTCCAAAGTGAGGTCGGAAGATTGAGATAAACTGTATGTAACTGAAATTGTACGGAAAAAAACATGTTTTAAGGAAGAGACAGTTGAGTTCAACATGAATTTATAAGGATTGGTAGTTAGGTTGGGCCTGATTCTGATTTGCGGCGCCGCCGCCGCCACCACCATGGGTCGTTTTTCAAGGTCCTCCTTTCTCTCTTCAAGTTTCCAGCAGCTCCTCCGTCGTCAGTTTTCGTCAGAGTCGTCGTCAGTGAAACGGGTGCGGAACATATGGATATCGGGGCTTAACGACGTTCCTAGCAAGGCCAATAGATTACAGGATGACTTAAGTAGAGAAGAGGAGATATATTATGCTAAATTTTACGGTTTTATAAAACATACTATCTGCTATATACAGGGGAGACGCCCAGCTATCAATTCTTTCGTCTGGAAAAACTATCAAAACTATTTGGTAGATACTCATCAAATTTCACCTTTTCAATACTTATTACATTCTTAGGACTTAGTTTAGTAAGTTGTTCTAATTGTCTTTCAAGTATAGTCACATAATTCTCTCGACATGCCGCGAATTGGTTAGTGCGTGGTTCATGTTACTTTTGTGAATTGGTTTGCACTAATTTCACTGTAATTCGTCGAGTTGAACCGAGACAAGTGGGTGAAGATTGAAGAAAGACGAAGAAGAGGTTGAGTAGGAGATAAAAGAAAGAAAAACTTCAGGTGGGGCGAATACATTTTGCAAGAAAACCTTTTTTGAGCCTTTGAGAAAGAGGACGTCTCTTGCAAAATAACATTGATACAAAAAAGAAAGAAAGAAAGAAAGAAAAAAAACTAAACATAAAAAAATATTTTGGAAACTGTACACTAGTTTGCTGCAGTTCGCTACTATAATCCTTCTACCTTTTTGCAATATTAAGATAGCTTACTATACTTAATTAGGTATTACTAGTACTACGAACCGATGCGTACCGGAGCTCTATACCCCATATATACCGAATTCTTCTCAATTATGTGACTATTGGCGGTGGTGGTGGTAGTAAACTGATATACATATATCGTCAAGCCTTCAGTTTATGTTGTTTATATTATTTCTTACATTCACTTTCTTTATAAATAATAATCATATAAATTTTTTCCTTGCAGATTAACATAATTCACTCACCTGATTTCACTCTTGAGGAGGTTCAGACTGCTTTGCCTGCCTTTGATTGCGGTGCCATTCTTGCTCTTTCTAGCGTTGCTGGGGTGCATAATGTTCCCTATTTTGTATCATTGGGAAAAGGATGGAAGTAAAGATCTGACAAACTTGACCCACAAATCACTTGGGCACAAAATTATTGTCTGACCCGGCAAGTGTTTTTCATACTTTTTAGCTTCTGGAGCAAGTTTCGCATGTCTATAGTGGTGACTCTCTGCTGGTGGATCCTATCATTAAATGAATCCCACCATCATTAATTATATTTCATTTTTTTTTTTAAATTTTATGTGTTTTATCTCTCCAAATTGAAGAAATGGAGAAACACATAAATGAAGAGGATCCTAACCCCTCTCTGCTATGTCGTGACTTGTTTCTATAGTACTCCTCCGTCCCAAATTGTATGACGTTTTGGACATTTCACACATATTAAGAAATGTAATTAATATTGTGTGGGAAAGAGATATTATGAGTTGTTTTACAAAATTGTCCTCAATAAATGATATGGGAAAGATAAATGAAGGAATTAAAAGAAGAGAGAGTAATAAATAGTTAAGGATATAATAGGAAAAGTAACATTAATTTTTCATTGGTATTGTAAAGCGACATACAATTTAGGATAAATATTTTTTCTAAAGTGACATACAATTTGGGACGGAGGGGGTAAAAGAAGTTTTAATATGTAAAGTGGAGTAGACACAGCATGTAATCAAAGAAATATAAAAGAAGTTTTAATACTACTTTTTTTTAATGGATAATAGAAAAATTAAACGTACATGTTTAGGATTTGTTACATATCTTTGGTATAGCTCCTCTCGCTTCTGCTTTCTTGAACCAATCACGATGCTGCAAACATATTAATAAAAATGTTAAGAGCAATGTTTTTGAAGGAAGAGCATACACCCCTGCATATTAAGCCACATCTCTCCATTTTATTGTTTTATTTCTTTCAAAACGAAAGTCATTTACATTGTTCAATAAATGGTGTAACCTTACCGCATGTAAAACGTGATCGTGGGTTTTATCGAGCTATAAGAACAAGATTGGTTGAACCAATTCCATTATATTTCTAGCATCATATTTTGAAAGCTACAAACATATTAGTAAAAATGAAGGAAGAGCATGCACCCTTGCATATTAAGCCAAACCACCTTATTTTATTGTTTTATTTATTTTAAAATGAACTGTCATTTACATTTTTTACTATAGAATTAACTCAATTTTCCCCAATTGTATCTTCTATTATTTAATGTGAACAAAAAACGAAATGACGAAAAACCCACGAGCAGCTCGTCTTGTATTCGTGGGTTTTATCTATATACTAATAAGAAAAGAAATGTCCCTTGAATTTACCATTTTGCCCCTAAGGGGCAATTTGGTAATCTACTTATTGGTTGAGTTTTTTTTTTTTTAACAATTGCTTATGAATTTCCATTTTTGCCCCTAACCAATTTTTTTAATTATTTTCTAATTTTTATATTTTTAATAACTTTTAATTACTTTCCAATTTTTATATTTTTAACTTTTTCAACTTTTTATCCCAAATTCAGTTGTTTCTACATTGCCGTTGTGGGAGATTAAAGTATCGTTTGACCCGACATTTTTTAAACTTCTCTACATTTTTAAGGAGAAGTTAGGTCAAACACAATATCAATTAAGTACTTACTAAAAAAAATACTTTTAGAACAAATAGGTTAAATATAGGGTTAATATTGCATCACCGATTAACATTTACAAATAAGAGATGACATTTTGCATAAATTAAATCTAGGGTTAATATAGTAAAGTCACACGAAAAAATTAGGTTAAATATAGGGCTAATATTGCGTCACGGGTTAACATTTAGAAATAAGAGATGACATTTTGCATAAATTAAATCTAAGGTTAATATAGTAAAGTCACACGAAAAAATTAGGTTAAATCTAGGGTTTAATATTGCGTCACGGGTTAACGTTTATAAATAAGAGATGACATTTTGCATAAATTAAATCTAGGGTTAATATAATTTGTTTAGTAAAATTAAGGAGAAAAATTAGAAGCGATTTGTTTATTTTGATTTCCCTAACAATTAACGTTAACATTTTGATTAAATTAAATAGGGTTAATACAGTAAAATTAAGCAAAGAAGTTAGGTGAATTCTAGGGCAAAATTTTGCGTCCGGATTAACTTTAAGAAATAAAATAAAATAGCTTAAGTATAGCAAGACGAGTTAACATTTATAAGTAAGAGATTAAGTTAAGTATAGATAGACGGGTTAACAGTTATTCCTTTCCAAAAAAACAGCATATAATTGGGAACATACTTTTATTTTACTTTAGATAAACATTAATTGCAAAAGTGTGGAGGGAAAAATTAGGTTAAAAATAGAGATGACATTTTGCATAAATTAAATCTAGGGTTAATATAGTAAAGTCACGCGAAAAAATAGGTTAAATATAGGGTTAATATTGCATCTCGGGTTAACATTTAGAAATAAGATATGACATTTTGCATAAATTAAATCTAGGGTTAATATAGTAAAGTTACACGAAAAAAATTAGGTTAAATCTAGGGTTAATATTGCGTCACGGGTTAACATTTAAAAGTAAGAGATAAGAGATGATATTTTGCATAAATTAAATCTA
Source organism: Medicago truncatula (assembly GCF_003473485.1). NCBI lineage: Eukaryota > Viridiplantae > Streptophyta > Magnoliopsida > Fabales > Fabaceae > Medicago > Medicago truncatula. The sequence continues at coordinate 10,943,689 of NC_053043.1, read as the reverse complement.
AGGTTAATATAGTAAAGTCACACGAAAAAATTAGGTTAAATTTAGGGTTAATATTGCGTCACGGGTTAACGTTTATAAATAAGAGATGACATTTTGCATAAATTAAATCTAGGGTTAATATAATTTGTTTAGTAAAATTAAGGAGAAAAATTAGAAACGATTTGTTTATTTTGATCTCCCTAACAATTAACGTTAACATTTTGATTAAATTAAATAGGCTTAATACAATAAAATTAAGCAAAGAAGTTAGGTTAAATCTTGAGCAAAAATTTGTGTTTGGGTTAACTTTAAGGAATAAGATATTATAATAGTTGTTATGTTATTTTTTATGTAGTGTTTTAGGTTCTGTGTTGCAAAATTTTGGTTTACGCAACTTTGATTTTCACATTTATAAAGGACAACAATTTTCTGTAATTTATAAGATTTCTCCTTCGAAACTAAATTTTAAAAAAATATGTTATTCAACTCGTGCGAAGCACGGGATTGTAACTAGTTTGTGAAGGAAAAAAAAAAATGGCAAACTCGTCCTAAATTAAAGGCTTAATTGCACTTTTGGACCCCTATCTTTCTAAAAGTTGCGGTTATGATCCCCTAACTAATTTAAATATAAAACAGCGCTCTATGTTTTGATTTTTTGGCAGTTTTGAACCCCCAGTCCATTAGTGAGGTGCCATGTGGCCTTCTAAATCAAAACATAGGGGGCTGTTTTGTATTTAAATTAGTTAGGGGACCATAACCGCAACTTTTGAAAAGATAGGGGTCCAAAAGTGCAATTAAGCCTAAATTAAATTAAGGGAGGTGTAATTAAATTAAACTGTGTGTATCTGAAATGAGTAAATAGTCAATTACCCCCTGAAATTGTAACTTTCGTCAAAAACCCCCTGAATTTTGCAAAATGTCAAAAACCCCCCTGAAATTGTCAAGCGTCTGTCAATTACCCCCCTCCGTTAATTTCCTCCATCCAACATGCTGATGTGGCCGTTAACTGCCACGTGACACTGACACATGGTCAGAAAAGTCATGCCACATCATAGGGGATAATTGACTATATTTTCTTTTTTTTTTGAAAAAAATCTGATTTTTTTTTTTAAAAATCTGATTTTTTTTTTCTTTTCATAATTAACATTTGTGCTACCCATACCCCCATGAAATTAAACATTTATGTGCAAATACCACCCTCAAATTTAAAATTTATGTAGCAAATATCCCCTCAAATTTATAACTTATATGCAAACATCCTTTGCAAATGTAAAACTTATATGCAAATCACGTTCAAATTTAAAATTTATGTAGCAAATATCCCCATTAAAAAAAAAATCAGATTTAAAAAAAAATAAAATAAAAATATAGTCAATTACCCCCTATGACGTGGCATGACTTTTCTGACCATGTGTCAGTGCCACGTGACAGTTAATGTAACGCCCACTTTCGTTTAATCGTTATTTAATCGAGTTTAGGCAATTATATTATAATTATATAATATATGCATGATTTTGATATGTTTTGATGATATGATTGAGGACGTGATAAATTATGAGTTTTGGAGGATTTGATTATGATATGAGATTTATTTTATTGTTAAATAAAATAAAGATTTGAAAATAATATAAAATATTTAGTTGAGGGTTGTTTTGATATTTTAGATAGTTTTGGGGGAGAAATTGAGATAAGATAAGTAATTAGGAAGAGATATAAATAGAGAAGACCTAATTGTTAGAAAAACGGATTGTACGTGAAAACTTTTGGAAAAGGGAGAAAAAGCTTTGAGAGGAGCAAGAGACCAAGAGGGCTGCGATTTTCTTCATAACCAGGTAAGGGTGGGACTAATAACTCAGTAGCATTAACCTCTGTAATTCTGATGATTAGTTGACATAGTTAGGATTGATTTAGAGAAGTTTTGGAATTAGGTCAAAACCCTAAAAATTGAGAATAAACGGTAAAACTTGTTTAGATTGATGTAAGAATTGTCCTGTAACCTTAGAATATGTTTAGGATGAATTCTGGAATCAAAACCAAGCTTAGAACCATGTGAAACGTCGGATTTTTGTGATTTTAGGAAGCCTGGCCGTAGCGACATTCATCGCTCGCCACGGCGAGCTATGATCCTCGCCTCGCGAGTGATGAAGATTCATCGCTCGCCACGCGAGCCTTTCCCCTTCGCCTCGCGAGTTGTCTGGTGCAACTCGCCATGGCGAGCAACCTTTCCTCGCCTCGCGAGCTTAGGCAGAGTGCATGTCATATTTTGTATTTTTGACTTTTTAGTTGGACCTTGAGTGCCTTTAAGTGCCTAAACATACCTAGAGATGATTAGGAATGATTTTAGGACAGGATTGAACCCAGAACAACATCAGTTTGGGAGATTAGTGTTACTCGCCATGGCGAGTAAGTACTCTCGCCTCGCGAGTACAACCAGAAGGTAGTTGCTTGAGTGTTTGCGCGATCTGTGTCGCATGTGTTGATCAAGAGTGAACCCCTAATTGGCATTGAGACCTAGTGATGATGTTTACTGCAGCCTGTAGAGTTGCTTAAGACTATATTGATATTAATTGAGTATGAACTAATGTATTGTATATTCATGCAAGATATGAAGGTTTGATAATAATGCAATTTATGTGCTATTGATATAATGATATCATCTTGCTGTGTGACTTGTTTATGCTGCTTCTGTTATTTAACTAAGTGCATATGTATATGATAATGTTTAGCTCCAAATTATTGGATGCATGTTGATTACGATGATTACGTGTTCTGTTCATAAGTGTCCATGCATAGCATATCATTGAGCTTAGTCCTCACCACGAAAATTAGGAGCTTTGTCCTCCGCACGTTTTATAGGAGCTTTGTCCTCCGCACGATTAAAGTATATTAATACTTATGATGACGATTGGTACCACATGCATATAAGGAGTCTAAGAGCATTGTCACATTGTCATGATTAAGATGCCTTGTTGATAATGAGTGAATATGTAATTACGTGATAAGTGTTATTTGATATGTTATGATATTCCTAATTATTGAACAAACGATTACGTGATAACTGTTTAGCAATTATGCAAAGTTAATAATGGAATGATTATGTTGTTAATTTATGATTCTCAATTACATTGATTAATGTTATTGTATTATGAAATCTCACCCCTTCTGCTTGAAAATGTTGCCCTTCGTATGGGTAACTTGCAGGTGATCGTGCTTAGTGTGCAGTTGCCGTCGTGAGTGGCCTTGCCTTCACTGTGTCGTCTAGGTCGCTCTGATACGTAACGGGATGGGGTTATATGCTATAACATGCTTCATTCTCTTACGTGGATAATATGTTATTTTTATTATGTTATGGATTATGAACTATTTTTGATGGGCCTACGTGCCAAACTGATTTATGATTTTGAATTAAATATTCCGCTGCTATGTTAAAGATATTGTGAAGGTTAAATAATTATTTGACTGTTTATGGATTACGTTTCTATGTGATATCCCGTTTATGGTTTTTACTCTGATAATTGTTTATGAAATTTGTATATTGGGAAAACGGGGTGTTACAATTGGTATCAGAGCAGGTCGGTCCGTCCGGTCAATTAGAGAGTCGTGTCGAGTCTTAGTAATATTTATATTACTATCTTATGTTGTTGTTGCTACTTTTGTAGAATATCAGAAATGGCTGGAAGGAATGATGCTGCGTTAGCTGCTGCTCTACAAGCTGTTGCCCAAGCTGTGGGACAACAACCTAACGTGAATGCTGGTGCAAATGCTGAAGCTAGGATGTTGGAGACGTTCATGAAGAAGAACCCTCCGACTTTCAAAGGACGTTATGACCCTGATGGAGCCCAGACGTGGCTTAAGGAGATTGAGAGGATTTACCGGGTTATGCAGTGCACGGAGGATCAGAAAGTGCGATTTGGTACTCATCAGCTGGCCGAGGAAGCTGATGACTGGTGGGTTGCTCTTCTGCCTACCCTTGGGCAGGAGGGAGCTGTTGTGACTTGGGCTGTTTTCAGGAGGGAGTTCCTGAGAAGATACTTTCCGGAAGATGTTCGAGGGAAGAAAGAGATCGAATTCCTTGAGCTGAAGCAAGGAAATATGTCCGTGACAGAGTATGCTGCCAAGTTCGTGGAGCTGTCTAAGTTCTATCCGCACTATACTGCTGAGAATGCTGAGTTCTCGAGATGTATCAAGTTCGAGAACGGTTTGAGGCCCGACATTAAGAGGGCGATTGGATACCAACAGCTGAGAGTTTTTCAGGATTTGGTTAATAGCTGCAGGATCTACGAAGAGGATACCAAGGCTCACTACAAGGTAGTGAATGAGAGGAAGGGTAAGGGACAACAGAGTCGTCCTAAGCCGTACAGTGCCCCTGCTGATAAAGGGAAACAGAAGATGGTCGATGTTAGGCGGCCTAAGAAGAAGGATGCTGCAGAGCTTGTGTGTTTCAATTGTGGTGAGAAAGGCCACAAAAGCAACGTCTGCCCTGAGGAAATCAAGAAGTGTGTCCGGTGTGGCAAGAAAGGTCATGTTGTAGCTGATTGCAATCGCACAGACATTGTTTGCTTTAATTGCAACGGAGAGGGTCACATTAGTTCATAGTGTACCCAGCCTAAGAGGGCGCCGACTACTGGTAGGGTCTTTGCTTTGACTGGGACTCAGACAGAGAATGAGGATCGTTTGATCAGAGGTACTTGCTATATTAATAATACTCCTTTAGTTGCTATTATTGATACTGGTGCTACGCATTGTTTTATTGCTTTCGATTGTGTTTCTGCTTTGGGTCTTGATTTGTCTGATATGAATGGAGAGATGGTTGTCGAAACTCCGGCTAAGGGTTCGGTGACTACTTCTCTCGTATGTTTGAAATGTCGTTTGTCTATGTTTGGTCGTGATTTCGAAATGGATTTAGTTTGTCTACCTTTGAGCGGTATGGATGTGATTCTGGGTATGAACTGGTTAGAGTACAACCACGTTCTTATTAATTGTTTTAGCAAGTCAGTGCATTTCTCTTCCGTCGAAGAGGAAAGTGGTGCGGAGTTTTTATCTACTAAGCAGCTGAAGCAACTGGAACGCGATGGTATCTTGATGTTTTCGTTAATGGCTACTTTATCTACTGAGAATCAAGCAGTGATTGATAAGCTACCGGTGGTGTGTGAATTTCCTGAAGTTTTTCCAGATGAGATTCCTGATGTGCCTCCAGAGAGAGAAGTTGAGTTTTCTATTGATCTTGTTCCTGGAACGAAGCCGGTCTCGATGGCACCTTATCGTATGTCTGCTTCTGAGTTATCTGAGTTGAAGAAACAGTTGGAAGACTTGCTTGAGAAGAAGTTTGTTAGACCAAGTGTTTCACCTTGGGGAGCGCCGGTTTTGCTAGTAAAGAAGAAAGATGGTAGTATGCGGTTGTGTATTGATTATCGACAGTTGAACAAGGTAACTATCAAGAACAGGTATCCACTTCCGAGAATTGATGATTTGATGGATCAGCTAGTGGGAGCACGAGTTTTCAGCAAGATTGATTTGAGATCAGGTTATCACCAGATTAAAGTAAAGGATGAAGATATGCAGAAGACGGCTTTCAGAACGCGTTATGGTCACTATGAATATAAAGTTATGCCTTTCGGTGTGACCAATGCACCTGGAGTGTTTATGGAGTATATGAATCGCATCTTCCATGCATTTTTGGATCGGTTTGTGGTTGTGTTTATCGACGATATTTTGATCTACTCCAAGACTGAAGAAGAACATGCTGAGCATCTGAAGATTGTCTTACAAGTGTTGAAAGAGAAGAAACTTTATGCGAAATTGTCTAAGTGTGAATTCTGGTTGAAAGAAGTGAGTTTTCTAGGCCATGTTATTTCCGGAGATGGTATTGCTGTGGATCCGTCTAAAGTCGAAGCTGTATCGCAATGGGATACTCCTAAGTCCGTTACTGAAATTAGAAGCTTCTTGGGTTTAGCTGGTTACTATAGAAGGTTTATTGAAGGATTTTCTAAGTTAGCTCTTCCGCTAACGCAGTTGACTTGTAAAGGTAAAACTTTTGTGTGGGACGTCCAGTGTGAGAAAAGTTTCGGTGAATTGAAGAAGCGTTTGACGACTGCTCCAGTGTTAATTTTGCCGAAGTCGGATGAACCTTTTGTGGTATATTGTGATGCGTCCAAGTTGGGTTTAGGAGGTGTGCTTATGCAAGAAGGTAAAGTGGTAGCTTATGCTTCAAGACAGTTGAGAGTTCATGAGAAGAATTATCCTACGCATGATCTCGAGTTGGCGGCCGTAGTCTTTGTATTGAAGATATGGAGACATTACTTGTATGGTTCGAGATTTGAAGTGTTTAGTGATCACAAGAGTTTGAAGTATTTGTTCGATCAGAAGGAATTGAATATGAGGCAGCGAAGATGGCTCGAATTGTTGAAGGATTATGACTTTGGTCTGAATTACCATCCAGGTAAAGCTAATGTTGTTGCAGATGCCTTGAGTAGGAAGACATTGCATATGTCCGCCATGATGGTCAGAGAGTTCGAATTGCTTGAACAGTTTAGAGATATGAGTTTGGTTTGCGAATGGTCACCTCAGAGAGTGAAACTGGGTATGCTGAAGATTGATAGTGAATTTCTGAAAAGTATCAAGGAAGCACAGAAAGTTGATGTAAAGTTTGTAGACTTGTTGGTTGCTAGAGATCAGACTGAAGACAGTGATTTTAAAATCGATGATCAAGGTGTGTTGAGATTCCGAGGAAGAATTTGTATCCCAGACGATGAAGAGATTAAGAAGATGATTCTTGAAGAGAGTCATAGGAGTAGCTTGAGTATTCATCCGGGAGCTACGAAGATGTATCATGATCTAAAGAAGATTTTCTGGTGGTCTGGTTTGAAACGAGATGTGGCACAGTTTGTGTATTCCTGTTTAGTTTGTCAGAAGTCGAAAGTTGAGCATCAGAAACCTGCTGGGATGATGGTACCTTTAGACGTGCCAGAATGGAAATGGGATAGTATATCGATGGATTTTGTGACGAGTTTGCCGAGTACTCCGAGAGGGAGCGACGCGATTTGGGTTATTGTTGATAGGTTGACGAAGTCAGCTCATTTTCTACCTATTAATATTAGTTTCCCTGTTGCCCAGTTGGCAGAGATTTACATCAAAGAGATTGTGAAGCTGCATGGTGTTCCTTCGAGCATTGTATCAGATAGAGATCCAAGATTTACTTCTAGATTTTGGAAAAGTTTGCAAGAGGCTTTGGGTTCGAAGTTGAGATTGAGTTCGGCGTATCATCCACAGACAGATGGTCAGTCGGAGAGGACAATTCAGTCGCTAGAGGATTTGTTGAGAATTTGTGTTCTTGAGCAAGGAGGAACTTGGGATAGTCATCTCCCGTTGATCGAGTTCACTTATAACAATAGTTATCATTCTAGTATTGGAATGGCACCGTTCGAGGCTTTGTACGGTCGGAGATGCAGAACTCCGTTGTGTTGGTTTGAATCAGGAGAAAGGGTGGTCTTAGGACCAGAGATTGTTCAGCAAACTACTGAGAAAGTTCAGATGATCCAAGAGAAAATGAAGGTGTCGCAGAGTCGACAAAAGAGCTATCATGATAAGCGTAGGAAAGATCTTGAATTTCAGGAAGGAGACCACGTGTTTTTGAGAGTCACTCCTATGACTGGTGTAGGACGTGCTTTGAAGTCAAAGAAGTTGACCCCGAAGTTCATTGGTCCGTATCAGATATTGGAAAGAGTTGGAACAGTGGCTTACCGAGTGGGTTTACCGCCGCATCTTTCGAATTTGCACAACGTTTTCCATGTGTCGCAACTTCGAAAGTATGTTCCGGATCCATCTCATGTAATCCAAAGCGACGATGTGCAAATTAGAGACAACCTTACGGTAGAGACTTTACCGTTGAGGATTGATGATCGCAAAGTGAAGACGTTGAGAGGCAAGGAGATACCTCTCGTGAGAATCGTTTGGTCGGGAGCGACTGGTGAAAGCTTGACGTGGGAGCTTGAGAGTAAGATGCTGGAGTCTTATCCAGAGTTGTTTGCTTGAGGTAAATTTTCGAGGACGAAAATCTTTTAAGTGGGGGAGAGTTGTAACGCCCACTTTCGTTTAATCGTTATTTAATCGAGTTTAGGCAATTATATTATAATTATATAATATATGCATGATTTTGATATGTTTTGATGATATGATTGAGGACGTGATAAATTATGAGTTTTGGAGGATTTGATTATGATATGAGATTTATTTTATTGTTAAATAAAATAAAGATTTGAAAATAATATAAAATATTTAGTTGAGGGTTGTTTTGATATTTTAGATAGTTTTGGGGGAGAAATTGAGATAAGATAAGTAATTAGGAAGAGATATAAATAGAGAAGACCTAATTGTTAGAAAAACGGATTGTACGTGAAAACTTTTGGAAAAGGGAGAAAAAGCTTTGAGAGGAGCAAGAGACCAAGAGGGCTGCGATTTTCTTCATAACCAGGTAAGGGTGGGACTAATAACTCAGTAGCATTAACCTCTGTAATTCTGATGATTAGTTGACATAGTTAGGATTGATTTAGAGAAGTTTTGGAATTAGGTCAAAACCCTAAAAATTGAGAATAAACGGTAAAACTTGTTTAGATTGATGTAAGAATTGTCCTGTAACCTTAGAATATGTTTAGGATGAATTCTGGAATCAAAACCAAGCTTAGAACCATGTGAAACGTCGGATTTTTGTGATTTTAGGAAGCCTGGCCGTAGCGACATTCATCGCTCGCCACGGCGAGCTATGATCCTCGCCTCGCGAGTGATGAAGATTCATCGCTCGCCACGCGAGCCTTTCCCCTTCGCCTCGCGAGTTGTCTGGTGCAACTCGCCATGGCGAGCAACCTTTCCTCGCCTCGCGAGCTTAGGCAGAGTGCATGTCATATTTTGTATTTTTGACTTTTTAGTTGGACCTTGAGTGCCTTTAAGTGCCTAAACATACCTAGAGATGATTAGGAATGATTTTAGGACAGGATTGAACCCAGAACAACATCAGTTTGGGAGATTAGTGTTACTCGCCATGGCGAGTAAGTACTCTCGCCTCGCGAGTACAACCAGAAGGTAGTTGCTTGAGTGTTTGCGCGATCTGTGTCGCATGTGTTGATCAAGAGTGAACCCCTAATTGGCATTGAGACCTAGTGATGATGTTTACTGCAGCCTGTAGAGTTGCTTAAGACTATATTGATATTAATTGAGTATGAACTAATGTATTGTATATTCATGCAAGATATGAAGGTTTGATAATAATGCAATTTATGTGCTATTGATATAATGATATCATCTTGCTGTGTGACTTGTTTATGCTGCTTCTGTTATTTAACTAAGTGCATATGTATATGATAATGTTTAGCTCCAAATTATTGGATGCATGTTGATTACGATGATTACGTGTTCTGTTCATAAGTGTCCATGCATAACATATCATTGAGCTTAGTCCTCACCACGAAAATTAGGAGCTTTGTCCTCCGCACGTTTTATAGGAGCTTTGTCCTCCGCACGATTAAAGTATATTAATACTTATGATGACGATTGGTACCACATGCATATAAGGAGTCTAAGAGCATTGTCACATTGTCATGATTAAGATGCCTTGTTGATAATGAGTGAATATGTAATTACGTGATAAGTGTTATTTGATATGTTATGATATTCCTAATTATTGAACAAACGATTACGTGATAACTGTTTAGCAATTATGCAAAGTTAATAATGGAATGATTATGTTGTTAATTTATGATTCTCAATTACATTGATTAATGTTATTGTATTATGAAATCTCACCCCTTCTGCTTGAAAATGTTGCCCTTCGTATGGGTAACTTGCAGGTGATCGTGCTTAGTGTGCAGTTGCCGTCGTGAGTGGCCTTGCCTTCACTGTGTCGTCTAGGTCGCTCTGATACGTAACGGGATGGGGTTATATGCTATAACATGCTTCATTCTCTTACGTGGATAATATGTTATTTTTATTATGTTATGGATTATGAACTATTTTTGATGGGGCCTACGTGCCAAACTGATTTATGATTTTGAATTAAATATTCCGCTGCTATGTTAAAGATATTGTGAAGGTTAAATTATTATTTGACTGTTTATGGATTACGTTTCTATGTGATATCCCGTTTATGGTTTTTACTCTGATAATTGTTTATGAAATTTGTATATTGGGAAAACGGGGTGTTACAGTTAACCGTCACATCAGCATGTTAGATGGAGGAAATTAACGGAGGGGGGTAATTGACAGACGCTTGATAATTTCAGGAGGGTTTTTGACATTTTGCAAAATTCAGGAGGGTTTTTGACAAAAGTTACAATTTCAGGGGTAATTGACTATTTACTCTATCTGAAATAGTACGGAAAAAAACATGTTTCAAGAACACACACAGCTGAGTTCAATTTGCGGCGCCGCGGTTTCAGCCACAGCGGTTTTCTTCTTCAAAATATCTTCCACTACCGCCGCCACCACCACCACCACCATGGGTCGTTTTTCAAGGTCCTCCTTTCTCTCTTCTTCCAGTTTCCAGCAGCTCCGTCGTCAGTTTTCGTCGGAGTCGCAGTCAGTGAAACGGGTGCGCAACATATGGATCTCGGGGCTGATCGACCCTGAAAAGGTGACCCAGAGAGAGAGGTCGTTGTTATATGAGGGTGATATAGAAGAGATGCACCGTGTTAGGAGAAGAAATGAGATGTATCATAAGGAGATTGAAGAAAGTAGTAGAAAAGAGTACATTCAGAGTAAGTGGAATAAAAATATCCGGGCAGGTGTCACTTTCTTTAACTGGAAACACCATAAGGTAAGGTAGTACTGTTGTATGTTGACCCAAATTTCTCTTATACCGAACATATTTTTTGAGTGTTATAAGAGGTCTCACTTATGACCCTAATCTTAAATTTGGACCCACACTGAAATATAATGATACAAAGTTATTGATAGTTGATCAATGAATCTTATTTAAGAAATTTGAAATTTGTGTGAGATGTTGAGTTTGAGTACTTATTAAAAAAATTATAAATGAGTGATGTGTACACACTTATTTCTATACCAAAAGAAAAATTGATATCTTCATTTTGGTTGCTCTAAGAAACCAAAATTTAAGTTGTTTTTGAATCAATGTTGGTAAACTTATAATGTTTTTTTTTTTAATTACATTTTGTCTTTGCAGATTAACATAATTCACACACCTGGTCGTGTTGATGATTTCACCGTTGAGGTTGAGACTGCTTTGCGTGCATTTGACGGCGGTGCCATTGATGTTCTTTGTGGTGTCAATGGGGTGCAAAGCCACTCCATTGCTGTTGATAAGGAAATGATAAGATACCAACTTCCAAGACTTATATTTATAAACAACCTTGACCACAAGGGAGCAAATCCATGGCAAGTTTTAAATCAGGTAAACAACAACATCATCATAGATTCTAGGTTTTGTACTATGTTGTCAATCCCGGATAGTGGAGCATTTGTTTCTATTTTGTGCCGCACATCATAATCACCCTGCTACAAACTTCTATTGATAACATGGGTTTTTTTAGTTTTTTTGGCTTTTGTTTAGTTTCTAAAGAGAACTTCAGTAGCATCATTGTAGGAAAAAAAATTGAAATCAAAGCTACTCCCTCCGTCCCTTTGTCCGGGTTTGAACCTAGGACCTTTTACTCCTTATCCCTTATCACACACACACACACACACCATCTCAGCGTTACAATATAATAATTCAAATTGTTGTTTTTATTTGTAGACCATTTTGTTTTATTTTTCAGGAAAGATCTAAGCTTCAACATCATTGTGCTGCAATCCAAGTTCCAATAGGCTTGGAAGATGATCTTAAGGGACTTGTTGATCTTGTGCACTTAAAGGCCTACTATTTTCATGGTTCAAATGGGTCCGTTTCTGAGACTTCTCCCTTGGTTATATCCATGATTATTCAAATTACTCAATTGTTTCTGATTGCAGAGAAAAGGTTTTCGTTGAGGAAGTTCCTGCACATATGGAAGCCTCGGTGTCTGAAAAAAGACAGGAACTCATAGAAACCGTGTCAGAGGTGGATGATAAACTTGCTGAAGCTCTTTCCAGTGACAGACTTATATCAGGAGCTGAACTTGAGGTGTGAGGGCAATAGTGTCATTATTTTCATTGGAGTTTTGCAAGTTAATTATTTGGTTTTACCCCTCAAAAAAATTATTTGGTTTTATATTTAGCGAAGATTTGTCATATGTTCTACTTTTGACAAATAGTTTATCATTATCAACATATTGTCTTAAAGTGTTGAGCATCCTAGATGTGTATCGACTAAAAAAAGCACAGATTTGTCACTTTGTAAAGGTATAGAATGTTGCATGGGTCCCGGATATGATACCATAATAAACCATGTAAAATATATATATATGGGCTGCTAATTTACACCCACCTAAAAACACTAAGGTGTAAATTAGCAGGCTACACCCACCTAAAAACACCAAGGTGTAAGTTAGCAACCTACACCCACTTGATTATGTACACTCATTTTTATAAATTTTATCAAATTGTTTACACTCACCTCACTAATTTACACCCACTTTCATCATTTCAAATATTGTTTCCTTAAAAGTTTGTCCTTATTACATGTTTTGTACCTTAAGCATGTCATTGTCTTCTTGTTTCTTTATTAAGGATCTTCCTTAAGATAGTTACAAAACTGCCCTTCTATTTAAATTTAATTAGAATAGAAACAAAAGGGTGTTTTAGTAAAATATAAGTGGGTGTAGCTTGCTAATTTACACCTTAGTGTTTTTAGGTGGGTGTAAATTAGCAGCCTATATATATATATATATATATATATATATATATATGGGTTATGCTAGAAGCCACCCATGAAGGTGTCTTTTAGCAACCCACACCTCAAGGTGTGATTTCCACTTTTTAGTTATAATTTTGCTAAAAGACACCTTCATAAAAGGTGTCTTCTAGCAAAACCCCAGATTTAAAATTCTACTTTAATGAGTCACTAGCCTCTTCTTTACTCTTCTCCCTCTCACTAAATCCCCTTTTCAGTTTCCATTCCTCTTAACCATTCCATCATCTTCATCCTCCTAATATATATTTATATTAATTGGCAACCGTTGGTTTTGTAACGAATATCGAGGCCTAACTCACCTTTACAAAACTGGCTTGTACGGTGATGAGTGTCTCCTCTTTATAAACTCTTCTAAAAAATCTTATCTATCCGATGTGGGACTAAATCCCCTCGAGTGTTGGCCGCTAACACACCCCCTTACGCTTCAGCCCGGCCCAATGGGCCAGAAGCGTGAACGATGCAGGAAGCTCAACGATGGACCCGATAGGCTCTGATACCATGCCATCAATATCTTGTTAGCGGCCAACACTCGAGGGGATTTAGTCCCACATCGGATAGATAGGATTCTTGAGAAGAGTTTATAAAGAGGAGGCACTCATCACCGTACAAGCCGGTTTTGTAAGGATGAGTTAGACCTCCATATTCGTTACATGGTATCAGAGCCTATCGGGTCCATCGTTGGGCTTGCATCGTCCACGCTTCAGGCCCATTGGGTCGGGCTGAAGCGTGAGGGGGTGTGTTAGCGGCCAACACTCGAGGGGATTTAGTCCCATATTGGATATATAGGATTCTTGAGAAGAGTTTATAAAGAGGAGGCACTCCTCACCGTACAAGCAAGTTTTGTAACGAATTGTTAGATAATAAAGATATTGATGACTGGTTTAAATAAACGAAATGGTGATGTTTAACTCTTAGAATAACACTTGAGATATTTTCTCTAGTATACCGTCTCTTTCTGTTTCTGGCTTCTTAGGTTTTTTCTTATTTTCAAAATTGACTTTTTTCATTACTAGATGTTGGGGTAATGCCAATTACTAATGATAGATAATCTTTGGGTGCAGCTTCAACATCACCGCTTATGTATTGGTATGACTAACCGCATAAAAACTAGATAAGGAATGGAAAATAGAAGGGAACAAAGTGACGTAACCGAATCAAAATATGCACAATAAAAGGATTGGTGTTTGTAATTTTAGGTAAATTCATTGATAAATTCAAATTCGATTAAAACAGATGAAGAAATTGTGCGTTATGAATATCGGTTTTACAGGTTGAAACCATAGAAGAACATAGGAAGACTAAGCGCAGGAAAAAATCTGAGCATGAGCCATGTTTAAAAAATGGTTTAGTCTGAAATATTTATTTAATCCAACAGTTGCCGGTTAATGCTCTCATCTCTCACAATGACCACTCCTCTAAATTGATATGTCCCCTCTCGTTGGTAAATAGGAAGAAGAAGCTCCCCACCTGTTTGTTGATGACTATGAAGATGATTATGTTGGGCTTGTAGAAGATAGGAGATATAGACGTTCTGTTTGCATTGCTTTATTATAACTTGTTATTTTTAAGTCTTGAATTTGATATGAAGTGGTTGTCAGTTGTTTATGATACTGTTATTGAGACATAATATTTTCTTTCAATTTAGTCCATGGTTCTTGACATATATTGATAGTGTTCGTATGTTTGACATATATTTCTGGCTCACCACTATAATCCGCCAACGACAACACAAACTAGGCATATATGCACTAATAAGTATTATCCCTCAGGTTTTGAAATGAAGTTGAAGTACAGATCCCCGACTCTTCCACTTTATATTACATTCTAGGGTTAGATCCTTTGGAAAACCCACATTTTTTCCCCGCACCTCTGAAGGCAGATGCTTTTTCAAATATAGTGATATATTTTAACTAATTATTACTTTTGTCTGTGTAGGAAGCAGTTCGTAGGGTCACCATAGCACGGAAATTTATACCAGTATTCATGGGTGGCTATGCTTTCAAATATAAGGTAACCATTGAATTACCTTGAATTCACATGTGCATTCTTTGTTGTATGGTCTTGACCTTCATTCATCCACTTTCTCATGTAGATGCATTTTGTTCCTTTTTTCTTTAATCTTGACTTGTTACTATGATTTTGATATAATTTAGTTCGGGTTTTCCATAAACTTCACTTTGGAAATTGAATTCCCTTGTAGCATTCTTAGTGCGTGATGGCTATTAGTGGTCCATGACCAATCATAAATGTCAGGTCACCCTGCAAACTTTTTGAGTCGGGTCAAATCGTATGTCATATAAATAATAGCAATCAGTGTCATATAAATGTACTTAGAAATTAGAATAATGCTGTTTGATAAACAATAGTAAATAATAAAAGAGGAATCTTTGTCTGATAAAATCTACTTAGAATCTTGCTGTTTTAAAAGCTAGCTAGTATTTTCCGAGCCTTTTCCATTCCCTTAATATGGTTGTAGGGGGAAATCTGATTTATGATCTACCATTATTTTGAAAAATTGTCAACTTTCTTCTCTTATAAGGCTTTGTTACAGATCGAAGGGGTTCCAACTAATTGAAATAAAAGTTGAAAATCCTAAGAAATCTCATGTTATAGGGCAACACATTTTATGACTAAAAGTTAAAAAGTCACTACAATGTCCAACAAATCTAATATATAAAACAATCCATCGATGTTAAAAAGTTTTTAAATACCACAAGACTTGTTGTAATTTGTAAAAAGTCTTGATTGAATACGACTAGGTTTAGACACCTTAATTTTCGTGATTGAATTGAATACCACAAAACTTATTTAGATTACTTAAAAATCTTGATTGAGTACCACAATTTATTTTTATATCAGAAACAAGACTTTTAAAATCCCAATGTGATATAAGACGAAAGAGGCTGAACATGACTTGGATCATATGTTAGATTCAAGCCGAAAAGAGAGATATGATCTGAAAGATTTATACTAGAAGGAAGAATGGTGGACCCAGGAGGAGAGTAGGTTATTATGTTGAGTTGGCTAGTTAGATATGCTTAGCTATGGGCTTATATTTAGGAGTGGGGGAGAATGAGGGTCATCCTTTAGTCATTAGTTTCTTGACAAAGAATCAAAGAATTTTTGTGGTTCGGCTGAGGGTCCTTTCTCTGTAAGCGCTTCTGCTATTTTGACTGGTGTTAACGATTGCAGATGGTGAACCATGGAAGAAGGCCATTAATTCTCCAATTTAGTCGCTATTTTTGCTATAAAACGTGATATTGCCACCATCTTTCACAAATTAGCCATAGCAATTGGTAAAAAATCATTCATTGTGATCTGCCATGGCCACTATTTGATAACACTGATTCTGGCTTGAATAATACATTTAGGCACTATTTCTGCCATAAAACACCATGGTGCCGCCGTCCTTGATCACAAATTGGCCATCGCAGTTGGCAAAAATCCTTCACTGCAATCTGATGGCCGCTATTTGATAACATTGATTTTGGCTTGAATAATGCATACAATACAAGCTAGCTCTTAATATTGTGTTTTATCACTCTTACATTATTCATGTTTTGATTCTGCTACAGGGGCTACAACTACTTTTGGATGGTGTAACTAATTATTTGCCCTGTCCAACTGAAGTTAGTAATTATTCTCTCGACAAATCTAAGAATGGGGAAAAGGTACCAAATTCAAAGAAACTTTATCCTCTGTTATCTTGATTGTCTGAAATTGCAATTTAAGTTTTTGATTTGGCGGCCAATTTCTTGAATCTTGAATATTTAGATTCTCTAGAAACAGGAAATATTCATATTTGATTTTAGTATATTTCTTAGTATAGAGGTTAAGCATGCTTCTTCAGGCTCTGATTATTTCTTTGCCCAAGTATGTTGGAGTATGTCAGAGGTTACTCCAGAAAACATAGATGGTCTCTACCAAGGATATCTCTACCTCCTTCCTAGGAATCCTAAGTTGTTACAGTTTTGTTCAGACTGCATGGAAGATCTTTCCACCTGCATGTCCGTGGTTGGTGCACTGAAGTATGTGACCATAACTATTATGTTGATTGGGATAGGGTCTCTGATGTAGATAATCTGAGGTCTAACTGCGGGGCACTCTTATGTCTTAGTTCTAACTTGGTGGTTCATAGCCCTAGTTACCTCTAAGGCGTTATCCATACTTGAGCTGCAAATTCCTGCCTTCACGCCAATATTGCGGCAGTCAAAGCACTTTTGCTGAGTCCTAATCTGATTCGGCATTCTAGAACCAAACAACATATGGACCTTGATTTGTTCTTTGTTCGATAAAATTTTCTTGGCAAATCTCTAGTCGTGACTTGTGTTCCTGCTCAGGCTTAAATTGATGATATTCTCTCAAAGCCATTGACCAGTGTTCAGTTTTGTAAGCTGAGAGACAGACTTAGGGTTCTTAGTAAAAAAGACTGCACAGTTCTACACTTAAACTTCTTCACTCTAATCCAATGCACCACAACATAACAAAGGCCGCACTGTTCCACAAAATCTTGATAAACATGGTTGTTATGCTGTCTTTTAATCTACTAAGAATATTATTGGGCTATTTTAACAGGATATACTTGTGGCATTGGCTTTCACATTGAAGGAGAGGGTTGGTCAAATAACATATCTAAGGTACCTTAACCTTTAAATGTGGTTAAATCCTATTTTAAATTTGATGTTGTCTTTATATAATATAGAGTATAAGTTAGGATATGTTGACACATGTGTTAAACTTAACAAACTTACACCTTAAATAACTCTTTGTAGGAGAATTAAATCAATCCAACCGATCTTGTATACAAAAACTTCAATGTAGGAGAATTAAATCAATCCAACCGATCTTGTATACAACACTTCAATGTAGGAGTAGTAATTCAATCCAACCGATCTTGTATACAAAACTTCAAAAATTTAGACATTTGATGGTATTTTGTTTTAATAATAGATATTTACATATGTTTTTAGGCTTAATTGCACTTTTGGCCCCTATCTTTTATAAAGTTGCGATTTTGGCCCCCTAACTAATTAAAATACAAAACAGCCCCTTATGTATTGGATCTTTGACAGTTTTGGCACCCAAGGCCACTTTTGACTTAGTCTTCACTGACGTGGCACCCACATCCCTTAACTGAGGTGCCACGTGTCGACCATTGTGGGTGCCACGTCAGCGAAGTCTAAGTCAAAAGTGGTCTTGGGGGCCAAAACTGCCAAAGATCCAATGGGGGCTGTTTTGTATTTTAATTAGTTAGGGGGCCAAAATCGCAACTTTTGGAAAGATAGGGGGCCAAAAGTGCAATTAAGCCATGTTTTTAATATCGTAGTATATGTTAAAATAAGATGATGTGACACAATATCATCTAGTTTCAAAATTTTATGAATTTATCTAGGTTTGATTTACTTAACAAGAATCTTCAATTCAACGTCGGGATTTATTTTATTTGCCTTCTACAAAGAAATGGTGTAAGTTTGACATCTCGTGTCTACGGATCCTGATTCGTAATATTATACATATATATTGATTTTTTTTATTGGTTGAAGAATCTATGAAGGTGTCATTCGGAAGGGAGATTTTATTACAGACCTTAACTTTGGCAAGACGTTTGAGGTAAGTTTAAGGCTCCTCGCCATTCTAATTTGATTGCATTGGTCTGGTGCACAAGGTGTTTTGCATTGTGGATCTGCTTTTCTTTTTTGCTATGTTAATGTTACCTAATCTTTGTTTCTGGTTACTCAATTTTTCTTTTTTTTAATAAATGTATGACACCATGACTCAATTCAAGATTACATTTATGATAACCCATGTGGGTTGCCTTGGTGGTGTTGACTTGAGACCTTAGCGTATGCTGTTCTCGAGGTCTCAATTTGATTCTCTCCAGTGTCAATTTCCGTGGGGCTAGTTTGGCTTCAAAAAAAAAAAAAAATTACATTTATGATAATCTACAATTGAGATAAATTTCTACACGCTGACGATGTAATTTTTTTTACTGATGCATCCAATCAAATCATGCCAAATAGATATTTTAGGATCTAATCTAAAAAAAGGTGGTATCATAGAGTGATTTGATTGGGATGTATGTGTAAAAAAAAATTACACAGTCAGTGTATACAAATTAAATCCTAGTTATTCTAATTAAATTATGGCTTGAGAAGAATAACAACGATATACACAATTATAGGATCTTTCATTATTAATTTACCATCAAATTATCCATTTCTTACTAGTTCATGAATTCAAGTCTCTAACACAGTGAGTGGATTCAAATTCATACTTGCTACTTCCTACCAGCAACATTGACTATTTTTTTCAAGAAACTTATCCCACAGAAAAGTATCTATTCAACCGTACTTCTAATGTTATCGTCTTGCATATTCAGGCTTGTCACCTCATTTTATATCTTTTTCTAAAAACATTGCTCCAACAAAGATTAGTACTAGTTTTAGCTTTTACTATTTTAATGAGGCATGAAACATGGTTGCAAAAATACGCAATGGTGTGCACTCATAAGATCATTTTCATGTCTCTGCTTTTGTTTATTGCATTTTAAGACTAGTGATTTTGTGGCTGAAGCCTTTCTTCTCTGCAAATGCAGGTTCCTCATTTGATTGGGTTGCGTAATGATGAGGTGGAGGTTAGTTTTTAAATTTTCACCATGATTTGTGGATCTCCCAATTAAATCGAATGTCTTTGGAGAACTTTTGTAAAACTGTTCTGCCATATCTCTTTTTAAATTCAAATTTTAGCTTTTACTAGTTTAGTGAGGCATGAAACATGATTGAAAACAATATGCAGTGGTGCAGTGGCGTGCACTCATAAGACTGTTTCAGATCTCTACTTTCATTTATTGCATTTTGAGACTAGTGGTTTTGTAGTTGAAGCTTTTCTTCTCTACAGCTGCAGGTTCCTCGTTCGATTGAAGTGCGTAAAGATGATATGGGGGTTAGTTTTTAGATTTCCCCCTTGATTTGTGATTCTTCTTCCCATTATATCAAATGTCTTTGGAGAACTTCTGTATAATTGTTTTGTCACATCTCTTTAAATTCGAATTTTAACTTTTACTAGTTTAATGAGGCATGAAACACGACTGAAACAATGTCATGGTGTGCACTCATAAGATCATTTTCATGTCTCTGCTTTCATTTATTGCATTTTAAGACTAGTTATTTTGTGGCTGAAGCCTTTCTTTTCTGAAAATGCAGGTTCCTTATTTGATCGGGGTGCGTAATTATGATAAGACCGGGGTTGGTTTTTAGATTTTCACCATGATTTGTGAATTTTCTCATTAAATCGAATGTTTTTGGAGAACTTTTGTATTGTTGTTCTGCCATATCTCTTAATAAATTCTAATCTGGATTCTCTCTCAAATTGACAGGAGAGTCAAGAGGTTCAAGAGGCTCATGCTGGAGAAATAGTCATGGTACATGATGTCAATAATGCATCAGGTTATACTTTTTTCTTCTCTCAAAGCATATTGTTGCATTTCCTGAATTCTACGTACTCTTTTTTTGCAAGATTGAATTTTTCAAGAATCTGTTGTTGGTGGTTTAAGTTCTTTATAACTGCGGATATTATATTTTTTATTGGAGAGTAAATTTCATTTGAAGGCTCGAAAATACTGAAAACTGCATCAGATAAACCTAAATGAAGGAGCCAAAATGGTTGGCAAATAAATATTTTAAACAATACAAGTCTTTCTGCGTGTCACAATCCAAACTCATTTGCCTTGTGACTCTATATTAAATCCCGTTAAACAACACAATCCAATCTCATACAACATGTAACAACAAGTTGATGTCCTTACATTTTGGGCATTCCTCTTCAACAAAATATGCTAGGTGAAGCAAATGTTAATGCGATGTGTTCATTATTTAACCAGGAGATACTTTTACTGATGGTTTAGTAAGATATACAAGGACTTCTATTGATGTTTCTGTGTAGGCCTTAAAGATTCTGGAATGCAAGTAAGCAGTTTCTTTTTTATGACAATTAACTTCCCTACCCTTGCCTTTAATGGACCACCTTACTTATCAAGGTGGTCCATCTTAGAATTCGTCCCTTGTATATACAAGCACTTGTGATTGTGAACGGAGCTGAGATGTTTTGGTTCATTATTGAAATTACGTAACACGTACCAAACTCAGTTCCGTTCAAAAATAGTGCTAATGTGACTTGTTTATGCAAGAAACAACTCGAGGACGTTTTTTCAGTTTTAAAGGAAAAGTATTGATGTTATGATAATTTCTTCACATGTTAGTTACACTTGAGATTGATTTGGGTTGAACTAAAATCACTTGTATTTTTATTTTTTTATTTCAAGCATTCGATATTGTGAATTGGTTACAGGCTTTGCAGCTAACGTTGGAGTTTGGTGTTGAATTGGCCGAGAAATTTGGGGGAGGCACTCAAAACAAGAGATTGGGAGTGAGATTGAAGAAATATACTAATTCTAGTAGAAATGCTTCAGATATTCAAAAGTATGAAAAAAAAGCAATTGACAGTGTTTATAAGGAAATTTGTTATTTACAAATGACCATAATGGTTTGATTTTGCATCGATATGAAAGCGATGGAAGCAAAGATATAGCAATCATAAGCTCGCAAAATATTCGCCTCAGGGCAAAGTCGGAAGAAGTATGCAAAAAAAAGCAATTGACAATATTCGTAAGGAATTTTGCAATTTACAAATGACCATAATGTTCCCTATTTTGTATCATTGGGAAAAGGATGGAAGTAAAGATCTGACAAACTTGACCCACAAATCACTTGAGCACAAAATCATTGTCTGACCCGGCAAGTGTTTTTCATACTTTTTAGCTTCTGCAGCAAGTTTCGCATGTCTATAGTGGTGACTCTCTCTGCTATGTCGTCCAAGACTTGTTTCTACAGTGTAAGAAGTTTTAATATGTAAAGTGGAGTAGACAGCTTGAATTTAACATGTAATCAAAGAAATATAAAAGAAGTTTTAATACTACTTTTTTTTAATGGATAATAGAAAAATTAAACGTACATGTTTAGGATTTGTTACATATCTTTGGTATAGCTCCTCTCGCTTCTGCTTTCTTGAACCAATCACGATGCTGCAAACATATTAATAAAAATGTTAAGAGCATACACCCATGCATATTAAGCCATATCACCCCATTTTATTGTTTTATTTCTTTCAAAACGAACGTCATTTACATTGTTCAATAAATGGTGCAACCTTACCGCATGTAAAATGTGATTGCGGGTTTTATCGAGCTATAAGAACAAGATTGGTTTAACCAATTCCATCATATTTCTAGCATCGTATTTTGAAAGCTACAAACATTAATAAAAATGTTAAAAGTAATGCTTTTGAAGGAAGAGCATGCACCCTTGCATATTAAGCCAAACCACCTTATTTTATTGTTTTATTTATTTTAAAATGAAGGTCATTTGCATTTTTCACTATAAAATTAAGGATAAACTACAGTTTTGACCCCTTAACTTTATCAATGTTGCGATTTTGACCCCTTATTAAAAAAAATGAAAATTTTGCCCCCAATGGTTTAGCCCCTTTGCAAAAGTGACCTTTTGGCCAATTTTGACCAGATCAACACTGATGTGTCACTTTATTAATGGTGCTGGCACGCCACATGTGTATTTCACCATTTTTTTTAAGTCAAAATGCCACGCGTGTAAATAGAAGAATTAAAAAAAAACAAAGGAATTGGCAATTGAGAGAACAACAACAATCTTCATCTTCTACAACAACAACAATCTTTAAAAAAAAAACTCAGATCAACAACAAACAAAATTCATCTTTCACAACAACCCAAACAAAATTCATATGGACAATAAATCTTGAACATAACAACAATCATTGAAGCAACAACAACAAACTTCAATCTCAAAAGTCAAATCCTCTTTATTGAATATCCAGAACCACAAAAATCAAAGTTCACATCCTCTCTCTCTTCCCAAATCCAATACACGTGCATCTCTTCTTCTTTCCCAGGTTAAGCGCCGCCTCTCCTTCTCCCTCTCCTAATTACCAGCGCCCCCACCGTCGACCTCCTCACATTGTTCTTCAAATCAACAGAGCACCACCACTACTGTTTGGGTTTTGATTTACAGCGATTGAGAAAAAAATTAAAATTGTAGTACTAATTTGATATTGCAATTCGAAAGTTTGAGGTGTTGAGAAGAAAATGGGGAATTGTGGGTTGAAGATGAGATTTGAGTTTATGGAAAGATAAATGTCTGAATTTGGGGATTAATTATGAGTCTAGGGATGAATTTGAGGATGAACTTTTGATTTGTGGATGAATTTATGGGTTTAGGGAAGATGAAGCTATTTCAATTCTCAAACCCAGAAAATTGAAGAAGAGGAAGGGGAAGCAGAAGAAGCTTATGGTGGAAAGAGTGTGAAATCTCAACATGAAGGAAATAGATGAAGTTGTTGTTCTTGTCCACCAGAACCTCACGTGACCCCCTTCTCACACATGCCTTTCCTTCTCTTTTTTTTTTTTCAATTTCTTTTTTAATTTATTTAATTTAGAAATTAGAAAATGATTAAGTGGATTTTTTATATTTTTTATTTAGTACTTTACACACGTGGCTGCCACGCAAGCGTTGACCTGGTCAAAATTGACCAAAAGTTCACTTTTGCAAAGGGGCTAAAACATAGGGGGTAAAATTTTCATTTTTTTAATAGGGGGTTAAAATCGCAACATTGATAAAGTTAGGGGGTCAAAACTGTAGTTTAGCCTAGAATTAACTCAATTTTCCCAATCGTATCTTCTATTTAATGTGAAAAAAAAACGAAATGACGAAAAATCCACGAGCAACTCGTCGTATTCGTGGGTTTTATTTTCCTATTCACTCTAATAATTTGTGAACAAAAAACGAAATGCCGTGAAGGAAAAAAAAAAAAGGTTAATAGATCTTTACTCCCTGTAATATAGGTCATTTCCGGTTTTCCCGTAAAATATAGGTCTTCTATTTAAGGGAGGTGTAATTAAAATTAAACTGTGTATCTGAAATGGTACGGAAAAAAACATGTTTCAAGGAACACACACAGCTGAGTTCAACATCAACTTAAAATAAGGATCTGCAGTTAGGTTCGGTCTGATTCTAATTTGCGGCGCCGCGGTTTTCTTCAAAATATCTTCCACTACCGCCACCAACATGGGTCGTTTTTCAAGGTCCTCCTTTCTCTCTTCTTCCAGTTTCCAGCAGCTCCGCCGTCAGTTTTCGTCGGAGTCGGAGTCAGTGAAACGGGTGCGGAACATATGGATATCGGGGCTCAACGACGTCCCTAGCAAGGGAAGCTCCATAGAGGATAGATTACAGGATGACTTAAGTAGAGAAGAGGAGATATATTATGCTAAATTTTATGGTTTTATAAAACATACTATCTGCTATATACAGGGGAGACGCCCAGCTGTCAATTCTTTCGTCTGGAAAAACTATCAAAACTATTTGGTAGATACTCATCAAATTTCACCTTTTCAATACTTATTACATTCTTAGGACTTAGTTTAGTAAGTTGTTCTAATTGTCTTTCAAGTATAGTCACATAATTCTCTTGACATGCCGCGAATTGGTTAGTGCGTGGTTCATGTTACTTTTGTGAATTGGTTTGCACTAATTTCACTGTAATTCGTCGAGTCGAACCGAGACAAGTGGGTGAAGATTGAAGAAAGACGAAGAAGAGGTTGAGTAGGAGATAAAAGAAAGAAAAACTTCAGGTGGGGCGAATACATTTTGCAAGAAAACCTTTTTTGAGCCTTTGAGAAAGAGGACGTCTCTTGCAAAATAACATTGATACAAAAAGAAAGAAAGAAAGAAAGAAAAAAAACTAAACATAAAAAAATATTTTGGAAACTGTACACTAGTTTGCTGCAGTTCGCTACTATAATCCTTCTACCTTTTTGCAATATTAAGATAGCTTACTATACTTAATTAGGTATTACTAGTACTACGAACCGATGCGTACCGGAGCTCTATACCCCATATATACCGAATTCTTCTCAATTATGTGACTATTGGCGGTGGTGGTGGTAGTAAACTGATATACATATATCGTCAAGCCTTCAGTTTATGTTGTTTATATTATTTCTTACATTCACTTTCTTTATAAATAATAATCATATAAATTTTTTCCTTGCAGATTAACATAATTCACTCACCTGATTTCACTCTTGAGGAGGTTCAGACTGCTTTGCCTGCCTTTGATTGCGGTGCCATTCTTGCTCTTTCTAGCGTTGCTGGGGTGCAAACTCAATCCATTACTTTTGATAAGCTAATGTTAAGATATCAACTTCCAAGACTTGTATTTATCAACAGCCTTCACCACAAGGGAGCAAATCCGTGGCAGGTTATAGACCAAGCAAGATCTAAGCTTCAACATCATAGTGCTGCAATCCAAGTTCCTATAGGCTTGGAAGATGATTTTAAGGGACTTGTTGATCTTGTTCAATTAAAGGCCTACTATTTTCACGTGTCTGTTTCTGTAACTTCTGCATCGGTTATACCCAACATTATTCTTCAAATTATTCACTCAAATGGTTCCTATTGCAGAGAAAAGGTTGTCGTTGAACAAGTCCCTGAAGAAGTTCCTGAAGATATGGAAGACTTCGTGTCAGAAAAAAGGCGTGAGCTCATACAAACTGTGTCTGAGGTGGACGATAAACTTGCTGAAGCTTTTCGCTGTGACAAGCCCATATCAGCACCTGATCTTGAGGTGTGGGGGCAACACTTTTTTTTTGTTTTTTTTCATTAGAGTTTTGCATGTTTATTACTTAGTTTACATTTTGTGAAGATTTGTCATATGTTCTACTTCTAACAAATAGTTTATCAACATATTGTCATAGAGTGCCGACAATCTTCGAGTTTGAGCATCCTAGATGTGTATCAACTTAAAAAAAGCACAAATGTGTCCTTTTGTAACGTTATAAAATGTTGCATGGGTCTTGTTGGAAATTCCGCCTTTATTGCGGTCCGCCCCTAGTTGCCTTAATTGCGGCTTTTGATTTGCTTTCATTGCAGCCGCCAACACCTTCATTGTGTTGGCTTTGTGGGCGTGGATTTAGTTCCACTTCAGATAGATAGGGCTCTTGATAAGAGTTTATAAAGAGGAGGCACTCCTCACCTTACAAGTTGGTTTTGTAAGGATGAGTTAGGCCCCAAATTTTCAACAGGTATCTATACGGGTATGTTATCTATATGCTGTGTACTTATGCATATAGTAGACAACAGTGGCAAGCACACCAGAATCACACATGTCCATGGCTGATTTGATGGGAACCACTTCCAAAATCTCATTTGCATTGCTTTTTTTAGTAGCATAGGTTAGCTGATTTTTCTAATAGAGAAGGTAGACAGAGGAAAGATAAGTATTCTTAATCTGGAATATGTTTCATTAAGTGAATTTGATTACACGAGCGAACTAGTGAAGTATATGTAGGGAGAGTGTTTGCTAACTGTTCTAAGTTCCAGCTAACCTTATAACAGAATCAGTTTACATCGGTGTTTGTAAATAGTTTAACTAGGCATATATACACTAATATTGACCAGTATTATCCCTCAGAAATTCTGAGATGACGTTGAAGAAAAAATTCCTGATTCAAATCCATTTTATGCATGCATTAAGTTTTAGGGTTAGATCCTTTGGAAAACCCACTTTTTGTCCATGCATCTTTGCAGGCCGATGCATTTTCCTATATGTATTTTTAGATGTATTGATATTTCATATATGAAAACAAGTAGTTATCCGAGTACTATTTTGAAAATAATTTTCTTTTTGTTATTATTGTGTGTAGGAAGCAGTTCGTAGGGCCACCATAGCACACAAATTTATACCAGTATTCATGGGTGATGCTTTCAAATATAATAAGGTAAACGTTGAATCACCTTGAATTCATATGTGCATTCTGTGTTGTATGCTCTTTTTTCTTTAACCTTGAATTCATATGTGCATCATGTACTTTTCTCAGGTAGATGCATCACGCTCTCTTTTTCTTTAATTCTGACTTATTACTATGATTATGATGTAATTTAATTAGTTTCAAGAGACTTCACTTTGGAAACTGATTTCACTTATAGGATTCTTAGTACGTTGATGGCTACTAGTTGGTTCATAAATGTCAGGTGGCTTTGCAAACTTTTTGGATCTGGCCAAATCTTATGTCCCACCCCAGAGCTTAGTACAAGGCACTTTATAGAGTTAAACGATAAATAATAAAAGGGCAATCTGTGTCATATAAATCTAAACTGTTTTGATAAACAATAAATAATGATAGAGCAATCTCCGTCTGATAATGTTTACTTAGAATCCAGCTGTGTTTGAAAACTATCTATATTTTAAGCTTTTCCATTCCCTTACTATGGTTATATAGGGGGGAAATCTGATTTATGATCTACTATTCTTTTGAAAAGTTGGCAACTTTCTTCTCTTATAAGGGTTTGTTACAGAAGTTGTCATATGCAAGACAACTGTTTTTTTTAATCACAAACAAGTCTTTGAAAATCCATATGCAAGACACCACCCATAATCCTAGGCCTACATCAGATGATGAGGCTGAAAAGGACTTGGATCAAATGTTGGGTTCTAGCCCAAAGTGACCTATTATCTAAAAGATATAAACTAGAAGAAAGAGAGGTGGGCTATGGAGGAAAGTTATTTGTTATGTTGAGTTGGCCAGTTAGTTATACCTAACTATGGGTTTATAGTTAGGAGTGGGGACTGAGAGCCATAATTGTGTCATTAGTTTGTGGACAGAGAATCAAAAGAGTTTGTAGCTCTACTGAGGGTTCTTTCTTTGTAAGCGCTTTTGCTATTTCGGCTGGTGTTAATGATTGCGGTGAACCATGGAAGAAGGCCAAAAGTCCTCCATCTTTAGGCACTATTTCTGCCATAAAACACCATGGTGCCGCCGTCTTTGATCACAAATTGGCCATCACAGTTGGCAAAAATCCTTCACTGCAATCTGTCATGGCCGCTATTTGATAACATTGATTTTGGCTTGAATAATGCATACAATACAAGCCAGCTCTTAATATTGTGTTTTATCACTCTTACATTTTTCATGTTCTGATTCTGCTACAGGGGCTACAACTACTTTTGGATGGTGTAACTAATTATTTGCCCTGTCCAATTGAAGCTAGTGCTTATGCTCTCGAACGATCTAAGAACGGGGAAAAGGTACCAGATTTAAAGAAACTTTATCCTTTGTTATCTTGATTGTCAGAAATTGCAATTTGAGTTTCTAATTATGTGGCCAATTTCTTGAATCTTGGATATTTAGATTCACTAGAAACAGAAAATATCCGTATTTGACTTAAATATATTAATGCGTGTGAAATAACGTTATAAGTTTCTAGCATGTCCCCCAAAAAAACAAAATCCAAATTAATGCATCTATATATGTAAATCATGATAATGATAATAGGAAAATTACTTTAAAAGTTGAAAACATAAATCACATCTCACAACATTAAAAAACTCCCTCCATTTCAAAATGAGTCTTTTGCAATGTTGATTGGGCATCTGATGTAAGATAAAAGGAGGCCCACTTCCAGGGCATTCTTATGTCTTGGTCCTTACTTGGTGGTTCATAACCCTAGCTACGTTTAAGGTGTTATATTATCCTATTACTTAATCAGCTGCAAGTTCCCCTCCACACAAATCATTTATTCTGACAATCAAAGCATTGTTGCTTTGAGTCATAATCCAATTCGGCATTCTAGAACTAAACATACAGGCCTTGATTTGTTCTTTGTTTGAAAAAAGGTTCTTGCTAAAGTCTCTAGTTGTGACATATGTTCTTGCTCGGGCTCAGATTGCTGACATTCTCACAAAGCCATTGCCCAATGTTCAGTTTTGTAATCTCAGAGACAAACTTGGGGCTCTTAGTAAAAAAGACCGCACAGTTATACACACTCTGATCCTGTGCACCACACAATAGCAAAGACTGCATTGTTCTACAGAATCTTGATAAACATGGTTGTTGTTATTTATATTTTTCTACTAAAAGAGTATTATTGGGCTATTTTAACAGCGTACGCTTGTGGCATCGGCTTTCACATTGAAGGAGAATTGGAAGCATGGTCAGATAACATATCTAAGGTACCCTGATCTTTAAATATGCTTAAATCCTATTTCAAATTGTATGTTTTGTCTTGTATATGCATATCTATATCTATATATATTGATCTTTTTTTATTGGGTGAAGAATATATGAGGGTGTCATTCGGAAGGGGGATTTTATTACAAACGTTAACACTGGCAAGACGTTCGAGGTAAGTTTAAGGCTCCTCACTGTTCTAGTTTGATTGCATTAGTCTTGTGCACATGGTGTTTTGCGCTGTGGATCTGCATCTATTTTTGCTATGTTACCTAGTTTTGGTTTTTTGTTACATAGTTTGTTCATTTTTTTATTAGTATATGGCTCAATTCAAGATTGCATTAACGATATGTTTTCCAAACTCCAAATCTACAATAGTAGTTGTTGTAATTAAACTGTGACGGGAAGAATAAATTACAAAGATATACAAAATTATGGGATCTTTCAATATTAATTTACCCTCAGATTGTCAATTTCTTAGTAGTCCACGGATTCAGGTCTCTGACACAAAGTGCGATTGGATTCAAACTTTTACTTGCTACTTCCTACATGCAGCAATATCGACTAATTTTTCAAGAACTTATCCTATAGAAAAATATCTATTTAACCATACTTCTAATATTATCCTCTTGCATATTGTAGTCTTGTCACCTCATTTTATACCTTTTTTTTTTCTTTCTAAAAATATTGCTACAACAATGACTAGTGCTAGTTTTAGCTTGTACTAGTTCAAAGGCATGAAACATGATTGAAAACAATATTTGGTGTTATGCTCTCATAAGAACATTTTCATGCCTCTGCTTTCATTTATTGCATTTTGAAATTTGTGATTTTGTGGCTGAAACCTTTATTGTCTACAAATGCAGGTTCCTCGATTGTTTCGGAAGCGTAATGATTGTTTGGATGTTAGTTTTTAGCTTTTCACCATGATGAGTGGATCTTCTCATAAAATCGATGTCTTTGGAGAATTTTATTATAATTGTTTTGCCATATCTCTCTTTAAATTCTAATTGGGATTCTTCTTCCAAATCGGCAGGTAATTCAAGAGGCTCATGCTGGAGAAATAGTTGCTGTATTTAATGTCAATTATGTACCAGGTTCGTATTCTTGGCATAGCCTTCGTAGTGAATTTAGAGAAACTGTTTCTAGGCGAAACAAATGTTAAATGCGACAATTTTTTTTTTACGTGTTCATTATTTAATCAGGAGATACTTTTACTGATGGGTTAGTAAGATATACAAGAAGTACTTCTGTTGATGCTTCAAAATATTTGAATGGCTTCCAAGGAAAGGATTCTACAACTTCCCGAGATGGTTTGGAGATGGGGGAGGTTGTAGTTTTATTCATTTTACCTTTCTCGTTTATGTGATAAATTTGATGTTCTTATCATGACGTCTTGATTTTTAAATGACTGCAGGAATCACCAGTTTCGAGGGGGTATGCCAATGATCGATTGATAATGATTAATTTGATAAACTCAGAAATCATGTGTTAAATTATAACTTGGTGATGAGAGCACGTGTGCAAATGTTTTCTTTTTAACTCTTGCATAAATGAAAGATCTGATTTGCCGTTATGCTTGTGTATCTACTATATTACATTTACTGTGCATTTGTTATTGATTTTAATTTCTAAATGTATGTATTTCATTACACATGTAAATAAAATAAATTATTTATGATATTTTGAACTTAGAATTAACATTGCAAAATTTAAAAATAATTGTGGAATGCAAATCTACACACAAACACCAAATTATGTCAGGTCACTTTTTTTGTTGAAAAAATTATATATATTATTAATTGGGAATGTCATACAACAGTTGGGCCATAATGTTATTTGGCTCCTCCTCTAATCATTCGGAATGAATCTGGGGTTTGCTGGATTTGACTCACTATTTTCCCCCAAATTTCGATCTTTCAAATATTAATTTCTTTGAACAACGTTGCACAATCCGAAACAACTTTGATGTCCCGCAAGCAACAATTCTGGGTGATGTTCAGTGCTCGCTGCACAGCTAAAGCTTCAGCTGCTATTTTGTCCATAGATTCGTGTTCCTTCCAACTTGACGCTGCTATCACTCTTCGTTGTGAGTCTCTGATGACAGTGGCCATGCACCGGTAACCATCCAATCCCAGGTTAGCATCACAATTAGCCTTATAAGCATCGTTGTTATGGGGTGGAATCCATTTTTGTTTTTTGAAATTGATTTGTTGAGATCTCTTTCCTATTTTACTGTAGTCCATTTGCATTCACCTTGTTGAAGTTTTCTGATTCCTTGATATATTTTTGAGCTGCAGTATCTTCGATATCGAATGCCTTTTGTTTCTGGCTATCCAAATCTGGTCTATAATGGCATAAATGTTAGCTAGAACATGAGATTCAGCATTATATATCATGTTTATAAGCCAAACTATAAAGTTGGTATCTGTGTGTTGATTGAAATTCACCCCAGGGATGACCCAAACCAAATTTGGGTTGCCCAAATACAGTCTTTGAAGCAGTTTCATAGGTTCCAGTGCTTCATTGCATCTAGGGCAGAGAAAATTTCCCCTTATTCCTAATCCTTTTCTATTTAGTTCACTTCTGAGGGGTATGAATTGTTTTATGATCCTCCAAATCAAGGTTTGCTGTCTAGGAGTAGCCTTGACCTGCCAGACCTTTTGCCAAAGGTTTTTGTTTATATCCTGATTGGAAGTACCCTCACATTGGTCCTTATCCCACTTTTAATAAGGTAGTTGCCTGACCTGACAGAATAGATGCCATCTCTGGTTCCCATCCAGGATAAGCTGTCTTCTTCGTCTGGATTGTGTAGGGGTATTTTAAGAATGGCTTCCTTATCTACAGAGATAAAATTCTGTCCAAAACATCTGAGTTCCAATAATTATTTTCCTTATCCAATAGATCCCTAACCTGGAGAACATTTGTTTCCCAATAATTTTGGGTTAGGAGTTTAAACCCGTTGTGATAAGGGATCAAGTTATCTTCCCTGATGTTTATAGAATCACCATTTCCTATACACAACCAAAAGGGACTCCTAATTTGAGGCAGAGGGATAACATAAGAGGGACTGATATGAACAATTCTAGAGTGTAATTTACTCAATTACTTGTGAACGGAAAAAAAAAACAGAAATTAATAAAAACAGCAAATTGTAAGGAAAACAAACTCTAACTGGCTGCTTGAGGTCTTGTGTCGTGTCTCTCTTTGATTTTTTTCCTCTCTGATTATTCTTTGTTACTTAGTAAAATTTCTTAGGGGAGCAAAACAAAAAAACCTTTCTTCTTCAGATAAGCATTTTTGGGTTCTTCTTCAGTCCAGTATAGTTGTTTACTTCTCATATTTGTTTTTATTTTATTTTTTTTGAATGGCAAATGTTAGTTGGTTAATTGTTATGCTAGTTTTTTTTTCTCCTTGTCAGGACATGGAACCCTGGACCTACACCTCCTTCCCCTTAGCTCAAACCAGTTGAGCTACCCCCCTCTATGAATATTTTTCACTCAATTAATATTTGGCATCCAAATTATGAAGGTAGAGTAAGGTTTTTCCTATCAGGGGAGGACTTAGACTTGAGATTTGTGTGCAATTCAATATCTTCCTTTGAGAAATGGAAGAAAATTGTCTGATCTTACCATATAGTGGAGCTGCTCTAAGAGTGGTACATGAACAAGCAAGATGATGGGCCAATTCATCAATTTTGTTACTTGGCCTCCCAGGTTAGGGACTAAATTGATTGTTTATTCTTTCATTTGATTGAGATTTAGGTTACACTGTATTGTGTTCAAATGTCAAATGAAAAGACCTCAATCATGTTTGAAGAACTAATATACTTAAATTATGTCTTTTTATGATTTATTTCTTGTAACCAACTCATGTAAATGAAGTAAATGCCACTGCATCCATTTCTCAACTTTTGTTTTTTTTTTTATTTTTAAGCCAATCGAGTTACAGTTTCAGTGTATCTATCGACTGTGTCACGTCTACAGGGCTTAGTGTAATCCAGACCAGTACCTATGGAAAAAGGAAATCACTCTTGTAGGAAGTAAATACCGCATGAGGAATTTAGAGGCAAGTGTGGACATGTTTTGTTTGATACTACAATTACTATTTTTCATTTTTGGAAGTTACTTCATGATTACAATTTTCAGTAATTTTCAGCGAAGTCATCACTACCTCCCTTCACCTTCCCTGAAGATATTTCTCTTCCTTGTGTTATATGTTGCCATCGAAAAGAGGTATTTCATTTTTTTTTTGGACACTGATTTTGCTTCTCCTTAGAGTCTATATTTTGATTTTTATTCTTCTCTCTGTTGATATGTGTGTACATATGTTCAATTATGCAGTGGATTTAGGGCAGAGGCCAATGAAATTGCTGTGATTCTTCTTCCATCAACTAGTATCGTTTTCTTTTAGTATTCAATACCACTACTGCTATTTTCCTGTAATATTAGAACATCAATGTCAGCCTTTCATTAATTCAAAACACCTTGCTTGTCAGGTGATCCATTTAAAAGAGAAGAATTAGAACAGTCTCTTTTTTTCTAGTTACTTTGTTCTTTGCTTTTACTAAGAGACCCTTAGGCTACAAATTTGTTCAATTTTTCTTGGAAGTTTCTTATTGTGGTTAAAACTTCTGTGATTTTGTTGTATTTTGTGATGTGCAATACCTGCGGCAGGTTATTGAGAAGAAAGCAAAGTTTGATACTATGGACCTTAACTGTTTGCATGTATGGATATTTACTTTAATTCTGCAGTTTATTTTTAAAAGGCTTTTATATGTGTTTAGTCCCTGCAAATAGGGGTCATTTAAAATTTTATCCCTGAATTCGTTAATCCTGGCATTTTGCCACTTCAAAATTTAATCATTTAAAAGTGTCTCTCTCTTTCTCTCTCCCTCCCCACTTGATCACTGCCACGTCACTGATTAGCTAACGTGGCACAGTTGAATAGGATAAAACGTTGCTGACTCACAAAAATAGTGTGCTGACAAAAATACCCCCATCCCTTTAAGTAATTCCATCATTCACTAAAATAATTTAGAAATACACGTGGTGGTCCCAATTGGCTTTTGTGTCTTCAATCCTTGAAGTTTTTCCCCATATTGTCTTTAAACACAATCCTTCAAGTGTTTCATTCGAAGGTAAGTGTATCAAATCTTTGTTTGTAAACATTTTCTTCCATCCTTGAAGTGTTTCACCAAATCGTTTTCCCAGTTTGCCGGAAAAATCAAATCCTCGCCGGTAAACAGCATCGATCTCAATTCAGGTGAAGGCGTTGAAGATTGCGATTGCGATTGTGATGATTGAGGAATTGGATCGGGTGGGATTAGGGATTGGGTTGGGAGGTGAAGGTTCTAAATTGGTTTGAGGATTGAGTTGTAGGGTTGCAGGAGAAGATGAATCCGCCATTGTTGAAGATGAATGAGTTTGGGGAAAGTGGAAATTTATTGAAGAGGGTTAAGAAATTTGAAGAGTGAAAGGTGAATTAGGTATTTTGGTTTGGGATGGTTCATTTGTTGTCTTTGTGTGACCTAGATTGAGTTTGAGTTTGAGTTTTTGATTGTGTATGTTTGTACTACTTACTATATAGGGTTCGTACGTAATTATAGACTTGAAGCAAGCAACTTTATATGCGATGAGTATGAAAAAGCAAGCAAACAGAGTAGAAGAAAATTTTGAGAATGAACATCATGTTGATGGTGAGATGAATACTGAAAACACAGTTATCACTTTGAAGATGCTCTTTCTGGGTTGTTGGGTTTGATGCTCAGCAAGAGTGTTTCATGGAGGTTGGTTCTGGAAGATTATAC
The DNA here is from genome assembly GCF_003473485.1 of Medicago truncatula. NCBI lineage: Eukaryota > Viridiplantae > Streptophyta > Magnoliopsida > Fabales > Fabaceae > Medicago > Medicago truncatula. Next base: position 10,908,970 of record NC_053043.1, on the reverse strand, counting down.
GGGAAAGGGAGAGAGAAAAAGAGAGATTGCAATTTGGGTTTTGGAGAAGGAACAAGAATAAAGGAGCAAAAGGGTAATTTCGCATGTGTCAGACCTCATTAAGGGCAAAAAAGTCATTCCATTCCATTCCATATGTTTCTAATTAGTGACGTGACAGTGATTAAGTGGGAAGAGGGACGAAAGTTTAAATGATTAAATTTTGAAGTGGCAAAATGTCAGGATTAATGAATTAAGGAACCAAATTTTAAATGACCCCTATTTGCAAGGACTAAAACTCAAGCTCAAGTTTAAAATACGTGATGAAAAAGTACCACTCAAAACTCAAGAAACTCAAGTTTAAAGGAGTTGTACTTGTGAAAAAAAGAAAGATAAAAGTCAATATTTCTACACAATTGTAATACGTACAATGTTGTATGAGACTAACGAAACAAAATCTTTTGGAAGATGCAACGAAAAAGTAAACCTAGAGTTTTTTTTTTTAGGGAGAAACCTAGAGTTGTATATGCAAAAAGGTTATGAAAGATGAGTTGTCATATCATACAAGATAGGATTCAAAATGAAAGTATTAAGGAGAATTTGGGACTTGTAATATGTACACCATATTACTCATATATGTCAACATCAAGATGTCTTCTGCTTGCCTCAGTCACTGTCTAGCCTTGAGTCGACCAAGAAGGAGGTTGATAACCTGAATCTATGTAGCCCAACACAAATCAGCACACATAAACACACACACACACACAAATGATATTGCAAATGTTTGAGTAATGTTTAACTAAAGTTTCTCCTTTGCACAAGCAGCAACATCTCCATGTTTCTTCAACTTTTTGTACTTGTGTTAAAAGCCTCATTATGCAACAATCTTTATTGTGTTGCACTACATGATGTTATGTTGAATTAAGTTATGTAATATATGTTTGTGGTATTGTAAATTTGTTGAGCAAGTCCTCTATATGACACCCGATTGGGAATTTGGGTTCGAACACGCGTTTCTTGACCCTACTACGGGTCTGTTTGGGAAACCAAAAAAAGAACTTTTAGCTTTTAGCTTATAGCTTATAAACTCGTTTGACAAAAAAAGCTCTGTTTGGTAACACTTTTTCACCATGAGCTTATAGCTTATTTCACGAGCTTATAAGCTATTTTTCAAAAGCTATTCCAAGTAGCGTTTGAGCTTATAGCTTATAGCTTCTCACTTTTTCTTCCAATTTTACCCTTATTATTTCATTTAAATTGTATTTTTATCCATTATAATTTTTATAATAAGCTACGTAATAAAGACTACTATCCCTTTATTCCAATTTTTGTATATATATCAGCTGGCCTTTTTTTTTTTTTGAAAAAATATATACCTTAGTTTTTTTTTTTTACGGAACAAAATACTATTATTCTATTAGTGTTACTTTTTATTTTATTTTTTTGAGGTAAGTGTTATTTTCTTTATTCTCTGTTATTAGTATTACTCTATTAGTGCTACCTTTTTTTTTTGTTTTTGAGGTAAATGTTATTTTCTTTATAAAGTAGAAACACTTAAATGATAATAAATATAAGATAAAATTTTAGTGAATAAAATTTAATTTAATTTATAATACATAGGATATATTAAATTAATAAATTTAAAGTATTTTTTTAAAGAAAAATTAGTTTACAAAATTACAAATACTTAAATTAATGATATAATTTTTATTATGAATTAAGAATATCCTTTATGTCATTTTACATTTATCAGCTAGTTGAACTGCTATTTTTACCAAACACTTCAGTTAGCTTATAAGCTAAAAACTATCAGCTAACTTATCAGCTAAAAGCTATCAGCTAACTTATCAGCTATCCACTATTTTTACCAAACAGAGCCTACATGATTGAGGGACCTATTTAATGCCTCGCCTAGAAGCCACCAATAATGAATACCAAAGACTCCCAAATAGAAAATAATTGTTCCTTAAAAAAGTTAGTAAATTAACTCAAAATGAAGCAAGAAAATAATAAAATTGAAAGTACTCAAATCCTACTGTTCATACCTATCTTCTCGCGTCGCATGTATTCTTCAAGCATTTCGGCTTCTTTTAATATTCCTTCATGCGAAGGTTTCTAGCAAAAAAAAAATTGATATATTAAAAGAAAATATATAATAAAAATAAGAGTAATTTTTTAGTTTTGAACATTACTATCATGTTCCAGTAATGGTGCATCCCAAACATGTGTTTGTAGCCGACCAATGCTAATATTGATGGAAATTTCTGAGCATGCTGCCATAGTCGGTATGTCATAATCCTTCAACACAAAAAAAAAAAAAAAAATTATTTACTCATTATAAAAAAATTATTATTATAGTTTTTTTTTTTAAACTTACAAGTTGCAAGTATCGATGTGAACCATATCTTTCGCGACCCTTTCCAATTTTTTCTTCTACATTGACAAAATATTGTAATTTATTAATGTGAAAATAGAGAAGAATATAACATCATTTCAAATACCCTCCCACTTTTTGTCAAAAAAAAAAAAAAAACATAAAGTGGAAGTACAAAACACATAATGCGACCAAATGTGTAATATAGTGATAACAATATTATTATTTAATAAAAATAAGTAGATACACTTACATGTTTCTCTCCAAAGATTTCACATAACTCCTCAGTCTTTTTAATCTTGCATGACCACGTATCCTACCATCATAATTTGAAAAGTTTATCATTTTATATCAAAAGAATGAAAATATAAATTTCACTTGCAAGATAAAAAAAACTAAATATCATTATCATATCAAAAGAATGGAAAATAAATTTCACTTACAAACGGGTCAAGGTCTCCTAAAGCATATTCAATCCCCATGGCTAGTGCTGCCTTATATGCAACACCAAGTTCACTATCTTCCTAAATTGATTAATAAATAAAATAAATTAGATAGTATAAATAATGATAAATAAATAATATATATATATATATATATATCCTCTAAAAAAAATAGTACTATATTTTTACCAATTCTAAAGTATCTCTCCTGAACTCGTCCAATTCTAGGAACAAAAATTGCGGTTTGATAAACTCCATCATAATTTTTGCATCACGTCTTGATTCCTGAAAATAAAATAATTAATAAAACTTTTAAATCATGGTTGTTAAGTTACACAATTTAGAAATTATTCCTGTTAAATATTGATCTCCAATTTTTTCAAATGACACAAACATTAAGGGTGTGTTTGTTATATGGATGAAAAAATAAAGTCTTGGAATGAACTTTTCCACGAATACAATAATGAAAATTATATTTCTAGGAATTTTTTAAATAGTGTTGTTTACCATTTTAAATCCTTGGGATTTTTGTCAAAATATAAATTGTTTTTTAATTAAAAAAAAGAAAAGAAAAATCATTAGCTACACTTTTTAGTCATCGTGGGACGTGGGTTATATAGTAGAACGTGGGTTTTTGCTAAAAAAAGAGTAGAATGTGGGTTATCATTCCTGGGAATTTAATTTTTTCCCAACCTTTTTCATGGGAATAAAAATAGCTAAACTTTGGGTAGAATAAATTTATGGGTATTATTCATTCCTAGATATATCATTTATGTTCCTTTTTACCAAACACGGTAATGTTTTTTTCCCATTCTCTATTCTCATGAATGTACTTTTTATTTCCCAAACAAACGCCCCCAAAGGAATGAACGTGGTTGGTTAAGTGTTGATATGGCCAAGGACGGGGAAAATGGATGTATGGATATGGCTACAAAGTACTTACTTTAAAACTATGTATGACTCACAATATCAGAATCAATGACCCTGGGAGAAAACATGAGACCATCGATTCCATCATGTTAAATTGTGGCAATTTGTCATGGTAGATTGCTAAGGAGAGAAAGTTTTGGTTGGGCACAAACGTAACAGCTCAATTTTGGACACACATGCAAAAGTAAGAAAAAGTTAATAGAAAATAAAATTATAATATATCAATTGATATGACTAAATACTTTTTATTTAATTTTGTTAATTTTATGTGAGTATGTGCCCAAAATTGAGGTGTTGGGTATGTGCCCAAGCAAGACTTTTTCAGCTAAGGAAAACATATGAGAAGCAATACTAATAAAACTGTGGAACCAAAAATGGTTTTTTTTTATTTCACCTAATAGAATTTTCAATGTATACAAAGTATATTAGTTTCTGCCTATTTTATCTCCTTAAACTATGCCTACACGAAGTTGGTCAATGGTATAGCAAATCACCTAATTAATACAATATTGACAGTTATGAATACACTTAATATGAAACATATTTTATCAGTTTCTTATTAACCCCCCCCCCCCCCCCCCCCCCCCAAGTGGGTGCATGCAGACTCCAAGCCAAGTAAGGAATGAAACTTACCACGACCCAAAGCTTTTGTAAATGTAATTGCAAGTTGTGTGCGAGTGGGAACATAAGATGGTTGCAAGTTGTGACAAAAAATCTCATCGCGGATGGAGTGAGAATCCACGTCAATATGCTTAGTACGCTCATGAAAGACGAGATTCTTTGCAATGTGCAACGCAGCTTGACTGTCGCAATAGAGTTGTATAGGCATGGAATGACTTATCCCAAGGCTAGAAAGAACTCCCTTGATCCACTTCAGTTCACATGTGGTACTAGCCATTGAACGATACTCTGCTTCAGCGGACGAACGCGCTATTGTATGTTATTTTTTTAGTTTTCCAAGAGATGGGGGAGTTACCTAAGAAAACAACCCATCGGGTAAGAGACCTGCGAGTAAGAGGACAAGTGGCCCAGTCAGAGTCACACCATCCATACAGTTGCAGATCACAATTACTGTCCAACATGACTCCTTATCCGGGATTTCCTTTGAGGTATCTAACTACACGCAAAGAAGCATCCCAATGCTCGGTTCGCGGCTGCTGCATGAACTGTGAGAGAACGTGGACATAATATGACAATTCAGGTCGTGTAAAGCAAAGATAAATGAGACGACCCACCAACCAGCGATAGCTATCGGGATTAGCAAGAAGTTCTCCTTTCGCAAGGCTAAGATGATGGTTTTCTTCAAGTGGAGTACTCGCAGGTTTTGCACCAAGTAAACCAACTTCACTAATGATATCTAGAGCATATTTTCTCTGACATAGAAAAACACCTGCTGGGGATCTGGCGACTTCTACTCCTAAGAAATATTTCAATTTTCCCAAGTCTCTCATATGGAAGCATTTGTTCAGGTAGTCTTTGAAACATTGTATGGAGTCATGATCATTTCCACATATAATCAAATCATCAACATACACTAGTACCACCAAATGTATGCTTTATCTTGTAACGTAAACAAGGAGTAACCTGAGTAGGACCGCATGAAGCCATAATCTTTGAGAGCTAAAGATAATTTTGCAAACCAACAATGCGGAGCTTGCTTCAACCCATATAATGATTTTTGAAGCTTACACACCATATCTAGTTGAGAGGAGTGAAAATCAGGCGGGAATTTCATGAAGACCTCTTCTTGTAAATCCCCATGAAGGAACGCGTTGTGCACATCCATTTGGTGAAGTTCCCAATTCTTTGTTGTAGCAACTGCTAGAACAATTCTCACGTTGACCATTTTTGCTACTGGAGCAAATGTTTCAGTGTAGTCAATGCCTTCAACTTGATGATTTCCAAGAATAACCAATCGAACTTTAAACTGTTCTACAGTTCCATCAGAATGATACTTGATTTTATAGACCCACTTACATCCCAATGCCTTTTTATTCATTGGCAGGGAGCAATTGTCCATGTTTGATTATCTTCAAGAGCTTGTATTTCTTGTTGCATTGCTAAGCGCCATGTGCTATCTTTTACTGCTTCTGCAAATGAAACAGGCTCTCTCTCAGTAGTCATAGCTGCAAGAAACTTGCGATGTTGCAGAGAGAATTTTTCAAAGTTTGCATAAAGGGCAATAGGATAACGCACATTCGATTGATATTTTGAAGGAGTGGATAGACAAGTTCTGCTCCATTGTCACTTCGAATCATTTTAACTTCCTTTTCATACTGTCTTCCTACTAATGCAATAAAGTTCAACAAGGCACGAGGGGCTTCCTTTTTATCTAACAACAAGAAAATCCAAACCGCTCGAGAATAATCATCCACTATAGTTAAAAAATAATCAGCACCACAAGAAGATGAAGTTTTATAAGGTCCCCACAAGTCACAGTGAACCGGTTCAAATGCACAAGAAGCTCTATGATTGCTTAAAGGAAAACTATCTCTTGTTTGCTTAGCCCTTTGGCATATATCACATGCTTTATTTCCATAATCATTATTTTTGCTACTTACCTTGGAAACTAACTCAGTAATCTTCAAGGAAGGATGCCCCATTCGCCTATGCCAAAGCTCAAGTGACAACCCATTATCAACTTTGAATGCTTTCTCATGTCGAATCCCTCTGAAATAGTAGAGCATGTCTATTTGTTCGCCCAAACCAATCAACATTCTTGAAGTGTGATTTTGTATCACACACAAAGACTTAGCGAACTGCATTACACAATATGCCTCATCTATTAATTGTGACACAGATATTAAGCTGCAATTCAATTTAGGCACATATAACACATTGCTTATTTTCATCCCTCCTTCAAGAGTTGTTGTTCCCATCTTAGTCGCAACAACTTTCTGCCCATCTGGCAGTCCCACAGGACATCCCTAAACATTCTTCAATTCCTGAAGTAATCTCAAATTTCCTGTCATATGATTTGAAGCCCCTGTGTCGATGATCCAAGCTTTTTTACCAAACATTTGTTCATCGGCATTTCTATTCTAACTATTCAGAATCTTCACAAGAGTTTGCCATTGCTCTGCGCTTACTCCTATGATTGCTGAGTTGTCATTAGAGTTCACATCATACAGAGATGGTGTCCTCTTCACCACCTCAGTTTTCTTTTCCACATATTTCTTTTTATCATGACCTAGCTTTGATACCATAATAAAATTGTGGAACGAAAAATGTTTTTTTTTTCATTTCACCTAGTAGAATTTTCAATGTATACACAGTAAATCAGTTTCTGTTATGTCTCAGAATCTGTAAATAATTCCCTATGAGAAATGATATTTTGACAACCATTTTGTGACAATCTATGTGACAATTTTATCTCTCATACTCACATTATTTTTTTACTTTCTCTCTATTGCTTTGGTTTCCGTGTAACTATCTACTTTCCTTTGTAAATTAGTGGTTGTCACAAAAGTTGTCACTCAATTGGTTGTTCAAATAACACATCTCTTGCCTATTTTGTCTCCTTAAACTATGCCTACAAGAAGTTGGTCAATGGTATAGCAAATCACCTAATTAATACAATATTGACAGCTATCAATACACTTAATATGAAACATATTGGCTGAATTGCATTTTTGGTCCCTTAGCTATTTAGGTAGTATCGCTTTAGTCCCTCAATTAAAATTCGATTTATTTTGGTCCATTAACTTCTCTCTGTTATACATTTTGGTCATTTCGATTAGTTTTAATTAAAAAAACGTTAGGTTTTCTTCATCTTCTTCTCCTCTTTTTCATCATCATATCATCTCCATCAACCTTCACCAACAAGAATCCCAGAAAAAGCATAGACTGCAGTGGGACAACGTAGTATGTCTACGTAGGCGTCCAGATGGACGGGCATAGACTGCAGCGCAATATTGATCCGAGCCACCCGAGCCATCTTTAGAATACAATTCGCCGCCATTTTCTTTATAAGAAGGAAAAAGCATTAAAACTACATTAAAATATTTTAAAAAACAAATTACAGACAAAAAAAAATACTTAAATAAACTTAACCATAATATTTATTTTTGTGGAAAAAGAGGGCTAAACACCCAAACTAAAGAAAAAAAATCAAACTTGGATACCATTTTTTTTAGGGAAAACTTAGATATTGTTCTTAACGTCTCTTTATATATTAAAGAGACTCAATTATGTGACACATAAACAATCAAACAATTTCCACAACCGGTGAGGGTAGCAACATGTTACAAGAGAAAATGAAGCAAAATGCGCACATGAAATCTAAATAATTTTTTTTTTAACGCACGCGCACATAAATAAAAAAAATAATAGAAGAGAAGAGAATATGATGGTGTTAAATGCTTTCGTGTGTGCTTGAACATTTTTTATTTAGAATTGTAACCAAATAAACATTTATCTTATGTTTGTCCTTATTAAGATAGTGGTAAGAAGGGTAGTTAAATAAGCAAGGTGGTTTAGTAGTTATGTTAGAGAATAATAAGAATAATTAGGAGAAATAAGATTACGATGTTCCTGCTCATGGATGGAAGTCATGTGCACATTCTAAGGAGGTTGTGCCACTTGAATAGAATTTGTAATTCCAAGAACCTTATCAAACAAAGTAATGCGCCTAGCATTATTCTTTTTAAGAAAATGGGACTTGTGATAACCCTTCTGCACTTCGGATACAACTTTTGTGCCTCCTTGAACTTGAAGTTTCTTACATTGCTGAATAGGGTGACCAATCATTTTACAATGATTACAGAATAGAGGTTGTTTTCATATATCACTCACCTCATAAACATTTAAAATAAATAATTTAAATAAAATAAATATAACGGGGGAGAGAGAGAGAGAGAATTAATTGCTCGGTGGCCATCGTCTCTTTCCAATTGGCTAAGTATAGAACAAGTATAACCTAATTCCAAATAAATGCAGTGCAGGAATAGCGAACCAAGCTTTAAAGCTTAAAACAAACAAACCAAACTTTGTTGTTTTGTTATAAAAAAGCATAAAAAATTTAAAAACACTAATCCTTGCACAAGTTGTACTAGGATTAGAATGTTAATTACACCAATACCAAAGGCCTAAACCTTTACAGGACCTAATAAAATACATCAAAATAAACAAGCTACTATCACCGAATATAAAGAGCCTTCATGCTCCCATAGTAATACTTCCTATCAAAACCAAAGCGTATTTGACAAATTCCGTATCCACATTTCAAATCCCGCGTTCCATTAAACCAGCTCAGGAATTACAACCAAAATCCTTCTAGCAGCTCATGAAAGCGACACAAGGACTAGATCCGACGACACAAATATTAAACACAGTTCCTTTGATAGCTGATTTGACCACCTAATTTGTTCAATCTTAGACTCCTACGACAGAAAGTCCATGCTACAATCATATAGACTCCAAAACAGAACCAACATGGATGTTCCACAGAAGAGAAGAGTGCAGCACCAAAAACAAAACTACACGATCGAATACACACGTGAACATCTCCTACATAAACCTATGCACCCCCAGACAGTCCAAAGAATTAGCAAGCCACTAGCAACGGGGAAAGTTAAAACCTGTAGATCTTAATCGAATAACTCTCCAAGATAGAACTTTATATTCACCCGCAACCTTTTCCCAATTAATACCAGTCTGTTAAAAGACCATTGCGTTCCTAGCATTCCAGATGGAAGAGATAATTGAGACCTAGATTACACCCAGCCTCTCAAGAACGTTTTTACCTCCAGCAACCAAACCTTTGAACAAATTTAGATGCTCAAATCCCCCTTCAACAAAAACACCTGAAACACCGAGCTACTTCAACGACTCGCGCCAAATCATCGACAAAATAGCACAATTAAAAAAGACGCGGTTCACAGTCTCGAGCCTACCGCAGCCACCAACATAATACAACAATGAATTCAACCTCACACCTCTAAAGCTTAGATTATCTTTATTGGCTAATCTATTAAGGAATAGCCTCCAGACCAGCACCGACAATCTCAATGGTATCAGCAGGTTCCACACATCTTTAGCCCAAAACACTTCCTTGTCTGACATTCATTCAAATAAAAATAAGCTTCCTTAACTGTGTACACTGATTCCCCCCACTTCCACTGACCCTAGAATCAAGCTTTCACAACCTGAACTTTAATAACTAAAATCTTAAAATTAAAAGTTTAAGTTAGATTACATACATTACATAGGCAACTGAATGTCTCGATGCTAAAACAAACAATCCAAACTTAAGAATAGAAACATATTATTATAACTAAACTTTTTTACTATCTGATGTACCTCTCTTGTATGCTTCTCAGATCAACAATCAACAACTAAATCCAAAATACATTAATACAGAAAATTTTGTTAACTTGAACTGATGAAAAAGGCAAAAGATGAAGCAAATTAGAAGTATAGATCTGCAAATTAAAATAGAATTCGAGCAAATTATAGAAAACTTGATTCAATATGAAAATCAATGATGACCAGTAACAATAAATCAGGGGACGCACACTTAAAAGAAGGAAGACGAAATAGCAAGTTACTAACCAAGCAAGTGATGATACAAGAATAGTATAAAGGCTAATGACATTCTATAGCCTTGGTTTGCACAAGTTGAATCTTTGAGCAGATTACCTATTAGACTACTTATCTGATTGCAGGTTTACACAAGGATATGCCAACAATTTATAAAAAATGTAATATTTAGGTATATAACTTACATAATATTTGCTTGGTCTTGATACTAATTATTAATATTTGTGCATGGATATGGACATACAGCTCCAGAATATAAACTATAGGAAGCATTACATTTTTAGCAACATTTCATAAATGGGTTGAAAGCAAATAAACAGAAAAAGGGAGGGGTTATACTGCCTCATTAAGCAGTTCAAAAATGTATAAAGAAGTTACATGTATTCTTCATTTGCTTCCCTAACTCAACATCATATTAATAAAATTGTGTATTAAATATTTTAAGAGGTGACTTTGTTTATACTTTGACTTTTCGTCTTTTTTCAAACCAGGTCTTATCATCTATTAGAGGTAACTTAACCAACTTTCTCCATAATGTTACATAAGTTAACTGATTAAGTGTTGCCAAGGTAATAGTAGCACCATGCATGAAGGCTATAAAAACAGCTTATACATAAGCGCTTATATCTTAGGATCGGTTCAAGTCACGTACAAACCGGCCAAACATAAGAATACTCAACTCAAGTCTGAAAAAACTGAGAAATAACACCAAAACTGAGTAATCTAACAAAAATTAACATTACACATGTTAAATCGCAGAATTCAAAACAAGAAAATAAACAAGAAAATGATTCATAAATCATGTTCAACAAATACGAAATCACACACTATTATCATATCATATAACCAAATTATGAATTAAATCATGGAAAAAATCAATACCTGGATCAATGTAGCACTGCGATTAGGCTGAAGAAACGGATTCCGATCGATGCCGAATCTTCGAATCAGAATGCAATACTCGACGGATTAGCTACGAGAACAGTAAAACGAAACTTCGATTAGCAATGGTGAATCGCGTGCGGAATGAAATCGGAATCTGATAAATTCCCTTACCCTCGTTTCTTGTTGATGAATGAAGAAATGAATGAGAGTGTAGTGTGATGAGTAATGACGGTTACAAATAGAACCGTCCTACTTATACTAGCAACCAACAACAGGTTTTTATTCTTTTCTGGCAATAAGTATGTGAGTTTTTTTTTTTTTTTAAGAGAACTAATAAAAGATGCGTAATTCCCCTAGAAAAAAGACAATTAACATTGGGTACTCATATAATAAAATTAATTTTTTTTAGAGATATGATAAAATTAATGTTGATACATTTTCATCTTTATAAACATACAAACTTTTGAGAATTGTTGTTCCCACGTTTGGTTTGGCTGAGACACACGAGTAATTTACCTACTGCCGAAGTTTTAGTAAATCGGCGGCAGTTAACTACCAAGGATTTCCTCGGTAGTTAATTGCCGATGCGAACTGAACATAACAGAAGCAGAAACTCAGTTTTCTGAGTATTGCTTCATTGTTCAAAATCTTTCCAAACCAACCAACTTCTCCAATTTCGATTTTTCAGCAAAATTAAGTGCATCATCTTCGTTTAATCACAAGTAAGTATCTTGACTCATTTTTAATCATAATGTTAGTTTGGGTAGGTTTTTTTTTTATAAAAAAAAAATGGTAGTTTTCATATGTGGTTAGGGTTGATGTAGGAATTGAATTTTTTATGATTGCATGTAGTTTATAATGAATGTAGTTGCTTTAATTGATGATTGAATGATGTTAGAGTATAATGTGGTTTTGAATTGTGGCAAAAGAACGCATTTTGAGTATGTTTGATACTTTGGACACAAAGTGTTTGATAAAATGTCTCAATGACAATTTTATTGATTATTTAGTTAGTTTAGGTTATGGATATGATCTTGATTGTAATTCGAAAAAGTATATATTGAATTAGGTTGAATGTATATTGAAAAATGTATATTGAATTAGGTTGAATGTGTATATTGAATTATGTTTGGCTTAGGTTATGTTTAGGTTGAATGTGTATGATAATGCATTTGATTATTTACGTTTGAATGTGAATGATAGTGTGTATGATAATGTTTAGGTTCAATGTGTTTATTTTGGTCAAGTGGTTGAATGTGAAAGTGGTTATGTTTAGGTTATCTTTAGGTTGAATGTGAAAGTTTAGGTTTAGTGTTTTTGATAAAGTGGTTGAATGTATAAGTTGAATGATGTTAATTTTATTATTTTTTTGTGTAGATATGGCCGATCAGGACCCCATTGATCCATCTAAGATGATTGGTGGTAGGCGTGCGATGATTCAAAGCCACCGGAGGGAGAGGCAGAGCGGTCACATCCCAAAGAGGGGTAGAGGTCGGAGGGGAGATGGTTCAGGGAGCTCTCAGGCTACACAGCCTGAGGAGTCATAGGTTGTTGACCAGTCTGGGGTGGAGTACCTGAATTATCAAGATCAGGTACACCACGATGTGACAGATGGTGGGTATGACCAGGATCATATACCACAGCAGCAGCATGTAGGAGACGATGATGACATTGCAGCAGCTGCTGCCCCTGAGGTGTTACCTGTGGTCCCTCCCTTTCCTGGTGAACCGACAGACTTATCTTTGCTCCACTCTTATGTCAGTCATGTGGCGTTGCCACTTTGGTATAATTCAGATAATGTAAGTGTAATTTTTTTAAATGCTTTTTCTTTATGTTTAATTATTTTCTTTATATGTGTGTTTGTTTAATTATTATATCCACTTTTATATGTGTTTTTTTTAATTCTTTTTCTTTATGTTTAATTATTTTCTTTAAATGTGTGTTTGTTTAATTATTATATCCACTTTTATGTGTTTTTTTTAATTCTTTTTCTTTATGTTTAATTATTTTCTTTATATGTGTGTTTGTTTAATTATTATATCCATTTTTATATGTATTTTTTTTTAATTCTTTTTCTTTATGTTTAATTATTTTTTTTAAATGTGTATTTGTTTAATTATTATATCCACTTTTATATGTGTTTTTTTAATTCTTTTTCTTTATGTTTAATTATTTTCTTTAAATGTGTGTTTGTTTAATTTATATATCCACTTTTATATGTGTTTTTTTTTTAATTCTCTTATTTATGTTTAATTGTTTTCTTTTTATGTGTGTTTGTATAAACTATGTTTATTTTTCTATTATTTCAGGTTCGTAAGCTCCGTGTGGTAAAACCGATTAACCATGGGGCTAAGATCCTGAGTCTCGGACGCCCAAACGGGAATGAGAATTGGTTTTGGGATCCGCTTAGGGAGAGCGGGTTACATGACTTGGTTTACCTGGGCTACACCACCGTGCCTCATGCCCTGCTGATAACTCTATGCGAGAGGTGGCATCCTGAGACCAGCACCTTTCACATGCCCTTGGGGAGATGACTGTGACATTGGATGATGTCGCATGTCTCACGCATCTTCCGATTGAGGGGCGGATGTTGAGTCATGGGAAGAAGATGCCGAAACATGAGGGAGCGGCACTACTTATGAGGCACATGGGTGTGTCGCAGCAGGAGGAGTAAAGAATTTGTGGGCATAAGTACGGTGGGTACATTAGCTACCCGAGGCTGAGGGACTTTTATACGACGTACCTTGGTAGGGCCAACTTATTGGCTGGTACGGAGGATCTAGAGGAGCTTGAGGAGCTGGTGAGGGTTATGACTTATTGCGTCCGATGTTACCTTCTCTACTTGGTCGAATGCTTGTTGTTTGGCGATAAAAGCAACAAGCGCATCGAGTTGGTCTATCTGACGACCATGGAGGACGGCTACGCATGGATGCGTGATTATTCCTGAGGAGGGATGACACTCGCTTACCTATACGACGAGTTAGCTGAGGCGTGTAGGCCTGGAGACAGAGCTCTTGGGGGGAGCGTGACACTGCTCACTGTAAGAAAACTTATATTTTATTTTTTTGTTAACTTTTATTTTTTTTTTGTTATATTTTCCGTGCGTAATAATTTATAAATGTGATTTGTTTGGTTTGTGCAGGCATGGTTTTTGGCGCATTTTCCTGGTTTTTACAGTGTTGATCCCAACACTGACTACATGGAAAATTATCCGGTTGCAGCGAGGTGGAAGCTTCGGAAGTGTCACGGGGAGGGGGGTCACGTATCGGTCACTGCTTGATCGTATACAGTTTGATGACGTATGTTGGAGGCGTTACGAAGAGCACAGGGAGATCCAAGACTTTGATGAGGTTTTCTGGTATTCTGGCTGGATTATGTGCGGTGTTCGTAGGGTGTACCGTCACTTGCCCGAGAGGGTTTTGAGGCAGTACGGATACGTCCAGACCATCCGCAGACATCCGACGGATGTTGTAGACCTGCCACCGCCTTACATTGTGCAGGCGTTCGTCGACTTCCGCACTCACATGCTTAAGGCGGACGATTGGGGTGAGCAGGCAGAATAGCAGACATGGCGGATGGCTATGTCCTATGGTACACTAGGGTGTCTCACCCTCAGATTTTGCCACCTCTTCCAGGAGATATTCCGAGGCCTGCAAATGAAGAGCAGATCATTGCAGAGCAGTGGAAGCGGTATGAGGCGAGAAGCTCACCTGACACCTATGACATGGTTTATGGTGTTGTTGCCTACGTTGATGCGCAGTTAGGCCAAGAGGAGTTCATGGGCATGACCCCTCAGCAGTGGTTTCAGGCCATGAGCCATATGAGGGAGCAGATCGCGTTGATTTTGACCAGGAGGCGAGACCAGAGGCCGAGGAGGAGGCATCGTCAGCAGGACCAGGACCAGTAGTAGTCTTTTGATTTTTAGGACTTGTTTTTTAGTTTTTGTGTTTTC
This sequence comes from Medicago truncatula, assembly GCF_003473485.1. Lineage (NCBI taxonomy): Eukaryota > Viridiplantae > Streptophyta > Magnoliopsida > Fabales > Fabaceae > Medicago > Medicago truncatula. The sequence goes on along the minus strand of NC_053043.1, from coordinate 10,893,870 downwards.
ATGATATTGATTTGTATATTTGTACTTTGATGACATTACTTTTAATTTCATGGGATTTTTTACTTTGTTTAATGTATAAAAATGTTGGTTTAGTTAAGTTGTGCATTTGCGCCAATATTTTTTTGTTATTTGAACCGTTATGATGAATTTCAAACGTTTGTGTAATTTGAACCAAATGTCTGTTTGATTTAATTATGGACAATTGTAAAAGATATTGTATTTATCTTGTTTATGTCTGAGTTTCAATGTTGTATGAATTGTTTTGCCTTTCGAAATGCTCTGGTTTAATTACAGGTAAAAACTGGCCGAAAAAATGCTTGGAAATGTTTTAGAATGATGCAGAGCTCACTGCCTGCATAATCAGATTTTCTCGGCAGTTAACTGCCGAGGTTTTCCTCGACAGTTAGGTGCAGCCGGATTTCTAAAACTTCGGTAGTTAACTACCGAGGGAGCAAAAACGTTATTTACTTGTATGGCACAACCTTATTGGGAACAAGTTTTCTCCAAACTTTTTTATTAAAAAAATATATAACTTTTTTTTTTTTTAAGTCCTTCAAAAGTTTTGCATTATTATATTGTGATCCTTGCTTTTTAGTCAATTTGTGGCTAATCTACATATTCTTTTATGAAATTTTTTCAGTCAATTCGTGCGTAGAATATTATGCAATTTCTCTCCATAAATTAATTTTTGAACGAGCTCTGTGACTTGTGATTGACACCTGAAAATAAATAAATCAATCAAATACATATTTTAACATTATTGGTATTTAATTTCTTTGGTTACCATGATATTTTTATTTTATCTACCTTAAAAAACTTGTGGGGCACACAAGGTGAATTCGCCCCAAATTTTTCCATACGCAAGAGTCATAAATCTAATAGGAAAATGTTAACGAGTGTCCACCGAACACTCTTTAAAGACCATAATTAGTAAGTATATTATGAAAATACATGTAATCAATATCTTGGAAATTAAAATGTTTGACTTTTTAAAAGAATAACTGCTTATTTTGGATAACTTAAAAAGTGTCCCCGTCTCAGGATACTTATTAACAAAACTCAATCTAATATGTGACCACATGGTTCCAAATCTCTTATCACTTCAACAAATATAAATATATTATTGGTTCTTTTGAAAAAGTTTATTTGATGATATATAACACATCAAATACATCCCTAAAAAACACGTTAAATACATTTACAACTTTAAATATTATATTTTGTCTTTTTCTTTTACCGCGGTATAGACATGATGTTTAATTTTTACCTTTTTTAGCGGATAATAAATTCTCCGATGGACAGGGAAATGTTAAAGAGTGCTTAGGACATTGGTTAAGAGAACATAAATAAAAATAATTTGTTGGAAAGTGGTGAAAAATGTTGAATTTAACTTTCTAAAAGTCTAAAAGTCAAAAAGTAGTAAATTCTAATGCAAACCTAATACTTTTAGTTTCCTTCACAAACTTATTTTAAAACCTTTATACCTTGTAATTCCTTTCTTAAAAACTACATTTTCTTATATAGTCGAGCTCTGCAAGATAACCACTAAATCATATCTTTTTTTAGAAGTGTTTAGGTTCGAACCCTGTATCTTGCATATAATATGCACTGTCCTTATCATCTGAGTTAAGTTGACGGGAACAAATTATATCTAACCAACTTATAAATTACTTTGGTTTTGACATGCCAATATATTTACTGTATTATAAATTACTTTTAACCAAATATAAATATTTCACACTAATAACGATGGTTGGATCACTATAATTGCCTAATTTGCTTTACTATTTTTTTTTTGGCCTAATTTGCTAACTTGAAATTGTCATCTACTAACTATTTATTAAAATTGACACCATATAAATTTACAATTTTGCCCTTAGAAGGGGCAATTTGGTAATTCTATAACTCCTTAACCTTGGAGAATGCCACCTCATCCAAATTATTTTCTTTTTTATTTATTTTATATTATTTTCTTTTTTATTTTATATTTATTTTATAAAGAATAAAAATAAACCTAAATTCAGTTGCTTCTACATTGTCGTTGTGGGAGATTAAGGTATCGTTTGACCCGAATTTTTTCCAACTTCTCTACATTTTTAAGGAGAAGTTAGGCCAAACACAATATCAATTAAGTACTTAATAAAAAAATACTTTTTTTGAATGCCTAAAATTGAAGGGAATGAGCTTTGGCCAAAAGTTGTTCAAAGTTACTTTAAAAAACTACTTCTCGATAATTTATTTCACAAACACGTCTTTTCAACTCACGCTGGGAACATTTTCTTTTATATTTTAATATTATATTTCAATATTTTTTTTATTCCATTTAACTTTATTTTATTATTTTGAACTGTTCCATTTAATTTTTTAAGGAGGTTCCATTTAATTTTATTATCTTTTTTTCAAAGGAATTCTATTATCTAGAATGAGCTTTAGCCAAAAGTTATTGAATGCTACTTCACAAAACTACTTCTCAATAATTTTTTTTTTTTTTGGCTTTCGCACCGGTTTCCGACCCACAAAAGGTGGGCGACTAATCCGGCTCGTGCGTAGAGGCATGCGCACTGGCCAAGCGTTGTTCCTCCTGGGAATCAAACCCGGTATTCCCCGGGTACGTCCTTGGAAGGAGCTCCTTACTATGCAACTTTGACTCGAAAAATGCGACTCATCTTGACTATGCAACTTAAACCTCTTCTATGCATGTGGTACCAATCCAGAGCATCAAACCCTCAACGTAATAAGTATTAATATACTTCTAGGGCACCAAGCCCTCGACTTAGTTGAGCTAAAGCTCCAGGGCATCAAGCCCCCAACGTGGTGAGCAAAGGCTCTAGGGCATCAAGCCCCCGACAATGAATGCTAATGCATGAGCTCAACAATGTTAAATGGTGCTAGCTATAAATGCACATGCGGGAGTGATGCTTAATTTCCATTTGTTTCAACAATGTTAATTGGCCAACGTGGTACATATAATCCACATGCATGCATTTATCTATACTATATAGGAAGATAAATTAGTTATGCTACTTCATGGTACATTTTCTTTAGCTTAAAATCAGTTTTGCTACCTTCATTTTATAAATCATATGTAACTATATTCGCATACATCTTATCCATGTTAATATGCATTAGACTAATATTGCAGTTATTTCTCTGTTTAGCATTTTCCAAACGAGGTGTCAAGAAAAATTCTGAAAGAAAAGCGCAAAACAATCACTCTCATTGATGACCAGACACTAGAGCTGTCAAAACGGGTCGGGCCTTACGGGCCGGCCCGTTTAGCCCGATTAATTATAGGGCTTGGGCCTTAAATATTGAGCCCGAATTTTAATAGGGCTTTTTAGCCCGGCCCTAAAAAACCCGGTACCCGTTAGGGCTAGCCCGAACGGGCCGCGGGTAGCTTGTTAGCCCGCATAACAAAAAAATCCTATAAATTATATATATTTTTCAAATAATTCTTTACTTAGTTGATTATCAAACTAAAAAATAAAAGTGAAAATTCAATGAATTAACACATATGAATGTAATATAAAATTATATTTACTCGTTTAGTTATTTATAATTTTAAAGATCAAATATATAAATATCTATAACTTTTTTAAGGGAAGTAAATATCTATAACCATAACGTATCTAATTTATTTAAAATTGTTATCCTCGCCGTTTTAGTTTACGACTAGTGTACGAAAATGTTTGCAATTTATTTTTGTGCTAGACATTATTTAAACATATTAAAAATTTATTTATAAAAAATCTATAGGAGTATTTTTTAGTACTTTTTTATATAAAAAAAAATGTAATTTTTAATAAGGGCCGGTCCGTTAGCCCGCGGCCCGTGTAGGGCCGGGCTCGGGTAGTATATTTCAAGCCCGTTTTTCCAACCGGGCTTTTTGGCCCGGCCCGATAAAGCCCGAAGCCCGTTAGTGCCGGGCCGCCCGTTTTGACAGCTCTACCAGACACAGAGAAAGTATAAGTGTCGCCTCATTACCGCCGAAAGAGCAAGCTATGAAAAATACTTAGGTTGGCAGTGGTTCAATTTCTGCAGAGAACGTGTGATGGAAGAAGGTGGTAAGTTCATCTTTGATCTCGAAAAGTCATCGAAGAACTTGCACGTTCGAGTTGTTCTAAAATAGATCTTTGCTGCTGAACTATTTGAACTTCTACTATGTTGGCGTATCGCTTTGGACTATAATCGTAAATTATCTTGACTCTGGGATGTCATTTGTTCTTTTCATTTTGTCTGATGTAAATATTGACAAAAATCCCTTTTTGGTTAGTTTATGACACTTGAAGTCTCTTTTATAAACCTAACTATTATGTAGCGTTAATCTGCACATTGTTGGTTCCTTCATTAGTTTCAATTAGTATCATGTTAATTATAATGTTGTTTTCCTAATCTCTTGAACAAAATAGAACATGTTCTTTTCCTACTTGATTTTCACATTTATGAACGACAACAATTTCTTAGGAAAATGCAGCTATTTCCCTTAATTTGCTCATTTCTCCTTTATAACAAAGATTTTTCTATTTTAATCCCTAAAAAAGTTTTTTTTTTTTTAAAATACAGTAAAAGTGATTTATTTAGAATATCCAAGTTTGTTCAATATTCATTAATTTGCTCTTTTTTTTTTTGAACAAATTTTTTATAAGTTACGTTATTCAACCCGTGCGAAGCACAAATTTGTAACTAGTCTTAGAATAAAAACGACCACGCATACACATTTTAAGAGAGTTTGACGAAAATAAAAACAGCATACACATGACAAAAGACAATTTTATTACAATAAAAAAAGATAAAGATCGCATGATTATGTTTTTTTCTTCCAGAATCACGTGAATAATTTTTGTCTAATTTTTTTAGGCTTTATTTGAGAGTTTGGAAGGGAAGGGGAGGGAAAGGTTTTAAAGGGGTTAAAATATTAGGGAAAAATTGTAAAATCTTTTACATTTTTTTTAAAGAGTAATTTTTTAGAGAACGATAAGTTAATGTTTATGATTAATATATAGGTCATGTTGACCGGTGCCCCCGAGACACATACCAAAAAAGAAAATTATTACCATAAAAGGAAACTGTTTTTAACTTTTTATAAATTAATTAACAATCTCAATGTATTAACTATTTTATAATTTCTTTTTTAGTATAATTTCAATGTATTTTGAGTTGCGCCAATAAAAAATATTTTGTATTAGGAAGAAAAATGAACGTCCAAAATCTTCTCACCTCAATGTCATATATTTTTTCAACATATGCATTCCTTTTTTTTTTTTCTTTCCAAACCTCTCCTCTCCATTCCCCTCAAACCTCTCCTCAACATGAGAAAGAAAATTGTTTGTCACACGTATTAGTTGTTTGTACAAATTTCATTTCTCTTTGGATAAAAAGATATGTTATTCATTAAGGTTCTTTGGTAAAAATAACGGATGACTGATAAGTAAGATGATAACTTATAGCTGATGACTGATAACTTATAGTTGATGACTGATAAGCTATTTGAAGTATTTGGTAAAATTAACGGTTCAACTAACTGATAAGTGTAAAAAGACATAAAATGACATTTTTAATTCATAATAAAGTTTATATCAGTTAATGCTTAAGTATTTAAAATTTAATAATTTAAATTTATCAATTTAATATTATTAAACTAATTTTTAATCCCTAAATATTAATTTATATTTATTTTCATTTGTTTAAAAAAATTCATATAGTGTAAAAAAATTCATATAGTGTAAAAAAGTTTAAACGTAACTAAAAATAAAATATAGTTTGTACCAAACAAAATTGCAAAGTGTAAACGTAAAGTTCTTCTTCTTCTTTTTTTCTTTTTTGAGAAAATCATTGTTCACATTCTTATTTTACTATTTTAAAATGTACCACAAAAACAATGTGTCATTTTACTTTATATCCATGCGTAAATATAGCATAGAAAAGTGAGATTAAAAGTATTCTAAAAAAAAGTGACATTAAATATTGGAATAGTCACAAAAAAAAAATGTAACAATTGTAAAAAAAAACAAAACGTAAATGTAACCATAATCATGGAAAAAGATCATTTTCTATCTATCTCGTGAGTTTAACTCAGTTATGACTACATAATATATGCAAGGTCAGGTTTAAACTCCGCCACTACAAAAAAAAAAAAATCTTTCTGAGAAAAAAATCTTTCATTCATAAAAAAGATCATCCTGTCTATTTAAAACATAAGAAGTAATAAATGAATAGATTACATTTATTTTACCTTAATTAAAGTGATAAACATGTCAATTAATTAAAATAAAAGAGAGTTGTATTTAATATTATATCAAATTTCCTTTCCTTTATTTTTCTTGTGATTTTAGTTTTGGTAATTTTTTTCACGTGAATTTTACTTCCTTATCCTATTAAAAATATGATTTCCTTTCCTTTAAATAAGTCAACTAATTAAAATAAAAGAGACCTGTATTATTTTCATTTCTTAACAATTATTTTTTTTTTTCACGTGGATTTTACTCAAATATTATTTTTTTTTTCACGTAAATTTTATATGAATCATTTTTTTTCTTTCGAACCTCCGTGAATTTTTTATGAGTCGTTTAAAAGAAAAAAAAAGATTCAATGCTTGTATCACAAAATAGGAAATTTGACAACATATTGAATGCACATTTTCCTTATTTTAATTAGTTGATTTATTTCTCACTTTAATAGAGGTAAAACAAGTGGGATTGATTCATTGATTGCATGTTCATTTATTGCTCCTTAACTAGTGCCCCAGGGGCAGTGGATAGCATTGCCGTTAAAACATATATATATATATATATATATATATATATATATATATATATATATATATATATATATATTTTACTTTACAATATATTTCCTCCTTCCCAGATTAACCGAGTCATTTGTTCATTTCACACGTATCAAGAAAAATGTATAAAACGAAGGAGAGAGAAAAATGGTTTTATGCACTCTTGTTAAGTATTGGTGCATTCTCTAGTATCATAAATGCAAAGTGAAATGTATTGAATTAGGAGTGATGAAAGTGATATTAATTAGAGTTATAAAGGGAAAAAAAGTAATTAATATTATATTAAAAAATGAAATGACTCAGTTATTTTGAGACACTTTTTATTGAAAATGACTCAGATATTATGGGACAGAGGGAGTGATAAATGATAAAAGGTAAATAATGAAATTTAGTTAGACTAATAAGATAAAAATAGAATAAAAGATGATAAACTATAAGTTATAAGCTCAAACGCTAATAAACTAGAAGCTGGTGGTAAAAAGACCATTATCAAACAATTTATTATTTTCTGTGAGACAAGCTTACAGGCTCTCCGCTGTAAGCTTATTGGTTTTTACCAAAAAGAGAGCCCTGGGAGTTTATTTATTTATTTTGTGAGAAGAGAAGTGAAAGAAGAGAGGAGAATAACAGAAGAGAGACAGAATCAGATTCGACGATGGGTGCAGGAACCGAAAACGTGCCACCATTCATCGGTGCACAACTGAGCCACCTCCTTTCTCACTCCCGTCTCACCCTCAAGGCAATCACTCACCACTCTCTTTCATTTTCTCCATCATTTCCATTTCTCAATCACTCTTTCACCTAATACTGTTTTTTCTTTTTACGCAGATCGACCAATTGTGGTCTAGCGATAAATACAATTCCGGATTAATCGATCGTTTCACACTTCTCATTCCTTATTGCTTAGACTTTATCAAATGTATGCATAATCATACTCTATCTATTTATTTCCAATTAGTTTATTTAATTCATCATTATGATCATAATATATGTTTTAGGGGATATTATATTCGACGCGGAGTCTCCTAATGTTGCACCTGATGTTATTTTCGGACCCGAAGATGAACATTTTCATCCCTTTCATATGTCGCCACCTTCTGTTGAACCTAATAATAACAATAATAATAGCTCTTTGTTATCTGATTGGAATTACAAAGACCCGAAGTGTCTATTGAATTTTATTCAATTCTTGAGGTAATTTCACTTTATTGTGTTTTTCGTACTGTTTGGATAACAACTTAATTAAGCTGTTATAGCAGAAGCAGTTATCATATACGTGCTCGTGTATACGTTATTTCTATGGTAAAAGATAAATAAGAATTTATTTTTGGATTGACTTATTTGGGCTAATCTAATGATATAAGCAGTTGTGAGATTGTTAGAAATAGTTTATGACAAGTTAGTAAGTTTTGTTTTTTAGTCACGCCCTCTTCAGGATAGCTTATATGAAAACATTTTGACTTCAGTTTTATCTTTTGCTAGAAATATCTTCTACGTAAGCGTAATAAGTTTTTATATTAAACTATTTGTACAAAAATGGATTGAAGTTAAACTGATTTCATACACGTAAGCTATAAATTGTTTTTTGTTAACTATCCTGAAGTGTTTATGAAGTGACCTGAAAACAGATTATGGACATGTCATAAACTGTTTCTATATGCTCAAATTAACTAATCTTAATAGGCGTTTTGTCGTTTCGGTTAATGAATGCATATTCTATAAGCTCAAATTAACTAATCTAAATAGGCGTTTTGTCGTTTTGGTTAATGAATGCATATTCTATAAGCTCAAATTAACTAATCTAAATAGGCATTTTGTCGTTTCGGTTAACGAATCCATATATGGTAATGGTGATTTTGTTTTGGTGTTTTGATAGGGATCAGTATGTGTTGTATCAAGCGAAGCGTGTTGGAGAAGTTGACGATGATCGGTTGAAATTCGAAATCAGTACTATTGTTTCTAGGGAGGTAATTTCTTTTTTAAACTTTATTTTCAACAATCAACTCATCAATATACTTCTCAACTGGCCGAGTTTACTTGGGAAAAATCACTAAATCATTATCAAATTTCATTGAAGTAATGAAAAAGCGTTTGAGCATGAAACTAATTAATGTGAGTTTGACACGTGCCTACTTTGGATTGTTGTATTTAATATAATAATTATCACGCTTGCATAAAACATACTTGGGTTTGGAAGAAAATAACAAAACACATGTAATATATCACAAAACTGGTCGCAAATTTCGTTGAAGTAATGAAATTGTTTAAAAAGCATGTCTGACTGTGAATTAGCATGTCTATTGTGTGCCCTTCCGTCTGTGCTGTGGATTGGATATGAAAGCACGTGTCTGAATTTTGGATCTAACTTTGCTTAGCAGGTACGATTAGTTTTTAACTTAATTTAAAACATTTGCTGCAGGGACTAGAAATGCATATGTGTTCTTTTGTTGACAAGGTATTTCTTCAGAAATTCTTTTGCTAATATTTCTATGATCTACTCATGGATGGTGAGTAAATTAATGTAGCATTTGAACAATTTTCTTGACTTCTTCTATGTTACATTTTAGTGTAGTCAGAGGAGGTTAAATTTGCTGTGCCCCTATTGGACATGAACATAAACAAGATGGTGTCTGGCTGTCCATGGAGACAATCGCAGAAGATATACTTACAAGTTGTTTTCTTTTCCCCTTAAGATTCTTTTGAATTTCTTAACTTTCTTTCAAACAAATTATTTATGATATGTTAAACTTAGGTTGTATATCCTGTTGGGAGAAAATATATGTCTGCACCTTCAGCTCCTCGCCTGAAGTTGGTATCTTCTTCTGAGTTGAAAGCCCTATATTCCATTGATGATGTCAAGCTGCCTCCTTGGTTGAATGGGATGTAAGCTTTTCAATTTTTGATTATTCTATTTGTTCCAAATCAATTCATATGCATGGTAGAGATAGTTTTTAAAAGCGTGTCTGATTTTGTTGTTGATCTTTTATGCAAAGGTGCTTGGCAGAATATCTTCCAAATCTAGAAGAATATCTTGAGAAACAGGTTAGGTGGAATTATCTTTACTGTGTTATATATATTAATTCAATATTCACTTTCTAGTGCTTCAAGAACATTATTATTTATTTTTTGTTGAAATTAATATAACTATACTTCAAACGTAGGTCCTTGAGGCTGTTTCGTTAATTGATGTTAGAAGGCAATTCATTGAAGCATTAGCCGATGAGTTAGGAAGGCCAGTTGAAGCTGATCCTGTATGTGCCCTTGACACTTACTCTCAAATTGGTACAATTGCTTTGTTTTCATTTTAATCGCTAATTAATGATTTATCTGTTTCTAGGTCTTTTGCAGAAAGGCAACTTTTCTATCTGCTTCTGGAGTTCTTACATTTCTGGTAATATATGACACTCTTTACTTGGTACATGACATCTGTGCATTTATTGTGACATAAGCTTGCTTTAGGAAGTTAATCGTAATGTTTTTCCCATAAATGATGGAGTTGACCATGGATTATGTTGTCTAGTTGAAACTCTGAAACTCTCAGTTTCAACGTCACATGCCTCTGACGCACATTTTCAACGTCACATGCCTCTGTTATCTCTTGTTCAACAGTTGGCATCTGTTGGCATGCCCTTGATAACGAAGGTGCATGCCAGGCATAATAGAGGGGTAGAGCAGAGACGGATCCACTCCTTGTTAAATGGGGGCACATGCCCCCACTGTGTTTGAAATTTCATTTGTTAGGTGTTAGATATTTTTATTATTGTCCCCTCTTAAAATAATATCTTGCCCGCACTAAATTTAAATTCAGGCCATAAAAGGAGTTTCTCTTATGAATTTTGTGAACAATTTAATGTGTAATCATATGAATTATGAGTTTTTGAATGATTTTCTAGTCACATGCTCCCTCTGGTCTCAAATATAAGCAAAAATTGGTCAAAGAAATATGTATTTGGTCTAAAATTTGAATCAAATACATCCACTTTGTTTGACCAATTTTTGTTTATATTTGAGACCGGAGGGAGTAGTAAATAGAGATATTTTTTTATAGTATTGTAAATTAAAAAAATCCTACAATTATTAAACATGAAAACACATAGAGAGCAATTAAAATTTGTGGATGTTAAAGTGTCCTTAATTGTGTATATACGTGTTTATAATTTTCAATGTAATCTTCCCCCCAATTAGTTGAAATTTCTGGATCCGTCACTGAGTAGAGCCTCTGAGTTAGTTATTGTTCTGTTGCTAATGGTAAGTTCGTTAGTAAGTAGCCACCCATGTTGGTTAGGGGAAGGATAAATTTTAATGAATAAAATAGTGAAGGTGAGGGAGAATTATTTCGGTAAGACAAGATTAGTAGGAGCGGGGATATGTTTCCTGGAATAGGGAGAGGCTTTCTCTGTAATTCTTGCTGAAACCCCTTTCTTTTGGTTTAGCAGTCTTTCTGATTTAGTTCCAAGGTTAGTATTTCCATTTTTGTTTTTATTGCTTTTTGACTCTGAACTAATTCCTATTAGCTGGTGTTGTAAAGCCCCACACAGACGTTGCAGCCATACACCCACAAACATTTGCTACAGTCCACTAACAATCTGCCGCTGTCCACATTGTCTCCAATGTGATCAATTTACTTATCCTTAGTTTCTTGCTATTATACAATAGTTTTTTTGCTGTAGTCATGTAGCATGATAGTGTTGAATTCAACAAGTACCCAATACACAAACCTGGTAGATTAACTTCCCTGACAGCCTTTGAGCCATAACACTTCAAACCTTACACAAAAAGAAATCCCGTATGCCTCCTAGGTGCCGTCCAAAAACCCCTTAATAATTATCTCACACACAACAAAGTAGTGGCTAGATAACAAACTCTAACATAGAACTGCCCTATTATACAATTAAAATTAAAATAATTAGTAAATAACTGTTCCACTGCATAACTTTCAGAATAGTAAATCTGACTTATTTATTTTCTTGTTTCTCCTAGAGCACACAAGCCATATCTTAGGCTTATTTTCTGCATGGTCCAACCTTTGACCCACACATTCTGACTTTGGGCTATAGCATAAGAAGTCAAAGTTGATTAATTATTTTTTAGTTTTTCTACGAATCTGATGTCTTGGACTATCAGTGTTGGAACAGCAATTACATATCTGTTAGGGAGAAGAAATAGAATGCCAGGACAGTAGTAAAAGTAATAATATCTCGTTGTCATTTTTTTATTTTTCTTGTTATGGTCAATATATATATATTTTTAAAAGACAGCAGTGAGGTGCACTGTACTAGATAGGATAGTAGTATTGTAGCTATCGCAGTCATAGATCACCTGTGAACTGAGAGGCTGGCCTACTCGTAGGACATTGAAACTAGTTCAATTTTGGCGGTTGGATGCTTAGAAATCAGAATTCATTAATTAATCCTATCATCAAATCCTCAATTTATAAATGTGGCTAAGTCATTGATTATTCTCGATAAAGCCATGAAAATTCACCTCGGAGAGAGAAGGATTGAGTTAGTATGTCTGTTTGAAATTTGCAGTTACGCTTTACTCTTTGCGTTCCGATACACCCTACTAGGAGGGATTGCTATTTTTAGAATTTGCTAAAATGAGCGAAACTAAGCGTAATTGCTCTTAACCTCGTGTGAGTATCATTTATGCCAAATTATATAACTATAATCGGTGTTTCTGGGTTTGTCTTATACAAGTGATGCTGATTACTGACATGTTTATACACTTGAAATTAATTTTCCAACTTCCAAGTAGTTCATGTTCCAAAGCTGATGCTGATATGTTGTATGGATATTTTTCTTTATTTCATATGGTTCTATTATTTGTCAGATCCTTGCACTTGACCAAAGTTCTGACAATTTTGTTTATTTAGGTACACTTTGTTATTCCAACTCAGTTTCCAAAGCAACAGCCAGTGATTATGCTTCAAAGTTCTCAGGTTTTATTTGCTCCCTTTTTCTGACAAATGTTACTTTAAAATTTTTAGATAGAGCAATGTTTACTTTTGCAATATAGGCGGCAAATGAATATGTTCTTTAAAGTGGAATTTACTGATTTTGTTGCAAAAGCCAATTGTCTATGAGTGAATTCTTTCAATCATGTGGTTAATGTACATAAGTATTGTATGTTTACTTTTTTATATTATATATAATCTTTTGTTGGAGATAGTGAGAAAGAGATTGATAGTCTTCGGATTTATGTGCTCGGTAATTGTTGATGTATACTGATATGTTTAGTTGGATTACAATCCATGTTTAGATTCTAGCTAGAGCTTGAAAGTATCCATGTGATGTAGAATTAGAAACTATGGAGCTCTCTTTCGTCAAAAGTAGTAGTGTACATATCATTGAAATGTAAATGTTCCTTTAACTGATGAGTTAAGTGATTATTCTTTTCTTAAAAATTGTTTTGTAACATACTACCTCCGTTCCTTTTTAATTGTCACATTTTGACATTTTACACAAACCAAGACAATCAACAATTGATACTACTTTTGATGCCATAAGCTATACTTTTACTATAATGACCTTATTCATTTAATATCTCATTTCATATATTTCTCTCTCCGCAATAAATAATTAAGGATAATATTGGTAAAACAACATTTAATGTTGCATTGAACTTTGAAAGTGACAGTTAAATAGGAACAAAATTTTTCTCCAAAAGTGACACTTAAAAAGGAACGGAGGGAGTATTACATAGGATGGATTGTGGAAACAAATTTACATATTTGAGTTTATCACGATGTATAATACTAGTTATTACCTTACTGTTCTGTACCCTACCATATACCCAGGCTTTTGGGTTCCAACATCTTACCTATCCTCCCATCATATTGGGAAGGTTCTGCATTTTTTTGACAATAGATGTTTTTTAAAGTTTTAGTCGGTGATGTTTGAGGTTGAAGTTATTTCCCAGTAATGTCACCAGTTAGGTTCTTTTCATGTTATTTTGCAGCATTTTAATGCGCAAATGGCACCTCTCAAGTCACGTCCTATGTCTGATTATCCATGGAGCCCGAGATGGGAACCATCACTGATGGCTGAACGAATTTTGTGAGTGTTTTGTATTAGTTGCTTGATTTCTTTGCCATTATGCTTAATCTCTTCTTTCCTTGTCCCAGAATTGTTGGGCTAATTAGTATGAATTATTTCTATAGTGAGTTTCTGGTAGACGAGGCCTTGAATTTCAAGAGGCAATGCAGTGAGGGTCAACTTCAGCTGTAACATGTTCAGCTCAATCCCCAACGTCGTGGCAAACTTGGTCTTTGAACAATGTCATGGTGGTTTCTATCCGTTAATACACTTGTTTTGTTGGGAGTTAAACAGATTGTAGGATAAAACTTTCTTATCTTCGTGCACTTCTCGGAATTTTTTGTATCATATCGTGTATGTTTGACCAAAAAATTTACCATGTGCATAGAAGTAGGAGTTGTTGTATTATAATTATAAAAGATATTCAGCATGGAAAACATAACTTTTAGTATTCGTTTTTAAATTTTTGTCTCGCCCGGGCAATGTTATGCAGCTAAGGGTTCGCTAGTGGCTTTGCAATGAGTTTGAAACATTGTGGTACGACGAACATGTCCGGGACCTGTTCTGCTCTATTGTAAAGAAGTGGTGGGTAGCAATCTTATTCTTAAGAGATGTAACGGAGTTAGTGTTGTCATTTTTTAATGTCGTAACTTTCTTTTTTATATATTATTTGGAGTTAAGTGAATTTAATATTTTTTGGTAGTGGCTGGGGTTTGAACCCCGGACCTTGCATATTTTATGCGCTGTCCCAACCAACTGAGTTAAGCTCACAAGAACAAGTGAATTTAATTTAATTGTCCATAATATGGCACGAGTGGTAGCAAGTTTAGTTTCTGTTTTATATACGTTACTTACAAGTTTAGTTTTATCTTCACACTTTTACAATTAATCCTATTTGGTGCTGCTAGATTATATTTTTGACGAATAGTAGTTCAATTTATGTAAAAAAAAGTAAAAAATTAGCTACGTGGTTTTTCATACTATATCTATAAAATGGCATTCCCATCTAATGGAAACAATTGGAGTGCTCCTATCCATATATTTAAGAGTTTAATTTTTATACTCTATCATTGTTCTTTTGTCAACAAATTACAACCTATAAAAATATAAAGAATACTACCTAAACCTTAATTTATGAATATATTGAAAGAGTAATGTGATATGTTGATGATATAAGCATAGTTTTAAAACTCGGCTCGATCATCGACTCGGCAACGGTACTGGGTCAATGGGTTAATGATCGAACCACTGGGTCATCGGTTGAACCGCATGACTGAATCAGATTAAACCGAATAACTCGGTTGTATGACCCGGTCGTAAGATTAAATTTTTATAAATATTTTAGCCATATTAGATCGGATTGAATCGATGACTCGGCCACCTAAAAACTAAAAAATGCTAACATGTAATAGGTTTTGTTTTCATATATATTAATATAATATGTAGATTTCAAAAAAATAAAAATATTATATGTATATTTTTTTTAGGGTGAAGATGATATTTTTTTATTTTACATTATTATTATTATTATGTAAATATAACATTTAAAGATAATGTGATCATATAGAACAAAAGAATGATGTGTTCTTTGCAAAATAAAAATAAAAATAATGTAGGATACTATTATATTTAATACATTTCACTATATAACACAAAATTGCAGGTGGTGTAGTGGTAAATATCCGGTGGTTCTCTTCAACGTGCATGGGATTCGAATCCTGGAACATTCAATTTTTTCAAATAATTTTGATTTTCTCATCAAAAAATCAAAAGTCAAAGCCATTTGTTCCATCATAATTTCGCATTTTCTCCAGCATTAGTTATTATTGATGTACAATAAATCTAATAATGACTAATTATGGCAAAAACCATCTTAAAAAATTATTAAAACCGGTTGGATCAAAAAACCGGCCGAGTCACCGGTTTTGGCCGGTTTTTAACGAGTTATACCGGTTCACGCCAGTTTAATTGCATGGCCGATCGGATATTTGAATTGAACCGGCATATCCTCCGGTTTCTGGTCGGACCGGTTGAACCGGCCGGTCCGAGTCGGTTTTTAAAACTATGGATATAAGAGAAAGAAAAATATAAAGAAAAAAGAATGTTAAACAAGCGTATGAAATTTAGAGATGTTCAAATGTAAGAGTTATTTTTTTTTAGACCTTTTTAAAAAATTATAAGAATATAAGAGTTATTTTCTCTAAATTATAATAGAAAATAAATAGATTGATAAAATAAATATAAGAATAATCTAGAAATGTTTAGTAATTAATTTAGTACCACAAAAAAAAAAAAAAATTGATTGAGAAAATTAGGCGGATGAAGATAAACCCCCCAGTTCTTGCAATAATCAGAGAAAAACACTGCGCAGAATCGAAACTCACTTGATGGAGTTACACACTTCAACTCTACCGTTGCGTTCTTCTCTTCCATCATCTTTCTTCTCTTCTTCTTCTTCTTCTTCACCTCATTCAACCCATTCTTCACCAATCAAAATAACCTCACTTCCCTTTTCTCGCTTCATCTCTTTCACCAAACTTCAAACACTAACAAGTAAGTAACCGTTTAGGGTTTATCATTTAGTATTCAAATTCATACAATTTTTTTAATTATTATTATTAACTTTTCTTTGTTATTATCTGTTTATTTAGGACGAAGAGGTTTCCGACCCTGTAACTATGTTGCTTCAAACGAAGATAATGCTTCGAGTGATGTGGTAGATGAAAGCAAAATGATTGGAGTGTGTGATAAACTCATTGGTGTTTTCATGGTTGATAAATCTACTCCAACTGATTGGAGAAGGTTGTTAGCTTTTAGCAGAGAATGGGATAACATTAGACCTCATTTTTTCGCCCGGTGTAATGATAAAGCGGTTTCTGAGACTGATCCTGTTTTGAAGGAAAAATTACTCCGTCTCGCGAGGAAGCTCAAAGAGGTTTGTTTTGTTTTAAATTTGCTACTCGAGACTGTGAATTAGTTGTTTTATTGTCGATTTTGTTGTTGGAACGTTTGGATTAAAAAAAAAAGTTTAGTGTTGGGAATGTTTGTCGATTACGGATAATAGCAGTTGGAAATTGCTCTATGGACCCCACATATTGTCAATTACGGATAACTTCTGATAGGTTTGTGGCGTTGGGAGATGTGGTCCGATAAATTGAGGGGCATTTGAGCAAACACGCGGGGCTCGTAGAGCAATTTCCATAGCAGTTTGAGGTTTAGTGCCGCTATACATTGCTATTAAATAGCGGCTATAACAGTGCTATATCATAAAGGAATTTTAACAAACCGGTATTGTTCTGCAATACACTATTTAGTACACAATATTGACAAATAGCGGCTATTGCAGCAGCATTATAGCATTGCTGCATAGTGGAATTTGAACAAAGCGTGTTATTTTTTCGCGATCCACGATTGACAACACTGCCAGAATAGCAATTATTTGGCAACACTTTATAGTAAATACCATATTGCGAAACAATATAGGGATTTGTTCAAAATCCATACTCTATAGCACCTTTGTAGCTGCTATGTATAGGCATTTATCAATAAGTTAAAGGATTTTGTTTTTGTTGAAATTTTATATACAAAAGTTAATTTCAATTTATGCTAGTAGTTGTTGTTTCAAACACTTGGGAATTATTGTCAATTTTTTTTAACATCTCTCTTTTAGACAAGGATTTGTGGTGGACTTTATCCAAAATGAATGTGATTATGAAGAAGTTGCTTTATGTGGTATGTTAATTGGAATATAAGAAACAGAAACACATTATAGTTGTAGTGCTAATTTATTGTGAACTGCTCTTCTGTAGATTGATGAGGATGTTCAGAGACATAATGATCTTCTGGATGTAATCAGAAAGGATCCGTCTGAAATTAGCAATATTGTCTCCAAGCGTAGGAAGGATTTTACAAATGAATTCTTTGTGCATCTTCACACAGTGACTCAGTCCTACTACAAAGATGCAGAAAAACAAAATGGTGTGATAACTTTTTGTCGTTTTTGAAATTTAAATTTGGTGTGCAGTATCATACTGAATTGCATTAACTGGTTTTTTTGTGTGGCTTATCATGAACCATATTCATCCAGTTCAAAAGTTTGTTACGTTTCTTTCTTGGATTTTAACTAGACAATGATGCTTTTCAATGGTTGAACATTGGATTTATGAATTGTATGGAACTTAAAATATTTAATTTGTAGAACCAAAATACTTCTGGATTGAAGCTTTAATTCGAATATAACCATAATTAGGAGAACTTTTGGATATTGTCTTTGTTAAGCTGTGTGGAATTCTGATTGTTATCCTCAGAATACATACATATAAAACCAATATCATCTGCTAGATGTCACATATTAAGAAGTGCGTTGAATTGGTTAGTTCATGTTTTCATATTTGATTAATTTCACCCTTTAAAACCTATAATGTTTTTTGTTTTATGTGAAAAGAACTGACAAAGCTTGGGGAAGCATGCTTTGCTGCTGTACAAGCCTATGATGGTGCTACAGAAAGCATTGAGCAGATAAATGCTGCACAGCTGAAGTTCCAAGATATTTTGAATTCTCCCACACTTGATGCTGCCTGTAGGAAGATAGACAATTTGGCTGAAAAAAAAGAACTTGATTCGACACTGGTATTGATGATCACCAAAGCTTGGGCAGCTGCCAAGGATTCAAACATGACAAAAGATGAGGTAAAATTTATGGTTACCTCAGGACTTTCCTTTACATGTACTGCTATTTAATTTCACGAATATGGAGGATAGGGAATTTTGAATTATTTTTGAAATAGTTTCTCTAGACTGCAATGCAACAAAGTGGATAAGGTAGATAGTTAGTCTGTTTTACTTTTAGTTAGTCTTGTACTGTATAGTCATCTTTTACCAACACACCATTGCAGCATAATTTATGGCAGTACACAACTTAATTAATTTCCTTATCTATAATGTTTTAATCCTGCCCATGCTTAATTTTTGAAGGGGAGATAAGAGAGATTGAATATTTGGGGGAAAATAACAAGCAAACGAGGCATACTTGTACGTTTACTCAAAAACTCAAGGGAATGTGAGTTGATATTAATCCACTACTCGCAAGCTACATTAGTTGATGAAGTCTTTCATATGATGTATTGATGCTTTGACATAATTTACACATGTGTGTTGTCATTACAAAATATGAGGATCTTGTTAATTGAATAGTATAATGGGGTGGACAATTTGACCCTGTTCATTAAACAAACCTACCCATTCAGGATCGTATTCTGCTTAGCTAGATATTATATGGTAAAATTTCTTGCATTATATATTACTAGCTATTGCCTATTTAGTTTTTAAACCAGAACATTGATTTGTAGGTAAAAGACATCCTCTTTCATTTATACAAGACTTCAGTGGCAAATCTTCAGAGACTTGTTCCAAAAGAGATTCGAATAGTCAAGTATATTCTTCGAATTGAGGATCCTGAGGAGCAACTGTCGGCCCTTAAAGATGCATTTACACCTGGAGAAGAACTTGAAGGAAACAATGAGGATAGTTTGTACACGTACGTCACACTTGTATAACATATCAGAATAACTAGTCATCTCGAAATTGAATTCAGTTGCGGTAACTTCTTAATATCTTTTTCAGGACACCAGAGAAGCTTCACACGTGGATAAAGACTGTGGTCGATGCTTATCATTTGAGCAAAGAAGGTACCCTCATTAGGGAAGCAAGGGATCTGTTGAATCCAGAGATCATTGAAAAATTGGAGATGTTAAAGAAGGTTGTGGAGAGGAACTTCATGTGAAGAGGGTGGGAAACATACTAAGGTGGTTTTCCTACTCTAAAGCATAATATTGCGCATGAGATTTTCTGATGTTCATCAAGTGCAGATCCGGATTTACAACAGCATTGCTCTTAATAAGTGCTTATATTTAGACACTTCAGAATTTGTCTACAACAGAGTAAGCTGAATCAGGAAACAAAGCTAGACAACAATCACGATTGTAACATCAAAAGTTAGGTTAGTTTACCCTTTTTTTTTTTTTTTTTTTTACTATTAGACATTGAAATTTGAGTAGGCGATTGTGTCATTTGCACGTGGGAGTGAAATGTTACATGGTAGACTGAAGAAATGCAACATATCTACTAAACTTAGTCTTGACCAGGTCTCTTATGTTATTATATATGGTTGTAAATTGAATATATTCCAGTGGCCATGTCTTTGAAGGCTGAGGAAAATGAGCACAATTGAAAAATTACAATGGTTGTTTGATTTCTGTTTATAGAAGAAACTTTTTTATGTTTAGAAGTAAAACAAAATTAACCTGTGGTAATATTTGTTCGATCAAACACGGAATGTAATTGTAGAACAACCTGAAGAGGTAAAAGAGGCCAACAAGGCTCCACTGCACTAACCAAACATACCCTTAATTTGACTTAGTTTTATCCCTTTTTTTTTGCACCAACTGAAATTTACACACACATAGCTGTCAGATCCTAGGTTCGAACCCATATAAAAAGGTCTTTAGACAATATCGACATTGTCAATTGAGTTAGGACTTGCAGACATCATTTTCGCTTTTTTCATTACAAAATTTTAGTTTAATCAATTTTTAAAATAGTAGATTGAATTGCCCATTTCAACTAGGAACCAATAAATTCGTCGATTAGTTTGACCTCGATTTAATCAGTCTAATTGAACCTGAATCGCAGTTTGGTTCAACCGAGTTTTATTTTTGTTATTTATTTATTTTAATTTTTTTTCTTCATCTAATTCAACCAATCGAATCATGGCTTGTATGTCACCTTATTCAATTTTTTGTTCCTTTTTTAAATATGCATTTGAATTGATTTTGTGGAGCTTGACATCTCAAAAAATAGTTACAACGTTACTTTTTTTTTTATTTGAAGGAAGTTACAACGTTACTTAAAGCGTCCCCAATAAAGCACTTTCAAATAAGTGTCTTATAAAATGTCACATCATCCCTTTTTTTTTATTAGGCATTAATATTAATGCCTAATAAAAAATTAATCCCCTTCTTTAAAAAAAAAAATTAATCCCCTTAAATCAACACTTCCAAAATATTTACAAATAAATACACATTATTACACTTTAACATAATTACACTTTAACAAGGGAATATTTTTTTTATACGCCCCCAAACGAAAATAAATTACTAGTCTGTCTTAAATTGAGTATTATTTATCTTTTTTTTTTTTTGAAGGAAGTATTATTTATCTAAATGTCTTAGTTTTACCAATTCTTTTCGTCATAAAGTTGTATATCACGCCATTTGGTTTGACGTGACATAACACTACATGACAAAAAAAACTAGGTGTAACTAAGATATTTACACAAATAATACTCAGTTAAGTCGGACCGGTATTTTATTTTCGATTAAGGGACGAAATATTTTTTTATTTTTTTTAGGAGAAGGTGCTTAGTATATCAGTTTTATGAATTGACATCCAAAAATTTGACACCACACTAGGGGAAGGACCACTATAGATGCTCTCATTAAAATCTTTACATCTGTTGTTGAATTTACACACACCCTTACAAAATATGAACTGCATCCTTGTCATGGTTAGCAGAATAGTTATTATCTTGTTTCACATGCACAATACCATTTCTTTTTCTCTATTACCCATGCAGTCCTCATACCACTAAACAAAATACACTTAAAACATATATTATACTCAGACCATCACCTTTGTAGTTACAATTGTCCCTTTTCCTTCTTCTCTCAGGCAGCATAACACAGGCAGAACCAGGTTAAAATCCACGGGCAAACGAAGTCTGTAATACAGACAACATGTATATGTTCCTAGTCAATTTACTAAATTTTTAATTTATAACGTAATGAGTTGCTGAAAGGATGGATCACTAAATTCTTAATCCATAATCTGAAGAGTAAGACGAGTAGTAAGAATCAATCTTCTATCTTCTATGAATAGGGTAAGAAAGAAAACTTGTATGGAAATGAAACAAGGATAACAAGTAAAGTAGTATTCAATGTTCAAAGTGTCATCGAACTCGATGCAGTCTTTTATGCTTCATAACAATAACAATAAACAACATTTTGGAGTCTGGCTAATATCAACAATATGACTTTACTTTATATATTGATTTTTGACACTTTCATCAAAATGATTCTCAAATAATGAGGCAAAAGAATCTCATTAAAACAGAAACCAACATCATACAAACATACAAACATATATTAGATCAACAGACCTCCCTAATATCATCAATAGTGTGGGATCGTAGAGGAATATTAGCAAATGTCTTGAAATTTAGGTTTAGTAAATCATTAACATTCACATAACCATCACTTCTGATATATATTCAATTTCAACTCAGACGCCATATGACGTAGAATTCGTGTCCTGCAGATATTAAACAACAGCATAATTTGAGTGAATTGCTTGGTGCAAGAATTAAGCACAAACTTATACCATGTTTCTTTTATTTTTAATGTTTCTATTTCCATTCTATTTCCACAAGTGTTTGTGGAATGTGTCTTGGCCATTCTAACTGAGACTAACATGAGAATTTCTGAGATTTAGTAAATGACAAAACTAGTATTATTGTTCATGTGCACATGTTTACACTGCTCATTATTTTGCTATGCTGTTATTGTTTTCCTTGCTCCGAAGTGATGAACAAAAATAAAGGGATTCCTTTAGTTTTACCCTGTTATTCCCCCAACTCTTTTTTGACAAAGGGGAATCTTTGTGATGATCGTGTATAGGGTTGATGACAATCATAAATGACTTATTTTTTATGTTGTTTTTGTAGACTGTCTATCAGAAAAATGGGAACTTGTTTTTTCGCACAACTGTCCAAATGAATTAGCACCCAAAAATTTGACACCACACTAGGGGAAGGACCATTATAGATGCTCTACTTATTAAAGTCTTTACATCTGTTGTTGAATTTACACACACCCTTACAAAATATGAACTGCATCCTTATTGTGGTTGGCAGAATAGTTATTATCTTGTTTCACATGCACAATACCATTTCTTTTTCTCTATTACCCATGCAGTCCTCATACCACAAAACAAAATACACTTAAAACTTACTATTATACTCATACCATCACCTTTGTAGCTACGATTGTTCCTTTTCCTTCTTCTCTCGAAGTTTCAATGGAGATTTTCAAATTCTTCTACTTCATTAATCTCCTCTCTACTTTCATCTTATCATCATCGTCATCTTTAGCAATTGATCCTTATTCACAAGCACTACTAAGTCTAAAATCTGAGCTTATAGACAATGATAATAGCCTGCATGACTGGGTGGTCCCCTCTGGAGGGAACTTAGCTAAAAGTGGAAGTTCCTATGCATGTTCTTGGTCAGGCATCAAGTGTAACAAGGACTCAAATGTAACTTCCATAGACCTTTCCATGAAGAAACTAGGTGGTGTACTATCAGGTAAGCAACTCAGTGTCTTCACAGAGGTTATTGATTTCAATCTAAGCAATAATTTATTCTCTGGTAAACTTCCACCAGAAATTTTCAACCTCACAAACTTGAAAAGCTTAGATATAGACACAAACAATTTTTCCGGTCAGTTCCCAAAAGGAATTTCTAAACTCAAAAGTTTGGTTGTATTTGATGCCTGGGAAAACAACTTTTCAGGTCAATTACCTGCTGAATTTTCAGAATTGGAAAATCTTAAGATTCTCAACCTATATGGAAATTCCTTCAGTGGAAGCATTCCATCTGAATATGGTTCTTTCAGAAGCCTTGAGTCTCTTCTTCTAGCTGCTAATTCTCTCACAGGAAGTATACCACCAGAACTTGGTAACCTCAAAACAGTGACTAGCATGGAAATTGGCTCCAATTCTTACCAGGGTTTCATTCCACCTCAACTAGGTAATATGAGTCAGCTTCAGAATCTTGAGATAGCAGATGCTAATCTATCTGGTTCTATTCCAAAGGAACTTTTCAGTCTCACCAATTTGCAAATACTTTTTCTGTCCATAAACCAGCTAACAGGATCAATACCAAGTGAGTTCAGCAAAATAAAACTTCTCACATTTTTAGATCTCTCTGATAATTTGCTTTCTGGGTCGATTCCTGAAAGCTTTTCAGAGCTAAAAAGCTTAATCATACTTAGTCTTGGGTCGAATGACATGAGTGGCATTGTACCTGAAGGCATTGCAGAACTACCGTCCTTAGAATTTCTTCTCATTTCTCACAATCGCTTCTCTGGATCACTCCCAAAGAGTTTAGGCAAAAACTCCAAACTCAAGTCGGTGGATGTCTCCGTAAACAACTTCAATGGCAGCATACCACCAAGTATTTGTCAAGCTACTCAGTTGAGTTATTTCAGTGTCTCTTATAATATGCAATTAGGAGGAAACATCCCTTCACAAATTTGGTCTATGCCACAACTTCAAAATTTCTCAGCATATTCTTGTGGTATTTTAGGCAATCTTCCTTCATTTGAGTCATGCAAATCAATTTCAACAATTCGTCTTGGTAGAAACAACTTATCTGGAACAATACCAAAAAGTGTTTCGAAATGTCAAGCTCTTATGATAATCGAATTATCTGACAATAATTTGACAGGTCAAATACCCGAGGAGCTGGCAGATATCCCTATTCTTGAAAGTGTAGATTTATCTAACAATAAACTCAATGGCCTCATACCTGAAAAGTTTGGAAGTTCATCAAGTTTAAAACTTCTCAACGTGTCTTTCAACAATATCTCAGGTTCAATACCCGAGGAGCTGGCAGATATCCCTATTCTTGAAAGTGTAGATTTATCTAACAATAAGCTCAATGGCCTCATACCTGAAAAGTTTGGAAGTTCATCAAGTATAAAACTTCTCAATGTGTCTTTCAACAATATCTCAGGTTCAATACCAAAAGGAAAGTCATTCAAATTAATGGACACTAGTGCATTTGTTGGAAATTCAGAGCTATGTGGAGTTCCATTAAGACCATGTATTAAGTCAGTAGGAATATTAGGGAGCACAAACACTTGGAAGCTTACACATATTCTGTTACTCTCTGTAGGGTTGCTAATAATCCTTATGGTATTGGGCTTTGGAATACTTCATTTCAAAAAGGGGTTTGAGAGTCGATGGAAAATGATTTCATTTGTTGGACTACCACAATTCACACCAAATGATGTCTTGACAAGCTTCAACGTAGTTGCTGCTGAACATACAGAGGTTACAAAAGCAGTTCTTCCAACAGGTATAACAGTTTTAGTCAAGAAGATTGAATGGGAAACAAGGAGCATTAAGTTGGTGTCAGAATTTATAATGAGGCTAGGAAATGCAGCAAGGCACAAGAATTTAATCAGGTTGTTGGGTTTTTGCTACAACCAGCAACTAGTTTACCTTTTGTATGATTACTTGCCAAATGGAAATTTGGCTGAGAAAATTGGAATGGAATGGGATTGGTCAGGTAAATTCAGAACAATAGTTGGAATTGCAAGGGGACTTTGCTTCCTTCACCATGAATGTTACCCAGCTATACCACATGGAGATTTGAATTCCACCAACGTTGTATTTGATGAAGATATGGAACCTCATTTAGCTGAATTTGGGTTCAAACATGTCATAGAGTTGAGTAAAGGCTCATCTCCTACTACAACTAAGCAGGAAACAGGTATGACAAAAGTTTGGACAGTGTGTATTAGAATAAGAATTAATAGATATTTCATCAAGTATTTTGTTTCCATTCTTAACTATATGAAAATGAGTAAGACTATGAAGTGCATGAAAAGTACATGGCTTTATGCAACCACTAATATTCACGCGCCTTAGGGTGCATCTGAAAAAACAATTTAATTATATACGTGTTTATTAAATAATAAGTACTTATGATATAAGCACATATGTATAAGCTACTTTTACAATCAAGAGGTAATGTAGTAAAACTGTTTTTGTTGTAAGCCATATTAACAATCGATCATGAACAGCTAATTGAAATAAGTTGGACATGTTATAAGATATTTTTGTAAAGTCTCTTAAATGTGTATGCAACTGCATAAGTCATAAGATAAACTCAAATAACCTGTTCCAAAACCCACCCTTCATCCTTACAAAGAACACCATATCAACACTGATTTTAGGTTTAATTTTTATGGCAGAATACAATGAATCAATGGAAGAGGAACTCGGCAGCGATGTCTACAATTTTGGGAAGATGATTCTAGAAATTTTAACCGGCAGAAGGTTGACAAGTGCAGCAGCCAACATTCACAGCAAATCACATGAGACTCTTCTAAGAGAAGTTTACAATGACAATGAAGTGACCTCTGCCAGTTCAATGGAAGAGATTAAATTGGTTCTTGAGGTTGCTATGCTTTGCACCAGAAGCAGATCATCGGATCGGCCATCCATGGAAGATGCTCTGAAGCTATTGTCAGTTAAAAACTTCTAAATAAGGGAAATAAAAAAAATTCTCATTTGCATCAAAGTGTTGAAAGCCATTAGAAAATATATAATATGCATGGTTAATAAGTTTGCAAATGTGTAACTGAATGAGTTTGTAGCTTGTATAATACATATTTCCATTGTTTCAGTGTGCCATATAATAATTTCCCAGTCTTTCTCAATCCACTAAATAAAATAAATGGTTTCAGTGTTATTCTGCCTTCTAAATTCAGAACAGTTCTCGATATTATGTAGCTTTGATACCGAGAATCACCAACACAGACATCGAATACGACACTGATAGGTGGACTTCAATAGGTTTGTCTTTTTGACTTGAGTTTGGCTTACATCAATGTAATAGCCATTTGAGCCTGATATTGGAACGTTTTGTTTGGTATGTAAAGGTATTTTTCTAGATGGTTTAATAGAATGTGTCTTATCTAAGACATAGATTAGATAAAATAATTAACTAGTCCAAAAATGGTGAGCAGGGTATGGAGAAATCACTGAAGAGCCATTTTTTTTTTCTCTTTTAAAAAACCAAATTAAAAAGACAAAAGAGTTAATATGATCGGAGAAATAAAAATGATATTTTGACACACAAATTTCGCAGCAAAATTTAATATAACAATTTTGATGGTTGAGGTTGATTGAGATATGTAGTTGATTACATTTAGTGGACGATAAATTAATTTAACAAGATGTCAAAACTCATCAATCATCATTAAATATAATTATTAGGAATTTGATCGTTCTCAACTATTATTTTCATATATACTGTATATTATGGGCAAAATTAGAGTGCTAAATCATCACATGACAACAATGTTGAAATTATATATATGAAATTCATAGTTGATGATCATATACTAAATAGTTATTTCTTTTAAAAATAAATAGTTATTTTGGTCTCCAAATATGTAACGAATAACCATAAAAGTTCTTTAATATATCAAAATAATAATTGACTGTGCATTTCGTTACCAAAAGAAACATTATCATTAAAAAATATTTCCTCTTCATTGACATTAACTCTTTTCATAGGAAGAAAACTATACACTCTCCATCCTTTAAAATTGTTTGAAATATATATATATATATATATATATATATATATATATATATATAAGTATTTTATATTTATAAAGGAAACTATAGACTCTCTCCAACCACCGGCTTTGTGTTTGAGGTAGGAGGAAGGAAGACTGGTGTGGTGGTGTTACTGCAGGCAGATACTATGGCGTCAGTTTCCGATTTGAAGAATGAAATGAGAAGTCATGAAGTTTCTATAGCTGAACTCAACGCCCTTCCTTCTTCCAGAGTCAGTAACACTAACCTCTTCTTCTTCTCATATGCTTAGGGTTACACTTATTTCCAAACCCCAATTTTATTACTATTGATACTGATGATGATGATGATGATGATGCCAAGTAACTTTTGTGTGTTAGGTTCAAAATTTTACACTTGTTTTACTTCTAGAGATAAAATAAGTATTCCAAATTTTCGTTTTGTTATGTTAGGTTGGTTTCTGGGAATTGATTCGTGTAGAATTTGGAGCATTCAATTATGGAATTGATTTTTTAGACACAAATTTATTGTGAAATTCACTTTTACATGTACCTAAACATAAATCAATTTATCTTCAACTTACTTTAAGCCAGACTTTGTTTTACAAAATCAATGCATAGACACAGACTTTTACAAAATCCGCGCTTCATAGAGGGGAATCTTTGTGATGATTGTGTATAGGGTCGATGACAATCATAAAAGACTTATTTTATGTTGTTATTGTAGACTGTCTATCAGAAAAATGGGAACTTGTTTTTTCGCACAACTGTCCAAACAGCAGCAAACATGGAGCAGAGTAAGGAATTTTCACCTTTGACATTGTTTTCATTTTTTTAAGCTTGCTTAAGGTGCCAAACAGTTCTGCTGATATTTTCTCCCCGAAATTTGTGTTTTGCAGAACAGCTTGATTCAGCTAAAGCCAAGCTAAAGAATCTGAATTCTTCGGTATAGTTTTATGCTAGAACTTTGGTGGTTAAGTAGAAATGCAGGCAATAAGGTTGGAGACTTCATTTTCTTAGGATTTGTTAGGTCCTAGATTCTGTAAATTACATCAAATGCATTCACTCCAATGATATTGTTCTGGTCTGCAAAATGAAAAATGAACCTCTCATGAATACATTGAATTGCTTAACCAGCCTTAATGAGTCTTTTCCTTCTGCATCATAGTGGCTGAGTTACATTTTGTGTTTTGATTGCTTGTCTTACATTCCATTCCATCATTGTTGTGCAATTTATGGCACAGTATAGCTCTGACAAAATTGTTTACAGAGTCCACTGCTAAAAGGTAAGATCATAAGAAAACATAAACTGGCACAAAAAAAAAGATTTATCAAGAATTTTCTTTTTGGTCACTTATATGTCATAGACAATAGAGAGAGAGGAAGAGGGAAATACCTTCAAAAAAGAAACAACAAAATAAGGAACAAAATTATGAAAATAATAGTAGCAATAGAGTTAGTATAAACACAAGCAATTAACCAACGGGGAGACAGAGAGGGCAAGAAGATGGTAGCCACACATTCTGCCAAACGGAGGATGCTTCACTCCATCCTCCACTGCCGGTAGACACCAACAGCTCCTTTCCCTCCCTTCCACCAAATAGACAAACAAACTAGAGGGAGAGACTGGAATAGTATGGTGAAAGTGGAGATAGCCGACTATTGAACCGTGACGGATAACGGATTCCCCCTCCTTCCTCCACTTCTGGACAAGTGCTTGCAACTTTTCCCCCACCATCTCGAAGTTTTAGTGCGTAAATAAGAGAAATTATGTTACTCTTATCTCAATCACATATCAAATGAGTTTAGGTTATTATGAAATTACATATATGCCAGAAAGTTATTGAATAATGCAAACATTACTCAAATTATAAACAAATGTGATTTGATCTCTCATCCTTTAATTTATTTCCTGTTGTGGTTGCACAATTTTTCATCCGCAATAAACCTAAGTTTCTGGTTAGTTGATATTTGTGTTTCATATTTGGACATTGAGTATGTTAAACTTAAACATAGGCTATAAGTTTTCTTATAACTCATTTGACTATCTTCTAAGCTTGTTCTCAAAGCAGCGTTGTTTGGCAAACAAGTTTATCCTACCAGTTTAATAGTTTGTGTCCTAGTTGAGGCCACATTTTCTAAATTTCCTGTCAGATGAGGGCAATAAGGACTTATTATCACTTGGAGACTTCATTTTCTTAGGAGCTGTTAGACCCTAGATTCTGTAAATTACATAAAATGCTTCTGGTCTTCAAAATGAACCTCTCATGAACACATTAAAATGCTTAACCAGCCTTTATGAATTTTGTCCTGCATCATGGTGGTTGAGTTTTATTTTTTTGTGTTTTGATTCCATCACTGCTGTGCAATTTATGACACGATTTAGCTCTGACGAAATTGTCTACAGAGTCCACATATAATCAACAAATGTGATTTGATCTCTCCTCTAATTTGTTTCTTGTTGCGATTGCACAATTTTTCATCCGCAATAAATTTAAGTTTGCAGTTAGTTGATATTTGTGTTTCATGTTTGGACATTTTGAGTGTGTTTAACAAAGGCTATAAGTTTTCTTATAACTCATTTGACTATCTTCTGAGCTTGCTTTCAAAGCAGCATTGTTTGGCAAACAAGTTCATCCTTCCAGTTTAATAATTTGTGTCTATTGTGTGAGCCACCAAAATAGGTGATTCACAAAACATAAACAAAGTTGATATCGCATAACAATCTATGTACTATCTCTTCAAGTTTTAGATACTATGAAAGGATAAAAAATTACAAACCTCAAGTAGAGACCTGTGAAATGTGAGAACTAAGAATTACAGCCTCGTCTGTACTGAATTCCCTCGATGGTAGACAACCCTGAAAGCGGTAGTAGTCAGTTGCTGTTTAAAAAGGTTGTCCTCCATTGTTTGTGCATCAAAGTTTAGAGCAGGAATTAAGTTTCTAGAAAAAAAGTTTGAGTGCAATTATAGGCCAGCATGAAGGTTGGTAGTGAGGCTCACTCACTGGTGGACATTGCCAGGCATTGTTAGTGGTGAATTTGGATTGTTTCAATGAATGTAGAAATTGTGTGATGCTCTGGATTGTGTTAACTATATTTGTCTCAGCATAATATTTTTTTTTGGGTTAGTATATATTGATAGGAATCTATTTGAAATGAACATAATTTTTTTTTTGAACAAAGACATGAACATAAATTTTAAAACAATAAGATGAAGTATTGAGTAAAAAGTATCCTCAAATGAATACTAAAAAGAAAAAAAATTGTGAAGTTAAAATTATGAGAGTAAATTGAGGGTAAAGTTAAGAGCAAAGAGGTGAAATTATGAGACTAAAAAAACGATCTCATTACCAACGATCTCATCCATGTTGGCGGACCACAACGATCTCATTACCAAAATATTACAAATATTATTGTAAAAAAACGGTAACAATAATAAGAATTTTTAATCAAAGTATTATATATAGTCCTTAGTTTTTTTTTTTAAAAGGGAATACAGTTCTTAGTCTTGTTTTTTTAGAGCAGTTCTTAGTCTTGTTGATTAACAATATTTTGAAAACCCCAAGCTGGTAACGAATCAAAATAACATGGAGTTGCTCGAGTGACGACAATTCTCACCAGCTGGTAACGTGAACCCTAAATTGGTATATATATCTATACATAGTATTGTGATTTATTTATTGTTTTTTGAAGACTTGATATAATCTTTAGGAAAAAATGTTTAATATTAACAAGTGTGTGTACGTCTTACGTATTAATTAATGTTATTTTTATCATATATTATGCATGGCAACCACAAGCCATAGTCATTTTATGGCCCTATAAATAAAGCCATAATCAAGCAGCAAATAATTCAAAACACACACAACTCTAAAAATGAACTCCTTTCGTCTCATAGCAACTTTTTTGTGTTGTATTGCAGTTGTGTTTGGAGTGTTACCTTTATGTTCAAATGCACAGCTTGATCCAGCCTTTTATAGCAAAACTTGTCCAAATC
Organism: Medicago truncatula; assembly: GCF_003473485.1. NCBI lineage: Eukaryota > Viridiplantae > Streptophyta > Magnoliopsida > Fabales > Fabaceae > Medicago > Medicago truncatula. Next base: position 10,862,602 of record NC_053043.1, on the reverse strand, counting down.
TTAATTCCATTGTCCGCGAAATCGTTAGGAACTTTACTAAGATTGAGCCCCGAATGCCTGCGATTCTAATCAGGCTTCACTTTCATGATTGTTTCGTTCAAGTAAGTATATATTATGAATTTAATTAGTATACTCTATCAGCTTACAATTATTAATTATGTAAACTGATGATGATATACATTATTAATTATTGAAACAGGGTTGCGATGCATCCATTTTGCTGAACAACACTGCTACTATCGTGAGCGAACTACAAGCTCTCCCAAATATCAACTCCATAAGAGGTTTGCAAGTTGTGAATCGTATCAAGACAGACGTGGAAAAAGCTTGCCCTAATACAGTTTCTTGTGCTGATATTCTTGCACTTGCTGCTAGAATATCTTCCGTCCTGGTACATATATGTCAAGCTAATTATTTTTAGTTTCAAGAAATTAGTTTTACATAAAATCATAATATTTGTGTTTACCTTTTAAAAAAATATATGGTCTTAAAATAACATAAATCTATATTCACAGAGTAAAGGTCCCGGTTGGATCGTTCCATTGGGAAGAAGGGATAGTCTAACAGCAAATCGAACCCTCGCAAATCAAAATCTTCCAGCCCCTTTCTTCAATCTAAGTCAACTTAAATCTTCCTTTGCTGCTCAAGGTCTCAACACGGTTGATCTAGTAGCACTCTCAGGTATATATATGACATGAGGTTTTGAAGTTTTCACCTAAAAATATTACATTTGATGGAAGAGTATATGATTTACTTATATGCTTGAATATTCCAGGTGCACACACATTTGGGAGAGCACGTTGTTCTTTATTCGTTGATCGATTATACAACTTCAGCAATACTGGCGAACCTGATCCAACTCTTGATACAACGTACTTAAAACAATTGCAAAACGAATGTCCTCAAAATGGACCTGGAAATAACCGTGTAAATTTCGACCCAACTACTCCTGATACATTGGACAAGAACTTCTACAACAATCTTCAGGTTAAAAAGGGTTTGCTTCAAAGTGACCAAGAATTGTTTTCAACACCAAATGCAGATACCACTAGCATTGTTAATAACTTTGCCAATAACCAAAGTGCTTTCTTTGAGAGCTTTAAGAAAGCAATGATTAAAATGGGTAATATTGGTGTGCTTACCGGAAAGAAAGGAGAAATAAGGAAACAATGCAATTTTGTTAACAAAAAATCTTCTGAGTTAGATCTTGCCGCTCTGGTCTCCACAGAATCATTTGATGGGGATATGGTTAGTTCAATTTAAATGAAATGTGGTGATTGGAAGTCATTAACAAAGAAGTGTGGTTTGAGATCAATTTTTACCCGAAATCATCATCTTCATCTTTTTTTCCTTATATCAATCTAATTAAGTAATGTTCACATAGATTTAAGTTTATTTTTCTCGTGATTTCATCATATGAGAGCAGTGCTGTGTTGTTCGTCGTCTTGTGGGACGTTGTTTAATTTTCGGTGTTGTTTGATTTTTATTGAAAGACTAGCTTCACTGAATTACAAATTCAATCAATGAATTCAACGTCAATGTTACATATCTGGAGACATGTATTCCGGTCACTTTTACATATTAAAGTAATGATTTCGTTTTTATTTTTTCTTAGCAATGTTGAGTATATGATTGTATTTGATGTATTAAATCAATTTGAATGGATAAATATCATTTACTTTATTTTAAAAAAATTGTGATAGCTAGGCACATTCGTGACTTACTATATGTGTTATGAGCTTTGTGTGTATATAAGATAACTTTCTTTCATCTTCTTATATATTAAAGTTAACCGTAAGCCCTAATTTTAACTTAAACCCTATTACATAATTTTACTGTTTTAACCCTAATGCTCACACCTAATCTCCTATTTTCATGAATAACCCTAATGCTCACACCTAATCTCATATTTTCATCTTTTTTATATATTAAAGTTAACCTGTAAGCCCTAATTTTAACCTAAATTATATTGCATAATTTTACTGTTTTAACCCTAATGCTCTCACCTAATCTTTTTATATATTAAAGTTAACCCGTAAGCCCTAATTTTAACCTAAACCATATTGTATAATTTTACTGTTTTAACGCTAATGCTCACACCTAATCTCCTATTTTCATGAACAACCCTAATGCTCACACCTAATCTTCTTATCTTCTTATATATTAAAGTTAACTCGTAAGCCCTAATTTTAACCTAAACCCTATTGCATAATTTTACTGTTTTAACCCTAATGCTCACACCTAATCTCCTATTTTCATGAACAACCCTAATGCTCACACGTAATCTTCTTGTATATTAAAGTTAACCCGAAGCCCTAATTTTAACTTAAACTCTGTTGCATAATTTTACTGTTTTAACCCTAATGCTCACACCTAATCTCCTATTTTCATGAACAACCCTAATGCTCACACCTAATCTTCTTATCTTCTTATATATTAAAGTTAACACATAATCCTATTTTAGCCCTAATTTTAACCTAAACCCTAATGCCTTAATTTACTATTTTAACCTTAATGCTTATTTCATTTGTTCAATTTTTTTGTTTAAACTAATCGGCCTACTTATTTCATTTGTTCTATTTTTTTTTTCAACAAATCGGCCAAATCACACTCATAACCAAATCTCCTATTTTCTTCAACAAAACAAATTGGTTCTTCCTTTTCTCTTGGTTCACGACATACTACAAGCAACATCACTCCTAAATCGGTTCTTCCTTTTCTCTTGGACTCAAAATCTGAAGGATCGAAGACGGTGGTGAAAGGGTGATTGTTCGATGTAGAAAATTAGTATGTGGGTTGCAAATATTGTGTTCATTATTTTCTCAAAGAATTTAACCTTTTTTTTTAAGTATATGATTCATGAACTTTGTTTTAATTACATCAGATTTTTTTAACCAATTTGTTTTTGAAATTTCTAATTAGCCTGTCACCCTACAAAGAGAAAGCTTTCTTTCTCTGTTTGTATTTTATTAACCAAAAATTGAGCTCTATAGTTGTTTGGAATCTGATTGTAGTGGATTTTCCGATGTTTGTGTGCTTTAGACTTTAGGTTAATTACTGTGAAAAATTGAAAGGAGAACTATTTTTTTTTTTTGGTACAAGAGAACTACCTTTTTATTTGAATGTGAAATGAAATTTATAATGAAAAGTTGGTCGAGAAAATTCTGAATCAATACATTAAACTGTTCATTTGTCTATTTGTCTAAATGTTAACAAGCTTCTCACTTCAGCTCCCATTCATTTCTGTCAAAACCCATATCAGTTATGTTTCACTTTGATTGTCATTCGATTATGGATGATTGTAGTGCTGAGTCGCTCTTGCACTGCATTGTTTGAAGGTTATCTTACATAGTAATGCTTATTTTAGTTTAATGATATCTCCGTATTACTACCATGCTAACTGATGCGAATTTTTTTTAATACGCAACTCGATTGGATCCAAATCCGTTCACTGATCTCGATAAATATGTAAACGAAACTCAGGGTGAAATATCGAACATACACCATTGGTTTTCATGTTAATGATGTGTGTGTGTACTTTCTTTCTCTTTGATCTTTCATTATATTTTTGTTCTTTTTTAATGATGCTAACATTTCACAGTCATATAGGATGTTGTGTTATTGCCTCCTATGTTGTGGTAATGATATCAATCACTATGCAACATTGATTGATCCATGTAACAATCAATTTGATGTTGCGGTTGAAAAAGGAAAAGGTAGTATATGCTAAACCTAAGGATTGTACGCTTTGCGTGATTTCTATGATATACGTTTCAGTGCTTGGATCACCATGGTATATGTTGGGTTGGGTCAGTTTGGAATAACCGTCTGTCAACTCCCATTTTTTATTATAACTTTTATATACAAACTTACTTATTATGTCTATTTTTTCTTTATTGATAGAAGTTGGTCTACAATGGTTTTTGTGAATCTGCACTGGATAAAAGGACCACGGCTTTGGTTTTGATAGATGATTGTGGTAACAAGTGGAACTGCACTCTTTTTTTAGGATCTATACCGTACCGTCAAAGGAAAATTGCTGGTGAGTGGAAAAAGATGATAGCTGCATGTAGAATTTGTGAAGCTGCACAAATCAAGTTGGGTGCTCTGATGGTTGGCAAAAATGAAATTGTTTACCTTGAATTCATCCCAATTTTATGTCTCTGCATGCTACTGTTTCGTGTGCAGGTGAATCTATTGCATTGTTCTTCCCTTTTTTGTTTTTATTTTATTTTCTTATACCTTTTGTTCTTCTTAAATTTTATGTGCTTCAACTCAATTGCCTTTCTTAGGGTCTTATGCAATTTACACTCATCACCAAATTTATCAGGTATGTATATTGACTATGAAATAAATGGAGCACTTGATTTATTTATCATTGTTATTGAAAGCAATACAATAACTATAAAATAGTGTCATAACAGAGAGTGAAGTAGTATATAGTAGTGATTTTAAAATTAGTATTGAAAAGTATAGCATTGCATTTAGCAAGTTGTATTCTTTTGTGTAATATTAAAAAGTAAAGTTGTTTTTATAGGTAAAATATATGATCTGAATGTTTAGCTTATGAATATTGTTTTGGCAGAAATGATTGCATTTTTTCAAAGTTGGTTATGCCGGCACTATCTATAATGTAGTTTCAATCAAAATTGTGATGGCTGAAGGATTTTTTTTTCTCTCTAAACGGATATATGGTGTGACCATGGTCTTTCATTCAGTTATAAACTTATGTCTGATTTATAAAAGCCATTCTCACTGTTTCTTTCTAAGTGTGTTAAAGTTTACTTATTTAGTATGTATTGATTTTCTGTTTCTCCTCAGATGAAACTTTAATTTTCATTGAACTTGCACTAATGAATTGATGAATATATCTCAAATTGCACAGGTTAAATATGTTTCAGCTTGACTAAAAGAAACCTTTTTCATGTGCCCATTTTAAGACATATTTCCTATGAACTTATGAAAGAGGAGGTTTGACTAAGTATTTCTCTAGAAAAAAAGTGAATGTGGGTAGTAGTCATGATTTTTGAAGAACTTATGACACTGGAAGAAATGAAGCTATTATTTACATTTAGTGTTCTCTCCATTTGATGATGGCCACCAACAATGGTCTAAATTTTTACTCATTATTATCTATTAGTCGTAAATAGCAATTGCTCAAGGGCACAGTTCAGTAGGGGTGTAAGTGGGTTGATTTGGGTTGGGTTTGGCCAAACCCAAGACCCGAACCATATAGGGTACTCCGGTTGAACCATATAGGGTACTCCGGTTTGGGTTAGGTAAAATATCCACCCGTTAAAAATGACAATGAGAAACAATTCAACAAGCCTTTGATCTCATGAGTGAAAAATGCGGTTGAAGTTTGATCAAAGTTCCAAGAGTGTGGCAGCAGACTTTGTCCTAAGAGATAGATTGTATTAGTGATAATGTTTGGCAATTGACAAGTGGTATTAGAAACTCAAATAAATGAATTGATAGAAGTAATGAAGGATTGTGTGTAGTGCTGCTAAATTTAAGAGTTTGTATGGCTAAAATATGTAATTTATACCTTGAGAATAAAAAATAGAATAATTGTACTTAATATAAATAAATTTAGTGGTCTAAATAAAGAATTGGTTATTTTCTTTATTTAGACCAAGGAAACACCTAATTATTTTCATTTACGACTTCTATAAATTTAAATTTATTCTATGAATATCTTATATCCCTATATTAATATTAATATTAATCTTTTTTTTTTTTTACAAAATATTAATATTACTCTTAATTCTTACAACTTATTTACGTTTAATATTTTCTCACAATGGTCGACACGTGGCACCTCACTTAAGGGATGTGGGTGCCACGTCAATGAAGACTAAGTCAAAAGTCGTCTTGAGGGTTAAAACTGCCAAAGTTCCAATATATAGGGGCTGTTTTATATTTTAATTAGTTAAGAGGCCAAAAGTGCAATTAAGCCTAAATAAAAATGTTATTATCGCTTCTTATTCTTTTAAATCATTCAATCAATCTATGAGCTTCGGTTCTCATTTTTCTTACAATTTGATCTCAAAATACCTCTTATATTTTTAACATTAAACTCATTATTTTTGCTGACAAAGATTAAAGTGAAACTATTATTTTGACTTAAATACCAACAGAAAGTGACTAAATTGAAATCATATACTCTACGTCCGACACTCAGAATAATCACATACAATATCGGCACACATATTTCACAAGCTTTAAAGAAAGATTGTCACGTTCATCCATATGATATGAGAGAAATCATTATGCATATTGGTTTGATGAGACAGGTGATTTTCTTTTGTTAACTTTATTTTCTTTTTAACCCGCTAGACTCTTTTTTCTAAAAAAATAATTTATAGAAGCAATGTTATTTGAACTTTAAAAAATTAATTCGACAATCGAATAAAAATAAATTAATATGACAAAAAAATGTGACTACAAAGAAGAAACAGTTAAAAATAAATAATATATAATATGTATAAATAAATATACGACGTTCGTTCCATCATTTAATAGTCACTGATCTTCATAGAAAAATCTGAAAAATACACGTAATGAGTTCTTTTCTCTCAACTAATTTTTCTAGTACTCTAAAATAAAAAAGTATAGTGTTATCGTTGAAGCAAATTCCATGCAAGTAGATTGAATATTTAATTCAAGCATGCATACGTCCTTACACCAATAATTGAGATCATGTGTCAGCAGATATTGACCTATATATATATAAGAAGATATTGGCCTGTATATAGCGTTCAATTTTTTAATGCTCCCGTATTTTGAGAATAGAAATGTACATTAAACAATCGCAAAAGTATTAATAATATAACAATGGAATACAAATTGATAATGATCTTTATCCATAGACGAATCATTTAAAAGAATCTAAATTTTATTTTTTAGATAAAACAATTTTTATCAAATTATATTTATTTCACGGTTAAACTCAAATGATATTTATCTTACGACTGAACTTTAATTATTATCGTTTTTCGTTGGATGAACATGAATTTTTTTTTTTTAACTTGACCAAAAAGATTTTTTAGGGAAATTTGACCAAAATGATAGTGTATGTTTATTATTTTTTAAAATTTAACAATTTTTACATGAATATGAGAATCCAAGTATTATAATATTGGGTCCACTTTTTTGTATTATTTTATTAAAATGTCTTGAAAATAGTAACTAGAGTCTCGTTTGACATGGTGTGGAAGTGGAAGCACTTTCAGGGTGTGAAAATGCTATGTGAACACAAGTTGTATTATAGTCGCACCATACTTGTATACGGTTTGCCCATGAATTTGGATATATTTTTTTTAATAATTTCTTAGCTCATCTTGATTTTTATGCAAGCTCAATGAGATTGCACTTGAATGATATTAGATTTTAGTGACATTATTGGTAACATTCGTGTCTCTCTTTAAATCAATCATTCTCTCTCGTTTTAATAATTTATTTTAATTATTGTACCTCCATTTTCTTTTATCTAAAGTGCATTAATATTGTTACTAGAGTCATCAAAAGCTAATATCACTCAAGTATTTTCCAGCTCCATGTCCCTTGTATCATTGATGTTGGCATTGTTGTGTTCAAATAACATTGATCACATCAAATGAGTTAGAGGTTCCACATTAGATCGATTAATAGATGTTGAGAAACATTCTGTCAAAATAAAAATAACAATAAATTCAAAGATTCATATACCGAACATCTTAATATTTTTATATAAATGCAGTGTTTAACATCTTTTTTATGGTTGCTCTTATCTCAATAGAATGATTGTTATCTTGATTTATGCTCCCAAAAATACCAACATCTCGAAACTGAGGGGTATTGCATTTCATTTTCTTTTTTGACAAAATTGTTACACTTATGAATATTTTGATAACTTAAATTATCTAAGGAGGGTACTTATGATACATTCTTTTATATACACTTGCAAATATAAAAATGAGTATTTTATAAAATAAAAACAAAAATGAGCTAACTTGTAAAAACGGTAATGTGGTAAGCGGTTGGAAAATAGGAGTTATATATTTCAGAATTATTTTAACTCTAAACTAATTATTCAGTCAAAAGAAAAACTAGTAAACTAACCATTGTTGCAATGCATAGTTGACTAGTTGTTGCAGTGCATTCCGCACCAACCATCTTTCTAACATTTCTAAAAATGAAACTAGAAACACCATATCTCGATATCATAATATTCCCATATTAGTTTTAAAGTGTACTTAGAGTTGGTCTACTTAATTAATAAAAAAACTTTTGATTCAACAATTAGTTTGATTTGGTGAAAACTGATATTTATCGCAATCAAGTTCTATAGACATTAAAGAAAACCTCAAAGTATCAAATCCATTTTATCGTTTCTTTTAGACCTCTTGCTTTTACTTCTTTGGGTTGTGGGATGCCTTTGTACCAAGTTGTCTTCGCTCTAATGAACTCCCCTCGATCCCCTCTCAAACACATACCGATCCCATAACAACCTTGTTCCTTAAAAATTGTTGTATCAACATTACACTTCACTTCCCCAACAAGCAACGAGCTTTTTTAGACCGGTTCACATATGTTATTTATAATCAACATTCATTTTATAAGGTATGAATAAAATTATTTTTATCAAAATAAAAAAATTATAAAATATATAACCAAATTTTGAGGTTAAAAATACATAATTTTTTATCACTTGAATTTTTCATATAACCAAATTTACATCAAAACAAATATAAATTGAACCGAACATGTGTTTTAATTCAATAATTAACTTTAAAATCTTGATACAAATAATTTATGATTAATATGTAGAAGTGAAAATTAAAAATAAAGCTCAATAAATAAAAAATATTCATTTTTTAATAGAAATTATTTATTGTATGCATGTATATGTAATATATGTCACATCAGCGTTTACATGATGTGTGATATATAATATATCACGTCAATATTGATTAAGAGTCATTTAACTGAACACATTAATTGAAAAAATAAAAGATGTTGTTAAATGTGTCTTAAAGACACATGTTAAATAAAAAAAACTCAGGATATCATATGTAACTTCTATAGTAGTCTTGGTCTGTTGTGCAATGTGGTCGGAATTTTACACTATCCGCATTGGAATAGATATGACGAGTAAGTTGAATATCAAAAACATGGATTTTATAGTATGATTAATTTGGACTCCACTCTAATTGTCTTCCTCCAATATCTTATGCAAGAGATGATATGATCTCCTCCACCACCTTGTAAGGAATAAGTAGTAGTCTAGTGTTACTTGTATAACTAGGCAGTGTAAATAATGGCTATATAGCCAATTTCATTCAATAAAGAATATAGTGTTGTTTTGCCAACTTTACAAGTGGTATCAGGAGCTTAGAAGGGCCCTGATTTCTCTCTCACTTCAAAAGAAAAACGCAGTTTTGTTTGAAGAGAGAGAAAGAGAGAATCAAAGTCAGTTACGGTGGTTCAGAGTTAGTTACAGTGCCTTTCAATTTAGTTACGGTGGTTTCAACCTACATTCATCTTCTATCTTGCAACTATGACAGAATCTTCATCGTTTCTTCCACATGCAATACCAAAGTTCGATGGTTTCTATGATCATTGGTCTATGTTAATGGAAAATCTCTTTCGTTCCAAAGAGTATTGGCACCTGATTGAACATGGAATCACAGCTGCACCTGCAAACGCAACACCGGAGCAGAGAAAGCTTGCAGATGAGAGCAAGCTTTGTGATCTGAAAGCGAAAAACTACCTCTTCCAATCCATTGATAGATCAATTATGGAGACTATTCTTGTTCGTGATAGTGCAAAAGACATATGGGATTCCATGCGCAGGAAGTATCAAGGTTCAACAAAGGTAAAACGTGCTCAATTGCAAACTTTACGTAGAGAATTTGAGATTCTTGCTATGAAAGAAGGTGAAACTGTGAATGAATACATTTCAAGAACTCTTGCAATTGTTAACCGTATGACTGCACATGGTGAAAGATTATAGCAAACAGTAATTGTAGAGAAAGTGTTGAGATCCATGACATCAAGATTCAATTATGTTGTTTGCTCAATTGAAGAATCAAATGATGTTACAGCACTTTCCATTGATGAGTTGCAGAGTAGTCTTCTTGTTCATGAACAAAGAATGGGATCTCAACTTGTTAAAGAGGAAGAACAAGCATTGAAGGTATCTGGAAGAGGTAATGGGCGTGGTAGAGGTGCAAGAACTGGATTTAGAGGTCATGGAAGAGGAAGACAAGGTAAAGAATTTGTTGAATGCTTCAAATGTCACAAATTGGGCCATTATCAGAGTGAATGTCCCAGTTGGGGAGAAAATGATGCAAACTATGCTGCATATGATGATAGTGAAGAAATGCTTCTCATGGCACAGAATCAAAACTCAGTTCAAGCTCAAGATGAGGTATGGTTTCTGGATTCTGGATGTAGCAATCATATGGTAGGTTCTAAGGAATGACTGTTTGATTTTGATGATAGCTTTAGATCATCAGTAAAATTGGGAAATGATTCAAAGATGCATGTTATGGGAAAGGGGAACCTCAAATTGTTCATTGGAGGAATTGTTCAGGTGATTTCAGATGTGCATTATTTGCCAGGATTAAGTAACAATCTGCTAAGTATAGGTCAGCTTCAACAAAAGAATCTTACTATTGTGTTTCAGAAAGATTCCTGTAAAGTGTTTCATGAAGAAAAAGGCTTGATAATGTCCACACAAATGTCTTCAAATAGGATGTATATCATTTATGCACCAGTTATTGTTCCTATGTGTTTGAAGACATCAAGCATGGATGAAACTAAGTTGTGGCATGACAGATATGGACACTTGAGCTATAAAGGTCTGAATACTTTGGTAAAGAATGAAATGGTGAGAGATTTACCAATATTGAAGGAAGAATCTGATGTATGCTCTGATTGTATGATGGGAAAGCAACATAGAGAGTCAATTCCTAAGAAGGCAAAGTGGAGAGCCACAATGAAGCTTGAACTAATCCACAGTGATGTGTGTGGACCAATCAATCCACAATCCAATGGAGGGAATAGGTACTTTATCACTTTCACAGATGATTTCAGCAGGAAAACCTGGGTTTACTTTCTACATGATAAAGCCAGTATCTTTGATGTTTTTAAGAAATTCAAAGCAGTTGTTGAAGGAGAGTCTGGTTGTAAAATTCAATGTCTAAGAACTGATAGAGGAGGAGAGTTCACTTCTAATGAGTTCTCTAACTTCTGCAGCAACCAAGGCATCAAAAGACAGTTAACAACTGCTTACACACCTCAGCAAAATGGTGTATCAGAGAGAAAGAATAAGACTCTGATGAATATGGTAAGATGCTTACTCAATGGAAGAAATGTACCAAAAATGTTTTTGCCTGAAGCAGTTAAATGGGCAGCTTATATGTTGAACATAAGTCCAACTCTATCAGTCAAATATATCACTCCAGAAGAAGCATGGAGTGGTGTGAAACCCACAGTGAAACACTTCAGGGTCTTTGGTTGCTTAGCATTTGTTCATGTCCCTAATGTGAATAGAAAGAAGCTGGATAATAGGAGCACAAAATGTGTTTTACTGGGTGTCAGTGAAGAATCCAAAGCCTATAAACTCTATGATCCAGCTGCAAAGAAGATCATTGTGAGTAGAGATGTTGTGTTTGAAGAATCAAAAAGTTGGAATTGGGATGAAAAAACACATACTGGAATGATAGAGATGGAAGTGAACAATGAAAAAACTGGTAGTGAAGATGTGATTGAAGAGCATGATAACAGTGAATCATCCAACAATGAAAATAGTGAATCATCCAACAATGATGATAGCACTGATGAGGAAGTTTCTGAAACTGAAAACCATAATGAGCAAAGTGACAGAAGAATAAGAAAGAAGCCTGAATATTTGCATGATTATGTTTCAGGTGAAGAGATAGATGAGCAGATAGAACAACATAATCTAGCTGTCTTTAGTACCAATAGTGATCCCATTACATATGAAGAAGCTGTTAAGCATGAAGAATGGAGAAAAGCAATGGATCAAGAAATTGATTCCATTGAGAAGAACAATACATGGAATCTCACTTGTTTACCTTCAGGAGCTAAGAAAATTGGTGTCAAATGGATCTATAAAACCAAATTGAATGAAAAAGGGAAAGTGGAAAAGTATAAAGCCAGACTAGTGGCTAAAGGCTACTCTCAACAATATGGAATAGATTATAGTGAGGTATTTGCACCAGTTGCAAGGTGGGACACTATAAGAACAATTTTGTCAGTTGCTGCATGCAAGAGTTGGAATGTGTATCAGCTAGATGTAAAAAGTGCTTTTTTACATGGAGAACTAGTTGAAGATGTCTATATAGAGCAACCTGAAGGCTATGAAAAGGAAGGAGATGACAGAGTTTACAAGTTGAAAAAAGCTTTATATGGTTTAAAGCAAGCTCCAAGAGCTTGGTATAGTAAAATTGAAGCTTACTTCTGTCAACAAAAGTTTGAAAAGTGTCCACATGAGCATACACTATTTGTGAAGCATACTGAAGGGAAAATATTGATTGTCAGTCTATATGTAGATGACTTGATCTTCACTGGAAATTGTGAAGAGTTCTTTGAAGATTTCAAATGCTCCATGAAGAAGAATTTTGCTATGTCAGACTTGGGGAAGATGAGGTACTTTCAAGTGTAGAAATTACTCAAAATGCAAAAGGTATATTCATTCATCAACAAAAATATGCAAATGAAATCCTGTCTAAATTTGGTATGGAAGACTGCAATTTTGTATGCAATCCAATTGTGCCAGGAATTAAGCTCTCAAAGGATGAAGCAGGAAAATGTATTGATGCAACCAAGTTTAAGCAGATTATAGGGAGTTTGATGTACCTTCTTGCAACAAGACCTGATTTGGCATATTCAGTCTGTTTAATAGCTAGATACATGGAAAGACCAATTGAGATGCATCAAGCTTGTGTAAAACGCATCCTCAGGTATCTTAAAGGGACCATCACTCTTGGAGTTTTGTATAAGAAAGAAAGAGTGAACTACAGACTTGAAGGATGGACTGATTCAGATTATGCTGGAGATATAAATGACAGAAAGAGTACCTCAGGGTATGTGTTCAAGCTGGGAACTGGAGCTGTGTCTTGGTCATCAAAGAAGCAACCTATTGTTACCTTATCAACCACTGAAGCTGAGTTTGTTGCTGCTTCTTCATGTGCCTGTCAAGCCATATGGCTGAGAAGGATCCTTCAACATCTTGGTCAGACTCAGGAGGAATGCACTAAGCTGCACTGTGATAATAGTTCTTCTATTAAGCTTTCAAAGAATCCAATCATGCATGGGAGATGTAAACACATTGATGTTAGATATCACTTCTTAAGGGATCTTACTAAAGATGGTGTAGTTGAATTGGTGCACTGCAGTACTGAAAATCAAATTGCAGACATTCTTACTAAGCCTTTGAAGTTGGACAGCTTTAGCAAATTGAGAGCAAGACTTGGAGTTTGTCACTTTGATAGTTTAGAATGTTTAGTAGAATTTTGCTTGCTGATTTCCTTGTTTCCTTTAATCTGATGTGTTACTGAATTTCAGATTAGGGGAGTGTTTGTAAGGAATAAGTAGTAGTCTAGTGTTACTTGTATAACTAGGCAGTGTAAATAATGACTATATATAGCCAGTTTCATTCAATAAAGAATATAGTGTTGTTTTGCCAACTTTACACACCTTAATGCATAATTTTAGTCAATCATATGTATCATCTTGAGTTTAACCAACACGTTGAATCCAACCCTCTTTCTTAAAAAAAGAATCCAACCCTCTAACGAATTCCTAATAAAGACCATTATAACCAAAACAACCTGAGTTATCTATAGAGCTCACATCTACATTGAATTTGATCATATTCTCGAATGTTTCCATAAAACTAGTCGGAAAACCTTGTCGAGACAAGAGTCACAAAACACTTGTATCCTTGACTAAAATAAAGAAAGAATCTTTATCCATTTTCCAAACGTTGATCTATGGAGAGAGTGACGCCATTGATAACGCAATCAAACCCCAGCTGGGGTCGGTGACGCCATCTCTTTCGTCATCCAAACCACTTCATCTCCTTATCGCCATCACCATCCATCTATTACGCGCGTACAGTCACTCTCTCTCTCTCTCTCTCTCTCTCTCTCTCTCTCTCTCTCTCAACCATTTGAAAACGATTAACGAAACTTCCTCTTTTCTCACTCTGATTACTCTTTTCATCCTCTCTCTCTTCTTCTTCCCATTTCTTTCCCTTCAGAAACTTCCTCTTTTTTTACCCTTTGACTTTTCTCTCTTGACCCGTGATTCTCTCCCTCTGGGTTTTCTGTTTCTGTATCAAAGTTTCAACCTTTTTGTAATTTCCATGGATCTCATTACAAAAATTCACACTTTTGTTTTCTGGGCTACTGTTGTTTCTTCTCACTCAATCTAACTCAATTGAAAAAAAATCATTTTTTTTATAGTGATTTTGTTTTCTTCAATTTTGGGTTTTGTTTGATTATGCTGCTTTGGTGGCTCTGGAAATTTAAACAAGTACCTTATCATTTAATCTTTTTTATTTATGTTTTATAGAATCTGCATACATACTTAATAATCAAGTTTAGCTTTTTAATGATATAGAGAACAGATTGAGTACTCTTTTGTTACTTTTTTTGATGTTATTAAGGAACTTTTTTTGGTAACAAGTTATTAAGCAACTTTGGTTTGGATAGTTGTTGATTCTTTTCAACTTTTGAGCTATGTTCTCTTGGAATTTTGTGACTTGTTGCATCATATCATGTCTTATGTGATGTGAGGTTTTGCAGCTACCTTTTGTTCAGATTTGTGTTATACAAGTTTTCTATTTATAGATTGTTTTTGTTTTTACTTCTTTTCTAGAAAATTCAAGCTCTTATTTAGTATCATCATTAGTGTTATCATATCTCACATTAATGTTTTTGAGTTTTGTGGTATAAGAAGATTATGTTATAGGTTCATATAGATTCTCAAATTAATTAATGGCTAATTCGGCTGAACCCTCATCGTCTTTGAGCAATAATACATCATCGTCACACTTGTCAAATGGATCCATTAGTCACAACATATGCCCTAATGGCTCCGATCATGCTCGTAACCTCGAGGTTATAAGTTTGAATAAGCTGAGTTCTAATTTGGAGCAGCTTTTGATTGATTCTGATTATGATTATGGTGATGCCGATATCATTGTGGAGGGAATTCCGGTGAGAATTCATCGGTGTATTCTAGGTTCTAGAAGTAAGTTTTTCCATGAAATATTTAAGAGGAGTAAAGATAAAGGATTGTCGAAGAATGAAGGGAGATTGAAGTATTGTTTGAGTGATTTGTTGCCTTATGGCAAAGTTGGTTATGAAGCTTTTCTTATATTCTTGAGCTATGTATATAGTGGTAAACTTAAACCCTCTCCAATGGAGGTGTCTACATGTGTTGATAATGTTTGTGCTCATGATGCTTGCGGACCTGCAATTAATTTTGCTGTGGAGTTAATGTATGCCTCTTCCATTTTTCAAATACCAGAGTTGGTATCACTTTTCCAGGTAAACATTATATCTATGGTGATAGTTGTTATGAATCTGTCACAAGAAACATACAATTCAATGTGTATAGTTAGTTAGACGTATGGAACACGTATCGTATCCGGGATCCCGGATGACAGTTGCGTCTTTAGTTGGTAAAAAGCATTGAAGATGTATTTGAGAAGTAAAGGTGAAAATATATATTTTTTTAAATAGTATAGATTATTATCAGATACTTTTTGGACACGTATCGGGAAGTATGAGATGCTTATTAGTATCCGATACGCGTGTCGGTCGGTACTCTTCTATTTTTGAAGTATTTGGGATTCATAGCTGCTTCTTGACCCCCACTTTGAACATTTTTCTATATGTCCTTTCTGTTTCTCTATATTATGAAATTTAGTTCAAGTTTAGGAATAATTAATTATCTATTAGGCTATTGTCATGTTCTATGCCAAGATGTTTTGTATGATGATTCAGAACATGGGAAGAGGTTTCATATATCTAGCAAGTAGTAGTGCTTCAATATAAATGCTTTCCTTTTCCAAATCAAAATTTTTGCTAGTAGTACAATATCAATGATTTCCTTTTCCAAAACAAAATCTTCACTATACACCTATTATTGTTGATTAAATACAACTTTTACTTTTGTTGATTTTGAAGGGGTTTGAAATTAACCTCTATGATCAAAATGCCATATGTCTTGCTTTCTTTAGGCATAATTGGCATCTTATGTTGGGCATATTTGGAAAATTGCAAACTAATTTCACATCTGAATTACTAGCCATATTGTATCTGATCAAGGTTAAGGATTGAGAAACTAAGTATTACTTCAAATTTTGCAGAGACGTCTTCTTAACTTTGTCGGGAAGGCTCTTGTGGAAGATGTCATTTCAATCCTTATGGCTTCTTTCCATTGTCAATTGAATCAACTCGCCGCTCAATGTGTTGACAGGGTGGCACGATCGGACCTTGACCAGATCTCAATTGAGAAAGAGCTTCCCCATGAGCTCTCGGAAAAAGTTAAATTGCTCCGCCGCGACCTTCATCAGAATGACGAAAACGATGCTCCTGTAGTGGACACTTTGTCCCTAAAACGAATTACTAGAATTCACAAGGCATTGGACTCGGACGACGTCGAGCTTGTTAAACTTCTTTTAAACGAGTCAGACATTACTTTAGATGAAGCCGGTGCTCTCCACTATGCAGTAGCCCACTGTGACCCTAAGGTTGTTTCTGAAGTCCTTGGATTGGGTTTGGCTAATGTCAATCTTCGGAATTCTCGAGGGTACACAGTGCTTCACATTGCTGCCATGCGTAAGGAGCCTTCAATTATAGTATCGCTTCTTACGAAAGGGGCTTGTGCATCGGATTTGACTTTTGATGGTCAGAGTGCTGTTAGTATTTGTAGGAGGTTGACGAGGCCAAAGGATTATCACACAAAAACAGAACAAGGGAAAGAAACAAATAAAGACCGGATATGCATTGATGTTCTTGAAAGAGAAATGCGAAGGAATCCTTTGGCTACAGATCCCTCTGTGTCTTCCCACACAGTGGCTGATGATCTCCACATGAAGCTTTTGTACCTTGAGAACAGAGGTATGGTGATATTCCTTCAACTTGTTGCTTATGTTCTAGATATTGTTGTCGTGGATCAAGCTTCTAGGATTTTGAATGCTTCGTTTCCATGCCTTTGAATGAAAATTTCCCAAAACTGAGTCATTTTGTTTTCATACTTCTTTCTGTGTATATTTCTATTTTACTTTGTATTTGATCAGTAGGATCCTTGCTTCCCATTTTTGAGTTTTTTTGTTTGTGAAAAATGCCACTCGGAAGAACCACATAAAATTTTGGGGTTTGGATTGTGTTCTTTAACTCCTTGTGTTACTAGACCTCGGAAAACTGACCATTGGATTTGCCAGCTTTATTGATTTTCACGGTCTAAACAGTTTTGACACCAACTTTATGTAATTTTGAACTCAGAATTTAGATGGTTCTGTGAAATGTAAGGCTGGAATTTGGAAGTGGTTGGATTCACAAGTTACCACGTTAGGGTAGAGAATTCTAAAGTTTCATCTAGCAAAAGGAATTCAGGCGAGAACAAAGGGCCAATTTTCTGCTGAAGGTTTTTAATTCCCTTGCGAATGATTAGGATTTGCTGTTGCATGACGAAGAGGTCACAGATTTGAGTTATGGTATTAGCGTCTTGTAATTGCAAGGTAAGATTGTTTACACAATAGATCAAACCTGTGACCTCTTCGTCATGTACCATGGAAGGAGCTTTATAGTAACAGGTTGCAGTTTTTAGGGTTCTTGCTCCTTGGTCATTGGATTCACCTTGGGAAAATATTGTTTAAAATAAAAAGTTGAGATGTAGAAAAGTGCAAGCATTTTACTCTGAATATTTAGAGCATGAAAGGGAGAAGGAAGAAGTCAAACTCATACCATCTGTATTCACTGATTAAGGAGTTTGAGTGAACACTCAAGTGAAAAGGATTAGGAAAGCTCGTCAATCCTTGTTCTTGCTACAGCTCTCGGATTAGGAGCAACTGATCTTATAGAGGAAGAATTTCTTGATGCTTTTAGACGTCTTTCACAAAGGCTACCAGCATCGATTAAGAATTTCTTGCTCCAGTTTTAATTAAAAAAAAAAAATAAGAAATGATATTTTTTAAAAGAAGAAGCGCTGAGACCACCTTCATATGGCTGAAAAATTCAGGAGCTAGTTTCTATAAAATCTTTTTTTTATTTTTTTTATTTTCTGTTCCAGGCCTGTCTTATTTATGCTGGTATTTCATTCTCTTAATAAATATGATGTTTGTCTTCTTTTTGATTGTTATGTTCAACTGATTCAGTGATTTACTATGTTTGTGTTGGTTTTTTATTCTCAAAAACCATCAAATAACAAGTATTGCTGTCTACTGCAGTGGCATTTGCAAGACTATTCTTCCCTTTGGAAGCCAAACTAGCCATGGACATTGCACGTGCGGAGACAACATCCGAGTTTGCTGGTCTTTCGGCATCAAAAGGTTCCAATGGAAACTTAAGGGAGGTTGATCTCAATGAAACTCCCATAATGCAAAACAAGAGACTTATTTCTAGGATGGAAGCCCTAATGAAAACAGGTAATTGCAGTCTTTATTAATAAAATCTTTTGCTATTTAATAGTATACTCTTATGGTAACGGCGACTTCCAATGGAATCACAGGGCAGCAGGTGACTTCTCTATAATGATGTGGATTCAGTTAACTCTGGGTTTATACGGGTAGAGAAGCCATCTGATTCTCTGCTGATTGATTTCAACTTTGTCTTGAGCTAATTTTGATTAGATTTAGCTTTATTTATCCATGTTTCTATGTACAATTCTAAGTCCTACTGTCTTCTATGTTCTATTGTGGTGTCAGTCGAGATGGGGCGGCGCTACTTTCCTCATTGCTCGGAAGTGCTCGACAAGTTCATGGAGGATGACCTACCTGACTTGTTTTACCTTGAGAAGGGCACCCAAGAAGAGCAAAGAGTCAAGAGGACGAGATTCGTTGAGCTTAAAGATGATGTCAACAAGGCTTTCAGCAAAGACAAAGCTGAGTTTAGTCGCTCTGGGATTTCCTCTTCATCATCCTCTTCATCCCTTAGAGAGTCTGTATATTATAAGGCTAGAAAAATGTAACAAAAAAAAGCATAGCGTCTTTTTGTTCATGTCTTACATATTTATAGTGCAAAATTTTAAAAGGGTAATACCCGCCAACTCATGTAAAATTGTAAAATCTCCTCTCTATAAAATAATTTCCTATCCCTTCATTTTCGTTGTCAAATATATAGTGTAAAGTTGTAAAACTTGAAAAAACAAAAAGTATAAGATCTACCATATGTTAATTCCGCAGTATTGTTCTATGTCAAGAAACACACTACAATTAATAATAACTAAATGTAATACTGATAAAACAATAAATATAATGTTCCATTTAACTTTGAAAATAATAAATAGAAACAAAATTTTCAGCAAATGTATTGTAAAAAAAAGTTATAGTTTTTGCGGTTTTCCATAGGTTCCTTCGATTAGAGGTAATTCTTTTGGATACGTGTGACACATAATGTCAGTACCTCTTTTAGTTGAAATTCAAATTTTGGTTTTCACGTTGACACAATGTGGTTGTCTAACCCTTTCTACTAGACTCAACCTATGGACTGATATAATAAAAACATTGTAATGGTTGTCTTTATCAATGTGAAGCATTAGCATATGGAAAAAGTGTTTTTTAATTTAATTATCATTTTTTAAATTATAAATAAAATTTATCGTCACATAATTTCAACAAATAATTTTCTAATAATGACTATAATTGTTCATTTTTTTACGAGTGGAAGTTTAAGTGAGTTGAGTTTAGGGACTCAGTTACTTTGGTGGGGCAAGCGTGAAGACTTACCGTTTATTTGTTGGATAAACTAACTCCTAATATGGGCACATAATTTGAGCCTCGTGAATAAATGTCTTGGCTGATTATGGAAATTTACTAGGTCTCATAAATAAAGCACAGCAAGTCTTGCCAGGAGCAGGACTATAGTACACTACAATAATGCTAACTCGTACAAAAAAATTAGTGTCGGTTGGTTTATGAAGACAAAGCAAGAAAAACATTTCAGTGGCTACTAGCAGTTAAAAGATTGAGTCAATGTGAAATCAGAGCAGATCTGTGGATTTTGTTGCAATGCTTTCTCTGCAATGTTTTTGGCTTTCTTTTCTGTGTTTCAGTGTATTATTTTTTTGGCATGTATGTGTGTGTGGTTTTTGACAGCAGTTTGGGTAGCTTAATCATATATTTTGATAGAAAGCTGCTGGAAATTAAAGAGATCAATAGTGATACGAAGTGATTAAGAAGACATATGATTTGATCATGCAATTCGGTCAATTGTGTAAATGTCTTTCATAGTAGAGCGGATTTTGTAAATACATTTCGTCATTTATTCGAGTTATAAATTATAACCTAAGTTTAGAAATTGTTTAATTTCATCCAATAAAAAAATAAGTGTTGGAGAGATTGTTCAAAAGAAAGTGTTGCTGATATTTCTCAAAGAAATTTGTGATGACCTAATGATCAAATAACACTCTATACTTGTACACCCTATGCTTGTCTCCGATAAAAACTCTTAGAAAGTTCGATATTCAGTCTCAAACATTTTGCTATATCTCTTAAAAACGCATTTAAATACGGTGTTCCTCTCGATTTTATTTTATATTAAATAAAGCTATAAAATCGATGATGTATGAAATATAGTGTTGGGTCATTGAAAATAAACTTGGTGTAACAACGATAAGAATGATGTACTAAATATGTATATTTGAGTTGGAGTAAAGATAATTGAATTTGGAAAGATATAAGAGAGACTTTACAAGCATTTTGTGGCACCAAAATCCAAATTGGTGTTAAGTTTCCTAATGATGTTTGTTTGTCAACCACTTAGCCTATAATCAAGTTACGTGAACATCCGAGTTAAACTCATGATAGCAAGTCAGTTTATTGTCGCCTCAAGCTTCCACATCACGAGGTTGTGGTATTTCTCGCAATCACATCCCTACGCCGTACTTTCCTTGCTCCGAAATTTTAGATTGCCTCGTTCCTTTTTGCGTCATGTAAATTGACGAACAACACAACGTCACACTCAGATTACGAAACAACTAAGAAAAAAACTAAATCTATGTTAAAATTATTTGTTAAAATTGAAAGAGAAAAAAGATGTATATCAATGATTTCAGATCAAAAATTGATATAAAACCACCCGCACAATGAAAAAAAATGGAAAACAAAGCCTAATGCAATGCTTATTAAATTGTTAGTAAATAATGATTTTTTTTTTTTGAATCAGCAAATTTATTTTATTAAACAACCTAATCCCTGTTCAAGACGAACAGAGACCGATGAAACTAAGAATACAAACAAAAAGTGACGTATATAGCGAAACACCCAAAAATAATCACATGAGTTAATACAAAGTGAAACATATATTTAAACTTCCATCTCCTAAAAAAAAACAAGAAGTTAAACTTCCATGCCTTGTCGGTCTAAAATACAAACACATCGCGGTCATTATTCATGTGTGTAATTTTAGAAGTAGATAGAATAAAAGACAAACAATTTTAAAAATATGACAGTTATAACTGATTGACGTCGCAATGTAGAAAATATTTCCAATAACGTTATATATGAATTAAATTCTTAAAACATAAAATGAAACCAAACAACAAAACATCAATAAAAAAAAGTTTTGGTTTTGCAAAAAATTGAGTGGGTTTCGCTTGTGACAAGTGCAGATGAAGGAGAAGCCTTAGATTCAGGGTTGTCTTTAAAAAATTGAAGATCTGACTCTCATAGTAAAGATAGAACTCTAATAAAAAAAGCATTTTTGTAAAGTGAAAAAAAAAAAACTTTATATACTTTTTTAAAGAATAATTATAATGATTGTTGTTACATATTTGTTATTTTATACGATAAGTATGAGACAAAAAATTACAAATGCTCTAAAATAATTAGAAAGTTAGAGCTTTGCTATTTTATACGACAAGCATGAGTCAAAAGTTATAAGTTGGACTAAATTGAAGGGAGAAGAGAAAGTATTGAGGACATATGAAATATTTTGGCCTTATCATGCTAGAAACTTAAATCCCGGGAGTTGACACCAAGGCCATATCTACATATTTGCAATTATAACAATGTCATTAGTAAGTCTAAAAGTCATAGCTCAACTGGTAAATATTGAAATTGTAAGGTCGGATGTCGCGACCTGGGTTCGAATCCGAAATCTCATAGTTGAGAGTGGTTGATAGCTATAGTTAGCTACCATAGTAATAGAAGAAACGAAACCGATTTTGGAGCTATTATTTGATAAAGTAGGATTAAGTTCTCGACTTTTTTTTACAAACGTAAAGGTAAAATTTATTATGAGACAAACCAATAAAATTGTTCATAATCTTACTAGGGCGACTACATCATCTTATGATAGTTTTCGTTTATTCATTTAAATAAATAACTAATTGTATCCAAAACATTATTATTGAATA
The DNA here is from genome assembly GCF_003473485.1 of Medicago truncatula. Taxonomy (NCBI): domain Eukaryota; kingdom Viridiplantae; phylum Streptophyta; class Magnoliopsida; order Fabales; family Fabaceae; genus Medicago; species Medicago truncatula. The sequence goes on along the minus strand of NC_053043.1, from coordinate 10,840,000 downwards.
AAATGAGTTACTTTCCTTTTGTCAAAAATAGGAAAACAAAACATAATAACCAACCAAACAAAATAAACCCATAGTATTCTTAAAAACAAAAAAGAACATATATACCCATAGTAAAATCCAAAACACAACCGCACAAGTTGATCAACCTAATCTAACCGTATTAGACCAGAATATATAAAAATAAAATTAACAAAGTTCAATAAATAGTACTGTGTTGTCCATGACATTAAATTAAATTATAATAAAGTTACTGTCTTAAAAGTACTTATTTAAGAGTACTGTTTTTAATTGCAATAATTTATTGACATAAAAGTACTTATTTGTAATTTTGTATGGTCTAGTTAAATTTACAAATACAATTTGCAAGTAACTGTTAATAAAATGTGGCGGCAATTTAACTCATGAGTTGAACAAATTCACACAACAGAATCAAATAACAATTTTAAAATATAGTTAAAAAGATTCACCAGCCACAAAATCCAACACATTTCTTTGTCTTCATTGTTTGTTCTTATTATATTCACATATAGCTAAGTTTAATCTACCTGTCTCTAAATTTTATCTTATATTTGTTTTTCTTTTTCAAGTTTTTCTAACTCTTCTTCTTCATTCTTCAAAATCAAAATCATTCAACACAATCATAAAAAACACATGGCTTCTTCACAACATCATAAACTTCCACAACCACTTTCTTCATATATTTGTAATGGTCCAAAAGGATCTTCTTCTTCTTCTTCATCTCAGTTCAAAAGGGTAGGTTCTACTTCAGAAAGATCAAATCCAAAGTCTCTTGTGTCAGAAGATTCAAGAATGGATGAATCTTCCATTATTACAGCAGTGATTGGTATACTTAGTGGTTACATAGGAAGATATGTAAGAGATGATAATTTCAGGAGAATCATAAGAGAGAAATGCAATTCTTTTTTGGATAGAGTAAGAACAAGAAAAAGAAGAAAAGATTTAGGTGATGATGATGATGAGATCTTTGTGAACATAGAATTTTGTATGAAGAAAATTGATAAACTGATAGAAGATCAAGGAACAAAGAAACAAGTTACAATGATGAAAAGTTTAAGAAATTCTATTGAGCTTTTAACCAAAATTTCTTCTTTGAATTCTTCTAAATCTTATCTCTCATCTTGTGCTCATCTTTACTTAGCAATAGCTTACAAGCTACACAAAAATGATAGAGTTTCTTCAAAGCATTTACTTCAAGTGTTTTGTTATTCACCAAATTTGGCTAGAACTTATCTTCTTCCTGATCTTTGGGACCATTTGTTTCTTCCTCATCTTCTTCATCTTAAAATTTGGTATACTAGTGAGTTTGAGTTTCTTTCAAATGAATTTCATGGTGAGAAAGAAAAGAAAGTCAAAGTTTTGAACAAAGTTTACAATGAAAAAATGGATAGTGGAACTTATCTTTTTGCTATGTATTATAAACAATGGCTTAAAGTTAGTGGTGCTAGTGAGCTTCCTCTTCCAATTGTTCCCTTGCCATCAAGACCAAGTTTTAGGTCATCAAGAAGAATGTCTTCAGATTCTTCAATTTCAAATACTTCCATTAATCCAAATTTGTAAGTGAACAACCATTTTTTTATGATATAAAAATATGTGTATATAGTACTCCCTCTGGAACGAAATATAAGCAAAAGAATATATTTACCGGACAAGATACATGTACTTTTTTTCCTTAAATTTCATTATTGAGTGAGTAGTTATATTATGTGCTTTAAAATTTTGGTTTTTTTGCAACAGATACAAGGAAGTGTTTGGCCTCAAACAAGAGCAGCAAAAATCTACTAATCTTCGTGACCAAACTGGAATTTTGACACCAAGAAAGGGATTAGAGATTGATAAAAAAATGTATGGAGATGATTATAGATGCAGTTCGGTTCAGGTTAGTTTCAGTTACTTCAAATTTATATATGTTAAGGGCCAATTTGGATTTACTTATCTGTTTGTCAGAGCTTTCGGAAACAGCCTATGACATGTCTATAAGTTGTTTCTATAAGCTCTCAAAGATAACTAGTGAAAACAACTTATAACTCTTATATTAGAACAGTTTGACTTTATGTTACCTTTTGTTATAGAAATAGCCTATTCATAAGCACTTATATACAGAATTGCATTTCAGAAATCTAATCTCCTTTCTCACTTGTGACAGAAAGAAGACAGAAAATCTTTTGGAAGATCATCAAACCAAATTGATAAGAATAAAGCTCACCAAAGATTGGACTATTTTCAGTGCTTATCTTGCAGGTTCATACCAACAGAAACCATGTCAAAAATCAACTATATTAAATCTAAGAATGCTTCCTCAAGTGTTCTTTCAAGTGACTTAGTTGAAGCTATTACTACTATATGTTCATCCGATATTCTAACCGAATGTGAATTCGCTATTCGTGTCGTTACCAAAGCTTGGTTGAACTCTCCGGGTGATCCTCTCATTGAAGAAGCATTGACACAATCTATTGTAGTCCAAGGTATCTTAGAGGTTTTGTTCGTCTCGACTGAAGACGAAATTCTTGAATTGATTATATCAATTTTAGCAGAATTAATTACAAGGAATGATTCAATTAGACAAATAATACTAAATTCTGATCCACAACTAGAACTATTTGTGAGACTTTTAAGAAGCACTAGTCTTTTTCTTAAGGCTTCGGTACTTCTTTATCTATCAAAACCAATGGCAAAACAAATGATATCATCAGAATGGGTGCCATTGATACTTAGAGTGTTGGAATTTGGAGACAAATTGCAGACACTTTTCACAGTGCAATGTAGTCCTCAAGTTGCAGCATTTTACATTTTGGACCAACTTCTCAATGGTTTTGATGAAGATAAGAATTTGGAGAATGCAAGACAAGTTCTTTCACTTGGTGGATTGACACTTCTCATCAAAAGAATTGATGATGGGGAGATTCATGAGAAGGAGAATTCTGCTTTGATTATTTCGTGTTGCCTTCGAGCCGAAGGAAGCTGTAGAAGCTATTTGGCTGAGAATATTAACAAGAGTTCATTGCTTGAACTCATTGTTCTTGGAAGGAAACAAAATTCAAGTGGTTATGCATTGTCTTTGCTATTTGAATTGCTTCACCTTGATAGGTATGCACTACTTATTCTTATCGTGTGTTTCTTTTTTCTTTTCTTTTTTTGTTCTAATTTTTTATATTGATATTGTTTTGGAAAACACAACAGAAGAACCAAGATTTTGAAATTCTTAAGAGGACTCAAAGATGGATGGAGTGGCTTAAACACAATGCACATTTTCTTCATATATCTTCAAAAGGCTCCACTAGAAGAAAGGCCTTTAGTTGCAGTGATATTATTGATGCTTGATCTTATGGTAATTCACTCAACTTATAATTGCATATATGAAAATATTGGTTGTACACAATTATGTAATCTTGTGACACAAATTCATTTAAAAATCATAATTTTTAGACCTCCTACATTTTATACGCAAATGTTAGTAAGTTAGTGGTTATGTTAGTTTCTAGGGTTCGAACCCTAAACCTCCGATCATGCTTGAAACTCTTTATGGGTTGAATGAATTTTTTAATATGTTGAAGAGTTCACTAATGCAATAGCAGATGTGTTGCAGGAAGATAAACATCTCAAGGGCAGCATATATAGAGAAGAAGCTATTGAGGCAATTGTAGCTGCTTTAAATTGTAAAATGTGTGATGATAGAGTTCAACAGCAATCAGCAAAAGCTCTACTCTTATTAGGAGGTCATTTCTCTTATGCAGGGGAATCGTTGATGGAAAATTTGCTTTTACAAAAAGCTGGTTTCCAAGAATTTTGCTTAGAAGATTCATTTCCCCCTTGCAAGGAAATTGTTCTTTATGACTCAATTCACAAGGTATGCTTTGGTTCAAATATTTTTTTATTATGTTGTTTGATGCTAATAAAAAATTATATACATAATTATCAAAAATTATTGGAGAAGATGAAAATTGTTATTAAATAAAGAGACACTAATTACCATATTACAGATGTCTTAGATGAGATACGCACTCCGTCTTTGAGATAACAAGATCAAATTCTTATCATTGAACTAACACTTCGTAGACTTAAAGAAGTAAAAAAAGTTTAGACTATCGATATTTGAATGTCACGTATTTCGATTATGTAAGTCGAGGGTGTTAACATCAATATATGATGACATGTTTATTTCATCTCTTGTGTTTCAGTTTGTCTTTCTTACTTCACACAAGAGACATTTTTCTAGTATTAGTGGATTCCCTTTTTAGTACTCGAAAATTATTTGATTATTTTTTGTATATGATTGATTAAAGGAGGAAGAAGAAGGTGAGAGTTGGCAAAAAAGAGCAGCATGTGTCTTGTTCAAAAGTGGAAATAAGAGATTGCTATCTGCACTTGCAAATTCTATAGCTAATGGCATTCCAAGTTTAGCACGTGCAAGTCTTACAACTATTTCATGGATGTGTAGCTACCTTCACTTAGTTGAAGATACAAAGTTGCCACAAATGGCTTTCTCAATCTTAACACCACAGTTACTACAATCATTGAATTATGATAATGATGTTGAAGAAAGAGTTCTATCTTCATATTCATTGTTGTATCTTACAAAATATTCTGGTACATATTTTCTTGACATCTCTTAAGTCATGTCAAATGAGTAAATTCGAAATTATAGGTATTACATAATTTTGGTCAATTAGTTAAGTGGCTAGAATTCACCTTCTTTTAAGCTGAATAAGTGAGGTGTTCGGAGTTCGAACCCCGACCCCTACATATAACAATGATTGTCCCTGCCAAACGGAAAATGGCAATTTGAGGAACCAATCTGTCTGAAATTTTTAATGAATTACATTAAGTATTCATTCCATGCCAAACTTTAACTTTTGTACTAAAATTTGTGGTCACAGTTATGTTGTCTACAATTAAAAGATTTGGCATCATTGATGCTTTCAATAAGATATGGTTTCAGAACATGTTCTTAATATTATAAATTTTAATTTAATTGCTAATTTATATCCTATATAGTTTAACTTTTCTTCATTTTCATTTGTCTTTACTAATATGTCATATTGCTAGCAGGATGTGACTCTATCTTCCCATCACTCAACAAAGACTCACTCACACATCTCAGAAATCTCTCCCTGGTGACGTGGACTGCAAATGAGCTTATCTCAATATTCTCAAAAAGAAGCATACAATTAAAACAATAATATTATGATTTTGTTGAATATCTCTCCTTGTATGTTTCGATGAACGCTGAGTTTGAAAAAAATACAATGATATTGTGATTTTGTAGAAGAGTTTACGTCAAAATCACATTGATATATAATGATTCTGATAATCTTCCGGTCAATTCAAACTTGCACTCAGTCGATTGTATTTTCCTTAATATTAGTATTATTCCATTTCATTTCAATAAGTATGATTGTAACCATATATCATTGAATTTTGTATAGTTGATTAGTTTGATAGGGTAGGGAATATTTTCCAGCAAGAGAAACCTAATATTTGTTTTATTCGTAGAAGCTTATGATTTCAAATATATGAATTATGAAAAAGTTTGTTTTGCCAAAGAAAGAAACCATTACAAAATTGGAAGAAATGGAACTTTCAAAAGATGAGTAGAATGCTAGGACATGCCTAACATAGATTCATCTCGACCTCAGTGTCATCTTTGTCCTAGACTACAAAATTTGTACTAATGTTACAACTGTTTCTGTGTTTGCACTTGGTCACATGGGTAACAGAAAATAATTGGACAAAAATAGAACCTTACAATTTTTATTTTATTTTTATTTGTTTACACATGTATAACAACTTATCTCTTGGTCATGTGCTACTGTTTGCTATAGACTGTGACAGGGTGAGCATTCAGAAATAGAATCTCTTGGATAAAAAATCTTAATTTTTTGTTAAAGATAGAAGACATAACTGAATAGTTTTTGTGAGTATTATTTAATACAAGAAACCATTTCGGGTAGAAAACTTGAAATATAATGTGATGCCGGATTTTGAAGCCTAATTACACTATTATTAAATAGTTATCATACTTTTAAAACTAACCCTAATATGTCCTTCAATAAAAAAAACTAACCCTAATATAATGTAGGTTGACCCAAAAATACTTAAAGCAATTATTGATGTGCGGTCTTAAGTAAAACTAATCTTCCAAAATTACTTAGAATGTGGAAAACGGAGAGAGTAACTTGGTAGATAATTTATTCTAATTGTAGTTTAGATTCTAATATTGTATTTGTGTAGTTTTGGTCTTTGAGATACCAATTGTATAAATGAGATCCTTCAAGTAAAACGATTGCACAAGTTTGGTCCCTCCGTTATCAATTGCATTAGTTGAGTTCTTCAAGTATCACAACTATGGCCTAACTGTTTTCATCTGGCCATTTGATTCTCCAAATATCACAATTATAATTAGGTCCTCTATGTTCCGGAGTATCAGAACGTCGAGAGCAATAACAAACCGATAGTCCAAGACTAACAAGATATCAACACATCTCTCCACCAAAAACATTAAGTCGCTTAAACATGAAGTCGAGAAACCCTCAACATCAAAATCATTAAGTCACTTAATATATAAGTCATGTCTTTTATATAAGGGACTCTGGTAATCCGAAGTTCAACCATGAGTTAAGTATAGTCTGACCAAGATTTGTTTCATCCAAAAATCGAACTTAAGTTCTCACGAGCGAACGATTCGTCTACTGATAAAGCTCATTAATCACTTGAATTCAATCATTAATCACTTGAGTCAAATAACTTTAACTCAACATTTCAACTAAAACTAAACCTAATAACTGCTCTTCTTCTCTCGTGTAATTTTTTTAGATGGAAGAATGATAACGTGTACTCATCATGTCTAATAGTGATCAATCATTCTTGAACTGTACACAATGCCCTCGTGAGGAGGACAAGTTAATATCTTTGACAACAAGGACTTACACTCACACTTTGCTAAAGTGATTATCCTTGACATATCCTTCTCATAAAGGAAATTCTAGCCAAGCTTTCATTGTCAAGTACCACTCTTTTCCTTCCATCATAATTCCTCATCCTTACACCTCAAGCTTCATCCAATTCAGATGGCCCCAGTACATTTTGGCAAGTTACTGTTGTGTGGTTGGACCATCTTATTTTAGATCACACACCAATCTAGCAACATGTTATGCGACTAGAGTTCATTTTGGTATAAATTGTCACGTAGCAGCCATTAATACATGAGAATATTAGCCACCCCACCAATGCTCTTTCATTGTCCTTCTATGCACTAGCGTGCTGTCCAATTTTTTATTTCCATCGGACAAATATTAAATGTGACTATTTCTTTCAAACAAGATTTTATGTATTGGTTTGTCACGTTTATAGATAAAAATAATGGAAGTAATTCAATTTTATTCGATTATTTATACAAATTTAGTTTTTTGATTGAATAAAATAGTTTAAATCAATGATAAAATTGAAAGAAAAAGTAGCTAAACTAAAACTTAAACCCACTTTAGATATATGTATATAAATTTAAAAAATTCAATTACTTCGTTTGATAAATAAGTGAATAGTTTAATGAGGATAAAATTTGAAAGAAAATGTCACACAAAAACTTAATATTGCTTTTATATGGAAGAAATTCTATAAAATATGATCATTAGTACTAGAAAAAGTTGAATTAGCAACAATAAAATATGATGAAATCAATCTCTTATTATATGTTTTTTTACGGATTATCTTTAATTATGTTGCGAAGTGTTAAGAATATTAAAGTTAATTATTTTTTTGCCGATAACTCAACTTCTTTTAATAGTAATATTTTTCTCGGTCTTTTGACTAAGATCAAGTGTAGTATATGTTCTTATCAGTTTAATATCTGATATGTGGATCAATGGTCCATACAATATTAAATTACTTTTTTAGGGATGCATGGGCCGAAGCATACCACCAAAAAAGAAGAAGAAAAAAACTTCTTTTAATAGTGAAGAGTTGAGCAAGAGAAGTCGGCTATCTAAGCTCAAAACTTAGATGAGGTGGATGAATAATCTGCATGGTATGGTCCCGTCTTGTCTCTACATGTACTGTGCACGTCATCACGTGGTAATCTTCATTACATTTTTAGTTTTTTTAGGTGATTCTTTTCCTATTACATCTTTTTTCTATTATGTAAGGGACCATCCGGATGGGAATATAATTAATAGTTTCAACTCAAAGTTAAGATGCCGTTTGATATCCTGTATTCATCCAAGGATTAAAAGAAGTCATTCATAAAGAATGAAAATGATGGAGTATATATGCATATGTTCAATTGTTGAACCAAAATTATGTAACTTCATTTTTTTTTTTAAGTAGCATAGTGATCGGGAGTCCCGCTCACACATTTTATTCCTAGTGGTTAGGACTCACATATATTTAGTTCATTCCTAACAAATAAAATATCGTACCAAATGTTCATTCGTAATAAAAATTTAAAGCACATAAGTTACTAAACACATGGTTTCACTCTTTAATTTAGGATCCTTACAATATTTTCCATTGCTCGGGATCATAAATATTTGTGGGAAATTCACTAGATGTATTATTATACTCAATATTTCCTTCTGATAGATTCACTTGTGTTTTGACAACTTCTTGTATAGCTTGAAATACGTTTGCATTTTCATTTATAAATTATTATAAAATTTAATGGCTTCCCAACCGTGTATTTACAAACAAAACATAATTTTCTTCAGCCAAATAACTTTATTGCTATAGATGTTGCTACATATTACGATTTTGTAGTGGATTTAACTAGATTTTCTTATTTCATTGACATCTAAGGTAACATACAAAAGCTTAAGGAAAATGCATTAGTAGTAGTAGTGCTCTTCATATCAAGATTTTGAAACTAATAACTATCATCATAGCCAAGTAAATTTTTAATTTCATTTGACCAGGGCCGGCCCTGAGGGGATGCAAACAGCTCAACAGAGCTGGGCTTCCCTCAATCATGGGCCTCAATTTTTTTTTTAATACCCACTGGTACTACTGTCCTCCAATTGTTTTTAATACCCTCAGCCATTTTCTGTCCCCTTGTTTTAGCCTTTTAGGCCTATTAGAATTAGGTCCTCTTGCATTTGGTGTTAGGTGGGGGTTCCTCATGTATACGGTAGTCATTTTCACCTTTGGGTGTACCACATATATACCGCACCTTATATTTATCTTTTAAAAAATATAAATAGAACATTGCTCTTTAAAAAAAAAACGTTTTAATTTTATCACTGGCCTCTTTTCATTCCCAGAGCTGAGCCTCCAAATTCTTAGGGACGGCCATGCATTTGACTTTTACCATATCTCAAACTATGTAGTGTAACTCAAGTACCTAAGTATGCACTCTCTTTGTTCTTGAACAAATTGTCTCATCAGAACTTTACAAAAGTCTTAAGACTTTGTAAACTAGTTGAGAGTAAAAGTAATAAAATTTTTGAATCTAGATTCCTCCATGAGTATCTTCTTTTGTGCCAATCAGTTACCAGTTTAATACCTTTTGATACCCTTGGTGCAGATAGGTATTTGAGAATAAACAGTTTCCTTCTAAGTGATTATATGCATTTGTTTTAAAGATATATCAGTATGGTTCAGAAAGAAAGAAATTTCTGTACTTAATAAATTATATATGTTCTAATATTGTTGCTTTCAAAAATTTAATACTTTGTAACATGTATAACAACAACAAAAAATAGAGAATCACACTATTTTAATTGAATACATGTTGCTTTTTAAGTTTAAATAATAACACTAAACCTACTAGTTGATAATGTAATTACACTATATACAAATCATCTAGGTCATCTACAAAGTTACATCCATGTAGGATGAGAAACCTCAAAATACGGTGTATTGTAAGAAAAACAATGAAAAAAGAATGTAAATATTGTATAATTTAAAGTTATCACATCATAAAATGACATTTTCTTTTCGCCTTCGTCTCCTTTTAATTATGTGACGTTGAAACTCTGGTTGCCATGGAAAAAGATGGGTGCGTCTATCCATAAAATTGTTGAAAACCCAATTTCGCAACCCCATATCCCTTACCTCACAAAATCGGTTTGACCAATCAGCGGGTTCGACTGGTTTGGTTCCCAAACCGGGTACCCTATCCTTAGACTCGACATTTTGATCTTTTTTCCAATCTGCGACATAAGTTGCAACCCTCCTATAAAACTTTTGTTTGAATACTTTCCATACTTGATATTTATAATGGTTAATGACCATTACATCTTTTTCTACATCAGTGAACATAAAAGGTCTTCTTAAATGAAAGTGGTGTACCACATTAATGAGTGTTTGATTAAGTGCATCAGGTCTCACAATACTCTTATGTCTCTCGCGTTCTGCCAAACGACACGTGTACCCCATCATGACTCCTTCACGTGGCACTTCCTTTAGGCCTGAAGGCCCAAAACTATAACACGATGTTCTTATTTCAGCCACATTATTGTCTCTCGACTTTGAATAGTGCCAAATAACATGTTTCAAGCCTCCTTGTATCTTTACGTTGAAGAACTCATCCACGTCAATAAACCCAACCCACTCGCACGAGGACTGGGCCCGTAGAGCACAATGAGCAAACCCTGCCTCTTGAGTTTTTACCCATGCCCATAGATGCCATGTCACGTTGTAACCCGCAGTTTGTAAGAATCCAATCACATTTTCTATATCATCGTCACTGTTATTATCGTAAATAAACCAACGTTCAACTCCAATTTTTGCATGGTACATGACCCATTCTTTGATGAACCGTGCTTGGTTTCTGAGCATCGTGCAAATGCACAGCTCGTGCGGTTTTCTTCGCCTTGCTGGTTTCTGTGATGAAATAAGCTCAGGCCTTGCTATGGAGGGAAATATTTTCTTGCCTTCAACTTGAATAGAGACTTTAACATAAGCTTGGCTTTGGGATTGGACTTGTGTTAATATGCTGATAGGTGTTTTGCATCTTATTATCTCTTGAGCAACTGATAGAACATCAGATTTAAATAAGAAATTCGGCTTCGTGAAATCCCAACCATATACACATTGGAATCTAGAGGGTTCACCTAATTTCTCTGGTCGTAGATTAAGGCCTTTCACAAATACGATGGTGGTGTTGTCGCGATCGAAGAGAGCTTCGTAGACTAGTGGTTCCCAATTATGGATTGACGACTTTTTTATTTGAATGGGACCGTTGGATTTTATCATAAGTGATATATTCTCACCACGTGGAGGGATTGGACAACGTACAATTTGTTCGTGAAGCCTAATCGAGTAAAGTTGAACCGGTTCTTGAGTGAGACGAGGTTTTGAGTCATGATCTGAAGAGTAAACACATTGAAGGTCACGTTTGGTGTGATAGCGAAAAGATAAAGGGTAGTTTAAGAAAATTAAAACATGATCAGGAAGCAAAACTGTTTCCCGAATTGTGATTTGGGGTGGCACTGGAGTTGGCCATTTCAAAGCTGCAATTGGGATGTGAAATCGAGGGAGGTAGAAGGGGTGGATGGATGAAATAATTAGGGAGGTAAAGATAATGGAAGATAAGACAACCACAATAGTGAACCAAAAGAATGTGCTCCATGAAATGGCTCTGCTATGTTTTCTATGATCTTTCATGAGAGAAACCCAAAACGAGAAGAAAAATGTAATAGTAATGTTCTTTGGGTTGCTTCATGTCACACACACGTTAAATTTTGATTGAATAAGAAGTTTGTAAAATATTTTCTTTCTTTCTGCAAAGAGGAATGTCAAAGAAAGAACTCACGGGAAAGAGAGTGAGTTTCGGGGATTGAGTGGAAGAATGAGAACGCATATGTCTAAAATTATAACTCTTCTTGTTTTCTTTTTGCTTTGCACCTTACATGTCGCTTTGGTTCTTATATGTGCATCCCAAAATTATTACGTAGATTTCAAACCATGCATATCAACTCACTTAAATATGTAAATAAAAATCTAAATACGCATTTTGGTAATCTATATATATATATATGCGCAATGTATAACTTTTCGTAAATGATATCAAGTGAAAATAATAGTCTTTGGATTTAAAATCGGGGGTCAAGATTAGAAGGCTCATTATCTCTACTGTATATGGGTTTTTCAAATTCCAAAATTTTTGTTCCTTACGCGGGAGAGGAGAGGAGATGAGAAAGTGAAATATGCAATAATGTGTTAATGGTGATTCAACATAAGGAACTATTAGATAAGAGAGTCTTACTGTTTGTCTATTAATTAAAAGTCAGATATTTCCCTAATTGAAAGCTATATTATTGTATTCGAAATGAGAGTCATCCATTCATACTTGCTAGAACTAAATGGTGTATAGATCGAGGTGTTCTTGACTTTTTGTCGGCACTCAATTGAGCCCCCATGAGCGTAATGTAGTTCCTCTTGATTTTGAAGGAATTTCATGTTATGTTGCATAATTATAAAACTGTATTTTCTTCTTTTTATGTAACTATAGTGTTATATTTATTACGAGGCAAACAAATGAGGTTGATCGCAAATTATATACAACATATATTGATCAATGAAATGTTATAGAAATTGTTTTGTCAAAAACAAAATTACATAACGGTAATACATAAATATTTTTTTTTCTTTTCTATTTCCTATGTTCTAAATGTGATCGACTTTTTATTAAAATAATATATTTTTGGCAATAACATTATTGTATAATATTATTTGTCAAAAAATTATTGAATAATACGAATTTTTAGTATGTTATATATGTTGATTTTTTTAGTTGTGTATCATGTACTTCTCTTCAAAAGATTTAATACCGTTGCATGTTAAGATGATTTAATTTAAAATATTTAGTTAAATCGAGAGATCTCGTACCATTTTATACAAATGTTCTTGAGTTTTTTTTTTTTTTTTGAAGAAGTACTCTTGAGTTTTTTTATTTTTTTGAAACAAAGTACTCTTGAGTTATATTGATATTATTTGACACAATATAAATAAATATTTACATATCAATAAAACTACTTGAGTGAATTAATCCAATCCAAATTATCATAATTAATCAAATAAGAACGATTTAGTATTTCTAAAATCGAACCAAAATTAAATGACACCACATCAATACAATTTTACATTAGATATTTTTTCCTCAAAATCATTCAAAGTTTAAACTATTATAAATTTTGGTAAAAAAGTAAAATAAAAATTTCCATTTTTTATCGAAAGTATACTTATTTCGTAAAATAAAATATTGAATGAATTCAATTTTTTCAAATTTTACTGTAGTATTTTTTTTTTCAAAATTATTAGAGCTTTTGATCCAAACCCTGATCAAGTGATTGCCCCCAATGGAAGCCGCCGGCGAGGGTTACGGCGGAAGAGGAACTCAGCAACCGTCCGACGAGGTGAGTCTGCAACCAGAATGGCGACGCCGAACTGCCTCAACAGGAAGAGAGCAAACCCTTACACTCCAACCAGAATGGCGGCGAGGGAAACCAACCGCTTCTCCTTCTCCTTCCGGTACCGGCGATGAAGGTGAAAAGAAAATAGAGGAGCAGAAAAAGGAACTGGAATGGAGAAGCTCAAAGGTGAATGCAAGTAGTGTTTGGGAACCGGAATGGAGACGATCAAGGTCTGATACTAGTGCTACTGCTACCGCATATCCATGGAATCGAAATTATGGTGTGAAGAAAACGGTGGGATCAAGTTCCGGTGGTGTTCATCGAGATAGAAATGTTGAAGAATTGCAGCGAAATGCTCCATCGTCAGGTATATTCAATATTCTCTCGCCTATAACATGATTATTGATTACTCCCTCCGTCCCTAATTATAAGACCTTTTGAGAATTTTTTTTTGTCCCTTTTTATAAGACCCCTTTGTTATTTCCAACTACATTAATTATTTCTTTACATACATGCTCTTATTTATTATACATTTTTTTCTTCAATCAGCAATAAGTAGCATATGGAAAACATAAACTAACTCTCTCTCTCTTAAGGATAAAATTGTGATTTTAACAAAAGGGTCTTATAATTAGGGACGGGGGGAGTATATGAAAACAATGTGACTTTATTTTATCTATTGTCATAGAAATAAGTGATTTTGCTATAAGTGCTTACTTAAGCTGTTTATCCAAACAGAGCCTAATTATTCATAAGAAAGCTTTGCTTTGCTCTAAATGTGTTATTACATCCTTATTTTAAATTAAAACATGTGCTGCAATACAAGTTACTAATACTGGTTAAAAGGTATATTTTGTCTATGAAACAACGAAGCATACACAGACTGTGGACACGACACTGACACTAATACGTCAACACCGGTAATGATTTGATAAATGGAAGCGATTGAATATAATCATATGCATCAGTGTTGTTGCTCCATAGATTTTGGTTGTGTTGAAAATAAAGAGAGCATGTCATAATAATCTATTTTGCTCAAATCTGTTTGAACACCAAAGACTACTAACTATTTGTGTTATAATAAGACTAGGAACTAGGATAAACTTCTTCTATTGAGAAATGCTAGTTGATAAATTGTTGTTTTCACTTTGTTTTTTTTATTGCAATAAACTCTTGAAAGTTGGAAACAAAATGAAAACTTGTAGTTTTTGTAATTCTTAACGAAAACAATAGTTTATTAATAGTGAATGAAAACAAGAAGGAAATAGTCTCAATTTTTATTTAGTTTTTAATCATTGGCTTATTGTTAAGAAACTAGGATTTGTAACTTTTAAGTCATTCACTTTGTTGAAATTCTGACATATGTTGACCTTCTATGTAAGCATCTGTCCATTGATGGATATATATATATTTTTGAGAAGTCTTGTTTACTTATTATGCCAATTTTCTTTAGCTGTTCATTTTCCATTTTTCCTAGCAGATTATTCAGTTCCAAAACTGGAAAGACTGCAGATATCAGACAATTTAGCTTCATCATCTCCGGCACTTGAAAAAGAGGATAAAACTTCACCAATTCGGAGACCTGACAGTGGTGGCACATTAGCGGTTCATACAAGCACACTCCGTGTCAATCATTTCCCTGTTAAGTTCGATCCAAGGAGTATAATATTTCATTATAATGTTGCTGTCAAACCAAAGTTTTCCTCAAAAGTTGGCCAGCCTAAGAAGTTATCTAAAAATGATCTTTCCATGATTAAAGAGAAATTGTTTTCTGATGATCCTGAGAAGTTTCCTTTGGACATGACTGCACATGACGGTGCAAACAATATCTTTAGTGCAGTGCAGTTACCGGAAGAGACCATTACCGTGGAGATCTCTGAAGGAGAGGACGAAAAAATCACTACATATAGTGTTACTATAACACTTCTTAATAAACTCCGACTTCACAAGTTAATGGACTATCTTTGTGGGCATTCATTCTCTCTGCCTCGGGATATTTTGCAAGGGATGGACGTGGTAATAAAAGAGAACCCCGTTAGGCGCACAATTTCTGTGGGAAGATACTTCTATCCCACAAATCCTCCTTTGGTAATGAAGGAACTTCGCCCTGGAATAATCGCAGTCGGGGGGTTTCATCATAGTTTAAAACCAACATCTCAGGGTCTGTCCTTATGTGTAGACTACTCAGTGGTGCCTTTCCGAAAGCAAATGTCAGTCGTGGATTTCTTGCATGAGCGTATTGATAACTTTAACTTGGGTGAATTTGAAAAATTCAGGAAATACGTTGAGGAAGTGCTTATTGGATTGAAAGTTAGTGTGACACACCGTAAATCCCAACAAAAATATATCATTGCAGGATTAACACCTACAGTTACAAGGTATGTCACTTTCCCCATTGACCATACTAAGGGCTGGAAACTTGAAAAGGAAGTCGGTCTTCTTAGCTTTTTTAATGACAAATATGACAAGGACATTGTATACAAAGATATTCCTTGTTTAGATTTAGGGAAAGGCAACAAGAAGAACTATGTACCGATGGAATTTTGTGTTTTAGCTGAAGGCCAAAGGTATCCCAAGGAGCGTTTAGATGGTATTTCTGCAAAGACATTGACGGCAATGGCTCTAGCTCACCCAAGTGAGCGGCAGGGTGCTATACAGAAGATGGTGCAATCTAGTGATGGACCTTGCGGGTAAGGCGAATGTTGGTTCAATTGTATTATTTCTAAATTTTAATACTTTTGGTACTTTTATTACTTTCCTTGATTATTGGTTACAAGATGCATGAAATGGCAATGATGGATATGTATCATTAGGTACTTATCTAAAGGATGAATTGCATGTTATATACACCCTTCAATTTTGACCCATGTGTGAAGAAGGTTGCAAATGACCCCACAAACTTCATACTAGGTGTCCTACTGCAAAGAGGTAGTTGGTAAATTCTTTAGATAATCTAAACAAGAGATCGTTCAGAAGGAATTCAATGATAGGGCAAACAAACTTACTTGCTAGTAGGAAAGAACTACAATTTACTCTTACAGCAATCTCTGAACCTATTAAGTCTATGAAAACCAAGAGAGTCAACTTTCTTGGGAAGATGAGAAGGGAATATAATATTTGATGGAGTTCCTAGCACAATTGCTAAATTTACAACTAGATACCTAGCTAGATAATAAGAATCACACTGCAAGATTCCTAATGAAATTATGAAAATATACGGACTCCTAATGAAATATGATTTCTGCATTGGAATAATGTAGTGCTGACAGTTGATTTTCAAGTCATGAATAATTAAACATGATGAATCCTCGAAGTAGCAATTGCTATAGCAGCTTAGTCTATAAGTGCAACTTAACAGTTCTTCAGCTTTCTTTACATGATACTGGACGTTATTGGTTGAAATATTTGTATAGAAATAAGAACTGGATTTATGTCTGAATATATTTGTGTATATTATTTGTCCTTTATCTTGGTTTTCTTATTTGTTGGAGACACGTCTCACTTACAATCTCTTCATTGGCAGTGGTGATCTTATTCAGAACTTTGGAATGAGAGTCAGCACGACCATGACAACTATTCTCGGACGTGTAATTGGCCCTCCGGAATTGAAGTTGGGTGATCCAAATGGCAAGAATGTCAAAATAACAGTGGATCTAGATAAATGTCACTGGAACCTTTCTGGAAGATCAATGGTGGAAGGCAAACCAGTTGAGCGTTGGGGCATTCTTGATTTCACCAGTATTGGACCGTATAATAGAAAATTAAGACGAAAGGAATTCGTTGAAAAGCTTATAGGTAAATACAAAAAGTTGGGTATCTATATGCAGGAGCCCATTTGGTATGAAGAATCTTCAATGAAGATACTTACGAGTCATGACTTGCTATCTGAATTACTTGAAAAAATCAACAACATTTGTAAATATAACCAAGGTCGCTTACAATTTCTTCTCTGCGTGATGGCTAATAAAAGTCCAGGTTACAAATACCTCAAGTGGATTTCTGAGACCAAAGTTGGTATAGTGACACAATGTTGTTTGTCTTATAGTGCTAATCAAGGGGATGACAAATTCTATACTTATCTTGCTCTCAAAATCAATGCCAAGCTCGGAGGCAGTAATGTAGAGCTCAATAACAGGCTCCCTTACTTTGAGGGTGAAGAACATGTTATGTTTATAGGGGCTGATGTCAATCACCCTGGTTCGCGAGACAACAAGAGTCCATCAATTGTTGCTGTGGTTGCAACCATTAACTGGCCTGCTGCAAATCGTTATGCGGCACGTGTTTGCCCACAATTCAATCGTAGTGAGAAAATATTGAACTTTGGGGAGATTTGTGTTGAGCTTGTTAGTTGCTATTGGCAGAAGAATGGAGTCAGGCCTGAAAAAATTGTTGTTTTTCGTGATGGGGTGAGCGAGTTCCAGTTTGACATGGTTCTTAATGAAGAGCTACTTGATTTGAAGAGAGCATTCCAAAGATTAAATTATTTCCCAACGATCACTCTTATTGTTGCACAAAAACGACATCAAACTCGATTTTTTCCAGACAGTTGGAGGGATGGGTCTTCTAGCGGCAATATTTTACCGGGAACGGTTGTTGACACAAAAGTTACTCACCCCTTTGAGTTTGACTTTTACCTTTGTAGTTACTATGGAAGCCTAGGTACAAGCAAGCCCACCCACTATCATGTTTTATGGGATGAGCACAAGTTTACATCTGATGAATTGCAGAAACTTATTTATGAGATGTGCTTCACCTTTGCAAGGTGCACTAAACCTGTGTCTCTAGTCCCTCCTGTGTATTATGCTGACCTTGCTGCTTATAGAGGACGATTATACCACGAAGCAAAGACTGGGATGCAACCTAAGAAGTCAAGAACATATTTGTCTTCTAAAGATTCATCATCGATTCCACCGACAGCTTCGTTTGAACAGGGATTTTACAGGCTGCATGCTGACCTGGAAAACATTATGTTCTTCATCTAGTTGGCCTATTATCCACTCATACAGAATTGGGGGAAAATCTTATGACTTACTCCTGTCTTCACATATATATGCCTTCTGTTTTTTCTACTGAAAACAGTGAAGTAGTTTGTGTGTGAATCTAACGGCGTATGAGTCTGTTTTCTAGCTTACCTTTCCATTTTAGAGGAATTTTATTCCAACGAAAATTGACGGGCTCCAATCAACCTGGTCTCAAAGCCTAGATCTTCAAGTAATATTTTGATCTCCAAATGAGGTCGTATTTTAGGCACTCCCTTTCTCTTCCCGGACCTCCTGCACCTTGAGGTATGCCGTGTTAGCAATTAGCATCATGTTTCATTGTTACACTGGTATCATAGTTTTCGACATCTACAGTAAATCTTCAAACTTGCATAGAAGCCTTTTAGAGACACAAATACCACCATCTCAGAAAGGAGGAAGTGAGAAAATTGGACAAAAATTATACTTCATGTAAAGATTGTGATTGATAACATGTAAGCTATGTGCACATTGATTATTACTTAATGATATTGTAACCCCAAACATTCGGAATCTGTTATCAAATCTTTCTTGGAACTTCCGCTTTTTGACACGTCCGCCCGCGCCCTTACCTTTTACACATTAAACAAAACAAATAAATGTTACATCTGTGACCTGCACAAAGTGGCATTCTTGCACATTCTAAGCTTTAATAAGCAATTTTATCTTTATAAAAATAGTTTGGATGCATGCTCTTCTGCAAGTACTCACCCGTAATCACATTTCCATTCACATGTATAATGAGAAAATACAACGACTTGCTCTTTTACTCACATTTCCAAATAAAAAATTGAACAAATGACTTGCTTGAATTGTCATTAAACAAACATTTTGAACCGACCGAAAAGTTAGTTAGGCATCCTCTTAAACAATTTTACGTGGTGTCTAACTCTAAGTCTCCTCTTAGAGCTAGAATTCAACATAATTTTCCCTACACTTTACTCTAACACTATTTTAATTCCCCACCCAGATCATAGGTCCACGTGCTCCCCCTTCCTAATCCATGTTAGGGCTACAACTCAAAGCAGTTCAATTTCACCTATTAGATTAATTTATTTATTTATTCATAGGTACATGATTCTACTTGCTTGAAACCTAAAACTAAGGATGGATGCATTCTGGAGTATGCAAATTCAAAAGACCAGAAAGTCATTTCTAAATTTGGAATTTACACTGCAGCATTCCTGACACTGTCAACGAGACCACAATCACACTGTCTTTACATATTTAAGGACTAAAAATGAATAAAATTAAAATTGACTTAAATGCAAAAAATGTAAAATATATTCATTGATTGTAGATATGCTTTACTTTACCATCTATGAAGTGTGCTAATCAAACTCTGGAAGTGAAAAATGTGTAGACAAAATAATCAGGCCGTTAAACTAAACTACTCAAAATTTTATGTCAGAAGCAGAAAATTAAATATGACCCTTGCAATCATAGATATGATTGGTGCCATAGCTTATTGTTTGAAGACTTGATTCAGACATATTTGTAATCCATCTCATTGCACCATTTGATTCACCTTGTATATTGTATGCATAAGAAGGCCATCTTACATCAGCTTCGCACATGCTCGCGACACTCATTCCGATCATCTTCTGTGTTCTTTCAAGAACTATAAGACTTGAAAATGTGGAGAAACTGTTTCCAACAAAGATATCGGCTTGTAAACAAACTTCATAGTCAATTGCAGACTGAATTAGATATGGATACTTGCTATAAATTCCTTCAACGCCGAGTTTCTTTTTCTCGAAAGGAAGAAACCCTTCTCCCCAGTCTTCCATTATGGAAGAATTGTTAAGGAGTTTATCGGCTACTGCAAGATAAACGGCAATCGGTGTTTTTTTCAAACCAATTATACTGTTTCTAACTCTTTCCACTATCTCTTTCTTGCTACTGCATATCTGATTTGTGTTCAATCTCTGCTCTAACTTTTTGCAATGAATCATCCAATCAATTTCTATCCTCATATGAACAGCAACATATGGAAGAGGCTGAGAGGAAGACCTATCTGTTGGGAAAAAACAACTAGAGAAATTAAGGAACACGATCAAGTACAAGAATATAACGTTGAAAACTCCAAAACTGGAGAAAAAACCAGTTGTTTAAAGACAACCAATGGTGATACCTTTTTGCAGTTCTATTGGTTGAGTGTTTCCAACTTCCCTAATCCTTGACACAACCCTTTCCGCTTCGTTACGAATTTCATCGATCAAAAGCAAGCACTCAAAAACCTTTCCATAGTTTTTCAAAGGCCAATGATCATGCCATAAGAAAGGGTTTTTCCCTATAATTTCAATTACCTCGTAATCATCATAAGAGCCTTTACTATACTCCTTCAATTGTGATAAATCTCTCTCCAATGTCCACTTCCTTCCACTCCCTTTCGTCATTTCAAGCACTCGGGTTCTATTCAAGACATTGTTATACCGGCCTAACTGAACAAAACCACTACAAAGTGCATTAAACTTTTCAAATTGGAATACTTTCTCAAACAAAATCGGTTGCAATTGATCGATTTCTTTGTAGAATAGGGAGGCACTAAAGCTAGGCATCAAAAGGGTTCTATTCAACATTCTAGCAGTAAGACAAGACCTTGCGAACGCGATTTTCTGATTGTTTAATCCCCAAACAAGCTGAGGAACTACCAAAAACTTAAATTGCCTAATTTCAAATTCATAAGAACTCATTGATGGAGAAGTTAGGTTGTCGTTAAAGACGAAATTTCTCCATTCATTTCCACCAAAGCCAGGGAAAAGAAGTACTCTAAGGATCAAAACAGTAACAAGCAAAACCATGCATTTTGTAGTTATATTCAGAGTTCCACCAAATAACTTCAACAACACCTCCATCACTCCATGCAAAAGCTTCAAGTTTGTTTTAATTTAAGAACTCACACAATAGCATAAATCACTTACAAAAATCAACAACATCAAAATCAAATTTTGAAGCCCTTTTCACAATCTGAAAGAGTAATCCAAAAGTACTAATCAGCAACACAAAAAAAAAAAAAAAAAAAAAACAGAATCAGCTTGACCCAGAATAGTATAGGGACTTGTAATGTGAAAAAGATTGGATTTTTATTCAAATTTGTAGCGATACATTCAATGTTGTTAACTTCATGCCATTGCAATTTCATTAAAAGTAAAACAAAGATTAAGAAAAATGAAAAAATGTTGCATGCAGATGCAGATATTTTTGAAACCAAAAGAAAGACCAATTCAGAACAAGCCAAAACAATGTCACGCATGTGAATGAATCTTGAAAACAAACCTCGTTATTATATGAGAATGTAGAATTGTGAAAAAGTAATACAAGAAAGAAAAAAATGCAGATTATATGAGGATAATAATAACAAGAAAGAAAAAAAGATTGAAATGAGGAATGTGTAATAACAGGTTATGCATGCATGTTGATATTTTTACCTTTGTCTGGAGAATTATGAATGAGTGATTGAAATTGAATAACAGCGGTTGAGAAAAGCGCAGAGGAAGAACAGAACAGAGTGGGGGTGATGAGTGTCAAAACAACCATATGGAATGAAACTCAGAATTAAATCAATAATGATATTATTATTTTTGAGAAAGAGGGTGTGAAAATAATGTTATTATAATTAAATGTGGGGTGTAATGGAATGGAATCGTAAAAGAGAAATGATATTTGTACAACCATTTTATGACAATCTTTTGACAATTCTCTCTTTCATACTCACATTATGTTTTTATTCTCTCTCTTCCTTTTTCTCTTTCCATTGTTTTTGACCAATAGAAAGAGAGGAAAAGGAAGTTGTCATGATAGTTGTCAAAAATGGTTGTTCAAATATCACTACTCAACATAAAATGGAGCCAATAAGGGTTGTACAAGGTGTAGGGTGGACAAAGGACGAGTTAAGATGAATTTTTTGTGAGTTTTATTGAAGTTATTTGTAGTTTGTTTGGAGTCTTATATTGTTTAGATTCATTCTTAGACGATTGAGTGTATAGATGTGTTTTGACATTTTTATTCATTTAACTAGTTTTTAGAACGAGATCCAAGTTCATTTAACAACATGAAACTTAACTCTAACATTTGTTTGGAGTCAATTTTTAGATCCAAACATAACCTTAAATCCAATCAAACTCGATGATGTTTGTATCCAATAAGACACGATCATATAGTGTCTTGTCAAAAAATCTAACATAGTGTGATATAGTTGAGAGATAACTAAGTTTCTTAAGCATGTAATTATAAGTTAGATCTGTAATTGATATGTATAGAACATCTTTTTGTTGGAAGAGATCAATTGTTTAAGTAATCTCTCTATATCAAATGTCCTTGGTTTCAGGATGAAGATACTTTAGGGTAAAAAAAAAAAAAAAAAAACTCGACCATGAATCAATTAAATCCATATTTGAGATATTGTTCATGACATGTTCATTTCAAACATATTAACCACAATTTATTTAGAATATTTATTGATCTCTATTTCACAATTTAGATTCCTCAAAATTGTTGATTTAGAGATAACCGGATATTTTTGTTAGGCTTAAATATGGAAATGATTCCTACAAATATTTGGCGTTTTGATTTTAGTCCTTATAAAAAAAAATTGGTTTTAGTCCCAGTAAATATAGAATATTTGGTTTTGGTCATTGGTATTTTGTTTTAATCCTTGTAAAATCATTTCATATTGAAATTGGTCTCTATAATATTCATTTTAGTCCTCATTTTGATGAACTAAAATCAAATATTCTACATATTACAAGGACCAAATCCAATATGAATCAATTTTACAAGGACTAAAACAAAGTACCAAGGACCAAAACCAAATTTTTTATATTTGCAGGGATTAAAACCAAAAAAATATTTTTACAGGGACTAAAACCAAAATGTCAGATGTTTGCAGAGACTATTTTCATATTTAAGCTTTTTTTAATGAATAAAAACTTTCAATTTAATGAATATTTACTATTTCTTTATTTAGTTAATAAAACTTTCAATTTTAAGAACTTATTTGTTAGTATTTGGTTAATTTTGGTGTCCTACTCTTATTAACTTGTGACCGGGACTCTTATTAACTAAATAAAGAAATAGTAAATCTCCAAAGGGATAGTGAGATTTGATGCTGCATAAGGAATGCTTGTCGGGTAAGATAATACAGACAAAAGCTAAGACCAAATTTGATCCACCATGGTATCTTTTTTTTTTTTTTTTTTTGAGCAAAGGCAAAGTTAGTTCATTTCATTAAAAATTAACGGATACAAAGTAGGTGTTACATGATGAAAGATATGAGGGCTAGGGTGAGATAGTGATGCTCTAGCAATATTATGAGCAACTCTATTTGCTTGCCTCCTAACATACGACACTACAAAGTCGGGTCTACTAAGAAGTAACCTTCTACAATGAGTTACAAGATCACCGAACTCGTTGATGGGAATAGTGGCGGCGGCAATAGCATCAGATAAGATTTTTGAATCGGTCTCAAACATGATGTCAGTATGTCACGCATTCCATGTGAGATAGCCACTTTGATAGCATCTAGAAGGCCTAAAGACTCAGCCTCTAAAACAGTGGCTGATGAGTAGTAGAAGTCTGATTTGCCAAGTAATAATACACCCATAGAGTCACGGAAACACATACCATACCCCATAACAGAGTTATTGTCGAAAGCAGCTGCATCTACATTACATTTGATCATGCCAACCGGTGGTTTGATCCAAGCGTGCTCTGAATTTTTGTTGTGGATTGATGCCTTTGCTCGTTGCATACAACTCCATTCATTTAGTGCGTCCTTTGCGCGAGTGACTATATATGAGGGAGAGGTATCTTCACCTATACTAAATTACTAATTGGATACTACTTTAATTCACCCCATTTAACGACTTTTTATAGAAAAATATGCAAAGTATCAATTTAATTAATGAACCATGCCATGTTACTTTTTATATTATTAACTTATGACTTAATTACCTTTTTCAGCCATTTAACTTATTTTTAAGGATTTAGATGGAAGCGATGGAAAAATTAGGAATGTAATTGAGTTTTCTTTGATTTTGCAGTAAGATTTTTTTACAAATTTAAGTTTTGTTAGTTTTTTAAAATGAAAAACGTTCATAGTCTTATGTTAGTTTCCAAATTATATTTATTTCAAGGGTTAATATGTCTTTACCATCCCTATAATTTGGCGAATTTCGATTTACCCCCTGTAAAAAAAATTGTTTAGATTTCAACCTTAAAAAATGAAAATTCTCCAAAAAAAAAACATCCCTAATCCCATCTGACACACTCCATTTGCTGACGTGGCACGCCACTGTGTAGTTAATTTAGTTTTTATTTTTTTTAACCTGACATGTGTGTAATTAATTAAAAAATTAATTTGATTTTTTTAAAAAAAAGATAAAAAATCTGAATTAATTTTCAAAAATTTTAATAATCTGAAGGGAAAAAAAATCAGTTTTTTTTTTCAAAAATTAAAAAAATAGAAAAAAAAAATTGGATTTTTTTTTAAATTAAAAAAAATCTGGAAAAAAAATAATGTATATATTAATTTTCGAAAAATTTATAAAAAAAATCCGAATTAAATTAAAATTATAAAAAAATCAAAAATATAAAGTTATCTATTTTTTATTTTGAAAATTAATTTCCAGAATTTTATTTTATTCGAAAATATAATCTAGGCAAATAACATGATACAATGGATATTGACACCGGTGTATAAGTCATGCTATACTGTTGAATAAAAAGTCTTTAATTTTATTCTTCAATATTTTTATTTTTTGTATAAAAAATCAAACTTTTTAATTTTGAAAGAAAAATCTGAACTTTTTTTAAAAAAAATTTGAAATATATTTTCTTATTATATTTTAAGTTCCTTTTTTTTCATTTTTCCGGTGTTGAAAAAAATCTAGAAATATATTAATTTTTTCATTTTTTGAATTTTTTATTAATTTTTTCATTATTTCTCATTTTTAAGAATCATAAATGTCACGTGTACCATATAAAAATAATTATACAGTCAGCGTGCCACGTCATCCGAAAAAGGTGACGCAGCGTGCCACATCAGCGAAAATGCACGGTCAGCTGGGTCATGGGTGTTTTTTAGAGAATCTTCATTTTTCAAGGTTGGAATCTAAACATATTTTTTTTACAGAAGGTAAACCAGAACTCACCCAAATTACAAAGGGTAAAGACATATTAACCTTTATTTCAATCCAATCTGTATACAACTCTGATTCTCAATGAAATGCAATGAATGTTTTATTGTCAAAGAAGTTGTTCTTTAGCTTAATAAAACATCACATTGATCCTTTAATTTTTTTTTTAAGAGAAGCTAAACTAATTCATCCTAATTGATATAGGATAAACCGAATCTCAGATTTTGAAGAAAAAAAAACACTTCAATATTTCAACTTAACACCATTGCATCAAGTTAAATGAGTTTTTCTTTAATTTTATTCTATTAACGATATTGGTACGTTTTAACCAAATCGTTAAACCAACTCCCCTTGACTCTATACATGACTCTCACGTAGAGCTGGCATAAGGTAGAGAATATGTTAAAAACTTTATAGCAAGCAATATCAATATTACTTAAATAAACAAAGGTAATATTACTTAAAATGAAATATGTTCATAGCAATCACGGTGTTCTTAAATAATTTTGGCGACAGGCCATTTTTTTTTAATGTTTTAGTTTTTACATAGGCTTTGGGAACAACCATTTTTAATATTTTTTTGTTTTTATTTTTGATTTTTTTTCGTTTAGTTTTATTTGGTTTTTTTAATGATTTTTAGGATTAAATGTTTTATAAAAAAACTAGCAACAGACTGTGGTCTGTACGTATTAAACGTCAAAACACGAATCATGCGTCAAATTATTTTATTATAAATTCTCTTATTCACCTTTAAGGTGAATTTATCTAACCGCTAGGCTATTTGACAAAAAAATTCTCTTATTATTATAATTTTTAAGATACATAAGAAAATCAATTTACTTAATTAATTAGTAATTAACTCCAAAGGCTTGGTTTAGTGGTAAAAAGACAGGTCTTGAATTCGAGAGAACCCGGGTCCGAGCCCCGCTAGTGCCTTTAGAGGGAGGTAAATGTAATTATCTTTGTAAGTGCTCTTTGAACCCGAAGGTATTCCCTGCCTTGGACTGGGGCACCATCCCCTCACCCTAAAATTTTTGTAACAAAAATAAATAAATTAGTGATTGACAATTGTAACTGTAACACCTCGTTTTCTCAATTTTAAAAAAATTTGCATAAACATCAGAGTAAACAACTAAAACAGGATGTCACGCTACTTTAAAAGATAAATAGAGTAGAATTACTATTTATTCAAATTATCTCATGTCAACAATTCAAATTTCATGGCAGCGGAAAACATTCATTAAACAACGTAATGGCACAACGGCCTCAACATAAACAACTTATTAAGAATTACATTTCAAATGGTTCACCAACATAAATTATAATAATACGTAACATATGGAAAACAACACAATATCCCCATCCCGTTACGTATCAGAGAGACCCTAAGACGGCGCGTGAGAGAGTCAACTCACTTCAACAGCTATTTCTGATTATCTGCACGTTACCCACGTAGAGGCAACATTCAAACAGAAAGGGTGAGATTTCACATTTAATAATAATAAGCATATAATTCATCAATAGAATTTAACAACACATAACAACATCTGTTCATCATTAGCATATTTAATAAACAGTCATTTAAGTAAGAGAACTTATCAACATAAACAACAATCAATTAAACAATGTTAATGCTTCACATAATTCCAACTATACATCATCAATTAACTTCAAATCATCATTAACAACGGTGCACATAATTTCTCAATAACAACTCATTAATTATTTCGACAACGACAACAGCAACGACTTTGCATCATAATATCATTTTTATCAACATATATATTCATATAGTAATACATTTAATCATTAATAACAACATATCACATCATAGTTATCAACATGTACATTCATATAAGAATTCAACT
Source organism: Medicago truncatula (assembly GCF_003473485.1). NCBI lineage: Eukaryota > Viridiplantae > Streptophyta > Magnoliopsida > Fabales > Fabaceae > Medicago > Medicago truncatula. The sequence continues at coordinate 10,812,611 of NC_053043.1, read as the reverse complement.
TCATATAACATCATATTCATCAACCATATACATTAATACGATAATTCATCAATAATGAAAACATCAGATAACATCATATTCATCAATCATAAACAACATCATATAACATCATATTCATCACATCATATACATTCATACAATAATTCATCAATAATGAACAACATCATATTCAACAACAATTAATAATATTAATACTTCACATAGTTCTTCATTAACAACTCATTGATAAATGACAACTTAACAACAACGACAATGCGACAACAACGACATTCACTCGACAATGCAACAACGACGACATCATCTCGACAATCCAACTACAACAACTTAATCATGCATGTGGTACCAACCAGGCATCAAGCCCCCAACATATAGAGCATAAATATACTCACAGGGCTTCAAGCCCCCAACGTATAGAGCAAATAGGCTCACAGGTTTCACGTAATCCTTATTTTCTAATTCTAACTCTCTCTTTTATATAAATCATTAACCTACTTATTTTCTCTTATTTTCAAACCTACCCTCAAAGTCTCAATATTCTATTCTAATATATATATAATATAAAATATTTCTATAACAAATAACAAATATATCTCTATAACAAATATATTTCTATAATATATATTTCTACACCAAATAACATATATATTTATACATCAAATAACATATATATTTTATTAATAAATACCTACATATAACATAACAAAATATCACTCATCAAAATAAATCTACTAAATTATAAAAAGACATCTAAACTCAATAAAATAAATAAATAATAAAATAGGGCGTTACAGTAACGTGTATAAATTCTACATCAATATTATCTACTGACTTTTATTTTTTAAAGCAAGGGTTTTTATTTTTATTTTTACAATTTTTTATCAATATTAAAAATCAAAAACCCTTATATACCAGTAAAAAATAAGCTTATAAGAAAATTCCATGTCATTGTTTATTAATTTTTTTATAAAATGTATGGTCTAGAATTAAAGTTGAATATAAAATTCAACTCAAAATTTTTATAGGGGGTGTCCCACATTAAAACCTATTTGAAGAGCCTATAGAATTTATAGGGGTGTCTCACATAAAAAAAAGTTCAAGAACATTTTATTGAGTTAGTTTTTTTTTCATTGTACTTCTTTTTAAAAAAAAGTTTAAATATGAGTTTTTTTTTTTTACAAGAGGCTAAATATGAGATGTTCTACCCGATTTTTCAACATTTTACGGCTGCACTTGAGCATCAATTATTTTGCATTAATAAAAGCTCTAATTTTGTGAAGGATTAAAATTACCGTTAAAATTTTATATCGACTAAGCTTAAAAACTTGTGATTTGTATGATTAAAAACTAATTAATCCATGATAAATGTGTTAACATGAATTTTGTTCATAAAATCCTTTGGGAAAAAAATTCATGGATCATTAATATGGTTGATAGTATTGTCACAAAGAAGAAATTGAGTACGGGTGTTATACTAATTTTTAATACTGTTTAGTAGTCTTTGAATCTTTTTGTCGATATCATTTCTTTGGCGTAATGTAATTTGTAATCATAAGTTGTTTGTCATTTGTTTAATATCTATTGCATGTTGTATGTTTATCTACTTTGTTGTTTTAACGATTATATCAACTTAAATTTTGATGTCATTATTTATTTTGTTTTATTTAAATTACATTGTTCAATAATAGATACATTAACCCGTGCGTACGCACGGGTATCACACTAGTTCAATAACAATAGGCCAATTGTTCATATATTGTGTTTATAGCCCATTAAATAAAATAAAATTAAACCTATATAATGTGGGGTCGCAATTTTTATTCAATTTTTAAAACCAAAAAGTTAACAATAGGTTGCAAGTAACCCATCTCAACCACTCAATATTTTTATTAATATATCAATGATCAAGAATAACTTTTCCCATGGTGAAAAATGATTAAACCTTCCCATGGTAAATGTCACCTACTTTTTATGCATGTATTAAGTATTTGGGTATGTTCTTTAAACAATATATGTTTGTGATAGATTTTATTTTACTTCAATATTTTTCTTTTTGGCACAATTTGAAGAGTGTTGCTTGATGATTCTCATAAGATGAAGACTTGAAACGCATCTCCAATAAATGGGTGAATGCATCCCAAGTGGATAGTTGATTATTAGCACGCATCCAGTTATACCAAGTGCAGGTCCTTGTAAGAAGAAAAAAAAGGTGTAAGTGAGTCGTTGTCCTGGTGAAATTTGTGCTAATATGAAGTATTGGTTAATTTGGAAAATTCAATCAAGAACGTAGGATCCAATCAAATGGTAATGATTGGATTTTTTCAAGTTTTAGGCAAAGTGAGAATTGGTTTGAACTTCTAGAAAGATCAACATTGATTTCTGGTTTTAAATTTTAGTCATTTCATAGGCTAACAATTCCTTTATTTGACTCATACATTCATCGAATATACATTCATGCACTATTTCAGGTTTGGAAGGCACGACGAACAAGGATGAAAGCACCAAATAATACAAGTCAAAATGTTCAAGAATACAATTTTAAGAGAAAAGTTGCATAAATAAATGCTTTACCACTTTCGAGCAATGGGTGCTCCTAGATTAGATATATTTCTTGATATAAGAACATCAAGCAACTGATAGTTGGAAATAAAAGAACTAATCAAATGATGAATCTCATATCTCCATGATGATGATTATTATGAGTGGAGATAAATTGAAAGAAAGTCATTCAAATGAATGAGATGCTTGAAGAGAAGAGTGACAATTTGCAACTGTGGCGGTATGTAATCGGTAAAAATAATAAGGTCACTTTCAGAGTCGTAAATGAATGAGGTGTTTTTTTTTATTAGCATATGATAGATACGTGTGGGAGAAGCCAAATGTATACCCCAAATATTTGGTTGCTTCTAGGGTTGGCAATGAACCAAGCCAACTTGAATAAAGTTTGGAATTTGACTCGATAATTAACTTGTTGAATTCAAATAAACGTAAAACTCCCTAAATTTTTTAGGCTTAATTGCACTTTTGGCCCCCTATCTTTTCAAAAGTTGCGGTTTTGACCCCCTAACTAATTAAAATACAAAACAGCCCCTATGTATTGGATCTTTGGCAGTTTTGGCCCCCAAGGCCACTTTTGACTTAGTCTTCGCTGACGTGGCACCCACATCCCTTAAGTGAGGTGCCACGTCAGCGAAGACTAAGTCAAAAGTGGCTTTGGGGGCCAAAATTGCCAAATATCTAATACATAGGGGTTGTTTTGTATTTTAATTAGTTAAAAATCAAAAGCACAACTTTTAAAAAGATAGAGAGGTAAAAGTGCAATTAAACTAATTTTTTAACATTGTTACATGTTTAAACATGGGTTCCAAACTCTAATCTCTATCTTCTTTATACTAAACAATACATCACTTTTCATTTATTTTCTCACATTTCTCATAATATCCCTTACATATTTATCTCTTCTTAATTTTTTTTTTCCACAACCAATCACACTTACATATTGTAAAATTTTGTTGATCTCTTTCCTCTTACCTCTATGTACCTTGAACTTGTAATATCACTCAATTAACATCTTTCCTCTTACATGGACAAACTATTCCTCTTACATGGACAAAATAATCTCCTATTATTTCTTTAATGATATATATTATAATGAGGTCAATCTAAGGTGAGGAATCAAACATCTTATTTTGTACCAACCAACAATTAGGTGATGCCATGTGATCACTGAACAGTTTAATTTTTATCTACTAATTTTTTTTATTTATATAAAAACAATCAATTTATATATAAAATTCTAAATTATTTGCATAATCTTATTCTTATACTATATTAATAAAATAAGGATCTTGTTAACCAGTATTCTCATAGCAATGGTTAAGAAAATCAAAAATAGTAGTTTTACATTGAAGATTACAATTTTTAAACTTTTAAAAAATTGAATTCATCACTTTTTACCACTTCCTCACACAATATTTATATTATTGCTCCTTTAACCAATGTCCTAAGAGTGATGTTTAACGTTTCCCATAAAATAAAAATAGAGTATAGTATAAGAATCACAGGCTAGATAATAATAGCAACAATAGAATAATAGTACCAAATTCCAACCACTTTACAGATAAGGAGTATGGTAATGGTACCTTCATACACACACACTCTCTCTCTCAAAGTCAATGAATGACCTATGAATGAGGGTCCATATTGATTTGTCCCAAAAATTCGATTTTGATTGTTGGGTCTTATAGTATCATCACACACACCCTCTTGTGAATCCCATTCTTCAAATTATTCACTTCTATTTTTCTACTTTGATTCATCAATTGGGTCCAAAAGGGTCATCATTTTTGTAATTTTTTTATTGGGAATTGTTCTTGTTGCTAAAAAAATTGATTTTTTAGGTCAATTTGTTGATGGGCCATGCTGAAATTTGAGATTTTGTTGTAATTGAAAATCTCTGGTATTTTTTTATTTTTGGAAATGGAGGATCAACCTTTTTTAGATTATAAACCATTTGTTAATGATGAGGAGGAGGAAGAAGAAGATGAGTTTTGCAGTTGCTGTGAAGATGCAGAAGAAAGAGATGATGAAGAAAGAGAAGAAGAACAAGAAGAGTGGAAAGAAACTGAGGAGAAAGTGGTGGAAGGGTTGAAGGAAGAACTTGATGAATTTTCAGTAAGAATGTTCTTTAAGGGATTATCAATTACTGGTGTTGAAAATTCAACTTCAGGGTTTTCTGGAATTGGAGTGTTTATGGAAAGATCATCAAATCTTCCTCCTATAAGGGTGCAGAAAAGGCTTGATTTTTATGCTGAGGAGCCTATGGTTGATTACTTGGCACTCATGGATGGGTTGTTAGAAGCTTTGCAGAACAAGATCCGTAGGGTTTATGCTTTCACAGATTCTGAGTTGTTATTTAAGGTTAGTGAGTGATTCAGTAATTGAACTTAAGATTTATTTGTTGTGACAATTACAATTTATGTATATTGATGAATATTCTGACAAACCCTATAATTGTTAAATTGAAAATCACTTGTACTTTATTTATTTACTTTTTAGCATTACTCTGTTTTGATATACACCTTAATTAAGCCCTTATAACAAAAGCTAATAAGCGCTTATGTAAATGTTATTTCTAGAGCAACTGATAAAATAAAGTCAAATAGTTTTCGTATAAGATAGTTGTTTTAATAAACTATCATGGTAAGCTTATAGAAATAGGCTGAAAGGAGCGTATGACCATGTAATAAGTTGTTTTCATATGCTCTACCAAACATGCAATAAACAAACTCAAATAAGTCAATCCAAACAACCGTGTATGTCTGTTTAAAGCGTTGCCTTGTTATTTTTGCCGCCAGTTGTTTAGGTATGCTTCTCAGTGTCATGTTTTACTTTTGTGGATGAACTCTGAGGTAAGCATTATAATATTTTCTGTTGCATACTCTAAAGTCTTGGTCAATTCTTGGGCGTGCTTAAATGTGCAATGGTATTTTCATTTCAAATTTTATATTTTCTTATTGTAATTTGTATCTTGAATGTATATCATTTACTTCTGATTTCCTTGATCTGAATTTTCCTCTCTTTGGACCCCTTGTTTAGTTTCTTTAGTTTGCATATGATATTGTTTTAAGAGGTTTGTGTTCTAGAAGCCATGCTTTGACATAACCTCTATTAACTCTTAACTGTGTGTTTTTAGCATGCCCTTGTCTTTAACTATGTTTGTTTGAATGTGGATTTTTTTGACAGATAACGGCTGAGAAAAATTTGGACATGCCGCTTTTGATGGCACTGAGAGAAAGGATTTTGGAACATGCCAATAATTTTGAAACTTTTGATCTGAAGCTTATACCAAGCATTGATCTTGAGCAGCCAATGCAGTTGGCCACAGTAGCTATGGGGCTCGTCACTTTTCCAGTAAATGACGAAAAATTGCTCGAGAACTGTTCTATTTGTTGCGACGACAAGCCAGTGCCAATGATGATTACCTTGAAATGTTCACACACATTCTGTTCACATTGCTTGAGGTCCTATGCTGACGGTAAACTACAATGTTGTCAAGTCCCTATAAGATGTCCTCAACCAGGATGCAGATATTGTATCTCTACACCCGAGTGCAAATCTTTTCTTCCATTCATCTCCTTTGAATCTCTCGAGAAAGCCCTTTCAGAAGCAAATATTGCCCAGTCAGAAAGATTTTATTGTCCATTTCCAAATTGTTCTGTTCTCCTTGATCCTTGCGAGTGTTTATCAGCAATGGACGGTTCATCTAGTCAGTCGGACAATTCTTGTATCGAGTGTCCTGTTTGTCAGAGGTTTATCTGCGTGGGCTGTGGTGTTCCTTGGCATTCTTCCATGAGCTGTGAAGAATTTCAGAGTTTGCCGGAAGAGGAGAGAGATGCTTCTGACATTACCTTGCATCGTCTTGCTCAGAATAAAAGGTGGAAGCGTTGTCAGCAGTGTCGTATAATGATTGAGCTTACTCAAGGTTGTTACCACATGACATGCCGGTAAGACACAACTTCTCTTTATTTGAAAATGAAAAGAAAATGCTGGTTCATTTTATATGCATTTTGCTAACCATATACATATACTCACCTTCCCCGAACATGCATCACAACTACTCTTGCCACATAGGCAGTTGGCTACTTCCCCATCTCTCCCCTAAATATGACCAGGTGCATCACACTTCATACTTTGATTAGGCGTATCCTTCCTTTTGGGCCTCATCTCATAAGCCTTGTTAATTTAGGATTTGGGTTTGCTTCAATTTCTGTTTGAGAATTACACCACTTGACATTTTTATGTTGCTTAGAAATTGGGTTGGGCCAAACGCAACCCTACGAAACCGGCTTATAAGGTGAGAGATGCCTCTTACTTATAAGCACCCACCACACCCCTCTCATGTCCATGATTGGACCTAGAGCGTGACTTGAGTGGTCTGATAGTGGGTGGTGCTACGGAGAATTTTGGAGCTCTAATACCAACTTAGAATTTTGGTTGTACTTGGCCCTTGGGCCTAACTCAATCCCACAAAAGTGGTTTGTAAGGCGATGCATGTCTCCCACTTATAAACATATATTCATATCATATCTCAATCAATGCGGGACTCTCAATAGTAACCTTAATACAAATGAGAAATGATATTTGTACAATCAACGTGGTTTGCGACAACATTGTGTTCTTACTCTTTCTATTGTTTGTCTCCAAAGAAGAGGAAAAAAAGGCTGTCCCAAAAATGGTTATACAAATATCATTTCTCGGTTATATATGTAATGTTCAGACCTCAATATCAGTTTCAGATTACTATACTCAATGAAATCTACGACCCAGTGCACTCAATGTAATCTATGGCCTAATGCTGCAGGTTCAAATTGATTCAGATTACTGGGTAATTAGTTGGGACTGGGTAGTGAGTTCTATAATAGTATAGGTTCAAATTGATTCAGATTACTGGGTAATTAGTTGGGACTGGGTAGTGAGTTCTATAATAGTATATGTTTTCTGAACAAGGGCATTATTAGAATGATCAAATTTTCTTTCGTTTTGATAATACTGAAAGCAGAATAGTTTTATGAAACAACTAAAGCAAAAAACTAGGGGCTTGTGAACATTTTCTATTTTCATTTCTTGTTCTTGTTCTTATTAATTTGGTTGCAAAGGTGAGTAAACTAAATGTGCTGTATGGAAAGAGATAGATAAAGAGAGCTTGTTTCAATTGCTTTCACTATTATTAAATTGTTTATGGTTGGAGATATAAAAGGCATTACATGGATATTTTATTGGATAGATGTGAGAGAAGAGGATGTAAGATTTGAAAATAGTTTTGTGATCGGAAAGCTAAATAATTTTAAGGCTTGAGAAGAGCAAAGCTGAGTCTGCCAACTAACTTGCAGAAGTGGTCATCCTGAGATGATCAGCCATTTAGGTTACATTGATTTTAATAAGTTTTATTGGTGTAGGATAGATTATGTGCCGGTTTAAGGTGAACTCTATGCATCAAAGCTGAAAGTATTTTGTATTAGCTTGGGCTGGTAAAAAAGATAATATAATTACTGGGATCCATGTTATTCCACCTGCATTATCCACACTTGAGATGTCTAATCTGGATTGTGAGGGGATTGTTGAGATTCCCACGTCGACCAGAGATATGACCTATGTATTGCTTATAAAGCTTGGGCAATTCTTACCTTACAAGCTAGTTTTCTATGGTTGAGTTAGGACCAACTTTTTTTTTTAGAGTAGTTAGGACCAGCTTACATTTTAAGAATAATGTTTGAAACTGTTTAATGAATATGATCAGTACTGGCATTCATTGGCAGCGAAGAATGAACAGGAGCGAAGCACAGAACACTTCGTATTTGTGCCTGTTATGCACTTAATTCCTCTCTATCAAATTAATACTTTCAGTTATCTGAAATTGCTCAAGTATACTAGTAAATTTTCATTAGTGTTATTTAATAAGAGTAAGTGACCCTTTATGTTAATTTAATGAAAATAGATTAAGTCCTCGTGAGCTTAGCTCAGTTGGTAGGGACGATGCATAATATATGCAAGGTCCGGGGTTCAAACCCCGGCCACCACCAAAAAAAATTGAAAATAGAATAAGGGACATTTTCCAAATCCAAGATGGAATGAAATCGCTTAAATTAGGCTCAACCCTTGAATGTAGGATTGAACCTTTTTGTTCATTTAATGGAAACGTTGTAGACACCCTAGAAAACAATGTATTTTATGCTCAACGGTGGATCAAACCGGCATACTAACATATCAATTGGTATTACTGGAAGGAGATACTCCAGTGCCATATTTTATTTAGATTTATATGGTTAACTTTGGGTTAGAGCTACTAATATTTTCCTTCATTTTATTGGTACTTATTTACATTGCCTTTTTAGAGCTATATCCCTTTGATACCATATTAACTGATAACGATAAGATACAAGATCACGATTCAAAAAATAGCCTTGCCATTTGCATGTTGATAACTTTGTTCTAAGGTTTAAAGTATGTTGTATATTTGATAATGATATGATAGATTGTTGAGAAGTTTAGAAGTCTATGTTGAATTTCTTTAGTATAACATAAGCAGACACTTCTATGTAGCACTATGAAGTGGCATGTCTAATGTCTAACACATGTCGTGGTTGTATTCAAATATTTCATTTTCCCAAATTATTATTGGTGTCGTCGTGTCAATGTCCTGTTTAATGTCCATGTCCATGTCATTGCTTCATGGGTCACAATAGTTTTGATTTCATGTGTCTAAATTTTCAGGTGCGGTCATGAGTTCTGCTATTCTTGTGGTGCTGAGTACAGGGACGGCCAACAAACATGTCAATGTGCATTCTGGGATGAAGACAGCTTGACAAACTCCCTTCAAGAATCAGAACAATGGTCATGGGAGACTTCTATGATCATGGATGCGTACTCAGATCAAGAACGGTCGCAACTTGCGCTTATACAACGGTTCCTTGATGGAGGTTTTAGTCTCAGTGACCATAATCCCTATCAATCTCCTCCTCCTCAATGTACAGAATCATTTGTGGACCCTTTGAAGGATCTTCATCAACTTCCATGGCTAGAGAGATTTGTGTCTGTGATAAGTGACAACTATTATGAAGATTACATGCAATAAAATTGTGCTACATCTTATACCGCGTGTTCGGATTGTGGGTGAGTTTGGCGGAATCACGATGTGTTACCATGATTTTTGCAAAAGCTACACTTTTGAGCTTCAAACAAAATCACGGTGAGTGTGGCAGCAACATGATGTCTCCGTGACTTTCGCAAAAACTGCACTTTGGAGCTTCAACAAAATCACGGTGTCATTGTGATTTTGTCAAACACATTGTTAATCCAAACATGCAAATAGTTAGTTCATCAAAAACCTCGTACAATCACTTGTAGAAAGGGTTTCTCACTGAGGTGTGGTAACACCGTGTCATGTGACTTATTTTATGTTCTACAATTTGATATCTTTGACCTAAGGTTCATGGATATTGTATTAAGGTGAACAACTTGTTCATGATGACTCTCTTTAGAGAAAGTAAAAGAAGAAAAAGCAACATTGAAAAGAGAAACTAGTTTGTTTGTGATTTGGAAATAATACAATGTTAGCCAATTGAAAGAAATTCCAGATTATTTTTTTCATCTTCTAATGATGTCTTAGTAGAAGCCTGTAAGGTCTACAAAAAAAAAAAATGTACGCACATATTCCTTAGGGAAAGTCTTTGGTTTAATCTGTTGTGAAAAATAAATTCCTTGATATTAAACTGAAATACTACTTTTTTCGATTTTCATTAACCAATAACTAATTAACTAACTACATATATTGATGACATTTGCAGTTTTTAATATACTCGTTAAATATTTTAAAATCTTACAATTAATATTATTCAAATATCTTTGTAAATCTATCATTAATATTGTTTTTTTTATAATAAATCAGGGACGGATCCAGAAATTTTAGAAAGTGGGGTCAAGATCGTTTATCATTATATATTTAAACAAAAATATATAAAACCATAACCATTAAAATGATGAAGTCATTACCATTAAGCAAAATAGTGAAAATTACAAAAAGTATATGACTATATCAAAAAACTAAAGACACGAAGAATTACAATTTCCCTCTTCGTGACGTCATATTTTGAAAGCGTTGCAAGATTTTTTCATTTTCAACACTATAAAATATATCACTCTCAATGTATGTTACCAAACAACCATTCAAAAACTCATCTCCCATACGGTTGCGCAATTGATTCTTCACAAATTTCATAGCAGAGAAACTCCTTTCAACAGTTGCAGTAGCCACAGGTAAAAGTAATGCTAACTTCAAAAGTAAATACACCATTAGATAAGCAATATGTCTTCTAGTTTCCACCATCTTTCTTGAAAGATCACTAATCCCATCTAAATTAGAAAACTGTTCACATGAACGAACATCCATGATATAATTTTCAAGTTGATTGCCTATTCCCGTAAGCTCCAAAGAAGAAAATTCTGATGGATAAAATCGAGCCAAATTAACCAACTTCTCCTTGTCAAATGCAAAAAATGAATCTCTTGGATTTAAGCTTGCTACACAATAAGCAATTCACTACTCACCTCGATGAATCGATTATTAAGCTCTTGAAGTTGTCTATCAATCACATGCTCAACTTGAAAGTGATACAAGTTTGAAACCTTTTGAAGTTTACGCCTTGGTTTTCCTTGTAACATGAATGCATCATCCATATTTACAATGTCAATATTTTGCTTCTCACAAAACAATGACACTTCACATAGTAAATTATGTCAGCCATCTTCTCTCATCTTTTGCAATCTATTCTTTGAAACTTTAACTAATGACATAGCATTTACAATATCTTGATCTTTTCTTTCAATGTATAAAGTAAATGTAGTACTACTATTTTTAACAAATATAATATAATAGTTTATATTGTTTGTCTCAAGTGTATAAATTGAGTTATGTGTGAGCAACCTAAAAAATTAAAGTGGGGTTTTCTTAAAGAAGAATATTATAGTGGGGTCAAACATATAAAAATATGGTATTATTGGTTAAAAAAATTGACAAAGAGTGGGGTCAGCTGACCCCAAAACCCTCTACTTGCATCCGTGCCTGTAATAAATTGCTAAAACATATTTATTTAATATATACAATGATGCAATAAAATTTACTTATATACGTATAGACGATCATTTTATTAATCTAACTATACTTTATTCTTTTAAGAAATTCTCTTTGTATTCGACCCCAAATATACTGAAGACAGGCCACACGCAACCCGATTCAGTCTTGCCATGGGTCATAAGTCACCGAATAACTACATGACCTTCTTGGATCGTGTAGAGGTAGATGATGTTAGCTTCAACCAATATGACCTTCATCATCAGACGTGTCCGTTTGATGATATAAGTTAGTTCTTTAGATGGATTGAGTGTGACCGCAAGATGAACTATCACCACTTGCTAGAGCTTGTGATGAAGTAATATGGACATATTCAAAGCACTCTAAGGCACCCCCTCAGTCGCACCAGAGCTAAATGCCTTTCAAATATATTAGACATTACAAGATTACTTGTTGCATGTTGTACCTGAAGACATGCGACAAGCTGTTTTGGGTTTCATGGTTCTACAAGATCTCTCATCCCATGCTATTGGCTCCTGCCTAGGCCGATAAATATGAAGGTCATGATAGAGTAGGAGAATGTCAATGAAACTCTGGATACTTTGCAGTTATGGAGGAGGATTAGGCTCTTGGCATTGGATGAGATGGAAATTGGTACCACTTACGATGATCTATATGGTATTGTAAATAAGATTGCTGAAGAAATGGATCTGATTATCTAGTGTTGAGTGAGGCGTGGGAGGAAGAGGAGGACGTATTCAGATTATACAGACGGACGGTTCTATAGTTATTTCTTTTTTATGTATTTTGATGTTTCCACCCGATTTTAATAACTTTGTTGTACATTAGTATTTTATTACCGCAACATTTATGTCACAAATTATGCATAAATTTGGTTATTTTCAACACGTTCCGTATGTATGTATATTAGTGTTTATGTCATAAACTTGGTTGAATGTTGAATAAGTTTGAGTTTTAAAGTGTATGAATTTGGTTGAATGTATTCAAAGTGTTACTATTTCGACTGTGTCGAATTTATGTTTGAACATATATGAATTTGGTTGAATATTTATATTGACAATGCAGCCTTATATTTTGTGTTATGTCCTTCAAGGTAGATCGGGTCCTAACTTCACGACAATGCAGCTTTAAAGAATTTATGAGGATAGTTGGACTGTGATTCAATTTCCTTGGTTCCAACTTCAACACGGTTATCAAATAGCTCCACTCGTGAACGTTGTTGACACGGTCACAAACTCCAATATCTCCATCTATTATCTAGAGAATTTGAACAATTTTGTTTAGTGATATTTCAAAACGAATAAAATAGTGGTATAGTGTGGTTAAAACTTCTTCTAGCAAAATGTTGCTAAAGTTTTCATATAAAAAAAAAAATGTTTCTACTAAAGTTGATGTTGAAGCCGTGTCGGTGTAAATAGTAAACGTAGTGGGTCTCAATTAAATAGAGAAAGATAATGGAACCAACGTAGTGAAAGCAAGATGTGACCCAAACTTGTCCCATTTCCATTATCTTTGACTTTCATCATTGTTGAAAGCGAAAATGTTGATTGCTCCTTAAGGTCAATCCATTCAATGACTTTGTTTTCTTCTCCCTCTTTTTCCATTTAAATTTTATGGATTTGGTGCATGTGAACTTCCATTGTCGCCCATTCAATTATGTATTCATAGATATAAACATAATATATTAAAGTTGATCTGTTCAGTGAAGATAAGAGAAATGTAGTGGTGATTCTCCGATAGAAATAGTTATTGTAGTGGTGGTGCGCAATGTTTTGACGTGGAGCAAGACAATCTTATACGATGGAGGAGAATGATGTCTGCATGCACGTTGACCCTCCAATGTTCAAGTCAGTATTAAAATGAGGTGAATTTATGTGAAAAATGGTGAATGAGTTGTACCGTGAGCATGACACTGAGTCGCACTTATATAGGCGAGGAGGTTGATAATACCACACTATTCAAAAAAATTACATCACACCATAGTACCACGTTCTTATAAGACAACTTATGAATTTTTATTTTTTTTAGGTTTTAACAATTTATGAATTTTAATGTTAATAATATGTGGTACCATAATATACTAATATTTTGACAAATTTCTTTTAAACAAATTGGGTATTTAATCAATTTAGGACTACTTGAATATTTAATTTGTTTCTCTAGCTTTCATTTAAAAAATAACTAATAATTTATAGTAAAAAATAAAATAAAATAATCGTATTTTTAAAAATTACATCACCACTTTATTAAAAAAAAAATTACATCACACCATAGTACCACTTTCTTATAAATGTTAATAATATGTGGTACAACATATGTTTAATTGAGTGGGATAGTGATGTGATGGACAAGGAAAGGAGAGAAGCAGCACAAACACAAAGATGGATGGTGGGGACAATGGGGACAAAGTTGCAGTGTTGGAGATTTGGATTTGGTAATAGGTAGTAGGATGGATGAGATGAGACTTGAGAGTGTTTATGAGATGAAAAACCCCACTCACTGCCATGGTATGCTGTCGTGGCCCTTTCTACTTTTAAGGCTAAATACAACCCAAACTCCAAGGTAGGAGTAAATTTTCAGCTTCAAAAAATAATTTCATTAGAATTCCATCAAAAGTGATAAAATAAATTTAGGGGAGGATCTCATGTGAACATTTGAGTTGGTAACTGCACGAATACTTTTAATGCATTCAGTCAATAATTTGTATGGTATACAAAATTAAATTGCACATATAAATACAAATACCTTCAACAAAATTTGTCCATATTGATAGCTTTATGATAGACATAGATAGGAGTATATGATACGTATATTTGGGATTACCCTAACTTAACTTTCATAACCTTGAGACTGACATATAAATATACTACTACTCTAACGTACATTTTCTGCTAATCTTAATTCCTTCCCATTTGTTTGTTTTCTTCCTTTCTTATTCACTATTTCAACTTCCAATGCATCGTGGTCCTCAGATGTTGCCATTTCACGTTCTCTTCTGACTCTTCCCATTTATCCACACTCTTCTCCATAACCACTTGTTCATTGTTCTAGCCTTTCCATTTCCACACTCTATATATGCCAAGTGTTATTATTACTCCAAGATTTATTTTTTCAACAAGAAATTAATACTTAAAGATGAATAGGTCTCATTGTGCAATAGTAGGACCACCTCAATCCAAACACTCATCCACTTCTTAAGAGATAATTTGTGTCCCTAAATCAAATTTCTTAAGATGTTGCGTTGCCATTTCAAAATCAAATTAAATCCCTAAGTACATCTAGGGTTTTGTTAATTTGTGTCTTAAGAACACATACCCCATTTATTCACACTCATTGTCATAGAGTAATTCTCAATTCACGTTGGTATGTGGTAAAAATACAGGTTTGCGATACGCGACATGTGAAGAATTCAATACTTATGATTATACAAAGTTCAGTTCATGATTTGCAGCATATCAAGAGAATTATGTAATTAGAATCACATTTAAAAAGTGTGATATTTTAACTAGAGTAAATAGTCATTTTCGTCTCTGATTTTGCACCTTGCTGTCATAAACTCATGATTAAATTCAAAGTAGTCCCTAAATAAATGTGATGTTGCGTTATTAGATTAGTCTCTGGCGTTAAAAAACTTCTGTTAACTGATGAGGTGACGTGCATGAGCTGTTATAGAAGTTAACATAAGTTTTTAACATCATGTGACACCTCATCAGTTAACATAAGTTTTTAACGTCAGGGGCTAAACTGATAACGGAAGTGCACATCCAATGACTACTACTTTATATTTAATCATGCGTCAGGACCTTTGTGACACCGAGGTGTAGAGTCATGACCAAAGTGACCATTTAGGCTCTGTTTGGTAAAAATAGCGGATAACTTTTAGTTGATAAGCTAATTGAAGTATTTGATAAAAATAGCGGTTCAACTAGCTGATAAATGTAAAATGACATAAAAGATATTCTTAATTCATAATAAAAATTATATCAATTAATATTTAAGTATTTGTAATTTTGTAAACTAATTTTTCTTTAAAAAAATACTTTAAATTTATTAATTTAATATATCCTATGTATTATAAATTAAATTAAATTTTATTCACTAAAATTTTATCTTATATTTATTTTCATTTAAGTGTTTCCACTTTATAAAGAAAATAACATTTACCTCAAAAAAAAAGGTAACACTAATAGAGTAATACTAATAACAGAGAATAAAGAAAATAACACTTACCTCCAAAAAAAAAAAAGTAACACTATTAGAGCAATACTCCCTCCGGTCCTTTTTATTAGAAACAAAAGTGAGAATTTTTTTGGTCCTTTTTATAAGAAATATTGACAAAGTTTCAAGTATGTTTGAAGCTAAATTTCATTTATGCCCTTATTTATTATGAGAGAGAATATTAAAAGTAAGTAAGTTGGTGGAATAAAGAGTAATTAATTTAGGGGTATTCATGAATTTTTTTTAAATGTAGAGGTGTATTAACTGAAGATAACTATTTTCAATGTATTTCCTTAGTCTTGATGTTTTATGTCTTTTGTTTCTTGTATAAAGGACCAAAGGGAATAGTATTTTGTTTCGTAAAAAAAAAACGAAGGTATATATTTTCTCAAAACAAGAAAAAAAAAAAGGCCAGCTGATATATATATATATATATATAAAAATTGGAATAAAGGGATAGTAGTATTTATTACGTAGCTTATTATAAAAATTGTAATGGATAAAAATGGAATTTAAATAAAATAATAAGGGTAAAATTGGAAGAAAAAGTGAGAAGCTATAAGTTATAAGCTCAAACGCTACTTGGAATAGTTTTTGAAAAATAGCTTATAAGTTCGTGAAATAAGCTATAAGCTTATGATGAAAAAGTGTTATCAAACAGAACTTTTTTTATCAAACGGGCTAATAAGCTATAAGCTAAAAGTTAAAAACTCTTTTTTGGATCTTATCAAAGACACTTACTCTTTTAACTACTAGGCTAATAAGGCTATTTCACAAGAGAGTGAGATAGTGACTAGCCATTATTATGATCTTTGTTTCTGGATACTCAATGAATGAATGAGTACTTTTTTGCAATATCGTTTGTTGTCTGTTTATGATGATGATATTGATATTGATATTCATTGATTCATGTAATGTCGCAGAATTGGGTGTGACATTGTTTTGGAGCGAACGTGGTTCTTAAGCTAAGGAAAAGCTACAATTATAGGCCATCAATTTCTGTACATAGTGGGACTACTGATCAGATCAGATATGTCTCACTCTCTCTACTTCCCACATGCTGACGTTAAATGCCCAACAACATCTTACATTACATTTA
The DNA here is from genome assembly GCF_003473485.1 of Medicago truncatula. Taxonomy (NCBI): domain Eukaryota; kingdom Viridiplantae; phylum Streptophyta; class Magnoliopsida; order Fabales; family Fabaceae; genus Medicago; species Medicago truncatula. Next base: position 10,795,647 of record NC_053043.1, on the reverse strand, counting down.
GTCAATAGTACAGTACTGCCATTTCATTTTATAGTATTTATTTACCCCACCTTGTGTTCTCTTGTAGCATTCTATTTCAATTGGACACTACTCCACCCACTTTCCTACCACCTATAATTGGAATTTGGAACCATCCTCATCATCCTACTAGTACTACTTCTACAAATTTCTAAAGTTACTATATAAAGCAAACTAGATTGGGTTAAAAACAAGAAAGTTAATCATCGTGTTTTCGACTAAAATTATGTCAACAAATACCTTAAAACATTGTTTAATGAAAGAAAAAAAATAATTTTATCTTGAAAATTCAAGTCAAATATATGTAAAAGTTATAATTATAAATTTTTTATGTAAAAATAACTGCTTTTAATTGTTTAAACAATATTTTAAGAACATTTATTAGTAATTTCCTTTCGACATAAATAAACTCATAATAATTAGGAGTTCAATTGGAATATGGATGTTATCGAAAAATTAGGTTAAATTTTTTTAGAAACGCAGACTCCTTTAAGCCTTTATTTTTATTCTAGGGTAGGAATTAAGTTTTTTTTCTTCTTCCAATATACTTCTTATTATCAATACTATTGTGATTGATTGTCTATAGATATAAGTGATGGTCATGAGCTGAATCGATAGACTTTGATACTATTTATATTTTGCTAATTTATTCGTATATAATTGACTTGTAAGGTAGAGGTGTCACGCTTTATAAACTTACATGAGACCTTCTCTTTATAAATTTATCCGCTCTCCCACGCCAGCTTTCGCCTTAGTTTTATTGATTTTTTCTACTAGTGTAAACTATGTTGTCATTTTGGAAAAAAGTAAGATATTCAAAATGAGTGTTTTCTAATATAAGAGAATTAAATAAGTAGGGAAACACTAAGAAATATTGATTGCACGAGGGGGTAATAATATGATGAAAACAGGCATGCATGCATGTGTGTTTTTCTCCCCTAATAGAGATAAAGTGGTAGAATCAAAATTAACAAAAACCATAAAAGTGATAGAGGAAAAAACAAGTGATTCACCCCACAAACCAGATTTAAAGTGATTCGAGAGTGTCTTTTACTCTATTCCACGAGAATGGATTTTATTCTAAAAAGCATAAAGATAGTGGTAAGACTTGCAGAAAATAAGAAAAGTAAAAGAAAAAAGAATCAAAAGGCACTTGAATAGGAAAGAAGAAAAAGGGTAAAAAGAGGAAGATGTGTGAACATTTTTAATCATTCCATCCCAAATTGAGAAGAGAAGTACAACTAAAATTATACTTTCCTATTCTTTTTTGTGATAGACATGGTCACAAGACAAGAGTTTGTGTATTGGGAAAAGATAAAAGATAAAGTTTGAGAGAAGACTGAAAAGGATGGCTCTACCTCATCTTTGGTTTATCAATATACATGTGGGTCACTAACTCATATTATTACTATCAAGGAATTGGACTTTAATAATATTGGCAATCATATAAGTCTTGACAGATTGGATTTTCAAATATTTTTTTAATAGTGCGTGTTTTGGATTTTTTTTTTTAAATCTATTTCTTTTAGAAAAATATCTTGGATAAACTGGAACACTATTTGTCTCAAAAAGAAGGAGGGAAGTCTGGGGTCAGGAGGATTAGGGAATTCAACCTGACATTACTTGGAAAATGGTGTTGGAGATTAAGGGAGGAAAAAGATTGTTTGTGGTATAATGTCTTAGCTGCGAGGTATGGCGAGGAAGGAGGAACTATAGGCAATGGAGGGAAATCAGTGTCGGTGTGGTGGAATAATTTGCTTAGTATTCAGAGGGACACTGGAGAAGGGGTTGTAGGTTGGTTTACTTAGGGCGTGAGGTGGGGGATGGTGTAGGAACTTTATTTTGGTGGGATCCTTGGTTAGGAGGAGGGACTTTGAAAGATAGATTTAATCATCTTTTTATCTTTCAAATAACAAATTGGCAACTGTGACGGACATGTTTTCTCTGGGCTGGGGGGAGGGCGGAGAGGTGTGGAAATGATGTCGTAGGTTATTGGCTTAGGAGAAAGAATTGAGGAGTGAATGTTGTGCGCTTTTACTAACAATTGTTTTGCAGGATAATGTGAATGACAAGTGGACTTGGCAACTTCATGTCTCTTTAAAATACAATGTTGCTAGTGTTTACAACTTCCTAACATCAAGAGATCAAACTTTCAACAATTATCATATTTCAATTATTTGGCATAAGGAGGTTCCTCTAAAAGTCAACATTTTCGCTTGCCGTTTATTGCGTAATCGACTTCCAACAACATACAACTTAATCAGAAGAAGGGTTTTGCAACCGAATATATCTCTTTGTTTAGGAGGTTGTGGGTTTGAAGAGAATATTGATCACATTTTCTTGCATTGTGGTTTTTTTGGACAAATTTGGTACGATATTTATTCTTGGTTATGATTCGCTTCAATCAAGCCAGCTAATGTTCATACACATATTCTTCAATTCCATTAGGCTTTCTGCTGATCCAGAACAGTACTTAATCCAACAACTAACATGGTTGATGTAATGAAAGGGTTAGAATTCATCACAACACGGATGACTAAATTAATTTTGAATATCAATTGAGATAAGTGTTTAAATTTAGTGTCCAATGGTAACTTGAATAGGATACCTCCAAGTGATGCAACCTATGAGAAACCAACCAATAATTTAGGGTGGAAGAAATGCATTTGGCCCAAATATATTTTCTTTAAATATTATTAGTTTTTTTAAAAAATATATATATTATCAGGGGGTCAATATATATTTTCTTTTAAATGGTGGTTGGGTCAATCTTTTGAATTCAAAAAGAATAAACTAATCATTACTTTCTTTTTACATGTTTTTTTCTTTGCATAATTAATAAAAATAAATATTTTTATAAAATAAATTAGGTATAACAATATATATTTCATGTATTAATTATGTGCTTGATATCCCTTTTAAGATCTCCCAAAAAAAATGTATCCCAATTTAAAGAAAAAAAAAATTGTTATATTTGTAAATGAAATCTTTTGAAGTAATTCTATAAAATTGGTATATATTAATATATTACTGTCATTACTTTTAATTTATGTAATTTTATAATTTATCATTTATCATAAATGTATTATGTACATGTATTTGATCATGATTTAATAAGTCTATCAGCCGAGTCAAATCCTTTATTTTATTAGATTTAAGTAACAAATTTTGTCTATTAAAAAAAAGTAATAAATTTTAAATTTGGTTTTTAGCTGTATATGCTATATATTTTAAAATTTTAGAATGAGTTGATTATTTTTTAGGGAAAGAATAAGTTGAATTTTAGATTGAAATCAGATAAAATAATCCATGATTTTGTTAGAGATAAATTTTATTTATTTTGTCGTTGACTTATGTCACAATTAATTATTTTAATAGAAAATTCAAAATGCAAATTTTTTCTTAGTGGTGGCCGGGGTTTGAACCTCAGACCTTGCATATATTATGCATTACCCAAACCAACTGAGTTAAGCTCACGAGGACAAAATGCAATTTTCTTTGACAAAAACAAACTTAATTCATATCATTAAATAACTTAAAATGATTTGACCAAAAATAAAAATAAAAAATGGAATGAATACAAGGAAAAGCACTCTCAAAGCTACCAAGATAAACCCATGATATGAGCAACCATATTCATTTATCTTCTAATAAACTTAACTTCAAAATTTAAATGTATAAACAACATCAAAGCAAATGAGAAATAATAGCACTAAACTCATACACGTTGATTACTAGAGAAAAGTGAAAAGGTTGTTAATTTAGGAAAGGTGTTACAAGTGCAACCGATAAATATTGGATGAGTGACTGCTATTTTTAGGTACATTTAAATCAACTATAGATAGTTCTTTAGATGGCCAATCAAACAACATGTTAACAAATTTTTCATGAGGCTAAAAGGATTATGATATCGTGGATAACTTCCATAAGTCTCTTACTTAAAATATAGTACAAATTAAGCGAGTCATTCTTAAGCATTTCAACAAACACTTACTATTACAAACTTGAAACAAATAAGAAATATCAAAACACAAGCAAAGAAGTATAACAAAGAAACTATAAAATCCCTAAAAACAATAGATCTTAAACCGGATAGTATGTTGGAGTATCCAAAAAACAACATCATGAGTGAAGACGAATATACAACAGAAAGAGAAAGAAAATATGTATTGTTTTGTTTATAGATGACAATCACCGTCTCAAACTCACATGCACAACTATGACGTCATTAGTTCAATTATCTAGTTTAGCAATAACTATATTTGTCACTTGAGCTAAGCCTTGCCCAAAGACGATATTATCGATTACTAAGTAGCAAAATTATATTTTTAGTTCTATATCGTTTGTATAGAGCTTAATATCATATGGATGAATAAGTTTTTGATATTGATTACCAGAAAGAGTTGAATTATTGACTGAAAATTAGATAAAATAAAATAAAGAAGTCTCTAATTTTGTTAGAGACAATTTTATTGTTGTATACAAAGAGACCAATTTTATATATCATTTGTAAAATAAGTTTTTTATTATTATTTTTACTACTAGGTGGTTAACAAAACATTAAAGACAATGTAATAAATAATATCCAGCGCTGATTTTGTAAGAGACCAAATATTTTTTTAGGCCAATTTTATTTATTACTATAAAATAATAATTTTTTATTATTAAATTCGAAAAGTTTGAAAAATACTACTATGTTGTGACCAAAAAATTAAAGTCATGTATTTGTAAAAATAAATAAATTAAAGATATAGTAAAATATTAATTTGGTCTCTTACCATGTCTTTAATTTTTTTTCTCCACAACTTAAGTAGTTTTATAACATTTCCAATTTATCAATAAAAATATTGTTTTTTTACGAAGTCAAAATGAAATATATTATAACCAAACTACGCTCAACCTAGCACAAGGCATAGGGGTGTAACAGTTCAGTTTGGATCGGTTTTTGGTCAAAAAAAATGTCCGAACCAAAGAAATCTTCATCAGTTTGGTTTGGTTCGGCTGTTTTTTAAAAAAGAAACCGAACCAAACTAGTCGGTTTGGATCAGTTCAGTTGATCGGTTTATTTAAAAATACAAATTAAAAGAAATCTATATTTTCATAATTTTGTATTTCATGCATACAACGTACTCAAATATTTGATAGAATTTTGTTTTCCATGTTCTCTGTTTTACAAACTACATTGTATAACTAACATGAAAAAACTAATAAGATATGGAAGATCCTTGAGGCGAAGTGGAACGATAGGTTAGGTGTGACCTGCGGCTAGTGTTCTTTTTTAGTAGAAACGAAATAGACCGTGAGTAATGAGATGAGATGATGATGGGAGAAAGTGAATATGAATTAAGGAGTATTTTATGTTGGACTTTAATTTTGAGCTTAATCATAAGTGTGTGATTGGTTCATTGGTTCATTAGATCTCAAAATTAAAAACCGAGAACCGAACCAAACAAGGTCAGATACTTTTTCGGTTTGGATTTTCGGTTTCATCCGAACCACTTACACCCCTAACAAGGCATGCCAGAGAAGAGAACAAAAGATACAAAGTCATCCAACAAAGTTAGAATAGAAAAAATAACAGAAATCAGTCAATGTCCATACAGTGTAGAGGGCTAAGCCACCACCTATGATAGTCAGAAGCAAGGTTTGTGAATTTTGTCTTTAACCACCAGAAAGAAAGGAACTTAACATTATCTAAAAGCTTAATAGTCAAGCATTATTTGTTATTGAAAATTTTACTATTCATTTCCTTCCAAATGATCCAAGTGCAAGCACATCAAATAAGAAATATAATTGAAGTTTTTGCTTTTGATGTACCATATGAATTGCCAAAACACGGTCATTGACGAACTTGATGCCCTAATGAACTAAACAACATACAATCCAAAAAAAAGACAAGTCACATAGTATCTTTGACCGCACCCACCAAAGTTGAGCATCTTGGAAAACTATACCTCCTTTGTAGGTAATCGATTTCTAAGCATCCGCCAAACGAACACCGAAACTTTTAAAGGAACATGTTGATGCCAAACAGAATCCAACACCACCACCGCATGATGAGAATTGTCAGTAGTGAGACGACGGTACACACCCCCACACCATGTACTCACCATCGGGATCAAGAGACTATATCCAACGATCTAACATAATATCCCTTAAAAATATTGTTATTTTAAGCAAGGTTGTGAAAGTGCAATAATAAGCATTGGATGAGTGGGGACAAGAATTTTACTAGAAAAAGAAAAGGGGGAAAATAAAGAGGTAAAAGGGTGAGTAACAAAATAAAAAGAGAGAGAGGAAGCATCCTATTCCTATTCCTATTCCCATACATAATGGTGCAAGCCAAGGCAGTGTGGTACAAGAAACAATGATGCTGATTTGACATTAAAACTTTATACTTTGCCCATGCTATGCTAGCTATGAAAAATGAAAAAAAATACTCGTTTCCACTCTAAGGACTAAATTACTTTGTTTGCTTTCACTTTATAAGGATTTTAGGTGTGTTTCAACTTTTATGACTTTTGCTCCCTTTCCAAGCCAAAATAATGAATCAAACCAAACAAATATCAAACCACTCGTCTTAGCCGTTTCCATAAAAATTGATACCCACTTACGACCATATCATCACACCCTTCACTGTCCTTTTACCTTTATATTCTATTCACACCCACCACTTTTCACTATTGTCCAAAAACACTCCTATTTTTCTCCTTTAAAATCCTTCCAACGTTAATAACTATTCACTCAAATTAAGGTTTATTTATTTATTACTCATCACATATGGACAAGTTTTATGACAAAAAAAAGATATGGGCAAGTTTGACACTTTACCTTTTTCTTTATTAAAAAATAATATAAATACATAACTCGTAAATGATATATACGTGCACAAGTGGTGTTCGAATCTTGGTCATGACATTCGGCCTAACAATTTTAACATTTTTGCCAGTTGAGCTATGACTTCTGAATTGTGTGTGTATTTTTTTAACAAAGATATATGTGTGTTTTTGTGTGTGTGAATATGTGATGGTATATATATAAAATCTTTCTTTATTCTTTTATCCGTCCATTAATCGCATATACTTTGAAAAAAAAATATTTTAAATTTGAAGGGGAGAATATTACCTAGGACATACGCATAGTAATAAATATAATTGGTCTTATCATAAACAAAAATATGCATTGTGTATAAACAATTAACAAATGGATATCACCTCCTTTGAATTATTAAAATATATTTTGATACTTGTACCCATTATTATTTTTTATTTTGATACTCAGCTCGCAGAATAAATACTTCATATTTTATTTGTTTTGACCAGATATAAATGTCTAGATATTATCTCCTTATCCGTTATTTTATTCTAATTGAAGTCATGGACTGTTTTTTAATTCTCTTTACACGCATTGACATGGCGATTATAATTACAATTTTCTTTTCCTTCAAAAAATTGTGATTATAATATTTCAAATTTATTGTCAAAAAAAATTTCCTTCTATTTTTGCAATGCTACCAGAAGCTTTATTTTTATATTTTATTTTGACGTATATTTAAACCAAAAACCTTTGACTGGATTAAATATTGATAACGTAAATTAATGTTAGCATCCGGCAAATATAATACAGTAACTATGTATTAAACAAAATCAAATAATTTATCTAAAAGACAAAAAAAACACAGAAATATGTATAAACAAATTAAAATATTTCTATTCATAAAAAAATAAAAGATTTATAATATCTATTTATTTATTTTTCCTAACTGTAATAACATATTGATAAAAACTAAAAAACTAACCCTAATTTTTTTGTCTGATTTGTAATGGCCTAAACTAAACCCTAATGTAAATTTGTTGTCCTAAGAGAGATTAACATGCACACTAGCATCCATGCCAGAGTCACACACTGGACATTTACGAACAGTGGACCCGCACACATTGCAAAGACACAAATGCCTACATGGTAATAACAACACAACTGATTCCCTCACCCCACAATTCTTACACATCCTAACCAAACCACCACCACCGACAGTCGCCGCGGTGTCTTCACCTTCGTCAGCCGGAGCATTACTCCCGCAACTCGATTCAGCGTCATCCTCGGCCACCGCGGCATGATGATGTCCCTCATTGACATGTGCCATAACTTGTTCCAAATTGTTACGTAAATAATTGGCTGTGGTTTCGTTTGTTTGTGCTAGCTCCCTCCAAACCTGATTTTCAGCACTTAAACTTTTGACTTTTTCTTGAAGCATCCAATTTAGCTTCCCTATTCTTTGAATCTCTTCATCTTTTTCTTTAAGTTTCTTTGCTATTGTCTCTTGAATCATGCATGCTAACATCCTTGATTGCCTCAATTTTTGTTCCTCTAACTCCATTCTCACTTTCTCATTCTGTTTAAACACAAAAAAACAAAAAATATTAATTACACATAAATAGTACAGGTAATATTTTCTGACTATTGTCAATTACTATCAGAAAAAATCTTTCCATAAAAATATTAGCGAAAATATCGAAACTCACTATATTAAAAATAATAATTAATCACAATTAATTTTTCTAAATGTATAATTAAAAAAACATAGTATTTCTCAAACTATCCTTTTATAAAAAATTAGTATATATTTTCAACCACCAAATATAATTTATTTATTTTTATGGTAATCAAAACGGAAAAGAATATTTCCTCAAAAAAAAAAAAAAAACGGAAAAGAATAGTACCCTATTTAAGTTTTCTCCACATGTTAAAAAAAAACTTAAATTACAATTATTACACAAAATCATTAACACCCCACTCCATAATTTAAAAGAAATAAAGAAAAAACGGATTAACTACCTTTTAGGAAATATAAAACACACCATTAATATTTTCATTCAAAGTTTGAAAATTTCTCACACCCTTTATCAGTTACTCAATTTAGGTACTTGAAAGAAACATTAAAGTTTGAACAACTGTTTCCTTTTTCTTTTTGAAAAATATTTTTTTAAAAATAATAATTAAAAGAGTAATTAAACAAGTGAAGGATAAAAAAATTACATGATGAGCAAGGATGCGATCAATATCAGATTGCTGGTTCTGAAATTGATAGAGAACTTGATCAACAAATGATGATGATGATTCAGATGAGATTACTCTATTCTTTTGATGAGGTGGTAGAGAAACCAATTCAGTTGAAAAATCTCTTGAACGTTTTCTTTGAAGAGGATTGTTGTAAGTAAGACCACTATCAGCTCTGTTTGGATCACAAACATTGGATTGATAAAATGGTAACATAGATTCATGCATTGTTGTTGGAAGAGGCACAGCAGAAGCAGAATCCATCTGAACATTGTATAATTCAGAGTTCAACATTTGTTGTTGTTGTTGTTGTTGATAATGATGCTGATTAGATTTGATTATTTCCCTGTATAAAAAAAACAAAAAAAAAAAATATGTATTAGCAAAAATATTTTAAAAAATAATCGTTTTAAAGGTAAATATTTTTGTAGTTAATCGTTAGAAATATTCGTCGCTGGATTCTAACGATTAAGCGTGTGTTTGGATTCACGGCGAGTTTAAAAAAATCACGGTGGCACCCTGATTTTGTAAAACCTACAAAGCATAGTTTTAACTGAAATCGAGGTAGGTCACCGTGATTATGATTCTGACAAACTCACCAACACGGTGGGTTCATCGTGATTCTGACAAACTCACCGACGATACAAACATGCACTCAAACCTTAAAAGACAAAAATATAGTACCTGTTTGCGAGTAAATGGCTAGAAGGCAATAGATTCATGTAACTAGCATCAACAGCCATAACAAAAGATGTATTTTGAAAAGGTTAAGGTTGTTGTTGATGTTATATTGTGTGTGTGAGAGAGAGTTTGGTTTGGTGTTTGTGAGATTTAGAGATGAATGAAAGAAGAGAATAAGAAGGAGATGAAGAAGAGAGCATGCAATAGATGTGGCTAAGTATTAGGAAGGCTGAATGAATGAATGAATGAATGATTCAGGTAAGGCTTAGTATTTAGCCTTTGGTTTTTTATATGTGGGCGTTTTTAAAGAGTTAGAAAGTCAAACGCATCTTTTCTAAGACAGAGAAAATCTTTATGAGAAGAATAAAAAAATATAAAATATTCAATTTATTGTCTTTTATTATTATATATTCAATCATCCCTTTTTTTGTTTCCAAAAACAAATAATAATAAAAGTGTTGTCAGAATTTGGTCTGGAGGATTCGCTTTCACTCGTTTTGGAATTTGGTTGGATTTTCATCTTTTCCTTTTTTACTTTTTACCAAGCACAATATTTTATTAAATGCTTTTTTTTTTCTTTCCATAAATTGGATGCCGTTACATTATATTACAACTGAACACGACGACTACAATAAATATCTGTCTAATTCTACCATTGAAGGTTATCACAATGAGTGAATCATCAATTTCGTTCATGAATTTGTACGAATCTGTCAAATTCGTCCCATAATTTAACAAAATATCAAAATAGTCCTTAAATTTTTCAGACGTCCATCAAAATGGTCATTTCATCCAAATGCTTTGTTGCATGTTGTGTTGTCTTGTACACGTGTCAACAAGGAAGCCACGTGTACAAGGACCAATTTGATGGAAATGATGAAAATTTCAGTTTTCACTTTTCTACTTTAATTTTTTTCTTCTGTTTTTTCAATTTTACCCCTCTTTTACCCTTACTTTTCACCCTCAGATTTCACTCTTTTCACATCAAACACGTCCTTGACCTTTCTCCTTCCTGCTAAAATCTTCATCATCTTCACCTCTCCAAAATCACCATCATATTCGGTGATCAACGTTGGATGTTTTAAGGAAAAATTCCTCTGTGGTTAAGGTAATGTCGTTCCTCTTCTTTTTCTTTTTCTCTGTTAGTTTTCACCCATATTTTGTCCGTTTTTATCATTTCGTTTTCAACTTCAAACTTCATTTGATGCTTGCTTTGTTATTTGTTTGTGAGTGTTGTGTTTTTGAGACGGTTGTTTAGATTATTCATTTTATGGTTTTCAGTTTAAGACTTAATTTTTTTTTTCTGGTTGGTTGCTAAAATTGATGAAGATTAACTTAGTAGTGAATGAAATTACTGATTGATTAAAATAGTTTTTCAAAAGTGTTTGCATTTTAGGGTTTGCATTTTGATGTTGTTTGAGTATCGGAGGCTGCAATATGTTCGTGGTGAATTCTGTGTTTGGGAAAAAATGGATGTTGATAAGTTATGTTTGTGGGACATTGCCGAGGCTAATTCAAGGATCAAATTGATTTATGTTTATATAATTCAAGAACTTATTTGATGATTTTTTAATATAATGTACGTTAGACAAATAATTCAAGGACTCTTATGATGGTAAAATTATTATAAAAAGGCTACATTTCATTCATCTTCAATCTATTTTCATTACAACTCTACACACACCTAGAAAAATACAGTAGCATGGACTTAACTTCCCCATGAATCTTGTCATTCTTCCATAATCAGCACCAATTCCAATATTTTTAAAGTAACCTAGTTCTTCAGCTTCATCAACCCACACAAAATTTTCACAATTTTCAACTTCATCATGTACAAAACAAAATTCAGAATCAGTAAGGTGTACGTTGATCAAACCATTCTTACGTCACACAAGAATGGTTAAACAGACTTTTGCCAGAGGGCAAGCATATAAAGACCTTTCTAGGTTGTGGAGAGTGTTGGCTTTTCTTGCAGCACAAATTCTACGACACCAACATTCAAGCACTCTCACAGCACCATTAAACATGGAGCTTGACTTTGATAACTCTTTTTGTCCATATGCCCACCCGCATCATTTCGAATTCAATTTGAACAGTTTTGCTTGAAGAAATTTTGGGGATTCTAGTTTTTGGATTCAATAAAAAAATTAGGGTTTGAAGTTTTTTGAATTGGGAACAACGTTACTGCTAATTATCGGAAGGAATTTTGGGAATTTTTTAGGGTAGATTAAAGATTGTAAAATTAGGGTTCCAATTTTATATATTTGGGGAAAAAAGACCTGCTGGGGAAGAAAGAAATAGCTTTTGGGGAGGAAAGAACATTTTATTCAAATCAATCAATTTCGTCCTTGGAAAATTTGGTCACTATCGATCAAATTAATCCTTGCTTATGTGACATTTGACATGTAAGAGATTAACGATCATGTCAGCACCGTTAACACTTCAATTGGACAGAGGGACTAAATTGTTTGACATTTTACAAATTCAAAGACTATTATGATATTTCGTTAAGTTGACAATTCACTCGTTATCACAATCTTCGTAGGAGTGATTCAAATGTGAAACTTACTAACTAGCCATCTACCTAATTAGCGTGCCTATAAACATGTGATACATAACTTGTCAATCCCACATCCTAAGGCGGTTAATGTGGGAGACCATATTGCAAATGTACTTAATTATTATGTATTAATGAGAAAAATTATGAACGGTTTTACAAAATTACTTTCATTAATGACATTAAAATAAATGAAAGAAGATATAATAATACAATACATGATAAATATTATGACAGGAAAAAAAAACATTGATATTATAAAATGACATAAAAAAATATAAATACTTTTTTTTCCGATTTACATATAATAGAATATGGATGGAACAACTAGTAATCGATTATATCCTTTTTCTTAAACAAAAAAAATCAATGATATCCCTTAACGTGTATTTTTGGCTGTTTGGATTAGGAGCAATTTTTTTTTTTTTTTAAGGGAATGATTAGGAGCAATTTTGAAAGCAATCATTCAAGGTGTATATAGGTTTAATCATGCCTTCCAACCAAAAGATAGTTGTCAAATTTTAATGGTACACACTAAAATTAGTAATTTACTTGGAAAGGTTGATCGAATATAATGGTAAAAAAATATAGGTTTAAAATTTGAGTCTCATTAGCGTTCATGAAAAAAAAAAAATTAAATATATTTGTAAATATTTTTACCAGTAAAGTCTTTCTTTACATGGATTGTGGTACCATCGTCTCACTCTAAAATTTTTAGAATAATTTTTTCATCATGTTTAATGACAATGTCTAAAAAATGTCATTTATAATTAAAGATTCTTCTTTTATACAATTAAAGGCAAAATTACACTTTTAGTCCCTTAACTTAATTTCAGGTAACAGTTTGGTCATTTATCTTTTTTTCATTTCAATTTGGTCCTTTTTGTCCATTTTCATATACATTTTCAAGCTTCAAATTTAATATTCTTATGCAAACATAGACAAGGATCATAGATTTGAAGACTGAAAGACCATAAGAAAATAAAATCATGAATTTTAAGCTTAATAATTCATATGTAAATGGATCAAAAGGACAAAATTGAAATGAAAAAAAGATAAAGGACTAAATTGTTACCTAAAATAAAGTTAAGGGACCAAAAGTGTAATTTTGCCACAATTAAATAATAAAATAAGGGGTAATTTAGGTAAATGAACTTTTTTTCTTCTTTTTTTGTATTAACCCTCCGAATCTTAGGGGAATGAGGTCCTGGTAATCAGGATTTTGAATCCAAATTCTTTCAAACAATTCGTTCTCTGATGAAATCATTGACCATTTGAGTCCAATTGTTTGGTTAGCGTTGTTTACACGCGCACGCACACACATTAAAGTTAAGTGAGTTGGATCTTGGTGGCTAACCCGGATCATGCTATGTTTCAAAACTCTAAGAGCGCACATGATATACTTATAGATAATCTATCCATCAAATCCTTACGCTGACATCGGGAGTTAAACTCGCACTCTTACAGAGGATGAATCAACTTCTTATCAATCGAATCAGTCAAACTTTCAAATGATATTAATAAGAGTAAATATGAACAAGTAATCATCTTAATAAAGTGTGTAAATGGTTTTTGAAGTTAAAAAGATATCATAATAAGAAGAGTTAAATAAGTATTTCTATCCTTAAAAATATAGCAAATTTTGACTTTAGTCCATTAAAAAATAAAATAGGACGTTTTTAAAATACTCATAATCTCAAGAGACTTAAACCAATTCAATTTTAATAAAAATTAAGAGGACATGAACCTAAAACAGTAGAAGAAAGAAACAAGAAAAAAATTGAAATCTTATATGTTCAAAGTGGTCATTGGTTTGCCTGTTGGAACTTCTCCCTCCCTCATCTCCTCCCCTTTTTAATCAGGTTAGGTTTGCTGGTTTGTGGATTTGGAATTATAAATTCATTAATCGAACAAACCTATTGGATTGGATCATTCGGTTGAACAAGGTCATCTTAAATCATAAATTCATGGCTTAAATATGTATTTCATCCTTGCAATTAAGGGTCGTTTAAAAATTGGTTTCTGTATTCGCTAATCCTTGCAAATTAGCCTTGCAATCGTTAATCATTTAAAATGTCGTCCTTTGACCAACTTAATCACTGCCACGTCACTAATTTGATGACGTGGCAATCACTGCAACACATGAAATTCCAATTTTGCCCTTAAGAAGAGGACAAAATATTGAAGAAAGAATCGGAAACCTAGGGGTAAAATTGGAATTTTATGTGTGACAGTGATTGCCACGTCATCAAATTAGTGACGTGGTAGTGATTAAGTGGGGAGAGGGATGAAATTTTAAATGATTAAACAATGCAAGGGTAAATTGCCAGGATTAATGATTATAAGGACCAATTTTTAAACGAACCCTAATTGCAAGGATGAAATACATACTTAAGTCTAAATTCATTTATTTAATTGGATTGACTTTGGTTTGTTGACAATCTAAAACTATGCTAGCAAACTAACTGGCTTTAAAGATGTTCATATCAGGCTTAGATCACATATGAATTAAACTTAGATCACACCTTTGAACTTCATAACTACTTAAAGTCGTCTTAGATTAAATTATTTATTTAAAAATGTTCATATAAATAGGTTTTTAAACTGGCTAACAGGCCTTATTAGACTTTTAAAAGGTTAGGATCATGCCTAGAAACACAAGCTTATGATAGGCCACATGCCAAAATTAGACCTTAAATTTTTTGACATGTCAGATTCAGGTCTCGCAAAGCCTAACTCGGTATGACGTATTCCCACCCCTAAGTATATGTGTTGTCTTGTCTTGTTGATCACATTTGTCGTAAAAATTAACAACACTGATGTTGTCTTTGAATACTCGAACATGAGATTCTTTTTGTGTGTTTTTAATGCATAAAAATGTATATTTTTTTCTTTATAAAAACACTTTCTGCAATACAATGAACTCGATGTTCAAGGTTTTGAAAAAGAAGTAGTGAGCAAAGAAGCGAAGCTATGAAAGTAAAGTTCATGTAAATGAAAAGTAAAAGACTTAAAAATAAATGTGCATGAAAATGAAAGTGCATAAATGCAATTGTGAAGGAAAATTAAATTGCGGAATAAGTAAATGTGCAAGGAAATTAAAGTAAAAAAAAATGACTTGAAAATTAAACAAAGAAAAGAAAAAAAAATGGTATACTTAATCATGTACAAATAATTGAAAATAATTTTATGTGTTTGATGTGATTTATGAACGAGGAGTGTTATTTGAACAACTATTTGGTTGATAACTTTTGAAACAATCATAATTTACAAAGAAAAAATAGGTATTTACACGAAAACCAAAGCAATAGAGAGATAAAGTAAAAAGTAATGTGAGTATGAGAGAGAAAATTGTCACAAAATAGATGTTCAAATATCATTTCTCTTTATGAATGCATCAAACATACCTTATTATAATGCTCCAAGATCCCTACTTAGGGAACTTCTATTGTACACTCACAATTTTGAATGTACCGGTACTCTTGTTTCACAAAATATATAAATTAAAGATCACTTTAAAGAAATAAAAAGGTATTTGTCAATATTTATATTTTAAAAAATATCATTTCATAAAAAAACCATCATTTCATTGTTTATAAGGATCATATTACAAAATTTATATTTTGTCATAAAAAATAATCAATATTCATTGTTATGAGTAATAAAAATTCTTAAAAATTAAATTTTATTTCGTCGAAACTTTTGGTATAGAAAATTTAATTATCTTAGTTGTCAATGATAAAAAATAATTATTTTTCTTCAAAACAACAACTCATTTATTATTAATTTTACGACTTGGTGTACCGATAGACCCAAATTTATTAGGTGTACCATAGAATTTGCCCCCTACTTATGGAAAAATATGGTAATCTTCTCTAGTATTCATATTTGCCAAGTGTCCTAGTCTAGTAACTATCTTTGACACCGTACAGTTATACATGGCTTTTGACGTGTGTGAGTCTCGATGGTAACCGCTCTTGTCGTCGACAACTTTGTTTGTGGTGTAAGACTTTTTATTTTTTATTTAGGGTTAAATATGTTTTTGGTCCCTATATTTTACTTTTCTTTAAAAAATAGTCCTTACATTTTAGTAAATATTTTTAAAATCCTTACATTTTTCCCCCGTTAGCACAAATAGTCCCTACTATCAAATAATTAACGAGAAACTGGCATGGCAGCTAATGGACCCCATTTTTTTTAAGGGTTATATGTTTTTGGTCCTTATATTTTGCGTGACTTTGAAGAATAGCCCTTGCATTTCAATAAATGTTTTTAAAATTCCTACATTTTTCCACCGTTAACAAAATTGTTCCAATCGTCTATTTTCACTGACCGGACAAACGGAAAATGCCACATAGATGCCACCAAGGACATTTTAGTAAAGTGCAAGGGCCTAATTCACCTTTACCCAAAACTTTACTCACAAAAATTTCAACTTTAACTCCGATCTGGTCCGTCATTGTCACTTGCTGTTTGAATGGTTCCCTAACAGCGTGAGGGAGAAGACGAAGTCGCTGGCAGTGACAAGAGAGAGAACAAATATGAGCAAATTGATGGTGGAGAGGACGGTGGTGGTTGAGGATGGGTGTGTGAGGCTGATGGTGGTTGGGGAGAAATAGAGCGAACACGGAGAGAGGATGAAGATGAGAGAGAAGTAGAGCTGTCAAAACGGGCGGCCCGGCCCGTTTAGGGCCGGCCCTAACGGGCTTCAGGCTTTATCGGGCAGGGCCAAAAAGCCCGGTTGAAAAACAGCTTGAAATATACTACTCGAGCCCGGCCCTACACGGGCCGTGCGCTTAACGGACCGGCTCGTGTTAAAAATTATATATTTTTTATAAAAAAAAAAGTACTATAAAATACTCATATAATTTTTTTTTTATAAATAATATTTTTAATATGTTTAAATAATGTCTAGAACAAAAATAAATTGTAAACATTTTCGTACAAACGTCGTAAACTTAAACGGCGAGGAAATCAATTTTAAATAAATTAGATACGTTATGGTTATATACACGGCGAGGAAATCAATTTTAAATAAATTAGATACGTTATGGTTATATATATATATATATTCGATCTTTAAAATTATAAATAACGAAACGAGTAAATATAATTTTATATTATATGTATATTTGTGTTAATTCATTGAATTTTCACTTTTATTTATTACTTTGATATCAACTATGTAAAGAATTATTTGAAAAATATATATAATTTATAGGATTTTTTTTGTTATGCGGGCGAGCGGGCTACCTTCGGCCCGTTCGGGCTAGCCCTAACGGGTAGCGGCCTTTTTAGGGTCGGGTTAAAAAGCCCTATTAAAATTCAGACTCAATATTTAAGGCCCAAGCCCTATAATTAATCGGGCTAAACGGGCCAGCCCATACGGCCCGGCCCATTTTGACAGCTCTAAAGAGAAGGTTCAACTGAAAAATCAATTATGCGCTTGCATTTTACTGGAAATTACTAAAATGTCCTTGGTGGCATCTATGTGGCATGTTCCATTTGTCCTGTCAGCGAAAATGGACGACATGGATCAATTTTGTTAACGGTGGAAAAATGTAGGGATTTTAAAAACATTTATTGAAATGTAAGGACTATTCTTCAAAATCACGCAAAATCTAAAGACCAAAAACATATTTAACCCTTAAAAAAATGGGATTCACTAGCTGCCATGTCAGCTTCTCGTTAATTATTAAGCTTAATTGTTCTTTTTGTCCCTTAAGTTATTATTAGGTATCGATTTGGTCCCTTAAGTAAAAAAAAGATTGTTTGGATACTTTATCTTGATCTCCGTTACATGTTTTGGTCCCTTCCGTTAAATAAATTCAAAAAAACTTTAGGGTTTATATTATTCATCTTCTTCCTTCTCCTTCCATCCTCTTCATGATCTTCATCATCAAAAACACATCAACCCAGAAACAAAAAAACAAAAAAAAATTCATCTTCAATTTAACTCTACCCCTTATCATCATCATCTTCTTCGTTCAAACCCATAAACACACACAAAATCCAAATCCAGAACCTTAACCAAACCTTACTAAATATGGAACCTTCTCTTCCTCTTTCCCAAATCACGAACCACCAGCCCAGAAAAACAATCATACATCAACAAATGTATTCCTCTTGTTTCTATGTGCTTCAAACACAAACTAAATCATCATATCTGAAACCCCAAATCTCAAAAACATATTCAAACTCACAAACACACACAAACGTATTCAAATCCACATACCCAGATCGCAAATTTCGCTTTCAGTTTCACCAAAAGATGAAAGTTTTCATCTTTAAAAGAGAAGAGAGAGAGAAAGTGTGAAAATGTAAAAGTGTTGCATTGATTGACGGAAAATTGACTTTGATTTAATTTTGGAATATTTTTCCTTGTGGGGAATGAGAAAAATTAAAAAAAAAAATTGAAGAAGAAAATGGAAGAGTGTAACGAAAAAAGGGGAATTGAGTTATGAGTAGTGAGGAGTTTGTGCTGTTAACTCTTGCTTCTGTTGAGTCCCTTGTTGTTGTTGCAATTTTCTAGTTTGTCTAGTTTTTTTTACTGCTATTTTCTGTATGTCTTACTCTAGTCCAGGTGAGTTTACGATGATGATGGGTTTAGATCCAAAAATGGGTCTTAGTAAAGGATTGGTGATGATTATGATGATGATGATAAAGGGTTTAGATGATGATGATGGAAAAATTGGTTATTGATTGAGTTATGAAATTGATTATGTTTATAGATTTGATGAAGATTATGATGAAAAAGACTTTTTTTTTCTTCTGGGTTGGTGTGTTTTTGATGATGAAGATCATGAAGAAGAGGATGGAAGGAGAAGGAAGAAGATGAACAATACAAACCCTAACGTTTTTTGAATTTATTTAACAGAAGGGACCAAAAGTGCTCAAACAATCTTATTTTTTAGTTAAGGGACCAAAGTGATACCAAATAAATACTTAAGGGACCAAAAGCGCATTTAAGCCTTAATGACAACATGGACTATTTGTGCTAACGGATGAAAAATGTAGGAATTTTAAAAACATTTATTGAAATGTAAGGACTATTTGTCAAAAGAGGGCAAAATGTAGGGACCAAAAACATATTTAACCCTTTTATTTATGTACTAGATCCACAAACCTTTTACTTTTTACTTTTTATTTATGACACTATCTAAATAATTATTATACTCTTTAGTTAAATATTTACCATCATGACCTATTTATACGATCTTTATACTTTTCAAAGTTGTTCTTTTCGAACTCTTTGAACAAATTCAAGGACTTCTTCCTTGTGTCAAATACGCATATCAATATCCACTAAGCATGTTAGTAATGTAGATGAAGTAAGAGAAATAAAATATATCTAAAAGATATGTTTATTGATCAATATAAGTCTTACATGTATATAGTTCAAATAGGTCATAAGTCCTTTCACCTTGATCGGTGATTGGCACACTGGAAAATTTTCAAATGCGCAATTCATATCCTTCAAATGATACGAAATCAATCGAGTCTAATTGTTCATATCCATGGATATGGAAATGTGAATCACAGTCATTTGTGCTAACCATGGGTTAAATATGTTTTTAGTCTGTTGTGAATTTCGGTAAAAATCACACCCATGAATAACAAAGATGTGTGGAGCAAAAGAAGTGGTAATCAATGTGTAAAGTGTCTCCAAGCAACAACAACAAGAAAATATACCTAGATCTAAGTGTAGAGCAACACTGCAAGCATAATCAAAGCACAAAGATAAGCAAAGAAAGAAATGAATAAACACACCGAGATTGTTGACCCAGTTCGGTCCAATATGACCTAATATGGGGGAGAGAACAACTCTCCAATCCACTATGATGAAAGTGTTACAAAAGAGTTACAAGAAATTAGCTTACAAGCTTACACAAGAACAAGACCTAATTTCTACCCATCTGTGTCACCCACTCTCACAATATGAATCCTAAGAGAAAACACAAAAGGAAGCTTTTTGATCCTTCTAATGGTGAAATCTAACTACCCAAGGTGTTTACAATGTTTCTCAACCCAAGAGATCCTCACTACAAAGATAATAAACCCTAAAGTTACCTCCTTTGTAATCTAAGTTTCTCTCTCTTCCAGCTCTTCTTCAAAATCTGCACAAGAACACTTATATAGCAGTCTTCAGCTGTCAAAATCGTGTCACGTTTTCCAAACCGTGGCACGATTGGTGTGTACGACCCAAGGTACGACCAACCTTATCCTTAAAACGTATCCAGCAAGTTTGAAAATCGTGTCACGTTTTCCCAAAATCGTGACACAATTGAGCACCCTGAGAAACCATGCTCCCTGCCTGAAAATCGTGACACGTTGATGAAATCGTGTCACGATTTCTCTGTTCTTCCAAACAACAAATTTGAAGCCAATATACAACATAGTCCTTACATTTTGCGCCCCTTTGAAGAATAGTCTATATTTCATTAAATATTTTTAAAATCCTCACATTTTATCTCCGTTATCAAAACTAGTCCCTGCTGTTAATTCTCTAACAGAATGTTGATGTGGCAGTTAGTGAGTCTCAATTATTTTAGGATTAAATACATTTTTAGTCTCTACATTTTGCGTGACTTTAAAGAATAGTCCTTATTATTTTAGGGATTTTAAAAACATTTATCGAAGAATAGTATGTTTAAGACATTGTTTAAAATATTTTGTAATTATTATTACTTTTATATATATTTGATTTATATTTTAAAGATAATATTTCTTTATATGAATTCATTGAAACAATGCCCTTATACATTTGTTAGCATGATATTATTCCGATAAGAATAAAGATTTGTTGTAGTAAAAGATAGTATTTGTATTTGATAATGAATGGCATCTATTCAAATGTCATTTTCACGGAAACAAACAAGGAACACCTCTTCCTCCGGTCCTATGAATTGATTGACATCAGCAAACTTTCAAGTTTCAACTAACATGCATGGAACCTACATATCATGTTCTTGCCTGCAAAAATTGATTGCTTTTATATATTGCAAATAAATAAATTTTCAATTATCATCACAAGTACTAGTACTACTATAGCTATTTGTTGACGAGTGTATAGGTTGAATAAAAAGGAAACACTAGCCCACCTTGTCCGTAGCCATCTAACATTTCCAATTCTTAAATTCCCTCACAAGCACGCACTATGAATGAATCAAAAGGTATGTAAAATGAAAAGGAGTGGCCAACAAAAAAGAGAAAACATAAATATGTACACATGATGGATTCCCATCATCCTTCTCTCCTTTCCATCTCCTCTTTTATTGCTTTCTTCCATCATCTAAATATATTTACTAGTACTTTCATAGTAGATCCACAACATGATGGTATGCCAATGACACCATTGAAAAAAGAATAGAAAAAAAGGGATCACTTAATTTTTGTGATCATAGCTTCTTCTTTTTTGACTCATTGTGATCAATAGTTTAGTTGTAAACTCAAGTGTCAAAAGAATATCCATCAAGAGATGTCCATTCTTTAAATTAATAAATTTGAAGCATTTTGAATCAATAACTCTATATTAGGAAAACCGAAAAAACGCGAAGTCCCTCTCTATATCGAAGAAAGTAAAGAAGAGTTTCATATTATTTTCATCAATAAAAATAGTTTAGTACTTTTTATTATAAAAAGTTCATTAGCATAAAAAACTTCATGTGCTTAAGAGAAAGTACACATCAAAATATATATAGTACTATAATATATATATATATATACAATGACCCATATTAAAAAAAAAAAATATGGATGCTATGTTTCATGGATGCTACGTATGATATTGTATTGATTACCCCAAGGCAAGCCTGCATCAGTGCATTGTCCTAATTGAAATCAGAAGATAAGTACAATTATTAAATTATATATTGAAATAGAAATTTCTACAAAAGTATGAAAGTGTGGGCTTGAAATGTGAATATGGGCGTGAGATGTCTTTGGTAGCTAAAGTAATCTTGTCGTTTTATAATGACAGCTCCAAAACCTAATTGAAGAGACAAAGTTTGGTTGCAGTTGCTTGTTACATGTGGGTTTGAAAACATATAAATAGACATGGCACTAAATGTCAAAGTGTGTCTAGATTATTAATGTACTTTATTTTCAATGTCCATTTCATCATTAACGTGGAAAGAACACTACTCATGATTTCTTTTTTCAATTGGCTATAAAATATTAGAAATTTCTTCATAGTTTCCAATAGTACTACTAATGTAAATTTTTGCTTTGAAGTTTGGAGAAACATCAATTGTGACTTATGATCAACAATTGCTATTGTTTTACCTTTTTTCTTTCATTTTCATTTATCAAATTAAGGTTGCATTCATATGCCAACCATTTTGGAAGATCTTGTGGAGTGATTCAAAAAGTAGTCAAAGTTGTGAACCATGAACATGAAATTAGTAATGACGTGGTCCCATTTGTGATGAACCTTCTAAGTTAGTGTGTGTTTGGCAAACACCAAAATTACGGTGGAAAATCACGTAGGATCAAAAGCTATACATTGAAGCTTTTAAAAATCAAAGTGAAAAGAGATAAAATAAAATTACAGTGACCATATTGTCCACGCTCAACCATGCATATTTACCGGATTTCAATAAGGCTAATGTTTAGAAGAGACATATATGTTGATATGAAAGAAGTGATTGATCTAAACTAAACTCAAGTTAAAGATAAATCGATTGAGAGAATCCTAATTTAAGTTTCATAATTTTACCCCTTCTCAAATTTTCACTGACATGTGAATATGTGATCTTGTAAGATTTTGGTCCCCTATAATTATGTTTGACATACAATAATGACATTGTTTTAAATGCTTGAGTCTCCACTATTTAAGTTGAAAATTTCATATAGAAAAAGTAAAAACCACCCGTGCTTTAACATATAAAGGCATAATAAAACAGCATCCTACTACTCCATTTCTTAGGGGAAAAAGAGCATGAATCTATCTATCTATCTACATTGGATCTTGTGAGCTAACATGAAGTGAAAGAGGACCACTTTATTTAGTGCAAATTTGAGTGGATTTGAAGTGGGTAGCTACTAGCTAAATCATAATTAAATGGATGCAAGTAATTGATAAAGTACCTTTGCTTTTTTTGCATAAAATAAAGGGAGCAAAGGGTCCCAAAAACCTTAAAGATTTAGACTTTTGATTGATTGGAGGTGGCAATGGACCTAATAGAAAAGAAAATTTGATCTCAATAATCTAGATTAAGTACTTATTTATTTATTGGAGGTGGCAATGGATTAATTGATTTGACCCCATTGTATCTTAAGTCTTATTTATTGATGTTGCCTCAACCAACATAGAGTTGTTTTCTTCAAGCTAATTAAAGTTTCTTTTTATTGTTGAAGATAGAGTAATCACAAGTGTTTTCGTATGATTATTGGTGCAGCAAAGCTTTTTATATCGGATAAAAAATGTTTTTTTTTTTTTTTTTACATCGGATACAATACAATATTTATTTATTTTGAGACGGCAATACAATATAATATTGATGTGGACTTTGTTGTGTTGTATATGAGGACCTTCAATGTAAAAGGATCATTTTAGGTTTGATATGAAATTAAAACCGATGAAAAAAGTTTTTACTTTATTGGCTGTTTGTACGAACGAACTACCCAAGACCAGAGGAGACGAGTCCTGAAAATAAAGCATAAATCAAAATGACGACGGACGATTAGGATTGTCTTAATCCCCTCCATGTTCTTGTTTGATAATTTTAGGTCCTAAACAATAACAATGTGATTTCTATCATAACCACCACAAAGCTCCGCAAAGCAATATTGAACATGTTGCGATCCCACATAATCGAAACCACAATCGGATCTATTGATAGATGGAGATTCGAAAACAGAGATCCGCGAGATAATAATGGACGCCACCGGTGGTGCGGAGGGTCAATCTCGATGCAATTAAATCTATAAACTTAAGACTGTTCACAAAAAATTTAGAGACCAAGAAATATAATACATACTACTTCATTCTAGCTTAAAAAAAGTTAAATTAGTATAAAAAAAGTTTTTGGGGACCGTGGCCACTGCTGATC
Source organism: Medicago truncatula (assembly GCF_003473485.1). NCBI lineage: Eukaryota > Viridiplantae > Streptophyta > Magnoliopsida > Fabales > Fabaceae > Medicago > Medicago truncatula. Next base: position 10,771,281 of record NC_053043.1, on the reverse strand, counting down.
CTCATTCTAGCTTCGTCCCTTGTGTGTTATGAAGAGATTAATTCATGTTAGATTAGTTTTACTAGTTTACTTTCTCTGCAAGCAAGACAATTAAGAAGTTAGAAAATAGTAAGAATTTTGTTTTGATGGTTAGTATAATAGTTAGATGCTAGTAGTTGCTAACTGATTTGAGATTAGCTCTTTGATGTAATGTAAATTAATCCAAATTAAAGTGTAATTCAACAATGAAGAACACAAAAGCATTGTTCCAACAAAAATTTAGTTCATGTATCGATAATAGAATAGATTCCGTAAGAATAGGAGCATATTTATTTAAGAAGAGGGTACAAGTTGTACCTAAACAAATAGAGACGACAAGTGAATCTTCTGGTTTTTTAAATTATTAAGAAGTGGTCTATGGACACTCCATGATCATAATTAATGCTGCAACACCACGCTATAAAGTCCAAAAATAAAAATAAAAATAAAAATAAAAAAAAAGGAAAAAAACAAAATGCTTAGTAACGTATTGATAACATGTATACTCACTTTCGATATGGTCATCAATTGCTTTAATGTTAACTTGAAGGATTGTACACAAATCCCCCAACCCATGTGACACCATTATTTTTCTCCCTAAAATCAATAATGTGACAACCAGTTCTTTCACGTACAACATAGCTAACTAACATGCTGTGGGGATTTAAGAGTTTGAATTACAATAATCAAACATTATGTGCAACTAAAAATCAGTTGTTCAACCAAGTTGCTTAGACTTCAGTAGCAAGGAGCTCCTTCTAATGATGTATTTGAGGAATATCAGGTTTGATTTCTATGGAGAATAACGTTTGGTCAGTATGCATGAGTCGGATTAGTCATCCACCTTTAGTGGGTCAGAAACTGGTGCGAAAGCAAAAAAAATAGTTATGTCGCAATTGAATTATTTCGGTAATTATAGTAATTTATTCAACGACCAAATTTTAAAAGTAATGATATCTATTTTAGGACGATTTTTGGTGTGTAATGGTCCATGATTGTCAAATTCCATGTACTATAGTTTAAAAAATTGTTTTAATTTCATGAAGGTTAGTCTATATATGTAATGATGAAAACCATGAAATGCTTCATTTTCCCAGATGTTTCTTACAGTGATTTGACTGTGGAATAAATCAAACCAACGTTGTTTGTAGCATTATTTATTTATTATACATGAACAAGAATGATTAGACATTTGAAAGGGAAGAAAAAAAATAGTAGTAGTATTGAGTATTGACGACAACCAATATAATAGATTCCTTTCACTATGATGATCAATCGATTTTGGTCCTTGACGCGTATATAGCAAGTTTCAAAACTGCCTCACTTATCAACTATTTTTTTGACGAAACATTTATCAATTAATAATACTGATAATAAGTTTTATCATAACATTAACATATAATAACATAATATATGCATCCCCCAAAAAAGATTAATGAATTCTATATTATGAGAATTATTTGGAGTTCAAAAAGAAGATCCGTTTGATAAACATTTTATGACACAGTAATTATAAATACTATACGATATAAGTTGTATTTATCTATCATATATAGCAATATTAAACTCTAAATTATATAGATAATAGTAGCTAAGGCCATTGACAAAAGACAAAATAAAATGAATTAAATCCACAATTAAGTTGGCCAAAACAGACAATATTGTAAAAGTTAACAACAAATTAATAAGAGCCAAACTGATAGAGATAGGTTTGTGTCATTTTCGTAGAATTTCTCTTTTGGAGGCTGCTAGATGAGCACGATATGGAGGAATTTGTGCTTATTAGAAACACCTTTAATAGTAACAATTATTCTTACTTCTTAGTGTTCTCATTCAGTCAAGTACTTTAATAATTAAACTATATGAAAATATATATATAAATATATATAATGTATTATGACCCTACATGGAGATAGGGTGTGGACCATTCTTAGCATCAATCTCTTGTAGTGACATAAATTGGATGATTGTATTTTTTGTTTCCTTTCTAAGTTTCAAATCAATTTCTCAACTCATGGTAGAGTACTTGTTTGGCTTTTCTCACGAAGTTGATGTGAGATTCAATCTATGTGTTTTGTTTATAGCACAACAAGTGGAAATGCATGAAAAATGCACCACCCTATAAATATTAAAAATTAATTAGGCTTAATTTGAAGTGTTATTGTAGGTCTCTTTCATAGACTTAGCACAAGGGCTAATTGAACTTTAATTAAAATAAAATGAATCCCAATATTCAATTTTTTATGAGTAAAAAGAAAAAAGAATCAGATTATGATTCAATTGCTATGTTGTTAATTTTTATTTATGGCTTAGCTAATTGATTATGTAATCAGCTATTGTTAGCGTGTAAAGGGCAAACACATGGATGCATGTATTGATTAGAGTTTTTAATTACAAACAAGTTTCATAAATAAAGAAAGTTGGAGGTGATTATCATTCATATCACATTTTTTTTAAGGGATTCCTACTACATATATAAGTGAGTGAAAAAAGTTTATATATTTAAGTTGAAGTTGCCTTGTCTAAGTTATTAATCATATAATATAAAATAAGGGTAGGATGCAAAATGGTTTTTTATTATGAAAAATTGGGAAAGAAGCATATTAGTGGCATTAACGATCATTTTATAATACTTCATCCGATCCTTTTTATTAGAAACAAAAGTGAGAATTTTTTTAGTCTTTTTTATAAGAAATATTGACCAAGTTTCAAGTATGTCTGAAGCTAAATTTCATTTGTGCCCTTACTTATTATGAGAGAGAATATTAAAAGTAAATAAGTTGGTGGAATAAAGAGTAATTAATTTAGGGGTATTCATGGAATTTTTTTAAATGTAGAGGTGTATTAAATGAAAATAACTATTTTCAATGTATTTCCTTGGTCCTGATGTTTTACGTTTTTTGTTTCTTATATAAAAGACCGGAGGGAATAGTTTTTTCTAAAGTAACTAATTTCAGCTTTACTCTCGATGTTACAAAATTAAACCCTATTACTAAGTCGATACTTTCGACGAAATGCGATTTGTTAATATGGAAATGTAAATATTTACCAAATATTTTTTACCATGTGATCTCAACTAAAATTATTTTTCTTTTTCTTTATGAAAGATAGTTAATTATCTATCAATTTTTTTTTTTTTTTTTTGGTCAAGTAGCCCAACGGCTTGAGTAATTCATTTTAAAGGTGGATAAATGAGGTATTCGGGATTCGAACCTGACCCCTACATATAACATATATTATCCCTTATTAAGTGAGCTAAGCTCACAGAGACATCTATCAACTTTTTCAACTTTGATAATTTTCAATATATCAACATGCAAGGTGGAACAAATCTAATAAAGTGTATCTAGTAAATTCTTTTATCTTATTATTTGTGAGGCCAAATAATTAGCAGGCTCTAATTGTGTCATATACTTGTCCTCTAGCAGGAAAAATAAAATTATCCGGTTTCCTTAATTGCTTTTATATTAAGCCTCTTAAGATGATGTTGGGTAGCATACTTATTAAAAGAAAAGGACAGTTTTTCATGACAAATCACGTTCAAATCAAACGAAAGAATTAATGACTAGAAAAGGACATATTTGATCATTTTAATCCGTTTAATTTATGGCAATTAGATTTTGGACCCCACCCTTCAAAGCAACTTTAGTCCCTAAATATAGGACGTGTACTTTTTACCCAACAACCACTTTTTTAAATTTTGGCTTGTTTGTGACTTTGTGTAATATGCAACGAACACATCACAAATGGACATGTCATTTTCATGAAAACAATGAAAAGATAAAACGGTTTAATTGAATTGAAGGACATGTATGATATGAAATTGTGTCATTTTCATTAACTGCAACCATTTATTTAAATATATGAATTGGACTATTTCATGTGATTGACCCTTATCACAAGTGTATTTTATTGTTGTTCTCATCTATAACATAGTGAATCTAAATCACAAGCAAGGAATCATGTTAATGCATCTGGATAAAGAAAAAAATTGTTAGGTGAAATTTTGAATGGAAGGATCGTGACAATAATTAAACATCAATAGTACCCTTGATCCAATGACCCTTAAAAAATGCCGCCTCGTGAATTGATTCTTTTTTTTTTCTTTTTGATGAAAACATATACCTCAAAAAAAAAAAGTCATATTAGTATATTTTAGTCAATTATTTTGTGCTAACGTCTATTAAATGTCAACTATTTTTAGGTTTTCTTCTTCACCTGAGTAAACCCGTGAAGCAGCCTACGTGTACAAAAAAAATCAACTTTCTCAGGCATTTAAAATTTCCATCTATGACGACATGAAAAAGAATATATAAAGTATAAACTAATATATACATAGGCTTAATTAATCAAGTGTTCATTGTTATTTCCTCAACAAAAAGAAAGTGTTCATTGTTATCGTCTTTTTCTTCTGAAAAAGCACTCAAGTTTCCTTGTTTAAAATAACTTACAAACAATTTTTCACTATCCAAAAAAAACTATTAAAAGAAGAAATACTAAAAAAGTTAAATTATCGAGAAAAATTTAGAGAGATAAAACATCAAATCTTTGTGTGTTAATTTAATTTGTGATCAATAATAAGAGATGAATTTGATTTTCTTTTGTCACTAATATTTTTTGGGTTTGGCTAACGTGTGTCTTAAGGGCACTTTAAGTTTCAATAGGTTAGCATTTGCCATATTCTTTCCCTAGTAATGAGCTTTTTGGTTATGTTGATGGTAAGTTATTGAAATTGTAGTTTAAAATGAAAGTAAACCATAGAGTATATCTTTATTTTAGAAAATTGGTATTTTGACACTCAAATTTAACGTTAAATTTTGACGACGGTTTAGATTATTAACATTGTTTAAATACATAATCAATTACGTCCGATAGATGGTTAATGAATATGTCAAACTCTCACAACTTATTAATCAACTACATTACACAATTAAACATGTTTTTGAATGACATTTTCTATAATTTTTAGGTGTATATTTGAAAACCTGAAAAATCTTCCATAAACACAATTTGAAAGGAGATGGAATTGAAGTCATGGGTACAAACAGGGAGAAGGAGAAAAAAGTTGTTAATCTAACATTAGTTATTAAAAGAAGTAGAAAAACACAATTTGAAAGGTTACACTGAAAATATTTTTTTAGTGGATTAAAAATAATATATTTTTTTAATGATAAATATTAGTATATTAGTTGCTATGTTAGTTTTTTCTCTTTGTTAGAATTTGAACCTTAAACCTCCAAACCCAACCCACAAAAATAATGTATATTTTTACATCTAAAAATTATAGTTAGTTGTGCTATGTAGATGATTAGTGATTCACGAGTACATGTTATTTTCATGAAAATTGTGGTTGAAGTTTGATGTGAAAGTTTTGTATTGGAAAATAACACAAGTGTTTTTATATGCATGTATTCAATTACAAGTATATTAAATATCATTTCTCACAAGTCACAAAGACAAATTTACGGACGTCTTGTTGCCTTTGTTTTCTTCTTCTTCTTCTGATGTGTTGTTGGAGACAAACAAATGGAGGACCATAATTGCATGTAGAAGAATTGTCCTTGATTGAAGGGGGTACCATGCGTCATTGAATCACAAATATTTGGCTAACCTATACTTTTGACTTCTAGGGGGTGGATCATTAAATGGAAAGATATATATTAAATTGGTTCGTTTTTTCTTCCATTTTCAAGAGTTGAAATTTCAAGTAGAACGTAGCTTTTGGTGCCATGTAACAACCACTTTTCCTTATTAATTAAAACAGTTTGAATGAATTTCAACGTAAGAGGCCATGTAAGTTTTGTTGGATTATAGCGAAAGAAAAGTTTTCCGCTTACCATGCATGACTTTGAAACTTTGGTTAGTTGACCCTTGCAAATGCTACACGTCTAATGTTGGTAATAAATGTGTTATGTATTTTACAAACCTTTTCATCAAATAATGCTGTTTGATCTTTCTTTCTATTTTTTAGAAAAATAAATAACTTCTAGTCATGTTCATATTTGACTTGACTTGTTTTTAGTTAGAACCGTTTTTAATAAGTAAATTAACCAACGCTCTTTCTTTCTTTTTTTCTTGAAATGGTTAATATTAGTATTCTTTGTGTTATTTTGAATGGCATATATGGGATAAAATCGGTCAAATGAGATTGGAACCATCCTTTCTAGTTGTCATGCAGACTTAAAAAAATACCAACATGACGTGGCACAACTGATAAATGTTTTGATATTTTTAACCATATATTAACATGTATATTGGGAGAGGTCAAATCGTTAAATAAACTTTGGTCACCTCAAGAGATTAAGTTCTAAAGTTCGGTGCGAGGATACAATGGTTAGAAGAAAAGAAAGAAAAAAACAGAACGGTATGTCTTCGAAAATTATAGGGTTGATCATTGACTTGCTATGTTATTCATTTATCCATCAAACAATATTTGAAATCTTTTTTGCATGGATATTTGAATTGCAATTGATGAAGCTTTTTACGTACAAGGTAAATTAAGAAGATGAAAAAAACAGTCATTCCAAGTGATTACTTGAGGCCCAACGAGTTCTTTATTTTTGGCCATTACTTTTCTCATCCTATGAAATTCTCGCCCTATGAAGTTCTCGCGCACTCTATTCGAATTCTAAAATCCAAAATATTTCAACGTATTTTTGAAGGTTTTACGGGGTTTTTATGCAGTTTGGATTCTAAAATCCAAACTGCATAGGGCACATGAGAAACTCATAGGGTGTGAAAAGAAACAACCTTTCTTTTTTGGCAAGTAAAAGGTGCTTAAAGCCCAGCAAACGAAAAGGAAAAAAACGAAAAAACTAAGGGACATAGACATTTCAGTTAACATCATCCTTTCTAACACAGCAGGTGGGTAAGTTAAAGTGACTAATCAGCACATACATTAGCACTTCCGCGCACAGAAGAAGAGACCCTCCACAGTCTTGGTTTTATCAACTTTTGTTGTGCAAAAACAAGTTGAGGGAATTGGTAAAGATGCAAATGCTTCAAAGAGTGAATAAAATTGGCATTTACTGATTCAACAATGAGTTATTCTAGTACATTGAAAACCTTTTTACATAAATTACCAATCCCATTAGATCAAAATGGTTTGCGTAACTCTTTAAAGGTTGAATACCCTTACTTTGTAGTTGCTCCACACTTCTTTGGAGTAGTGAGTAGCCAAGTGAGTAATAACCAATCAACACTGTGTTCACAAGGAAGTATTAGGCATTCTTGATTGAATGAGTAGTCGCTTCTTTATACTCGTCTAACACTCCCAATAATCAATGTGTTATCATTCAGAAATCGAGTTTAAGACGGAGCGTCCCAATTTTAGCCATTATAAAATTATGAATGTTATGTCAAATTCGAATAGATCCTTATTATGAATGTTGGGAGGGCCACAGTCTCTGATTCAGAAAAATTAGGAATCTAACCGCGAGCAAATGTTCAATATCTAATCAAGTCTAGATCATTTATAAATATATAAGAGTTTCTCCACCCTTATGTAGTGTGCAAAAAGCCACAGGTCCAATCAACATTCAAAGTTTAACAATGAAAAATGGTAGATTTGGAAACAAAAAAATATGATCGCAAAGCAAACAATTTACAAAATTGATGACAATGTCAATATGAATAATCTGAATGGAAACCAAACTTCAAACAGACAACCCAATTTATATTCAAAAGCACCTAAAACTAGAACAAAGTGACAACTTCAACGGACTTGAAATCTATATTACATACAAACACATGCCATACATTGACATCGCCTTGGATAATCACAAGGTTGGAATAACAATAAAGGCCACAGAGAATGGTGCTTATTATCCCCGAGTCACAGAAAGGACTATTATGAGGATCAGTGCTATCAAAATTCCCAACACAATCAGCTTTACCTTCATGTTTTGCAGCCACATTTTTCGACGGATTGAGGTTCCAGAACTCCTGAAGTCTTGTGCCTGAAAGAGAAAATACAAAATTATATGCTACCACTCCATAATCAAAATTCAAAAGCTATACTGGAAACAGAAAAGTGAACATGTGAATTCTAAAGAATTTTCTTTTTGCTATCAAGTGGAGAGAGAAGAGAATGGGACTGGTAGATCTCACAAGACTCAGCATACCATCAAACTCTAATAATGCATACTATGTGGACTGTAAAGAAGATTCTATAACTCTAAAGCAACTTCAAAACATTATTATATGTGTATGGAACAGAGAATGCCATATGTTAAATTATCTGCATGACACCAGTACGAATAACATACAGCCTTTATCATTATCGCTCCAAAAAAGGAAACGAATGGGGTTGGGGATTTGAGGAGGAACCTCTTCCCCAAGAAGGAAAAAGGTGTTCCGTGAGCTAGAGAACACTGCCACCAGATTGAAGAAGGAAACGTTGAAGAACATGCTTAATAGTTACCTTGCCGCTGCCCCTGAACATGAGTTTCAGGACTTATGCAGACAGGCTTGAAAATTGTAAAAGAGAGACTTATCGTAGTGGTAGCAAGAAAGGGAAAGAGAAAAATGGAGAATATAGATTACAAAATTATATTAATTCCCATCAGTTTAATTGTTTTTATAAAATAAAATAAAAAGACAGATACTTTGTCGATATACTCGTACAAAAACAACTGAAAATTGCACACACAAACACATATATTCATTAAAAACAAGTGGGAGAAGTGGATGTCTGTAGTGGGTCTGACTGACTGAGATAATAAAGTTATCTAAATAAACCAGAAGAATATACTTTCTATAGTAGTAACCCACAACTCCAGTCCGTACAGACCACGGCAGCATACTATAGAGAACAGGAAGATGCACGTAAACTACATACTAACCTGGTGATGAAGGTTATCAGTCTTGTCCACCAGAAGCTCTATCTTTTCTCCTCTGTCTAGAACCTACATTAAATTATAAACACGAGATTAGTTGGCTGTTGGTTATTATAGTCACAAGTTTTGTGACTCAAACCACGCGATTTGAGAAGATTTAGCATGCCATTGATTTGAATCAAGCGATAAACTAGAGCTAACTTTCAATAATGCATTACGGGGGTTCATTTCATTCATTATGAACTAAAAAAAAAAGTCTAAGGCTGATTAGTGAGATCTTAAAAACTTGATACAATGAATGATAAGGCTGAACACATTAATCAATATTATTATGTGTCCAATACATATCACATTACTCTTCTCTCTCTCAAGGTGTTGAATGGGTGTAGAAAAATCATTTTCCAAATAAATCATGCAAGAATCAGACGGGTCGTGCCCAATGCACTCTTCACTGATTGATTACATTACATGATTTAAAATTCTTGTGGGTAAATAAATAATATGAACAATTATATATACTTTGTGAACAATAAATAAAACTTGAAATGAAAACATATCAACACATAAACCATAGGGGTCAGTATGACATCTTGAACCAAAGGAAACTTTACGTTAAAGTGCGTTAATAATAATATGGTAAATATTTATATCACATATAAAAACCATATATGAAAATGTATTGATATCTAAATCTAAATTATAAGAAGTGGCTATAGGACACGGGTGATTTGTAACATAAGAACTAAAATTATTCAACTGTAAAATCATGTCATTAATAAGATGATCGTGCATGTCAAATTTCACATAAATCAAGCACTCTTGATTTTGTAATCTTATTGCTGATATTTATTTATTTATTTATATTTTAAAAAAGTATGTTATAGGTTAAAATAAAGTTGTGCAGCAACGGATCAACCAATTATAAAATTTTAAAAATCACGGTCTACTTCGTATGAAGTTTTAATTCAATAGATGGATTTGTTGAATTCATGTTCGACAGAAAATAATTAAACAGGACAATAGAGAAGACCCACTCTTAGAGTAAATGGATCCCAACCTATACATTATTGCTGGAAAAATCCTTTATGTATTTCATGAGTTGTCTTATTTCATCATATTTTATGATCTTACCTTTTAAAATAACTACCATTGTGCTACGCCTATATGAAACATTTGAATTTCATTTGCTTTTTTCAATGGATTTAAACTTAACAAATGTTTGATTATTTTTTATTTTATTTTTCACAAAACTTTGGAGTTTGAATCAACTAATTTAAGTATAACATTTTAGTTTAAGGTTTTCAACATAAGTTTAGGTTCATTATAAACTTATTACACATCGCATATGTAACTGTGTACATGTGTTTACAAAATGTAATGAAAAATAATATCTACATGTAGTGATGCAAAGATTAACACCTGGAATTTGTAAGCTGAACTTTTGCATATATCAACATCAATGCTTCATAAGCACAAACACATGAACATGATAAAACATTGACCAGAATAATTTGAAGTTTATCTCTACCTTTTCAATATTCTCCATCATGACACCTTTAACTTCAGAAACCTGAGCTTTCACCTTTGCAAGCTTGCTTATCTCGTCAGGATGATCAACACAGTACTGCATATGTTCCTTCAACTTTGGCCTGTGCAGAGAGGTTAACACATGAGACAAAATAACTATATAAAATATAAATAGACTGCCAGATTAAACTCAAAAAGTTTAGAGCAGAAAGTTAGTACCCAAACTCCTTGTTAAGGCTATTGGGAGGAGCTGTAGAAGCCTTTTCACCACCATATTTTGACACAAAATCATCCTTGACACGCTCTAGAAAGGCCATGGGAACCTGTCTTCCAGTTGTTTCATCTGCAACAACACAATAAGCTGCAAATCCAAAAAGTCAGACATTTCTTCTATATGCCGCTAGTGAACTAAAGCAGCAGCATCAACAAAAGCAATATCAGTTGATGAAATTATAATTTAAAAAAGCCACCTCTAAAAACATAGATGCCGGAAGATTACCTAACGCACGTAGTTAGCATATATTGTTTCACTTGTTTACTATATACAAGTTTTATACGTTGGAATCAAATACACAACCCTCTCTTTTCCCAATCTCAAAGCAAAAAAAAGAAAGAGTTAAATGGCAATGACCGTGGTTGTTAAAATACCGATATGAATCGTAAAACCCCGCAATTTGGCGATTATGCTTGCTCTCAGCGTTCAAGAGTAAAAGTATACACATAATCCTATTTTGGTGGAATCACCCATATTACTTGTTGAAACATGTCTGCGATTACACTTAGTGAATCATATGACTAGTGTTTCGATTCTTATGATTTTCCTTCACCTTCCCGATTTTGCATGAAATCTGAATTTTAACTGCCTTGAGTATAACTATAGCAAAATGCATAAAAAAAAAAAAAAAAAAAAAAAATAGATGATCTATAACCTAGCACTAAGAAGATCATCGCATTGCTCAACTAAAATGAATATTTGACCTGGTCAGATTTTCAACGTACAGAATCAATTCAAATTTCATACATTTCACCTAAACAACTAGGATTAATTATATTTTTAATCCCAAAAAAATCACAACCAATAAAATCAAGTCCTTACATAAAATTCAATTTAAGTCACTATTTTCATAAACTTCCACCAATCCAAGCAAGAATATTAAAAATACGCAATAACCATACGGTGATTAAGTGATCTAGGGTTTGCATACCAACAATTACGAAAAAAAATAGGGTTTAACAGTTTATGCAAAAACACCACAATTGATGCAATCAATTGAACATAGAAAGGAACAAGATGAGTAAAAAAAATGTTAGATCGAAGGGAAAATTGCACGTACTGTAACCATTATCGATAAGGTAGTTGAAGGTGTGATTATCACAGTTATATGTGAACTTGTTATTGGTAGAAGGAAGTTTCTGAAGACACTGAAAAGCGATGGAGTTGAAGTTACCACTGAATTCGGTGAATTCAGCGAGGATAACTGTTCCTCTTGATACGAAAGCGTAGATCAGTTGCTTCTGATTCTGGTTGTTCGCCATTGAAGAAGAGATCTGAGAATGGTTTTGATTTTGGTTGTTGATGGTTGTTTCTCTCTCTAAAGATTTTGTACAGAGAGAGAGAGAGGAAAAGAAGAAGAAGTTACAGAGAAATGGATGAGAGAGAAGGGTTTTGTTGATTTGAAATTTGAAACAGAGGTTTTCTTTTCACTTTCACGCTCTGCTGTAATACAAAATGCTAAATTTTAATGGGTTTTTTATCATGTGCAAATTTAGTAATTTTAATTTGAAACTTATGTTTTTTATATTAAATATGTAGCTTTTAATCAATAATTGTTGGTTTTTAATGAAAAATTACTAATTTTAGTTAACTTAACATGTGCAATATTGCACATGTTAGACAAACCCAATTTTAATTTAAGCGAAAAAATATTATTAGTCAAATATTAGTAAAAAAAAAAGAGATTAAAATCAAACAAAACCTATTTACTAGAAAAGGAGGTTAAAATAATACCATACGTGTTCTATAGTTTAAAAGCTTTCAATAATCGGTAAAAAAAATTATAATTCTTTCTATAGTTTTTAAAATAAATTAATGAGGTAGCTTCTAAATGTGGTCAAACAAAGAAAAATGAAAATAGTTGATGGGAGATCTATCCATTTGACCCGTTGTTGAAAGTTTGGAGTGTTTTTGAATTTTAATATGATTGATCAAATCGTACTATCATAAACCACTTAATATTTTATTTAAACATAGAGTAATGCCAATAACATTCTATTTTGATAGCCCTCAGCAATTGGAAGTTGGGATATTATGCGGTTTATGGGAGAATTTCATCAAAATGGGAAATTGTCGCGAGGTATTAACACAATTTTTATTGCTCTTATTTCTAAAATTGACAGCCCTCAGAAATTGAATGACTTTCGTCCCATTTCGTTGGTGGGTAGTGTTTATAAAGTTTTGGCGAAGGTTCTTGCCAGTAGATTGTGGCAAGTGATGGGCTCTGTTGTTGCAGAAGAACAGTCAGCTTTCGTTCGTAGTCGACAAATTTTAGATGGGATTCTTATTGCAAATTTTGGATGAGGCGTCCAGATTAAAAAAGGAATTATTGTTGTTTAAGGTGGATTTCGAAAAAGCGTATGATTCAGTTGATTGGGGGTATCTGGATGCGGTTATGGATAGGATGTCGTTCCTCGTTCTTTGGAGGAAGTGGATTAAGGAATGTGTATCGACTGCAACAGCTTCGGTCTTAGTTAATGGTAGCCCGACTGATGAGTTCCCCTTGGAGAGGGGGTTGCGCCAAGGAGACCCTTTCTCCCCTTTTCTTTTCTTGTTAGCTGCAGAGGATTTTAACATTCTTATGAAGTCGGTGGTTGAAAGGAATAATTTTGAAGGCTATAAAGTTGGGGCGCCCTCCTTAGTGTCAGTTACTCGTCTTCAGTTCGCTGATGACACGTTGATTCTTGGAGTGAAGAGTTGGGCCAATGTTCGGGCGATGAGAGCGGTGTTGGTGTTGTTTGAGGTTATGTCTGGCTTGAAAGTAAATTTTCATAAAAGCATGTTGGTGGGCGTCAATGTTTCTGCTTCCTGGCTGAGTGAGGCAGCCTCTGTTCTCCGCTGTCGTGTGGGGAAAGTGTCGTTTGTGTATTTGGGTCTCTCTATCGGGGGTGATCCACGTCGATTGAACTTTTGGGAACCTCTTCTATGTAGCATTAGATCGAGACTGTATGGGTTCAATAGTCGGTTTTTATCGTTTGGCGGCCAGTTAGTTCTTCTAAAGTATGTCTTGACCTCTCTACCTGTCTATGCTCTTTCCTTCTTCAAGGATCCGTCATGTATAATTTATTCCCTTGACTCTATTTTTACTAAATTTTTTTGGGGGGGTTGTGAGGATCATGAGAAACTCTCTTGGGTCAGTTGGACCACTATTTATTCTCGGAGGGAGGTCGGAGGTTGAGGGAGTTTAATGTTGCGTTGTTAGGAAAGTGGTGTTGGCGTTTATTGGTGGAGAGGAGTAGTTTATGGTATAGGGTGTTGGTGGTGAGATATGGTGATGAGGCTAGGAGGTTGGAGGTTGGGGCCGGAGTGGTTCTTCTTGGTGACGAGAGATCGCTAATATTAGGGACGGGTTAGGTGGTGTTGGTGGCGGGTGGGAGTGTGCGTCTCGTTCGGTGGGGGATGGGGATGATACTCTTTTTTGGTATGATCCGTGGTTAGGTGGTGTGCCGTTTTGTGTGCGCTTTAGGCGCCTTTTTGACCTTGCGGTTGATAAATCTTGTACGGTTGCTGACATGTTTTCTGTTGGGTGGGAGGTTGGGGGCGGGTTGGAGTTGGAGAAGGGGGTTTGTGGGTGTGGGAGGAGGAGATGCTAGGGGAGTGTATTATTTTACTTGGTAATGTTTCTTTGCAGTGTAATGTGAAAGACACTTGGAGGTGGCATCTGGATCCTTATGCAGGTTATACAGTCAGCAGCGCAACCATTTACTGACTATTCACGCCATTCCTCAGGTAGAAGGTGCAGATGCTCTTGTTTGGCATAAACATGTTCTACTTAAGGTCTCAATATTTGCTTGGCGGTTGGTAAAGAATAGGTTGCCTACACGATCAAATCTGATGCATCGCTGTATCCTCTTAGCTTCGGACGCGGGTTGTTTGTTAGGGTGCGGCCAAATCGAGACTTCTCAGCATTTATTTATTTCTTGTGGTTTTTATGGCTCTTTGTGGTTTAAGGTGCGGTCTTGGCTTGGTGTCTCAGGCCCAGACCCCATTGTTGTCTCAGATCACTTCCTTCAGTTCTCTCATTCAGCAGGTGGAGTTCGTGCAAGGTGCTCCTTTTTGCAGCTTGTTTGGTTGCTTACTGTGTGGATCATTTGGAATGATCGTAATCAAAGGTTGTTTAATAATACATGTAGCTCCATTGATCAGTTGATGGATAAAGTAAAGCGGAACTCTCTTTGGTGGCTAAAAGCTCATAATGTTGTTTTTGTTTTTGGGTTCCAATTGTGGTGGTCAAGTTCTTTGGCTTGTTTGGGACTTGGCTAATTTTTGTTTGACTCTGTATATTTGTAATGATATGTGTACATCCATTCCATGGCAACTTTAATGAAAACCTTGTTTTTCTCTCTTCTTATTAGTCAAAAACAATGGAGAGAGAAAAAGGAAGAGAGATGATAAGACCATCATGTGAGTATGAGAGAGAAAGTTGTATAAAAGTTGTCACAAATTGTTTGTACAAATATCATTTCTCTATTTGTAAATACTTTGGGCATCATTGGTACATCTTGTACTTGGAGGTGTCCGTGGTTTGTTAATATAAGTTCCATTTTTTGTTAAAAAAAAAAAACATTCTATTTTGAATTCCTTAAAAAAATAAACATTCTATTTTGAATATTATCTTCAACGCTGTCATACCCCAATTTTGGACCGTTTAAAATCTCTTGTCCGTATTTTAAATTGGTTCACGTTCCTTTTTATTCGTTTTTTTACCATTTAAAGTTTGTGTTTCTTGTCTTTAGTCATTCAAAAAGTTTTTATTTTTACATTTAAATCAACGTTCGCATTTTACAACAATTAAAACCGTCTCGCTTTCATTTTTATGACGCATTTTTGTTATATAGTCTTTTTAATCATAACGATCATGTCCAAAAAAAGAGAAGGCCTAATCGCATTTTAAAAGGCGTTTTTTTTATTTATTAATCATTTCAACCGAAATTTCGGCAGGGAGGATACTTTGAAGTACCTCATGTCAGATTTCGAAGGGGCTTTTTATTTTCTTTTTTTAGGTTAGTTTGTTTATTTTTATTTTTTATTTTTTATTTTTTTTAGAAAAAACAAGGGAATGAAAGTCACGTGAATGACTCCTTCCCCTTTTCTTTTCTTTCTTTTTATTTATTTTGTTTATTTATTTTATGCATTTTGTTTTTATTTATTTATTTGTTAAAATCTTTTTCTCCAAGTCTCAGCTGCAGGGGCATTTTGGTCATTGATTTGTACCAGAGCCAACCCTAGTTTGTGTAACACCCCGTTTTTCCCGACTTAAAAATTTCATTTAATTAATCAGAGTATTCAACATGTAAACGGAATGCTACACTTCATAAAATCATAAATAAGTTAATTAACTAATTTATCCTTCAACATATTAATTCAAACTTTGCAGCGGATTAAATTCATTAACATAAAAAGTCTTGGCATGAAGGCCTCATCAAAACATCTCATAAAAATCCAATTAACAACTTAATCATGTAAATTTATAAACAATACGTAAGGAATAGAAAAGCATGCAACAAAGTTCCCATCCCGTTACGTATCAGAGCACCTAAACGACTAAGTGAGGGATAGCCACTCACGACAGCAAAAACACAGCAACCTACTCTTGATCACCTGCAAGTTACTCATACGAAGAGCAACATTTTCAAGCAGAAGGGGTGAGATTCACAATCAATAATAATAATATATAATTCATCAAATGCATCTAACAACTTAAACTTCATCAATTAGTAATAGTAATTCTTTTAACGACTCCTAAACCATATCATATACTCATCATATCAACAGTCATAACTCGATATCATAAACAACATCATAACAGCATCATTTAACTTCATAATTAACATCTTAATCATAATCATATAACATCATACTCATAATTCGTATACAACATGACAACTTCATAATCAATGACCTAAACAACGTAACAACATCATATTCATAGTTCATATACAACATAACAACATCATTAATTCATGTTAACATTCTCCACCTAGCACCTTATTAACAACTCATGAATAGAGGACAACTTAGCAACTATATGTAACATCATCATTTCATAATAATAATTATTCATCAAACATTCCATTAGCAATTCATGAATAAAAGACAACTTATCAACTTAACATAACCATCATCAAGTACATTTATAATCATCATCATGTAACATCATAACAATCATATATTCAACACCATAAACAGTCATCATAACATCGTAATCAATATCATAAATATCTTCTCATAATAATATAAACGACACGACATAATCATCACATCATAATAATATAAACAACTACATATATTTAACAATAATGTTCTTACTTCTTTAACTTTAGTAACACTTACTAATTCAACCAACGACGACGATAACTACAATTATCCAATATATGTATATATTTCATAATCAACAATATCGTCAATAATAAATATCTAACTCATCAATTAAATCTATCACCCTGTCATAATAATAATTCATCAATATATAAGTATATCATCATTAACAACATCAACCAAATGATAATTACAACCAACAACAACGACTCATGCAACAACTCGACACCACCGCTAAGACTCATGCAAGACATGACAACTCCACTAAGACTCCTCAACAAATGCAACTATGCATGTGGTACCAAAATCAGGGCCGTGACCCACACCGCTGTCGAATGGTTAAAGCATTCTCATCAGGACATAAGTCCTCACCACTAACACCACTTTGAGTAACTAGTACTCCACCACTTTGAACGACTAAGCATTCCAGAGCCGAAGCTCTCCCACTGTTATGTTAATGCAACTAATCCCCATAGAGTATATCTACATACCAACCAACCTAGACATATACATATATATGATTCACCAACCAACTTACACCTTTAAGGGAGTTTAATTAAATACAACATTCATTCAGTCAGCATCCATTCATCAATCACAACCAAATTAGAACATCCAGAGAAATACACCAACATACAAGCCATGCTTAATCAACAAGATAAATCAACCATCAACAGCAGAAGTCAAACCAACAAAATTCTGGGCAGCTCGCCTCGCGAGCACATCTGCTCGCTATGGCGAGCTCAGGAAATAAGGTACTCGCCATGGCGAGTTCGAGGCGAACAGAAATATGGTGCTCTCGGGAAAAATGATATTTTTCTCACTCAAACCTCAATTCTAAGCTCCCTAATCATCTTTTAAACCTAAAACTTGCTCCAGTCTTCTTAAAAATCATCTAGGCACATGAAACTACCCAAAATACGGCTTGTAACAACATTTTTAAAATCCAGATTTTCACAAGGCTACTCGCTATGGCGAGTTGTATCACTCGCGAGGCGAGCCATGAAGTTGTTCACTCGCTATGGCGAGCATAGGCTACTCGCGAGGCGAGCGATGAACTTCTGTACGGCAGAATGCAGGTTTTTCCCAAAAATCCCATTTTTCCTCAATTCACTCCCCAAATTAGTTTACAGATATGCAATGAAAGGTTTTATGCACTCAGAACCCATTTCTAACTCCAATTCAACAATTCCTACACTCAAAACCCATTAATTAACAAAACCTAACTTTAATCAAATATTAACCAACATTTCCCACAACATTAACCAACAGATGCATCTTAATCAATAATAAACAGCAACATGGCAGTACACAAACAATCTCAAGATATAACAACATCAAATGGTAATTAACATCTTAAAACATCATATATATACATATAACCCTTCATCAATCATTGACAATATCGTATTCACAAATATATACATACATATATTAATTCATCAATCATAAACAATTCTTCACTGTGATCTACGTGCAGTAATTTGACCATAGCTCAAGTTCTATAAATCCTTTTGAAGTCAAACCAACGGCATTAGAAAGCTAACATCCATACCTACAACTTTCGTGCTTACACCTAAGACCAATTCTGTATCAATCAATACCAGTTTTCATTTCAAATTCTGACAAAGTTGTGCTGAAATTCATAAAAATTCACTAAGACCTCCTTGGAGTATTTTCATCATATCTCATAAACCAAAAATCATTTTCGAGTAAAACTAAAGCCATTGGAAAGCTAACAAAATTATCTACAACTTTCATGTTTACACCAAAGACCAATTCAAAACAGAAACATGTGAAAAAGACGCAAGAACGCGAAACAGGTGATGCTGTCTCTGTGAAGCTCGCGAGGCGAGTAAGTTTACTCGCTGTGGCGAGTTGCGACGAACAACCCTACGGGAACAGACCAGTTTTCAGCCAAAAACCCAATTTTTCATCCACCCAAACCCCAAATTTGATAGGAAACTCAACATATGTTTATTCTACAATCTGAACATCGATTCTTAACACAATTGTCATGATTTCTACACTTTTCAATCCAAGAATCATACTCCAAAAACCTAACCCCCAATTCCCAATTTCAACTAGAACTATGCTAAATCAAAATCAGAATTATATAACCATTATCATTGAGAGATAGTCTCACCCTTACCTGAATTCAATTGCACAAACAAAGCTACAGCAAAATCGATCCCCTCTTGCTCTTGTTCTCCCCTTGGCTTGGTTTTCTCTCCCAAAACTTGTTTCACGTAAAACTGCTTCTAACCTTTTCTTTTCCTAACTCCCAAAATATAACTCCTCCTTTATTTCATTAAACTCCCCTTAATTCTATTAATTCTTAATTAACTCCCCAACCTCCAAAATAATATTAATTCCCACATTATTCTAACTAATATTAAAATAAACTATATAATAAAATAATACACACCACATAATCAACCAATATTATTTAAAATCACATAA
This sequence comes from Medicago truncatula, assembly GCF_003473485.1. Classification (NCBI taxonomy): domain Eukaryota; kingdom Viridiplantae; phylum Streptophyta; class Magnoliopsida; order Fabales; family Fabaceae; genus Medicago; species Medicago truncatula. The sequence goes on along the minus strand of NC_053043.1, from coordinate 10,751,844 downwards.
ATTATATAAATATATCCTAACTCAATAAAAATAATTAAATAATCAAATAATTCAAGGAGGGCGTTACAGTTTGTCCCTATAAATACACTGTCAATCATTGGGAAATGGGCCAGAAGTCACTGTTCACGTCAGAAAATCAGCAGCAATTCACAAACCCTAATTTTCCACTTTTCCAACCCTTTTTCAAATCAAGCCCAAAAATTACAAAGAAAAGAGTATGAGTTTAGGAAGAACATTCATAGGTTCATAGGAAAATCCAGTAACACCAAAACTTTACTAAAACCTCAAAACTATTCATATAACCACACAAATCACAAACAAGCAAACCGAACCAGAACAGCAAGCAGGCCAAACAAGCAAACCGAACCAGAACAGCAAGCAGGCCGAACCGGAGCAGAAGCGAACCGGACCAGCAAGGGGGCCGAACCGGAAGGAAAGCGGAACCGGACCGGAAAAGGGAGCAGAAACGAACCGGAAGGAAGGAAGGGGACCGGAAAAAGAGGTAAAAATTTCACATTTTCATTTGTAGATCTAGGATTTTTGGTGCATGTTTTCGAAATTTTGAGCTTGGATTCGAGTAGAGGAAGGGAAGAGGAGTATTTTGATGTAAAAAAATTTCAAAAAAAAGGCAAAAAAAACTCCGGCGCTCCGGCCGACCACCGCGCCGGAGCAGCTCCGGCCGCCCCTCTTCATCTTCTCCGGTCGCGTGTTCTTTGAAGGAGGGGAGAGCTTCTCTCTCTAAGTTTAACTTAGAGAGAGAAGTGTTTTAGTTTTATGTTATTTTTTTTGTTAAAATTGCTTTTATAGTGCTTTCTTTTTTTTGCTGGATCATACGTGCGCGTATTCATAATCTTACGATGTTCCATCGCGTTAGTAGCCATCAGATCTGGATCGTTCCTTGATCTGACGGCTACCGTATGATCTGTTTTTAAATCAAGTGTGTGTTTTTTCTGCGTGAGTGTGGTGTGGCTTCTGTTTGGACCGTCAGATCGTTGATCTGACGGTCACTGTGTTTTCAGTTTAATCCCTTTGTTTCTATGTTGTTTTTGTGACCCTTGGATCGTTGGATCCAACGGCTGTGATGAATCCAGTGACTGAATCTGGACCATTGATTTAATCCAATGGTCCAGAATTAATCCTGCTGAGCCAATGTTTTATTATTTCTTATTTTTAATTGTCTTTATTTTTAAATACTGTTTTTACATTTTTTTGACATTTTTTGTGTTTAGAAAAATTCCAAAAAATATTTTTCTCACTATTTTAATTTTCTCTAATTTTAAAAATCCATTCTATTTGTTTTCTTTTATTTTATTTTTTTTGTTTATTTCTTATATGATGACCTTAATTATTATTTGTCTTAATTCTTGCTTATTATTTCTCATGTCTCATTCATCATAATATTTCTTGTGATTACTAACTATTTAATTTTTTGTCTTGAATCATAGCATGCACATTTAATTTTTCCATCATTTTATTTTGTCATTGACTTAGTGTGTATAAATAGGGAATTGATGTAATTTTATTTCTTGCTTTTTATTTTGGCATAAAGGCCTTAGGGTTGTATTTAGGAATTGATGTAATAATGTAGGTAACACAAGCACCGACACATGCACCGACACTACCACATTTTATTTACCGCTTTCCGTTAGTTTTTACGACGTTACGTTAGTTTTCACCGTTAGTTTAGAAAAATCATTTTCTCAAAAAGTCAAATATGCAAAACTTCAAAAATCATTTTCTTAATAACTTTTTTCCTTTATTTTCTTAATCAAATTCTCAATCAATTTTAATTCAACTTCAATCATTTTCAAAATTTAAAATCAATCAACCTCACTTGTTTTCTTTATCTCATGCCTTGAGGCCTCTTTCTCTTCTTAAAACCCATTTTCGAAAAAAATCTTAAAATCAACCTAACCCACCAAAGAAATTCTTGAGTGGAACTACGTCGGTTTTGATCCCTTTCCCAAAAAGGGTACGTAGGCAGAGGACTCGTCCTTCCAAATCAAATAAAAATAACCAAAAACATACTTCTTCTCCCTCCATTCTTTCACTTAGATTTTTAGGTGATAATTTTTCAAGTAAGCAAATGAATTTAGCACAAGATAATCTAGGTAAGCGGTTCCTTCGGAGTACCGAAGTCGTTTAGGGTGCTTAACACCTTCCCTATTCGAAACCAACCCCCGAATCCAAAGTCTCGATAAGGGTTTTTACTCATTTTTTCCCTTCCCAAGAATAAAAATCGAGAGTTCAAAGATTGACGATTCAAATCAATTAATGGTTTGACATCCGAAAATCGCGAGCACAAACGCTCATTTTTAATTAGTTTATTTCATGATGATCTCACATTTTGCAAATGAATTCCACTTAAAATGGTGGATCATGCATTAATTTTATCTAATAAAACTCTAAAATGTATGTGTTTCCTTTATGAAACTTAATTAAATAATCAAAAGAGGTGTTCCTTCAAAAAATGATATCAAAGTGTGGGTGGCTTCTCATTAATCTCTCTTATGCAGTGAATTATAAGCATCTTCATTTTTTTTTCTTCATATATACGGTTTAGAAAAAGTGATTAGTGAAATTATGTTTCAATTTATATGTTGATCATCAAAAAATATTTTTTGTAAATTAACTAGTAACCTTAACTTTCAAATTTTAAAATAAATTAACCGTGGTAATAATAGGCATGTTTGAAGAAAAAAATTCACATGGTAAATTGCATAAACGTTTACATTTAAGGATTAAAAAAAATTAAATGAGACTTATAATTAAGAACATAAGAAATATATAAAAGCAGCCATCATATAAAAAAATGGGCAACTAACAAAGCACTTTTGCTTCTAAATGTGGTCAAACTAACAAAACACTTTTGTTGTTTATATTCTAAACAGGAGTGGATAACTTTGATACTAGTCACATAATAATTGGATAATTTTAAAAATTGACCATTTTTTTCTTTGGTTTGAATCCCAAACATTGCATATTTTCATGCATTGTTCATACTAAAAATTGACCATTAAACATAATTCAAAAGTATGAGTAGAAGTTTTATTAAAAAAAAAATGTGAGTAGAAATTGAACATAATAATATTGGAAGAACCTCCAATAAAGTATATATCTTAAAGTTAAATTTAAGAGGTTGAGATTAAAACTTGCATACACAAGTTAAGAGGTTGAGATTAAAACTCTAGTCACAACGACTGGTTTAGAAATTTCATAATTTTACGGGTTGAGATAAGAGTTATGCACACAAAAAGCGGTTATTAATAAAACATTATCATGGAAGATTTGCATAAAAAAAATTACAATAGATGAGTGGATAACAAATAAAAGAAGCATAACCATTTTGTAACAACTTTTGAGATAATATTTTTTTCCCTCTTTTTTTTTTTTTGACAAAAACAATATAAAGGAGAATGGAGATAACACAATGAAAGTACAATAGAGTTTATCTCTCGAGAAGTTACGTGGTTGAGAGATACTCTCTTCAACCTCAAAGAACTCGGTTCGAGACCCAACACCGAAAGTATAATAGAATTATCTCAAAAATTATCAATTCTTTAAATATCATTTCTCTAAAACAAATCACAAACAATAAAAAAGCATATCATATAAATATGATAGATATTAAAAAATGGTCAAAAATATGAAGCAGTTACGCGCACGTCATTTTGGGTCTCTGCGCGCGCATCTCGGATTTCTTTTCTGAAATTTATTATTTATTACTAGTAATTTAATTAAAAAAGTATATATTATTCTTAGCAACCTCTTGTTTGTTTGAGGATTGAGAAGCTTCTACACTCTCCAGTCTCCACTTTACTTTACTCTGGTAATTCTCTTTTCTTTCTTATCTTCGTTTACGAACTATAAACCTTATAATCTCTAATCTCCAACTGTACAATTATCACATACTGCTTTTGATTTTCAATGCATTTTCATTTTCTTATTAATTGATTTACTACTTTATTAAATTATCATACCAAAGTTAATCATCACCACTATCAACAGCAAGAATCAAACAGTTTTGTTTTTTTCCTGGAATTAAGTCTGTTTGGTAGTGAGATTTTTGAGGGTTTTTAAGGGGAAGTTTTGGAGGACTTGGATCTATATTTTATTAATATTTGAAATTTTTAAAAAATTAAAAGAATATTATAACATATGATCATATAACAATTCAATATCCCTCTGAGCTTAGCTCAGTTGGTAGGATATTACATATTATATTCGGGGGCTGGGGTTCGAACCTCAGACGCTCAACTTCTCCACATTTAAAATGTGCGAGCTCCGGCCTCTAGGCTACTTGACAAAAAAATATAAGAATTCATTCACAATCGCGCTTGATTCATTTTTAGAAACATTTTATAGCTTGCTTGATTTAGAAAAGAAAAACAAGCCATTCCCTCCAAAATCCCGCTCCCAACGGACCCTTGGTTTTAGCCTCGTGGACCGGCTATGAGACTAATCTCTGGTTCAAGCGTCTACTGGGTACTGATACCTAGTTGTGTATTAGTTTGTTGGATTTTAGTGACCCCTTGCTAGGAATCGAACCCGTGTTCTTAGGGTTTAGGGTGCGTCTTTGCTCCAATCACATGTTTGTTGGTGCAATCAAACTAACTTTTATGTAGCAGAATCTCCTGCTATAATTAACTACAATAGCAAAATAGATCACTGGTCCTGTTTGTATTTTTATTTTTTGAAGAAAAAATTAGCATGTAAGAGTGGTTTTTCCTGTGAAAAGCTAACATAAAAGCTGTATTGCGTTCATGAAGGGAGGAAAATGAGTGATGCAGAAGATCAATCACATTCTTCACGAAACAAGTGGCAACCAGAAAGCTATAAAAATCATCCTGCTAGAGATCTCAATTCTGGAAGTGACCTTTGGACAGATGGACTTATCTGTGCTTTTGAGTTTGTTCGAGGAAAGAAAAGACCAGTTAAGTCGAAATCCTCGTCAAATATTACAAACAGACCACATTTTGATGGCCGATATTCAAAGATGCATGTCCCTTCAAATGGTGTAATATTTGATGATGACAAAGAGGTCCCGATCTTTCAGGTTGGCCAATCTCATTCCCCAGAAGAGCATGGGGGTGATCATTGGGTACCGATTGGATGGTCCAGAATCTCAGAACTTGTCCAAGCAGTTCAAGTTGATGCCGTCTGGTCTTCACATCAATTTGAATTTGACGATTCTGAAGATGATTTTACTGCAGCAGATCTGGCTGCTCCCTATTGGGAGCGTCCAGCTGGGCCTAGATGGTGGTGCCACGTTTCTGCAGGTCACCCTGCTGTTGAGGCTTGGCTCAGCAATGCTCAATGGCTACATCCTGCTGTTGGTTTAGCTTTGAGAGACGAAAGCAAACTTATAAGTGAGCGGATGAAGCACCTTCTCTATGAGGTATGCTGTATTTCCAGCATTGGTATTTCAAGTCTTGATAATGTAATCATCTAACAATCTACTTGTATCTAAGTTTGGTAATAAACACTTACACGCACTTGCATCAGGCATACGATGACATATTAGATTGTGTTTATAAAATAAGGTTTGAAGTTATATTCTTCAATTGCATTATGTGTTTTTTTTTTTTTTTTTGTTGATGGCCTGAATGTTTGTGGCTTGTGGTCTCTTTGTCATGTATCTAGACAAGTAACAGACCTGTTGGGTTCTGTCTTATTTTCCTTAGTATGCTGGTATTAATAGGAAAACAGTGGTCGATGTGGATTTCAACATATTTTGATTTGGGTTTTCTATGGTCGTTTAAGTTTCAAAACAGGTTGATCGAATGGTTGCAGTATATGTGAGGGTAGGGGGATATTTAAGGAAATATAAACTTTTGTGTCTGATCGTGTAACCTGTAAGGATTTAGATTTCTAGTCGTTGATATGGTGAGTTTACCAAGAAAATCAGATCTGTGTAGATGTAGAACACCAGTCAAACCAAACGAAAGTGGGAAGGATAAAAAGAAAACCTAGGGTTCCTTAGGCATCACACCTAAGGTTTGATTGTGTTGATGTGAGCACACAACCAATGCACAGAATTTTGCTGAAATCTCGTAAAACTGATACTTCAGTTCAGTCTGAGAGAGCATTACAGCTATTCAAACAGATCTTCAATGGCTTCCTCCCTCCACAAAAGAGACATTCAATGACTTAAGCAATGAAGTCCTCATCCAATAAGTAGCATGGTGTGGCACAAGTGGTAGATGCTTGAGCCCTTAACCATTTGGTCCATGGTTCCATCCCTGCCCAATGCGTATGGAAAAACATGTGTAGTGTAACGCCTGAACTTTTTATCCAAGACATGGCGTTACATGTAGGGAGAAGTCAACCCCTTAAATGGATCTCAGTTACCTCAAAGCATTAGTTTCTGCAGTTGCATGCGGGGGATACCGGTTTACCCAGAAAAATCATCATCTAATAGGAATTTGGGCTTCCTAACTATTAAGAAAAACTTAAATATCAAAGTATACTGTAGAACATATAAAAACTTAAATCCAATTCAATTCTAATAACTATGAGAGTCAGATAAAGGCTTCCGTACAGTATCCTCCATGAAAAGCATATCTATATTCGGCATTTAGATCCAATCTAAGTATGGTCGCTGTGCTCTAGCCTTTGAAAGTTCTACAACAATCTTGGGGAATGTTTAACCAATAAGATAGTTGATAATACAGGGGATCTACTGATGGCAAATGACATTTCCGACAAGGAAACAGTTTCCATGTTATTCATCACAACTTTTCTTTGGAAACCAGTCGAACTCAAATACTGATTTGACTTTACTCTTATCTATGGGTTTCAGTGTAATGCAAATACTGATCTGACCTTATTCTTATCTATAGGTTCCAGTGAGAGTCGCAGGAGGGCTGCTATTTGAGCTCTTGGGACAATCAGTGGGTGATCCTCATGTTGATGAAGATGATATTCCGATTGTACTTAGGTCTTGGCAAGCACAAAACTTCCTAGTAACTGTAATACATATAAAAGGTCCTGTGTCAAAGATAAATGTTCTCGGTATAACAGAAGTTCAGGTTGTTCTTGCTTTCCATTTATCTTCATTGGTCTCTAGTCACAAATTAATGTTCTTTTAGAAAGATGTCATTAATTTTGTGTGTTGCTTTGTCAGGAGCTTCTTTCTACTGGAGGATATAATGTGCCAAGAACAGCGCATGAAGTTATAGCACAGCTTGCTTCCCGTCTCTCACGGTGGGACGATAGGTAATAAACAACATTTTCATTCATGTTTGATAAGTTCAATAATTAGTTTGCTCATATATGAAACAAACAATACATATGTGGATCTCATGTTCCATCTTCAGTTAAGTTCGCTAAATAAGTTTTTCCTCAGTTATTTTACAGAAAATAAACTGATCTTTGCTCTTGTAACTTGGAAAATATACTGAGCGGGACATAATAACTATGAGATCTGGTTAAGCAAACTCACATCTTCAGTTAAGCACACAATGCATATGCTGGAGCAATTTTTTTGTTTTTTGAAAAGGCAATATGCTGGAGCAAACTTACATTTATCTGGTTTCATTCCTTTGAGAGAAACAAATAGAATGGCCCATATTTGGTATCTTATTGATGAAGTATAAATGTGTTTCTCCTTTGCTGATAGTTTTGTTGTATGCAAGCTTTCGATTATATGGAGATGAACTATATTTAATGATAACGGTGTTTTGTCCTGAATCTAATGCAACGGTTTCCTTTATTGGATGGTTTTGAATTTATTTGATGTTCAGAACTGTATCTTTTATACACCAACATGTAAAGATAGTGGACATAAAAAGAAAAAATACGAAGTACAAAATTATTTCTGCGGGTCTCTGTTGTAATGCTATAAACACAACACATGTAACTTTCTCGTGTCCCTTAGTTGACTTGCAAACACAGATGGAAAAGCCACTGCACAATACAAGTGTTGTTATTCCAGTGCAATTTTTTCTTAAACTGCTTTTCAAGTCGATTTTGGTTCAAGGTTTTCATTTAGATTTTCAGGTTATTCCGGAAATCTATATTTGGGACAGCAGATGAGATTGAATTGAAGTTTATGAACAGGTTCTTATGTGAAATATTTGTGAATTCAAGTCATTTAAATTTTTAAATTGTCCCACACTTGATTGACAGTTTTCCCATTGTTTAGGAGAACCCATGAAGATTTGAATTTTTTCAATATAATTTTAAATCAAGAAATCAGAAAGTTATCAGCACAGGTATGCTCTTTCTTGCTGCTCAAAAGATGCATCTTTTGTCGATTTGTTAATTTTATGACCCGAATAGAAATTTACTTTTATGTGACAATTTTCACTCGGTGAGAGAATAAAATGGGGGTTTAGATTTTCAAATGGTGAGATGGTTGTAGTTCACACAGATCTTTCTGTTGCAGGTCAAATAGTGCACTTCTCCTATAAAATCACATTTGATAGTTGATATGAGAGAGCATACTGTAATTGTATGTTTAAACTAGACCACACAAGGGAATAGTTATACTACTAGCGAGTGTTAATTACGGTGGTTATTACAAGTAATTATCTCCTAAAGTTACTTCTCAATTAGAGCACTAATATATTTACTGAGGTATTTGAAACATTTACTTTGGAGTGTAAAAGTCATGTGGAAGCAATTTAGACTTTAGAATTTAGTTTCGGGGATACATGACGAATGAAAGATGATTTGATTGAAGTGATGCTGCTATTCTGCTTGATCATATTTATTGTTAAACTACTTCTAATTACCATTGAGATGTATGGGTTTGGAAATCTAAATTTTAATGGGTATAAGGTCCATTGGCCATATTGAATACAAATAGTTATTTTCGCTGAAGGACCTGATAATTGATTGTGTGCAGCTGGCCTAAAGTAATCAGGCTTGAGAGCTGACAATTGACCAAACCAGCTTGAGGGGCTGGCTCATTAATTAGATTTAGATAAGCCAGTTCTACTCAACTTTAGCCAAGTACTGCTAGGCTATTTTGGTTCACGACTTCGCTCAAAACACACACTAGAATAACAACAACAATATCAAAGCCTTTTGCCACTAGGTGGGGTCGGTGATGACATGAATTCCTTACATGTATTAGGTTCAGAGCTATACCGTTCACCTCTAAAGCACTCTGAAAACTTTAGCCGGTACTTTTCTTAATATTCATATTGAGTTGTCCTCCATTTGATTTACTTCGTGGTCTTTCTATAGGTATTCTCCTACGTATCCAAACTACCTGTGTCGAGATTCTACTATCTTCTCTATAATAGGGGCTATTTTAATATTCTCTTTGTCAGTTCTATCTCTCATCTTGTCATGTGTACCACTCATCCACTGTAATATTCACATCCTGCAACATTAAGTTTACTTTTTGGTTGGCTTTTTACCGTCCAATATTTAATTCCATACAACATTGTAAGGGTCTATTAACTGTGCATAATTTTTTAATGATTGAGTGGTATTTTTCTGTTGCATATCACATAAAACATTCTTTCCTTTCATCCATCTTGGGTGCTATGGTTGGCACCTCCCTCTATCTCTCCTACACTCTGTATGTTGGATCTTAGATACTTAAAATGTGTGACTTGTAGTATTTTATGTTTTTCATATTTTAACTCTACATTATAATTTGTTTATTTATTTTTGGCCAAATATATATTTTGGTCCTTTGAGCTTTTTTAAGTTTCAAATAGGTCCGTTAAGTTGTTAATTTAATACGCCGTTACCCTTTTAAGGACCTATTTGAAACTTAAAAAAAACTTAAAGGACCTATTTGAAACTTAAAAAACTTAAAGGATTGACCTAGTATTTTTGTCAAACTTAAAGGACTAAAAGTAGTATTTGGCCTTAATTTTTGTCAAACTTGCATTCTGTTTACTCTGTTTTACAGGGCTTGCCACCACATTTAAATTTTCATTATCTCGTCTCTTGATTCTCTAATCAGGAGTATCATTTGCGAAAAGCAAAAGTGTTAGAATTTGTTGGATATATATCTAGAACTTAGACAAAAGCCCAATATGGGCTCAAAGTTAATCTTTAGTGATACCTTATAGTTATCGTAATTTTTATTGCTGGCTTTTGAAAACACAAGCAGTGGCTAAGGGATCCATATTATCTGCCATAGGCTGATATTTTTTTATGGTTTAAGAACAATTCATGCTGATCAAGTCCACTGCACATAGAAGCTCCTTTCAACTTTTGCATTTCCTTACAGGTTATCAGAGTGAAGTGGTCACTTCATGCAAGAGACGAGATTGTTTTTGAGCTTCTCCAACATCTGAAAGGGAATGGAGCAAGAAACTTGTTGGAAGGAATAAAAAAGAGCACAAGGGAAATGATTGAAGAGCAAGAAGCAGTTCGTGGCCGTCTGTTTACCATTCAAGATGTTATGCAGAGCACTGTTCGAGCTTGGTTGCAGGTATTAAGGCCTCATAAGATCATTCATTAGGTTTCATATTTAATATTGCTGATTACCCTATATTAACATGATGTTTGTCGTGAATCTGCTAAATATTCAGGACAGAAGCCTTAGGGTGACTCATAATTTAGCTGTATTTGGTGGTGTTGGCGTTGTTCTCACCATCATCACTGGTTTGTTTGGTATCAACGTTGATGGAATACCTGGTGCAACAAATACACCATATGCATTTGGTGTCTTCACAGCCATCCTCATCTTTTTAGGAGCAGTGTTGATTGTAGTTTGCCTTGTTTACCTTGGGCTGAAAACCCCCATTGCTGAGGAACAGGTAGAAGTTAGGAAGCTTGAGCTGGATGAATTTGTGAAGATGTTTCAACATGATGCAGAGAATCATGCCCAAGTCAGAAAAAATGTTTCGAGGAATAACTTACCTCCTACAGCTGGTGATGCTTATCGCAGAGGTGATTTTCTTGTGATACAATAGAGATTTTTTTTTTTTAACTGCCAAAATAGATTTTTATTCAAAATAGGTAAAACAAAGTACATATGGTACTAGACTCACGACTAAAATGGGTTATTATATATAACTTAAAGAGCTATACGATGAGCTTCTTTCATCTCTAATTCTCAGTTTTTTTATTATCTCTTGAAGTTTCATGAGACAGTTATGTTATGTTCTGCACTTTGAACTCCCATTAAACTCACACAATAAACTCATATTCTCGTAGTCATATTTAATTATGCAATGGACCCTTGCTTCTATTGTACTCCAACACTGAAATTTACATGTAGACATTGTTTTCTTTGTAGTACAAGCAATGGTTTTATAAAATTCAATAATTTACTATACGGAAGAGTTTCTAATTATATTTACAAAACCCAATAATCTATACGCGTGTGATGCAAACCTAATCCCTCGCTTGTTTAGAATTGAGAAAGTTTTGTTCGGTCACAAAACTAAATGTAGTGTTTAGTCAAACAAACAAAGAGACACATATACCAAAAATGTTTTTCTTTTTATTATTAGTATTAGAAAAGTTTCTTTGGGTGTTTGCGTAAGCACTATATATTTGGTCTTACGATCATACAAGAATAGCTTGTTTAGAATTTGTTTTGCTACGCAGTTGAAGACCGCTAATGGGCGACAATAGACTACCATTAAATGATTGTAGTATACATTTATATACCTTGAATTTTTTGTTGATAGGCAGCCTACCTGAGCTCATTGGGGACTTGTGTGCAGATTTGAGTAGAATTTGGCTATACAATTATTATACTAAATAGGCTAAAATATGGTTTTAGTCCCTGCAAATATGTCTCGTTTTGGTTTTAGTCCTTGTAAATTTTTTTATATTTTGTTTTTGAAAATAGTTCCTGAGGGATTATTTTCAAAAACAAAAGATTTTGCAGGGACTATTTTTCTAATAAATGGGTTCAGTCATCATGTGCCACGTGTGCAAATCATCAGAAAAGTGGAGCCAGGGACCAAAACCAAAATGAAGCATATTTGCAGGGACCAAAAACAAAAAAATAAAATTACAGGGACTAAAACCAAAACGAGATATATTTGCAGGGACCAAAACCATATTTTAGCCTACTAAATATTCAATAACGTCTTCATTAAATTTTTCCTTCAAAATCTACAAATATAAATTCGGTATTCAATAATATTTTATCTCTCATTACTCACATTATTCACATAATTGGTTGACAAGTTTATTCACTCCTTTCCCTCAAAAAAAAAAAAAGTTTTTTCACTCCTTCGCTCTCTACCAAACCACCACTAACCAATTTCATTTTCAAAAACAACTCCTTTTCTCATATTTTCATTTGCACTCGACTAATCTATATTTTATAACATTAACACTTTTTTTCCCCGATTATCATATCATTGCAATAGTATTTTATATTTTTCATGTCTCTGAAGTATTTTATATTTTATAATTAGGTCTTTTTGTTAAAATTCTGTTAGTTTATTTTTTGGAAAAAAAGCCAAACTGGTCCATTAAAATTGGTACTAGGGAAAATTGAATTTGAAACCTTGATGTATGCAATTTTTTTTTTTGTTAGTTTAAGATCAATAGTGACGTATCAACCAAATTTTTTTTTTTGAGGGGATATCAACCAATTTTATATGTCCTCCACCTAATATCCACATAATTTTATATCTCTAATCTTCTGTTAGTCATCTAAAGACGATTGATCTGTGCATTAACTTTCAACAACTCTTCTTCGGTGAGGTTTAGCATGGGAAAGGAAAGTTGTTTTTCACCATGGAAAAGTTTTTCTTAACCATTAGATTATATATAGAACACATTTTTATTGTAGTCTTTCCACACAAGATTTATTTTAGACACTTTCTTCCACCACCATCCTCTTTCCTCCATAGTCCCACCATCTTCTCCTTCCCTCGTATGTTCTTCTCCATATTGCTACACCTGCCTTATTTCTTGAATTAAATAAATGAAAATTTTTATAAAGTCCAAAATTTAATTTCTCTAATCTTACTTTTTATTTATCAATAATTGTTTAACTGGATGAAGTTTTTGAGCAGAATAAACGCTTGGTTAATTGTCATGGGTGAGGCTTGAGCACCAAAAATTAAATCAACAGTGAATTAAATTAAAGTGGACAACCCTTTATGGATATGATTGAAAAAACAGTGATTGTAAGGTGAGCTGAAAAAACAAGAAGAGACATGGGCAATTAATAAGATTAGAAGTAAGGGTTATGATTTAAAAGAGAACATTAATTTGGAGAAAATCATGTAGTTGTTGAGGAAGGACAAGAAGGTTGTATTGTTGTTTATGGAGGGGCTGATGTCATATTTAGACAAAGGGATATTATGGGATGCTCGTTAAAAAAAAATTCAGATCAAGGAAAGAAAAAATTGCAGATCTGAGAAAGAAGAAAAAAAGTGTAAAAGAGGAGAGAAAAGGATATGATGTAAGCAGTCCATGATAAAATTAATACTCTTTAATCTAATGATTCAAAAAAACTTTCTCATGATAAAAAACAACTCTCTTTTCCTATACTAAACCCCACCCTCTTCTTCATGTTAGTCCTTCATTTCTCAACTGTGGCGAGACTAGACGACTCCTCTCACACTTTCTTTTTTACCCTTCTACTCCCATAATTTTTTTTTTCCTCAGACTTGATAGATTTCTCCCTTTCCTTCAAAAACTTAGACTTTAATTGTTTGACTAATGGAAATTTGACATAAGAACCTAATTGAAAAATATAAATAGTTTAGGGATCTGATTACACATTTTTTTGGTTTAAAGATCTAATTAAAAATCTTCTTAAAAAAAATCTAACTAAAAATTCTCAAATAGTCCAGAGACATACAGATCAATTAACCCTTTAATCATTTCAAAATACACATCACTTATTCTTTCTCATCCGGATCAAGTAATTTTTGTTTGAGATTGTCACCAAAGAAGTGTTTCTAATAAGATATATCGGGGGAAAGGAAAGAATAGGAGATAGAACCTGTTGGAGCACTTTTTTTTTTTTTTTTTTTGGATTTAGCACCGGTTTCCGACCCACCAAAGGTGAACGATTAATCCGACTCGTGCGTAGAGACATGCGCACTGGCCAAGCGTTGTTCTCCCTGGGAATCAAACCCGGTAGCCCCCAGGTACGTCCTTGGAAGGAGATCCTTACCCCTGGAGTCCAAGCAACTTGGTTCCGTAGGAGCACTTTATTGTGTGTGAATGGAGAACATGGCACTTTAATGTTAGGGGAAAAAGCATGAACCGTACACCCCGTATTCCCCAATTTGGTAACAGACTAGAGTTACCTTGCCCAACAATTTAACTGTAATATACGTGGAAAGTGATATTGTGAACAATGTGACCCCTCTCTAGTATAAACCAAAATTCATGAATTTTATATGAAAAAAAATAAAATAAATTAACCATGTATGCACCCATAATTGACAGGAGGGATCACGAGTATTTATTTCAAATATCAATATCAGGGGAATAAGAAAGAAAAATAGAAATATAAGAAATGCAATATCATGAAATTTAACGGGTTATTAAATGAACAAAAATGTCACAAGAAAATAAGTTCTAAAAACTCTATTCGCTAATTTTCACAGCACGATTAACATCAGTATTCAAGTTTGAGAATGAAGTATGAAGTAAGATTCTTAAAAGCAAATATAGGAAAAACAAAAGTATAAGTGTTCTCCATTGCCAAACTTCATGTGGTTCATTTAAGAAGGGATCTTGCAAGATGTTCCCTAGCTGAGGCCAATGCTTGACTTAGTGTCTGCAAAAGAAGGAAATACAGTTATACCCAAATAAGTGAGTTTAATTTAAAAAAAAATTATGCTATCGAAGGGAAGGAAGCAACATACCTGTTCAGACAAAGGAGCTCCAGATTCTGTACTATTACTTCCAACTTTCCCAGCTATAGTATTTGGAGTAGTTTCAAGAATAATACTGCACAAAATATGGAGAGATGAATATTTAGTGAGACTGGGGAAGGGCCGAGACAAATAAATAAGGAGCATAAACAAAGAAGAGAGAAATATGAAGGTGAAAATGAGGTAAAAACCTAGGAAATGAAAGACTCATGCAGTAACAATTTGTCATAGAGAGGAATTGGGCCCTATATGCATCCATCAAATCAAAGGAAATGAATAAGAAGGAAGTTGAGAAAAAAGGCTTAGCGATACTTTTTTAGCAGTAGACTTGTTTGAATGTTTATCTGTGAGGCAAATAGAATATCTTTCAAGAAGAGTTTATAAAGGTGAAGGTCTTTTAACAAGGGTTTTTAAGTGTGAAGGATAAGATCAGAGGGAAATGTCTTTCTGGACAAATGCGGTTTGGAGTGATTTTGCTGAAATTCAAATACAGTGGGACTTATAATTATTGAAATCACAATGGAGCAGCAAGGTGCTAGAACTATGGATGTGCGGTGCATTTTATCCCACAACAAAAATGAAACCAAGAGGAAATAGAATTAAGGAGTAATAACATAATTAACTCCATCCAAGATTTAGGTCACCCCTTCTAAGGTTAAGTCATGGTCTCTTAAATTTAGGAGACCATGACTTAACCTTAGAAGGCATGGCTTAGAGCACCATTATTCAAACTTCCAAAGAGACACCCATGTAACCTTGTGCTTCATCCAAAACTATTGTTTTGATCTAAACGACATCTTTTCATTTAATAACTATGGCAAATAGTGAGATCACTGGTCCAAACTCTAAACCAATCAGGGGCATCTAACTGGCTTAACAGTGAAAAAACAGAAAAAATAGACGTCGTTGTATGAAAAAATTAGTGAAACCTCAGGTACGTATCAGGTATTCAGATCTGCACTGATTAAGGATACCCTGATTTTCTTTCTAATGATTTCAGTCATAATTTTACCGCCTTGTGCGACTTTTGTTTTTATGAGAAAAAAAATATAACAATTGTGATCATCTAATTGCATAGATGAAATGCTCTCTCTGATATATCAAATAACTCCTACGATTTGAATTTTGAAAGAAAGGCAAGAACAATATAATATCTAAAGAACCTAACAATTAAATAATGGAAGATAACTTTTATTATGAATAGCCTGTGAGAATGACATACCCTGCATCAATAATTTCATCAATGCACAATAGAATGAGGTCCAAGTTCTCAAGTGCTTCCTTCTTGTCCACATTGCCTCTGGAGGAAAAAAATGGGAGAAGCCAGTAATATTGTCAAGGACTTCCAAGTCCATGGTGACAGATTGATAACACCTTTGAATATCACACGTATATAAACAGTTAAGTGTCAGAAAACAACCTGAGCAGGAGGCCAACAGAATCAAAAAATGCCTGCAGAACTGAAGATAAGATAAGCTCGTTTTCGTCATCACTCCCGGTAACAAAGAAGTGAAGATCTTGGACAAACTTGTAAACGATGATGTTATTCTCAAACATTGTTATCTCCGCTGCCACACATAAAAACAACCCATAAAAGTAGGTCATATACAATACATAGTAATGATTAAGGATCAATCTATTCCAAATTCTAATCACAAGATAAAAATACCTCTAGAGAAGGAAGCACTCACCTTCAGTGCGAGCATTGGTCTTCTGAGTCTTGTTGAATACAAGCTTCTCAAAAGCTTCCTTTGCACTATTGGTTGGCCAATCATCTGAGAAATACTTAGCCGCCACACGTCTCCCATCAGAATCCAAGAGAAGGATGTTCTTCACAGAAGGGTTCAACTCCTAACAATAACACACAATACAAAATCATAATTTTCCTCAAAAACACCTCACAAAACCTCTTATCTTCAACTATCACAATAATTCATTTCAACCAACTTCACTCAATTTTTAGCACAAAATCAAGAAAGGTTCAACAAAAAGATTAAAATACCCCAACTTCCACACAACTAGCGGTTCTAAAACTTAGTCAACTGAGGTCAGTCCAGTTGGTGGGGAGTTGACTCATACCCTGCAAGAGTGTAGGTTCAACTCCCGCTGCCCACATTACGACTTCATTGGCGGGCAATCTGTAAGTATCTATATCAACGCTCTATAAGCCTTGAGGTCTTCCCTAAGCCCTAGTGAGCCTCTGGAACCTAACTCAGCTAAACTTTCTTCTATTAAAAAAAAAGGTTCTAAAACGCAAACCTTTAAACGGTTATAAAAACGATTCTAAAAATGTGGGCAAATGCGGCCACAATTGTGGTTGCAATGTCATTGCAAAGAACTAAAAACCGCATATTACGGCCACAATTGTGATTGAGGACCAAAATTTAGAGCTATTACTAACTATTATTAGAACATTTTGTCAAAAAAAAAAAAAAAAAACTCTAATTCAATTCAAGCTCCCATAAATCACAAATCAAATACCATATTGTATATCAAAATTGTGATCTACCAGCAAGAAACATAAAATGTTGGATCAAACGAAAAAAGAGGTCTAAGCTAAATACTGCTGCATGCTACAATTTTATACCAAAATCAAAATCACACAAAAATTGACATACAAATTAGATGATAAAATTCAATTGCAATAACAATTCAATAGCAATAAATCAGCAAAACTAGATCTGCTGAATAAAACAAAAAAAAAATGATAATCGTGGTGATCGTGCAAATGTTGAAGACGAAATCGGAGTTGAGAGAATTGAAAATGAAAAAGATTGAAATTGAAGTCGAGAGAGAGAGAGAGATTACGAGTTTGGAAGGAGACATGACGGAGAAAGCGTCGGAGAAGAATGAAACTGAATTCTTCTTACACTCTCTGTCAACTATTCTTCTCATATTGTTCTTTGTAAGTATTTAATTTAATGTTTTAAAAACAATTTACAACATATTTATTTTTTAATTCCCTTCAAAAAAATATTTATCTTTTTTTATTTTATTTTTGACAAAATTTATCTTTTTTAATTGTTTTGTAAAAAAATTACGTCAAAAAATATATTATTTCCTTTTTTTTCAAATTATTTTAATTATTATTATTAACCCTCTTATATTTTAGAGGAAGTGTTTTAGTCATTTGAATTTTTGTTAGTTTGATTAAGAATTGTTTAAAAAAAATTAAATTGAGTTTTTTTAAAAGATTCCTTCTTTAGTTGAACTTGTTATCGACCCATTTTTATTTTAATTATTATTTTTGCCTTGTTTTAGTTTTTATGGTTAATTAAGATTTTAGTCCCTATAAATATTCATTTAATCCTTACAAAATAAAATCACATTTTTTAGTCTATGTGACATTTTCCTTAAACATTTTAAGGACAAAAAAGGTTATGGAAATTTTTGACAAGGAATGGAGAAATTTTATAGCGACTAAAAAGTGTGGTTTTATTTTGCAAAGACTAAAAACAAAATTCTAAATATTTATAAGGACCATTTACTTAATTAATCCTAGTTTTTATAATATATATATATTTCCCTTCATTTTAATGTGTCTTGAGTTAAAGGCTAAAATATAGTTTTAGTCTCTGCAAATATGCATCGTTTTGGTTTTAGTTCCTGTAAAAAGAAAATTTTGTTTTTGGTCCCTACAAAATTTTTTGTTTTTGAAAATAGTCCCTGGAATATTTTGCAAGGACCAAAAACTACAAAATTGCTTCAGTTATAATGTACCACGTATGTAAATCATCACAAAAGTGGGGTCAGAGACTATTTTCAAAAACAAAAAATTTTGCAAGGACCAAAAACAATTTTTTTTTTACAGGGACTAATATCAAAACGAGACATATTTGCAGGGACTAAAACCATATTTTAGCCTAAGTTAAATTAGTCTTTTACCGAACAAACCAAAAGAAATTAATTTTTCAAGACATAGACTTATAATATATATATATATATATATATATATATATATATATATATATATATATATATATATATATATATATATATGAATTTTGCTATAAGACACATTTTATGAAGGTGTCTTTTAGCAAGTTATTCTATGAGCATTTGCTAAAAGACACCAACTAATTTTTATGAAGGCGTCTTTTAGCAAAGTTATAACTAAAAAGTGGAAATCACACCTTGAGGTGTGGGTTACTAAAAGACACCTTCATCGGTGGCTTATAGCAAAATCATATATATATATATATATATATATATATATATAGACACACCAACTAATTGTTTTTCATTTGCATGAAAAACCATTTCTTATGATATCAAATCAATTTGAAGGTCTCCGTAAGCTAAGCTCACTTGGTAAGAATAATGCATAATATATACAAAGTTTGAGGTTCGAACCCCGGATACCACAAAAAAAAAAATCAATTTGAAGTCTTGATAAAAAAAAAAATCAATTTGAAGCAGTTTACAAGACACATATGCGTTCTCGTAGGCATGACCCAAATCAAGTTGAAGCACTTTACAAGAAACCTTATGCAATGTCTTGACCTTTTTTGTCAAGCGTCGGTTAAACAATTAACAATCAAAAAATCCAAATATTTTTTCTCCAAGAATGTTGATAATCAACCTCAAGAGGTTGTTGAGCACAATGGTTTTTCCCAGGTTAACAGTTTGGGAAGATATATGGGAGCTAATATTGTTTCTTGAAGAATTAACGGATGTCATTTCAACCATATTATTTAGAAAATTCAAAGCATGTTAAGTGGTTGGAAGCAATAATGTTTAAGTTTGACCGATTTGGTCGCTCTTTTAAATTCGTGATTAGCTCTATTCGTATTATCACATGCAATATGCAAAGATTTCCAACTCAATTTGTGACAATATCGAGAAGAAGAAAAAAAATCCAATTTGGTTATTTTAGGGTGATAATGATCACAAGCGACCCACTTGATTAGTTGGGATATGTGCTGTCAACAAAATATCCTTTGTGGATTAGGAATAAAGAAGCCTCAAATTATGAACGAGGCTTTTTCTAATGAAGATGATTTGGAATCTTATCCACAACCTGAATGATCTTTGGTGTAAAGTTCTCCTTGGAGATACGGGAGGAATATCAATGATATGATATCTTACACCGCTCGGCTTATTAATATATTTAATGGGAATGACTCTCAAAGGTGTGGAGCATCTCCCTTCGCCTTCTTTGAATCACATTGACATCATCCTTTATGTGAGAGATGCTTTGAGTCTGGATGGGGACTGGATGTGATATTTATGACTAAAAATCTCTAGAATACCATTGTAAATTAAGCGGATTGGCCTTCTATCTCCTAAAAATGCGGACGATCCTGATGTGTTGGGGTGAAAATGAACCAACACCCACTAATTTATTGTGTAAAGTGCTCACATCTTTCAGCTTGTTAATGTTATGTGTTTTCTATTAAAGATGATTGGAAGACTTTGTGGGGTTGAAAAGGTCCCCATCGGATGCAGACTTTTATGTGGTTGGTTGCGTATAAGCGTATTCTCGCCAATGCTCGTAGGACAAAATGGGGAACGGGAAATTTCACCTACCTACATTAGTTGTGGGATGGATGATGAGAATACATTATATGTGTTTCATGTTATGTCATTACAAGCTTTTTCTCTCCCTTGATGGCTGGGAATGGATTTTTAACAACCTCATCAAACATTGAAATTGAGCTTCCAATGATGGGTGGAAAACCATCTTCATGATTGCACGTTGGTTTCTATAGAAATGGAGTAATACAACAATTGTTATAACAATTTTCATCGGCCTTTTAAACAAGTTCATGTGATTCACAAATGTTATAATTAAAGACATAGATGAATGTTCCTGTCACCATCTTCATCAGAATCCCCAACAAAAGGAGACAATATATATTGGTTGGAAGAAATCCCTGTAGGGATTGATCAAGCTCAATAGAGGCAATGCTTATAAGGGGAATAATGACATGACATGGCGCGGAAGATTATTTTTGCAATTGAGATGGGATAAAAATCAAATGCTTCATCAAAAAAATTGGCTCATGAAATGCTCTACATGTGGAAATGTGGGGCATGCATTTTAGTTTGGATATGGTATGAAGAGATCATATTTCACATCTCATTGTTGAGAATGATTCAAAACTTTTGATTAACATGATTACACGAAACTGCGCTACTAGGAGAGTGATTCATACTATGGTTAGGCGTATTCACAACCTTTTGACTTTGGATTGGAAAGTTCAAGTTTGTCATACTTGATTGGTCGGAGAGAAACATAAATGTTGATAGTCTTGTTAGTTATAGTTTCTCTTAGATAGTTGTTTGGATGTTGAGTCCCCTCTAAGTGGACTCCACATGTTATTTTGACAATTTACCCAAGGTTTGCATGCATATGAATGTTAGACTAAATTCTTAGTTTTGTTTTCTTGTTGTGCTTAGGCGCCCTCTTTTGTACAAAACAAAAAAAAAAAAAACTACGAATGCCTTCCAAAAGAACCAGGTTTATGTTACAGAGTTTGGACATGTCATAACAACTTGCATGAATTTCCTCACTGTTTACAAACTCTAAGATTTAGTTTAACAGGAGATTAACAAATGAGGTCGCTCCGTTAGTATAGGTAACCACATTATTAACTAATTTCACTCCCCATTTTAATGAAATGCTTTAAGCAACTTTTACTAAAGCAAAGGTAACAAAAAAAAAGACTTGAAGCAAAAAATAATGGAAAATGCTAGATATCAAGAATGATTTTATAAGAAAAATTCAAGAATGACATGACACAATAATCACCTTTAGATTTCAGTCTCATTTATTAATCTTTCATAAAAAAAAAGATACATAACACCCACCACCCTATGATTTCCGGCCAGGCTGAGATTTTATTGGTTAACATTAATTTCAGGACTATTTCTTGATAAAATCTAAGGGTGATTATTCTGCCATGTCATTCTTAAAATTTTCTTGATAAAATCTTTCTTGATATATAGCATTGCTAAAAAATAATACATTTTACCAAAAAAAAAACCCTAAAAAAACACTGTACCAAAAAAAATATGTATCATATTGTTTAATTGAAATTTTGAAGGGTTCAGCAATCTGAAACATCGCCGCAAAACCCTTTCTCTCTACGAAGAGTTGAGCCGTCTGTGTCCACATCGCCGCCACCCACCCACCGATCCTATCTTCTGTCGCCAGCTACCATCACGCCGTTCCGGTGAGCAAGATTTATCTTCAATCCTCATTCATTATATAGTTTTCCTGTAATTTGCATTTTGATTCTCCAACTCTATCTTTCGAATTGAAAAACAAAACCCTAAACTGTTTCTTCTTGCTCTTTTCGTTCTTCAATTCGTGGCAACACATACAAGTTGGATTTCAATTGCTCTCTGTATTCATTCATTGGTATTCATGATTTATCTGTTTAAGGTTTAGGGTATATTTGCTTTGAATTGTTCAGCTTAGTGTATGTTTGGTTTCTCTTATGTGAATGTGTTCAAATATAATTGATTTTTAGCCTCAAGTTAATTGTTCAACTCACTTTTATGTAAGTATAATCAAAATCAATTTTTGTAAACGTACTCTTAATGATGTTTATCACTTTGAAATAAATGTAAAAAATCAAGAATGAAAGAAAAGATGGCTAAGTTTTAGTGTAGAAAAGATGACTTGGCCGAAGGGACACTACCACTTAGCCGTCTTTCTTTTATTTTTGATTTTCTATTAAAGTGATAAACATCATTAAATTGTTTATGAAATTTAAAATCAATTTGAGAAGTTTGTCAGGGTAGTTAAAAGTTGTGTATAAAGATCGATAATGAATGCAACACTTTCTTGGACCTCACCATGGTGGGAGTTCTTAGCATCGATCTGTTCTTCGTTTTTTAGGAATGTTTAGGTCATTCATTCGACTCATTTTTGTAGGCAAAGCTGTAGGGTATAGGTGTCAAGGATCTTACATGCATTCTTTTTTCTGTTTGTTATAGTCGGTCACTAATAAGAAAGTTAATTTTGAAAAAACTAGATGATCCAACACTACCAAATGCCTCATGTCTTGTGTCTTCAAATGTAAGGAAATCGTGTGTGGGATTCAAAAATATATTCATAAACCAGGCTTATGGTTTTAGTTTTTGTAACTTCTAAATAAGAACAAAAGTACTTGTGCATTCTGGTTTATTTTGTATTCTTCATTGGTAAACATATGCATCTGTTGTGCCGTGTTCTTATACCTAGAAATGTATTGTTCATCGTCAAGAAAAGCACAAACTGAAATGAAACTGGACATGGACTTGGTTTCATTGGAAATTAAAAATGTATTACTTTGAATGGTATTGTAGGGACATAGGAGTTCTGAAATTGTAGGGCGGAAGATTTGATCAATTTGGAAAGATGAGACTGTTAACACACAATATGCTATCTTCAAACATTAAGGGTGTGGTGAATGGTTTTCCATTGCGCATAGAAGCAGAGAAAGTGGTGGAAAAGAATGTGGAAATGAATGGTGACTTTCTGAAAAAGATGTTTGAGAAGATTGAGTGGAAGGCTTTTGTGGAAGCATCGCGGGGAATGGGATACACTGAACTACCTGAAGAGGCTGACTCTTCCATGCTGGATTCAAATGAATTTCTGAACCGGTTTCACCATGCCCTCTTGGAACTCCACCTTGAAGAAGGTGCTCTTGTTTGCCCAGAGACTGGACGACGGTTCCCTGTCAAAAAGGGCATTCCAAATATGCTTCTTCACGAGGATGAGGTCTGATATTTTGTAATTAGCTGATGAATTTTGAACACCCTACCCTGTTTTGAAGCACCCTCATCTGCTTGCTGGTAATGGATAGAAATCAATCGCAGTTAGGATTTATCGTTTTAATCAAGTTTACTTCATTATGTTGACAAATGTTATTATGAATGCATTGTTGGACTATTGTTTGATTATTTCACTATTTCCAACTGCAACAATAGGTATTTTTGGTTTTAATGAGTTTCTTCTGTTATTCCTTTTGAATCTCTGCCAATTGGTTAAGTCATAATCGGGTGGATATATTCTTACTAAATTAAAAGTCGCATAGCATGCAAGAGGGAATCTTTGTTGAGATCCTTCAGTTTATAAATCTCAAGACTGTATATTGATATTTTATGTGTAGCAAATTGGCCCTAGATTTC
Source organism: Medicago truncatula (assembly GCF_003473485.1). Classification (NCBI taxonomy): domain Eukaryota; kingdom Viridiplantae; phylum Streptophyta; class Magnoliopsida; order Fabales; family Fabaceae; genus Medicago; species Medicago truncatula. The sequence goes on along the minus strand of NC_053043.1, from coordinate 10,727,944 downwards.
ATTAAACCGGTTGCAAACTGTTAGAACAACAACCAAAGAAATATATAAAAACAAGCTAGATCTTTATGTGAAAAGAGAAGCCAAAATCCACAAAGCTTCTAGAGTCAAAGCATTTAGTCACATAAATCATGCCTTTGATGATCCATGACTACATATTAAAGCATCTCAACTATGCCTTTGGACTGAACCAGCTCCATCAAAGTAAAAGTCATGCCTCTGGAGATTTTGAAGTCAAACCTTCCAAATCAAAGCGTCAAAATAAAGTGTATCAAATGTATTTAACAAGTCATTTGGTACAATTCATTTAATAACATGTTGATCAACAGGTGGAATGTCAAGCATACAGTGAAACTCTATTTAAAAACTCTCTCATCACATCCTCTATTCAAATAGAAACAATCAAGGGCTAAAAGTGTATCCTCTAATCTTATGGTCTAACTCATATATGCACATCCTGTGATTTTGTGTCTCTGATACTTATCACCCTGGATTAGGGATGTCAGTGGGGATTTTTCAGAGCGGATCCCCGCGGGGATTCCCCATTCGGTGCCCCATTTTCGAGGAATTTTCCCCCGCGGGGACGGGGAGAAATATTCCCCCTGTAGACATTCCGGGGCGGGGATCGGGGAAGTATCCCCCACCCCGTGGATTCCCCGACCCCCGTGAAAATACTGTAATGTTCTTGTGTTTTTAAAAAGCTTTAATGTTTTTCGGTGGGTTTTTGGACTTTTCATATATGGTTTAATAAAATAAAAAATAAAAAAATGTAAAAGAATGGTTTTGGTTGTTATTACTGAACCCGTATCACAATCTCATCTCATCTCATGGGTTCCAAACCCAGCTGCGCCTCCGAATCTCCAATCTTTCGACCTTCACTGATCTAAGCTTCCTTTTACGCTTTGTTTCCTCTTCTTTGTTTTCCGCAAGCGAGATCCAGATCCAGATTCGTTTTTTCTTCTATGTTTTACGCTTTATACTCCTGGGTTATGCTGCAGATCCAGTTTTGTTTCTTCTTCTATGTTTCTTCATCCATACATACTTTAATTTTTTCTTCTATGCATACTTCATTAGCTTCTGAAGTGAAAAAGCTATTGCAGAATTATTATGTGTCAAATGGTTCATAGAGTTGTAACAGAACCAATTCCTGAGCAAGTTTTTGCAAATTAAGAAGACATTTCTGTATAAAATACAGCTTTAGGGGGTGTATTGGATTAGGATTTTAAAAGACTATTTTAATAAAAAAGTCTTTTAAGATTTTAAAAGACTGTATGAGATTGTATTGATTTTGTGAGTTTTTAAATACTTTTTATGTAAAAGACTTTATACACTCAAGATTTTAAAGGATTTATCACACTGACTTTTAAAGATTTCAAAGGATTTTATGTGATTTTAAAATTTCAAAGGATTCAATGAATTTTAGGGGAAAAAAAATAAACTTACAAGCATGAATGATAAAAATAATGAACAAATAAATTCTAGCGTTTGAATAAAGAAAAATAAAACCTATAAAAAATTCTTTTACTATTGATTTTCAAATTTTAAGATTTTTATGGATTTTATAAGATTTTAAGGGACTAAAAAACACTCTAGCACATTATTCTCAATACACATTTTTTATTTGTTAAAAATGTTATTCCCACAAAATTCAATTGTACATATTTAAAATTATGCCAGCACTTACAAATCTTTCAAAAAAATATATTGTGTCAGCCATTACAAATCGATCGAGTTACACGAGTTTATCGAGTGTTAACTCAGTTAAACTCGTTAAACCTTCCAATTTTACCAAAAATCGATTTTACCTCAGAGTTAACACGATTTTTGTACCTAAAAACGTAAACTCGGTAATCTCAGAGAGTTAACACTCGATTTACGGAACATTGATTACGACTTACTCTCTATCATAATATTCTCAATAAATTTTTTTATTTTTTTATGAGATAGAGAGAGGGAGAGAGGGGGAATGAGAGATGAGAGAGAGAGAACGGAGAGATGGAGAAACGAAGAGAGAAAGGAGAGAATAGGGAGGGGGAGGGGGAGGGGAGGGAGAGGGAGAGAGAGAGAGAGAGAGAGGAGAAGAAAGAGATAGTAACTTTTAAAAGAAAAACAATCTCAAGAAATTTCATCTTTTCATGAAATACTTTTTCTTGTTAAAATTACACTACAAAATCCCACAAAATCCATCAAAATCCAATTTATTAAACAATCATTCGAAATTTGAATGATTTTGAATACCACAAGACTTTTTTTAAGTGATGAAAAGTCTTGATTGAATACCTCAAAACTTTTTTAAAATGACAAAGGATCTTGATTGAATACCACAAGACTTTTTTTAAGTTTCAAAAAGCCTTGATTGAATACCACACGACTTTTTCATAACTAAAAAGTCATTTAAAATCCCATAGAATCCAAATCCAATACATCCCCCTTAATTTGGGACAAAAAAAATAATGGGGATCCGTGGGGATCCGCGGGGACGGGGATCGGGGAAAATGTTCCCCCGTGGCGGGGATCGGGGACGGGAAACAAATACACCGGCGGGGCGGGGATCGGGGAAGTATCCCCCGCCCCCGATCCGCCCCATTGACATCCCTACCCTGGATCATTTGGTTGCTCAACATTCTTAGGTGAATCAATTCCTTTAGTATAAGAATGAAGATCAACTAGAAGCACTATCAAGGACTAAGAAAAGAACTATTTCTCACACTCCCCTCTCTCTGTCAACTCTCCAATAATACAATAAATCCTGAGAAATGATTCTAGTAATTTCAAATGTCTAGTTGTACAATTGCAATGTGGAAATTACTATGCCAACAGTTATATCCTTAACATACATATCTTCTCTATAAGATTAACTTCATTTTTAGTGATGAAGTTGAAGACTCTGCGTGAGCCAGTCCCTAAACGACGATAAATGTCCCATGTATACGTTGAATGTAGAAGATGACCCGTCCAATGTGAGATGAATGACCAAGTCTTATACACAGGAAATCATACGACTTTAGTCACCATAATAGGTTCTGTTAAACATCCATCGATGATAGAAAAGAAAAAGAAAATAGAGAAGATAGAAGAGAGAAATGAAAAGGCATGTTCTAAGATAAAATGTACTATTCAGAAAAAGCCTAGAATACTTACAATGCTTATATGATTATCCTCTATGTTGAAAGTTATTATCAGTCAAGTTTTTTTTCTTCTTTCAAACACCTTAATTGTAATATTCTATATGAAAGTAAAACTCATCTACTCGACTTTCTACTAATTTAGATACAAACTCCTCATGTCGTAACTCATTTCAGTAGTGGCAAACTTATTTACTGTAAAGGAAAGGAAGTCTGAAGAGACTGTGAACATTTGGTTACTCAACAAGGCAATTGCTAGTAGTTGTTGAGAAGACTATAAGGTTCTAGTGGTGCAGAGAGGAAAAGTAGGAATACTTAAAGTTCTTGCACAGGTAGAGCAAAGAATACTTGTTTAGTGGATTAAGTCCTTTGAGTGATGAAGGCAAAATCTCTCTGTTAGATGTAACAACATATTGTTTTGAACTAGTATAAACATATGTGTTCTTTCCTTTTTGCTTTGTTCTTAATTTTAGTTAGTTCTTTATTTCTTTTCTTCAACCTTCATTAATTAAAGAAAGTTTAGTTAAATGAAGAAAACCTTTTTCATAGAGAACTTTGAATTTTTATTTTTTATTTTTAAAACTGTTAACACAATTCAAACTCCATTTCTGTTAATTCCAATGCCTTCACATATTTCTTTCAAATCAAGGGAAGCTCTTAAAGCCAGGTATTAGCAGACTTCGTGGTCGATGACAGCCTTGATAATGGAGGTATGCTGACTTTTTCCTTCCCTACTTCTAACAACCAAGTCAAATATGAAGCGTGCATCGCCGGCCTCACTCTAGTGAAGCAAATCTCTGTTTAGGTCTGACTCCCATCTCATAGTATCGGAAATCAACAAGAAATACTAGGTTAAAGAGTCATTCATGCATAAATACCCGACCTTAGTAATGGAAAGAAATGCTTATATTGGACTCGTGGGTGAATATTACCACCCAAGTTGGAACCAAATATCGCTTGATCAGGGGTTCCTTGAAAAACCAAAAGTCCTTCCCGATATTCATGCTCTGAAACTCTCCAATTTGGAGAGTCTCTGTTTCTTTCAATGTAAATATTGCACTAATTGTGTCAAACTCACTTTTGTTGTGCCAAACTTTAAACCAAACACACGCTTTAGAAATGAAACCGGACATACAAAATTGTTTTTGACTGGCTATTCTGTAGGCTACATGAAAATGATAAGTATGAGAAGCAGAAAAACAGTTAAAATTAACAGAAGATTAACCAATTTTTAGCAATGTTCTCACACCAAAAATAAATTTATAAAATTTATTCTCATCTTTTATTAATTGAGTCAGATAGCTTTAACAAAAGATCAATGAACAATGTGGAGAACATACATGTAATGTGGTGATCAGTAGAATACATAAGTAAATGATAGTTATAAAAACATTTAAAAGAACAAACATTTTTTTTAGTATATAAAAGAACATACATGTAAGGTGAAAATCCGTAGAATACATATGTTAATGATAGTACAAAAACAAAGAGGTATACCAATTTTCTCAACGAGATTCACTAAAATGTGATAAAAACAAACAGGTATAAAAACACTAAAATGAGATTCACTGCCTTTTCTACAAAGAAAGCTATAAAGAGTCTCTCTTCAATAATAATATCCCTAATGCCTCTCTTGTCTTTTGAATTCACTCAATCGTCTTAACATTCTCACAGACCTATATAGCATTACAGGTTTAATAGGCTTTATGCAGTGAATATTTTATGTTTGGGTAACACCTTTTTTTATCACATTACTCATGATAAATTCCTTCCTTTTATTCATCTTGCTTCAATTCTAAATTGAATATCTCTTTGACACTATGATACACTTTGAAACTCATGACACATTGCAATCTGCAATAAACAAGGTGGAGGAAAATTTCGAGTAACCGAGGTTGAAATAGACATGTATTTGAGGTAAAAGACCTGTATTTCTAGTAGGATTCCTTAACAGCAGCATGACCAACGGCTGTTGTTGTTTATTCATCTCTCAAGTTTTACATCATGAACCTTATTAAGTGATTCTTCAAAAGCCTGACGCGCTACGTTGTAATGGTCTATAGAAATCATCCCCTCCTCCATAACTTGTAAGGCACTTCCAAATAACTGATTAGACCATTGAATACGTTCAATATCATCAGAACTACCAGAGTTGTAATCAGGAATATAAAGGCGTTTGTAATCTTTTTTCCACCGTGAAAGAATGTACTTAGGAGGAATCTCTTCCACCCCATTAAAATTGAGTACACAGCGCATGCCGACATAGATATCCATAAAGATTAAAGCAACAACAAATACAATGGACTTCACATGCTGATTTACTGTAAACAACTTCAAAATCCTTTATCTCCTGTCTGTTTCCCTCAATCAAAACACGCTCTTTGACCAAGAAGATTATGATGGGGCCATCTGCACGTAGTGGAGTAGTACCAAAACAAGAGAACATTTCTCCCACTTCAAATTGGAACTTCATGAATATTTCTTTTGTGTACATGCTAGACAACTGCAGTTCAAAAGAGCATTTGGTTTTCAGCAAGGGGCTAGAGCTTCTAGATTCAATATCTGCTAAAGATTCTTCCTGGTGCTTCTTATAAAGAGCTAATTCATACTTGTCAAGAAAGTCCTTCAAAGGTGTATGTCTGTGCATGTATTTATCAAAAAAAGGACCAATGCTCTCACTAGGGCGTCTAGTAGACATTCCACCAAGAAACTTGTCCTTTAGGTATACTGGAGCCCAATGAACTCGGTCTTCATATAGGGAACGCAGCCACTCGTGATCCCTAACTTCAAGATGTCGAATCATAAATCCCCATGCCACCTCAAATTCAATCACTTTCAATGTCTCATAAACTGCAATGTCTCATAAACTGCTTTAATCAGTGCTTTTCTGATTGCATCGTAATTGCGCAACCCTCCCAGTTTTTCTGGTACTTTTTTCATAACTAATGACAAGCCAAAACAATGATGAGATCTGGGAAAATTTTCTGCAATTGCACTTTGCAAGGTCTTGCACCTATCCGTAATAATAGTTTGAGGAGAACATCCTGATATACAAGTAACCCATGTTCTAAACAACCATGAATACGATTCGGTTGTTTCACCTGCAAGCAACCCACAACCTAATAACACTGATCGACCATGGTGATTTATTTCAACAAAAGTCACAAGAGGAATTTCATATTTGTTTGACAAATAAGTGTTGTCAAAATAAATGACATCACTAAAATAACGACATGCAGCTCTGGACCTGGCATCAACCCATAATGCATTCCTCAAATGTCCTTCATCATTGAAATCCATCAAATAAAAGAAGTTTGGATTAGTTAGTTGCATACGACAGACGAAATTATAAATGGCTTGTGTGTCACCTTTTCTTAGGTTCAACTTATTAGAATATTCAGACAAACTTTTGTCGTCTCTTGCATTGGCGTTTGAATTACCATTACCTCCTGCATCTATCACAAGTGCATGATATACCTTAATTGTTTTCCCCCTCCGCATCAGAACTAGGCAACGAGTTCTTTTTAGTTCCACATCCCATCTTTTTACCTAATTTATGTATCTTAGCACCTAAGACGTGGTTATGTTCGAGAGTAACCTCGCATATCCTCCATCTCTGAGACTCCACTAACTTCATCCTTATCATGGCAGGACAACCAGTTCTGGTTTCTTTTCTCAAATTGTTAACATCTTTTGTTCTGTTGAAACCTTGACTGCTACAACAAAGCACTGCACCGTATTTTTCTTTGCTATTTCGCTTGAAACATGAATTCTTAACCCTCACACAAAATCCCAGCTCTTTGGCATAGCAAATATAATAACTGTAAGCATCATCATATGACTCAAATTCCATACCAAGAGCAGGTGCGGGAAATTCTTTTCTTCCTTCAGAAATATCATTTTGACAATCTAATTCAATTACCTGGCATTCTCCATCTGGTAATTGATCACAACCCACAGAAATGTCATCCACCTAGCATATCGTCAAACAAAATCAATAAGCTACCTAAACAATATCGGCATGCCTTACGCAAAATCTAAATTGACATTAAATTTCGCTACCCAGGTTTCCTACACAAGAGGTATGCAGCATAAACATGGAATCACTTACTTGCATAAATATATCATGTATCTAACTTATTTTGATAGCTAGAATTAAATTGAGATTTTGTTTCATTATGAATTACCGTAGATCTTGGAAAGAGGCAAAGAGCATATATATGTAAAATTAATTACCTTTGGGTGTTCTTGTTCTTCTTTTTGAGGTTGAGACTCGCCGTCGACGGTGTCAAGCTTTCGGGTCTGCAACTCTGACATCATCAAATCACCCTTCACACACGCTCAGTCTCTCTGTGTTTAGACAATCTTGTATAGTGTCCGTTCAGGTTTCTAGCAAGGTGTTTAAATTCAAACCGAGTCAAAACAAAACCGCAAATGAATTTAGAAAATGGAAATTTTTTAAATGCATTTGAATGTTGTTTTGTATTGGACCATTTTTTTAAAACTGAACTAAAACCGAACCAATTCACAAAAATAATTTTTAATTCTCATTTAGATCGAATTGGTAATTTCTTTTTAAGGGTTTAATATGTTTTTTGTCTTTATAAATATACAAACCTTTTGTTTTAATCCCTCTAAAAAATTTCTTCCACTTTTAGTCCTTCAAACAATTTCAATCATCATTTTTTGTCACTAAATGTCAAAGAATTTTTTTAACTTTATTTAAAAACTCTCTGATCGCATCCTCTATTCAAATAGAAACAATCAAGGGCTAAAAGTGTATCCTCTAATCTTATGGCCTAACTCATACATGCACATCCTGTGATTATGTGTTTCTGATACTTATCACCCTGGATTAAGTGGTTGCTCCACATTCTTGGGTGAATGAATTCCTTTAGTATAAGATTGAAGATCAACTAGAAGCACTATAAGAAAAGAACTATCTCTCTCTCTCTACCCCTCTCTGTCAACTCTCCGATAATACAATATATCCTGAAATGATTCTAATATTTCAAATGTTTAGTTGTACAATTGCAATGTGGAAATTACTATGCCAACAATTACATCCTTAACAGATGAAGTTGAAGACTCTGCAGCAAGAGCCAGTCCTAAACCATGATAAATGTACCATGCAGACCTTTGAAGTCCAAATTGAGATGAATGACTAAGTCTTATACACAGGAAATCATACGACTTTAGTCACCATAATACGCTTCTGTTAAACATCCATGGATGAGAGAAAAGAAAAAAAGAAAAAAAAAATAGAGAAAAGAAAAGGCATGTTCTAAGATAAAATGTACTATTCAGAAAAAGCCTAGAATACATACAGAGCTTATATGATTATCCTCTATGTTGAAAGTTATTATCAGTCAAGTTTTTTTTTTCAAACACCTTAATTGTAATATACTCTATATGAAAGTAAAACTCATCTACTCGACTTTCAACTAATTAAGATACAAATGTTGTAACTCATTTCAGTAGTGGCAAACTTATTTACAGTAAAGGAAGGAAGTCTGAAGAGACTGTAAACATTTGGTTACTCAACAAGGCGATTGCTAGTAGTTGTTGAGAAGACTACAAGGTTCTAGTGGTGTAAGCTTAGAGAGGCAAAGTAGGAATACTTAAAGTTCCTGCAAAGGTAGAGCAAAGAATACTTGTTTAGTTGATTAAGTCCTTTGAGTGATGAAGGCTAAATCTCTCTGTAAGGGGAGGACTAAATGTAACAACAGATTGTTTTGAACTAGTATAAAAATATGTGTTCTTTCCTTTTTCCTTTGTTCTTAATTTTAGTTAGTTCTTTATTTCTTTTCTTCAACCTTCATTTATTAAGGAAAGTTCAGTTAAATGAGGAAAACCTTTTTCATAAAGAACTTCAGATTTATTTTTTTTTAAAACGGTCAACACAATTCAAACTCCATTTCTTTTAATTCCAATGCCTTCACATATTTCTTTCGAATCAAGAAAAGCTCTTAAAGCCAGGTATTAGCAGACTTCGTGGTCGATGACACCCAAATATGAAAGAAAGTGAAGCAAGTCTACTTCTAAGCGATGAAGCCTTGATAATGGAGGTATCCCTGACTTTTTCCTTCCCTACTTCTAACAACCAAGTCAAATATGAAGTGTGCATCGCCGGCTTCACTCTAGCAAAGCAAATCTCTCTTTAGGTCTGACTCCCATCTCATAGTATCGCAATCAACAAGAAATACTAGGCTAAAGACTCATTCACCCATAAATACCCGACCTTAGTATTGGACTCGTGGGTGAAAATTACGACCCAAGTTGGAACCAAATATCGCTTGATCCGGGGTTCCTTGAAAAACCAAAAGTCCTTCCCGAATTCATGCTCTTAAACTCTCCAATTTGGAGAGTCTCTGTTTCTTTCAATGTAAATATTGCACTAATTGTGCCAAACTCACTTTTGTTGCGCCAAACTTCAAACCAAACACACACTTTACTCTAGAGCAATCAAATATATCACAATCAATTTTACACCTTTGGAGTAAATTGTGTCCCCTCTAGAAATGAAACCGGACATACAAAATTACTTTTGACTGGCTATTCTGTAGGCTAGATGAAAAAGATAAGTATGAGAAGCAGAAAAACAGTTAAAATTAACAGAAGATTAACCAATTTTCAGCAATGTTAAATTTCTCACACAAAAAATAAATTTATAAAATTTATTCTCATCTTTTATTAATTTTGAGTCAGATAGCTTTAACAAAAGATCAATGAACAATGTGGAGAACATACATGTAACGTGGTGATCAGTAGAATACATAAGTAAGTGATAGTTATAAAAACATTAAAAGAACGTACATTTTATTTTTAATATATAAAAGAACATACATGTAAGGTGATAATCAGTAGAATACATATGTTAATGATAGTACAAAACAAAGAGGTATACCAATTTTGTCAACGAGATTCACTTGAATGTGATAAAAACACTAAAAATGAGATTCACCACCTTGAAACTCATGACACATTGCAATCTGCAATGAACAAGGTGGAGGAAAATATCGAGTAACCAAGGTTGAAATAGACATGTATTTGAGGTAGAAGACCTGTATTTCTAGTAGGGTACCTTAACAGCAGCATGACCAACTGCTGTTGTGGTTTATGCATATTGATATGGTTAACTTGACAGCGGGTGTTGGAATCCAAGGGAATGTTTAAAAAGAAAAAGATGATGGGTGGTCTGCTGTTTTTTGGAACGGGCAGCTTGACTCAGGTTTTGTTTTTTGTAGCAGGCAGGGATGACAGTTTGGATTTGTTCCTTTTAGTTCTGCTGTCTATTTTTGTTCCTTTTGTGTAGGAGTTTTTTAGGCTCTTCAGGTGGTGTGTTGGTTAGTCTCTAGCGCCTGTTAGGAGTTTTTCTTCTACTGCCAGTTTGTTATGGCCTCTCTGTAATTTTGGACTTATGCACTTCTTGTGCAAGGTTTTATATATATTATGCTGTTTCAAAAAAAAAAAACTTGACAAAAAGGAATACACACTATACTTTCATATGATTTTTCAAACTTATAACACAACTAAAAAGAACCATATATGTGCGTCAAAGCTAGGCAAATGAAGAAACGAATAGTACATTATGCACAACATATTAGCACTATTCTTGCTTTGTTTATTCAATTTTGTTTGCTACAAGGTGAATCTTATTTAAAGACCCTCTAAATGCCTGCCAAGAAGCCAAGTAATGATTTTGGGATATCATGCCTTCTTCAACTACTTGCATACCACGTTTGTGCAAATGATCAAAATGCTGAACTGGATTGGTAATATCAACATCGTCAGAGCTGAGATGTGGTACATGCAATCGCTTAAAATCTTTCCTCCATCTTGACAAAATATAATGACATGGAATTTCCCCCACACCATTGTAATTAAGGATATACAAGGCATGCCTGCATAGGTAGCCTTTGAAGTTAAAGCAATTACAAATGCAACGTACTTCGGTTAATGCTTTATCATACATGACTTCAAAATGTCTATCATTTCTTACCGGTTCTTCCCCTTGATGTTCTTTTACCATGTATGTCACTGTAGACTCGTTTGTTTGATTTTGTGAGACGCTGAAACAGGAAGACATCATCACCACCTCATCTTGGAACTTACTGAATATTGCATTTGTGTACAATTTAGAGAGTTGCAACTCATAGTGGCATCTTGATTTCAGTTGCGGGCTTGAATTTTGTGACTCCAAATCATCAAGAGCTTCAGTTTTTTGCTTTTTTTGTTGAACTAATTCATAAATCTCAAAAAAATCTTTCAAAGAAGTTTGTTGATGCACATGACCCTTAAAAAAGGGAATCGTAGACTCACCCTTTTCGTAATTAGAAATTCCAGCAAAAAATGTGTCCTTGGAGTAAACTGGAGCCCAAAGCTCTCTGTCCTCGTGCAAGCTTCGGAGCTTTGCATGATTTCTTATTCCATAATGTTGGGTCAGAGAATCCCAATCTCTTTCAAATTCATCTACTGTTTTAGGGTCATATATCGCTCTTGTCAGTGCCATCTGAAATGCCACATCTTCCTGAAACTGCACCAGACATCCATGGATGCTCTGCAAGACTTGCAATAGAAAAATTCTATGGCGAGCCCTCGGGAAAACCTCTACTATTGCACATTCTATGGTCTTACAGTGGTTTGTAACAATAGTTTCTGGAGGGCGACTAGACATACAAGTAAGCCATGCTCTAAATAACCAGGTATACGTTTCAAATGTCTCATCTGCAAGCAGACCACATCCTAGCAAAACAGATTGACCATGGTGATTAACACCAACAAATGCAACTAGTGGAATCTCATAATTGTTTGACAAATATGTTGAGTCAAATGCAACCACATCACTAAAATAACTATATGCAGCCCTAGATCTAGAATCAATCCAAAATATGTTCCTCAGTTGTCCATCATCATTCAGATCCATCAAATAGAAAAAATTAGGACTCCCCAGTTGACGGTGGCAGAAGTAATTTGAAACAAGTTCTGCATCACCTTTTTTTAGCTTCAGTCTCCTGGAAAATTTAACGTTGGTGCTAGTTCCTCCTTCATTAGAATTTGAGCTCCCATAACCGGAAACATCTACAGTTGGCATTCGATATAACTTGATTGTCCGTACAGCAACATCTAGAGTCGGCTCAACCTTTCTTTTGGCCCCACTGTCCATCCTCTTATGTGATTTAGAGTTTTGCGGTCTTTCAGGATCAAATGAATGGTTATGCTGAAGCTTGACTTCATCCACCCTCCACCTATTAGATTCCACTACTCTCAATCTAATCATTGCTAGACAGCCTGTTCGTGTTTCTTTCCTACGACTATTAGCTTCTTTAATTGTTTTGAAACCTTCACAGCTACAACACAAGACAGCACCACGCTTCTCTTTACTGTTACGTTTGGTCCACGAAGATTTAACCCGAATAGCAAATCCAATATCCCTGGCATAGCTATTATAATAGTTGTAGGCATCATCATAAGTTTCAAACTCCAATCCCTCAACAGGTTGGGCGTAGTCATTTGTTCTTTGAGATTCTTCACTATGACTGTCAACTCCCGTGGTTTCCTCCCTTCCATTTTCAAGCTCAAGTAGTTGCTTACTTTGTGGAGATCCCTCATCTATCTGGAAATAGTAATGAAATAAAAAAAACAAATTCTAAACACAATCTAAGCTCAAAGATGGCCTACAGTTCCCAACTTGAAATTTTATATTACTTACAGGTATGAAGGTTTCTTTTATTTTCACCCTACACAATCATGATCTTGTACCTACCCGTTTTCACCTCTCCCATTATACTATCATTATATCTTTGAAGCAATACACCAACTATAACGGATTGACATCGATCTCAGATAAATGATTTATAATCAGTGTTATAAATAGAGGATCACATAAATCCTCTATTGCAGTATAAATAAATACTTTGGTTAGAGGCAGATACACAAATAAACTGAAAAGTACAGTATAAAAACAAGTCATTAAGTTCGATTTACCGTGATGTCCAGATTAGGGCTCAGCGACAATCCTTTATCATTTGGAGAACACGCTGCATCGTCGGTCATCATTAGCCCAGAGACTTCACATAACTACTTCTGTAAAAGAATAGGATGTCCACGAATGTTGCATTTCAACTCAAATCAACTTATTTGCATTTTATAGCACAAGATAAGCGCTTATTTAAAAACTATTTCTATAGAAAGAAAGAAAAAAAAAGATAAAATAAAGTCAAATTATTTTCCTATAAATTTTGAGCCCTTTTCATAAGCTATTTTAGAGAACTTATGAAAATAAGATGAAAACTGCTTATGACATTGCTAATGTCACAAGCTGTTTTTATAAGTTTTTCAAATAAACCAATAACGAAGATTAATTAATTTAAAAACATGGACAGAATCCGTAACACAATCTTCACGGACTAATAGAACTAAACGGTTAATAAGATATAAATAATTTTAAGATGGTGATAACAAACTCACCGGAGAAGTTCAATTTAAAAAGATGATCTGTGCACACTGCGTTGTTCCCTTTCTTTTCTTTTTTTTACATTATTTTTCGAGGGAAAGTCAATGTGAATTTTGGTATAAAAAAAAGGCTAGAAAAATAATTAAAATTGAGGAAGATTTTTTACTTTTTTTAGGAGATTATTTCTTTTTGTTATCTATAAAGAAGAATTCTATAAGTACTAAACTTGATAAGGTGATATTTTATATTCTTTCAAAAATATTTTGAAATAAAGTTTAGGAAATAATTTTCTAAATTAGTTTATTAAAATAAATAAACTAACTATTTTAGAGAATAAATATAATTAGCATGCATTTATTTTGTAACTTTTGTTTACACATCAAATCATACAATAATACAATTTTATGTTAGTTCTGTGGAAAATTTCACAAATGTATATATGATAAAAAAAAATTATTCAATTTCCAAATGTAATAAATACATAAACTTTAATAAAATCTTATCATTTTAGGTGTTAAAAGAGTGTCAAGGAGACACTCGTTAACATTTTCTTTAAAAATTCATTATTTAGATGTCTATATATATATATATATATTTTATAATATAATTTATTGATTTATTATATTTAAAAATATGGATAATAGATACCGATATTATGTTGATCCAAGAAACTAAATTAAGGTTTCATTAAGCAAAATCTTGGATTCGAGTCTTGTGGAAGAAAAATAGTATTATTGGGACGGAAGATCACACTATAAATCTTGGATTTGAGTCTTAGTGAATGAAAAATAGTATGTTGGGAGAGGAGATCACACTATAAGTGGTCATCTAGGTTCTTCAATGGATATTAATCATCGACAAAACTAATCGGATATTTCACACAAATAACAAGGTTATGAAAAAAAGTATGGATAATAGATATTACTTCATTTGTCCCTAAATACAAGCAATCATTCGACTAACAATTTGTCACTAGATATATCCATTTTCAAATTATTAGATTATTTATTGCTTCCTTTTCAAATAAACTCCTGATTAACATCACATGTGTTTGGTTGGGCGGTGGAGAGAAATAATTTTGATAGAATTGATTTTGATTAAAAGCATTTCTCACTAAAAGTTACTCTCTCTAATCTCAAATGTAAGCAACAAAAAAAAAAATCATCGTCTCAGATATAAGCAAAAGTTCACTATAATTATTATATTTAATGTCATTATTCCAAATTTATCCTTAAAATAAATCTACTATTATTCATATTTCATTATTTTCAACACTTTCCAAAGCATTTCCGGTGGTAAAATTGGAAAGTGATTACTTTTTTATGTTGACTTAATGCACATAGACCACTTTGTTATTTTGTTTTGAAGAAAGACCACTTTGTTAATGGGTGTGTTTTTTGATTTTCTACTTGCGTATGAGATCGGAGGGAGTATTTAAGTTTGGATACATTTATATAAAAGTGAGTTGAACTATAAATTTATGTATGAAAGTTAATTCTATAATGAAAAACTACAAATCTTAACTTCAAGTAGAATAAATTTTGGAGGCAGAATCAATTCTACTCGAAACAGACAAACATGTCAGAGTCAATTCTACACCTTCAGAGTCAATTATGATTCCTTTAAAAGTGGAACCAAACACAAATAAGTGTCTAGGAATATGAAAAAATAAAAACTTATTGAAGTGTTTTAGGTATATTCATTCATAAAATAGACACATTTATAATACTACCAATTTTTCTTAATAAAAGTGAAAAAAGTAAAATATATTTGTATATAAGGAGGGAGGTAGTAGTATATAACTAGCCAGATAGTAACAAATAGGCATGACAACGGAGTGAGGATGAGTTTTATCTTTTCCGATTCTCATATACTTACCATTTACCCTACACATATTCAATGATGATGAGAAATTGAATCATATCTTCGTCCTCGATAATTTTGGGTATCCCGACCCCATCAGCATCCCCACAGTGAATCATTTTTAAGAAAAAAAAAAGATTCAATCTTGAAGGCAATGTTGTAATGCATTATCGAGCAATATGCTCCCTTTAACATTTCCTTAACCGAATAATTTAGTTGCTCTTTTAAATTTCAATGACAAATTTTATAACATGACAAATCTCACTTGAGTAATAAAGTAATTTTCCACATTCGAGACATATTTGGTGATGGGTTCTGGGTAAATACATACATCTCTATTACTCCTCCTGTATCGTGTTTTGAAATCGAAAAAAATTCAAATCCATGAAAAAAAACCGCTATCCACGAGAGTACTCTACTCTTATTATAACTAGCAGTCAGATGGGTATTCACATATTCTTCTTTTCGCTCTTTTTATTACGTTAACATTTGTAAATTATAAACGGTGTTTTTTATAAAATTTTGATTAAAAGTATAAGTATAGATATTTATGACTTTCAAATTATAAAATCCAACAAACTATGTTTATTTTTTTCAACGATACCAACAATATAATAAATATAATATAAATTATTATCGTTTTCAATCACACCAACAATGCAACATTAATATAGAAAATTTTGTTTGAGATTATAATTGAAATAATGAAAAGGCAGTTCAAAATCTTATATTCCTTTATGTTATAGTATATATGGATATTGTAAAAGTAGTTAAAATTTACTTACATTCAAGATTATTTAATAAAATTATTTTTCTTCTTATATTTGAGACGGAAAAGAGTATATATACCATGATAAAATAATAAAAGGGAGATGCTAATAAGTAGCTTCAGAGAATTGTTTAGTCAACTAAAAGGAGTTACTTTCCTATAGAAAGTAGTGTAATTATTACTTTGAGATTACCCATAATAAAATATGATACCTCATTGAACTTAACTCGGTTGATAGAGACATTGCATGTTCTAGTTGAGCTTAACTCTTCTTATTAATAAAAAGTGAATTCCTAGTCAACAAGCTTCTTGACAAAAAAAATGATTAGAAGTATATGTAATCACTGCAATCAATTTTATTAATTGAGCGCAACTTTACCAAATCTTACTTCTCATTGATACGGTGTTGAGTAATAAAAGTGAGTACATCATCACATCATTCAGCCGAAATTCAAATTTAGTTTGTCAAGTTTTAATTCCTACCACTAGACTCAAACCTCATTATTACCAAATATTATCCTAATTACTTCTTCAAAGTTATTTTCAGCATTAAGAATGTCCACAACCTTGAAACCCTCGACTAGGCGAATTAATGCATCCAACAAAAAACATGCTACCTAGTGGATACAATGGAACAGCTGCTACTGCAGTCACAAACCATATGCAACAAGTAAAATAGGACTTATTCAGGAGGAGTATGGCTTACCTCCATTTAAAGCAAAACTCATTCAGGAGACAGCATGTCAACTGTTCGGCTTCCAAAGTGGTACCGCCACTATGTAAATGAATTAGATTGATTAATTATTGCAGAAATGACAAGAAAAGCTACTCAGGACCAAAAATATCTATAGTTATGCAAGTTATAGACATTGTAAAATGACCAAAGTTAAACACCATGGGGTAAATCAGAGATATAAATATTTACACCAGCACTAATTTTTATCAAGTACATTTAAGGTTTACTCCTGTTTGTGTTCTACATCACGAACCTGATGAAGTGATTCTTCCAAAGCCTGCAACGCTACCTTGTAATGGTCCAGAGAAATTACTCCTTCCTCCACAACTTGTAAGGCACTTCTAAATAACCGATTAGACCATTGAATAGGGTCAGTATCAGTATCATCAGAACTACAGCAGTTGTGATCGGGAATACAGAAGCGCTTGTAATCTTTATTCCACCGCGAAAGAATGTACTTAGGAGGAATCTCCTCCACCCCAATAAAATTGAGCACACACAACGCATGCCGACAAAGATATCCATAAAAATTAAAGCAACAACAGATACAACGAATTTCACCTGATGTTTTACTATACACAACTTCAAAATCCTTAATTTCCCGTTTGTTTCCCTCGATCAAAACGCGCTCCTTGACCAAGAAGACGATGATAGGGCCATCCACGTGTAACTGCATTGTCCCAAAACAAGAGAACATTTCTTCCACTTCAAGTTGGAACTTGGTGAATAATTCTCTTGTGTACATACTAGAGAGCTGCAGTTCAAAAGAGCATTTGGTTTTTAGCAAAGGGCTTGAGCTTCTCGATTCAATATCTGCAAGAGATTCTTCCTTGTACTTCTTGTAAAGAGCTAATTCATACTTGTCAAGAAACTCCTTCAAAGGAGTCTGTTTGTGGACATATTTATCGAAAAATGGACTAATGCTTTCCCCAGACCGTGTTGCAAACATTCCAGCAAAAAACTTGTCCTTCAAATATACTGGTGCCCAATGAACTCGGTCTTCATATAGTGAACAAAGCCACTCATTATCATTAACTCGAAAATGTTGAATCATGAATCCCCATGCTGCATCGAATTCAATCACTTTCAATGTCTCATAAACTGCTTTTATCAGCGCTTTCTTGATTGCATCATAATTGTGCAACCCTCCCAGTTTTTCTGGTACTTTTTTCATAACTAATGACAATCCAAAGCAATGATGAGATCTGGGAAAGACTTCAGCAATTACACTCTGCAAAACTTTGCATCTATCTGTAATAATAGTTTGAGGAGAACATCCTGGTATACATTTGATCCATGTTCTAAACAACCATTTATATGATTCTATAATTTCACCTGCAAGCAGGCCACAACCTAATAAAACTGATTGACCATGGTGATTTATTCCAACTAAAGCCACAAGAGGGATTTCATATTTGTTTACCAAATAAGTGTTGTCAAAATAAATGACATCACTAAAATAACCACATGCAGCCCTGGACTTAGCATCAACCCATAATGCATTCCTTAAATGCCCTTCATCATTGAAATCCATCAAATAAAAGAAGTTTGGATTAGTCAATTGCATACGGCAGAGGAAATTATAAATGGCTTGTGTGTCACCTTTTCTCAGGTTCAACTTATTAGAATATTTGGAGAAAGCTCTGTCATCTCTTGCATTGGAGTTTAAATTGTCATTACCTTCTGTATCTATCACAAGTGCATGATATACCTTAATAGTTTTCCCTTCCGCATCAGAACTAGGCAACGAGTTCTTTTTAATGGATTTATGTATCTTAGCACCTAAGACGTGGTTATGTTCGAGAGTAACCTCGCATATCCTCCATCTCTGAGATTCCACTAACTTCATCCTTATCATGGCAGGACAACCAGTTCTGGTTTCTTTTCTCAAATTGTTAACATCTTTTGTTCTTTTGAAACCTTGGCTGCTACAACAAAGCACTGCACCATATTTTTCTTTGCTATTTCGCTTGAACCATGAATTCTTAACCCTCACACAAAATCCCACCTCCTTGGCATAACAAATATAATAACTGTAAGCATCATCATATGACTCAAATTCCATAGCAAGAGCAGGTGCGGGAAATTCTTTTCTTCCTTCAGAGATATCATTTTGACAATCTAATTCAATTACCTGGCATTCTTTATCGGGTAATTGGTCATAACACACAGAAATGTCGTCCACCTATCGTCAAAACAAAATTAATAAGCTACCTAAACAATATTTTAACAGATTATTCGACATATAAAACCAACAAAATAACCTCGATCATTTTAAATGACTATACTTCTCAAGCAAGAATATACTTATTAGAACTAGAATTACAGCTTAAATTACATGCAAAAAGTAATTGATTTTTCAATTTGACTTAAAGTGACACCAATGGTGCTGAGTTGTTTAACATTGAATCAGCTTAAGAATTACAGCATGTGGAAATTATTCAGCTTAAGAATAACTAGATCTTAGAAAGAGCATAGATATGAAAAGATAATTACCTTCAAGCCTCCTCCTTCTTCTTCTTCTTCTTCTTCTCCTTGACGTTGTTGAGAATCGACGCCGTCCAAGGTAACGAGCTTTTCGCCCTCCAACTCCGACATGATCAAATCATTCACCCTTTACCCGCTCTCATTCATCCTGTTTACACAATCTTGTATAATTAATTGAGTTTAATGATGATGCAGTAACACTCTAAAATATTTTTACACCGTCATCTAATAAAAACATTGAAGATGAGAAAAACAAACGAAGAGGTTGAATTATGTAGATTTTTTTTCGCACTTTTTCCAAGTGTTTCATAAGTCTGCTTTTTCTCAACAAAAAAAAAAATCCATCTATTTTTTCATTTTATTGGATGTCAGTGAAAAACTAAATGTATATCATCTTTTCTCGAATTAAAAATGAGTTTAATTAATATGTTTTTGTCATTAATTGTACAATTATTTTACACAAAATAGAAATCCTTAAAAAAAATTACACATATATCAAATGTTGAGTTGTCACGTAAATCAATTATTTATATATAATAATTAAGATAAAATGTCTAGAAGTCCTAGCTCAACTGGCAAATGCCGAAATTGCAAGGCCGGACGTCATGACCCGGGTTCGAACCCGGGACCTCACAGTTGTGTGTGAGTTTATTTTCAGTGGATTACCACTTCATCTAAGACCAAAAAAAAAAAAAAAAAAATTAAGATAAAATATACAATTTTATCTCGAGTTTTTCTATTTACACTCCATGTTTTTCTGGTTACATCTAAATTTTCTTAAAAGTTTTTTATAATACCAAAATTGTCCTTTTATATAAATTTTCTTAAAACCCTAATTTTATTCATTGTCACTGAGTTTCACCCTCTTCACCCCACAAGCGATCACGATCAAACAATTTGATGTTCAATATCAATCTCCATGAAAATTAAAGAGTGAATCAAAATATTTTTCATCCATACTCAATTGGATATAAGTAAGTGAATTTCTTCTTCTATTTGCAAGTTTCAATTTTTTCCTTCAACTGCACTGATGCACTGTACGATTACGGTTTTAATTTATATTGGTAAAGTTAACTTAAATTCAGTTTAAGTAGGTTCATGTAAACTTAAACTGAGTTTACATGAACCTACTTAAATTAAGTTTACATGAACCTACTTAAACTGAGTTTACATGAACCTACTTAAATTGAGTTTACAGAACAAGGAAAACACAAAATCGCAGAACTGAGAACCCATAAGAAGAAAAACACAATTGATTGAAGAACAACACTTGCTAACCTGATTTGCTTCGAATTTTCTTTAAAACCATGAATGGACGTGAGAAAGTATGGTTTTGAAAATCTTCGCATAACAGAATCGATCGATTGGAGAATTATGGTTTTGGAAGAGGGGTTTGGGGTGTAACCAAGAAAGAAGGAATATGCTTTTTGAAAATCAAATTTTATGAAAGGGTAATCTTGTCATTTTAGGGTGCAACCATGATTAACTAGGGTGCAGGTAGAAAAACTCTTTTATCTCTGGAACAAAACATATCTTTGGTAAAGAAAAAAGAAAAAAGTTTCAAAATAATTTATTAATCATTCTTTTTCTTTTTATAGCAATTTTTTTTTCTTTTCCTTCTTTAAGTTTTCAACAAATTTATTAAATGGCAAAACTGAATTATTGAAAAAGCTCATGGTTCAGTGGACTAGAATTATTTGAAAGATGTAATGTCAAAAATGAATTTTCTAACTATGTGGCGAAAGTGAATCTTAGAATGTGTCACTACAGCTACCGCGTCAATTTTGGTTAATATGAGTCAGATGGAAGAGTTTAATTTGGAAAGAGGGTTACATCAAGGCGAACCTTTGTCGTCTTTCCTTTTTTTATTAGCAACAGAAGGATTAAATGTTACGATGAAAGCCATGTTGGAAACAAGTTTGTTTACTGAGTATACGGTGAGGGCGCATATGGCAGTTACTATAACTCACCTTTAGTTTGTAGATGATACTTTGCTTGTTGAAATTAAAAGTTGGGCCAATGCCAGAGCTTTAAAGGTCGTTCTTATGTTGTTTGAAGCTATTTATGGTTTAAAGGTTAATTTTCATAAGAGTTTGTTGGTTGGGGTTAATGTGGTCGACTATTGGCTGCATGAGACATCATTGGTTATGAATTGTAAAAATGTTTGTCTTCCCTTTCTATATTTGGGGCTACCTATAAGTGAAGATCCGCGAAAATTGAACTTTTGAACTCCCTTGATGGATCAGATTAAGAGTAGATCGTCGGGGTGGATGAGTCGCAACCTCATTGGGGGGCCGCTTGGCACTTTTGAAGTATGTCTTGTCCTCAACGCCGGTCTATTTTCTTTCCTTCGGTAAGACTCCCTCACATATAATTTCTTCCCTTGAATCTATTTTAAATGTTTTTTTTTTTTTTTTGAGGGGGGTTGAGGAAATTAGGAAAATCATTTGGATAAAATGAGATACTGTCTGTTTGAAAAAGGAGGAAGGGGTTTGAGGTTTAGGAGATTGCATGAGTTTTAACTTAGCTTTGTTTGATAGGTGGTGGTGGAGGATGTTGGAGGAGAGGGATAACTTGTGGTATCGAGTGTTAATTGCTCGATACAGTGAGGAAGGGAACTCTATTATCGTAAGATGGTAGATGGGTCTTCTACTTTGTTTTGGAGAGACCATTGGGTGGAGGGAAATCTATTATCTAATATGTTAAGTCGTTTATATGGATTGGCAGAGAATAAAATGGAGACGGTGACAAAATTGTTTTTCTTTGGGGTGGGGCGTGAATGTAGAGGTGTGGAAGTGGTGAAAGTGATTGTTTGCGTGGGAGGAAGAACATGTGAAAAAACTTTACAAGTTAGTAACATTTGTTTTGCAGGAGGCTGAGGAGGATATGTGAATTTGGCAGTTAAATTCGTCCAAATGTTATACCTCGTAACCGCATCCCAATAACCTTTGTCGTAGAGAAGTTATTAATAACAACGAGTGTCTTTATTCATGAGGGTGTGGTTTGGATAAAGATAGGGGACATTTTATTTGTTAGATGTGAATTTTATGGCAGATTAAGGTAAATGGTGGCAAATTGGTTAGGTTTTACAACAATTGGTCACAATTTCATATTTTTTTTATCATCGTTTGCATTTTAGTATGTTGTGATTTTTTAAAAAGGGATTGATTTTTCTTGAACATTGTTTGGCTTTGTACGGTTCAGATTATTTGAAATGAGCGCAATGATCGGATTTTTAAGAATACGGGGGAACATTTATACGTTTTATGCACGAAGATCGTTTTATGCATTATCCTCGTCGAAGCTTAGTTTTAGTCTCATGGCTCTTTTGCTATTCTTGCTTTATGATTTCTCATATACATTTTGGTGACTTTCCGTTTATCTTGTAATCTCTTTCGGTACAGTTTATGCCGGAAAAATTACCGATAATGAAGTTTTATTTTAGCATGCAGAATACACTTTGACTAATGACTTTTTTTTTGTGCACCATTGAGTAATGAATCTAACTTTGTTTTTACCGAAGTAATGAATTATGAATTTAATAACTTAAAATCGATTTTTTTTTTTTTGAAGGAAACTTAAAATCAAAATTTAATTACAAATATTAATTTATTTATCATAGTTCCTTAAAACAACAAAAATCTTCACCGTGTAGTTCCTTAAAAAAAAATCTTCACCATGTAGTGTGAAGAAATTGCAATAAAATCTTGGAGCCTCATGGTCTTTTGGACAATCAAATGACTTTTTTATATTAAATTAAAAACGCAAAGGGGAGCACTTAGTACAATAAAAATAAAAATAAAATAAAAAAACTTATTTTGATTCGCAATTCAAATTATGTTTTTTTAATCCAAATTTGCAGTGTATGGTATGACAACTGTTCTTCTCCTTTCTTCTTCCCAGCCTAATCACTATACTCACGTTCATCTTTCGATTTCTTACACAAAAAATCCAACCATATTATCCCAACCTAACCCCAGGCTTTATAGTGCGTCATAAGAACCTCATAGTGCAAGCACACATTTCCTAATTGGTTGTGGTTATGGATTCTAACAACAAAAACCCCAGAAAAGAAAAAGAAAAAAACGAAGTTACTTATTCCATCCGTGAGACTATCTTACAAAAGGAACAAAGACTTCAACAAACTCAAGCCAGCTATGGAGCAAGGCATCGTTATTAATACTTGATTGATAGGAACCAATTAGTAACTACTGTGCCTAATCCATTAACTAATCTAATCACTACATCAAACCAATAAACAGAGTTTGCATGAACAAGACTACAGAAGGCATTTGAATATCCATACCAGAAAAACAAAAAAATGAAATTACTGAAGTCAAAAGGCATTAGTGAATGACTAGTGTCAATATTAAAAAAGGCGAACCCCATTTGTTGTCTGATCATCACACAAAACAGTTACAAATTTACCCAGTAAGGATATACTAAAATGCCACTCAAACGAAAAGATTGTATAAATCACAAATCATAACAAAATACACAGGAACAAGAGAAGCCTGTTGAAGGTGCAATACACTTTATGCCACAATTTTGGAAAATTTTAGACCATAACCTAGTCAAGTTGACCAACCCACAAACTATGGATATCTCAATATGACTAACTAAGGCTTAAGGGGAGCTCCCTCACCAGAAAGCCTGTACTATTCAGAATCATTATTTAGTTGGCACGGCTTTTGAACACGTCAAGACCCATTTCAGTAGGATCAGTTGCCTGCAACTCTATTTGAATTCCATCCAGCTCCCTCTTGAACCTTTCTTTGGTGCTTGCATAAATCATCTTGCTTCTCACCCTTGCTGTATCAGGCGACCTACACACAAAGCCAACAGAATTAATGCAGATAGGAAGTAAACAACCAAGGAAAACTATACCCATGTATCAAAAAGCAAACATTACCAGCCAATGAAAAAAATTCTGCTTTTGGGGACATTCTCTTCTGTCAGATACTCAAAATCATAAACAGCATAACGACACTCATCAGCAGGAAGGCATGCAGTGAAATCTTCATAGCCTTGGGCTGGCTCACCAAGCTTTTCCACAATGACTTGCTTCTGTTTCTCCTCGATCTTATACACTATGAACCGGTGTGTCCTTTTTGCCTTGAGTTCCATAAACTTTAACTTGCAGTCATCATGGACTGCCATACCAGATGCTGCATTTGCCTGTAGAATTGCAGTTAGGAACACATCATAATCAATCATCAATGCCAGGCACCAGCAGATCACATGTGATTGTACACAAATAAGCAAACTTTGTAATTTAACTTGTTACTCAGCAAAAAAGAGAAATACAAAGAAAAAGACTGTTCATGCCAAAGTATCGGTAGGAAAAAATGATCTGATAGAAATACTAAAAGTCTGAATCAAATGAGAAGTTTTTAGTTGCTAACCATTTTCATTTCTCACTTCAAACTTATTAAAAAAATACCACCTTTTTTTTTTCACATGATTGCCTATTTTTGAAGTTTCTACAGTCCAAGAGAGTCTAGCGCAAGTCGTTGGTGCATATCGTGTGTGAGTGTTGTAAAGCCTAATACCAAATTCAATTCATACGGATCAAAAAAACAAGATCCTAAAAGTTTTGTATCACATTGGAAATATACAAATCTTCGGATAGAAGGTGACAATTTTTCAATCAAAGGCAAAGACAAACTCTTCCTCAAACAAAACAATTCCTAATAGTTGATCTTTAAAAAGCTGAAAAACAAAGAGTTAAATTAATACATGGTGAATGATAAAATGTTATAGCAATACTTAGCCCGCTAACAAAGTGAATAACCCTTATACAAGCATAGTGCTGTCCAAATCAATGGAATATAGACAAATACCAGTGATCAGTGCAAAATTAAGTAAACAACAACAAAAAAAGCCAAGTTATGTTTAGATGCGTCTTCTTCAAGCTAAAAATATATAGCATATCTCAGTTCATTAAAAAATTAAAAAAAAAAAATCTAATCAAAGAAACTTAAACAAAATAAATAAATCTAATAAAAAGAATATTCTCTAATTAAAAATTGCACCAATAATTAACTACCACAAGCTTACCCGAACAAAATAATTAAATAAAATTCACACAAATCAGATAATATATCCACACAGATCAAAGCAAACCACAATTCATCAGCTATTGTAATAATAAATTAATAATCCACTAAATCATCGTATTATACGATTAATTTGAAAATAATCCAATTCAAAAAATGAAATCGACAACAAGATCAGATCTGAAAATGAAGTGAGATTCGCAAAAAAAAAAAAAATGCAGCTAAAGTGAAAAGATCAGATCATGAAAAATCCAGCTCGGATTGTACTATAGTCAACAAAAAGAGCTGAAATCGGAGATGAATTCGAGAGGACTAATTCAATCGTATATACTAAATAATTTAAATTAAAAAAAAAAAAAAAAAAGGCAAAATTTGCGGAAATTGTAATCGATGTGTAAGAATTGAGTGGTAAAAGAAGAAGATAGAGAAAACGAACCATGGGTTAGTTGTGGTTGTTGGAGAATTGATTGGGAGCGAAGGTTGTGGAGAAGATATAGGAGAAAGGTGTGATGGTTTCTTCGATCGGAGAGAGAGAAAGAGAACGAGAAATGTGAAGGAAAAAGGTGTGTGGAGGAGCGTGACAGTGTCTTATAGATATCTGCTCTGCGTGTTTTCTGTATGGGTCAAGGATGCTGGTGGTCCAAATGCCTCATTTTGGGCTTGTGGCCCAAATTGTTTCAAGAAAATTGATTATCTCCTTTTTAAACTTGTTCATTCTCTACCGTTAACTCACACTCGACATTCTTTAGCATAAGTGAAAATTAATTTACGCTGATACTTTTAAGATCGGTTGAAACGACTTAAAAATTGATTGAATCAATCCTCAAAGGATCACTGTGAGTTAACTCACGTTGAAAAATGCTCACGCTAAATTAAGGGAATGAGAAAATACTAAGGGGATAATACTTTGTGCATGAATTTATTCAGTTTTGTTGTCTCTTCTAGGGTCCCACACTCCAAAAATTCTCCACTCCAAACCACTAAAAATTCTCTATACAGATCAAATGTATTGGATTGATTCCCAACACACTAAAGATGATAGGTAAAGAATCTCTTCCACTTTAATAAGAGGTTCTCAGTTTGAATCGACCGAGAATTTTTTTCCCCTATTACAGTTGTACTCAACTTTTTTTTTTTTTTGAGGGAACAATTGTACTCAACTTAAATATTAGTCTTTGTAACTTACTTACTTGGAGATACACCGCTCACAAAATAATATATTGGATTGATTGATAAACACTTAATACACCCGTTTAATCACATCAACCACTAAAATTAATGTGAAATATGTTTTAGACATTAGATTTTACTTTTTTATTACTATTGCCTGTATTCACT
Organism: Medicago truncatula; assembly: GCF_003473485.1. Taxonomy (NCBI): domain Eukaryota; kingdom Viridiplantae; phylum Streptophyta; class Magnoliopsida; order Fabales; family Fabaceae; genus Medicago; species Medicago truncatula. The sequence goes on along the minus strand of NC_053043.1, from coordinate 10,701,114 downwards.
TATATTATTTTTTATCTAGTCTCCATATTAGTTAAGCAACAAGAGAATCGAATGGCGAGGGATTATATTCAATGATTATGCTATAGTTAAATGAAGCGAAGACCCGTGAAAATGGGCTAAGTGCATATTAGCTCAACTTGAATCACACAAGTTTATTCATCTTGAAAAATATCTCATAAAAATCTTGTGCACCCGCGTAATTGAATGCTTCGTTGTTAGATTGCATGTTTTTTCAGCTGTTAAATATAGTTTTGATGTGTCCGTGAGAGAGCAAGGAGACAACACGTTATTTCCAAAATTTTCTTGTATACAATTTTCACTATGTCAACAAATACGAGATCACTAGCCCAAATTATAATGGCTACAGGATAAAAAAAATTCAAAATCGATATCATAAAACAGCTTAATAATCCTCTCATAGTAACCTTCTAATTAGAAAGGTACCACATGGCTTTTCAACTCTCAAGATGATAAAGACTTTTCATTTTAAGCAATCGGAAGGGTGCTAAAGTTGTGTGTGAAGGTAAACGATATCTCTTAATGTAAATAATTGCGGACAACACAACACCATTTATTGGAAATGTATCAAAGTTCATCATGTATTTGTTGTTCTAAAGGAGCCTCTATATTATGAACACGATCAACTCTGGCTTGATGAGGATTCATGTTCTCTGCAACAGCTTGTGGTCTTAGCCCTGCCTGGCCCATCATACCAGCTTTTATGGCCCCAGTAACCTTTCTCTGCAACGTAAGTATTCCAATACGTTTGGAAACAACATAAAGAACGGCAAGGGAGAACAACAGAAAGCCAACCCCAAGTATCACCCTGTTTGTATACAAATTGATTGTTAGGATTTAAAAAGACCAAACAACGTGAGTGCACAGTAAAAAAGGACAACCTGATACTGCCAAACTCCCACCATGGTAGGATTCAGGAAAGAATCATTTTTTTCGATACCTGTCTATGATATCTTGACGTTGCATTGTGGAAAGAAGATTTCTAGTTCTCGTCAACAATGAGCGGTGCCCTTTATATTCACTTTCAGCCTTTTTTAACACTCCAGTTGATTCATCTATATATCCAAGCAATTTGCAAAACAAATACAGAGAATAAGATTATTTCATACTTCTTGTAATCATATTGATGAAAACAATATCAGTATCACAACTCATCAAAATAGAAATTTAATTCAACTAAAATTTCAACCAGCATATCAACAGAAACAGTGAACAAATTTACATTACACGCAAAGGAGATTTTAGGTGTGTCACGGGATTGGTTAACTACATTAAATGTGTATCGTACAATCCTACATGTTCAATCACAATTTTGACAACATTGGGTATCAGAACTAGGGCACTATGGAAGATACAAGACGGAAGAATTGTCCGTGGGAATATGAGAGATTGGACTACATGCAACCAAAATTAAATTTCCAATGCCATCCTCTCTCCTCTTTCATTTCTACTGCCTGTCCAACTATCCTGAGTCTTAACCAGTAGTTAGTCTGTTTGTTCTATTTACAATGCCTTGAATACTTCTGCGGCTAGACTAGGATCTCTGCCAATCAATACGTACGGCCTCCCCCTGAAGAAAAGGAGTCCGGGTTTGCTCCTTTATCTACCCTCCATTTATGAGATAGACACAAGTGGAAGATTACTGGGACCCACTTATGAAAATGGGTCTCACTAATCTATCACTTGTGTCTATCTCTCTCATAAATGGACAACAAATGGAGGGTATATAAATGGAGCAAACCCGGACTCGAAGAAAAAAGGCACCTGTATTTAAGGAGGAAGTCAAGAAATGTTCCTTGAATGCTAACTGCAGTCTCTGCCCTATGCCCTCCCCTCCAGTTTCTCTCCTTTTAATTATCTGCCCTGTTAACTATCCTAAGTCCTCTGTAACTAACAGTAGTTGGTTAGTCTATTCTATTTGCAATGCCTTAACTACTTCAGAGGCTAGGATCATCTGATGTACTCCGGTTTCCCATCACATTTACCTTTCCTAATTCAGGGCTCTGCATACCAAAATCATCCACATGGAAAGTTTGACCTTTTTATTTCAACATATAGGAATACAAACTACAATATCCTTAACCTTTGCTGCACTATGTAATTAACTGCATCTCGGAAAATTATGCATTACATTCTACAGTTTGGGCTAATGGAATACAAATAAAAATAAAATGATTCAGATTTATGAATTCTAACACAGAGCAAGCTTTACAATTGTTAAAAAGTTAAAACATGATTTAACAAGCTGCCAACATGTGTCAACTTCATTTTTCTTCAATATTCAGCTTCATGTAGTTTTCTTTTCTTTTTAATGCTTCCTGTACTTAGGCTAGAATGGATGAATTCTATTCTAAGATCTTACTATGCTTCAAGGTTATGCTTAATCTTTTGGAGGGGTAAGGTAGGAAAGGGGGATAAAAGGTGAATTCATGGAAGGAAAAAGCAGAAGCTAAAAGAAAGGACTTTACACACAATAAAAATGGGGAGCGTCATCAGATAAGATGTCAATCCCTTTGCAAAGCCTTCCATAGTGCTAAAAATCACTGGCCAAACACCCTATAAAGTTCAAGCCCAAAAAGTGGCAGGGGATAGAAATTTCCTTGAATAGTTTCACCATAAGTCTGTACTCATATCACATCAAGAGAGTTTTAAATACTAAAAAGATAAGGAACATAATCGGTTTATATCATATCACAGTCTAAAGATTCAATAATATTGGTTTGTGATATTGAACTCTATTTTTAACCATCAATGTAAATTCCTATCAATAGAAAGAATGGTAAACAACAATCATTAATATAGACAGGATAGGAGAAAAATATACCTACCAAGAGTCATAAGTGTGCTTGTGTTTCTTTCAACTTCCTGATTAACACACAGATACAACGAGTATGCTAATTATTAATTAATCATTCATAAACAGGTTATATTTTAAAAAGGAAAAGGATGGGGCAAAATACTAACACAGGAGCATGATCAAACTAAAGTTTACAAAGAAAGATACCTAACTACTAACCTGAACCATCAATTGACGGGTACGACGGAGGCTTTCTGTTATGCTCTCTGCGGCAGATGTCATTCCAGCTTTTGTCCTGGACGAAGAACACAGATTTGAGAATTAAAATACTTTATCCCAGCATCATGTCAAGTGCCAAATGAAATGGGAATAAACGATGAATAAAACTAGGGCAAACTGAAAATTGCACCAAGGACATACTGCAAATTGCGTCTGCGAACTGTTGATTCTTCTCCACCACCTAGAAGTAGTTCTCTCTGCAACGTATAAAAACGGAATAAGTTACACTGCACTCTCCAATCCATCATTATAAACAAATAGCACACATCCACGACCACGACCACAACCACAATATAACTAATAGGTTCAGAGTCAGTGACTAGAAGATGTTCCCAATAACACTGGAAAATCAAACCAGAAAAGTATTTAAGCAACATGAACACCACAATGCTAAGGTTAAAGATATTCAAGTAAGTATATTTGCCTCTTCTTGAGCAGCTTTCCTCAAGTTAGCCTTGGCTTGTAGATTAGCATTCCTCAAACTTATCCGCAAACTGTTCAAAACATACAAACATATATTATCAACAGAAATTGTAAACACATTAAAACACAATCATTACTAATCTCTATATTAAACCAAGTGAATCGCCAATTTAGTCATGGCATTGTTGGAAAATGTCAACTTGTTTTCTGAAATTAACAAAATAATCACTTCATTTGAGATTTTTCAATCAAGTTAGTCTCTGTCACGCATTTTCGAAAACTAAATTGACTGATCTGAAAAGACTAAAATAAATAGATATTTTCAATTTGAGGGACTATTTGAAATAATAAAAAATCCTGGGACTAAATTGACAGCGTACCACTTTCAAAGTCAAGTGATTCATTCATTTTAAATCCATTTTCTTTAGAATTGAGTGAACCACCGATTCTGTTCCACAAATTAAGTGTAAGATAATTTCCTCCTTCAAAATTACAAAATGGTAAATTATTCCTCGAAATGATTACCAATCAATTTAATCCTCTGTTAATCAATTCAAACAATTTTTTTGACTTTGGATTTCAAAATAGAGATCGAAGAACCTCTAAACAAATGTCCAAAAACATGCTCAAACTGAGTTGAGCATACCTTAAACAATGTGTCAACTCAGCATTTCTGGTCCTATTAGATGACAGAGAAACTAAATTAATCACAATCTTCAATTTCAGAGATCAAATTGCCCACTGCCTACAATTTTTAGGACTTTGATTCACTTATTTACAATTGTGAAGGAGTTTTTATGTTTTCTGATTCTACTTTTCTTCCCTTCCTTCCCCTTCTCTTGATTGATATTGTGTTTGATTGCTAAATGGCGTGATCCCCAATATTTGTGTATATCAGCATAGGGAGTGTGTGAGAAAATTAAAAACGAATTTCTTTAAATTGTATTTTATCTTTAGCAAATTGTCCAACAGAACAAATTAGTACAAAATGTCTAAGCCACAAACACTCAGCGCATAAAGTGCCCATAACCCACTTGCATTTGTAGTGCCAAATTTTGTTTATCATCGAAGGCTTTTTTTTTTCCCTCAAAAGTTAATTCCCTTCGAAGTGATTTAAACTATTAGTAGCTGAAATTGATACATATTGGGTGTCTACAGAACAATCAATGTTTGGTCTGCACATAAAGCTACCTATATATTGTCCACATAAAAAGTGGAATTGCAATTACAAGTCTATAGTTCATTACAGTCAATTGAAGTAGCTAAAACACCATCACAATTTGAGGAACTATTTTGAAATGATAAAAACTCCAAAGACTAAATTTACACCGAACTACTTCCAAAGAATAAATTTGACAATATCCTCCCACAAATTTACAAAATAGTAAATTAGTCCCCGAAATTAAAGTCTACCAATCAATTTAGTCCCTCTATCAATTAATTCAAACAACGATTTTGCTGAAATTGTTTATCAAAATATAGAGATCAAAGAAGCTCTAAACAAATTTCTATAAACATGCACAAACTGGACATTTCTGATCACGATACAGAGACTAATTTGATTGACAATTTTCAAATACAGAAACTAATTCAACAATTCATAAATATGGAAATCCAAATCCCTAAACCCCTGCAATTTCGAGAAATTCAATTCACTTATTTACAAATAATCAATTATAAACCAAGCACAGAGAGAAAGAGAGAGTACTTTTGAGTTAGGGTTTTCCATGATTGAAGCAATTGACGAGCAGAATCAACTTCTTGTTGTGTAGGCAACTGAGGAGCGAGAAGATCGAGATTGAAATGCAAAGAAGAAAGAAGCGCTAAACCATCTTGAGCAATACCGTTTAATCTAGCAAGTGAATTCTTTTCATCTTTTGATCTTCCTGATTTACCGTATTCTCCAATTGCATTGATGTGATCCTGTGTTTTGATGCATGTTTCGTTCCACTCTTTCTTCACCCTTTCCACCTCTTCTACAACCTTGTCCATTTCTCACAATAGAAAGAAAGCGAGAGAGATCGAAATTGATGATGAGGGAGAACGAAGGAAGAATGAGTGAATCAGAATCTGATATTGTGTGAAATTGTTTTCCTTGTACAGGTATAGAGATTGTCGATCCGATGGATGAACAGGGAAATGTGAGAGTGTAACAAAACGCCCAAATAGTGTTTGTTTTGAGAAATAAAATGAGGAAGGAAAGTAAAGACGGATTTTCCATCCAGCAGTTTTCTTGCGGGTCATGACAAAAAGCAGGGTTGACATAACGGGTCAACCACCCGGACCGACCCACTCCATCAATGTTTTTTTTCTTAAAATATTACTCAAAAACTTCACAAAAACAATGTAAAAATGTATACTCTTTTCAATCACATTTTTTTTTGTTGGAAAAAAGCTAACAAAAAGAAAAGAATAAGAAAACAACTAATAATCGATCTCTATGATACATCTTCAGGAGCATCAGTTTGCTAGAACGCTCCAATTCCTTTGTAATAAATTATACACATTACTTACAAGCATAATGATATCAATGGTTCACTATGGTTGAAACTAAGTGAACATTCAGAGTAGTAGATGACATACATATATCCTCTTTCTCAAGCTGCTTTAGGGCCATGAAACAGAGCTAACAACTCTATATGTACGATTGTGGAAATACCAACCTTTACATCATACACATGTAGTCAACTACCATCATTACTACGAAGAACGCAACCAAAATTGGTTATTCCAGGATTTCCAAAATTGTTGTCGTCAACATTCAACACAACGACCATACTCTCCTCCAAATGCCAAGACATAACGACCTCTTATATCCGTGGATAAAACCGAAGAGAAAACAAAACAAAGAAGGGCTGCAAAATTGTAAATTTTTACATTCGAGGAGAAAATAGAAATTATCTCATTCTCCATACAAAGTGAGTTTCGTGTCCACCAAATCCAACAAAGAATAAATAATTATTTGTGCTAAACGCGTCTTGCCTCAGCCAAGTGACTATAGAATTCTCCAAATAGAAGTTAATATTGTCAAATCCGAGAGCAAGCCAAAGATGCTTAACAAATAGACAATCCTGAAAAAAGTGCAGGATGCTTTCACCACTATTGAGGCACCTCAGACAGTTATTAGTGTCTAGCATACCTCTGTTGTGCAACAACAACCTTGTAGGAACAACATCATGGAAAACCGTCCAATATAGAAATTTAATCTTTTCAAGAGCAGTTAAACGTCAAATCCACTTCCATGATCCAACCTCATCCTCGCTTGCGTTCCACTTCAGAAGCCACTTAAACCCAACTTTCATCAAATAAACACCATCCAAGTTACCCTTCCACGTAAAGCCATCCCGAATCTGACCATTCAAACACACCTGGGTGCCACAGATACCCTCGACTACATGAGAAGTAAGTTAGGTATATAAACAATCCAACACCTAAGTATCATCTTGAATCACATTAGCTATTGTCAAGTGGACATCATGAATATCAACATATAAAACTTATTCACACAACTTCCCAAATTTAGTCTATGGTGCATACCTAAAGAAAGAAGACCAATCTCCTAGTCTATAGTCGAACCCATTTCGAAACGTTGTCTTTGATAGATTGCCACACAGTGGAACCTTGGGTCATATATATGTATATCAAGAAAGAACTTATCCCCAGCATACTTGTATCCAAGCAGAGAGACCCACAACTTATATGAGTTACAATGAATATCCCAAACCAACTTTCCCAGCATAACTGTATTTGATTCGTGAGCTCATCAAATACCCAAACCACCAACTTTCCGCTGCCTGGTGATCTTATCCCATTCCACAAGATGGACACCCTTATCCTTGTTCCCCTTCCAAAAAAAAATTGCGCGCATACTTATCTATGTGCTCACAAATAGAAGAGGGTAATCAAGCAATCTGCATGTAATATATGGGAATTCAGGTCAACACCGACTAAACTAGTGCCAATTTACCCGCCTTATTAAGTAGCTTGTTTTTCCATGAGGCTAATCTCCTTTGAATTTTATCAATCAAATATCCATAGCCACTCTTAGTTGACCGCCCATAAACCATAGAGAAACCAAGATACTTTTCCAGCAAAAAGGTTTGCCTAATTCTAATTGTTGCAACCATCGATTCAATCTTACTTAAACTCTCGATTTTGAAATATTAACTTTCAACCCCAATACATTTGTAAAATTTGTCAAAATTTCTTCTACCATAGTAGTCTAAGATCTCGTAGCCTTAGTAAACAAAAAACTACTTTTGGAAAAAAACTATTATCAAACAAAAATAAGTGGGATAAGTTACATTTACAAACAAAAAATTATTTTTTAAAATTTATTGAATACTAAGAGCATCCACAACAGTGGTTCCTTAACAAGGACTTCTTAAATGAAATCCACGTGACACATCACTTATTTATAACTTTTTAATAAAAGTACTTACTTAGGACTCAATAACTCCAATGAGAATATACTAATAAGAACTCCAATTAAAAGTACTTAAATATATCCCACTATCTTTACATTATTAAACAAAAATAATTTACCTATTACTCCTTTTTATAAGTGGGAGCAAGTAGTACACATTTTATTACTCCTTTATGCAAGTGGGATCAAGTAGTACACATTTTATTACCTTTTTAAATTTGGGACCGGTTAATTACCTAGGAGAGAAGGGGTCCTTGTATAATTGCCCGTTTTTTAATGGGTACTAATTTTTTATTTCTTCAATGGAGGGTCTTAACGGAGAGTGGTCTTTGTTAAATGAGTTTTGCTGTTCCCACATATAGTATGGCTGTGCCACACCAGTAATTTACGCAAATACCCTCTCGGCAGTTAACTGCCGAGGTTTTTAGGAAACCGGCGGCAGTTAACTACCGAGGAATTCCTCGGTAGTTAACTGCCGAGGGAAATGTTTCATACGATGAAACAGCTACCTGCTCCCCCTACACACTATTTTTCATCACCTTCATTTCCAACCTCATTTCAATCCCAAAATCCATTATTTCTATAATCAATTTTTGATCCAAAATCATTCAAGCATCAAGCATAGGAGGTATCAACACACTATTGACGTAAAAAAACAGGTATTGTGCGTTTTATTTGAGTCATTTTTTGGGTGTTTTAGGGGTATCTACGTCAGTTACGTAGAACCCTGTCATGGGAATCCTCGGCAGTTAACTGCCGAGGAAAACTTCGGTTGTTTAGTGCCGAGGAAAACCTCGGTAGCTAGGTACCGAGGAACTCTTGGTGAAAATTTTCACCACGAAAAAATGGCAGCCACTGCCAAATTTTCAAAAAAAATTTTCTTTTGTTTTTTTTTTGTTTTTTTTGTTTTGATTCATTATGGCATTGATGTTTATGCATTACTTAGTTGTTAATTCATATTTATGTGTTGTTTAATTATAGTAATGGTAAAGAATGCGAAAGATGTTCCGGGAGAGACAAAAGAAAATTTTGTCGAAAATTCCGGAGATGTCAAACCGCCTAATTTTGAAGCGAAAACAAACATAGATGAAGCTTCCGTCCATGTTGAAGCTTCAAAGTATGTTGGCGGCTCCGGTGTACTCCCACTTCAACCCCACGAGGTCGACACGGCTAATTTTTTTCCAGACGACGTTAAGTCGAAAAATAGAGATGAATTGCTTGAGTGGGTGCGCCGACAAGCAAATAAGGCGGGATTTACCATTGTCACACAAAGATCAAGCTTGATCAATCCAATGTTCCGGCTAGTGTGTGAAAGGAGTGGAAGTCACATAGTTTCGAAAAAAAAACCGAAGCATGCGAACACGGGCTCAAGAAAATGCGGTTGCTTATTCATGATTAGTGGATATCAAAGTAAGCAAACAAAGGAATGGGGATTGAACATTCTTAATGGAGTTCACAACCATCCCATGGAGCCGGCTTTAGAAGGACACATTCTTGCCGGTAGATTAAAGGAGGACGACAAGAAGATCGTACGTGACTTGACCAAGAGCAAGATGCTTCCAAGAAATATTTTGATACACTTGAAGAACCAGAGACCACATTGCATGACAAATGTGAAGCAAGTGTACAATGAACGTCAACAAATATGGAAGGCAAATAGGGGTGACAAGAAGCCGTTGCAATTTCTAATCTCGAAGTTGGAGGAGCACAACTATACTTATTACTCAAGAACACAACTTGAAAGTAATACTATTGAAGATATTTTTTGGGCTCATCTAACATCCATTAAATTGTTTAACAATTTTCCAACGGTTTTGGTTATGGACTCCACGTACAAGACCAACATGTATAGGATGCCAATGTTTGAGGTAGTTGGGGTGACTTCAACCGATTTGACATATTCGGTTGGGTTTGGATTTATGACACATGAGAAAGAAGAAAACTTTGTTTGGGTTTTAACAATGTTGCGTAAACTTCTTTCGTCAAAGATGAATATGCCTAAGGTGATTGTTACCGATAGGGATATGTCTTTGATGAAAGCGGTTGCACATGTTTTTCCGGAAAGTTATGCATTGAATTGTTTTTTTCATGTGCAAGCTAATGTTAAACAAAGGTGTGTCTTGAATTGTAAATATCCTTTGGGCTTTAAAAAGGATGGGAAAGAGGTGAGCAATCGGGATGTGGTGAAGAAGATAATGAACGCATGGAAAGCTATGGTTGAATCTCCCAATCAACAATTATATGCAAATGCATTAGTGGAGTTCAAAGATTCATGTAGTGATTTCCCAATTTTTGTAGATTATGCCATGACCACCTTGGATGAAGTGAAGGACAAAATTGTGAGGGCATGGACAGACCATGTGTTGCATCTTGGTTGCAGGACCACAAACAGGGTCGAATCGGCCCATGCTTTGTTGAAGAAATACTTGGACAATAGTGTGGGTGATTTGGGTACTTGTTGGGAGAAAATACATCACATGTTGTTGCTCCAGTTGACCGCTATACAAACATCCTTTGGTCAAAATGTTTGCGTGTTGGAACATAGATTCAAAGATGTCACTTTGTACTCGGGGTTAGGTGGTCATGTGTCTAGAAATGCTTTGGACAACATTGCTTTGGAAGAAAAACGTTGTAGGGAAACATTGTGCATGGACAATGACATTTGTGGTTGTGTTCAAAGGACATCTTATGGACTACCATGTGCATGTGAAATTGCTACAAAACTCCTTCAAGAGAAGCCAATTTTATTGGATGAGATATACCACCATTGGCTTCGGTTATCTATGGGTGAACAAAGTAATGAAGATGCTTTTTGTGTCGAGGTTGAGTTGAAGGCTATTGTAGAGCGTCTAAAGAAACTCCATTTCCAAATGAAGCTTGAGGTCAAAGAGGGTTTGCGGCAATTGGCATTTCCTGAAACCACCTTGATGTCTCCACCACCACGAAAAGTACCAACCAAGGGAGCAAAGAAAAAAGTCGACATTGCGAGGTCTAAAGGAAAAATTACATCGACTAGTCGGATCCCTTCTTCTTGGGAGGTTGTTGATTCCCAAAATCTGGATAGCCAACCGTCACCATCACCAACTACATCATCATATAAAAGGAAAAAAGGTGCTCGTCTTGGTAAAACATCACTTTCCCCACTTCCACCACCTACTCGGTATCCAAAGCCTAAAGCTATCCCGGTTATGCGTCCTATTGATTATATGCCACGCTTCATGGTTCCATTTATTGAAAAAGTGGTGGATGTTATCGGCGATGGACATTGCGGATTCCGGGCTATAGCGGAGTTCATGGGCTTGACCGAAAAAAATCATCTCATGATCCGTACACATCTTATCCAAGAGTTGATGGATCATAGAGATGATTATGTTGAAGTATTTGCGGGTGAGGATCGTTATAACTACATTTTAAACGGATTACATCCTCCCGCAAATACAAAAACTTGTGCACATCTTGTTGATAAGTGGTTGACATTTCCGGACATGGGACACATTGTTGCTAATTATTACAAAATGTGTGTGGTTGTGTTGACAAATCTTGAAGTTGGAAAATCGGAATCGTTTTTCCCACTAAGAGGGCCACCACCGCCGGGTAATCAAAAAACTCCCATCTTGTCCCTTGGGGCAATTCCAAATCATTTTGTGCTTATTTCCTTGAAGAATGGTTGTCCACTACCTCCATCATCTATGGAGTGGCACAATCACAAGAAAGAAGATGCGATGACTTGGGAAGATGAGTATTTGGATCGACATGACTTGTTCCGAAAGCTCATGGCTATTGAAAGTGGAAACAAACCGTGCAAACCACAAAAGGAGTCAAACAAAGCGGCGCCTATTTTGTTGGACACTCCCGAAAAACCAAAGCAACAATTTGAAGTTATTGCGGAAGATGAGGAAGATTCTATGTCACTTGATCTTCTCCAATCACTTGGTCTTTAATGAGTGATTTTTTTGTCGGTGTTAGTTCTTTTTTTTGGTAGAAATTACACCGATGTATTTTTTTGGGTCGAAATTGTAACGCCAATTTTTTGGTGGCCAATATATAACTAACATTATGTAATTTATATTGATATATATATATATATATATATATATATATATATATATATATATGATAATATGATTTTTATGTGGAGAAAATAATGCAATACTAATTTATAGCTTTTTAATGTTTTCCGCATTTCATTTATTCGTTATTACATTCCATTTAATTTTGTTCTAATATATGATTCTTTTGTTACAAAATTTTTCAAGTGAGACATGTCTGAGGTTGCACAAATTGAAGGGCGGGTTAGGTACTCCGCGTTTAAAAAGACGGTTAAGGTTATGATAACGCCGACAGACTCTCTTGACAATTTGAAAGCACAACTTAACACTTATTTTGAGCATCTTGGTGAAAATCAATATACACGTCACTTGTTTGGTCAAATGCCATGCATAGACCTAGGAGAAGATAGAGATGAATACGCATGGAAAACGGCAAGCTATATGCCTTTGCTTATTCGCGACGACGGCGACGTCGGATTTATGTTTCGGAATATGGTGGAAGACAATATATTATATATGTATGTTCGTTCCATATGTAATTGCATTGAATGTAAGTAGGGATTTAATTTAATGATGTGTAATGAGTAGTTTAATTATGGACACTTTGTAATGTTTTGATGAATTTCAAACGTCTGTTTAATTTTAACCAAATGTCGGTTTAATTTAATTATTAACAATTGTAAAAGATATTGTATTTATCTTCATTATGTCCGAGTTTCAATCATACATATGAATTATATTACCTTTGGAATGCTCTGGTTTAATTACAGGTAAAAACTGGCCGAAAAAATGGCTTGGAAATACTTAGAATTATGCAGAACCTGCTGTCTGCATAATCAAATTTCCTCGGCAGTTAACTGCCGCCGATTTCCTAAAAACCTCGGTAGCAAACTGCCGAAGGGTATTTTGGTATTTTACTCGTGTGGCACAGCCAAACAACATGTGGGAACATCGATACTCTTGTTAAATAAGGACCACATTGGAGATACCACATGCAGCAACTCCAATGCAAAGATTGTGAGCTAGTTCATGGCTAGAAGCAGATACGGAGATGGCAAGCGAAAACAGAGAAGAGGTGGTATGCGTAACCGGAGCAAACGGATTCATCGGATCATGGCTAGTTCACACCCTATTATCTAAACAAAACCCACACTACAAAATCCACGCTACAATCTTCCCCAATTCCGATCCATCTCATCTTTTCACACTCCACCCCGAAGCCCAATCTCGCATCACCATCTTCCCCGTTAACATCCTCGACTCCACCGCCGTCTCAAACGCCATCAACGGTTGTTCCGGTGTCTTCCATGTCGCTTCCCCATGCACTCTCGAAGACCCAACCGATCCACAAAAGGAACTTCTGGAACCCGCTGTACAAGGAACGCTTAACGTTCTAGAAGCATCAAAACGCGCGGGTGTGAAGCGCGTGGTTCTTACATCCTCCATTTCAGCCATGGTACTGTTCTCAATATCATCCATGCACTTAAATGCTTGGATAAACAGCTTATTTGTAGTTTATAGTAGAAGTGCTTATCATGATAAGCGCTCATACATTAGCTATTTTTATAGAAAAAGATAAAACAAAGTTAAATTGTTTTCGCATACAAGTTGTGTTTATAAGCTAGATTGGAGTACTTATGAAAATAAGCTGAAAAATGCTCGAGAAAATTGACATAAGCTGTTTTCATGAGTTCTCCCAAGGGGTCTCACAAAACTTGTGTCAGTAGATAAACTCAAATGAGTCAATCCAAACAGGCCCTAGTATATGTTTGCTCACTTCTACTAGGCCAAAATTGATTCTATAGCGGTAGAATTGAGTATAACAAGTTTGGTTGCTTTCCACTTGAATTGATTTTGCCTTTAGAATTGATTCTAGTTGAAGCTAGAAATTAGAGCTTTTGATTCTATAATTGATTTTAACACTCAAATTTGTTGTTTTTATATAAATGTATACAAACATAATTCACTTTACCTTCAATTCATTTTTAGCTAGAATCAATTTTACAAAATCAATTCACTAAAAATCAATTTTAAACATACTTTTAGCCATTCTTGCATATTTATTTATTTATAAAAGTACAAGTAAATTTGTCCCTCCAACAGGTACCAAACCCTAATTGGCCGGAAAACAAGGCGATTGACGAGGGGTCGTGGACTGATGTTGAGTACTGTAAGTTGAGGGGGAAGTGGTATCCCGTGTCGAAAACGGAGGCGGAGAAGGTGGCGTGGGAGTTTTGTGAGAAACACAGCGGTGTGGATGTGGTTGCAGTTCATCCAGGGACTTGTTTGGGGCCGTTGCTTCAGAATCAGATGAATGCAAGTTCTGCGGTGTTGCAGAGGTTGATGATGGGGGAGAAGGATACACAGGAGTGTTATTGGTTGGGTGCTGTTCATGTTAAAGATGTTGCTAGAGCTCATGTTTTGGTTTACGAGACTCCAACTGCTGCTGGTAGATATCTTTGTGTTAATGGTATCTATCAGTTTTCTAGTTTTGCCAAAATTGTCTCTGAATTGTACCATGATTACCCTATTCACAGGTTAGTTTGTTGCTTCGCTTCACTTCATTTCATTCCCATGCCATGTTATGTTCTCTTGTTTAAAACCATTCATCATAGAAATAACATCTGTTTCTTTGGTTTAAAGTTAGTTTGATTTTAGAAGAGTAGTATTTGATTAGGTTTGATTAAAATCACTTTTAGATGAGGTTTGATGACACTAAATATGACACAATTTTCCTGAAATATTTAAAAAGTAGTTAAATCAAACGAATACGGTGAAAATAGAACATCCTAGTTCTATCCTATAGTCAATTATTCGGGAGGCAGTCTAGAATATGAAAAAAACCGGACGTTTCCGGCAGCTGTAGCATAAATAACCTAGTGCACATATAAAGACCCTAATTAGCAAAGAAGATAGGGACCATTTTTTATTATAATTCTATATTGTGGTTGATGTGCAGAATGCAGATGGCTTTTAAGCATATACACTTGTATTTAAACTCTATTATTTATTGAAACTCTTCTGACAACCATCTTTATTATATGTTTTGTTTATGGGAGAACATTGCATTGCAGCCATCTTTGTTATAGTGTCAACCAACCTTATCTAAACAAGAACTTAACAGAGATATTTGGGTGAATTGAGAACAAATACAGAGTTAAGAATTACATAAAGCTCTATACATGTTTTTCCTTTCCTTTTTCTAATGGACTGAAGTTCTTATATGCTGTGTTAATGAGTTTAAACTTTCAAGCATTGGGTGATGGTTGGAGGTCCTTTAGCTATTACCAGCCTGTGTAGTGATTGAGAAGTAATTATTTTATATTGAAAGCACTAACAGGATAAAGAATCAATAGACAATTGGCAAATCGTTGAACTAAGAGATTATCTAATTAAACTATGTGACTAGACATTTTGTCTTGATGAAGTGGCTGTAATCTTGGACTAGAACATGTTATTTTATCTATTGCTACTTTGAATGATACATATAGTCTTTTGTTTTTTAAGCGAATTAAGGAAGGAAGTGATTCGCAAACTTACTTCTCAAGTTCCAATCATAGATCATAGTAGAAATCAATCTTTGGCTGATTTCAATAAGTTATTAGATATGTGATGTATAAGGTTAGAAATGTTTATAAGTTACGGAGAAAAGCAGGAAAAATCTAATGCAAAGGTAACACACTCAGACATTCTTGCTTATACTCAAACCCCAATTTTAAAAGAGAAAAGAGAATCATTTTTATGAAGAATGTACCAAACAACATCAGTTTCTCAAACATAGGTTTGGAACCAAACTCATATTTGCCAGCTTCAAACGTGTTGCTAACGGCATAATGGAGTAGTGAGGGGCCAAGTAAGAGTATCTATGCAGTGTGGTTACTATAACCCATTGAGTGAACAGATACTGGTTGCTATTACTTTTTGGAGCATGTGCGGTATGCTAGATGTCTCTTGAGCTTTTCAACTTTTTCTTTTGGTCTAAATGACACCATTCAAATCTAAATTTATCATCATCACTTATGGGGTATATTTTGAAGTATTTTTTTTCTTTAGTTATTGAAAACTGTTCAACATATTCGAGTTCAAAAGCATGAGTTGGATCAGAAAAAGGGTCCCCATTGTATTGTTTCCCAATGGCTGAAATTATTACAGATACCTTGTTAGCACTGTTCTTTTGTAAACTTGTGTTCAAAATTATTTCCCCCCATCGCTTCTTTATGGAACATATGGGCCATGGCAAATGATTAATTTAGAGATAAGTGATGCTATGACATGCTTTATTCTAAATCTTAAATTATTTTATGCAATTAAGATCGGTTAGCAACCTATTTCATATAGGAAAACAGGACAACCTGGATACCAAGAATAAACATTAATCCAGTTAAATTTTTTAATTAAATAAATTACAATTCATAGTTAGATTTTTCTTTTTGTACTTCTGATGTGCAATTTTTTTTTAATATAATATGATAGTTTTCTCTGAACATGAACTACATGCAGTTTCCCGAATGAAACTCAACCTGGTTTGACACCATTTAAAGAGGCAGCAAAGAGGCTAATAGATTTGGGCTTAGTCTTCACACCCATTCAAGATGCTATCAGAGAAGCAGCAGAGAGCCTTATGGCTAAAGGCTTCCTGCAGAGAACAACCTCACAGAAATAGAATTCAGATTTCATTTAGCTCTTCCCTTGAGGCAAAATAGTCTTTGCTTCCTTTCTTTTCTTTGATGTAAGGTATAAGCAATAATTAATGTAATTATATAATACTACCGTTCATCTAGTAAATAAATCTCTTTATCCTCTTACTTTTGTTATAGTACTCCCTTGTTCATTTTTTTTTTTTTAATTCCAAAGTAACTTTATTTTCTGCTGTATCAGCATCACTTGTCAAGTTGTCCTGGTGCAGCATCAATATCATAATGCTAATTTTATGCATGTGGAAAATCAAATTACAAACATGTTGAATTCAATCAGTATGCTTGCTTGAGGGTTTTTTTAGCATTAATAATTTGATTTGGACGAGAACTATAATGGAGGATTCTTCAACCATTATTTCATTAAAGCAAGTTGCTCACATTAATGAACTGAAGGAAAAAAAATAGAAATAGAATACCGTTTGCCGATCAAATCTCACATGGAATCAAGTTATTTTTGAAAAAAATGCAAACAATGTGAGGTTGACATGAAATTCCAAGAATAATTGTTGACTAATTTAGTAGCTAGTGGGTGAGATCCGAAGATAGTGCTCAAGTATCAAGAAGCCAGTCATGAATGAATGAAATTTGCAACTTGCAAGGGCTACAATACATCATTTAATATGGCCAAATTACATTCCTTAAACGCCCACACCGGCGCTTCACAATGACCAATGTGCATGCTCATTAGGAAATGCATACAACGTGGAATTATTTTAACTTTCTTGGATCTGTACATCAGCAAAATTCCCATATTATAGCACCTTAAACCACACAAAAATGTTCTCTGTTCTGTTCACCTTAAATCACTTGTACATTTTAGTCTACCTCTTCTTTGTTTCTTTCTCTTAAACCATCGAAAAGAAAGAAAAAGATGGGAAATGAAAATCATGACCAACAATACTCGAAAAAGCTTCCATCTTATAATAATCCACAGACTCACATTCTGACACAAAAGCACAAGCTGAAGTTTGTTATGCTAATCATATTTACCAACCTTTTCACCATTTACATGTTCACCGGTCCATTTAGTTTCATGTATCGGTACTCCTCTATGAGTAGTAGTGACTCAAACTCCATATTGCAGGAACTTAACTCCACCAAAGCTCAACTCGCTGCAAGCCACACGATCTTATCGGAGCTTCATCAAAGACTCAACTCCACCAACTTACTTGTCCAGGCCTTGCTTATCGATCTTACCCGCGAACAAGAAAAGCACTCCAACCGTGTTGATGAGAACCCTTTAATTGTAAAGCTTGGAAAGGATGACTCAACTACTGCTGCTGGTTCGCTATCTGATGAGCTCAGTATTGCACTTGGCCCTCACAAGCTCCCTTATGGGTACTCACCGAAGATCGGGTCAGATGAGATTCACATGACTATTGGTGAAGCCTGCTTGAGGCTCAATGAGGAGTTAAAGCAATATATGACGTACGACATTGGAGGGGAATGTCCTGTAGATGAAGTACTTTCGCAAGGACTCATACTCAAAGGGTGTGAACCACTACCTCGTCGGAGATGCCACCCAAAGTCTCCGATGAATTATGTAGAGCCAACACCTTTACCGGATAGCCTTTGGACAACTCCACCAGATACAAGCATTATCTGGGAGCCTTATAGTTGTAAGAGTTACCAGTGTCTTGTTGATAGAAAGAATGAGCCTGGTAATTCCTATGACTGCAAAGGTTGCTTTGACTTAGAGAAAGAAGAAAAGATTAAGTGGATATTTGATGATGGTGGACTTGATTTTGGAATAGATCAAGTTCTTGCAACAAAAGCGCCCGGAACGATTCGGATTGGACTTGACATTGGTGGTGGAAGTGGAACATTTGCTGCAAGGATGAGGGAAAGAAATGTGACGGTCATTACAAGTACACTGAATTTGGATGGTCCATTCAACAACATGGTTGCATCAAGGGGTTTGATACCAATGCATATTAGCATTTCTCAAAGGTTTCCATTCTTCGAAAACACGTTGGATATTGTGCACTCTATGGATGTCATTGGCAACTGGATGCCAGATACCATGCTTGAGTTTGTGTTGTATGATATATACAGGGTTTTGAGGCCAGGTGGACTATTCTGGCTTGACCATTTCTTCTGCTTTGGTTCACAGCTCAACAAAACTTATGTGCCGATGTTGGATCGAGTTGGGTTCAATAAACTGCGATGGCATGTTGGAATGAAACTTGATCCTAAGGTTCGAAAGGATGTGTGGTTGATTTCAGCTCTGATGGAGAAACCAATGATTTGAGGTAGGCATATGAATGTGTATGCTATATTTAATGAACAAAGTTTTTCTTTTTAAATGGAAAGATCTCGAGTTCTTGAGCAAATCAGATGTTATATTTTTCTTCTAAACTTAAGCAACTTCTATTAAGATACACGGTACTTCAGTCATGATTTAGTTTCTTCCAATGGCAGTGATAGTTGTGTGCTTCTCAAGCTTCTTACCAAATTAAGAATAGTAAATAGTAAATGAGTAAATGATGATGAAGGCTGTAAGCATATAAAATAATATCTCATAATATCTTGATATTAGGCTAGAATATCTTAGTTTATCTCCTAGGATTAGTTTTCAATCGTAATGTGTCGTAGATTATCTCTTTGAATTAATTTCCACATTTCTTATTTATTACTGTTATTTGTTCATATATTTCCCTATTTATTTAGGATTGGGTCTACGTTTCCCTATAATAGGATTAGTATCAAGTAATTATCAGTAATATTCAAAGTTTTTATTATTATTATTCTCTCCATCTTTTATCTAAAAAGCCACAGCTTTAACATTAGGTGTCTAGAGTTTTGGTTCGACCCTCTGACATATCTATTATGTTGACTAGTTTCAAAAAGTTTGAGAATGTAATAACAATTGTATTCAAATGGTTTCCTCTTTTCCAGTGTGATCTCCTTCTTTTTTTCCGCATTCTGTTCTATGTTGTGTTCACTGCCCTCACCCAACTTTCCTAGCTGCTTCCACTTACAACGACCATGGCCGCCATCAACCACAGTTAGCCATTGTGCTAGAACACTTTCCAGAAAAACCTCCACCATTCGAACCACTGTGTACTGATCTTGAACGTCACAAAACCTTCAGCCTTTCTGTTCGTGCGCCATCTCTATCACTGAAAACTTGAAATTCCAGTTGTCGCCTCCACCATGCATATGAAGGCGGGTCTATCAACCCTTCCGGACGTTTCATACCAACTAACTAGTAAATACTTACAAACTCTGACATACAAACTGTAGTAATTGGTTCCGACACACACCAACCAACTTGAATGGAATCCATTTCAATAATATGTTCAAAAGGAGTATATGTTACACAATCCAGCTAACAAAAATCTGAAAGTAAACAAGAAACTAACCTCAAACTTCAGCTTCAATCATGTTCAATCTTAAGCGGACAATATAATACACACAAGATTGCTACATATTTGTTTCTTGTATGTTTATTGTGACATACTTGTTCGAGCCCGATCAACTTAGGGATAGGGATCAGTTTACTCAAGTTATAAAAATGATGAGTAAATGGAAATCAAGAGTTAATATGATATTTTAGTTAATGGACACATTAAACTAGCCTAAATCTTTACAAATAAGATTTAGGGTCACTCTGTGTAGTTTGAGCCATTCATACTCTGAACATTAACCTATAGAGTTATTGTGACCCCGGTCTCCTGAGTTGAAGGCTCCAATGCTACCGTAAACACCACCGCAGCCATCACTAACCACAAATTAATAAGTGAAATAAGGAATTAAAATAAAACACAATAAGCATAAAATCAAATAGTATTGATGCCAATAATGAATAAATATTTCAACAACTGCATCGATGGAGAAAACGGCTGCATAATTAAAATTTCTTAATTTATCCAGTGATTGTTTCATTTCAGCATGAAAGTAAATAAAAAAACAATCACATGGTTGATAAAATAATGATGCCGATTCCAACATTTGAACAGAAGTATATAAAATAATGAGTTGGTAGGATTAAGAATATAAAATCAACAACCACATTAATATAAAGTATTCAAATTTTAACAAGAGTTGAAATTGGCTGGCCATGTGACACTGATGAGATTATATTATATCGAAAAACAGGATGTCCCACAAAGTATGAAAGGTTTTTTTTAAACCATGGCAATAAACAAATATAGATAATGGTGCATCATTACATGAAACTTGGTTACTTAAGTTTATCAGGTTCTGAATGTTTCTGTTCACTTGTACATTCTAGTCTACCTCTTCTTTGTTCCTTTCTCTCAAACCATTGAGAAATAAAAAAAATGGGAAACGAAACTCGTGACCAACAAATACTCGAAAAACTTTCATCTTATAACAATCAAAAGACTCACACTCAATCTCATATGACTCACAACCAAAAGCACAAGCTGAAATCTTCTATGCTAATCATATTTACCAACCTTGTCACCATTTACATGTTCACTGGTCCATTTAGTTTCATGTATAAGTACTCTTCTATGAGTCCTAGTGACTCAAACTCCATCTTGCAGGAACTCAACTCCACCAAAGCTCAACTTGCTGCAAGCCACACAATATTATCTGAGCTGCATCAAAGACTAAACTCCACTAATTTACTTGTCCAGGCCTTGCTTATCGATCTCACCCGCGAACAAGAAAAACAATCCAACCATGCAGACAAGAACACCTTGACTGCAAACCTTGTAAACGGTGATTCCAATACAGCTGCTGCTACAATATCTGATGAGCTCGGTATTGCACTTGGCCCTCACAAGCTCCCTTTCGAGTACTCACCGAAGATCGGGTCAGGGGAGATTTACATGCCTGTTGGTGAAGCCTGCTTGAGGCTTCATGAGGAGTTAAAGCAATATATGACATATGACATTGGAGGGGAATGTCCTGTAGATGATGTACTTTCACAAGGACTTATACTAAAAGGGTGTGAACCGTTACCTCGTCGGAGATGCCACTCGAAGTCTCTGACAAATTATGTAGAGCCAACGCCTTTACCGGATAGTCTTTGGATGACTCCACCGGACACAAGCGTTATCTGGGAGCCTTATAGTTGTAAAAGTTACCAGTGTCTTGTTGATAGAAAGAATGAGCCTGGTAATTCCTATGACTGCAAAAGTTGCTTTGACTTAGAGAAAGAAGAAAAGATTAAGTGGATATTTGATGATGGTGGACTTGATTTTGGAATAGACCAAGTTCTTGCGACAAAAGCAGCCGGAACAATTCGGATAGGACTTGACATTGGTGGTGGGACTGGAACATTTGCTGCAAGAATGAGAGAACGAAACGTGACAATCATTACAAGCACGCTGAATTTGGATGGTCCATTCAACAACATGATTGCATCAAGGGGTTTAATATCGATGTATATTAGCATATCTCAAAGGTTTCCGTTCTTCGACAACACGTTGGATATTGTGCATTCTAGGGATGTCATTGGCAATTGGATGCCAGATACCATGGTTGAGTTTGTGTTGTATGATATATACAGGGTGTTGAGGCCAGGAGGTCTATTCTGGCTTGATCATTTCTTCTGCTTTGCTTCACAGATCAAAAAAACTTATGTGCCGATGTTGGATAGAGTTGGATTCCATAAACTGCGATGGCATGTTGGAATGAAAGTTGATTCTGTGGTTCAAAAGAATGTGTGGTACATTTCAGCTCTGTTGGAAAAACCAATGATTTGAGGAAGACATATGAATTTGTATGCTATATTTAATGAACAAAGTTTTTATTGTTTTAAAAATAATCGTGTAAAAGAAATGGAAAGATCCGGAGTTCTTGACACAAGTCACACAACTAACTAAATACTAACAAACTCTGCCATATGAAGTGTAATACTTCGTTCCCACACACACCAACCAACTTGAATAGATTCCATTTCAATAATATGTTCAAAAGTAATATATGTTACACAATTCAGTAACTAAAATCTGAAAGTAAACAAGAAACTAACATCAAACTTCAGCTTCAATCATGTTCAATCTTAAGCTAACAATATAATACACACAAGATTAACAGCATCCTCACTTTATACATTACTTCAACAAGTTAATTTTGAGTCGAAACATGAAAAAATGATCCTACAATGGTACACTTTATGCACGCGGAAGTATCACACTTGAATCAAAGTACTCATTTTCATAAGGATGCATAGAATTCCCACTTTCATTATAACTAGATGAAGAAGGTGCTGATTCAGCATTAGGGTTTGTTCCAGTCAACATCAACATGTTTTCAATTTCTTTAAATGCATAATTCATTGAAGGCCTACTTGAACTTGAATCTTCAACACATTTCATTGCAAGATCAATAAATTTTTCAAAACTGCTCAAGGATGCCTTAAAATCAATGACAGGATCAATGATTTCCTTAAGACCATATAATTCTTTTGTCTTATCCATAGCATTCTTAATCACTTTCACAATATATTTCCCTCTTTCTATTGGCCTTCTTGCTGTTATCAACTCCAACATTAGCACTCCAAAGCTATAAACGTCACTCTTCTCAGTCAATTGTTGTGTCATGTAATACTCTGGATCCAAGTAGCCCTATATATATCAAATACAAAAAGCTACCATCATCACATAATTTTGAGAAGATCTACATCGTGCTTTTCATATTAGATGTTACTACATATGCAGAAGATAATGTTAATCACAAGTTAATATGTCTTCGTATGGTACTGTTAATATGCAGCAGATAGTGATTTTCATATGAGAAATGATTTTTTTGACAACAAAATTTTGATGTCGAATATGGTGTCTTTTGGTTTTCATGTGTATTTTTTTAAAGGAGTGTATTATTGAAATAGTATGTAAAGGTTTAGAAGAATATACTACGAACCATTGTCCCCTTTACTTGAGTGGTTATATAACCTTTTGCACCATCACCCAAAGGCTTGGAGAGACCAAAATCAGATACTTTAGCATTCAAGCGTTCATCTAGTAAAATGTTTGTCGATTTGACATCTCTATGTATGATAGGAGGATTGGCATGTTCGTGAAGATAATCCAACCCCCTAGAAGCCCCAAGGGCTATTTTTAGCCTTCTAATCCAGTCCAATCTAATTCCCGACTTCCCTGCAAATGCCATATATAATCATATTATTACTGTCATTATGGTTTTCTACTTTAAATCATCATCCGAATACTATATGGTGATATTTAAGCAAATAAACTTGTACCTGAAAGAGCATCTGTCAAAGTACCATTTACAACATACTCATAAACCAATATTTGTTCTCCTTGCTCAAAGCAGAAACCAATAAGGCTAACAAGATTTTTATGATGGACCCTAGATAGAAGTTCAATCTCTGTTTTGAATTCCAGCCCTCCTTGGATCGATTCCTTTTGAGCTCGTTTTACTGCAATTAGTTGTCCATTGAGAAGAGCTCCTCTATAAACCTGTCATTATCATTATACCTTTAAGACACTTTTGCAAATTTGGATAGTAAAAGTTTAGGTAGTGTTATAGCTATGAACATTCTAACACGGTAATAACGGTGGCTATACTACACAACACATGAAACTATGTTTGAATGTGTCATCTTCGATACATTATTTATGCAGATATTCAGATATAACCAACTACACAATTGTGCATATGTGTGAGTAGATATTATTACTTACCAGTGTAGTCAAATATTAGCTACAGTATTGTAGTGTATCCAAATTTGAACAAACCACTACTTTCCGTGATTAACAACACCGCTACTTATTAGAACTAATGTATATGACTATGACTACTTCTTAACTACAGAAGATAAATTAAGTGAACAAACACATAAATTTAGTGAAAAGGCAAGGAAACATTAAATACCTTCCCATAACCCCCGGATCCTACATAGCTGGCTTCTGCAAATTTTTTGGTGTAGTTCTGAATCTCTTCGAAAGTGAAACGCCTTGCTCCTTTTAACTGTGGGATGCTGCTATTGCTCTCATCAGGACCCCATTGTTCTGCATTTTATGAAATTGAATATATAATAAACTATGAAGTGCAAGCATATTTTCATTAAAAAGTTCCCCTGATTTGTACAAAAATAGCAGCAATGTACTTTTTTAGGGATCTTACCAAAAAGATTGCTTTTCTTAGCTGCTCTTTTTGCCTTGTTCTTTTGACGGAAACCGTAAACTACTGCAAGGAGTAATAATAAAACCAGGACACAACCACCAGCAGCAGCTCCAGCTATGATGCCGATATGTGAAGATTTACTAGATTTCACAGGACCTTCTATTACTAAATAACAAGAGAAAAATACAGCGTTAAAATGAGAAAACCATGCGATAACTGATTTCATTACTACATGTAGAATCCGATATAATTACCTGAATCATTAAGATAGTGTTCATACTTATCAGCAATGAAATAATATGGTCCAAAAGTCTCAGCAGGAGGCTTGTACGTCTGGTTGCTAAGCATAAAACCTATGCCAGAAATCCCGGTTCTGTTGAAAGAATCTTGACCTGATGGAAATATTTCTAAACTCAGATCAAGATACTGATATGCATTCTTCCTTGGATTGCTTAAAGAAACTGAATCAACAGGTTTCTCATGAAGTCTAAAAGATTCCATCAGCGTAAACTCTAGCATTGCAAATACTGTCTTGTTTCTCACGTCTGAGAAGGAAGGAGCTCTAAGAGTTAAAGTTCCTGTATAAGGGTATGCACATTTGCATTTCGGGCTTAATATCTGATTTTTGTTGCATTCAACCGGAACACAGTTATTTAGCGGTGTTGTATATGTGTCATTGTTTTTTGCAATCGAGCAGTAAGTCCGTTTAACTCCGGTTTCTTGGCAAACTGGATTGTTCACAAGTCTGCAGATAAATATATTATTCAATAATATACCTTACGAGAAATCATGAAATATTGAAACTTATACTTTTAGAGAAAAAATGAAATTACATATTGTGATGAACTAACTGCTATGATTATGACTTACATTATCTCCACTTTAGAGACATCAATTTGCGGATCAAAATCTTCAATAAAATTAGTCTGCAAATTAAGGACTCCCAGTTGGTCACTAATGGCTGTGCCAATATCTAAAGTGCCATTCAGATTATTGTTTTTCAGCATCCTATGAGTCATTTAATGTAAAAAAAATTAGCTCATGTACAAATATAGCAAAAGATGAAACAAAATACTTGCACTGTCAAATGCAATACTATGGTACTTACACTGTGTGTAACTGTACCAGGCTGAATAAAGAAACAGGAATAGGTCCTTGAAGCTGTGTATCTTCCATCATTCTTCCGTTATAAAAGAAAACTATGAGAATTTAGCTTTTGAATCCTGACAGAGAGGGAAAAATTATATATAACTATAAGAGTATAGAAAGAAAAACATACATTGTTTTTAGAGACTGTAGAGTTGATAACCACAACGGAAAGTCTGATCGATCAAAACTGTTATTGCTGACATCCCTTCAAAATAATTTAAATAACCGACTCAGCCATTGTTACAGAATTAGTATGCAGTTTGAAATGACAAAAAGTTATGCATAAAAAAGAAGTATCTTAGATAAATGATTCGCTAATTACAGGTAGCTGAGGACATTCATTCCAGTAAGGTCTGGCAGGGGACCGGATAGGCGATTCTTGGAGACGAGCCTGACAGACATAAACTCAAAAACTTCCGTTAACATATTTGAAATTCATGGCGATGGATACCACCAGCATTACACATGAAGGAGTAATGAAATTGTTTTTGGAACATGTGCTTTTTGTACTTACAGTTCTCTAACATTTGTAAGATTGTTGATGTTTATAGGCAAAGGTCCACTTAAAATATTGTTATCCAAGCGCCTGCAGATGCAAAAATATATTTCAAGACAAAAGAAAAACAAGAATTGAAGTTATTAATTTAAAATATGAGATATGGACACTCACACCACTTCCAGTTTCTGTACAAATCCAAGTGTAGATGGAATGGTTCCAGTAAATTGGTTGCTTTCAAAAAGCCTGCCAAAAAGATACACTTTTCAGTAAAGATTTTTCAGTTTCTGATTCCTTAACCGATGAGGAAATGCCGTTCGGAAACTGGTTGGCTTCCTTCTAAAATCTGTTCAATAATGCGATCAAATTTTTGATGAAAAATTTGGGATGAATCTTACACATGTATCAAGGACATATCAGAGCTAAAAAGCTGAGGTGGAATATTTCCTGAAAGCTTATTCTTCCCAAAATGACTGTAGAAAAATGGAAATTTGTTATGAAGAGTTTGATTGATATGAAGCAAATTACTGTAAATATTATCAAAAGAAAAAAAAGTTAACATCACATACAAGTGCTTTGTTTTGTGAAGCATATCAAGACCAGGAGTAGTTCCATTAGATACTGGGATGGGACCCTCAAGCTGGTTTTCTGCTAAGTCTAGCCAATTAATATTTGACAGATTACCAATAGAAGGTGGAATTCTTCCACTAAATCTATTAGAATTCAAAGATCTGCCATGGAAATTGACTTAGTTACTATAGCACAAGGTATCAGTACATTAGCAGAAAAATATACATGACTGCAAAAACAAGTATTGGTAACATTGTACTCAAAATATAAAGATCAACAAAGGAAGTATAAAGGACTTCAAATAAATGGTGTTAAATGGCGGCGCTACAGTGCTATAACCTAGCAGAATTTGATCAATTCGTAGTTGTTCTGTGATACACTATTTAATACAAAATCTTGTCAAATAGTGGCTATATCGGTGTTATAGCACTGGTGCATAGCAGAATCTGAACAGACCGCTGTTTTCTGCAATCTACGATTAAAGCACTGCTTCAAATGTAACCGTCATTTAACGGATTATTAGTTAAGCCAAATGATGAGACCTTGTGTGTGCGCTCGCATATATCTTTTAAAAATAAAGTGAACAACCCTTACAGGAATACAAGCCGTTGTAGATTCCCTATTGTATCTGGGATAGGACCAGTGAAACCACAATTAATAAGCTGTCTGTAAGATAAAAGTAAAAATAGAGCATTGTTAGGATTGTTTGATCAAGTTTTATGGATTATAATCCAAATAATATTCAAACTCCCTTACAAGTTTGTCAGCTTTTTCAAGTTTCCAATTTCAGCCGGAAGAGGTCCAGTTAAATCCTTATTGTAGGACAAAACCCTGCAAAGAAAAATTTGTTTCCCGGTACTCAAATCACAGTTAAAATGAGAGAAGTTATAAATTATAAACTCATTTGAAAGAAGTGACTTGAATATAATAATATGTTACTAGATAAAAAGAAAGTAGAACACTTACAAAATCTGCAATTCAGATAGTGATCCAATTTCTGAAGAAAGCTGGCCAGACAAATCCATGCTTGACAATGATCTGAAATACTAGCAACCAATTGTTAAACCCATGTCAGACAACTCAGGAGAGGTTTACTTCATTTAATAATTTAAGAAAAAAAGTACATGGTGATAACGCGCGAATTGGAGCACTCAATGCCTTCCCAATGATCACCACAAGGATCCTCTGAGTCCTCCCAACTTGGCGGAACATTCTTCCACTCATACTTTAAAGTTGAAAGTGCAAGGTCTGCAATCAAAGCCAAATCATAATCAATAAATCTTAAAACACAAAATTTGTTACGAAAGAATAAAAGTAAATGCTTAAGGTCTCTTTCGAAAATGTGATGTTTATCAAGTATTCAAATTTTTCGCAACAAAGAATAAGTCGAATATTTCTGATTTCATGATGTTATAGGCTGAAATCTGTAGATGAATGATTGGAAAAACATTCAACATAGAGCATAGCATTGGAAAAAAAAGCTTACAATCATCATTTGATGTTTTTGTTACTACAACAACTAACAAATAACTGAAAAGGAAGAGTAGGAACACTAGAGTTCTTTCACCCATGATCAACCTAAAAATGACACTTTCAAATGCTGAATAAAAAGATTACAATCCTCATTTTATTCCATTACATCAATGGAGAAAAAGTCAACATAGTTAAGAATTCTTTAATTTATCCAGTGACCATTTCATTTAGTATAAGATCAAATAAATAAACAATTACATAGTAATGGAGAATTACAACTAGCAAACAACGATGATGATTCCTTCATTTGAACATAAGTATAAAATAATGAACCAGTAGGATTAAGAACATATAAAGTCAACAATCACATTAATATAAAAATTAAACAAATGTTAACAAGAGTTGAAACTGGCTAGCAATGTGATACTATTGAGATTATATTATATGAAAAATAGGAAGTGTTACAAAGTATGAAAGTTTTTTTTTTTTTTTTAATAAATCATGGCAATAAGAAAATATAGTTAATGGTGCATCACGACATGTAACTTGGTCACTTGAGTTTATCAGGTTTTGAATGTTTCTGCGTTGACAATTGACATAACTAGCTTACACATGCAGACAACCTTATTTGTCATTTTCTAGCAAACATAAGTTTCATAGTTGACCTGCCCTTTGCTTATGTTTTAGAGTGAAAATGTACATGTTTCTAATTTGACAAAATCACAGTGGCACCTTGTTAGTTGTTACTATTTTAGAAATTTCAACGATAGTCCCACATAAAAACTCATTATCTATGTTGGTTCAATATGAGCGGCATATTTATTTTCTACTTTTTTTTAATCACACCACTATCGGTTAAGTCACTATTTCAATTGTAAAAATGAGGAGGATTATTAACATCTCCAACCGAGAGACGACGTCAGCTGTTGTTTTAATTTTAAACATTTTTTAAGTACGATTCCATGATGCACCACTTATGAAGATGATCCATATTAAAAGTTCTGCTAATTTGGGTATTTATTCCAAGTTTTTTTTGGGTGAATATTTAGTCTAAGTTGTATTTTCTTCTAATTATAAAGTTAAGAAATAACAACAACGTATAGTATATTATATATGGATGACTAGTGGGCTATTTTTCTTTCTTTCTAAGCTTAACGACAACATTGACTTAGTATTTTCTTTCACCATATGGACAATTTGAGATAAATGATTAAAAACTGTAGATAAAGAAAAAGAATAAATAAATAAATATGATTCTTTCTTAGCACGTGACTTGCAGCAAAAGGTAAAGAAACATTGAATTGAATTTGAACTAGTGGTTACCACCTACCGGTCTGATCACTCTGGTTCAACCCGATCAGAACATTAAACCTTGAACCGGTATTCAATGCTTTTTTAGTCTGATTTTAATTAACACGATTAATTATGATGTGGATTTGAGAATAGGAAAGGGGAAAGGTCCAGCCAGCATGAGGGAGGGTTCAAGGATGAGTAAGCAAAAAATGTTTCCCCACCAATCAGGAATGATACCATTGAGTTCTGTTTTTAACAAACCTCATTTTGCATCCCTTATGACTTGAGTATAAATAATACTTTTTCTCTTTTTTTTTTTTTTTTTTTTATCAATAATAGAGAAAAAAATATGTTGTCACAAAAGATATCATAAATGACTCAACAAATATCACTATTCAGCGAAAATATATTTAATATATTCTCTAAAAAAATATTATATTTAATAATCGTTCGTTATAAGAGAAATTGAGAAGAGAAAATAGTTGATTATATTTAAAAGTAAGATATGATCCTAAATTTATCAAATCTCTTGCAATTTTTTTTTTGCACTCCATTAATTTTATTTTATTTAATTACATAGTTATTATTTTAGTTATTCAATTAATTATATTAATTTAAATGATTTAACATAACCATTAGTATTAATATTTATTAGATCAATATTGTGTTGGTTGAGCTCTTTATTTTCATATTTCTCTATTCAAAAAATACACCCTCCGGTCACTATTATAAGAAAAAATATACAATTTAAGTTCATTCAATTAATGATGTATATGGTCTTTATTATAGACCACATACATTATTTACTAAATAAATCGAATATGTTGATTTTTGCTTATAATAGGGACTGAATTGTATATATATTATGTTGGGAAAATTGCTTTTTTGACATTGAATACTTCCTATTGACACAAGTAAATGACCAAATTACCCCAGCGACAGAAATGGTGACTTCCTATTGACAGAATAAATCGAAAGTTATTCAGAATTCTACGAAACTTTACAGACACCTCTTTTTTTTTGTCAGGTAACCTAGTGGCTAGAATTCATCTTTTTCAAAGTGAATAAGTGGGGTGTCCGTGGTTCGAACCCCGTCCCCTGCATATAACAATGCATGTCTCTGCCAACATGCTCACAGGGACGACACCTCTATAAAAATACATATAGATGATGTGAAAAGTTTCGTAACATTCCGAATAAGTCTCGATTTTTTTTTTTATTTTTTCGACCGAAACACGCAAAATCGCAATTGAAAAAATAAAAAAAAAGCAACACTTATTCGGAATGTTACGAAACTTTGAACATCATCTATATGTATTTATATAGAGGTGTCTATAAAGTTTCGTAACATTTCGACTAAGTCTCGATTTATTTTGATTTTTCGACCGAACCATGCAAAATCGCAATTTTTTTTCAAGTGCGAGTCCGAAAAAGTGTCCTAAAGGTTGAACTTTTTTACGATTTTTTGCACTCATGTTTAGAACAAAAAAATAACATCTCCCACAAAAAATTTGAATTTTTCGACAAGGGATGGATTAAATATGAATTTTTAACACGCCTAAAATTTAAGACACGAAAACATCAACCTAAAAATTGAATTTTAAGCTGTTTAAATATGAAAATTTTCTTAGTATTTCGAGTAATCCTCAATAAACACGTAAAATTGCAATATTTTTCTAACTGCGCGTCCGAAAAAGTTATATAGAGGTTGAATTTTTTCATTATTTTTTGTACACATATTAAGAACATAAAAAAAACATTTCCGGCAAAAAATTAGAATTTAATTTTACTAAAGCTTGTCTTGTCAAGCAATTGTTTAACCTAATTCTAACATAATCTTTTCCCCCATCACCTAAGCATTTAATTTTTGTTAGTGTTTTCCTACTCAGCAATCTAAGTTCAATTTTTAGTAATTTCCCACTCACAACCTTTGCATTTGAACCGATGCATGTATCTTGATAAATATTTTGGCAAGTGTACCAAATACTATCGAAGTAGTAAAAATATCGTTCACACGAGGACTGTGTTAATTTCAATTTAGCAATAAAGTAAATATTTAAGATGTATAAAATATTTTGATGCCCGAGGCAGTTGATTTGATTTGATTGCATTCGAATCATCGATGTTCCCCTAATTGATATACTGCACCTATTTTTATGAATGATTCTCTAGTTCCACGATAGTTAACAAAATAATCCTAATCAATCCCTTGAGTTAGAACCCTCTTCTCAAACTACAGCCCTTAATTCCTTAGGTGGTCTAGTAATCTTTATCACTAACAAACGATTATCCAGACTAATCATGTTTATTAGAACAATTCAATTCTGTCTAAGTAGAAAGCTATGGTCAGTAGTCATTCATTCTCACTAAATCATGTTTATATTTGATCAGAATATAAAAAGCATTAAGAACAATTGAATTGAATAAAATCTAGATTGTCATTCACAATAAATAGAGTTTCACAGCAACATTGGTTCAATAAGGGTTACAAAGAATGAAAATTAGCTAGACATGATTAAAATAACAAACAATATAGTAAAGAAAATAAACCGATAAAGTTCCGTCGTTGCCGCCGGCCTTCCACCCGGTTACTTTTCACTCGCTACTGTTCTTATTGTTTTTCCATATCATGTGCTCCTATTTCTTTTTCTCCTGTAGCGTGAATGAGCGGCTCCTTTTCTTTTTCCAAACGTGAACAAGTTGCTTCTGCCAAAACGTGATTCATCCGCAGCCGTCGTTTTGTTACTTGATGCCTCTTGCTTTTATAACCTTATTGTAACCTAGTTTCTCAATTCCAATCAGCATGTTACGTTTCTTTATGCTCAAGAAACATGATAAATAAAGCCCAGTTGTTTCTTCTTTTCACACCTTCCATATTATGACATTCTTTTGTTTCCTTTCATTCAATTCTCACTTTGTTTTATGTGGCTTTTATAATCATATTTTCTCTTGCCACATGTTCCTAAAATCGTGTCACGAAATAGCCATCGTGACACGTTTTAACCAATGTCGAATGAACCTCATCCTATGTTCCAAATCGTGACACGTTTTTGACACGTTTTTCAGTAATTGTGACACGATGCCTTCTTTTCAGTTTTTTCAGCTTTTTCTTGTTTTTCTTGCTGCTTAAGCTTGCTTGTGAACTCAAAAATATCATAAAAAGATTCTAAAAATAGTGAATGACTGACTGTCATCATATCTCAAGAGGCTGAATGATGACATTTAATATACCTTGACCTCATTTCTATGTTTCCAACGTGATTTGTTAGTGTTCTCCATGCACATATATTTATTCTTCTCTCTTTCCCATGCCCATATTATTCTACTCTCTTTCCAACGTGACATGTGTTATATATATGTGTTTTATGCTAACAATTTCATTTGTCAGCTGATGATGTTGAATCTGGTATTTTGGTAAGAGACATATATGAATAATATCTTATATCATGGTTATTAATTTATAAACACTAACCGTTAATGTCTTTTTTTTTTAGATGCTCGAGAACAAGCAATTTCGTGAGCTGACGTTGGAAAAGAAAACGACCATTATCAAGGTCATTGACGATTGCTGCAATCGGTGGGACTATATTGCTGTTTACCAATCTCTGCCTGAAAAACAATTTAAGGTTGGAGGTCAGTGGAAGAGGCTGGTCGAAGCTCGAAGAGTTAAGCATGGTGCATACATGATTGTTGGTGCTCCAACGGCTGGAAACAACAACACTCTTTACCTAAGTCTTCAACGTCTTTGAATAGTTTGATGTGTAACTGAGGCTACTGAGACTGGAATTTCAAGTGCTTTCTATCAAATTAATTTTAGTATTTTAGTCCAAGTGAAATATGTAATGTCATTGCTATAAGTTCTATAATAGTTTTAATATTTTTATGTTAGTTTTAAGTTTTTTGAACTTTTAATCAAACTTATTTATCAGACTTGGCAAGTAGTGTGAATGAGATTTTTTTATTATGTTTCATGAAATATCCACCTTAAAGTATAATTATTGTCGATTTTTTTTGAGTTAGTGCTTCTTCGTTATTGTTCATTTCATTGGGTGATTTTGAAAGCAAAATTAAATCAACCTAAATTATGAAACCTAAACTCAGATTATTATTTTCCAATGTTTTATAACATTGCATTTTAATGAAACTGTACGCAGATGACTTAATCAAAATACACTATCTGAAATTGACATGTTATATTATACCCTATATAAAATTGTGTTGATGTAAACTTATGATCAAAATACATAACTTAATATCAGGGTATTGGAAAGCTTACAATTAAAGTATAAAAAAATCAGACTTTTTTTTAGGAAGCTGTAGAGATATATATTTTCGATAACCATGAACAAAAATAAAATTCGCGCACTGATTACCCTTTCTGAGAGTGTGGCAAACAGTTACATTACCTTGCCTGATTAGATCCTTCACATCTTGAATCAAGACAACATAAACATGGTATCATATAGTCGAGCCTTTGATGGGGTTTATACAATGCAAGGAGTCGGTATATCAAACAAGCTCAATTATATTCAAGTTTTTTTTGCCAAAATAAGCCCCTAGTAAATAGCGTGAAGCTCGGCATACATGATGTCAGAAGAATCATTAATATAGCCTCAGAAACCTGATAAATAATATCCAACATTGTTTCGAATAATTCCACCAAAACCAGCTCTCGCGGGGGTGCCCAATCAACTACCAATCAGGAATGATACCATTGAGTTTTGTTTTTAACAAACCTGGTTTTGCATCCGGTATAACTAGAGTATAAGAAGAGAGAAATATGAATGATATTTGTACCACCATTTTATAACAATTTTTTTGTATAACTCTCTTTTATACTCACAACATGTTCTTATTTTTCCTCTTCATTTTACTTTCTCTATTGTTTTTGATTAATAAGAGAACAAAAGAAGGTTGTCACAAAAGCTGTCACAAATGATTGTATAAGTATCACTATTCAGCAAAATGGAAGGTGCGTAGGAAGGTGGGTGATGGTTCTGATACGTTGTTTTGGTTTCACTGGTGGTGTGGAGGGGCGCCCCTTAGAGAGCAGTTTCCCAGGTTGTTCGATTTAGCTGTAGACAAATATATTACTGTTGCTAACTTGAGGTTGTTGCGGGGTGGGGAGGGGTGGAGTTGGAGGCGGAGGTTGTGGGCGTGGGAGGAGATTGTCTTAGAGGAGTGTAGGACATTATTGCTTGATGTTTCTCTGTTTACTGATATTTCAGATTCTTGGATTTGGCTTCCTAACCCTATAGGAGGTTATTCTGTTTGAGGTGCTTATGAGGTGTTAACAGCGACTGTCAACTCCATCACGGATAGTGTTGTGGATTTGGTTTGGCATCATCAGGTTCCTTTGAAGGTGTCGATATTTGCTTGGCGTCTTATGAGGGATCAATTATCGACGAGATCAAATTTGGCATCAAGAGGCATCTTCAGTTAGACACGGCTCTCTGTGTCACAGGGTGTGGTTCAATTGAAACATCAGATCATTTATTTCTATCTTGCCCGTTTTTTGCGGATTTATGGGAGCAATTGCGGCTCTGGATAGGCTGTGTGGGGGTCGACTCCAACATTATTTCTAATCACTTCGTGCAGTTCACTTGTTTGTCAGGTTTTGCCAAAGCTAGGCGATCGTTTCTTGAGTTAATATGGCTTTTGACTACTTGGGTGATTTGGAGTGAGCGTAATAATCGTTTGTTTAAAAATGTTGTAACTGAGGCTCCTAGACAAGGGGATCCCCTCTCCCCTTATCTTTAGCAAAATTAATGGCTTTCCTACTGAACAGTTTTTCCCTCAGAGAGGGATTAGACAAGGGGATCCCCTCTCCCCTTATCTTTTCATTCTTTGTGCAGAAGTGCTCTCTGGTTTAATCCATAAATTCAAGAATCAGGGTCTCATTCATGGTATTTCTATTGCCACTAATGCTCCTTCTCTTACCCACCTTCTATATGCAGATGATAGCCTTCTTTTTTGCAAGGCTAAACCTGAGGAGGCTGTTCATATTGCTAATATTCTTACCCATTACCAGGCTATTTCTGGCCAAAAAGTGAATCTCAGTAAATCAGATATGGTTTTCAGTCCTAATATTAGTAATAGTACAAAAGAGCTTTTTAAGGCCAACCTTCATATTAACATCAGTGATAATATTACCAAGTATCTGGGCCTCCCTACTCAGTTTGGCAGATCTAAGTCTCATGACTTTAGGTTCATAATGGATAGAATAAGAAAAAAATTAAAAGGCTGGAAAGAAAAAAACCTTTCCTTTGAAGGTAGGGGTGTCTTAATTCGTGCTGTTGCTCAGGCCATTCCTGTTTATGTTATGAGTTGTTATCTCTTACCTATTTCTCTTTGTGAGGATATAGAAAGGGCAGTTTGTAATTTCTGGTGGGGTGGCACTGAACACACAAGGAAGATTCATTGGGTTTCCAAGCAAATTTTATTCAAACAGAAGAAGGAGGGTGGTATGGGTTTTAAAATTCTCAGGGATTTTAACTTAGCCATGTTGGCTAAACAAATTTGGAGACTTCACATTTACCCTGATTCCCTTCTGGCTAAATGTTTAAAAGCTAAGTACTATCCTAATTCTGATGTCCTTAAGGCTACTGCTGGTTACAATCCCAGCTATGCATGGAGAAGTTTACAAAAATCTATTTGGATTCTCAATAAAGGCTGTTGCTGGAGGATTGGAAATGGAGATCAGGTTCATATTCAAAGTGATAACTGGCTCCCTTATAATAATGGTTACAAACCTATCTACTCTAACCCCAATAGCCCTCCTATGGTTAAAGATTTACTTACTGAATTCCCCTTTGATTGGAATTATAATTTACTTCAGCAAAATTTTCTGCCTATGGATAGCTCCCAAATTGCTCAGCTTCCCATTATTCACCCAAACAAACCAGATGTGCTTATGTGGATGTTTGATCTTAGTGGAAGCTATACGGTCAAGAGTGGTTATAATGCTATTCAAAACTGGAAAGCTACGGCTAGCAATGACTCTTCAGCTAGTTCTGTCAATAACACTCTTTGGCAGAAATTATGGAACCTTAAAACTATTCCTAGACACAAATCCCTCTTATGGAGAATCCTAAACAACTCCCTACCTCTGAGGGATAATTTACTTAGAAGAGGAATTCAATGCTCCATATTATGCCCCCGTTGTAATATCAAAGAAGAAACTATGACCCATCTTTTCATGCGTTGTTCTCATTCAGAGAGAGTTTGGTTTGGATCCCAACTATCTATTCAAATGCCTAGTATTTCTAACCAACAATTCTCTGACTGGATTGCGGAAACTATTCTCAATAAAGATAGCAACACAGTTATACAAGTAGCAGCTATTACTTACAGTTTGTGGTATGCTCGAAATCAAGCTGTCCACGAAGACATCCTCATTCCAGAAACTCATATCATTCAAAGAGCAGCGTCAAGCCTCTCAGCATATCTGAAAGCTAATGCGAAAGTATCAGAAACTGGCTCCTCCCATTCCAGTGTTGTTTCCACAAACCATGGCAATCATGCTTCCTCTTCGGAAAAATGGAAACGTCCTGATCATAGCTTCGTAAAGGTTAATACCGATGCCAATTTGCAAGTCCAAGGAAGGTGGGGTTTAGGATGTATCATCAGAGGCGAGGATGGTAATGTGAAGCTATCGGCGACTTGGAGCAGGAATGGTTTTTATTGTGCAAAAACGGCGGAAGCTTATGGAATTTATGCCGGAATGGTTCTTGCGGTGTTTGCAGGTTTTCGTAAGATCATTTTTGAAAGTGACTGCAAAAATGTTATAGAGAAGCTCAAAGACCCTGTTTTAAAAGATAGAACTTACCTTGGAGCTATCTTATGCGAAATCTGCTTGCTTAGTGGTCAGTTAGATGATTGTAGATTTCATTTTATTCATAGGCAGGGCAATCATGTGGCACACACTTTAGCCCAACTTGCCCATGATAAACCTAATAATATTTGGTGGGAGTCTGTTCCTAACCAAGCCCAACCTATGTACATTCATGATCTAATTAATTAATTCAATCAGTCTTTTTTTTCAAAAAAAAAAAAAAAAATATTAGAAGATTGATTTTGCAATCGATTACCGATACATCTTGTTGTCTGCTTGTAATAATATGTAATTTCTATAATATTTAGTTACATTAAATAAAAGTTTTTTTTGACAGGGGATTAAAAAAAAAGTTATTAATTAAATAAAATAAAATATTCCACTCCACGATTTAAAAATTAAAAATAAATCCGCTCCACGTTTCTTGAAGCTACTCTCCCTCTTCCGACACAAAATTCAAGTCTCACACACAACATACCCGTTGCATTCAACAACAAGAAGAGGGAAACCTCTTCATTTTCATTTTCAAATTCATCACTCACTCCAAAATGAGACAACCCACCACCACCCACCGTCGCCAACCCAAAGACACCTACCCACCACCAACCCCTCTCAACCACCGCGACTCCGACATCAGTCTCGTCAGCAGCCGCCCCTCCTCCGTCGGAATCCCCTCTTTCGACCTTTACAAAGACCGCTCCTATCAACAATCCGCCGTCGCAACCATCAACTCCTTCCTCTCCTCTCACAATTTCCACATCTCTTTCAAATCTTCTCCTTCCCCTTCCGCTAAACAGATCCACGAAACCCTAATTTTCCTTACCAAACTCCTTGAATTTCCTGTTACAAAACTCGAAGACGATCTTCCTTTACTTCTCAAACTCTTCAACTACCCTTTTAAACTTAATAAATCCATTCTTAAAAACCCTGCTACCCCGCATCAATGGCCTTCAATGCTTTGTCTTATTCATTGGCTTGTTCAGATTTGTAATTTTAACTTATCTCTCTCCAATTCCTCCAGTACAACAACTATTCTTCATAACAATAATATTCTCTTTGGATATTGTTTGAATAGTTATCTTAATTTTATTAGAGGCGATGACGAGGCTATTCTTGATATGGAGGATCAAATTCGCCAAAAGATTCTTCATGAGAAATCTGTT
Organism: Medicago truncatula; assembly: GCF_003473485.1. NCBI lineage: Eukaryota > Viridiplantae > Streptophyta > Magnoliopsida > Fabales > Fabaceae > Medicago > Medicago truncatula. Next base: position 10,662,380 of record NC_053043.1, on the reverse strand, counting down.
GCTCAGGAGAAGCTGGCTGCTGTGGAGCTAACTGTTGTTGAATTGGAGGCGCAATTGGAGGAAGTGAGATCCGCGCCGTCTAAGAAGGATGAGCTTGAGAAAGAGAAGGCTGTGTTGGAAGGTGATGTGAATAAGTTTCATAAGATAATCGAGGAGTTTGGGTCAAGGATTGATCCGCTGGAGAGGGTTTTGATGGAGAAGGAGAAGCAATTGGAGGCTAAGGTGGTGGAGAATGAGAGGATTGTTGAGGAGAATGAGGAGCTTAAGAGTAAAGTGGAGTTGCAGACTTTTAATGCGAGAGATGTGGATAGGATGAAGAAGGAGTTGCAGGCTGCTGAGAGGGATGCTAGTGAGGCGGAACTTGCTAGAAATGCTTGGGAGGAGAAGTGTTGGGAAGTTGATAGCACTCTCGCGCATAAGATCAAAGACTTAGAGGCTCTCTCCATCGATTGCAACCTGGCCCTTAGGAGGTTCTTTTATTTTCTTCATGTATTTTACTGTGCCCCATTTGTTTTATAATCATTTGTTAAATTGCTGCTATAGTATAGCAGATTTTGGACCAACCGCTATTGTTTTGAGATACGTTATGTTATATAGTACAAAATGTTGTCAAATAGTGGTTGTTATAGTGGTGCTATAGCACCATTGCATAGCGAAATTTAACAATCCTCTATTTTACACTATCAGCAATTGAAAACACTGATCATATTTACTAGTTGAATGTGCACTGTTTGGCTATTTGTTTTAGACTAGACAAATTCATTCGCTGTGTTAATCTTAAGAGGGAATTAATTACTAAGCAAATGTTTCATTTCATGTGCTTCTAGGTTGAAGATTGGTAATGACATTCAGTATGTGTTGAATCCCAAGGGAACCACGCCTGCTGAAATCATGGGTTTTGATTACAAAGTCATGCTGAAGCCTGTACTTGAATCCTATGCTGATGACATCAAGAGAAGTTCGGTGGTGAAATTGGAAGAGTTGGTTTCCCTTCAGAAAAAGTCCGCTGAAAATGCTGCTAGGCTTGAGGGGAAAAGAAATCAACTTGCTGCACTGCAGTCACGCATTGATCAAGTAAGTGTATTTTTTCATTCTTAGTACTGATTTTAATACTTATTGTGCGATGTGTGCTTGTGCATTACATGAAGGACATGAATCCTAATTTTCTTAGATTGATTATTGTCGAATTTGATGTACTGAGAGAGTGAGTTTGGATAGAGATTGATTATGTGTGAACAGTGTGGTATCAGAGTGGTGCTGGCCTGAAGGAATTAGAATGTGGAAGCTGATGCAGGGGTAATGTTGTTGAATTGATGGCTCATGCCTGTGTTTCTTACTTGTTGCACTACTGTCTACTAGTTCTTATTTATGTTTTTAGTTGTTATCTTTACACTTAGAGAAAATGATATAGTATGTGACCGGAAAACAAAATTAAAATACTATTAAAAGGAAAATTCTTTGCTGTAGATGACAAATCAAGTTCATACCGACTCTTCCTTTTTCTGACAATGTTTATGTTACACTCTTTGTTGGAGTTAGAAGGGCATTTGAAACATAAATTGTCTTGCCTTGTAAAGACTGTTGTTTGACTTTTCTTTTCTACTGCTTGTTGATTTATTCACTAGCTGGAAACTCAAAGGGACATGATAAAGAAAGAAACACAGGACTACAGAAATAGATGTTCTGCCGAAGCTAAGAAGATATCGGACGATATCCAGCTAGCTGATCATGATGTGGGCATTATGGAAAGAGAGGCAGCTGAGGTTCTAAAGGTAAAATCCGGATTCTTATTTTTATCTTTAATAGTAAAATCAGTTGTATTTGAACCAAATTGGGGTAAAAGGCGTTGGTAGTTGTTATATGTATTGAATATTTGAACATCTGTTTGTCATTGTTATGTTTATTGTGTTTCAATGAACTTGGAAGGTGACCAAAATTTGCTGTAAATATGCATTCCACATTGATTGGCCAATTTCGTGCCAGTTTAGTTTTTGGATTTTTTCCTAAGATGCTAGTTGCTACCCATTGATCTTGTGTTTCAATCATTTTTTTGGCTGTATTATACTGTGCAAGAATATGAGTGCATAATTTGACATAATTTCTTACTTCCGCAACTAGCATGTTTTTCGTACTGTGTTGAATCCGTTCCTTTTTATTGCAAGCTTTGGCTTACCCTAGTAAATGATAATCAAACTGGGAATGTTGAAGAAAAAAGGCACACTAAATGTTAATTGCATATCTATATTTGTGATATGTAACATGTAACTTGCAGTTATATATTTGTAGTAACGAGTTAGTTCAAGGGCCATCAAGCTTAAACTATCTCCAAACTTAGCAACATGGATATTTCAACATAATATATACTATGCTTTTCTTTGCTGAATACCTCATTTTAAATCTTTCCTAATTTATGTGACAACATTGTATCTAATGAACTTTTTATATTGTTGTCAAGGCATCTGAATTGAAGTTGCAGGAAACAATTAGACAAACTGATGAAGAAATTCAAATGCATGCCGGTGAACTTTTTAAGTTGATTGATGCCGTCTCAAAGTATAAAGAACATGTGGGATCTAAAGTTTCAGAGATTAGAAGCGGGCTATCGGAAACTGTAACTGAAGTCTCAAATATATACAGAGATTCATTCCCCGAAAAATATAGTTATATATTGGAGGCACGCCGTAAAATTCAGAGAATTGAATGAGCGAAGCTTCATGTTGACACAGTCTTCTTAGTTCCTGCTTGCTTCACTTGATTGTTCTACTTTTAAATATGAGTATGTGGTTAATTGAAAGTAGGTGTTAGTATTGGGTTGTAACTAGTAGTCATTAAATTTAATGACTGTGTCTAATCATTGTCTCAGCCTCCATATTTTGCTCTTGTATTCACCTTGTTCCATCAATTTGATGTAAAGATGCTGCTGATTGAAGAAAGATAATAGAAAATGTAGGCATTCGATTTTATCTATATCTATGCTACGTATAACAATATATTCTATTTGGTGTTGTATTTTATTTTTCTAATTTTATCCTTCGTTTAGACATTTTATTTATTTATTTAATGCAATTAAATAATTAATTTTTATATGTATAATCTATATCTATACCCCCTTTCAAAAAAAAATAAAAAATCTATGTCTCTATACCCATTTATAAAGAGGATATCAAGTTTCTGTGTAGCTTTTATTCTTTCAATTTTACTCTTTATTTAAACTATTTTATTTATAATTTTGTCTTTTTCTAATCAACGAGTTGAAAATTTAATATCCAGATATATAAAGCAACCAGTGAACCTGTTCTTCATATGCCAATGCTTACATGACTTTTTTCTCAGTAAACAAAAAAAATTGAGAAAATCTTATATTATTAAGGGTTAAATATGTTTTTGGTCCTTATAAATATATTAACTTTTTGTTTTAGTCCCTCTAAAATTTTCCTTCAATTTTTAGTCCCTATAAAATTTTTAATCTTCACTTTTGGTCCATCTTTTAAAGTAAACTCATATGTAGAATTCATATTATTTAATAAAATTTTCCATAAAAATTCAAAATATTATAAGAATCACTCCAAAAAAAATTCAGAATTTTTTAACAAAACATGAATTTAATATAAATTTTTATATTTTTTATGGTTAAAAATTCATATTTAATTTGTGTTTTGTTAAAAAATTCTAATTTTTTAAAGTAATTTTTTTAGAATATTTTACACATTTCTGCATAATTTTATTAAAAAATACAAAAATTAAATTAAAAATAGGGACCAAAAGTAGTGATTGAAAATTTTATAGGGACTAAATGTTGAAGGAAAATTTTATAGGGACTAAAACGAAAAATTAACATATTTATAAGGATCAAAAACATATTTAACCCTATTATTAATATAAAACATAATTGTTCAAATATCATTGCTCTATTCTTTTTGTGTGTGATAGAATTTAAAAGGAGGAGCTAAGAATTGTAGTATTTGCATATGAACAAGGCAAAACTAAAGGCAGACAAGCCAACACGTAGGAGTACTTTGGGTCCACGAACAACAAGTGGACCTCCTTCTCCTAATGTCAATTTGTCAATTCCTAGCTTTCAATTTATCATTTGGAATAAGTTTGATTTTAAATGATTCTTAGACTCTCAAACCTCAATATACCACCATTGGAGAGAAAATGAATAAAACTAGTAGTGTGATAGGTTGATTTTTATTTTTGATATATAGTGATAAGTTGATAATGCGATAGAAAGTGAGAAATAAATAGAAAACAATATGTTAAAAAAGAGCTCTATCATTTATCACGGTTCGTTTCCCTTCTAGACACCATCACTTCTCTTATTTATTTGTAGCCTTGCACAAATATATGGAAAATGATCTAGGTACATCCATACATCACATAGATATAATAAAAAAAAAAAAAAAAAAGATCTTAAATGAATTTTAAAAAAGAAAATTAAGAGGAAATGAATGTTAAAAAGTTGAAGGTATTTTGGATAAAAAAAGAAAAGAAAAAGTTGAAGGTATACTCTGTCATTATGAGAAATCATAAAAACATCTCATTTGATGGTCTAAATATGTGTCTTACCTCACCATTGCTTTGGTACATTTTTTTTTGACAAAAATAAATTATATTGATTCATTCAAATTTAAATTGATAGAGTATATCGATACAATGAAAATCCGCTAAAAACGAAAAAGATGAATCTGTGAACAAACTCACATCATCCATGTTAATAGCATAAAACGGCAAAGTATTAAAGCCTATACATATGACTATATTTAAGTCTTCGGAATACCCTTGTCTCCGGATCTGCAACGTTGATGACTCCAAAGTCATTGATTTGATCTGCACTGGATCAAAGCTGATCTGACACTCTGAACCGAACAAATACCCGAACAAAACAAGAAAGACAAACAACGTCGCACAAAGACGACGAACAAAACAACGTCGCACAAAGACGACGAACAAAACAACGTCACACTAAGACGGAGAACAAAACAACGTCACACTAAGACGGAGAAATCACGAAAGCAAAAACGAAATAGATGTGAAAATCACTTATTTCAATAAAAGGGAAATAGAAAAAACAAGTTAGAGGGGTGATTTTGGGTCAAAAATTGACCCTAAATCACCCCTTTTTGGTGGATGAAGATGAAGAAACTAGGATTTTGGTGACCGCTACTTGGTGCATTGTTTTTTAATATATTATTTTTTGAAAGAATTGTTTTTTAATATATATATATACTATTGCTTTTGCATATAGTTTAATACTGGAAGTGGGTTATGTACCACTGTACAAAATCATCAATAACCAAAAACAAATTCATTAATAAAGCGAATCGGGTGTTGTTCAACAACGTCGTGCGCTTTCTTGTGTTGAGTTCCTTGTGCTGTATAGCAGAGCTCTATTTCATTTTCTCTAGTTTTTAAAAGGAATAAAACTAACTAATACTTGTTCATAAGTTTAACTCAGTTGATAAAACAATAAATAATATATGTAAGGTTTGGGGTTCGAACTCAAACATAAAAAAAAAATAACCAACTAAAACTTTGTACCCAAAAACAAAAAATAAACCCACCCAACTAAAACTGCTTCTGTAAGTAAAAAAAAAAAAGGTAAAATCAAAATTATATTTTTTGAACAAGTCATAATTATAATTATAAATTATGTTACTTCAAAAAAAAAAATGAGACATTATCTACTGGAGTTTTGTGAATCACTAACGTCGTAACCTTAACTGATAAAAATCCTTGTCACTTACTTTGATATGATGTGAAATCACACGTTCACTTTGTTCTGTTGCTCATAATGTCTTCACCCTTCACCAAGACACGTATCTTCTCTTTTATGTAACACTAAACAATGTGTCCTTTCACTTCATGTTACAAGGTTGATGTATAGTACTAAATACTTTGTACCCTCTACTATATTATCCCCACATTAATTAAATTTCATTTCATATGGTCCACAATTTCCCAACATTTTTTATGATCCTCAAATTTCTACCTTAATATTATCATGGGTTCCACAATGCTTTCATCCTTTTCCTTCTGCCACTTACTATTTTTATGTGTTTGTTCTTCATCAAAAAACTGCATTTTGGTGTACTGATTAAGAGTTTGAGTAATTTCTTGTAATTATGGAGAAAAACTCTGTTGATTATAGTCCTTTGCTTTCTAAGCAAGGTGATGAAACTGATGGTTATGTTAAAAAGATTTCACCTAATTTTGTTGTGTCAGCTACCAAATGGACTCTTAGGACTTTGATTTCCATAATCTTTATTATATGGGCTGCTTTCATTTTTCTGTTACCATCAGAATCTGTGCATGGATTGTTCTCAAAATGGCTTAATTTCAGCAGTGAAACTTCCTTTGGAATCACAGGTAATACATATTTTTTTCTTCTATTTTGGTTTCTTGGTTTAAATATGTGTTTGATTCTTGCATGTATACTATCTTGATTTTTTTTTAATATACTGTAAAGTTAAAGTTTTTGTCATGATTCTAATCTTTGCAAATATATGTATTTTTAGTAATGTATTTAATCTTGTTTTTTCACTATGTGGCGTGAGTTCAAAGCTAAACTACTTGTGTGTTGTGCAGGAAGCATTTTACTGATTCTCAGTGCTCCTGTTCTTGCAATTGCATTTCTTGCCATTGCATACCTAATTATTTCTGGGGAGGATCAGCTTCCTGAGTATGTGATTTCTACATACTTTCCTTATCTGTGCACTGGATTAATTGAATTTAATTTGTATACACTATCAGTGTAAATATCCAATCATGTTTCATTATTATGTCATTTTGCTATATTAGTTCCTAAAATATCTCTACAGATACATATGCAAGGAGATGCGATTGAATGCATGTGTAGAAGTTTTTTACACTGAGACTGAGATAGTGCATACCAATTAAACTCGAATTAATTTCATCTTAAGGCTTTAATATATATATATCAAGGATTACTTACACATGAATAGAAGGCAAACGGGCAACAAGCTACGCCGCTAGACCTTTTTTATATTGTTTTTGACATGGATTTTGATGGCAGGAAGAAGAATTCCAAGTATCCAAGATTTCGCCTATGGACTTTTCCTATCCTTATAAATGGACCATTTGGGGTTGTTTCTGCAACAGAGCTCATTGGAATTGTCATTTTTTTAGCTTATGTTATTTGGGCTTTCTATGCTTATACTATGCAGGCTCTTGCAGCTATGTCTGATCAGTTATCATTTAGAGCCAAGAGGTACTGCAGTTTTGAACCATTTCTTTATTTTCAGAAATTTATTTGAAGATGCAAATTTACTTTGATTAATGGCTGTGCATGAATTTTTTTTTCTTTAGCCTCTTCACACCAGTCCTTGGAACTTTAAGGAAAAATGAGGAATCAACCCGAATATACTAATAAAAGAAACTTAGATGAAATAACTGGATGATAGCTCAATCATAGGTAGGCATGATGAGCAACTTACCATGATGAGCAACTTAATGTGCAAACAATCTTCATAAGATCATCCAGTAAATTCAGTGCTACTTATAAAATATTCACAAGATCATCACAGCTAGGTTTGGTGCTACTTATATTTGTAGATTAACTTACCATGATGAGCAACTTAATGTGGCCCAACATATGTTGTTAAGTAGTGAGATTAAGATAACACTCAAGTGATGAAATTTCAATATGAATCGGACTTGGAGGTTCACAGTCTCTCAGAAGTGCTTTAATTTTGATATTTGACAGTGCTTATTAACCACGGCCAACAATCCTCTCCATAAACTGAAAAATTAAAAAGGAAACTTCATGCACCCAAATTTTGAGACTTAGACTTCTATGCTGAAGTGAGCAAGAACTTGAATTCTTTGTTTAAGCCACAGTTTGCAAATATTTTTCTATAAATATGCATATAAGAAACTTTCCCTAGTTTGTTTTTGTTAAAGAGTCACACATCGGACAAAATATGGCTTTGAACACGTGTTTATAAATGGGGGCAATCAGCGGTGAAGCTAGCAATATTTTCATGAGGTGGCCACATATAAAGAATTTTTTTTTAAGCTAATCTAACCAAGTAGGCAAAAAAAAAATCACAATAATTATTACTTATATAAAATGTTCTTCATAAAATATCCACTTGATTCAACATGAACGGATTATACCAAAAAAATGCGGTAACAACAGATTGTACCAAAAAAACCACAATAGAATAACGGATTGTACTCTAACCAAAAAGGTAGCATGGGAAACAAAAGATAGCATCTTTTTTTATGAGAATACTCTAACCAATAAGGAAATAATTGAAACCAAGAAGCTTGAAAACGACGAGGATGATCATCATTTGATAAAGGATATGTTCTAAGAATAGGTTGGCATGGCCCATGTTTAAGATAGGCACAACGAATTTCATCTCTTTGATTTATAGGAAAGTCCCAAATCATCGGTTGCAATTCTGGATCTACTTCAATTTGAGAACGACTCATTTCTTCATGACAAAGTCTTTGGCGTTTTGGCTCAGATTGTTCTTGTTCTTGAGGTGAAATAATGAGATTGGATGCTTCAATTGGAGAGGAACTACTTGGAGCATTTGGATCGATTCTTTTTAAAGAAGTTGTCAATAGTTTTCATTTTACTCATACCTAAGATAATAAATCAAATAAACATAAGAATTTGTGTTGTTTAAATGTTGTCACAAAAAAAGAAAAGAACCAGAAGTAAAACTATATAGTATAATTAACCTAATTTGCTTTTCCTAACCCAAAACCAATTTTTGATGAAATTGCTAAACTAAACATAAAAAGGTACAAAACCTAACTATAGAAATATAGTAACCATAAAAATTGTTACCTATAATTGAATTATTTTATTTGTTAAATAAAGCAAAGATTGTTATTATTTATTATTTATCTCTTTTGGGTGTTATTCTTCCGGTTCCTATACGACATGATTAAATAATTTGAAGTTCGACCGAAAGCTAAATAAAGATGGAAAGAATTATTTCACTTAAAATAAAATTTGGGATAGCTAAATATATATTATTAGGGGTAGCTAAAAATAAAAATATCCCTACTCGCTCAAAAAATATTTTTTTTTGGGGTAGCCATGGCTACCTCTCCCTTACACTAGCAACCGCCCCTGGGGGCAATCCTCACCTCACAAGTCGGTTTTGTAAGGATGAGTTAGACCCCATTTTAAGAGTTTTAACTTTTAAAACAAGAATCTTGACATGGATTTTATATATCGTCTCCTTTTGCTTCAAATTGATTTTTTCCTGTATCTTAAGTATTACCGACAATAGTCATTAGCATGGAACAAAGTGTTTGGCTTAGAATTAGAACCTTTGCAATGATCATGTAATTTTAAACATGAATGAATATGATAAGTTAATTTACCTGGTTTACTTAACTTTTTGTCAGCTTGCACATGTTGGAAATTTTGGGACTCCGTTCGGGCGGGATTGGATTAATGTGCTTGGCGTTTTTATTTATACCGATTTCAAGGGGATCTGTTCTTCTCCGCTTCATAGATATCCCTTTCGAACATGCTGCAAAATATCATGTATGGCTAGGACACCTCACAATGGTGATTTTTACTCTCCATGGACTCTTCTATGTTATTGAGTGGCTAATGGAAGGTCACCTAATTCAAGAAGTGAGTCTTCTTTGATGGATCTCTTTTCTTGAAGATAGTTCTTATTTTATGCGCAGAATATCTACATTGTTATCCTAAATCCTTCATAGGTAGTTGTTGATCTAACCATTTACTCATCTTTACATAATTTGGTCCACCTTTGCAGTTATTAGAATGGAAAGATATTGGTGTTGCCAATCTAGCAGGAGTTATCAGCCTTGTAGCTGGTTTGTTGATGTGGGTGACCTCGCTTCCTGGAGTGCGGACGTGGAATTTTGAGCTGTTTTTCTACACTCACCAATTATACATAATCTTTATTGTGTTTATGGCTTTGCATATTGGCGACTTTATTTTTGCTATGGCTGCTGGACCAATATTTCTTTTTGTGCTTGATCGATTTCTGAGGTTTTGCCAATCAAGAAAGACAGTGAATGTAATCTCGTCGAGGTGCCTTCCTTGTGGCACTGTGGAAATGGTCCTGTCAAAACCACAAAGTAAGTATACTTATTTGTACCTTTTTTTTTGCATAAATTTGCATATCATTACCATATATAACAGTGACAATATATCTTCTGAAAATGTAGATTTGAGATACAATGCCCTAAGCTTCATTTTCCTTCAAGTTCGGGAATTATCGTGGCTTCAGTGGCATCCATTCAGTGTTTCTTCTAGCCCTTTGGATGGAAAAAATCACATTGCTGTTCTCATTAAGGTTCTTGGAAAATGGACCGGGGGGTTAAGAGAAAGAATCACTGATGGTGATGCAACAGAAGATTTATCTGTTCCGCCTCATATGGTGGTAACAGCTTCGGTTGAGGGGCCATATGGACATGAAGTACCATATCACTTGATGTAAGTGGCTACATGTCGAATTATTTTTATGTTTTTAATAGAAATATTTATCTAGTCATTAATGTGCATATACTTTCAAACCAAAGTAGATTTTAAGCTAACTTATGTTCTACTAGTTCTTACTTTTTCAACTAATAAACTGATGTGATGTGTTCATTTTGTTCTCTTAGGTACGAAAACCTTATATTAGTGGCAGGTGGTATTGGACTTTCACCTTTCCTTGCTATATTGAGCGATATTCTCCATCGTGTGAGGGAGGGGAAACCTTGTCGACCAAGAAATATTTTAATTGTTTGGGCAGTGAAAAAGTCAAATGAGCTTCCACTTCTTTCAACCGTTGACATGGAAACAATCTGTCCATGCTTTTCTGATAAAGTAAATATCAATGTACATATTTTCGTCACTCGAGAGTCAGATCCTCCATTGGTTAGTCTAACTTTCTATATACAACTTTATACTTTCTTCGATTTGTGCCTTTTGGAGATATTTTGTTTTTTCACTTTGTATTTGTACTCTTGTAAAATGAACTGTAGTTTTTAAATACAGCCACGCTGCAGTCATAGATGTAGGCACAATTGGTTGAACTCTGTTATCAAATCTCGTGTGTTTGTAGTTAGTGTTTTTTCATATATTTTGAATGTTTAAAACCACGGTTACTATTCTAATAATTTGATTGTTATTATCTGCAGGAAGAGGGATACAATTACAAACCAATAAAATCACTATGCCCCTTTCCTATGCCTAGTGATTATGGAATGTCTGGTTTGGTTGGTACAGGAAACAATTTTTGGTCTGGACTATATGTCATTTCATCTACCTTAGGCTTTGTGATCTTACTTGCTTTGTTGAATATATACTATATAAATCCAGTTGGTGTGGTTATATGGTGGTACAAAGGGCTACTACTTGTAGTCTGCATGGTTGCAAGTGTTGTTATCTTTGGTGGTATAGTGGTTGGATTTTGGAATATGTGGGAAAAACAAAGTTCTCTGAAGGATAAGTCCAATAACATCAAGGTTGATAAAATTGAGCAAAATGGCTCTGTTGATCACAAGGATCTAACTCAATACAATATTGCAAAGTTAACTACCATTCGCTATGGTTCTAGGCCAGACTTTAAAGGTATGTTTTCATGAAATTTAATTTTTATTTTTAATCTTAATATCAATACATGAAAGGACTATTGTTTAGTCAAGTTTACATGTTTATAAATAAATACTTTCAGACAGACATGGTTATCAGTATCTTATGATACATGTGAGTCATATATTGACTCGATACAAAACTATATCAAATCGATATGAATCTCTAGTGTGTATCTATTTTGAACATGAATCTCATCTTGAGTCCTGATTCTCTATGATGAATCCCAATTCATTCTTATGAGTCATTACCTAAATTTAGTGTAGTCAGACACTTTTTGTCAATTTTGTATAGCGAGATACATTTTTTGTCAATAGATTATGACTTGAATCTTGAATTATTTTTAGATCAGTGAATGATATATTAGCTCATAGTGGTTGGCTTGGGATCTTGGAGTTTGCTCCTCCAGAGGTCTCAGGTTCGATTCCCTCTGGTGCCAATTTCGGTGGGCTAAGTCCATACAGAGCTTGCTCTAGCTTTAAACGGGCCCTCGCAAGTGGGCGTGGGATTGGTCCCCTCGAATTAGTCGATTAAATCGGATACCGAGTTTTAAAAAAAAAAAACGTAAAAATGTCATATCTTTATCGGTAGTGTATCTTAGGATCCGATTTGAAAAATAGGTCTTCTCATTCATAATTTGAATATTGATTTGATAACCTTGCTTTGAGATACACATACTTACTTTACATGTATAAAGCTTAATTTGAATCACTTATCATGAGCCTGGTTCTAGTCAAGTGAAGATATCTATTAGAAAACCAGTTCAATTAATTGTATGGTTAGAAGCCAGTATTAGTCCCTTTCTTTTAGAGGTTACTAATATGGAAACTTTATATTGCAGAGATTTTTGAATCAATGTCAGAGAAATGGGGCCATGTTGATGTAGGTATTCTAGTTTGTGGTCCTCCAACTCTTCAGTCAAGTGTTGCACAAGAAATCAGGTCACATAGTTTAACAAGACAACCTTATCACCCCATCTTCCATTTCCACAGTCATAGCTTTGATCTCTAGCTTCCTTCCTATAATGGAAAGATGGAAGACATACCTTCACCAATGGAAAAGCATGCATATATATTGTATATATCGTATCAGGTTCTCCGAGAGAGATTAGTCATCAGCAAATTGTCAAGTGAATATTTTGCACCTGTAATATGGCAACAAAAAAATATTTAGTGGCAAATAGAAATTCAATTATGCAGTCCATTGTAAGATAAAAAGGTACTGTAATCCTTAAAAGGTCTCTATAAGGAACTTTGAGTGGGATAATATTGATTACTCCTTATGTGAATATTATCATTAGATGTATTATGTGCAATTTCAGATATCCTATATAAGCATATCCTATATAAACATTTAATATTTGAGGTATTGTCGGATATTAAATGTAAGTATTTCTCTCATTTATAATTTGAACTTTGATTTGTCACTTACTTTTCCATTAGATTCAATCTCAATTGGTAGCGGTAGTTGAGGGAGTCTTTACTAAGTAGTACTTCCTCCGTTTTAAAATGAGTGTCGTTTAGCCAAAAAAAATTGTTTCAAAATGAATATCACTTTATATTTTCAATACAACTTTAATTTTTTTCTTCCAACTTTACCCTCAATAAATACTCAAACTTTTCTCTCTCACACAATTTTCAATACAACTTTAAGATTGTCTTGTTCTTATAAAGTAAGATTATTTTAATAAAATTGCGATGATATTTGACTATTTTATTCCATTCCTTGATCCGTGTGCAATTGGCTTAAACGATACTCATTTTGAAACGAATTGAGTAATATATATTAATTAATTACAATATTTTATTAAAAGAATGTGCAGAGGCTTATCTTCGATTGATCACAACTTTAAATCCAAAAGTGGGAGAAATGAAAAAGTAGGTGTATATAAAAAGTTTACGTGAATCTAACTCGTAATTAAATAATGAAAATTGTTACAATCATAAGAAACGTATGTATGAGTGTGTTTTTTTAGACATGTTATATTTATCTAGTTGATTAATCTATCCCTTGTCCAACCACATACCTTAGTTAAGAAATCTGAGTCAATTTCATTCTGGACCAATATACTGTTGGTATAATTATGTGTGGTTAAATATACTTTTCTTACAATAATGTATTCTAACATTCTGTATAAATTTCAACTTGACTCCTAAACTAAGTAAGCCTTCTTATATATATATATAAAAAATAAAAAGTAAGCCTTCTTATTGCTTTGAAGACAAGCATACTTAGCTTTTTTGTTGCGGAGCTTCTAGTGACATTGACACTGTTATATATGTGTTATTATCCCAAAAGCCAAGTTCTCAACACTTTGGTCAAATGTCGAGTTTTCAGTTGGTTTGATTTTTCTGATCATTATTACTACTACTTTATTATAATCACTCATGAATTGTTGGAAAAAGTTAAAATTCATTCCTATTGATGGATGAAGGTGGCGAATGCCGTTTATGAATTAGGGGTTCAAAGTTGTCTAGTGTGCCTTCTTGCTTGTTTAGGCATTGGTCAGTCTTGTTTCTTTGTGGTTTGGACGCTTTGTGTAACTCTATTCGCATTCTTTAGGCACGTCCTGTGCTGAAAATGCAACTCCGTTGTTCATATATATTTCATTTTTGCCTGTTCAAAAAAAAAACTTTGTTATGCATAACCCTTTGAGTTCTATGTAGAAGGTCAACGGTCTCTAGTGACAGGAAGCCAAAAGTGTCAAACGCAAATGGTATAAAGGCATGTTGATGGTTAGAACTCCATATATCTTGTTTGGCTACTTTGCTTCACTCGACTTTGAGGGTTTCCTAGTCCACCGTAAAAGCATCGGTCTTTAATCATACAAGTGGTGAAACCCCAGTCAAGTCCACAAATGCATGTTTTCCTCCTACCCACTCGTACACCATAACATTTGTTGGCCTAAGTGTCGATCTTCCATCTGGTAGGTCAGACAAGAAGTTCACATGCCTCTCTTTCTTCATAGAAGCTCCCACTTGTTTGAATACATCAAAAAAGGTATCACTAACAAAGTTATGCATGTATTTAAAGTTGGAAAGCTCCTTACAATAAGTTTCATGCTCTCCAAAGGTATCCAGGCACGTCTTTTGGTAAACGGGCACACCTCATCAATAAAAAATAATGAAATCATGAGATGATATATGAGGATAGTACTGTATTCTACTAGTGACATATGCTAACTCATAAATGCAACAATTATTCATATAAATTCAAGGTGCTACTTCATCATTAATCCAAAACATGCATAGATCCTAACTTGTAAATTAATATTACATATAAATTGAATATTAATTCAATTAGTTAGAATTATAAAAAAAAAAATACTATATATTCTTATTTTTTTTATCTATATGTTAAACAAGTTATATCCGGTTGGTAATATTTTTTTAACCTTTCAAGTCAAATTTTGTTTTTTAAGTAATTAGGTCAATCACATTATTTTTACGTCATTAGCGGAAAATAACATAAAAACAATTAAGTGACATACCAAAGAGAAGAAAAAGGTGATCAATGACATCTTGTCACTTTTTATAATGAATAAAAATATTTAAGATATTTTTATACAAAATAGGAGGATTTTATTACAAAAAAAGGTATCAAAAAATTAAAATGGGTTCTTTTTATTATTTTGCGATGAACTCATGATTTTCTAGAAAAGCTTTGACAAAAACTAGTCTACAATCAATGTGAACTTTTCCTAAAATCATGTTCTAAGAGAGTTTAAAGATAGTTAAATGATTATATAATATAAATAGATTGACAATCCACTTTGATATACAAAACATAAACTTTTATTTCTATATGATCATATCATAAGCAACATTTAATAATTTAAGCATGAGAAATAAGTGCAAAGGCAATAAGGCTAAAGATCTCCGATGACTTGTCCAAAACAATTGCTGGATAATTGTTAGAAGCTGAACCATTATTAGCGGAAAGTGTGAGCCTATAATTGATGATGGTCACATTGTTCCCAAGATTGGATATACCATTGATGACTTTCTCGAATTTCAGTTTTGCCTTAGTATGTTGTTTGTTGTACTCGGTAACAGCAAAAGTGGCAACTTTAATCACCTCTGAATCATTGATGTCTACAAAGGTAGCTTGATTGGTTGTTGCTAAGGCAAATAGAACAATGAGAATAAGAATAAGAGATTGAAATCTCATGATGCTTATTGTAATTGTTATCTTTTCAAGATTCACAAATCTTATTGGTGTGAGTATGCATTAATCGTATTGGTTGTTATATATAACACACAAATTATATCATGATGGTATTTTTTTTTACTGGTTGAAATAAATATAATTAAGTCAAATCTATATTTTTGACTCAATTCAGTCAAATCTATTAAATTATAGAATACATGGAATATTTATTCATCTAATTATATTTTAAAAATATTTTTTATTCTTCTTCATTTTTTTTATCTATACTGCATCCAAGTTATATAAGTTAATAATATTCTTTTACTAGTGAAAATAAATATAATTAAGTCAAATAATATTTTCTCACCTGAGTCAAACCTATTTTTTTTTACAAAGAAGTCAAACCTGTTATATTATATATGTAAAATAATATTACATATAAATTGAATATTAATTCAATTAGTTTTAAATATAAAAAAATATACCATATATTCTTATTTTTTATCTATATGTTAAACAAGTTATATTCGGTTGATAATATTTTTTTAACCTATGTTTTTTTAGATCACATATATTTTTTTGAAGGAAGGTCAAATATGCTGTTGTATATAAATTAAGATCAAGTATAAGTTGAATATTAATATTACCCAAAAAAAATTGAATATCAATATCCTTAATAATAATTATGAAAAAATTATTACCTATTCTTTTTCATACCGAGAATAATATCTATTCTAGAAAGTAGTTATATATTTATAGTGGTGACGTAGAGATGAGAGATAAGAGTGGGAGGACAAAATTGGAATGAGGTGTTAAAAAGTAGATGACAAAATAGACAAATTGGGTATCAAGATTGGGAAACAGGGATTGCATGACTATCTTTGAATTTATAATAACAGATAGATTATAGACTATTATTATTATATATTAACTTTTACAATTTTTACCCCTGAAAAAATCATTATCACTTTTGTTTAGAAAAATATAATAAATTAAATTTAAATAATTGATTAATGACAAACAGTTCTTCCGTGTATGAATTATATCTTTCAACTATATTGTTTAGTGTATAAATAATTAAGTGACTTATAAAAAAAGAACATTAATTTTGCAATCACATTGTTTTTAAGCCATTGGCAGAAAATAATATAAACACGATTCAGGTGACAAAGAGAATAAAAAGTTGATCGATGACATCTTGTCACTTTTTATAATGAATAAAAATGTTTAAGATATTTTTATACAAAATAGGAGGATTTTATTACAAAAACAAAAAATTGATAAGTATCAAAAAATTAAAAGGGGTTCTTTTTGTCATTTTGCAATAAATATAATTAAGTCAAATCTATTTTTTTTTACTCAATTCAGTCAAATCTATTAAATTATAGAAAAAAAGATTACATATGCGTTGAATATTTATTCATCTAATTATATTTTAAAAATATTAAGATATTCTTCTTCATTTTTTTTTATCTATACTCCATCCAAGTTATATAAGTTAATAATATTCTTTTACTAGTGAAAATAAATATAATTAAGTCAAATAATATTTTCTCACCTAAGTCAAACCTATTATCTTTTGCTTATGTTTCTTTAATAAGACAAGTGTAAATGACACTTTTGTTGACCCCTTATCATGCTCACGATTCCTACGCCACAATTCCAAGCTATTCTACATATTCGGATTATTGTGTGATTCATGCTCGTTCTCATGCGCAACCAATATCGAGTTGTTGTCACCTGACACCAATGCACTCATTGTACCTTCAGTCGAGGCAACTACCAGATGTTGTCCTTCCAATATCTGTGTTGGACTCGCAACATTCTTGCAACTAATCTGAACTACATCCTTATTTATATGGGTGACTGGAATCTGAGTTTGTCCTGGAGAAGAGAAATCTGATGGCGAACCTATACGGAATGCAATGTGCACGTCATTATGTGCTACCATATGTTGGACTAGAGAGGGGGCGCTCCTACCTAGCAGAACCGGAGGAAACTATCCCACATGAGATCAATTGCACGTCATCGTGCTCTACCGAAGATGAATGCAGAGCAAATGCGACAAAAACCTTAGGAACACCTTCTTGAGACTTATGAAGCGTTAGCTCCATGCCATCTGAATGCACGTCATCATGCTCAACCTCGGAAAACCAATTCCAACACAGTAATAAAGGGTTGGGGCAACGTACCCTGTGGAATTTCGTCCGAAACATTATGTAAAGCAAAACTAAAAGAATTGGCAGCAACATCTGTAATATGTGTAGCAGAATGAGATATTGTCTGTCCTTGAATCACTACAGTGGTTGTAGAAGAGGGAGCTGCAACATCAACAATTGCCAAAGAGGTACCCGTAACTCCTTGCGTTGAAGTAGAGGCACCTACATCACTATGATGCTCGTGGGGCTGCCAAGTAGGAATTGGTCTTGGATTCATCTCTGCAACCATTGGTTTCTTGACTCGATCTGGTTTCTCCGTTGCCGCATCTGGGTGCAGCCACTTACAAGTAGCAACATTGTGACCAATTACATAACAGTAGTGGCAGAAACGAGGTCTCCGCTCGTATTGAACTTCAACCTTAAATGCAAAACCTTCCCATTCCACAAGAATCTCTTTCTACACTTTCTTAGATGAATCAATGTCCACTGAAATTCTCGCATAGTGACCAAAAGCCTTGTTACGTGTCGGAGTATCCACCTCAACGAGAACTAAAAATGTCACAGGCACTAAAAAGTATGATTTTATTTTGTAGAGACTAAAAACAAAACTGTGAGTATTTATAGGGACTAAAAACTTAATTAAACTTTTTTTTATGCTAACTTTTTTCCTTTCATTTTTATCTCTCGTTTAAACTATTTCATCATCATTTTTACAATATCATCTAAATTATCTATTAAAAATTAGATGACTCCCATTGAAATCGAATTAACGATACTAGGAAGAACAATACACAACAATTGGAACAGTATTAGCATGGTAAACATATCTTTTTGACCTTATTCGCGGTAGACTTAAGAAAAAAAAGACTAGCAAAATTATAAAAATAACCGCTTTTAATTTTTTGATACATGTCGTTTTTTGTGCGTAAGAAAATCCTCTTTTTGTATAAAAAAATACTAAACATTTTTATTAGTTATAAAAAAATGACAAGATGTCATCGATCAACTTTGTCTTTTTATTTTATTTTATAAAAAAAATGTGAGCAATTAGTCAATTTGCCCCTTGAATTTGTAGGTTTCGTCAATTTCCCTACTAAAATTAACAAAACTTCAATTACCCCCTGAAATTGCATAAAGTTAATCAATTTACTCCCTCCGTAAAAATTTTCTGTTAACTGTTTACGGTTATGATCAAATACCCCCCCTGAAATTTTGCACTTATGTGCAAAATGCACCCTAAACTTGAAAATTTATATTTTTTTTTTTACCATTGACTCAAAAGATATGGCAAACAATTAACGATTATTGATCATATAAATCTTTATGGAATGTATGTTTATGCAGCTATTGGTCATATAAATGTTTATAGAATGTATGTTACTCTCATGTGTTTTAAATATATACATATATAGAAGACTTTTTTTTACACAAGTTGGTAATTATGTTAGAGTTTGCAGTCATAAAGTACACAGGTCTTTGATAATTGTGTGTTCATAAAGAAAATTCATAGGTTAATATCTGCAGAAGGAAGAAGAAACAAGACTTAGGTTTGTGAATTTGCAACTTAATTAATGATATAATTTTTATAATGCAGAAAATGTCATATATCTATTAGCTCCAGCATGTTAAATGGATTATGTCATAGACCTTCTGCATGAAGCCGGTAGATCACATTGTACTACAAAGTTATGTGATAGATATCAATTTTCTGCTGCTATGACATTATTGTCTTGGTTTATTTCATCAGTTTGATATCTTTTTAATGTTTGATTTTTAGTTTTACCTTCTTTGTAAAAAAATTATCTTTTTAATGTCTATTTTCATGTTATTTAGTTGTTTTTTCGTTATTTTCTGCAAATGGCGCAAATATAATGTGCAGGGGCGGATCTTCTTGGGAGCCCATGGTAGCCATGGCTCCCCCTAGATTTAGTACTATATTATGCATATGATGGGGTCCGTTTGAATTAACTTATTTTAGAGTTTATATAAAACAGCTTATGCAAATACATAAGTTTTTATCTATTATTTATAAGTTTTTAAGGTAGTTTATGAAAAAAACCATTTATGAAGATACAAATTTCGTCAGCGAGAGCTTATAAATTAAAATAAAAGCTTATTTATTTGCACAAGCCTGTGAAGCCCGGATACGAGATACGATACGGATATGATACTGCACCGATACGCTGATACGGGAAAATTTCAAAAATCAAGATATGATACAGCTGTGATACGTTAATATTTTTTTTTTTTAAATGTCCAATATAATTATAACAATTTTTTTAATATGCAAATATATTAACAAACAAAAGAAACCAGTCATAGGCTCGTAGCACATCAACATAAATATAAATAAATATTGACGATTAAGTGAGTGATGATTAGTCAATTACATATACAATATATCTCAAAAAGAGCACCACCAATGATATACTATATCCGTTAGTGTTATACTTTATCGATCCAAAAAATAAGCACTATATCCAAAAAAGAACACATCACTACTCAATAGTTAAGTTATTTTGGTTAACATTAATTGAGAAATATCGGGACATGTATCGATGCAGAATAATTATCGGATACTCTCCAGATACGTATATGGAAGTATTGAATAATTCTTTTTTAAAAAAATAAAATTTAATTTTCAGATACTGATACGTATCGGTAGTGCAGGACACACAGGAAATCGGAGCTCAAACGGGGCCAAGTGTTTCACAAGCGTTGTGGTGGAAACTGAAGTTACTTCTTGGTGTATGCTTTTTCTGAATTTTTGTAATGCATTTTAATTTTTATTGACAAAATGAGTCTTTTTACGGCTCGAACCATTGCTCACAAAGTAATATTTAAGTCTTGCAACCAATACGCCACATATCAAGTTGTGGCAATTATGTGAAACAAATTATGTTACAAATATTTGGCTCCCCTTACAATATTAGTCAAGATCCGCCACTATAATGTGATTACAGAAAATAACGTTCTTTTTTTGTATGTCAACTAATTATTTTACATTAAAAAATATCATTAGAAGATACAATTCATGCATAGAATTATTTTTAATCTCTAATCAATTAATTATACCTAATTTATTATATCTTCTAAATAATAAAGGATAATAGTATTTTTAGGGGGTACAATGATAATAGTTTTTTTTTAGCAAACAATGATAATAATATATTAATTGTAATATATAACAATATATCAAGTGAATATGCCCTTTTTAGGTTGGCTTCTTTCCTTCCTTTTTTTTTTTTTTTTTTTTTTTTTTTTTGTGAAGTACTCTAATAGCTAGATATTCACCCTATAAGGTGAATAAGTGGAGAATATGAGGTTCGAACCTCGGTCTCTAGATATTACTTGCATTGTCTCTACTAATTGAATTATGTTCATATACATTCTTTATCTTTCATTTAAACAAGTTTCTCACGAAATCCAATTTTATCGCACTCAGTAGCCGCACTGTCTTCCTCAACACCAAGCAACTGGCTTATATGAGCATCATATTGCTCTTAGGAGATTTTAGCAAAGTTATCGACCAACTTGCCATGAATCGGGAGGTGTAAAAGACATGACACATCATTCAACGTAATGTTCGTCTCCTCAATTGACAGGTGGAAGCCACTAGTCTCTTCATGTCACCGCTCAGTCAAAGTTGTACATAGGCTTGAACTACCATTCTTGAACACTGTTACAAGAAGTTGGACAAGAACATAAGCATGCACTAGATTTCAAAACCAATCCAGATGCATTGTTGGGCTTGGCAACTCACTTAGACTTATCTTATTGTCATGCGATGCATCATAGTGCTTGATTGCGCCCCTGAAATGATATAATTAAATAAACATAAATAAGAAAAAACACTTGAATTTGACCTAGATAATTTTATTTACTTCTTCCACCCAAATCTTGACGGCAATATGATGCGAGAAATCAGGTAGTAGCGAGAAGTCAAAAGCCCACTAACAAATGTCATATGTGGTGATGGAGCATGAAGTTGGTCATCGTCTTGAACCTCATATTGCTGCTCAAGCGCTTCTGGTGTAGGGTTAACCACCTGTAACAGACCCGTCTATGAGGTTCACTCTCCATCGTGGTTTCTATGTTGCAACATTCACTTTGTGTATGTTACTGGTCTATGTTGGCCTTCTTAACCTGAATCTATCTCTTATTGTCAGCCATATCTACACATCAATCAACATTAAAAAAAAAAATCATTGAGGTATTGCATCAAACACTATGCAAGTCTAGGCAATTCACCCCTTAGACGGTTTGTATAACAATGCAAAACAATATTATTATTTTTTATGACAGACAATATTATTATTTTTTATAACGCGTAGAAAAATGATGGTGGATTTTCTTAAACAAAAACGTGGAATAGAGAATGGAATGAAAAGCATGTAATAAGTGGATGATAGATATATCTTTGAGTGTCGGCAAACCTTTGGTTGAAAACTAAAGCTGAAATGTCGTGCTTGGTTCTTTTTTGTAAAGCTTTTCAAATACTACAATAAATAATAACGATAATGAAGGGCATATTCGTCTACATAATTTTACTTTAAAATTCTATATACTTTACTTAACCATACAAATCTAATATCTAATTAATTACTGTGATTTAGCAAGCTGGGTAGTATCTATTACCGTTAGGTGGATTATATTTTAGATTATTCTAATCACCGATATTTGAGGGTTGCAATAGATTCATACACATAAATAGAAGGTTACAAGCAAACCCATTTTTATTAAAATTTTCATAGGAATATCATTATTTATATTAAAATTAAATTGATATTGATGATAATACTAAAGAAAAAATGATTTTATTATTGTTAATTAGAATTAGAAGGAGAGGGGTACTGGGTTTTAGACAGACTGTCCCTTTCGATCAGCTAGCTGGTCAGTGTCTTCTACCAAATTAATTGAATTTACCTTGCAATAAAATAAGACTCATAAAATATTTAAAAAATAATAAGATAATAAATAATATATGAAAGATAAGTAACAACCCACATGACTTAGAATATTACCCAATTATTACGAGAGTATGCCAAGAATGCACCGTCACTACTGTCCAAGAAAAATGGCCAAAAACATTTGTCTTTTCAACCAAAAATCTCCAATCCAACTAATCAATAAATCAAATTCTTAGAAATGCACTCTTTGGATTCGACAAACTCTGATACCATCTTAGAAATCGTGGTTGAGCCTAACACAACCCCACAAAACCGGCTTGTAAGGTGAAGATTGCCTCCACTTTATATACTCTTCTCAAGAGTCTTATCTATCTGATGTGGGACTTGGGTTTTTCCCAATACAAATTTCCACCAAAACATTTTATAGAAAAATTAATATGGACAAATTCAATTCATACTATAGACATCAAGGTCATTGGATACTTATTACGTATGTAATAATAACCTCATTGTTTGAGATTATATTAAAATGTTACAATTGTAAATAGTTCCCAAGGCGTAACTCACTCATATGGTTGAAGGTGTGACATCAAATTTTTTTCTTAACAAGGATGTCCAACACATAACTTAGTAACAAGTAATACATTTACCTATAATAAAATACAAGTTGAGATTATAGCCAATGCAAAAATTAAAATAATAAAATAAAGAAAATGAAGAAAAATATATATAAAAAGAATCACATGCAGAGACAGCTAAAAACCAGCCAGCAAACACAAATGGACTTATAGTTCAACTCAGCTCATTCATTTCACTTCTCACTCCATTTCTATTTTCCAGTTCTAGAGAGAGAAAAACAAGACATAGATACATACATACATACATAAACACATTCATACATCTCATGTTTGTTTTGTTTCTCTCTCTAACTTGTTCATCTTTGTCGGTGGCATAACCAAAATGAGCATGTACGGACGTGATCCATGGGGAGGACCATTGGAAATCAATGCAACAGATTCAGCAACAGATGAAGATCGTAGCAGGAACCTAAATGAGTTAGATAGAGCAGCTTTATCAAGACCTTTAGATGAAACACAACAGAGTTGGTTGTTAGGTCCAACAGAACAGAAGAAGAAGAAGAAATATGTAGATCTGGGTTGTATCATTGTCAGCCGCAAGATCTTTGTTTGGACTGTTGGAACAATATTGTTTGCTGCTTTTGTTGCTGGTTTTGTTACTTTGATTGTTAAAACTGTTCCTAGACATCATAAGAAACATCCTCCTCCTGATAATTATACTCTTGCTCTTCATAAAGCTCTTATGTTCTTCAATGCCCAAAAATGTAAGCTTACCCTTTTGCTCTTTTTCATTTTCTTTTATAAGGACTAACTCATTCTCAACATTTTATTTATTTTTTGTTGATAAAAATGTGTTTTTTTACTCAATTGCTTGATTTGATTTGTGAATAATAATAGTGTGAAGTTTGATTATTTGAGGAAAAAGTTTTTTTTTTTGCTTATGTTAGCTCAATTTTGCAAAAAAATCTAATTTGATGTTATTAATAGTGTAAAATTTGATTTTTCATGACATAGGTTTTTACGGTAGTAAATTTACTTGATCTGATCTGGGATCTATTTTTTCTGTGTCATATAAAGACTAATAGTATAAATTTTTTTTTTTTTTAGGAAAATGTATTTTTTTTATGCCATCTAAATTTGATATGTGAATTTTGTCAACAAACAATTTTGATATGTGATTAATAGTGTAAAATTTGATTTTAGATGAAAATGGACTTTTATGTTTGTCAAGTAGGATCTAATTGTGTGAAGTTTGATTTTTGATGAAAATGGATCTTTTTTTTTTTTGCTATATTAATTTGATTTGTGTTTGTGGGTTTGTGCAGCTGGAAAACTTCCTAAGCATAACAATGTTTCTTGGAGGGGAAACTCAGGTATGCAAGATGGAAAAGGTGATGGTGTATCGGCTGCAATCAAGGATCTGGTTGGTGGGTATTATGATGCTGGGGATGCCATCAAATTCAATTTTCCTCAAGCTTTTTCTATCACCATGTTGAGTTGGAGTGTCATCGAGTACAGTGGTAAATACGAAGCTACTGGGGAGCTTAACCATGTGAAGGAACTCATTAAATGGGGCACTGATTATTTTCTCAAGACATTCAATAGTACTGCTGATACCATTACCACCCTCGCTGCACAGGTACCAAACCTTCTTGCTTTCAACTCTTGATTTGGATTTGGATTTGATTATCTGCTTATGTTTATTATGTCGATTTTGGATGATCTTTAACCTTGAATTTATTGTTCAACAAACCTTTGCTTGAATGTATCAAAATATAAATCACTTCATATAAATCAATTTTTATCGTCGCAAAACCAAACACACACGTAATAGAATTAGTTATTTGTGTTAAGCTTTGTGGATCTCATCTGCAGTGTGGATTCCGTAGAAAGAGATGGTTTAGTCAATTTACCTTGTTGATCACTGGAACTCTTTGTGATTGTCGATCTCATGTGTTTGGTGTTCTTTGATAGGTTGGGAGTGGAGTTACCGGGGAAGATAGTACGACTCCTAATGATCACTACTGCTGGATGCGCCCAGAGGATATTGACTATGACAGGCCAGTCACTGAATGCCACAGTTGTTCAGATCTTGCTGCGGAAATGGCCGCTGCCTTGGCTGCTGCATCCATTGTTTTCAAAGACAACAAAGCCTATTCCAAGAAACTTGTTCACGGTGCCACTACACTCTTCAAGTTTTCCAGGGATCAGAGAGGTAGATACAGTCCAGGTAGGTCCGAGGCTGCAACATTCTACAATTCTACCGGCTACTTTGATGAGTTTGTTTGGGGAGGCGCCTGGATGTACTTTGCAACCGGAAATAACTCGTACCTTAAGCTTGCTACTACTCCCGGCATTGCTAAGCATGCTGGTGCTTTCTGGGGAGGCCCTGATTATGGTGTATTTAGCTGGGATAACAAGCTTGCTGGTGCTCAGGTAATTTTGTAGAGATTCTTTGTTATGACATGCTCATGTTTTTCTGGTTTCATTGTTTGTAAATTAGATTCACGTGTCTTAGTTGATATGATATGATGAATTTCTGTGGTTTTTCTTATGCCTTTTCATTTTACAATTTACAAGAATTATATTTGAATGATAGTTGTGGTGTTTTTGGTTGTTTCTGTGTGAACAATTGATCAAACCTGAATCAGGATCATCTGTTAACTGCTCCTTGAAATTTTTTAACAAGTTGTTTGGTTCATTCTTAATTTGAAAATAATTTTTTGCGAAAAAAACATTTCAATTTTAATTCTTTGAAGTTTCATTTATTCATGTTCTGGTATTATTGCACCCGGTTCTTGGATAGTATTTGAACTAAATGTGTCATAAGTTCTGCTATGCCTTTTTCATGGTTTTGAACAATTCCCTTTTTTCCAATTCCACTATCTCATTTCATTGATTCACCTTTAGTGTTCCATCTCCTGTATATTCCCTTGCAAGTGGATCTTAATTTATTCTTTGTATCATATCATTGCTGATCGAAGCAATTTTGGTTACAATTACATTTGCCTAATTTGACTTTGACATTTTATATATAGGTTCTTCTTAGTCGTTTGAGGTTGTTCTTGAGTCCTGGATATCCATATGAAGAAATTCTAAGGACCTTCCACAATCAGACCAGCATCGTCATGTGCTCCTACCTACCTGTTTTCACAAGCTTTAACAGAACCAAAGGTAACAAAGCTTTTAACTCAGCACCAGAGTTCTCGATTTTCCAATTTCTATTCTGATGCAAGGCACCAGAGTTCATGATTTTCCAATTTCTATTCTGATGCAAATGTTGCTATTTGTTATGCACACAGGAGGCTTGATTCAATTAAACCATGGTAGGCCTCAGCCTCTCCAATATGTTGTCAATGCAGCCTTTTTGGCTACCCTATACAGTGATTACCTTGATGCCGCTGATACTCCTGGATGGTATTGTGGACCTAACTTCTTTTCAACTGAAAAACTCCGTGAGTTTGCCAGGACACAGGTGCGTGACATGCTGCTCCTTTAGTCGAGTTATATGTGGGAGCTAGCTCTTCTTGACATAGGGTCTGTTTGGATCGACTTAGTTGGGCTACTCTATTGACATAAGTACTCGTGAGACTGTTTGGGAGAGATTGTGGAAACAGCTTATGACATGATCATAAGTTGTTTTCAGCTAATTTTCACAAGCTCTCCAGAATAGTTTATGGAAACAGTTTATAATAGAAATAACTTATACATTAATGCTTATGCTTTAAGTGCTTAATTAAGTTGTTAACCCACACATGGCCATAATTGAAATCACTATGACATCTGCGCTAATTTATTTTTTTTGCTTCCGTGTTGTATTTTTGCAGATTGATTACATCCTTGGTAAGAATCCACGGAAAATGAGTTATGTTGTTGGTTTTGGTAATCATTATCCAAAACATGTCCACCATAGAGCTGCGTCTATACCAAAGAACAAGGTTAAGTATAACTGTAAAGGCGGATGGAAATGGAGGGAATCATCAAAGCCAAATCCAAATATACTTGTTGGTGCCATGGTTGCTGGTCCTGACAGGCACGATGGTTTTCATGATGTTCGAAAAAACTACAACTACACAGAGCCAACACTTGCTGGAAATGCCGGTTTAGTAGCAGCATTAGTTGCATTGTCAGGCGACAAAAGCATACCGATTGATAAAAATACCCTTTTCTCTGCTGTTCCGCCAATGTTTCCAACACCACCACCACCTCCAGCACCATGGAAACCATAAGGTGTCATGCTGTTTGTTATCTTTTCTCCAGCAAGTACCACGAGCGACTTGAGTGCATTGGTAACTTCTGTTATTTTGTATCAACTAAAAGTTCAAGGAAAATTTTGAAGACAAGGCGATGAAGCTTGGCCTAGTGAATCTAGTTGGTTGTGGCTAATGGCGACTCAGAGTAGAATTAAGACTTTTGATAAAGTGGTGCTTGAGAGTGTCTCTTTGTTTATTTTTTTTTTCTTTTTGTGATATACATAGTATATTTGTATCAAAACCAAATCTTGTATTCTTTAAACATAAAAACTGAACAGATTGTAATATTTGACAGTTTCATCTAATGTGGTTACAGTTTTACTCTTGACCTCTTTCAGTCTACCTCTATATATAAAACCAAATCATATATTCTGTAACCATAAAAACTGAACAGCTTGTAATTGTATGACAATGTTATCTAATGTGGTTACAGTTTTACTCTTCATGACTTCTTTCATTCTGCCTCCATTCATATAAAACCTTTCTCTTGTGGAGCCTATGTTCTCTTTCATTCTATTGTTGCAATATAGCTAGCATGGATCTTTGCATGTACAAGCATAGTTGTAGATACTATGAATCGTCCTTTTCCTTATTTAGCATGTGGTGTATCCGAAATAAACTTGGCTTCGGCCACACGCACAAACACACACACGTGCGCACATACACACACAACACAAGGACACCACTGTCATAGCTTGTTTTATCTTCTTTTATGCAAGATCTTTATCTCAGAAAAGAAAAAACCTGAAACACATGTCTGTATCATGGGTGTGAAACAAGTTATGTTTTTTCGTCATACTATAATCGCGATCAGAACTTTAGAATCTAGTTCTACTTTTTATGCCAACTCCATTTAGCTGTGGATATGCCTTGATGTCTAGGAAAAACATTCCTTGCTTGCTGGAATACATAAACTCTGCAGAATATAGTTTCCTTAACTCCTATCACTTTCTGTCAAACATGTATATATTAAACAGAAAAAAAGAATTGTCATCAACACATTCCTCTGCCAAACAGTATTGATAAAAAAACATGGCAGAAGAAGAACTGAACGAGTCTCTTGAATATACACCAACATGGATTGTTGCAGTTGTTTGCTCCATCATTGTTTTCATCTCTCTGTGCGCTGAGCGTGCCCTTCACCGCCTTGGAAAGGTAAATCATCTCATATTTTCACATTTCTGTCACCTTCATGATCCAATTCTATTCTTCTGCATTATGGTTTCAATTCATGGAAGCAAGCATAAGTACTGGATTTTAATTGCTTTGGATATGCTAACGCCACAAGTGCTAGAACATTGACTCCTATTTGATATTTGAGTTATAATTACTTTGGCATGAACACAAATATAGTAATGTTTAGGCTTGATAAGCTGGCGAGAGCGTCTTCTTTTGTGGTTCAATTCAGTTTTTGCCAATTTGAATGAAACATTTTAATACTGTAGCTATCTAATTTCCTTATTTTAATGACTTATTTTGTTCATGATGAGTTTTTTTGTTGGATTGAATTTTACAGTACTTAAAGAGGAAAAAGCAGAAAGCATTATATAGAGCCTTGAATAAATTGCAAGAAGGTATGTAAGCTTGAATTTAATTAACTTTCTAGTCCAATATCAAAGTTCTTTATATATACTACTATGACGTTGAAGCATCATATAACTTTTGGATGTTCACATTTTGACCTGCAAAGAAAGTAAATACAACTATGTAAATAACACAAACTTTGTCCTCAATTCCTATAAACCTTTGTTATAATTTTTCTGTAGATGTCTAACATGATTCTTTAGCCTAACCTATGTGTACCTTTGTGATGCTTTGGCAGAGTTGATGCTTTTAGGGTTCATTTCCCTTCTCTTAACCGTCTTTCAAGGTGTAATAAGTCACATTTGCATCTCACCTGAGCATGCAACCCAAATGCTTCCATGCAAGAGGTCTCATGAATCTGTTCAAGGTTCAGAACATGATCACTATGATACTATAATCAACAGAAGAAGGCTTTTATCCACAGATACTGGTTCGCAGCACTGTAGGCTAGAGGTAATAGTTGATGAATTTGATTTTGATTCACTAAGGTTGCTACTGAATTTACTGACAAAAATATTGAAATCATGTGAAATTGGAAGAAAAAACTCTCAGTCCAGATAGTAGATGAAAATAAATGAAATTGTATGCTAACAAGATTTGTATTTATATTCCTTTCTTCTTTTTTCCTAAGCAGGGGAAGGTACCACTGCTATCACTGGAAGGATTGCATCACCTTCACATATTCATCTTTGTATTGGCTGTTGTACATGTAGTTTTCTGTGTCACAACAATGATTCTTGGAGGTGCAAGGGTAATCAATTGGCAAATGATATACTCTATGAAGCTGACATAGTACTTACTAATAAAAATATTAGTCCACGCATGAATTGCAGCGTAATTATGTTTGTATTTTATCTGAAATAGATCCGTCAGTGGAAAAGCTGGGAGGATCATGCTAGGAAGAAGACGACAAATTCGAGTGGTAATTTGAATCTTAAATTCAGGGTCATCAATATATTAGAAATTGAACAACTTTATCTTTTTGGATTTTCCAAAGTTCTAGCTTTTCTCATCATCTGCAGGTGAAACTCTTAGATCAGAGATAGACGAGTTCTTCAACAAACATGCCCAGGGGTATTGGAGAAAAGCAGCTGTTGTTGGTTGGTTTGTAAGTCCTTGAATTCTCTATGTGATTTTCTTCATAACCTCATTTAGACCTTGGTTGAATAAACAACTTAATTAAGCGTTCATAGCATAAATGTTTATCATACAAGTGCTCGTGTCGTGTATAAGCTATTTCTATAACAAAAGATAGTATATAGTGAAATTGTTTTTTTGTAAGTTATAAGTTGTTTTCATAAGCTATGCTGAAGAGCTTAAGAAAATAAGCTGAAAATAGCTTATGGACATGTCATAGGCTGTTTCCAAGCTCTCCCAAATAACTTCACAATTGCTTATGCTGGTAGATAAGTTCAAATAAGTCAATCCAAACAGGCCCTTGTCTTATTCCAACTTTAAGCTATAGTATGATGTATTCCTGCCTAAAATGCATTGAATGAACGGACACATAACCATGGAAGACAGACTAAATACTGTAATTTTTTTAAAACAATAACATGCTTGCACCAGTTATTATTAATCACCAAAGTGACACATGAGACCTTCTAACAGAATATATACATGCTTCAGAGGAGATTGTGAATACAGATAAATTAAGATAAGCTGTAAATGAGCCATAAACTTGCTACTAAAGTGCAAATTTTATACTTGTGAGATGGTTTTTCTGATTATGTACTCACCTTCAGTTTGTGTTTGTGTTGCCAGAGATCATTCTTCAAACAATTTTATGGCTCAGTTGCAAAATATGACTACCTTGCGTTGCGACATGGATTTATCAAGGTTACAATCATGTCAAATTATATACAGTTAATCTCTCTGAGAATAATTAATTTTAGCATATGTATACAGCATAAGATATATTCTTTGTATTGTAACCTTTTTACCAGGAACACTACCCGAACGATCCCAATTTTAATTTTCATAGCTACATCACGAGGACACTTGAAGTTGACTTCAGAAAAGTTATAGGCATAAGGTGAGGGTTCAAAGTCTCAATTCTCAAAACATGTTTATCTATGTTTTGTTTAATGCAAGAAACGTTAACTTTTCTTGATTGTTATACATACCATAGTTGGTACCTGTGGCTCTTTGTTGTGCTTTTTTTGCTGTTGAATCTTGAAGGTAAACCAATGATTCTCTTTAGCAATGTTTTATTTAACAATGACATTTTAGAATCTACCTACTGATATGAGTTTACTATATGCAGGGTGGCACACTTATTTCTGGTTAGCCTTTTTACCATTAATAGTAAGAAACCAAATTCTTTCAAAGTCAGTGCTTTGTTAACAATATTAGTATATTACTCCCTCCTTTCCTTTTTAACTGTCATTTTTTTGGAAATATTTTGTTTCTATTTATTTGTCGTTTTCAATGTTCAATACAACATTAACAATTTTTTTGTCAATAATACCCATTTCTATTTAATGCATAGAGATATATAGGTGAAATCAAATAATAAATTGTTAAGGTATTATATGAAAAAGGTAAACAATTCTAGCAAAAGTAACAGTGAGTATTAAAGAATGGAATATTAATGAGACTTATAGTAAGTTTGGTGATGAAACAGATTCTACTTCTTGTGGGGGCAAAGTTAGAGCACATAATCACTCGATTAGGCCAGGAGTCGGTAGCGAAGGAATATCCAACTGAACGAGTGAAGCCATCAGATGAATACTTTTGGTTTAACCGCCCGGCCATTGTCCTCGACTTACTTCACTTCACTTTGTTTCAGAACTCTTTTGAGATCGCGTTTTTCTTTTGGATTTGGGTGAGTGTTTTCACTCTAAACTCCCCTTTCAAATCAAAGGAAATATAACTTTCAATTGTATCTTCTACTCTTACAGAGAGGACGAGACTTGGCGCAATGGTAAGATTGTTGCCGTGTCACATGTTCGAATTCTAAATCAGCCTCTCCACGTGTGGTGGTAAGGCTGTGTACATCTGTCCTGCCCAGACCCCACCGGGTGGGAGCCTTGTGCATTGAGCCGCCTTTTATCTTCTACTCTTGTTACATAAAATCATTGTAGAACTAAATTTCACTCAACTTAGTAAAATCTTTTTGGCTATCTAACATTAAGTCTTATCCTCTTTCTGTAGTCCACATATGGATTTGATTCATGCATTATGGAGAAAGTAGCCTACATCATCCCAAGAATTGTAATGGGGTAACATACTCTTCAAAATGATAAATATAAAATCATAATGTACTCTTTGATCATGTTATATTGCTCTACTAAGAACCATATGTGATATGTTCTGAATTCTCATCTCACTGCTTAGTTGTAATGTTGTGCAGTGTAATTGTTCAAGTGCTTTGCAGTTACAGCACCTTGCCTCTTTACACTCTTGTCACTCAGGTTGGGATAATCTATCTTATCGACATGCATCGATTAAAACGTATAAGCTTTGATAAAAACTCTAACATGTTTTTGTTCTTTGGTTTAATCTCCACTGAATTGGAGCAGATGGGTAGTAGGGGTAAACTTGACAAGGTTGATGATAAGGCGGAAATGGAATCGTCTCCCTTGTTCCACAGAATGACCAAAGAATCAAACCAACATTCTCAAATTGGTGAACAAGCGATTATCATGATGGAAGATCATGCAATATCATCTACAATTGAACTTCACCCTATTATTCAATCTCCTTTGGAAAAGACCTAATGCATTCTTTGATTACATATTCACTAGCATGAATTCATCATGATTGTACATGAAAGAGTGTGAATACAATATTTGATTCTTAATACAAATTAAATAAGGAAAAGAAAGAAAAAAAAAACATTGGGATGTCACAGTAATTATATGGTTGTTGATCCTAATCATATGTCATCATGTCTGAGCAACTTATTAGGTGTGTTATTTATTTGAATGGACCATTTTATGAACTGATTTAATTTGTAAATGAAATTTTTCTTATTTAAAAAATTATAAAATAAGAATCATTAATTTGATTGTAAATTATTTTTTAATTTTAATTGTTTTTTTTATAAACAGAAATATACTCGAAGTTGGTTGGATTTTTTATTTTGATCAGATAAGTTGGTTGGATTTAAGTTGATTATTGTCCCTATTAGTTAAGTAATTTAGTTTATTATATGTAAGGATAATAGAGTACAGCACTAAATATATTTGCCTTTTGGGAGAAAAGTTGGAAAAGTATATGGCCCTTGTAAGCAATCCATTATTATTAAAATTTGTCTCTTATGCTATATTTATTTCTATTTGGATCCTGTTGTATTCTTTTTTTTTTATTATTTTATTTTAACAACAAAAGAAAAGGTCATTATAGGATAAATTAAAACAAACAGTTAAGATGAGTAAAAATAGATAAATAATGCACACACCACTATAAAATGTGAGGAAAAGTCCATCTTTT
The DNA here is from genome assembly GCF_003473485.1 of Medicago truncatula. NCBI lineage: Eukaryota > Viridiplantae > Streptophyta > Magnoliopsida > Fabales > Fabaceae > Medicago > Medicago truncatula. The sequence continues at coordinate 10,628,708 of NC_053043.1, read as the reverse complement.
TGTATTTTAATATCTTTAGGGGTGGATGAATAAGCAAGTAAAATAAAATACGAATTCTACATTTTAGGTTTTTTATTTTAACATATTATATTTTGGTATGAACAATGTATAAAATATGCAAGGTCAGGGGTTCGAACCCCGATCACTACAGAAAAAACATATTATATTTTGGTCCAACAAAAAGGAAAAATAAAACATGTTATAATGGATAAAACATGCATTTGTTTTAGCTGCATTTCATGTTGTTTCTCACTTAGAATAAATTTTTTATGATCATAACAAATTGAGAAAATTATGGATTTGAAGAAATCATGATATTTATAAATGTTTTAAGTGAATGATAATAAGAAGAAAAAAACACATGAGAAAATATACTTAAATTTGTCATGTTATAATTTGCTTTTCCCTTTGGGTTATACAAAATTAGAGTACAACAATTAGGACTATTCAATTTAACATAACAATCAGACGTAGCACTTAATATGTCATTGAAGTCATTTCAATAAAAATAATGTTTCATGAACGCTTACAATTTTTACCAATAAAAGTATTGAAAGAGTTGATAACACAAAAAAAAAATGGACATATTCGAGAGTTATATGTGTGAAATATTCGATTTACATTCCCATTTGGATAAATACATTTATTTTAATTACATTAAAAACTACTCATCTACTCAAGGCAATGTTCATTTGTTTCAAGTGATTTTTTTTTTCCTGCAGTACAAATTTGTTTCATTCGATTTGTTTTTGGACCGGAAATGTAGGACTAAAAACTGATCCCAAAGTGGTGGAGACGTTGTTTTTGAAGTCATTCATGGCTACCACGCACAAATAAAATTTTAACATTTGGTCAGTAAACACCATTATCCCTCCCACACTTTCACCCTCCTTCATCTCGTAGATCTGTGTTGCTGTCATACCACCACCGGTCATCAGAGTTCGGCCTTCGGGTCACCGCTGGTCACTCAAGATCGACCACCAAAATATGTGATAAGAAGGGAGGAAGAATTTTGATTGAGACACTTCAACTTTTGAACTTTACGTGAAGCTCAAACAATCCCAGCCAAGCCCTTCATCTCAAAACTTCAAAAATTTGATTCCTTACCATACATTGGTGTGTAATTAGAAGATCAAGGTCCGAGAACATACAAGGTTTCAATTGTAGTATGTATTAAATCAGAAATTGACTAATCGAAAGGAAATGGGACTGGTTCAAAGCTAACCATGAATAGTATCCAATAAAAAGAAGCCGAAGTAACATATCTACAACCCCATGTTAACATAATAATATTCTCGGAGAAGAAGACGCGTGTGGAGATTGCTACTTTGCCGGAGAAGATTGTTTACCAAAATGATTGTGGCAGAACTCCGATGATCAGCAGTGGTCCGAAGGCAGTACTCCAAGGGAAAGTTGAGCGTGAAAGTGATGATGAGATAATGTGTTGAAAATTCTCCTCACAACTAGGACATTGTTTGCATTATCAGTACTTCAAACGTGGTTTACAAAGAAGTTTTACTAATGTATCAAAATGAAGTCCGTGAAATACAATTGTCTTTATTATCTTAATGTGAATGTTTTGGTTTATGAGTTATGTAATTATGTCATTTTGTTATTGAATGTGAAATTGGCCATTTCGCACGGGTGAAAAGTCTAGTATGAATAAACAAAATCCAAAGGTTAAAATTATTTGTTACCCATGAACCATGCCTTTTTTTTTTGTTGTTGTGGTGTTTCAAATCTATTTTTTTTTATTGTGGTGCCATGAATCATGTCTCACTTGTGATTATTAACCCAAGCCTAATTTTGAAGCAATAGTAAATAAATTCTTGATTATTTTAATAGGTGGATATATTTTGTACCAAAAAAAAGTGAATACATTTGTTTATTTTTAAGACCATTTTATTTTAGAATATATCTTTTTTCCAATTGATTATATTACCTTTATATTATTATTATTTATATGCATTGGTGGATAATTATTAATTGCATAGGCTTACACAGAAAATGAAAAACTGTTTATGCATTTCTATGATCTATCCATCCCACATATGCTGATTCCGGTAATTACAAAGGGTTCAAAATTGGGAGAGAGGAAGTAGTCCTAAACCAAATATTAGATACATAAGTATGAACACTAATGTCATAATAAATTGGATGTGTAATGTAAGACCTTTCATTTCAAGGGGAAACCTTCTTCATCTCAAGACTAGCATTCCCAGAAACAGAGGCAGCTTCTTCATTGGCCTCTGCTATTTTGAGTTTATTAAGAGTCCTTTTTGCGTAAACAGTGAAGCCAACAATGGTAATAACGGCAATGATGAAAGAAATAATGTTGTATACGATTTCCACTGTGGTCATGTGGTGCCTCCCATACTGTGCATCAGCCAGACTCTTTATTAATCTACCACTGCACAATATTGACCATTAACATATAAGAAAAAAAGGAAGATATGCCCATCTATTAATAAAAATATTAATAAAGAACACAAGTTTAGTATACCAAAAAAAAAAAAAGTAACACAAGTTTAGCCTTTAGACTCAGTCATATTTGCATCAATGAAGACATATCTAGCTCTCATATTCATATATGTTGTTGTCAAACAAAATTTAGGAAGTTTGACTCTGACTAATCTGCTCTCCAACCATGAAAATATTAGAATGGTCCAAGTAAGATGTGTTGTTTCCTGTATAATAATAATAATAATAATTTTTATTTCTTTCGATAAAATAATTGTGTTAATTTCATTTGGCTCTTGGTCTATCTTCCTAAAAGGGCGATAGCTAGAGAAGGGATGGATCAATGCATCTTAAAAATATTCTCAAATAAGGTTTGGAAAAATGTGTATATTTTGATTTACATGAGGACAATCTTCTAGCTCTGCATCCTGCAACTATCTAAACTATCATAAAGAGAAAATAAAAAACAAACCTGTAGATGTAGATAAAAGCTTCTGGCACCATTCCTGCTACTGATCCACAAAAGTAGGGCCAGAACTTCATATCTGTCACTACTACAGCATAATTGAATATAGTGTAGGGAAAAGGTGAAGTTCGAAACAGAGCAACCACTTGAAATTGATGAAACCAGCTCCCTTCCCCAGCAAGCCTAATCATTGCAGCATTCTGGGGCCATTTCTCTAACCATTGCTGAACAAGCAACAAAGTAAAAAACAAGATCATGAAGAGACAATGAAAACTACTTAAGTTATAAAAATTCAAAAAAATTAGAGGACTAGGCTTGTGGTCATGTGAGAAATAAAATGACTTACATGAATACGGTCACGGAACTTAAGTCCAATCAGGTAAGGGAGGACCATCCCAATGGTTGTCCCAACCATTATTATAACAAAGCCAAGGCCATAACCAAAAATCATCCCAGCCAACCACATGGAAGGGCCAGAAGGGATTAATAATACTGGAAATAAAGCCAGTGAAGCAATGAGTACAAGGGCGAGAACTGGTCGGCCAAAGGCAGTTGCTTCCCATTCCATCACTGGATAAAGAACCTACAATAAAAATGTCAATGTTTACATAAGTCACCAGCCTCTTCAAGTTTATTTAACAAACAAAATTTCTAGATACGATATTCAAAAGGACTTTAAGATGCGTGCAAACAAGAAAAAAGAATGAGAGACTGAGGAAGCAACAATTCCTACTGACTGGCAGGAAAATAGTCCTTAACTCATTACATTACAGAGTTGATTTTCTCAGCCAAACAACAAACCAGTACTGTCATCATTCCAAAGTCCAAGCACTTCTCATAATTGAAATTATGTCCAACTAATGTTGACAATATGAGATAAAAGCAGATATCAATTCAGTTCCCCTAACCTTCTTCAATGATTAAAGCATAGTAAACTGTTCGTGGATGCTTTGTAATTTATTTGAAGTGGGAGAGAGCACATAACTAACAGCGCTTTAAAAATAGTAGCCAATTACATAGAAATCTGACACGAAGGAACATATTACCAAACTTCAAATCCTTTTGTGATAATGAAATATTGGGGTTCAAGAAATTAGAGTGAAATAGACACGTGTATTTCATGATTTTATCAATATAAAATAAACCATGAGAGCCAAACAGCACTGTATTGATTAATTTCTGAATAAGAGTTGCAAAGCCCAAATCACCGATAAAGATAGAACAAGAAAAGCAACTCCCGTGCAAGCAGAACAATTATGAAGTAAGAGGAAGTACCTTTTCAAAAGCAAAGGGTACTCCCCATTTGACTAGAAGAAGTGAAAGTATAACAATGATAAAGCCCCATATAGAGACTTTCATCCACCACTTGAAAGATGTAATTCTTGATTCAGCTTGAGGCTGTAGCATTTCAGCTTCAGCGACCCTCGGTTCATCGGATATGGCAAGCCTAACATATTCAGTACTCCCCCTAACATGATGACCAGTGATTTCAAGTTTCTCCAACTCCCTTGACGGCTCTGGTGTCATCATTAAGATGCCAGAGAGCTATGAAAATGAAACAAATGGATAACATAAGCATGAAACTGAGACTACGGTTCAAAATTCAAGGTGTATATATGATTCTACAAACACACATCAAACATAACAATGAGATGCCACAATCAAAAAATAGTTTATCATAAAGACTATGACCATGGTTTCATGGTCATTGGCTGGAACAATCCTTGACCAGACTTTACTTACCTCCTGACCAAACTCCAAATTATCAGTGCCCCTTTCCCCTATGAACCGGATGGTTAAAAGCCCAAAAGTTAACAATGATTTGGTAATTTCAATGACTGCATCCATCCATTTTTGCACAGATACTTGTTTTCATACTTAACAAAAACCCTCAAAAACATATTTAATACCATAATAGAGGAAAGTAAAAATGCAGAAAAGTTCAGAAACTACCCTTTCATCCGAAAACCCAAGGTAAAAATCTTCACCCACATTCATAACTTTCAATTTCAACAACCAAACAATTCATATAAACACAACAAAAAATTGGGGAAAATGGAATTTAGTACCATTCTAATGAGTAGCTACAAAATATGAAAGGTAAAGTTTTTCTTCAAGGGGATGAAAGGTAAAGTTTGTTTCCAAAATTGAACTAAATTAATGAACATTAAATCACCGCAACGCTATATATCACGTGAATTAACTTTACCTAGTTCAAAATTAATTTCATAGTCGTGTCCAATATTCAATGCCTTTAATTAATGAAACAAAACCAAAATTATATAAAATTATTTAGCAAAGAAAATTAAATAAAAATAAAATAAAATAAAAGTTCGATAGAAATTATGAAACTTACCAGGAAGAAGAAAAGAAGAAGAGTGTGTTGTTGTAAATTGTGATCAGCTGCTGAGAGAAACGAACGATTGAAGAGTTAGTTAAGCTTTCTCTGAACGGAGCGAAACCTAGGTGGCCGGAGTGAGGCGGCGACCGCCGTGTACGGTGGTGGAGTTGGATTGAAAGAGAATCGTACAGCAGAAGAACACTTCAACGCGGAACGCAACAAATTGAGAAATTCGTTTGCTTTTCTGAACGTTCCTCTTTTGAACTTATTGAAAGCTACGAAGTTCAAAGTTCAAAGTGCACCTTTGTCATTTTATATTATTTATATTTTCTAGCTTTGATTTTACTAGTTTTTTTTTTGAGTTTTTTTAATTATACCCTTTTTAATTTTAGTTACATCACAAAATGATAAAATTACTCTTTTATAAAATTTAATTTTCAAAAAGCCTCTTCCTTTTTCTTGGTTACACCTCAAACCTCTCTTTAGTTTAAGTATGTCATGTAAACTCAGTTTAAGTAAGTCATGTAAATATAGTTTAAGTGTACATCTAAAACTTCAACCTTGCTCAATGATTCTACGTAATCTCAATTTAAGTATGTACATGTAAACTTAGTTTAAGTAGGTCATGTAAACTGAGTTTAAGTGTACATACTTAAACTCAATTTAAGTAAGTCATGTAAACTAAGTTTAAGTAGGTTACGTAAACTAAGTTTACATGAACCTACTTAAACTGAATTTAAGTTAACCTCAATAATGTAAAATGAAATCGTTGTATAATACAGTTGAACAAGAAGAAAATTGAAACTAACATTATTGAAAAAGAAAAGAAATTCGCAATCGAGTATGGATGAAATGTTTTGATTCACTCTTTAATCTTCCATGACAGAGATTGGTTGAACATGTTTGTTTGATCGTTTCTAGGTGAAAGAGGGTGAAATTTTAGAGTGACAATGAATGAAATCAAGATATTAAGATAATTTATATAAAAGGGCAATTTTGGTATTTTTAAAAACTTTTAAGAAAATTTGGGTGTAACCAGAAATATATGGAGTGTAAATAAAAAAGAAAATTTTATTTTGGAAAGAATAGTTTTAATGTATTAGTATATTACTATTATGTTCAAATTTTTATATTTATGAATTTTGTGGTTTTTGTTTGAAAAGTAGGTAAAAGTGGATGGGGAGTCGACTCAACTATTAAAACCCTAACTTTCATGTCTACCAACAAAAGAAAAAATATTAGATTTTTTTTTTATAAATAAATCACATATGCTGATAAAAAGATGTCACATATATTAAAATTTAATTTAAGCCTCACTTATTATTAAATGTTCAATATCATTTTGTTTTGTTTTGGTGTGAACCAGTTATCCTTTAAGCGTAACTGTAAAAATTAATCTCTTTATGGCTATGAGAGAGGAGGACATAGTATCTCCGCTCAAAACCTTAAGACATTAAATATATAAAACATCATTCTTATATATTGAATGTTTTATTAATTTATAGGTGATGTGAGACTTAAGCATCACACCTGAGAGAACAATTTTCACTAAAGTGTGAGTTTCCATCTCCTATTAAAGTGTGAGTTCTCTCTCACCTCCTCTGACATGATCCAACTTGTGATATTGTTATAGGATGTGAGAACTTGTCTCGTTAAGCTCTCCCTTAATACATGTAACATCGTTGCATTTTTCGGATTGAATTTGAATCTAAATTCTCTAGTTAAACCGAAAGAGATCTCTTACCTCTTACTTCTTACCTCAAAGCAAAATTTAACAATATAACATTGTCTTTCCGTTTTTTTATTGCGTTAACGTTTAAAAATTATGAATAATATTTTTTTTATGAAATTTTGATTTTGATTAAAAATATAAATATAAATGTTTGTTGTTTTTAAGTTTAACAAATCAAACTAACCATGATTATCTATTTCAATGACACCAACAATATAACAAAAAACAAAATCTAAATTCATTTTTTTTAATGACACCAACAACAATTTTTATTATAGAAAACGTTGTTTAAGGGTATAATTGGGATAACGAAAAAGTAAGTATAAATATATTCATATAGTTTGTTACACTTTTTAAACGATAAATGAAAAAAACTATATATATATATATATATATATATATATATATATATATATATATGTGAGAAAACTTAGGTACAATTCCTTAGGTGTTTTTCGTATGATTCTTAACTAAATTCACCATGATTTTCGTATAGGATGTAATTCACCATTGTTGCATTCAAATATGTATAAATTTATATTGAAAATTACCTATAATATTTGAATTGACTATTTCAATGATTATCTATTTCAATGACACCAACAATATAACAAAAAAACAAAATCTAAATTCATAATATACATCCTATAATATTTGAATTGACTATTATCTATTTATTACATGTGTTATTTATATTGAAAATTGGTGACATTTTTAGAAAGAGAAAAATCAGCCCAAAAGAGCTGAAAGAGTTTGTTTTCTTTATATATATATAATATAAATTTCAATTTTTTTATTTATCTTTGAGTTTTAGTCATCCAAAAGTTTGTCATCACAACTTTTCCTACTGTTTTTAAGGCAACTCATGTGTATCATTTGAAATTTTGAATTTTTTTCGCAATCATCTTTAGAATCTTATAACTATAAGAGTCTCTCCTAAAAAAAATATTTTTTTAAGAATTAAATACGAATTTTTATGTGTTTTTTGTTAAAAATTTCATATTTAATTAATATTTTGGTAAAAAAACATCTAGTTTTTGGGGAGATGTTATTCTAAATATTCCAACGATAATTCATTCAAAGCAGAAATCAAAAGTTTGGACGGAAAACTTTAAGGAGATTAAAAATTGAAGAAGTTTTTTAAAGAAATTAAAACAAAAAGTCAGTAATTAGCTCTTAAAATGAAGATAAAATCGGATCTTTAATTTTGATTTAAAAAGTTTCAAATTGGTCTTTGTCTTTTTTTTAAGTTAAAAATAACCACTACCAAAAAAAAAAAAACTTATATCTCTAAAAATAACATATTTTTTTAGAAATTGTATTGGTTTATATTCTAAGTTAACCCCGTCCCTTCTTATTGGACCCAGTTTTAATCAAACTTACATTATATCTTCTTACTTTTCTGATTTAAAATTGAGTTGGAATCTAAATTTTTTGCCCAAAAGACAACCGTAACGTAATCGATTTTAACTACTTTGCATTTTATATTACGATTTTAACTTGTTGCATAATCAAGGTGCCCATTATTATTATTATTTTTTTGACAAAACCCATCATTTGGTTTTTGATGAATAATTCAATAGATACACATGATGGGTTTTGATATCACTTATCAGAAGTAATCAACAAAGAGAGTTTAGATACACATAAGCACACACAATTGCACAAAAAGCTGAAGAAGAAAAAAACGCCAGACACTAATTAGGTGACAAACCCCAAACACTACTATATAAGGGAAGTCCACAAAAAATAAGATCGGAAGCTAGGGCGACGTGATAGGCTTTCAACCATCGAAAAGACAATAACTTCACTTTATAAAGTAGCTCAATTATCCTAGATCCTTATTCTTGAAAATGCGGTAATTTCTTTCTCTTCACACAATCCAATGACAAGATAATCCTATTAAATCTAATTTTTTTAGTTAAATATGTTCTTCATAATCTTGATTGCATACAAAGTAACCATTATCCTCATAAAAAAAATGTCTTGATAATTTATAAAAGAAAGAAATAAATAAAAAAATAAAAACATTTAAATCTTGAAAAACATTCATTTTTATATTTATATCTTAAAAAAATAAAAAATAAACTCTTGGAAAACATAAAATAGAAAATGTCTTATATTTAGCAATCAATATTGAGAGGATCCTCTCAAGATTCATAGTACTTGTCATACATTTAGCCAGTTAAAGGGATATTTTATATTGTCGTGTTCCATTGTTTGCTACAAGTTACAAACAATTTAATTTGTTTTAAATATTTGTGTTACTGGTCAAATACGTATAAAATAAGGGAAACATCGTATACAATTATTAATTTGAATTGTAATATTTTTATTAAGTAGTATAGTGATTTAAAATTCGCCTTAAATTTATTTGGTAAGAAATTAGTATTTGGATTTTGTAAGCGGTAATAGTCAACCCACGCCACGCGCTCAACCAATTTGACTTGTATTGTATCACACATCTTGCGTCATTCGGCTGCGCAAAATTTATTTATGATATGATATGATTCAAAGTATACAAGATAAACAGGTCAAATGGCATATTCTCCTTCTACACAACAACAAGGTGGGAGCACCAAACTTCAATTATATCATCTCCCATTATCTACAAGGTTATCTACTTCTACTACCCTATTCATTCATTTTTACTACATTGTTCTAGAAGATGTGTTACAAACAAAATGTAGGTATTCACACAAAATTACTTTCTTTTAATATGACCTTGTAATTTCAAATTACTTTTATTTTAGTCCATCAATTGATTTTTTTGTTAATAGGGATCAAATTTGATCACGTGGCACAATTGACCAAAATCAAGACTCATCAAAACCACTATTGTAATGACAAAATTATATCCTTATTCATCAAATAACTCGTCATTTTGAAATGAAAAAAACAACAAATACAACAATCTTCATCTCTTCCAACAACAAAATCCTCTTATCAATTAGAGAAATGATATATGTACAACTATTTTTTCACAACTTTCTCTCTCATACTCATATGATGCTCTTATCCTCTCTCTTCCTTTTTCTCTCTCCATTGTTTTTGACCAATAAAAATAGAGAAAAACAAAGTTGTCAACAAAGTTGTCATCAAATGGATGTCCAAATATCATTACTCTATCAATTAAACGTTTTTTTCTCTCTCCATTTTCTCTCTTGCAATCAACACTTAAATTGGACGGTGACAACTTTTTATATCTAAATATCACTCTACTCTTTATTTTATAGTTGAATTGGACGTATATTTTTTTATTTTTAAAAGAATAGTTAAATCTATTTTTAATACTATTAAAATTTATATTTAGTTTTTAGTCCCTATAAAATTTTCAGTCTCTCCAAATCATAAAACTTGATGTTATCTTTTCTGAATCTTGATCTTGATAATATACAAATGCAAAACATGTTTTAGCAAAAAAAAATCTGTCAAACTCTAAGCATATTGTGGTTGAATTAAGACTATGTTAACTTTGCAAGACTTTTTTTATTATTGATCGTGAGTGAATTCTGCCACGTTGATAATCGGGTATAAGTAATGTGTTGTATCTAAACACATTTGTGTTTAGATTTTGAGATAAGATATGATTGGGGTAGATGGTTATGAGGTTATGTTATACACATAAACATGAACCAGTATGAATGTATATTAGTTAGTGAGAATATTAGGATTCATTTTTGTAAGGTGAGTTATTCATCTATATACAACAGGGTGGGGGGTAAGCTAGAGTAAGCAGGACAATGTTTACAGGAGTTAATCAATCTTCAAATTTTATCAAAAGAGGTCATCCTTGTGAAATGTAGTCTCTAATATATGATATTGGTTTGTTTACTTATGTCTGGTAACTTAGGATTGTTCTTCATTGTAAATATCTTCCAAGACATAAATTTAAGTTGTGACATTTTAATGAAGTCCTTTTCAGAGATTCCAATTCTATTTTTACGAGTTATTTCTGCCTCGAGAAAATTCTTCTGGTACAATTTTCTAAGATAAAACCTTGGATGTTACACCTTCATTCTCTCACTTTCTGTTCTTTAGATTCTTTTCCACACAAATTTTCATATTGCTTCATTTCTCCCTCATGTTTCAGCATTCATTTTCATTTTTCGATTTTCCGACTCATTCTATGTTCTTGGATTTTCAATATTGTCGTAACTCGTAATGTTCCTTTTTCATGTGCAATCAGAAACTAGAAAACTTAGATTTGATGAAATAGGTATATAACAAGAACAAACTTTGTATTCACATGTGAATTAACTAGCTTTGATACTCTCTTGTTAGCTTTGCTAACAAACTGCTTCTTTTATATGGACTTGCATACATATAATATACAAGCCAATGAAATTCTCAATGCATAGAGAAGGTTATTTATCCTTGATTATTTCTTATAGTAATAGTATCTTATAACTCTTATTGCCTTTTTTTTTTTGGTTTGGTAATTTACTCTTTTTGCTTCTTTTAATTAGAAACACCAACTGAAAATATTTATATACATGTCGTCTACATTATTTTTTTTAAGTTTTAACATCAACATTGATTACTTATTTTTGTGTTTTCTTCAATTGTATAGGGGAATGTGTGAATGTGTTTCCATCAGATATAAGATATGAAAGGGAAAATTTGGAGTCTTTTGTCTACTTGTTGCTCTCTCTTTTTTCCCCCCTCCTCTTTGATGAATTTGACATGTCTATTGCCAAAAACAAACCAAAATTTAACATCACTATAAATAAAAAGGATGAAATTGTGAGCAATGTCAAACATTCAAGTAAATAGTAAACTCACGACAATTAAAAAAATGGCACACCAAAAAAAAAAAAAAAGGATAACAGTGAAAACCACTAAATTAGATTAAAAAAAGGAAATAAATAATGCATATCTCTCTTACAAAAATTATTTTGAATTTAAAATTGTTTTTTTTATGGATTTCACTAACAAGTTAAGAAGATAAAAAGTAGATAACAATTTTTTTTTTTTTTGGACAAAAACAAAGCAACATTCATTCATTTATATTGATAGGGTATATCATTCAACATTGCTAAAACATAAATGGTCAATTTGTAAACAAACTCACAACATCCAAGTTAATAACATACAACAACAAAATGCCTATAAATAATTTGAGAAAATTAAAGTGACCGAAATATCAATGTCATTGAATCTCTAATATTGAAAAAAACGCTGACATTGACACTAAGACGAAAAATCAAACAACGTCGCACAAGACGACAAATAACACAACGACACATCAGACGACAAAATCATAGAGAAAAAAAAAATGCTAGATCTATATGAAAATCAATAATTTAGATTGAAATAGAGAGAGAAAGAATATTCTAAAGGTTGAATATATATTTTCTCATAATATTTCAAAAAAAATATTTCTATTTTGGTTGTAAATTAAAACTTAAGCTTTTAAGTTTCCAAAAGAGTGACATACTATGAAGCACAAACACTAATACGACACGGACACTGACACGTCGACACCGTTAATAATTTAAATAAAAATCATATAATTCAGTGTAGTTATATGTATCGGCTGGAACACGTCTAATTTGAGAATTGTCCGTATTTCAGAGGTGGCAGGAGACATTGGTTACTTTTTGTTTGGTTGTAAAACAAGTAATTTGCAATGCGTGCAAGTAGAGAGCGAAACGGGGAAAAGAAAGTAATGCGAGATTTAACTGCAAGGGTTTTAGCCCCGTTCTATTCTATTCTATCAAAACCCTACAAATCACCATGGCTCGTTTCTCTTTGCCGCGCCTCCTCTACTACCACTACACCGTCTCTCATTCTTCATCTTCCTCCTTACTCTCTGTCTCCTCCACTTTCCACCTCCGTCACTTCTCTGCGGCATGCATCAAGCATTCCAAGGAGCAACAGCTACGCAACATTTGGATTTCGGGACTCGTCGACCCTGCCAAATCACCCGTTTCAGAGAGGTACATGTTATACACTGGTCAGATCGAAAAGATGGAGGAGGCTAGAAATAAAATTCAGAGAAGAGATGCGAGACTTTGGTGGGATATTCATGAAGAGCAATGGCTCAATTTTAGTTATCGTCGGAGTTCCACAAGAAAAAGTTCATATCCTACTCAGATATGTGATTCTTTCCCTGCAGATGTTACTTTCTTCAACTGGAAACACCATAAGGTTTCAATTTTCATTTTCAACGACTCAATTCATTTTTGCATTTTATTATATGATAGGATACCAATCCGCTATTGATACACTATTTAGTACAAAATGTTGTCAAATATCGGCTACAGTGGCAGCACTATTATTGCGTAGCGGAATTTGAACAATTAGCTATTTTCTGCTATCTGTGATTGACAACATTGTGCATAAAAAAGTCAAAATTATTCTTCTTGCTTTCATGCTTTATCGATGGAATGGTAGTAAACTGATATGATATATTCTTGAAGCATTCAGTTAATGTTTTTTTATATTTTTTACTTTCTTTAAAATTGTCCGTCCGTTGCAGATGAGCGTAATTGACACACCTGATTGTGTTGACTTCACTTCTGAGGTTGATAATGCTCTACGTGCCTTTGATGCTGCCGTTTTTGTTCTGTCTAGTGTTGGTGGGATGAACAGCCTGTCCATTTCTGTTGATAAGCAAATGATAAAATATCAACTTCCAAGACTTGTATACATCAACAATCTTGACAACAAGGGAGCAGATCCGTGGGATGTTTTAAATCAGGTGAACTTTAGATTAATGGATTTGAGGTCATCATATTTTCATATGTTGTTAATCCCGTATAAAATCCTATAACGGTATAGCGGGATAGCCACTATTGCGGAGACTAAAATATAGTGTATGAAGTAGCAAAAATTCCAACAAGATACATAAATGCTCAAAAGTAGAAGAATACACAAAATTAAAAGGATAGTCATACTTAAGAATTATATTCAACTTCAAAATAAGTTCTAAACGTAATCAAAATGACATCAAGATTAGGACATTGTTCTCATAGAAAACCCAACCAAACAGAGCAAAAAGAACACGAACATAACCTAAAGTACAGAGAAAGAAAACTTAAACAGGGATAGATTCTATTTTGCGTGCAATCACGCTGCTTCAAGTTCAAATTGCTATTGATAACATGAATTTTGTAGTTTTATTGCTATGCTTAGTTTATAAAGATAACTTCAGTAATATCATTAAAAAAAGGGCAACCCGGTGCACTAAAGCTCCCGCATACGCAGGGTCCGGGAAGGGGTCCCACCATTTGGTGTATTGTACGCAGCCTTACCCTGTTTTTTTATACAAGAGGATGTTTCCAGGACTTGAACCCGTGACCTTTCAGTCACATATAGGAAAAAATTGTATTCAAAGCTCCTTACTTTAAATGTAAAATTGTCTTTAATAACAATCTTTGTGAGTTTGTCTATATTTCTATACACAGAGAGTCTAACTTCAATTTAGATTTAGAAACGGTTAATATTTAATTATTATTGACCTTGGAGATTTTTATAATTATGTCTCAGTTTTACTTATAATTCAAATTCAAATTGTTGTTTTATTTTTCAGGCAAGATCCAAGCTTCAACATCATTGTGCTGCAATCCAAGTTCCAATAGGCTTGGAAGATGATTTTAAGGGACTTGTTGATCTTGTTCAATTAAAGGCCTACTATTTTCATGGGTCTGTTTCTGTAACTTCTGCATCGGTTATACCCGCGATTATTCTTCAAATTACTCAATGGTTGCTTATTGCAGAGAAAAGGTTGTTGTTGAAGAAGTTCCCGAAGATATGGAAGCCTTGGTGTCAGAAAAAAGGCATGAACTCATAAAAACTGTATCAGAGGTAGACGATAAACTTGCTGAAGCTTTTTGCAGCGACAAGCCCATTTCAGCAGCTGATCTTGAGGTGTGTGGGTGACGGACTAACAGTCTTTTCTGTTCATTGGAGTTTTGAATACTAATTATTTGGTTTTACATTGAGAAAAAAAAATCAATATGATTTTGTTTTGACAAATAGTTTATCAACATATTGTCTTCTAAGTGTGTATCAACTAAAAAAAGCACATATTTTGTAATGTTATAGAAATGTTGCATGGGTCTCAGATAGATACCATAATATAGTATGTAAAACATAATATATATTTGTTAGGATCCAATATGAGAGGGTGTTTCTGAAGGCAGATTCATTTGTGGATATAGTGTGATATACGAAAACCAGTTGTTACTTCACCCCCACCCCCATCTCTTATCTTGTAAATAGTTTTATTTTTGTTATTATTGTGTTTGTAGGAAGCTGTTCGCCGGGCCACCATAGCACGGAAATTTATACCATTTTTCATGGGCAGTGCTTTCAGATATAAGGTAACTGTTAAATTACCTTGAATTCTTTGTTGTATGGTCTTGACCTTCATTCATCATCTTTCTTTCTTAGTAGACTCTTTTTCTTTAATCTTGACTCCTTACTATGATTATGATTTAATTTAGTTTGGGTCTTCCAGAGATTTCAATTTGGAAATTGAATTCACTTGTAGCATTCTTAGCACGATGACACTATGCAAAAAATTTGGGCCTGGTCTAATCTTATGTCACATATATAATAAAAGAGCAATCTTTGTCATATAAATCTACTTAGAATATTTATGTTTGATAAACAATAAATAATGAATGAGCAATATCTGTCTGATAAAATCTAGTTAGAACCCTGCTGTTTTAAAAGCTAGCTACTAGTACTTTTTAAGCTTTTCCATTCCCTTACTATGGTTATGTATGGGGAAATCTGATTTATGATCCCATTTTTTTGAAAAGTTGGAAACTTTCTTCTATTATAATTTGTTACAGCAGGCTGTTTCGTATATTAAGAGACAAAGCTCCAAGAGGTTTGCACTTCTGGAGCATGTCGTTAATGTTAATCCTATTAAGAACAATAGTCCTATTAAAAATGTGCGGATATTAAAAAGCTTTTAAATACCAAACGACCCTTTGTAATTTGTAAAAAAATCTTGATTTATTGCTACTAGATTTAGACAAGACTTGTTTATTTACTTAATTATAAATCTTGATTGAATGCCACAAGTTTTTTTTTTTAATCACAAACAAGTCTTTTAAAATCCTAATGCGATACACCCGTCCTAAGTTCTAAGCCTAAGAGAGATAATGAGGTTGAACATGACTTGGATCATATGTTGGATTCAAGCCTAAAGAAACCTATTATATGTTAGAATTTAGATATATACTAGATGGAAGAAGGGTGAGCCAGGGAGAAGAATTAGTTGTTAGGTTGGGTTAGTTGGCCAGTTATTTACAACTAGCTATGGGAGTCAGGAGTGGGGGAGAGTGAGGGACATAATTGTGTATTAGTTTGTTGACAAAGAATCAAAGGAGCTTTGCGGCTTTACTGAGGATCTTTTCTTTGTAAGCGCTTATGCTATTTTGGCTGGAGACAATGATTACAGAGAGTGAATGGAAGAAGGCAAAAAAATCCTCCTTGTTTATTCTCTATTTCCGCCATGAAATGCCATGGTGCCACCATCCTTCACAAATTGGCCATAGCGGTTCGCGAAAAATCCTTCGCTGCAATCTGCCATGGCCACTATTTGATAACGTTGATTTTGGCTTGAATAATACACACAAGCCAACTCTTAACATTGTATTTTACTAGTAAAAGGGCAAAGGGCAACCCGGTGCACTAAAGCTCCCGCATACGCAGGGTCCGGGAAGGGGTCCCACCATTTTTGGTGTATTGTACGCAGCCTTACCCTGTTTTTTACACAAGAGGCCGTTTCCAGGACTTGAACCCGTGACCTTTCAGTCACATGACAACAACTTTATCAGTTGCGCCAAGGTTACCCCTTATTTTACTAGTCTTATATTTTTTTTATTTCTTGTTTTTTTCTGGTACAGGGGTTACAACTACTTTTGGATGGTGTACTTAATTATTTGCCGTGTCCAACTGAAGCTAGTAATTATGCTCTCGTCCAATCCAAGAATGAGGAAAAGGTACAAAATTCAAAGAAACAGTTGAATGAGATTATTTGAATTGCTTGAGAGAAAATTAATCCCAGCCTTTGTTATTTATAACCAAGTGAATACATTAAAATCTATGGTCAAATACCTTGATTATAGTGATAAATAAACTAACAAACCTAATCTTATAGAGAGATTTTCTCGACTGAATATAATTCAAATCTATACATATCTTAACACTCCCCCTCAAGCTGGTATATCATATGCATCAAACTTGTTATATATATATATATAAAAGATATTATCGGACCTCCTGTGATATCCTGGTGCATATAAAAATCACAACTTATAATATGTTAAAATATAAATCATGATAATGTTGTCTTTGCTCTAAAATAGCAGGGCCTCTACCAATGGTATCTCTAACTTTTTCCTACGAATCCTAAGTCATCTCAGTTTGCTTTGAGTACATAGAAGATTTAGCCACCTGCAGGTCCATAGTTAATGCACCACAGTATGTGACCATTACTAGACTAGAAATTGGATATACTGTTATAAAGTGTGCCAATTTGTGGCTCAAACCCTGCAGAGTCACTGAATTGCTGTCAAGCTAATTTTGAGATATCTTAAGGAAGGGCTCTGAATCATGATTTAGTTTTGCAAGATGCTTCTCCTTTGTCTCCCACATGTTTGCAGGCATATTGTGATGTTGATTCAGCCTCTGATGTAGATAATGTGAGGTCGACTTCCGGGGCATTCTTATGTCTTGGTCCTAACTTGGTGGTTCATAGCCCCAGCCACTTCAACGTGTTATCCTTACTGCATGAGCTGCAAGTTCCCATCTCCTTGCTAATTATTTATCGCGATAGTCAAAGCACTTTTAGTTTGAGTCATAATCTGATTCGGCATTCTAGAACCAAACACATCGACTGCACAGTTCTACACTCAAACTAATTCACTCTCTAATCCTACGCACCACAGAATACCAAAGACCTACTGTTCCACAAAGTCTTGATAAACATGGTTATTATGCTATTTTTTAATCTACTAAAAAAGAACATTATTTGGCTATTTTAACAGCATACACTTGTGGTATTGGCTTTTACATTGAAGAGAAAGTATGGTCTAATAACATATCTAAGGTACTGTAACCTTTACATTTGCTTAAAATCCTATTTCAAATTGTTTGTTTTGTTTTATATATATATGCTACCTTCGGTCATTATTACAAGCAAAAAATAATAATTTCAAATCTTTGTTGCTATTATAAGTAAAATTTCACTATTTTTATACTATTTATTTAATGTTTTTTTGTTTTGTTTTAAAACAATCTATTTATTTAATGTTATTATTCCTAATATACCTATTGGGAAAAACTCAAGTCCCACATTAGATAGATTGAACTCTTGATAAGAGTTTATAAAGAGGAGACACTCCTCATCTTACAAGCTGGTTTTGTAAGGATGAGTTAGGACCAATTTCAACATGGTATCAAAACCTATCGATTCGGGCCACCCACCATTTGTACATGCGCCACTTTCGTAAATTTGGCTTATGTTTTGACATGTAATCTAGAAATTATTAATTGCAGTTAACTGAATTTCTTAATCACCGTGAAAGTGGTTTGTTTTTTGGTATAATAATGGCAGGAGGGAGTGGTTGTGTGTGTGTGTCTATATATAACCAGATGTGAACTTAGCATACTAATACTTTCAATAACTCTTTGTAGAAGGCGAATTAAATCAATCCAACTATTGAATCATCTTATATCATGTTGATGATCATGCATATAAAAATTCAAACAATCTAGACATTTGTTTGTATATATGTTTTAATAATAGATACTGATACATATGTTTCAAATAGTGTATTATACGTTAAAATAAGATGACGTGATGGAATATTATATCATTTTAAAGATCTGAGTTTTTATAGGTTTGATATACTTAACAAGAACTTTCAATTCGGTTGGATTGGTTTAATTCGCCTTTTACAAAGTGATATTGAAGGTGTAAGTAAGTTAAATTTGAAACATGATGTCGGTGGATCCTGACTAATAATTTATGCATATATGTATTGCTTTGTTTGTTGTGTAAAGAATCTATGAGGGTGTCATTCGGAAGGGAGATTTTATTACAAATGATAACACTGGCAAGACGTTCAAGGTAAGTTTAAGGCTTTTCACTGTTATACTTTTATTGCATTGGTCTTGTGCACATTGTGTTTTGATTGAAGGATATGCTTTTCATTTTTGCTACAATCTTGGTTTTTTGTTACGTAATTAGTTCATTTTTTTTAAATGTATGACTCAATTCAAAATTGCATTTATGATCATATACAATCATAGTTGTTGTAATTAAATTCTGTCTACGGGAGAATGAATAACAAAGATATACGAAATGATGGCATCTTTTAATATTCATTTACCCTCAGATTATGCATTTCTTACTAGTTCATGGATTCAAGTCTCTAAACAGTGCATGTATTCAAATTCTTTCTTGCTACTTCCTACTAGCAATATTGACTATTTTTTTGAAGAACATAGAAGTATCTATTTAACCATACTTCTAAATGTATCCTCTTGCATATTCAGGTCTTGTCACCGCCTCATTGTGTACTCTTTTCTAAAAATATTGCTACAAGTACAACAAAGACTAGTACTAGTTTTAGCTTTTACCAACTTAATGAGGCATGAAAAATGATTGAAAACAATATGCAGTGGTGTGCACTTATAAGATGATTTTCATGTCTCTGCTTTCAATATTACATTTTGAGACTAGTGATTTTGTTGTTTAAGCCAGCCTTTCTTCTCTGCAAATGCAGGTTCCTGATTCAATTGAGGTGCGAAAGGACGAGATCGGGGTTAGTCTTTAGATTTTCACATTGATTTGTTGATCTTCCCTTTAAATCAAATGTTTTTGGGGAACTTTTGTGTAATTGTTCTGCAATAACAATTTTCAAATTCTAATTTTATCTTTTACTAGTTTAATGAGGCATGACAAATGATTGAGAGCAATATGCAGTGGTGTGCACTCACATGCTCATTTTCATGTCTCTGCTTTCATTTATTGAATTTTCAGACTGACTAGTAATTTTGTGACTGAAGCGTTTCTTCTCTCCAAATGCAGGTTCCTCATTCGATTGAGCCGCGGATAGATGAAATGGGGGTTAGTTTTTCGATTTTCACTATGATTTGTGGATCTTCCCATTAATCAATTGTCTTTGCAGAACTTTTGTATAATTATTCTTTAGATTCTAACTTTATCTTTTACTAGTTTATCGAGGCACGGAAAATGATTGAAAACAATATCCAGTGGTGTGCATTCATAAGATCGTTTTGATTTCTCTGCTTTCATTTATTGCATTTTGAGACTAGTGATTGTGGTTGAAGCCCTTCTTCTCTGCAAATGTAGGTTCCTCATTCGATTGCAGTGCGAGAGAATATGATGGGGGTTAGTTTTTAGATTTTCACCATGATTTGTGGATCTTCTCATTAAATCGAATGTCTTTGGAGAACTTTTGTATAATTGTTCTTCCATATCTATTTAAATTGTAATTTTAGCTTTTCCTAGTTTAATGAGGCATGATTGAACACAATATGCAGTGGTGTGAACTCATTATATCATTTTCATGTCTCTGCTTTCATTTATTGCATTTTGAGACAAGTGATTTTGTGGCTGAAGCCTTTCTTCTTTGAAAATGCAGGTTCCTTATGTGATTGGATTGCGTAATAACGTGAGATTAGTTTTTACATATTCACCGTGATATGTGGATTTTATCATTAAATTCAATGTCTTTGGAGAACTTTTGTATAATTGTTTGGCCATATCTCTTTCAATTCTAATTTTAGCTTTTAACTAGTCTAGTAAGGCATGAAACATGATTGAAAACAATATATATGCAGTGGTGTGCACTCTGAAGATCATTTTCATGTCTCTGCTTTCATTTATTTTGTTTTTAGACCAGTGATTTTGTGGTTGAAGCCTTTCTTCTCTTCCAATGCAGCTTCCTTATTCGTATGAGAAGCGAAAGGATGATTTGGGGGTTAGTTTTTAGATTTTCACTATGATTTGTTGATCTTCCCATTAACTCAAATATCTTTGAATCACTTTGGTATAAGTGTTCTGCCATATCTAATTAAATTCTAATTTTAGGTATTACTAGTTTAATGAGGCATGAAACATGATTGAAAACAATATGCAGTGGTGTGCATTCATAAGATCATTTTCATGTCTCTTCTTTCACTTATTCCATTTTGAGACTCGTAATTTTGTGACAAAAGCTTTTCTTCTCTCCAAATGCAGATTCCTAATTCGATTGGGGTGCGTAATGATGAGGTGGGAGTTAGTTTTTAGATTTTTACCTTGTTTTGTGGATCTTTCTATTACATTGAGTGTTGCTGGAGTCTTGGAGAACTTCTGTATAATTGTTCTGCAATGCCTCTTTAAGTTCTGATATTCTTCTCTCACATCGACAGGCATTTCAAGAGGCTCATGCTGGAGAAATAGTTGCTCTACATGATGTCAATAATGCACCAGGTTTTACTTTTCTCTTCTCTCAAAGCATATGACACATTTCTTGAATACTATATTGCTCTTTTTTGTAAGGTTGAGTTTTTCATGAATCTGTTGTAGGTGGTTTAAGTTGTTTGAAAATGTGGATATTATATTTATTGGAGAGTAAATTTCGTATGAGTGCTCGAAAATACTGTAAAGTGCATCAGAGAAACCAAAAAAAAAAAGGAGCCTAAATGGCTGAAAAATGTTAACACAGAAGTCATTCTGCGTGTCAAGTAATGGATATTCTCCTTGCCTTTGCAACATCCTTTATTGGGGCTCTAGTTTTATATCCCATTACACAACACAATCCAATCTCATACGAATTTATGGGTATTCCCCTCCAACAAAATAAGCTAGGTGCAACAAATGTTAATGTGACAGTCTATTTTTGTGCTCATTATTTAATTAGGTGATTCTTTTACTGAGGGGTTAGTAGGATATACAAAGGCTTCTATTGATGTTTCTGAGTTGGTCTCAACAGACTCTGTGCAAGTAAGTAGTTTCTTTATATGACAGATTAACTTCCCTACCTTGGCTTTAATGGCAATTTATATCACCTAATTGTCTTGTTTTGCTATTGCTTTTAGGTTTCAAAAGTTTCGAAGGACTTGCGCTGTCAAGCATAAGGCGGTCGAATCCCGTGCTTTAGCTCTCCAAAAGCGACACATTATTAAAAGACATATATGCCTCTACACATAAAAATTTACTATACTTAATAGTGAGTTACAATTTTGTAGGATTTACGTGCAACTCAATTGGACAAGTGCAAATTTACCTTTTCATTGGTCCTATGATCGAATTTGGGGAGCAACATTAGTTGTTTTGTTTCTTATTTCAATTGTATTTTGTAGCGCATGACTCTTCTTTTTTGGTTGGACAAAACAATATTTATTTGAGTATAGTGAGTGTTATTTATTTCAATAGAAAAATGTGTTATTTTTGTAGAACCAGTTTATAGAGATAAAAAAAAAAAAGGTGTTATTTATGCTAAAATATAAAAGAAACACAATAATTATCAATTTTAGTTAGATGTTTTTCTATGTAAATGTCCTTATCAATTACAAGTTGATATTGAAATTAAATTTAGATTAGTTCATATAATGTAAATGTTATGAGACTAAAACAGTGCAACAATGAGCGTAGCGAAGCAGTGCAACAATCTAATCATTCCATTATCCCACAATACGGTCTAAGCTATGGAAATTGCGGACTATACCAAGGCATGTTCATCTGATGTGGGCGTGAATTTTAGCTGAAATAACAGTTATGTTGTGTCCTTTTCGGATTGGTTGGAACATATTATTATTGATGAAGGGGCTGATGTGAGTCAAGTGGTGCTATCCATTTGTTATGAAATCCGGTGGATTAGAAATAAGAGATGTTTTGAGGGAACTGAAATTCATAGTGCATCTAATTGTTATAAAAGTGCTATCAAAGCGATTTTTAACGGTGTACAAAATGAATTGCTGCAATCGTAGAACCAGTCCAATCCCGGTTTCAAATATCAGATGGTGTCTTCCGTCTACGGGTTCCTATAAAATGAATGTTGATGCTTCAGGTCCTTCAGATGATGGAAAATGGGGTCTTGTTGTGGTGATAAGAGACGACCAAGGCTTTGTGTACGTGCTTGCCAATCCTACCCGACTCAGATGTGGCAGAAGCGATGGAAATGTTGAAGGGTCTCAAATTTGCGAAGGAGCTATTGTTCTTGAACATACAAGCAGAATCAGACTCTAGCAATGTGATTATGGCAATCAAAGACAAGCACCTTGTATCAGTATATCTGGAAACAATAGCAGAAGATTGTGTCAAATTAAGTTCTAGTTTTAATTCTACTAATTTCAAGATAGACATATCACGAAAATTATACATATAAAGTTTCCACCGCAAATGTTTTCACCGTACATGTTTCGTTGCAAATGTTTTGTGCTTATATCTATTGGAAAAAATTCAAGTTCCACATCGAACAAATAAGACTCTTGATGAGAGTTTATAAGAAGGAGGCACTTCTCACCTTATGAACCGGTTTTGCAAGGATGAGTTAGGCCCCAAATCTAAAATCTACATGCTATATATTTATTTTATGATTAAATATATTTTTAGTTTTTACAAAACTTTTTTATACACACTTTTTAGTTTCTACAAATTACTACGAATTATAAATCTAAAAAATCTAAGAGTATAACGACATCAAAGAGAATAATTGATCCGTCAGAGATTAAGAGTAGGATAATTGGTGTTACACAAAAATGAAGGTATTGTTCATGGTAAAGTCAATCTACCTCTTCCTTACTATCAAATCCTCTCCCTTTTCTTTATGAATTAGAGCGAGGCAATTAGAAGAAACTTCAGTTGGAAATGTCTAGTCAAACATTTTGAGTGTAATTATTTCGTAGCCTGTTGTTTGAAGATTCATAAGTAACGTCTAGAGTTACTTGAAATATTTTAAATTGCTCAACTTCTAAAAACTGTCGTATGAAGAGTATCCAAGAAATTTTCAAACTTCATGCAAAAGAGTTTATCTTTGTTCGACAAAACAGCGCATACTAGATACCCACCCTCACATAATAACATTTTTACTATGTTTGAAAGAACGATGTATGAAACTCAAATATCTGTGTGTGTGTGTGTGTGTGTTTGTATGTATGTATGTGTGTGTGCAGTGTGTGTGTGTGTATTTCTCTTATGCACACTTTGTGCCTTTGTTTTTCTTTCTTTTTTCTTTTTACTTTACCATTTCAAGTCCTTACATTTCTTTGATCCATGATTGTGCGCTTGTAACCTTGAACCTATCAATTAGAAACCTTTTAAGAATCTAACTCGAATCCTATGTTGACCTATCAAGTTCATTTGTTAAAGGAAAATATTTTCCGGACAACACGCCCAACAGGACATTTGCTTGAGATAGTTGGTGTCCGGTTTCTCGTTATGAGAAACATACGTTCATATAAAATAGAGTAAATTACACCCTACTCTCTTAAGAAAAGTTTGAGTCGCACTCACATCCCCTCATGTGTTAAAATATACACTCCCTTCCTTGAAAAGTAAAATATTTATGCCTCTCCCCTATGGAATGCTTGAATTACGACCCTTACACTTTAATCTACTTTAATATATGAAGCACGGACGACACCGTACACGACACAGATACTAATACGCCGACACCGATAATAATTTGAGAAAATGACATAATTCAGTGTAATCATAAGTGTCGTGTTGGTGACACAGTGTCCGACACTAATGTGTGTCTGACACCAGGACACGCCTAATCCGAGGAGTGTTCGTGCTTCATAGACTTTAATCAATACACCATTGTCTTGCAATGATAAAGAAGAAGAAGAAATTATGATGATGGGTGGTGCATGCATGGTGATGTCAGAAGAAGAACTCATTCACAAATCTCGCTTGTCTTACTCTGGTATTTGTTTTTATCTCCCTCTTGCTACTTCACTTTTTTGTTTCCACCTTCCCTTTGAGCTTGAATCATGGCTTTTCTTAATCCTATGCCTTTTCAATTTCTGCTTTTCCCCTAGGCCAGGGAAACAAAACAAAACCTTTTTGGCTTACATTTTGCAAAAGTATATATAAACTATTGAGTAAATTGGTTTAGTTCATTCAACAATGAATTCAGGTTTTTTGAAGTTATTATTATTTGTCTGCTACTCAAATTTGCATAAACTTTAGTGTAAATTCGACCAATGAATGAGTTCCAAGTGTTCTTCATATATACAAGTAACCGTTTCCTTTGAAGTCAGTACTTTTTCAAAAAGGCCTTCTTGACTTCAAGGCTGATCACAATTTCTTAGCTTATTTTAATCACATTGTTCAGTTTATGGAAAATTAGAATTTAATATAATAACTAATAATTGTTTTCCATTTGTGCTAATGACAATTTACACACACACCCTCATTCAGAGGTTTTTGTTATTAACCATCAAATGAAAAACACTCTTTACTTTCTTACACCTCGTTGTTTGACAAAAGGTTGAGTGACAATGACGAACTACACAGAGGAAAACAACATGAGCTCTTCATCTCCACCAACACCTACTGAGGTGACACAAGGTTCTTCTGTTTTTAACAATTTTGATTCGATGAAGCTTAAACTTTCTGATCTCTATGAGCGCATGATGGCATTGAGAAAGATCAGAACTCATGGGCCAGGGAAAAAACTTGATGGGAATAAGTTTGATGCTGACAGTTCTTCTTCTGGGGATGAAAAAGGTTTTTTTTTTTAATTTGATTTTAATTATTTTTATGTGTGTGAAAAACTGTTCTTTTGCTTAATAGTGGCATAACAAAAATTAAAAATAAATGTTGATACATTAGAAATGAAGCCAGATCAATAAGTTATGTTTGATCTATACACTTTATTGTGCTTGGATGTATTTTGCTAAATAGATTTGATCATATGTCAAGTCTTTAATTTAGCTCAGGATTTTCTGAGTATTGATTGAATGGCCCATGAAGGTGTGTTGTATATTTGGATGGTAGACAAAGGTGATGAAAAATTAAAGCCTCTAAACCAACCCTTCTAAAATTTTTGCAAAAACAAAATTCTCCCCTTAATTTAGAGAATTTACATGATATCAAGCACACAAATAAGGGACTTAACCTCGCACTTTTTTCCTTTCATGTTGGTAATATGTGAGCTTTTGCATCTGTATCAGTGTAAGACATACAATCAATTAATTTATTTTTTCAACTGCTCTTTTATTTTGAGATGTACTTTGTATGTCATGCAAAATGAAGTTCTTGTTCTAGAAATAACTTGCTGATGCTGATCCATTTTGAACTGAACAGATGGTACTTCAGTCTTTAATCCAATTAATCTGGACTTTCCACCAGTTATAAAGTGTCCTGGATGCGATTTTGACATCAAAGTGTCTTCATTACGCGACTACTTGGAAGATCCAACATACAACTCAGATACTATGGTAGACCTCTTGTATTTTATAATTCATACTGATAAAGTATATTCATTTCTTTAAGATTTGGTTTGATAGATTTGATAACTGGAGTAATGACTTTGTTTTTATAAATGGATGTCTTTTCTTAGATTGTCATGAAATTGAACAAAATTTTGATTTAGCTGCCTGTTATAGTGCACTGTCCTGATCTTAATAAAAAGACGAGCAAGAAGCAAACATTATAATTGAAATTTGATATCTGAATGGCTGTTTTACTGTTCCTATCAGATTTGTCCTGTGTGTGATAAAAACTTAGGGGAGGATGTAATCAGGATGGTGCAGAGTTCAAGACTCCCAACATCGCCAAAGGTATCTGTTACTTGTCTTGTGATTTATGTGCTTAAATTGTAACATAGGTTAGTTTCAGTGTAGGAGTATCTGATTCTTCTTAGTTTCAGCACATTCGGAACCGGTGGAAAGATGGCGTCTCTATTAATGATTGGGAATTGTATGACAAGATAAATGCTTCTTGGGGAGAAACCAAACACAATCCAACTTCTGATTCACATTTCTCACCATCTCGGGACAATGTATATGTACCAAGCTCCAACGAGTTTTTCTCAGATGAAGATACCATCAGTGATGCCTCAGACATCAGCGATGCAAATGACATTCCCATTGGAAAAAGGTATGATCCTGCTTTTGGATAAGTTATAAATATCAACTGTACTCACGAGTGAAAATGTCTATCTGAAGTTAATATCATTGTAACTCTGCATTTAATAAAAATATTGCTTCTTGTGGTATGGAAAATTAGGCACCTGATGGCGTTACGATAGATTTCCAAATTATTGTACTTTACAGTACATTTCTCGGTTATCTGCGGATCTACAAGATATCACTGAGAGTTTAATCAGTGGCAGATTATCCATATAGTATCTAAATTCTGTTCATGATGAGACATTACATATAAGAAACAAGACAATTATATTCCCGCTTTTCGGATTTTTATTTCTCTAATATTTTTTTCCGTTTTAAGGTTGCTTTAAAAGATACGGGAGGTGTGTGTATATGATATCCTACTCTCGGATATTTAAAAGGATCACGTAACAAGAGATTTACTCAATAATTTATCATTATTGTCTTTCTGAATATGAAAACTCTCATTCCAAAACATGAATAAATTTCTGTTGCTAGAATTACTTGACTGTTAATGTGGTGTGACAGTGGTTATTATGTTCCTGCGATATGGTTTACAGTTACATATATTTTTTCTCTTTGACTATGCTTATTCAGTTACTTGCAAATTGTGGAGCAATATCTAACCTGTCGTACATTCAATACATTTATGTATTAAATATCCGGCGCATTGAATTTTGACTTTGCTTTAGTGTTTTTTCAAATTAATTATTGAAATAAGATTTATGAAAAGTATCTTCCTAAACACATCCAATGCTGAAATTCATGTGATGGTTTTATGTTTGCAGCTCTGGCGGAGCAGAAGTACTGAACACCAGACATGAAGAAGATGTTCAAGAGAGAAGCAACAAGGCTGCTTTTGCTCAAGAGTTGTTCATGTCAGCTTTATTCTCAGAGTAATTAATAGGACAATTAGTCAATACATTGTGAATTACATCTTGAGATAGCTGTGATGCTTGTAAACATTACAACATTGGCTTTTATTCTGGTGCATGAGTTATCATTATAGGATCATACTAAATATTTTACATATCGGATAGCTAGCAAATTGGATAGTTAGCTCTATTTTGTGGCCATGTGTTACTGAACAATTTGGTGACATTTATATATAAGTTTTTGTTTTGCATTTCTTTATTATCAGTATGATTTGCATACTTTCATGGCAATGTTTTGAAATTTAAATTGGAAATCAAATCGGCAAGACTTTTTGGTCGATAACTAACCAGATATCCTTAAAAGGATAGAAGACAGAACTTGTGGTTTTATCGGTTAAAAGAGGCTACCAAGTTTGGTTTTGGTTATTTTAAATGTTGCAACAGGGTGGAAATAGAAATGGTGAGCAACGTCTCACTGTCCAAAGTAAAATCCGTGATGATGACATAAAGTTGAACTTTCTGATTTCAATGAGGGCATAAGGGTGGTGAAAAATTAAAGCTCTAAACTAACCCTTTTTAATTATTTGCAAAAACAAAATTTCCCCCTTATTAAGAAAATTTAGATGATTTCAAGCACACAAATAAGGGACTTAACCTCACACATTTTTTCCTTCTTGTTTGTATTATGTGAGCTTGTGCATTGGTATGTATAAGTTTTTCTATTGTTCTTTTATTTTGAGATGTACTTTGTATGGCATGTAAAATGGAGTTCAGTGCTAGAAAAACTTGCTGATGCTGATCCATTTTGAACCTAACAGAATATATTTCAGTCTTTAATCCAGTTGATCTGGATGGTGATTCTTCATCGGTTATAAAGTGTCCTCGATGCGATTTTGACATAGAAGTGTCTGTGTTACACGACTGTTTGGTTTGACAGATTTGATAACTGGACTAATGACTTTGTTTCTTCTATAAACGGATTTCTTTGCTTAGCTTCTATAATGAATTTGAATAAAAGTTTTATCTATCTGCTTGATGTAGTGCACGTCCTGATCTTTAAAATACCATGAGCATAAAACAACCATTTTAGTCAAAAACTAAGAAAATTAAATAATACATTTCTCAACATTTAACACAGTTACTTAGTTATAATTGAAATTCGGTATCTGAATGACTGCTTCACTATCCTGTTTGTGATGAAAATTTAGCGGAGTCTGCAACCAGAATTACGAACAATTCATGCTTGCGAAAGGTATTGTGATTTATGTTCTTTAATTGTAACATAGCTCAGCAGTGTTTAAATTCTATTCATGATGAGACATTACATATAAGAAACAAGACGGGTATATTCCTACTCTTTGGATTTTTATTTCTCTAATATTCTTTCCATTTTAAGGTTACTTTGGAAGATACGGGAGGTATGTGCAATCTATCATTATTGTCTTTCTGGATATGAAAACTTTCATTCCAAATCTTGAATTAATTTTATTGCTAGAATTACTTTCGTAGAATCGTTAAATCTTGTTTGTTACATTAATCACAGATGCAGTTGTTCTATCATAATGATGAACCAGCTGAAAATTTACCTATTAAATAGCTCCATTGATTTCAACGTATATTAATCTGTTTTCCTATTTGTTGATGTGATGTTTATTTAAGAGAAATAAATATTGTTATTAATTCTATAATTTAGAGTATAAAATTCACTTTTAAACAACCTTCTTAATGTATATGAATTTTAGAATCAGGCTACATAGAAGTATAGAATAAATTATTAATGGTAAGCAAGTCTAAGCATCACCCTTTTCCTTTTTCTTTAGACTTTATAACTCCTGACCCCAAGCTAGGAATTTTTTTTGTTTTCTTGATTGCAGTGACTGCCCTTACACAACCGGAAAGACATTGACTCGATCGACAGGCCCTCGCTACAAGACTGAAACAATTCGAATGATAGAAGAATCGACAGCAGCTCCTGCGCTTACTACTTTGAAAAGAGAGCATGGGGCTAGACCAGGAAAAGCATAGACTCGATCTACTTCAACAGCAGTAACTTCACCACCTGAAGGAAGATTAGTACTTTTTTCGGTAAATAAGTTTCATCACCGAGTAACATAAAAAGGCTAAGAGCCTAAGACAAAGACAAAAAAAACCATGTGGAGTAGTGGAGGACGTGGGGGCTCAAACAATCAAGCTTTTTTGTTCTTTAAATTTCTTGACATTGGAGATTCAAAGGAAGAGTAAATTACAGCAAGAGTCTCATTTTCTATAAGAAGTGAGATCACAAATTCCAAAAGTTTATTGAGGGAACAAGCGAACATTGACTTCTCTATGTCAAATTCATAGAATTCCAACCAAACAAGAGGAAGAGGAAGGAGGATGTGTTTTTTCTTTCATATTAGCCACCCTAACAATGGTTGAAGTGTCGAGCTAATGACGTTAAACTAGCGATGAATAGAGGCAACCTATTGATTTTTATTTTCTTTTCTAGCAATTTTTAATTTCTATCTAAATTCATCATATAATTTACTGTTTGCTACTCGCAAAACTATGCTAGTTAAATTTGCATAAGTTGCATAACCTTTCCATTTCATAAAAATTCTAACAAAAAAAAAAGTCCATACTGTCAAGACAGAGGGATAGCTTACCTCTAAAGTTTAAAACACGATAACTATTGTAACTTGCTGCAGAAGATACTCATCATAACCACCCCAAAATAATATTTAAGATTTGTTCAATTGAAAAGATTGGATTTGGAGGAGCGAGGTAATAAAATTTGGAGAGGGAGATTGATTTGTAATAAATTTGATTTATTTATTTATTTGGTTTTAAATTGATTTAGTTTAGAAAATAATAAAAAAATTAAATATATTGAGTTAAATTTTTTACACACCACAAAAAAAAAAAGGTTAAATTATTACAAAAAAAAAAAAATCAAAAGTATCTAGGATTTGTTTCCCTAAAAAATAGGTAAGATACCCGCCCTCACATAATAACATTCTTACTGTAAAGTTGAAAGAACAATATATGAAACTCAAATATCTTAGTGTGTGTGTGTGTGTGTATATATATTTCTCTTATGCACACTTTGTGCCTTTGTTTTTCTTTCTTTACCATTTCAAGTCCCTGCATTTCTTTGATCCATGATTGTGCGCTTGTAACCTTAAACCTATCAATTAGAAACCTTTAAAGAATCTAACTTGAATCCTAAGTTGACCTTTCGAGTTCATTTGTTAAAGGAAAATATTTTCCCAACAACACACCCAACATGACATTTGCTTGAGATAGTTGGCAGCAATGCTATTTAAAGGGAAAGATTTTGTCCCGAATTCATTAAGAACAAGCAATTGACCAATTAAAACGATGGGTTTCCCACAATACACGGATGAGAGAGAAATTTTAACAGGAGAGAGAGAAACAGAAAATACACGCTCGTGATACTTTCCCTATAAAATCTGTCGTGAGATTCAGCATTTTCCGATAGTTGGTGTCAGGTTTCTAGTTATGAGAAACATGCGTTCATATAATATAAAGTAAATTACACTCTCCTCCCTAAGAGAAGTTGAAATTACAATCACATCACTCTTTATGTAAAAATATACACTCCCCTCGGTTGAAAAGTAAATTTTTTACGCTCCTCTCCTATGGAATGCTTGAATTACGACCCCTCTGCTTTAATCTACTTTAATCAATACACCATTGTCTTGCGATGACGAAGAAGAAGAAGAAGAAGAAATTATGATGATGGGTGGTACATGCATGGTGATGTTAGAAGAAGAACTCATTCACAAAACTCGCTTGTCTTACTATAGTATTTGTTTCTCTCTCCCTCTTGCGATTTCACTTTTTTGTTTCCATCTTCCCTTTGAGCTTGAATCATGGCTTTTCTTATTCCTATGCTTTTTCAATTTCTGCTTTACTCTAGGCCAGGGAAACAAAACAAAACAAAATCTTTAGACTTACATTTTGCAATAGTATATATAAACTCTTGAGTAAATTGGTTTAGTTCATTCAACAATGTTTAGTCCAATAAAGCCAAAGTTCAGGGTTTTTGATGTTATTATTATTTGTCTGCTACTCAAATTTGCATAAACTTTAGTGTAAATTCGACCAATGAATGTGTTCCAAGTGTTCATCATCTATACAAGTAACCGTTTCCTTTGAAATCAGTACTTTTTCAAAAAGGCCTTCTTGACTTCAAGGCTGATCACAATTTCTTAGCTTATTTTAATCACATTGTTCAGTTTATGGAAAATTAGAATTTAATATAATAACTAATAATTGTTTTCCATTTGTGCTTATCACAAATTACACACACACACACCCTCATTCAGAGGTTTTTGTTATAACCCATCAAATAAAAAACACTGTTTAGTTTCTTACGCCTCGTTGTTTGACAAAAGGTTGAGTGACAATGACGAACTACACAGAGGAAAACAACATGCGCACTTCATCTCCAGCAACACCTACTGAGGTGCCCCAAGGTTCTTCTGTTTTTGACAATTTTGATTCGATGAAGCTTAAACTTTCTGATATCTATGAACGCATGAGGTCATTGAGAAGGATCAGAACTCATGGCCGAAGAAAAAATCTTGTTGGGAATGAGTTTGATGCTGACAGTTCTTCTTTTGGGGATGAAAAAGGTGTTTTTTTTTTTTTTTTTTAATTTGATTTTAATAATCTTTGTGTGTGAAAAACTGTTCTTTTTCTTAATAGTGCCATAACAAAAATTAAAAATAAATGTTGATACATTAGAAATGAAGCCAGATCAATAAGTTATGTTTGATCTATACATTTTATTGTGCTTGTATGTATTTTGCTGAATAGATTTGATCATACGTCAAGTCTTTAATTTAGCTCAGGATTTTCTGAGTATTGATTGAATGGCCCATGAAGGTGTGTTGTATATTTAAATGATTTCAAGCACACAAATAAGGGACTTAACCTCACACTTTTTTTTCTTTCACGTTGGTAATATGTGAGCTTTTGCATCTATATCAGTCTAAGACATAAAATCAATTAATTTATTTTTTCAACTGCTCTTTTATTTTGAGATGTACTTTGTATGTCATGCAAAATGAAGTTCTTGTTCTAGAAATAACTTGCTGATGCTGATCCATTTTGAACTGAACAGATGGTACTTCAGTCTTTAATCCAATTGATCTGGATTCTCCACCAGTTATAAAGTGTCCTGGATGCGATTTTGACGTCAAGGTGTCTTCATTACGCGACTATTTGGAAGATCCAACATACAACTCACATACTATGGTCTGACCTCCGATATTTTATAATTCATACTGATAAAGTATATCCGTTTCTTTAAGATTTGGTTTGATAGATTTGATAACTGGACTGATGATTTTGTTTTTATAAATTGACGTCTTTGCTTAGATTGTCATGAAATTGAACAAAATTTTGATTTAGGTGCCTGTTATATAATGCACTGTCCTGATCTTAATAAAAAGACGAGCATGAAGCAACCATTATAATTGAAATTTGATATCTGAATGGCTGTTTTACTGTTCCTATCAGATTTGTCCTGTGTGTGATAAAAATTTAAGGGAGGATGTAATCAGGATGGTGCAGAGTTCAAGACTCCCAACATCGCCAAAGGTATCTGTTACTTGTCTTGTGATTTATGTGCTTAAATTGTAACATAGAGTTTCAGTGTAGGAGTATTTGATTCGTCTTAGTTTCAGCACATTCGGAACCTGTGGAAAGATGGCGTCTCTATTAATTGGGAATTGTATGACAAGATAAATGCTTCTTGGGGAGAAACCAAACACAATCCAACTTCTGATTCACATTTCTCACCATCTCGGGACAATGTATATGTTCCAAGCTCCAACGAGTTTTTCTCAGATGAAGATACCTTCAGTGACGCCTCAGACATTACCGATGCAAATGACATTCCCATTGGAAAAAGGTATGATCCTGCTTTTTGATAAGCTATAAATATCAACTGTACTCATGAGTGAAAATATCTATCTGAAGTTAATATTATTGTAACTCATCCATTGTTCTCTGCATTTAATAAAAATATTGCTTCTTGTGGTCTGGAAAATTATGCACCTGATGGTGATACCATAGATTTCCAAATTATTGTACTTTACAATACATTTCTCAGTTATCTGCAGATCTACAAGATATCACTGAGAGTTTATTCAGTGGCAGATTATCAATAGTATCTAAATTCTGTTCATGATGAGACATTACATATAAGAAACAAGACAATTATATTCCCGTTTTTCGGATTTTTATTTCTCAAATAGTAGTTTTTTCCGTTTTAAGGTTGCTTTAAAAGATACGGGAGGTGTGTGTATATGATATCCTACTCTCAGATATTTAAAAGGATCACGTAACAAGAGATTTACTAAATAATCTATCATTATTGTCTTTCTGAATATGAAAACTCTCATTCCAAAACATGAATAAATTTCTGTTGCTAGAATTACTTGACTGTTAATGTGGTGTGACAGTGGTTATTATATTCCTGCGATATGGTTTACAGTTACATATATTTTTTCTCTTTGACTATGCTTATTCAGTTACTTGCAAAATTTGGAGCAATATCTAACCTGTAGTACATTCCACACATTTTTGTATTAAATATCTAGTGCATTGAATTTTGACTTTGCTTTAGTGTTTTTTCAAATAGTTTTTAAGGTTTATGAAAAGTATCTTCCTTAACACACCCAATGCTGAAATTCTGGTGATGGTTTTATGTTTGCAGCTCTGGCGGAACAGAAGTACCGGACACCGGCCGTGAAGACGATGTTAAAGAGAGAAGTAACAAGGCTTCGTTTGCTCAAGAGCTGTTTATGTCAGCTTTATTCTCAGATTAATTAATAGGACAATTAGTCAATACATTGTGAATTACATCTTGAGATAGCTTTGATGTTTGTAAACATTACAACATTGGCTTTTATTCTGGTGCATGAGTTATCATTATAGGATCATACTAAATATTTTTCATGTCGGATAGCTAGCAAATTGGATGGTTAGCTCTATTTTGTGGCTGTGTTACTGAACAATTTAGCGGCATTTATATATAAGTTTATGTTTTACATTTCTTTATTATCAGTATGATTTGCATACATGCATGGCAATGTTTTGAAATTTAAATTGGAAATCGAATCGGCAAGACTTCTTGGTCATGATTCGATAACTAAACCATAATTCCTTGCAAGGATCGAAGACTGAACTTGTGGTTTTATCGGTTAAACGAGGCTACCAAGTTTGGTTTTGGTTATTTTAAATGTTGCAACAGGGTGGAAGTAGAAATGGTGAGCAACAATACTCACTGTCCAAAGTAAAATCCGTGATGATGACATAAATTTGAACTTTCTGGTGGTGAAAAATTAAAACCTCTAAACCAACCCTTTTTTATTTTTTACAAAAACAAAATTTCCCCCTTATTTAGAGAATTTAAATGAATTCAAGCACACAATTAAGGGACTTAACCTCACACATTTTTTCCTTCTTGTCCTGTTAGTGTTGAAAATTTAGTGGAGTCTGCAACCAGAATTGTAAACAATTCATGCTTGCCAAGCTTGCGAAAGGTATTGTGATTTATGTTTTTTAATTGTAACATAGCTCAGTAGTGTTTAAATTCTATTCATGATGAGACATTACATATATGAAACAAGACGGTTATATTCCTACTCTTTGGATTTTTATTTCTCTAATATTCTTTCCGTTTTAAGGTTACCTTGGAAGATACAGGAGGTCTGTGTAATCTATCATTATTGTCTTTCTGGATATGAAAACTTTCATTCCAAACCTTGAATGAATTTTATTGCTAGAATTACGTGCGTAGAATTGTTAAATCTTGTTTGTTACAGTAATCACAGATGCAGTTGTTGTATCATAATGATGAACCAGCTGAAAATTTTCCTATTTGAAATAACATGTTTTGGTATTTACAGGTGAAGGGAAGGTTGAATAACATTATTATTATTTTTTTTTAATCGGCAAATATTATTAAACGCCACCCTGCAAGACGCAAGGTATGGACGAAACAATATACAAATGGTGCAGCATATAGATGGTACACCATAACCACCTAAAAACACCCCTGAAGATAAACCCACCAAAACACGTCACCGTCTAAAACAAACTCCAAAAAACAAGCACCGTAAACACGGTATCCACCACCGCCCATCGTCACTACTCACCCACAAAGAACACCCTCCAAATAAAACTCCCAAACCCCAACACCCAAGCTGAGCCACATATCGAAGAGCACCTAACCGAAGGATCATGCAGCTATCACAAACCTCGCGACCTCCGAACACCGAAAGAGCACAACACAAAGCCCAAAAACCAACTTGAGTCAAAGAATATATTGACTCCCGATCTCGAATCAAAAGTGATCGGCCCACCAGACTATAGCACCAAATTGGCAGGGCACCTCTCGCCCCCAGTAGACCAGAGAAAAACCAAATCAAGTCAAACAAAGATTGCAACTAGAGCCCGACTCCCGATCTCGAAGCCAAATGAACCGGTCCACCGAAAACCAGCACACAATATGTAAGATGAAAGACATGGCATGCGAAATTTGAACAACAAACAAATCAAAAAGAAAAGGCTCAACACAACGTGACACGCACCCTACAAACTCCGTAAACACCTAAACCACCCGAAAAGCACAAACAAGAGCTAGTGACGACGAACATGTATCCATGTATCCTCAATCATTACTTGAATATTTATATCACATAAATAGAGTGGCCACTGGTCACAAGTTATTTAGTGGGACAAAAGAAAAGGATATTAAGCCTTATTGGAAAGGAAAAGGACTGTACATCCCACTACAAACAAGCAATGCAGCAAGCCAAGTGATCCTAATGAAACAAAAAGCTTGCCTTAAACACAGACACTACCTTAATAATCATAAGTCTAAGCACCATATCGAGTAACATAAAAAAGCCAGGACAAAGCAAAAATAGTGTACACAACTCGTCAAGGGTCTCACATGGTCGCTTTGCCAATAAATAGTGTACACAAATTTACTCTTAACAACACATTTTTTATCATATTTAAATTAATGCATATGATATGAATATTAAAAGTTAAATTTGACCAACAATGGATTGATGATTTGAATCAAAAAATTCAATTCATAAGGCAAAACTTTGTATCTATAATTAATGTGGCATTTAGAAACAGTGGTTGGGTCTAATGCAACCCCACAAAACTAGCTTGTGAGGTGAGGAATGTTCCTACTTAAAAACACATTGTCAGACCATCTCTTATCCGATGTGGGACTCTTTAACACACTCCCTCACGCTCAGGATTGGACATCTGAAGCGTGGACATAAATGGTGGGTGGCTCGATAACGGAAACTTGATAGCAGGTGACCCAACAGATCTTGGAGGAGGCTAATACCATTTTAGAAATCGTGGTTGGGCCTAACACAATCCCACAAAAATGGCTTGCGAGGTGAAGATTGTCACCATTTATAAACACATTGTCAGATCATCTTTTATTCGATGCGAGACTCTTTAACCCAAAAATAAAAACTTAAACATAAATATTATGAAAACGAAACAAGAACATTAAATTTAACATGAGAAATGTTAAAAAGTGCCCTTAGGAATTGATTAAGAGAGAAAAAAATAGAAAAATTGTATTGGAAAATGGTGAAAAGTTGTGAATTTAACTTTTCAAAAGTAAAAAAATTGTTTGTAAAAAAATTGTTGATTTCTATATAAACACGGTTTCAGTGAAAAAGGAAGGCTTAATAGCAGCTTTGAACTCCTAAGTATTAGGGGCTGCATTGTATTTTATTTTATTAGTGGACCAAAATCACAACTTCTTGATACTTAAGGACCAAAAACTGCTATTAAGCCAAAAAGAAAACATAAACTGCCATTAAGCCAAAAAGAAAACATATGCTAACAATCTCTCAACATTCAAGTTATTAGCATCATGAAAAAGGAAACATATCCGTTTTTAGGATGAGTTTTTCTATTCACACCCTATACATTTCTGGTTACACCTAATTTTTTTAAAAAGTTTTTGATAATACCAAAATTATCCTTTTAAATAAATTTTCTTAAAATCTTGATTTCATTCATTGTCACTCTAAAATTCCACTCTCTTTCACCCGCCAACGATCAACAATCCTGATGTTCAATTAATCTCTATGGAAGATTAAAGAGTGAATCAAAACATCTTTCATTCATACTCGATTGCATATAAATAAGTGAATTTTTTCTTCTTTTTCAATAACGTTGGTTTCTATTTTCTTCTTCTTGTTCAACTGCGCTGTACGACAGTTTCAGTTTTACATTGTTGAAGTTAACTTAAATTCAGTTTAAGTAGGTTCATGTAAACTTAGTTTACATAATCTAGTTAAACTTAGTTTACATAACCTACTTAAACTGAGTTTAAGTATGTACACTTAAACTCAATTTACATGACCTACTTAAACTAAGTTTACATGTACATACTTAAACTGATATTACGTATAATCATTGAATAAGGTTGAACTTTTAGATGTACACTTAAACTCAGTTTACATGACCTACTTAAACCGAGTTTACATGACCTACTTATACTTAAACTCAGTTTACATGAGCTACTTAAACTAAGTTTACATGATCTACTTAAACTGAGTTTAAGTATGTACACTTAAACTTAGTTTACATGACCTACTTAAAATAAGTTTACATGTACATACTTAAACTGAGATTACGTATAATCATTGAACAAGGTTGAACTTTTAAATGTACACTTAAACTCGGTTTACACGACCTACTTAAACTGAGTTTAAGTATATGTACAGGATGTAATTAGAAACTCTTTTAGAATTACTATAAATTGCAACGACACCTACTCATTAATATTAAATATTTTCTGACAAGTCATTAATATTTCAATCTAAACAAAACAAACATCACAACAATAAGATAGAAAATTAGACAATATTGTACGAAGACAACAAATAAAACAACGTACAAGGAAAGAAAAATATGATTTATGTGAAAGAGTAATGATGTTTAAAGAACTAAACCTTTAAGACAATTTTATTTATCTCTTTTTATATTGCTCAAAAACAACAAGATAAATGATATTTGTACAACTATTTTTTACCAACTTTTTTGATAATTTTTTCTCATTATCACATTATGTTTTTACCTTCTCCATCTATTGCTTTGATTTTTGTGTCTATATATCATTTCTGAAAATTAAATTTTATAGAAGGATAATTTTGTCAAACAACATAGAGGAAAATAGAAAGACAAAGAGTAAGAATACAATATAAATATGAGTATATGACATAGAAAATTGTCCAAAAATTGTCACGAAATAGTTGTCAAAACATCATTTCTTTACGTGAAAATCACTTATTTAAATTGAAAGATAAAAAATAGTAAAAATTACACAATTTATCTCTTAAGTTAATTCAGGTAACATTTTCGTCCTTTATATTTTTTTGTCCCGATTTAGTCCTTTATATTATAAAATGTCAACAAAATTATCCTTTTTTGTAAAAAAAAAATCATCAAACTCATAAACAAACCCAAATATGCACCATACAAACTATGAAACTCATATTTCATTGAAATAAAATCTCATTGCAAATGATAAGATATTGTCATTTTATAATATAAAGGACTAAATTGAAATAAAAAAGATAAAAGACGACAAATGTTGTTTAAAATTAAGTTAAAGCACGAATTGCTTAAAAAAATAATGCGTAATTTTGCCTACAAAATTAAAGATACATATGAATTTCTGAACTAAAAAATGGAAGAGGAAATTAGATAGAAGAGGCGGAGTGATTTTAAATTCAAAACAATTCCCTTTTAATTTATTTGGAAAATAACATTTATTATTTAATTGATTGTAATTTGTTGGGAAAATAAAAAGGCTGTGTAGTAATTTGCAAAGCGTGTTGGATACGGCAGCGTTTGACAGAAGACGACAGAAAGAATGAAGAAGAAGCGGGAAAATGAGTGTAGTACGGAAAATAACGATGATGATGATGATGACGATTTAGCATCAAATCTATAAACCCACCCCCAAGGGTTTTACCCATCCATCTTCCACCTTCAAACATGGCTCGTTTCTCGAAATGCTCCTTACAGCGCCTCCGCTACTACTACACCTCCACCACTTCTCATTCTTCCCACCCCACTCACTTCTCACCGGCGCGGCTGCGCAATGTCTGGATTTCGGGGCTTCTGGACCCTTCTAAGGTGACTCTCACATTGAGGGAGATGCTTTATTCGGGTCATGTCGATTTGATGGAGGATGCTAGAAAGGATATTATTAAGCGTGATAAGGAGCATGAGTCTTATATTAAACAAGAGTCATGGGTCAGTGAAGTTCGTGCCTTGAAAAAACAACCAGGTAGCTTTACCCATCTCAAATGGCTCATTAATGCTCCCACTGCAGATTCTATCACTGCTGATCTCACTTTCTTCAACTGGAGGAAACATAAGGTACTAATAATCATAATCTATAATCACATATTTTTCTCACTTTCTTGCATGCATTGCATTATTCATGGATGAAATGGTAGTAGCAGTAACAGTAGTAAACCGATTTTGGATTAACTTTTTTGAGCTTATCTACTGCTATAAGCTCTTCAGTCTGTTTGGGAGAACTAGCTTATAAAAACAATTTAAGGTTATGTTTAGCTATAAAAATATCTTTTGTAAGCTTATACATAAGCGTTTTTGTGCAATAAGCTGTTTATCCAAACATGCCCATATTCTTCAGTTAATGTTTTTTATATTATTTAATTTCTTTAAAATTTGTACCTTCTTGCAGATGAGCATAATGGACACAACTAATTGTTTTGATTTCACCTCTGAAGTTAAGAATGCTCTGGGTGCCTTTGACAGTGCTGTTCTTGTTCTTTCTAGCGTTGATGGGGTGCAGGACCAGTCCATTGCTGTGGATAAGCAAATGATAACATATCAACTTCCAAGACTTGTATTCGTCAATGATCTTGACCAAAAGGGAGCAAATCCGTGGCAAGTTTTAAATCAGGTAAACTTCCACGTTGTCAATCTAGCTAGGATGGTGGAGCAAATTGTGCAGTTGTTTCTGTTCTATGTCGTACATTGCAATCATGTTGCTTCACACTGATATTGATAACATGGGTTTTGTAGTTTATTGCTACTTGAACAATTTTGTTTAATTTATAAAGACAACTTCAGTAACTTCATTGTAGATTTAAGGTTAGATTTAGAAATTAAAAGCCTATGCTATTTAATTATTATTGACATTGGACATTTTTATATAAAATTCAAATTTAACTTCTTGTTTTTATTTAATTTGTAGACCATTTTGTTACATTTTTCAGGCAAGATCGAAACTTCAACATCATTGTGCTGCAGTCCAAGTTCCAATAGGCTTGGAATATAATTTTAAGGGACTTGTTGATCTCGTGCAGTTAAAGGCCTACTTTTTTCATGATTCAAATGGGTCTGTTTCTGAAACTTTTTCATTGGTTCTGCCTGTGGTTATTCTTCAAATCACTCAAATGTTTCTTATTGCAGAAAAAAGGTTGTCGTTGAAGAAGTTCCCACATATATGGAAGCCTTGGTGTCAGAAAAAAGGCATGAACTCATAAAAACTGTGTCCGAGGTGGACGGTAAACTTGCTGAAGCTTTTTGCATTGGCAAGCCCATATCAGCTGCTGATCTTAAGGTGTGTGATCAACAGTGTATATATACTTTTTTTCATTTGAGTTTTGCATATTAATTATTTGGTTTTAATATGCACCACTGAAGGAAAACCCACTTTTTGTCCATGTACCACTGAAGGCAGATGTGCATTTTCAAATATAGTGTGATATATGAAAACCAGTTGTTACTTCGCCCCCACCCCCCATTTTCAAATCTTATTTTGTAAATTATTTTCTTTTTGTTATTATTGTGTGTGTAGGAAGCAGTTCGTCGGGCCACCATAGCACGGAAATTTATACCATTTCTCATGGGCAGTGCATTCAAATATAAGGTAACCGTTGAATTGCCTTGAATTTAATGTTGTTCAAAGACTTCACTTTGGAAATTGAATTCACTTGTAACATTCGTAGTACGTCCATGCCACTATGCAAACTTTTTGGGTCTGTCAAATCTTATGTCATATGAATAAATCTACTTAGAATAATGCTGTTTAATAGATAATAAATGAGCAATATCTGTCTGATAAAATTTAGTAAGAATCCTGCTGTTTTAAAAGCTGGCTACTGCTACTTTTTAAGATTTTCCATTCCCTTGCTATACTTATGTTATGTTGGTGGAAATCTGATTTATGATCTACCATTCTTTTGGAAAGTTTGTAGCTTTCTACTGTGACAAAGCACCAAGAGGAATGCGCTTCCGGAGCATGTCATTAGTGTTAATCCTATTAAGAACAATAATCTAAACATTAGTTTAGACTTTAAGGGATCTTTGGACTCCTAACTTGAGACATAATATACTTTACACTTTATTAAACTTTTTTTATATTAATCATCTTAATAATTTTTTTAAACATCAATCCCTGTAGGAGGATATCATCCTTGCTATCATGTTTTGAACCCTTATAATATTCTCTCACATGCATGCACACACTTAGGCATGCCTGAACACTAATCTGATCCAAACTTGAACATTCAATATTTAGCTAATAATCAATATGATACAAACTTGAACATTCTATATTACTTGCATCCTCGATAGGTGTTGGTATTATTGAATTAGAAATTGCAAATACAGATGGGAACACACTCCCAATCCACCCTGGAGCTGAGCTCCGCAGAGAGATTACAATTCTATGCCTCACAAACAGAAAACAAACTTCTGCATAACCTCCCCCTTTTTCGGATTCTCCTTGATAACAGAAATTATAATCAAACCACACCTTCTCACACTGACCCTACTGCCACATCAGTAGTGATACTTCCTATTTCTCCTCGCAGACTTTCCACACCTTAGGCCCGCATTGCTGGCCCAATATCGTTACATCCCTATCACTTATAAGATTTTTTTAATCAATAGACTTATCTATATCATAAGAATTTATTTGATTTTAAAGAACTTTATGGATTTATATAATATGAACATGCCTTGTAAGTAAGATCCATCCACATATCTAAAGCTATGCTAGCCCTCCATTGCCCAAGTCCACTGTGGTAGCTACCAAAGATTTTTGACATAAAGTGGTCAGTTTTACTTCCTAGTTCACATTGGATTTGTGATGTGAATTACCAGCGTTGAAGCTGGTTCTGGTTGGCTTGCTATTAGTGCAAAAAGGAAGAATAGTGGCCCAGGGAAGAGAGTTAGTGGTTAGGCTGGGTTAGTTGGACAGTTAGTTAAGCCTAGCTATGGGTACGTAGGAGTGGGGGAGAATGAGGGCCATAGTTGTGTCATTAGTTTGTTGACAAAGAATCGAAGGAGTGGGGGACAGTGGCTCTTCTGAGGGTCCTCTCTATGTAAGAACTTCTGCTATTTTGGATGGAGTTAACGATTACATTTGGTGAACCATAGAAGAAGGCCAAAAATCCTCCATTTTTAGCCCCGCTATTTCCGCCATAAAATGCCATCTGCCGCCATACTTCACAAATTGGCCATAGCTGTTGCAAAAAAATCCTTCACTGCATTCTGCCATGGCCACTATTTGATAACTTTGATTTTGGGTTGAACAATACATACAAGCTTATGATTTATGATAAAATATTATGGCGTAATTTGATCCATGTAGCTGATCTCACTTAGTGGGATAAGGCTTGGTTGTTGTTGTAATACCTTACAAGCTTATATTTTTTTGTTTTTTGTTGTTTCTGGTACAGGGGCTACAATTACTTTTGGATGGTCTACTTAATTATTTGCCGTGTCCAACTGAAGCTAGTAATTCTGCTATCATACAATCAAACAATGAGGAAAAGGTACCAAGTTCAAAGAAACAATTGAATGAGATTATTTGAATTGCTTGGGAGAAAATTACTCCTAGCCTTTGTTACTAATAAAGGAAAGAACCTAGGCTAGGTAACTGTGGTCTACTACTGTAGCTTATGTAAATTCTGCTAGTAGCTTTATAAATAAGTTTTTTTCTCTGTGGCATGCTAGGCTTGGTTGCCCTAGCATTGATGTTCAAAGACGTGTACTGAACCATTGTAAAATTTGATTTGTCAATAAAACTGAGCTTGATTTTTGTTCATCTTGTTGCATGGGAAAGGCACATGGCTGCCCTCTCATTTGTCTTAAAAATACTTATTCACATCCTTTCAAACTTATTTACACTGATTTGTTGGGCCCTGCTCCCTTTATTTCCAGTAGTTGCTATTCCTACTAAATTTC
Organism: Medicago truncatula; assembly: GCF_003473485.1. NCBI lineage: Eukaryota > Viridiplantae > Streptophyta > Magnoliopsida > Fabales > Fabaceae > Medicago > Medicago truncatula. The sequence continues at coordinate 10,584,432 of NC_053043.1, read as the reverse complement.
ATTTGTGGATGCCTACACTTGGTTCACATGGATCTATTTACTAAAGGAGAGGAAACATAGGCATATCATTTCATTTGGCATCTCTCATCGTGTGATTTTCCCTCACACACGTCACCAAAACGGTGTTGTGAAAAGGAAACATAGGCATATTGTTGAGTTAGAACTCACTCTTTTGGCTCAGGCTTCCATACCTACAAATTCTGGGACTGTGCTTTTCTTACTACTGTCTATCTTATTAATAGACTCCTCACATCCTCCCTGAACTTTGATGTTCCTTATACCAAGCTCTTTGCTCAGCCACCTGACTATAGTTTCCTCCAATGTTTGGGTTGCTCATGTTTCCCTCTTCTCAGACCTTACAACAAACACAAACTCCAATTTTGTCTCAAGAGTGTGTCTCTCTTGGCTATTCACTTCTCATAAAGGATACAGGTGCTTGGCCTCTAATGGTCATCTCTATGTTTCTAAAGTTATCTTCAATGAACATAGGTTCCCTTATCTTGATTTGTTGCCTCCCAAGTCTAACACAACTCATTCTGCCTCCACTCCTGATATCTCTCACCTTCCATACCTATCATTGGTTTCCCTCTTGTCACTCCCTCCGTTCCTCCCGGCTTTTCTGTATCGTCCCCAAATTCACACAACTGCTATGTCTCTACTGCATCATTTCCCAATGTCGGAGACAAACATGGGATTCTTAGTAAAAAAGACTGCACAATTCTACACTCAAACTAATTCACTCTCTAATCATATGCATCACATAATAGCAAAGACCACACTGTTCCACCAAAACTTGATAAACATGGTGTTGTTATGTTATTTTTTTATACTGCTAAAAAAGAATATTATTGGCTATTTTAACAGGATACACTTGTGGCATTGGCTTTCACATTGAAGAGGAAGTACGATGCAATAACATATTTAAGGTACCGTAACCTTTATATGTGGTTAAATCCTATTTTCAAATTGTTTGTTGTCTTATATATATATAGACAAACACACACACTACCTACGGTCATTATTATCGGCAAAAAAAAAAAAACTTCAAATCTTGGTCATTGTTAGAAGTAAAATTTAACTAATATACTCATGTAAATAAAAAAAAAAAATTAACGTGAGCATTTGCTTTATTTTTTCCGCTAACTATCAAAAGGACAATTTAGTAAATTTGACTTATGTTTTATCATGAAAACTAGAAAATTAATGCACTTAACTGAAATTCTTAATCACCATGAAAGCGATTTTTGTTTTTGCTATAATTGTGACCGGAGGAAGGGTGTGCATGTATGTATGTCATTTGATTCTCCTTCTACAAAGACTGATTGGAAGCGATTTATATGTTTTAATAATAATAGATATTTACATATATTTTAAATAGTGTATTATATACGTTTAAAGTAAGATGTTGGGATGGAATATCATATCGGTTTAAAGATATATGAATTTTATATGTTTGATCTACTGAACAAAAAATTTCAATTCAAAGGTTGGATTGATTTAATTCACCTCCTACAAAGAGATATTAAGGTTTAAGTTAAATTTGACTCATGGTGTGGATCCTGACTCATAATTTTTACATACACGTGTTGCTTTTTTATTGTGTGAAGAATCTATGATGGTGCCATCCGTAAAGGAGAATTTATTACGAACGTTAATACTGGCAAGACGTTCAAGGTAAGTTTAAGGCTCTTCATTGTTCTACTTTGATTGCATTTGTCTTGTGCACATGGTGTTTTGTGTTGTGGATCTGCTTTGTTTCTACAATCTTTGTTTTTTGTTACTCAATTAGTTCATTTTTTATAAATATACGACTCAATTCAAGATGACATTTATGATAACCTACAATTGTAGTAGGTGTAATTAAGTTCTGTCTTGCTAAGAATGCATAACAAAGATATACCAAAAATGATGGGATCTTTTAATATTAATTTGTCCTCAGATTATCCATTTATTACTAGTCCATGGATTCAAGTCTCTAACAGTGCATGGATTCAATTTCTTGCTTGATACTGCTGGCAATATTGACTATTTTTCAAGAAACTTTTCCTAGCGAGAAGTATCTATTTAACCATACTTCTAATATTACCCTCTTGCATATCCAGGTCTTGTCCCCTCGTTTTGCACCTTTTTTTCTAAAAATATTGCTATAGCAAAGACAACTACTAGTTTTAGCTTTTACCAGTTTAATGAGGCATGAAAAACGATTAAAAACAATATGCAGTGGTGTGCAGTCATAAGATCATTTTCCTGTTTCTGCTTTCATTTATTGCATTTTGACACTTGTTATCTTGTTGCTGAAGCCTTTCTTCTCTGCAAATGCAGGTTCCTCATTTCTTTGAGGCAGTGCAAAAGGATAAGATGGGGGTTAGTTTTTAAATTTTCTTCCAGTTTTGTGGATCCTCCCATTAAACAAATGTCTTTGGAGAACTTTTGTATGATTGTTCTGCCATATCTCTTTTTAAATTTTAATATTAGCTTATACTAGTTTGACGAGGCATGAAAAATGATTCAAAACAATATGCTGCGGTGTGCACTAATAAGATCCTTTTTATGTTTCTGCTTTGAGACATGTAGTTTTGTGACTGAAGCTTTTCTTCACTCTAAATGCAGGTTCCTCATTCGATTGAGGCGAGAGAGGATGAGACTAAGGTTAGTTCTTAGATTTTCATAATGATCTTTGGATCTTCTCATTAAATCAAATGTTATGGTGAACTCTTGCATAATTGTTCTGCCGGATCTCTTTAAATTCTAATTTTAGCTTTAACTAGTTTAATGAGGCATGAAAAATTATCGAAAACAATATGCAAGGGTGTGCACTCATAATCATTTTCTTTCATGTCTCTGCTTTCATTATTTTTTTTAAACTAGTGATTTTGCGGCTGAAGCCTTCTTTTCAAATGCAGGTTCCTTATACGACTGAGCCGCGGAAGGATGACTTGGGGGTTAGTTTTTAGATTTTCACCTTGATTAGTGAATCATCCCATTAAATTGAATGTCTTGGGAGAAATTTTGTATTATTTTTTTGCCATATCTATTTAAATTCTAATTTTAGCTCTTAGTAGTCTAAAGAGGCATGGCACATGATTGAAAACGAATATGCAGTTGTGTGCACTCATAAGATCATATTCATGTCTCTGCCTTTATTTATTGCATTTTGAGACTAGTGATTTTTTGGCTGAAGACTTTGTTTGCAAATGCAGGCTCCTTGTTTGTTTTGGGTGCGTAATGATGAGGTGGGGATTAGTTTTTAAATTTTCACCATGATTTATGGATCTTTTCAATATATTGAATGTCATTGGAGAACTTTTGTATAATTGTTCTGCTATATCTCTTTAAATTCTAATCGGGATTCTTCTCCCAAATCAACAGGTGTTTGGAGTGGCACATGCTGGAGAAATCGTCGCTGTACATGATGTTATTAATGCAGCAGGTTCTACTTTTCTCTTCTCTCAAAGCATATGCTACATTTATTGAATTCTACATCGCTCTTTTTATGTTAGAATGAGTTTTTCATTAATATATTGTTGGTGGTTTAAGCTGTTTGAAAATGTGGTTATTATTATTTTTAGTGGAGAGTGAATTTCATTGAGTGCTTGAAAATACTGAAAAAATGCTAAACACGGTAAGTCTTTATACGTGTCACTTCAGCAATGGATGTTCACAGTTAACACTGCCTTGTAACATCCTTGATTGGGACTCCAGTTTTTGTATGTGAAAAAACCAATACTCTAGCTCTATAATCCATTAAACAACACAATCCAATCTCATACGAATTTATGGGCATTCCACTCGAACAAAATATGACAGTGAAACAAATGTTAATTTGACAATCTGTTTTTTCGTGTTCATTATTTAATCAGGCGATACTTTTACTGATGGATTAGTAAGATATAGAAAGGCTTCTGTTGATGTTTCTGAGTTGGTTTCAAGAGTTTCTGGAGTGCAAGTAAGTAGTTTCTAAATATGACAAATTAACTTCCCTACCTTGGCTTTAATGGCAATTTATATAACCTAATTGTCTTGTTCTGTGTATTGCTTTTTAGGTTTCGAAAGTTTAGCAGACTCGAAGTTTCAGTAATGTCACTCTTTTGATAGGCCTCCTTGGTGGACAACTCTTTTGATTATGTATATGTTGAGGTGGTGTATTTGCCACTATTTGGGAGTTTACAAATGTTTTATTTTGAGTTGTACATATATCTAGATATGTCATTTTCAGAATCTGATTGATGATACATTTATTTAAACAAGATTCTAATTTTGGAAACGTTGAAATTACAAATGATACCATCTCGAAATTTGAGTAAATATTATTTTGAACTGAAAGCTTGGCCGCTACACATAATGCTAAACAGTAAACACCGTTGTATTGTTGAGTGTAACTCTACCTTCTCGCAACCTCTACTTTAGGCCAACGTCATCAAACACATCTTACAACTCAGCAATGTAAGAACCATATTTCTCAAAAAAAATTGGAAAAGCCATTCATCATTTGCACCTCTAATCAGACCACCGCACCTGCTCACTCTATTCTTGCTTGCACCATCAGTGTACAACTAATTTGTTTTAAACACTTAGTGTGATATTCGTCAAATATAAAACAACTAAAACGAAACACATCATATTTAGGAATGACATTTTTGTTTGGTAATATTGTCTTTTATTTTGATGGTGTGCATGTTTGGCATCAGCAAGAACCATATAGCAAAATAAGTTTCTTATCACTTCCAATCAGATTGTTTATAACTTAACGATATCAATGGTGATCTTTATCGTCAATCTTTGGGCCTACCATAAAAAATGGACCTTTTTAGGGTAAAAAACTGAAAAGAACAGAATATGAAAAATGGGTAACACAAAATATTGAAGAAATTTATAACAAGGAAACAAAGGGGGGAAAAGTTGCAATCAAATTGAGGTCTAGTTGATTCATGATTGATGAACCAATTTTCCACGATTTAGACGAGGAGGAAAAGCACCGATGTATATACAAAGACCTAAAAAACGAGATAGACGAACGAGTTAGAGTGCAGCGTAGAGTAGAAATTATTTGGTGTGTTTCAAGTGAATAATTAATAATCTTTAGATTAAACCAATTTAATGGATGAGATTTGGTGTCATCGGATCCGTTGACACATGTTGTGAATGGATCTTAATTCTTAATTTTATTAGATAATGTTAGTATGTTCATTGTGTGTTAGTAGTTTCTTCTTTAGTAGGACTTGAAAGTAATAAACTAACATGAGCAGAGACATGCTCATAGATAAACAAAGTGAAACCTCCATCGCACGCACTCTTTTGCTAAAACATCAACACAGGTATTTAATTTATAATAGAAATGACACACTTTTATCTTCCAATATCTAGCTCCAACAACTTGCGAATTTGTTGCACCAAATAAAGACATGTACTAGCCACATCTTGGCCACTATGCATAATGCTAAATAACTAAAAACGAAAAACATCATATTTAGAAATGACAAGTAAAAAACAAATGGATTAAGGGGATAAATTCCACATATATGGCGCAACTTTTGTTTTGTATTGGCACTAGCTACATATCTGTTTATGGAGAGATGCTCATTAGACTTCTATTTGGGTCTGTTAAAAGGCTCTCCTTTTTGATGGAGTGAAATTTTGGTGAAGACTAAAGCTTTATTAGGAAAAGGAGGGTACAAGAACGAAAGAGACATGTGATGGCTCAACAGTGTTTCCTGCAAAATGAGAAAAAATCAGTGATCATGCAAAAGTAAAATTGGTATTACACTCAAAATAGAAAAATGGTTGTTTTGTGTTAGTGCATGTTTGGTTGTGCTTTAAGAAACCATAATTTTGAGTCAATTAATTTGTAAAACTGATTTAAAAAACAGTGAATTGAAGGTAAAATTATTTATGTCTGTTAAATTTATAAAAGTGAGTCGAATAATAAACTTATAAATTTTAAAATAAAAAATTTCTATTTCTAACTTGTGGAATAAATTTTGAAGGCAAAATCTAACTTAACATAAGAACAAAACAAACCGACTTGGATATAAGGGTCTGGATACACACTAGAAAAACTCTGTTTCTTTTTTCTTTTTTTGAGAGGGACTCTATGTCTTGGATCACACCCAAATAAGTAGATAAATTAATAATTAACTAAATAAATGCCCTCTCAGTTACCAAAAATAAAATAAAATAAGGTTATAGTGTGTACAAATTCGTTCTTAACAGCCCTTTTATCTTCTCAAATTTGATTATTTTTTTTGGTCAAGGCTCAAATTTAAATTTAAATTAAATTTAAGGAATGAAAGAAAAATCTGATTTATATGAAAATCCCTTATTTAGATTAAAAAATAAAAATATAATTCCAAGTTAAAAAAAGGCTCAACCAGCAAGGTGGAGGAAGAAAAAGGAAGAGGGTATGTGAAGTGATTTTACTTAATATTTTTTATTTGGAAAATTATTTAATTAAATCATTGATTGTAATTATTGGGAAAATAAAAAGGGAGTGTAGTTTCTGTCTTAAAAAAAAAGGTAGTGTAGTAATTTGCAAAATGCGTGTTGGATACGCCAGCGTTTGACAGAAAACGACAGAAAGAATGAAGAAGCGGGAAAATGATTCATCAAAGTGTAGTACGAAGATGACGATGACGATGATATCACATGCTATAAGGCATAAGCACTACCCAAAGGGTTTTACATAGCACAATTTCCATTTCATTTCTATTGTTTTCTATCAAAAAACAAACCCTAGAAGTTGAAGAAACGCAGCAGCAGCAACCATGTCTGAGCCAATGAAGCAGATTCGAAACATCTGGATCTCTGGTCTCCTTGATCCTTCCAAGGTGAGGATGACTGAGAGATACTGGCTCTACACCGGTGATCTCGAACAGATGGAGGAAGCTAGAAAACAAGTTCTGAAAAGTGAAAAATACTATGAATCTTTTGTCAAACAAGAGTCATGGAAGAGTACTCGTAGGGATTTGAACTTGAAGGAAGGTGACTCCCATTCTCACTGTAAATGGATCTACAATCCAACTTCCGATTCTATCCCTGCTGATGTTACCTTCTTCAACTGGAGGAAACACTACAAGGTATAACTTTATTTTATCATTTGCTATAAGCTGTTTATCCAAGCATGCCTATTCTTCATCATTTTTCTGTCCTTGCAGATGAGCGTAATTGACACACCTGCTTGTGTTGATTTCACTCCTGAGGTTGACAATGCTCTGCGTGCCTTTGACGCTGCCGTTCTTGTTCTTTCTGGTGTTGATGGGGTGCAAGACCAGTCCATTGCTGTTGATAAGCAAATGGTAACATATCAACTTCCAAGACTTGTATTCATCGACAATCTTGACCACAAGGGAGCCAACCTGTGGGAAGTTGTGAATCAGGTAAACTTTAGATTAATGGATTGGATGTCATCGATTCTAATGTTGTTAATCCCAAATAGCGAGTGGGTTGTTGCGCCAAACCCCAAAACTATAGTGGTATAGTAGATAGCGGAAAAACCACTATTGCAAAGTCACTATTGTCAATCTTGGATAGTGGAGCACAGTTATGCGGTTGTACATCACAATTGTGTTGCTTCATATAAAATGTGTTTTGTAGTTTTATTTATACTTGAACAATTTAGTTTATTTTATAAAGAGAACTTCAGTAACATCGTTGTAGAAAAAAAAATGAATTCAAAATTCTTTTAGAGCTACTTACTTTAAATGTAAAACTGTCTTTAATAATAATCTTCTGTGTTTGTCTATATATTCTATATACACAGAGCATCTAACTTCAGTTCACATTTAGAAACGTATAATATTTAATTGTTCTTGACAATTTCACTTTTATAATTATTTCAAAGTTTTACTTATAACTCAAATTCCTATTGTTGTTTTTATTTGTAAAACATTTGGTTTTCTTTTTCAGGCAAGATCCAAGCTTCAGCATCATAGTGCTGCAATGCAGGTTCCAATAGGCTTGGAATATAACTTTAAGGGACTTGTTGATCTCGTGCAGTTAAAGGCCTACTTTTTTCATGGTTCTAATGGGTCCGTTTCAGAAACTTTTGCAATGGTTATGCTTATGGTCTTTCTTGAAATTACTCAATTTGTTTCTTATTGCAGAGAAAAGGTTGTCGTTGGAGAAGTTCCTGGCTATATGGACGCCTTGGTGTCAGGAAAAAGGCGTGAACTTATAAAAACTGTGTCCGAGGTTGACGATAAACTTGCTGAAGCTTTCGGTGGTGACAAGCCCATATCAGCAGCTGATCTTGAGGTGTGTGAGTAACAAGGTCTTGTTTTTTTTTTTTTTTTTAATCGGAGTTTTGCATACTAATTATTTTGTTTTACATTTAGCAAAGATTTCTCATATGTTTTTGTTTTAACAAATAGTTTATCAACATATTGTCTTGAGGTGTAGAGGATGTTGAAGTTTGAGCATTTTTTATATTTGCATTGATTTTTTATAACTTTGTTTTTATATTGATGTCTTGACTTTGATAAGGAGTGGTTGTTAGTTAATTATGACATTGCGATTGAGAAAAATAATATTTTCTTTCAATTAAGTCTATGGTTCTTGACATATTCAGATAGTGTGATATACGAAAACCAGATGCTATTTCACTCCAACCCCCATCTATAAATCTTATTTTGTATATAGGTTTCTTTTTGTTATTATTGTATGTGTAGGAAGCATTTTCAGATAGTATGATATATAAAAACCAGTTGTTACTTCTCCCCCACCCCCCATTTTCAAATCTTAATTTGTAAGTTATTTTCTTGTTGTTATTATTGTGTGTGTAGGAAGCAGTTCGTCGGACCACCATAGCACGGAAATTTATACCCGTATTCATGGGCAGTGCTTTCAAATACAAGGTACCCGTTGAATTGCCTTGAATTCTCTGTTGTATGGTCTTTACCATCATTCCCCGCTTTCTCTCTTTCTTTCTTTCTTTCTTTCTTAGGTAGACACTTTTTTTTAATCTTGACACATTAATTTGTTTATGATCTAATTTTGTTTGGGGTCTTCCAAAGACTTCACTTTGGAAATCAAATTCACTTGTAGCATTCTTAGTATAATGATGACTATAGCGGTCCATGACACTTTGCAAAAAATTTGGGTCTGGTCAAATCTTATGTCATAAATAATAAAAGAGCAATCATTGTCATATAAGTCTACTTAGAATAATGCTGATTAATAAAGGATAAATAATAAATGAGCTAGATCTGTCTGATAAAATCTAGTAAGAATCCTGAGGTTTTAAAAGCTAGCTAATGGGGCTTTTTATGCTTTTCCATTCCCTTTCTATAGTTAAGTTGGTGGGAATCTGATTTATGATCTACCATTCTTTTGAAATGTTAGAAACTTTCTTCTGTTATAATGCTCTGTCACAGAAGGCTGACACGTATATTAGGAGACAAAGCACCAAGAGGTTTCCACTTCTAGAGCATGTTAATAGTGTTAATCCTATTAAGAACAATAGTCCCAAGATTAGTTTAGACTTGAAGGGATCTTTGGACTCCTAATTTGAGACATAATATTCTCTACACTTTATTAAACTTCTTGATATTAATTATCTTAATAACGATTTTATTATACATCAACCCCTCTAGGATATCATCCTCCTTGCTATCAAGTTTTGAACCCTCTCTAGGATATGCATGCACTCTCTTAAGCATGCCGGAACACATATATGATCCAAACTTGAACATTCTATAGCTAATTAGTTACTTATCAATTATGCCGGAACATTCTATATGTAAAGGCATACAACTAAGAATAAAAATGGAAAATCCCAAGAAATCTCATGTTATAAGGTAAAACTTTTTATGATAATAAATTAAAGTCACTACAATGTCCAACAAATATAATTTATAAAACTATCCACTGATATGAAAAAGTTTGTAAATATCACATGACTCTTTGTAATTTGTAAAAGTCTTGACTGAATGCCACTTGATTTAGACACCCATTTGAAAAGTCCTAATTGTCGTGATTGAATACCACAATACATATTTATTCAATTAAAATTCATGATTGAATGCCACAATTTTTTTTATCTTAAACAAATCTTTTAAAATCCCAATGCGAGACACCCATCCCAAGTTCTAGGCCTAAGTGAGATAATTAGGTAGAACTTGACTTGGATCATATGTTGGATCCGAGCGTAAATATACTTTTTATGTGTTAAATATATACAAGAAGGAAGAAAGCTGGGCTAGGGAGGAGAGTTAGTTGTTAGGTTGTGTGGTTGGCCAGTTAGTTACACCTAGCTAGGCGTAGTTAGGAGTGGGGGAGAGTGAGTGCCGTAATTGTGTCATTAATTTGCTGACGAAGACTGAAAGGAGCTTTGTGTCTACTGAGGTTCCTGTCTTTGTAAGTGCTTCTGCTATTTGGATGGAATTAACGATTACAGATGGTGAACCATAGAAGAAGGCCTAAAATCCTCCATTTTTAGCCATTATTTCCGCCATAAAACGCCATCATGCCACCATCCTTCACAAGTTGGCCGTAGCTGTTCGCAAAAAATCCTTCTATGCAATCTGCCATGTCCACTGTTTGATAACATTGATTTTGGCTTGAATAATACATACAAACAACTCTTTTGTATTGTATTTTAACAGTCTGATGTTTTTTATATTTTGCTGTTTCTGGTACAGGGGTTGCAACTACTTTTGGATGGTGTGCTTAATTATTTGCCGTGTCCAACTGAAGCTAGTAATTATGCTCTCATCCCATCTAAGAGTGAGGAAAAGGTACCAAATTTAAAGAAATAACTGAATGATATGCTTGTGAGAAAATTACTCTTAGCCTTTGTTATTAATAGAGGAAAGAACCTAGGCTAGCTATCCTTACTTCATGAGCTGCAGGTTCCCATCTCCTCGCCAATCATTTATTACATTAGTCAAAGCACACTTGCTTTGAGTCATAATCAGATTCGGCATTCTAGAACCACACACATGGACCTTGATTTGTTGTTTGTTTGAGAAAAAGCTCTTGCCAAATCAATAGTTGGGACTTATGTTTCTGCTCACAAAACCATTGACTAATGCTCAATTTTGTAATCTCAGAAAAACTTAGGGTTCGTAGTTAAAAAAACTGCACAACTCTACACTCAAACTAATTCACTCTCTAATCCTATGCACATCATAATAGCTAAGGTCACACTGTTCCACCAAATCTTGATAAACATGATGTTGTGGTGCTATATTCTAACCTACTGGTAAAAACTAATGTTATTTGGCGATTTTAACAGGATACACTTGTGGCATTGGCTTTCACATTGAAGAGAAAGTATGATGTCATAACATATCTAAGGTACAGTGACCTTTACATGTGGTTAAATCCTTCTTCAAATTGTTTGTTTTGACTTATATATACTACCTCCAGTCATTATTATAAACAAACAAAAAAAATGCTTGAAATTGTGGTCATTGTTGTAAGTAAAATTTCACTACTGTTACACTATTTAATGCTATTATTTCTAATATACCCTTTATTTATTAAAAAAAATAATGCAGGTATCTGATTGAGTTTTTCCACTTTTCAAAAAGGAGAATTTAGTAAATTTGACAAAATGTTTAACATGAAATCTAAAAAATTAATCACACCTAACTGAATTTCTTAATCACCATGAAAGTGGGTTTTTTTATTTTGCTATAATAGTGACCGGAGGGAGTGTGTTTGTGTATGTATGGTACCGTAACCTATCTAATAACATATCTAAGGTACCATGACCTTTACATGTGGTTAAATCCTATTTCAAATTGTTTGTTTTGTCTAATATATATACTACCTTTGGCCATTATTATAAGGGAAAAAAAGCTTCTAATCTTGGTCACTGTTATAAGTAAAATTTAATTACTTTTACCTATTTAATGCTATTATCTCTTATATACCCTGTATGTAATTCAAAAAAATTAACCCAGGTATTTGATTGATTTATTCCACTAACTATCAAAACGACAATTTAGTAAATTTGGTTTATGTTTTAATATGAAATATAGAACTTAAATCGCACTTAACTGAACTTCTTAATCACCACGAAAGTGTGTTTTTGTTGTTGTCGCTATAACAGTCATGGTCTGTTGAAATCGGGGTGTTAAACTTAACATACTAACACCTCCAATAACTCTTTGTAGAAGGCAAGTCAAATTTGACATTCCTTGGTATATATGCTTTAATAATAGATATTTACATGTTTTAAATAGTGTATTATACGTTTAAAGTAAGATGATGTGATGGAATATCATATCAGCTTAAAGATCTATGAACTTTTATAGGTTTGATCTACTTAATGAGAATTTTCAACTACGGGAGGGTTGATTTAATTCGCCTTCTACAAAAAGATATTGAAGTTTTAAGTTAGAGCCTTGCTAAATCAAGCGAAGATATCTTCACAAATATCATGTGAATGCTTACGTGTTGCTTTACTAAAAAAAGAGTCAAACTTTCAACTCTAACATAACGGAAACAGAGGGTAATGGTGCAGTAGGAGTAAATAATACACAGTCATGAAAAATCACGAAGTTGCAATTCGTGATAAATAGTATTTTCCTATAAGTTATACTTGACTCATGGTGTCAATGGATCATGACTCATAATTTACACATATGTGCTGATTCCTTTTATTGCGTGAAGGATCTATGAGGGTGTGATTCGGAGAGGAGATTTTGTTATGAACGCTAACACTGGCAAGACATTCAAGGTAAGTTTAAGGCTCTTTACATGGTGTTTTGTGTTCTGGATATGCTTTTCTTTTTTGCTACGATCTTGGTTTTTTGTTACTCAATTAGTTCATTTTTTTTATAAGTATATGACTAAATTCATGATGACATTTATAATAACCGACAATTTTAGTTGTTGTAATTAAGTTCTGTCTTTGGAAGAATGAAGAACAAAGATATACCAAATGATGGGATCTCTTAATATTTATTTAACCTCAGATTATCCAATTTTTTTCGAGGGGTTTTACCCTCGGTTTATCCCTTTGTAGTTAGTCCATGGATTCAAGTCTCTAACACAGTGCATGGATTCAAATTCTTACCTGATACTTCACACTAGCAATATTGACTATTTTTTTCAAGAAACTAGAAGTTTCTATTTAACTATACGTCTAATATTATCCTCTTGCATATCCAGGTCTTGTCCCCTCATTTTGTACTTTATTTCTTAAATATTGCTACAACATTTATAAAATATTGCTACAACAAAGACTAGTGCTAGTTTTAGCTTTTACCAGTTTAATGAGGCATGAAAAATAATTGTAAACAATATGTAGTGGTGTGCACTCGTAAGATCATCTTCATGTTTGTGCTTTCATTTATTGCATTTTGATACTCGTGATTTTGTTGCTGAAGCCATTCTTCTCTGCAAATGCAGATTCCTGATGCGATTGAGATGCGAAAAGATGAGATCGGGGTTAGTTTTTAGATTTTCACCATGATTTGTGGATCTTCATCTTAAATCGAATGTCTTGAGAATTTTTGTATACTTGTTCTGCCATATCTCTCTTTAAATTCTGATATTAGCTTTTACTAGTTTAATGAGGCATGAAACATGATTGAAAACAATATGAAGTGGTGTGCCTTCATAAGATCATTTACATTTGTCTGCTTTTGCTTGTTGCATTTTGACACCAGTAATTGTGTTACTAAGCCCATCTCTGCAAATGCAGGTTCCTCATGTGCTTCGAACTCGAAAGGATGAGATGGGGGTTAGTTTTTAGATTTTCACCATGATTTGTGGATCTTCCCATTAAATCGAATGTCTTTGGAGAACTTTTGCATTATTGTTCATCCATAGCTATGCATATTTTAATTTTAGCTTTTACTAAATTAATGAGGCATGAAACATGGATAACAAGAATATGCAGCGGTGTGCACAGTGCACTCATACGATCCTTTTCACGTTTCTGCTTTAATTTATTGCATTATGAGACTAGTGATTTGGTGGCTGAAGCCTTTCTTCTTTGAAAATGCAGGTTCCTTATGTGGTTGGGTTGAATAATAAGGTGGGGTTAGTTTTTACATTTTCACCATGATTTGTGGATCTTCCCATTAAATCGATTGTCTTTGGAGAACTTTTGTATAACTGTTTTGCCATATCTATTTAAATTCTAATTTTAGCTTTTACTAGTTTAATGAGACATGAAACATGATTAAAAACAGTATGCAGTGGTGCGCACTCATACGATTATTTTCACGTCTCTGCTCTCATTTATTTTGTTTTGACACTAGTGATTTTGTGGCTGAAGCCTTTCTTCCCTGCAAATGCAGGTTCCTTATTCGACTGAGTCGCGAAAGCTTGATTTAGGGGTTAGTATTTAGATTTTCATTGTGATTTGTGGATCTTCGTGAAAGCCTTTCTTTGTATGATTGTTCTGCCATGTCTATTTAAATTCTAGTTTTAGCTTTTAATAGTTTAATGAGGCATGAAACATGATTGAAAACAATATGCAGCTGTGTGCACTCACAAGATCATTTTCATGTCTCTGCCTTCGTTTATTGCATTTTGTGACTAGTAGTTTTGTGGCTGAAACCCTTCTTCTCTCCAAATGCAGGTTCCTTATTTGACTGGTGTGAGTTATGATGAGGTAGGGGTCAGTTTTTAGTTTTCAGCATGATTTGTGGATCTTCTCATTGTATTGAATGTTGTCGGAGAATTTTGTATGATTGTTCTGCAATATCTCTTTTTTAAATTCTAATCTGGATTCTTCTGCAAAATCGACAGGCGATTCAAGTGGCTCATGCTGGAGAAATAGTCGCTGTGCATGATGTCAGGAGTGCACCAGGTTCTACTCTTGTCTTCTCTCAAAGCATATGCCACATTTCTTGAATTCTACATTGCTCTTTTTTTTTTTTTTTGTAATCTTGAGTTTTTCATGAATCTGGGTTTGGCGGTTTAAGTTGTTTGAAAATGTGGTTAATATATTTTTTATTGGAGAGTAAATTTCATTTGAGGGCTTGAAAATACTGAAAACTGAGCCAAAACGGCTGAAAAAATGCTAAACAATGTGAAGTCTTTCTACGTTTCACTTGAGCAATGAATGCTCACATTGGCTTTTAACATCCTTTATTGGGACTCCAGTTTTTTTGTGTGAAAAAACCAACAATCTAGTTCTATCTCCCATTCAACAACACTATTCAGTCTCATACAAATTTAGTGGCATTCCTCTTCAACAAAATATGCTAGGTGAAACAAATCTTTATGTGACGGTCTGTTTTTTCGTCTTCAATTAATCAGGTGATACTTTTACTGATGGCTTAGTAAGATATACAAAGGCTTCTACTGATGTATCTGAGTTGGTTTCTGGAGTTTCTGGAGTGCAAGTAAGTAGTTTCTTTATATGACATTAACTTCCCTAGCTTGGCTTTAATGGCAATTTATATCACCTAATTGTCGTGTTTTGTGTATTGCTTTTTAGGTTTGAAAAGTTTAGCAGACATGAGGTTTTAACAATGTCACTCTTTTGGTAGGCCTTCTTGGTGGATGGCTCTTTTGTTTATTTATATGTTGAGTTGGTGTATCTGCAACTATTTGGGAGTTTATGAATGTTTATTGAGTTTTACAAATATCTGGATATGTTGTTTTGAAATTCTAGTTGATGATTCAAGTTTATAAACAAGATTCTGATTTTGGAAACGTTGAAATTACAAGGATACTCTGTTGAAATTTCAATAAATAAATATTATTGTGATTTGGAAGTTAATTATGAAATTGTTTATGAGTCATGTTAACTTGTGCCGTTAAGGCACATGTTAAGCATTAATGTAATTCCATTAATGGTAAGAATTTATTGGAAAAAAATTAATATCAACATTTTGAGCAATAAAGTAACACAATTTCCGATACATAATTTTTATTAGTGGAAATATTAACATGTGCCCTTCCATTGTTTATTTATTGTTTCTAGTTTGTTCATTATGTTTGCCGGACTGGAATGTATTAGTCACAATTAGAATTTTGGATTGTGATAAAGTTAGAAGGACTTACCCCACGAAGCATAATGCCGCTCAATCATGTATGATTTGCGTGCAACTCAATTTGCCCGACACAAATTTATCTTTTCATTGAATCCATGATCGAATTTCGGATGCAACATTTGGCATCAATAGGACAATTGGATGGCCAGTATGATTGATTATTCATGGTTCAATATTAGAAAGAAAAAAAATCGATTGAAAAAAATATTAGTATATTGATTAAATTGTTTTGTATTAGTCTTCTTGAACTTAACTCACCATTTTTACACATTTAAAATGTATGAATTTTTACCACTAAACTACTTGATAAAAATAAAAAAAATTGGATTAATTTCTCATGTAGGGGAAAGAAATAGTTTTGGTCTACTAATAAAGTTAGGAAAATGCTGGTTTGTACGAAAACAAACCACAAGGAAGCGAATAATTGTATAAAAATGAAACAGGCTTTTTCTTCGCTTTCGTGCATCATTAGTTCGTAAAGAATAGCAATCCTCTAAAGTTTAATGCTTCTCACTTTACCTCAATCACCAAGCTGGTTTCAAAAAAAAAAAAAAAAAAAAGGAATGGGTCCAACTCATAGTAAATGAACGAAGATGGTTTGGCTAAGGAAGATCAAAATCTCTAAAGTTGCAAATAATATACAAAATAGTATGATAAAATCTGTCAAGATATGCAACAACGAAAGAACCCTTTATACGCCTCTCGTTTGCTCTATTGCTATCCCCATCTCATTGTCCAGAAAGATATTTCCCTGAGTTCATATATAGATGAGACAAACACGTAAGTTAGAATAGCAGCGTCGCCATGAAGGTAAATTATAAAATTTGTAAATAACCTTCTGAAGCTAAATAGCATCATAATAATTATAAGTTAGCTTTTTCAAATGATTGATGCCACGAAAATAATGATTAGAAAAGAAGCTCTTGCCCTGGCATCTCTAACATAAAAGATTTTGTATGTAGTTCAGCATCTCCTAACCCAAATACCAAATGAGACAAAGAAACACTCTCGTCATGATTCAATACTTGTTTTATATTGATAACAAACCTCGCATATTGTTGAAACGGTGTCCCAAATCATTGGGACAATTTTCATATCCCATTATAATAACATTGTTCATATTTGCATAGATATGGTTTTCAATATGCGCATTTGGCACATTTTATCATGTCTGTCAAAGAGAAACTCAGTTGTTGGTTTCTGTATATAATTAAGCGCCTCCAAAAAAATAGTACTAGTTCAATAGCTAAAAAAAATTATAGAGATGCAAACCAGCATTTCTTCTTTGGGTGTGAGGTTGCTCCCCATCTTGGGGTGTTCCTTCCTTATCCAAGTATCCTATGGTACTAGGGGCGGATCTGGACTCAAAATAATAGTGGGGCAACTTTTTTGTTGTTAAATAATTAAATAATATTGTATTTAATAAAAAGTTATATTAAAAATAGTTGTAGCAACGAAAATTATAAAGAAAATAATATATTTTTTATTTGTTGAAAATGAACTAAAATTATATCATTACTAATTGTTCTAAGAACATCTCTTTCTATATAGGTTGCAAGAGATGAATCGAATGTTCTAGCATGATACCCATGTATACGGGCGGGTGAGCGCGTTGTGCTCTTTTTTTAAAGCAGGTCGCAATTGCGTAAAAATTATAAAAATATAGACATATGTACAAATTGTACAAAAATTTATTTCCATATTAAATATGAGTAAAAATATAGAGACGTGTATAAATTAAAAAAAAATCGGTCCTCGTGTAAATATATAAGTTAAAATAGACACATGTATAAATTTAAAAAATAGGTCATCTTGTTAATATACGAGTAAAAATATAGACACGTGTATAAATTACAAAAAAAAATATGTCTTTATATTAATATATAAGTAAAAATATAGACACATATATAAATATAAAAAAAGGGGGGGACCTAGGCCGGTGTGGCACTTGCCACAATGTGCCTTGAAGAGGTCTGCCCCTGTATGGTACTCACAATAGAGCGCAGTCTTTCGCGAGGTAAGTTGATAATGTTTGAATCATATGCGTCTCAAAATATCATTCAAAGTCATTTATCGTGGTTTCAAAATATTGTCTTGCCGACGAATAGTGTGTACAAATTTACTTTTAACAACACATTTTTTTATCATATTTAAATTTAAAACATAGGATATGAATATTAAAACTTAAATTTAAATACTCATAATAGATTCATCCAAATGATAAAAGATTTGAACCTCGGTTTGATCTATGACTATTGCATGTCGAAAAAAGTTAGTTCAAAAGGTAAAATTTTATATCAAGAGAAAACTTAAACATAAATATTATGAAAACGAACCAAGAAAAATAAACTAAATATTTTCACAATTCCATTTGTATTTTAATATAAATGGGGGTATAATTTTTTTTTTCCGGTGCAATGATGGTTTTTACCTAAAAAACGATATTAATTCATTTAAACAAGGTGGAGTTGTTAAGAAATATTATTATAGTGGTGGATGTAATGTGGGTTACATAAATCATGATACATTGATGAATATAGCATTTATATTGTTTGACCTTTTTATTTTGTTGTTGAATCTCTTTATTTGGCTACTTCCTTCTCTCCTCAATGACTCATAGATCTCTAGTTACCTAGGCCATAATTATATTGTGTTTTCATATTAGGCTCATTAATTAGGCTGCTATTTGGGTTTGTTACAAGGCTCTCCTTTTTTATGGAGTGAAATTTTGGTGAAGACTAAAGCTTAATTGGGAAAAGGAGGGTACAAGAACGAAAGAGACATGTGTGGCTCAACAGTGTTTTGTGCAAAATGGGAAAAAATGAATCAGAGATCATGGAAATAAAAAATTGGTTACACTCAAAATAGAAAAAAAGGTTTGCTTTGTGTTAGTGCATGTTTGGTTGTACATTGAGACACATTAATTTGAGTAAATTGATTATGACAATAAGTGAATTGAAGAAGAATTGATTTTATGTTTGGATAGATTTTTAAAAGTAAGTTAAATAATAAAGTGTTTAATGAATTCTAGAAATAAAAGTTCAAATTTTTACCTTCAACTAACTATAAGACAAACTGACTTAATGGAACCTGTACGCGCATAGTGGTGCTTTTATTATGAGGCAGAACATTTGCAAACAAGAGGAAACTTTGCATAATCAATGGAAAGAAAGACGTTACTAGTTGATTTATCATATTATACACGAGAAAGACTCAACCTGTGTTGGATCACATCCAAATGACTAGATAAAATAAAAACCAAGCATATAATATTTTTTTTAAAAAAGTATTCTAGTGTGTACAAATTCACTTAACAACCCATTTCTTTATCATATTTAAATTTAAAACATATGATATGAATATTAAAAATTAAATTTAACTATAAGCAAATGAACTGATCCAAATGATAAAGGATCTTACCTCTCAAATAAATAATCAGAGATTCGATCTCTAACCGTTGCTCGTAAAAAAAATATTAGTTGAGAAATGAAACCTTGTACCTACAATATGCAACCACAAAAAAAAAATTTAAACATAAATATTATGGAAATGAAACAAGAAAATTTTAAACATCTTCACAATTCCATTTGTATTTTTACAATATTAATAGGATTTTTTTGGATAATTTTTTTCTTCTTCTGGGTTAAATGACGGTTTTCCCCTAAGAGAAACAATATTCGTTCATTTAAACAAATATAAATTTTACATCCTACAAAAAATGGAAAAAAGAAAAAACTCACGAAAAAACTCACAATATCCAAATTAAAATTACTAGCACAAAATGGTAAAATATTTATAAATAATATGACAAAATCAAAACAATTGGAATAATGATCTACAGTGTTGATAATACAATCATTGATTAAATATGTAATTGATCCCATCATCTAAACAAGTCAAAAATAACGTTAGCTAAGATGATAGAAACACAAAAAGAACAAAGTAAAAATATTATTTATGTGAAAACCTCTTAGTAAAATTAAAAGAGCAAAAATAAAAAATAAAAATATAATTCCGATTTAAAAAATAACTCAAAACCTGATGAAGAAAAAGGGAAGAGGAAAATTAGATTGAAGGTGAACGGGATATTCTTTTGTCGACTCGACTCGCATCTACTTGATTGAGTTCATTGGCCGTCGTTGACTCGACCGCCACCGTCAACGTTGAATTTTCTCCCGCGGCCTCCTCTATAGGTCTCTCTATCCCGTTGCCTCTTCTGTTTCCCGTTCATTCAACACTAACACCATGCGCTAGTACGATGAACACTCTAATGAGTCCAATGTTGCTGATCGTCGTCGCGCTGATCGCTCTTTCCCTCGCACTTTCCGCGACGATTTCCTCTCAGGTAGTTGTTATCGCTCTTTTACTCAAATTCACTATAAGTAATTCTGTGATTAGAAATTCAACTCTTAAGATGAATAAGTAAGTAAAAAAAAGTAAGATATACTTCATCCGGTCACTATTATAAGCAAAATTTCACTTTTTAGATACATTGAATATTTAATGTATCTAAAAACGGAGTTTTGCTTATAACAGTGATCAGATTGAGTATGAGTTTTAAACCACGACCGCAATACTTCATCTGCTCACTATAATAATAAAAAAAAAAAAAATTGTTTAAATTAGTTATTCAATAAATATAAAAGTGATATTTTTTAGTAATAATGATGAGAGGAAAAACATAGTAGTAACATTTTTATTACTTAATTTAATGATTGTAATCATTGGGAAAATAAAAAGGATGAAGTAGTAAAGTAATTTGTAATGCGTGTTGCATACGGCAGCGTTTGACGCTAGACGACAGAAAAAGACCTGAGAGAATGAAGAAGAAGCGGGAATTGAAACGAACGATGAGGTGTGAGTATAGTACGAAGATCAGCCTCACACACTGTAAACCTACGCACCCCCAAGGAAGGGTTTTACCCAAAGGGTTTTACATAGCACGCAATTCCATTTCATTCTATTGTTTTCTATCAACAAAAGAAGTTGAAACGCAGCAGCAGCAACCATGTCTGAACCAATGGAGCAGATTCGCAACGTCTGGATATCTGGTCTCTTGGATCCTTCCGAAATGAGGATGACTGAGAGATACTGGCTATACGCCGGTGATATTCAAAAGAGCAAGGAAGCTCAAAAAGAAACAAAGAAAATTGAAAAGTTCTATAAGTCTTATCATAAAAATCAGTCATGGCGGAATCTTTTCAATCAGAATCAGGGAGGTCGACACCATGTTCGAATGAACTGGATGTCTAATCCCATTTCCCATTCTATCCCTGCAGATATCACCTTCTTCAACAGACAAAACTATAAGGTACTAATTTAATCATACACTTTCTTTTCCTGCATTAGTTCACATTTTCTCTGCTTCTATAACTTTCTCACACTGTTTCGGTGTTAGACAATAGCTTATCACAATTTTCATAAAATTATTTTCATAACTTAAACGTGTTTTTTTGAGACTGTCTGGGTTAACTTTTCTGTGAGACTGTTTGGTATGTATATAACTTTTCAAAATTTTCATAAGCCTTTTTCAACTTATTCTCATAACTTATGAAAACAACTTATACCATAAACAAAAACAATTTCACTTTATTTTATCATTTGCTGTAAAAATTGCTTATCAAACCTTATGTTCTGGGTAAGCTCTTGTGCTATAAACTGCAAAAACACTATAAGCTGTTTATACAAAAGTCCATAATAATAATATTGTTGGTTTTCTTGCTTACGTAGTAAACTCGTATATTCTTCAGTTGATGTTTTTTTATACTATTGACTTTATTTAAAATATGTCCTCCTTGCAGATGACCGTGATTGACACACCTGCTCGTGTTGATTTCACTACTGAGGTTAAGAATGCTCTGTGTGCCTTTGACGGTGCAGTTCTTGTTCTTTCTAGTGTTGGTGGAGTGAAAACCCAGTCCATTTCTGTTGATAAGCAAATGATGGAATTTCAACTTCCAAGACTTGTGTTCATCAACAATCTTGACCATAAGAGAGCAGATCCGTGGGAAGTTGTAGATCAGGTAAACTTACTTAGATTAATGGATTTGAGGTCATTATAGATGACTATTATGTTGTTAATCCTAGATAGCAAGCGGCATGTAGCGCCGAACCCCAAAAATGCTATAGCGGTATAGTAGATAGCAAGAAAGCCACTATTGTCAATCTAGGATAGTGAAGCAAAGTTGAGCTATTATTTCTATTTTGTGTCATACCTACGTCACATTCCCTATGCTTCACACTGCTATTGATAACATGTGTTTTGTAGTTTCATTGCTAGTTGAACAATTTTGTTTATTTTTAAAGAGAACTTCAATAACATAATCTTGTGTGTGTTTCTCTATATTCAATACACAGACCATCTAACTTCAGTTCAGATTTAGAAACGTATAATATTTAATTTTTATTGACCTTGGGCATTTTTATAATAATTTATCAGTTTTACTTATAATTCAAATTCATATTGTTGTTCTTATCCATATAACATTTTATTTATTTTGCAGACAAGATCCAAGCTTCAGCATCACAGTGCTGCACTACAAGTTCCAATAGGCTTGGGAGATAGTTTTAAGGGACTTGTTGATCTCGTGCAATCAAAGGCCTACTTTTTTCATGCTTCAAATGGGTCTGTTTCTGAATCTCTTGCATTGGTTATGCTTGTGGTCATTCTTCAAATTACTCAATCCATTTCTTATTGCAGTGAAAAGGTTGTTGTTGAAGAAGTTCCTAGAAATATGGAATCCTTGGTGTCAAGAAAAAGGCGTGACCTTATAAAAACTGTGTCCGAGGTGGACGATAAACTTGCTGAAGCTTTTAGCAGTGACAATCCCATCTCAGCAGCTGATCTTGAGGTGTGTTGAAAAACAATGTCTTTTTTTTTTTTTTTTCCATTGGAGTTTTGCATGCATATTATTTGGTTTTACATTTAGCAAAGATTTATCAGATGTTTTTGTTTTGACAAATAGTTTATCAACATATTGTCTTGAAGTGAGGATGTTGAAGTTTGAACTTCCTAAATGTGTCTCAACTAAAAAAAGCACATACATTTCATTTTGTAATGGAATGGAATGTTGCATGGGTCTCAACTAAGATACCATAATATAGCATGTGAAACATAATATAAATCCTTTGGAAAACCAACTTTTTGTCCTTGCACCACTGTAGGCACGTGCATTTTCAGATAGTGTGATATACGAAAACCTGTTGTTACTTCGCTCTCACTCCCATCTATAAATTTTATTTTGTATATAGGTTTTCTCTTTATTATTATTGTGTGTGTAGGAAGCATTTTCAAATATAGTGTGATATACGAAAACCAGTTGTTACTTTGCCCCCCCCCCCCCCCCCATCTTCAAATCTTATTTGGTAACTAGTTTTCTTTTTGTTATTGTTGTGTAGGAAGCAATTCGTAGGGCAACCATAGCACATAAATTTGTACCGGTTTTCATGGGTAGTGCATTCAAGTATAAGGTAACCGTTGAATTGCCTTGAATTCTTTGTTATATGTTCTTGACCATCATTCCCCCCATTTCTTTCTGAGGAAAACTGTTTTAATTGACTCATTAATATGATTACAATTTTATTTAGTTTCGGTCTTCTAGAGACTTCACTTTGGAATCTGAATTCACCTGGATCATTTTTTGTACAATGATGACTAGTAGTGGTCCATGACGCTGAAAAATTTGGATCTGGTCAAATCTAGAGCGTGTCATTTGTGTTAATACTATGAAGAACAATAATCAAACATTAATTTAGACTTTAAGTGATCTTTGGACTCCTAATTTGAGACATAATATTCATTATATTTTATTAAAGTTCTTGATATTAATTATCTTAATAATGATTTTTTTAGACATCAATCCCACTAGTAATCATCCTACTTGCTATCATGTTTTGAACCCCTGTTATATTCTGTCACATGCACGCACACTCTTAGGCATGTCTGAAGACTAATATGATACAAACTTGAACATTCTATATTTCATCAATGCTCATTGTATTGGATTGAGATTTTAAAAAACTATTTTCGCATATAAAAGTCATGTGAATTTTAAAAGACTTGTTGAAATGTAATGATTAATTGATGCAGGCCTCAAAAATGAGTAGAAAAGGTGTTGGTATTATTGAATTAGGAATTGCAAATGCAGATGGGAACTCACACCCAACCCACCCAAGAGCTGAGCTCCACAGAGAAATTACAATTCTCTTCCTAACAAACAGCAAACAAACTCCTGCATAACCTCCCCCCTTTTTAGCACTCCTTAATAACAGGAATCATAACTAAATCACACCTTCTCATACTGAGCCTACTGCCAAGTGAGAAATATACTAGACGGAATAAAGGTATGCTAGGGAGGAGAGTTAGTTGTTAGGTTGGGTTGAATGGTCAGTTAGTTACGCCCCGCTATGAGTAGTTGGGAGTAGGGTGGAGTGAGGGCCATAGTCGAGCCATTAGTTTGTTGACAAAGATTGAGAGGGGTTCTGTGTCTGTACTGAGGCTCCTTTCTTTGTAAGTGCTTCTGCTATTTTAGATGGAGTTAACGATTGCAGATGGTGAACCCTAGAAGAAGGCTTAATGTCCTCCATTTGTAGCCACTATTTTCCCCATAAAACTCCATCTTGCCGCCATCCTTCACAAGTTGGTCGTAGCTGTTTGCAAAAAATCCTTCATTGCAATCTCCCCATGTCTACTATTTGATAACATTGATTTTGGCTTGAATAATATATACAAGCCAACTCTTAATTTTGTATTTTAACAGTCTGATATTTTTTACTTTTTGTTTTTTCTGGTACAGGGGCTGCAACTACTTTTGGATGGTGTGCTTAACTATTTGCCGTGTCCAACTGAAGCTATTAATGAGGAAAAGGTATCAAATACAAAGAAAGAATTGAATGAGATTATTTCAATTGCCTATATTATTAATAGAGGAAAGAACCTAGGCTAGCTAATCATTTATGAAATTGGTCAAAGCAATTTTGCTCTGAGTCATAACCAGATTTGAAATTCTAGAACCAAACACATGGACCTTGATTTGTTGTGTTTTTGAGAAAAAAAAACTCTTGCCAAATCTCTGGCATTCTCACAAAGCCATTGACTAATGTTCAATTTTGTAATCTCAGAGACGAACTTACACTTCTTAGTAAAAACAATTGCACAATTCTACACTCAAACTAATTCACTCTCTAATCCTAGGCAAGGACTACACTGTTCCACCAACTCTTGATAAACATGGTGTTGTGCTATTTTTTAATCTACTGTAAAAGAATATTATTTGGCTATTTTAACAGGATACACTTGTGGCATTGACTTTCACACTAAGGAGAAAGTATGATGTAATAACTTAGTAACTAAATTGTCTTTTCAAGTATGCAAGCATAACAACAGAACTCACATATTTTTCCTGGGTTTCTTGCCTGCATTAGTAGTAGTAAACTGATATATAAGCCTATTTGGATTGACTTATTTTACCTTGTCTGCTGGTATAAGTCTTTTGAGACTGTTTGAGTTAACTTTTGTGTGTGACTGTTGGTATAATAATTTTCATAAGCCTTTTTTCAACTTATTTTGATAACTTTTCGAAGATGACTTATGAAAACACCTTATAGCATATACAGAAACAATTTAACGTTATTTTACCATTTGCTATCAAAATTGCTTATCAAAACTTCCACATAAGCGCTTATCATGACAAGCGCTTGTCATGATAAGCACTTGTACTATAAACTGCAAAAATGCTATAAGCTGTTTATACAAAAGTCAATAATATTCTTGGTTTTCTTGCTTGAATTATTCATGGCAATAAACTCATATTCTTCAGTTAATTTTTTTTTTTTATACTATTTACTTTCATTAAAATATGTCATTTCAGATGAGCGTAATTGGTAAACCTGCTCATGTTGATTTCACTGCTGAGGTTCAGAGCGCTCTGCCTGCCTTTGGTTCGGTTCTTATTCTTGATAGTGATGCTGTTGATGGGTTGCAGAGCCACCCCACTGCTGATGATAATCAAAAGTTAACAAATCAAATCCCAAGACTCGTATTCATCAGAAATCTTAACCAGCCGGGAGCAAATCCGTGGCAAGTTGTAATTCGGGTAAACTTACTTAGGATTAATGGATTGGAGGTCATCATAGATGATTATTATGTTATTAATCCCAGATAGCAAGCGGCCTGTAGCGCCGAACTTCAAAAATGCTATAGCGGTATAGTAGATAGCGAGAAAGCCACTATTGTCAATCTAGGATAGTGGAGCAGAGTTGAGCTGTTGTTTCTATTTTGTTTTATACATCTCAATCGCGATGCTTCACAATGCTATTGATATCATGTGTTTTCTAGTTTTATTGCTAGTTGAACAATTTTGTTTATTTCATAAAGAGAGTTAGAGAACTTCTGTAACATTATCTTCTGTGAGTTTGTCTATATTCTATGCAGAGCTTCTAACTTCAGTTCAGATTTAGAAACGTGTAACATTTAATTTTTATTGACCTTGGGCATTTTTATAATTATTTCTCAGTTTTACTTATAATTCAAATTCATATTGTTGTTCTTATCCGTAGAACATTTTGATTTATTTTTCAGGCAAGATCCAAGCTCCCGCATCATAGTGCTGCCCTACAAGTTCCAATAGGTTTGGGATATAGTTTTAAGGGACTTGTTGATCTCGTGCAATCAAAGGCCTATTTTTTTCATGCTTCAAATAGGTCTGTTTCTAACTTTTGCTTTGGTTATGCCTGTGATTATTCTTCATAGTACTCAATTATTTCTTATTGCAGAGAAAAGCTTGTCGCTGAGCTAGTTCCTGGATATATGGAAGCCTTGGTGTCAGAAAAAAGGCATGAACTTATAAAAACTGTGTCCGAGGTGGACGATAAACTTGCTGAAGCTTTCAATGGTGACAAGCCTATATCAGCAGCTGATCTTCAGGTGTGTTGAGTAACAATGTCTTTTCTTTTCTTTTTTCATCGGAGTTTGGCATGCTAATTATTTGGCTTTACATTTAGCGAAGATTTCAAATATGTTTTTGTTTTGACAAATAGTTTATCAACATATTGTCTTAAAGTGTTGAGGATGTTGAAGTTTGAGCATCCTAAATGTGTCTCAACTAAAAAAAGCACATACATGTCCTTTTGTAATGGTATAGAATGTTGCACGTGTCTTGAATAAGATACCATATTATAGTATGTGAAACATAATATAAATCATTTGGAAAACCCATTTTTTGTCCTTGCACCACTGTAGGCACTTGCATTTTCGGATAGTGTGATATACGAAAACAAGTTGTTACTTCACTCCCACCCCTCATCTATAAATTTTATTTTGTATATAGTTTTCCTTTTGTTATTATTGTATGTGCTGGAAGGATTTTCAGATATAGTGTGATATACGAAAACATGTTATTTGCCCCCACTCTACATCTTCAAATCTTATTTTGTAACTAGTTTTCTTTCTGTTATTATTGTGTGTAGGAAGCAATATGTAGAGCAACTAGAGCGAGGAAATTTATACCGGTCTTCATGGGTAGTACTTCCGGAAAGGAGGTAACCATTGATCTGCCTTGAATTCTCCGTTGTATGTTCTTTACCATCATTCCCTCCATTTCTTACTCAGGCAGACTCTTTTTTTTTTAATCTTGACTCATCAATATGATTATGATTTAATTTAGTTTGGGTCATCCAGAGACTTCACTTTGGAAACTGAATTCACTTGTATGATTCTTTTAGGAGAATGATGACTACTAGTGGTCCATGACACTGAAAAATTTGGGTCTGGTCAAATCTTATGTCAAATAAATAATAAAAGAGTAATCATTGTCATATAAATCTACTTAGAATAATGTTTAATAAAAAATTAATACTAAATGAGCAAGATCTGTCTGATAAAATCTAGTAAGAATCCCGCTGTTTTGAAAGCTAAGCTACTGGTACTTTATAAGCTTTTCCATTCCCTTACTATAGTAATAGTTATGTCGGTAGGTATCTAATTTATGCTTTACCATTCTTTTGAAATGTTGGAAACTTTCTTCTGTTATAATGCTGACACGTATATTAGGATACAAAGCACCTAGAGGTTTGCACTTCTACAGCATATCATTTGTGTTAATCCAATTAAGAACAATAGTCCAAAAATTAGTTTAGACTTTAAGGGATCTTTGGACTCCTAATTTGAGACCTAATATTCTTTATACTTTATTAAACTTCTTGATATTAATTATCTTAATAATGATTTTTTTAGACATCAATCCCACTTGGATATCATCCTCCTTGCTATCATGTTTTGTACCCTCGTAATATTCTTTCACATGCAAGCACACTCCTAGGCTGTCTGAACACTAATATGATTCAAACTTGAACATTCTATAGTTAGTTGATTATCAATATGATACAAACTTGAACATTCTATATTTCATGAGTAGAGAAGGTGTTGTTATTATTGAATTAGGAATTGAAAATGTAGATGGGAACACACGCCCATTTCACCCAAGAGCTGAGCTCCACAGAGAAATTACAATTCTCTGCCTAACAAACAGCAAACAAACTTCTGCATAATCTCCCGCCTTTTTCATAGCACTCCTTAATAACATTTATCATAACTAAACCATACCTTCTCATACTGAGCCTACTGCCACGTCAGCACTGCTCCTACCTATTTCTTGTCACATATAGACTTTCCACAGCTTAGGTGCACTTCGCTGGCTTAAACCACACAAATATTTTTTATCGCAAAAAAGTCTTTTAAAATACCGATGCGATACATGTGTCCTAAGTTCTAGGCCTAAGTGAGGTAATGAGGTTAAACATGACTTGGTTCATATGTTGGATTCAAGCCTAAATATACCTTTGATGTGTTAGAAATATACTAGACGGAATAAAGGTATGTTAGGGAGGAGAGTTAGTTGTTAGGTTAGGTTGGTTGGCCAGTTAGTTACGCCCAGCTATGGGTAGTTGGGAGGAGTGAGGGCCATAGTCGAACCATTAGTTAACGATTGAAGATGGTGAGCCATTGAAGAAGGCTCAGTGTCCTCCTTTCTCAGCCACTATTTCCCCCATAGAATGAAATTGGCCGCCGTCCTTCACAAGTTGGCCGTGGCTGTTTGCAGAAAATCCTTCATTGCAATCTCCCCATGTCCACTACTTGATAACATTGATTTTGGCTTGATGGCTTAAATAGTACATACAAGCCAACGCTTAATATTGTATTTTAACAGTCAGATATTTTTTTTACTTTTTGTTTTTCCTAATACAGGGGGTGCAACTACTTTTGGATGGTATGCGTAAGTATTGTTCGTGTCCAATTGAAGCTAGTAATTCTGATCCCATCCAATCTAAGAATGAGGAAAAGGTACCAGATTTAAAGAAAGAATTGATTGAGATTATTTGAATTGCCTGTGTTATTAATAGAGGAAAGAACCTAGGCTAGCTAACCATACGCCAATCATTTATAGCATTAGTCAAAGCACTTTCACTGAGTCGTATTCAGATTTGGCATTCTAGAACCAAACACATGGACCTTGAATTGTTGTGTTTTTGAGAAAAAAACTCTTGCCAAATCTCTGGCATTCTCACAAAGCCATTGACTAATGTTCAAATTTGTAATCTCAGGGTCAAACTTACGCTTCTTAGTAAAAACAACTGCACAATTCTACAATCAAACTAATTCACTCTCTAATCCTAGGCACCTCATAATAGCAAAGACCACACTGTTCAACTAACTCTTGATAAACATGGTGTTGTGCTATTTTTTAACATACTAAAAAAGAATATTATCTGGCTATTTTAACAGGATACACTTGTGGCATTGGCTTTCACACTAAGGAGAAAGTATGATGTAATAACTTATCTAAGGTACGGTGACCTTTGCATGTGATTAAATCCTATTTCAAATTATTTGTTGTCTTATATATATATATATATATATATATATATATATATATATATATATATACACTACCTACGGACATTATTATAAGCGAAAATAATGCTTGAAATCTTAGTTACTGTTGTAAATATAATTTCACTACTTTTACACTATTTAATGCTATTATTTCTAATACACAATTCATTCAATTCCAAAAAATTCAACGTAGGTGTTTGATTGAGTTTTCCACCAACTACGGATAAGGACAATTTAGTAAATTGGACAAGCATTTTAACATAAAATCTAGAAGGCAAATTATTGGTAGAAGGCAAATTAAATCAATCCAACAATTGAATCATCTTATATCTTGTTTATGGTCATGTATACTAAAATTCAAACAATTTAGACATTTGTTGGTATATATGTTTTAATAATAGATATTTTCATATCTTTTACGTATGTATTATACGTTTAAAATAAGATGATGTGATGGTCATATCACTTAAAGATCTATGAATTTTTATAGGTTTAATGTACTTCATGAGAATTTTCAATTCCACGGTTTTATTGATTTAATTAGCCTTCTACAAAGAGATATTGAAGGTTTAATTTAGATTTGATCCGTGATGTCAGTATATCCTAGTATATCCTGACTCATAATTTATACATATATGTATTGCTTCCTTTTTTTTAACTGTGTGAAGGATCTATGAGGGTGTGCTCCGGAAGGGAGATTTCCTTACAAACATTAAGACTGGCAAGACGTTCAAGGTAAGTTTAAGGCTCTTCACTATTCTACTTTCATTGCATTGGTTTTGTGCACATGGTGTTTTATGTTGTAGATCTGCTTTTCTTTTTTACTACAATCTTGGTTTTCTGTTACTCAATTAGTTCATTTTTTATAAATTATGGCTCAATTTAAGATGACATTCATGATAACCTACAATTATAGTTGTTGTAATTAAGTTCTGTCTTAGGAAGAATGAATAACAAAGATATACCAAATGATGGGATCTTTTAATAGTAATTTACCTCAGATTATCCATTTTTGACTATTCCATGAATTCAAGTCCCTGACACAGTATGAGTTTATAATGAAATTGGAGGCCTAACTCATCCTTAAAAACCGGTTCGTAAGGTGAGGATTGTCTCCTCTATATAAACTCTCATCAAGAGTCTTATTTATCAAGAGTCTTATCTATCCGATGTGGGACATGGATTTTTCCCAATACACCCCTGTCACGCCCAGCACTCTTTGGGCTTTGGTGCGTGAATCGGCCGTCACGCCCAGCAACACTCTTTGGGCTTGGTGCGTGAATCGGTAAGTTTAAATATTGCTACAACAAAATCTTCTACTTGTTTTAGCTTATACCAGTTTAATGAGGTATGAAAAATAATTGTAAACGATATGCGGTGGTGTGCACTCATAAGATCATTTTCATGTATCTTCTTTCATTTATTGTATTTTGAGACTTGTGATTTTGTTGCTGAAGTCTTTCTTCTTTGCAAATGCAGGTTCCTGATTCGATTGAGGTGCGAAAAGATGAGATCGGGGTTAGTTTTTAGATTTTCGCCATGATTTGTGGATCTTCCTATAAAATTGAATGTCTTTGGAGAACTTTTGTATATCTGTTCTGCCATGTCGCTTTTTAAATTCTGATTTTAGACTTTACTAGTTTTAATGAGGCATGAAACATGATTGAAAACAATATACAGTGTTGTGCACGCATAAGATCATTTACATTTCTCTGTTTTCGCTTATTGCATTTTGAGCTAGTCATTGTTTGACTGAAACCCTTCTTCTCTGCAAATGCAGGTTCCATATTCGTATGAACTCAAAGAGGATGAGATGGGGGTTAGTTTTTAGATTTTCACCATGATTTGTGGATCTTCCCATTAAATCAAATGTCTTTGCAGAACTTTTGTATAAATGTTCATCCATATCTATATAAATTTTAATTTTAGCTTTTACTTATTTAATGAGGCACGAAACATGATTGAAAACAATAAGCAGTGGTGTGCTCGGTGCACTCATAAGATCATTTTTGTATTTCTGCTTTCATTTATAGCATTTTGAGACTGGTGATTTTGTGGCTGAAGCCTTTCTTCTTTGAAAATGCAGGTTCCTTATGTGATTGGGTTGAATAATGAGGTGGGGTTAGTTTTTACATTTTCACCATGAATTGTGGATCTTCCCATTAAACCGAATGTCTTTGGAGAACATTTATATAATTGTTCTGCCATATCTCTTTAAATTCTAATTTTAGCTTTTACTAATTTAATGAAGCAAGAAATATGATTGAAAACAATGTGCAGCGGTGTGCACTCATAAAATCATTTTCATGTCTCTGCTTTCATTTGTATTGATTTTACATTAGTGATTTTATGCCTGACGCATTTCTTCTCTGCAAATGCAGGTTCCTTATTCGACTGAGCCACGAAAGGATGATTTGGGGGTTTGTTTTTAGATTTTCATCACTAGTTGTGGATATTCCCATTAAATTGAATATCTTTGGAGAACTTTTGTATAACTGTGTCCCATAACTCTTCAAAATTCTAATTTTAGCTTTTACTTCTTTAATGAGGCATGAAACTTGATTGAAAACAA
Source organism: Medicago truncatula (assembly GCF_003473485.1). Classification (NCBI taxonomy): domain Eukaryota; kingdom Viridiplantae; phylum Streptophyta; class Magnoliopsida; order Fabales; family Fabaceae; genus Medicago; species Medicago truncatula. The sequence continues at coordinate 10,552,010 of NC_053043.1, read as the reverse complement.
TACGCAGTGGTGTGCACTTCATTTATTGCACATTTAGGCTAGTGATTTTGTAGCTGAAGCCTTTCTTTTCTGCAAATGCAGGTTCCTCATATGATCGGGATGACTTGTGATGAGGTGGGGGTCAGTTTTTAGATTTTCACCATGATTTGTGGATCTTCATTAATATTGAATGTTGTTGGAGAACTTTTGTATGATTGTTCTGCAATATCTCTTTTTAAATTCTAATCGGGATTCTTCTCCCAAATTGACAGGTAATTCAAGAAGCTCATGCTGGAGAAATAGTCGCTATACATGATGTCATTAATGCACCAGGTTCTACTCTTCTCTCATAGCATATGCCACATTTCCTGAATTCTAAATTGCTCTTTTTCATGAATCTGTTGTTGGTGGTATAAGTTGTTTGAAAATGTTAATATATTTTTTTATTGGTGAGTAAATTTCATTTGAGGGCTCGAAAATACTGAAAACTGCATCTGATAAACCTATAAAGAAGAAAGGAGCCATAACGGCTGAAAAAAATGCTTAACACTGAAGTCTTTCTGTGTGTCACTTCAGTTGCCTTGTAACATCCTTTATTGGAATTCCAGTTTGTGTGTGAAAAAACCAATAGTTTAGTTCTATATAATATCCCATTAAACAACACAATCCAGTCTGACGAGTTTATGGGCATTCCAACAAAATATGCTAGGTGAAACAAATGTTAGTGTGACAGTCTGTTCACATTAGATGAAACAAATGTGAAGTCCTTCTGCAAGTCTCTTCAACAATGGATGTTCAAATTGCCTTGTAACATCTTTTATTAGGACTCCAGTTTTTGTGTGTGAAAAAACCAACACTCTAGTTCTGTATCCCATTTAAAAACACAATCCAGTCTCGTACAAATTTATGGGCATTCCTCTCGAACAAAATATGCTAGGTGAAACAAATGCTTATGTGACAGTATATTTTTTCATGTTTAATCAGGTGATACTTTTACCGATGGGTTAGTAAGATATACAGAGGCTTCTTCAATTGATATTTCTGAGTTGCTCTCAAGAGATTCTGAGCAAGTAAGTAGTTTCTTTATATGACAATACTCCGATTTGTGTTTGAAAAAAGCAATACTCTAGTTCTATATCCTATTAAACAACATAATCCTATCTCTTAGGAAATTTTGAGCATTCCTCTCGAACAAAATATGCTAGGTGAACCAAATATTAATGTGACAATCTGTTTTTTCATGTTCATTATTTAATCAGCCGATACCAATGCTTGCAATGATGAATATCTAAGACTTCTGTTGATGTTTCTGAGTTGGTCTCAAGAGTTTCTGGAGTGCAAGTGAGTAGTTTCTCTATATATGACAAATTAACTTCTCTGCCTTGGCTTAATGGCAGTTTATATCACTTAACTGTCTTGTTCTGTGTATTGATATTTAGGTTTCAAAAGTTTAGTAGACTCGAAGTTTCAGCAGTGTCGCTGCTCTTTCGGTAGGCCTCCTTGATGGATGGCTCTTTTGTCTATGTATATGTTGAGTTGGTGTATCTACAACTATTTGGGAGTCTATGAATGTCTTATTTTCAGTTGTCCAAAATCTAGATATGTCCTTTGAGATTCTTGCTGATGATACAGGTTTATAAACAGAATTCTTCTTTTGGAAACATTGAAATTACAGAGGATATTTGGTTGAAATTTCAGTAATTATTATTGTGAACTCAGTTAGTTTAGAAAATGCTTATTTAGTGTTTGTCAAATTTGGTCATTAGGCTTGCTGGACTAGGTTGCATTAGTTTGTATGTCGGTCACGATTAGAATTTTGGGTCGTGACAAAGTTAAAAGGATTTACCCCACCAAACAGAATGCAGCCTAATCATGTGCTCTATGCCTCCGAAAGGATACTTCTTCAAGACATAGAGAATTTTAAACAGAAAAAATATTTACTGTACCTAAAGAGTGGGTTGATATTTGGTATGATTTGCTTGCAACTCAATTTACCCAACAAGAATTTATGTTTTCATTGCCCGAACGAGTTTGGGGAGCAATATTGGTTGGACAAAACAATACTCTATTTATTTGAACCTAGCGATAGTTATTATTTATTTGAGTAAACAAGTGTTATTTTTTATAGCCATTTAATAGGAAAGTGTTATTTCTACTAGTAGATAAGTCTATCCAACATAAATAAATAAAGAATCAAACAGAAAAATGAAAAGGATTGATTTTTGTTTAAGACTGCCAGGTAACGCAAACATGGTGGTGGATCTCTTAAGATTCAAAGGTTTAGTCTCCCAAGTATTATTCTCTCGTACTTAATAGTCTCTAATATTTTGCCGCATTTATGTTGGTCTCTAATATTTCAGCAATATATAAGTTTCATATACTTTAATGCATTAAAGTACAAAGAAACGTACAACTAAATGAATTAAAGAGAGAAACAAAATTAAAAGCTAAAAACTGGGTTGTATTACTCTCTTCATGTGGTGGCAGCTCCTCGTCCAAGTGATTTGATTTCCTTTACAGATTATGCACTCAATTGCATTTGAATATGAAATACCATAAATATCAACCAAAACAAGATAAACATTGATGGGCATCGACTCATTTAGCCTTTTAAAGTTCTTATTCGTGTTTTTTCTTTTTTTTGAAGACGTTCAATTATTTTATCTTCTTCAAACATTTCAATTAATTATAGATGTAATAATGTGCAAATGAACTAGTGTTGGAACTTCACTTTGAATTGATGGGAAATTGAAGAGGAGACACCGAGTCTTAAAACTTTAAACTACTGTGTCAATTGAAAATAGTGAAAGTCCTGCATCAGAAAATTAGCACCAACTATTAGTGTTTATATAGTAGAAGTTGGACTCCAAGATTTTGTCTTTGAGTACCCAATTTTGTGAAACGGGTGCTAATGCACGCAAAAATTAATTACCACATGTGCGACAACGTTTTAAAGAGAGTGACGTAGTGTTAGCCTATATTTTTAAGGCTATCTTAAATGAAATCAAACTAAGGTTGACCTTATAAATTGAAAGAAATAATGAGGCTTTCATATCTAGATATTTGATCGAAGGTTGGACTTGCTGGAAATGCTCGAAACGTAGATTTCAGTTCGACAGACGGAAAAAATATCGAAGAGCAGTTCGTTTCTGGATAAAGTCAAGCAACATATGTTTTCAAGAGACAGATGTTTGAATTTCGAATCGAACGGATATCTGATGTCCGTTTATAGTAGTTGTAGTTTCAAATCTTAATGTAGGTAGTTATTTCTATTAGTATAAATAGTAGTTTTTCCTTAGGGGAAAAGGGTCACAATCCAATCATACACAAAACTTACACTCGAACTATCCGCATTCAAGAGAGAAACAAGTCGCAAGTTGCAATGTATGAACATGTGTACCAATTTACATTCAATCAATGCAATTTAAGTTTGTTTTCTTAAATGTCTTTGCAATTTACTTGTTTATTTCGAGCAATTTCCTTTAGAGTGTGCTTGGATGAGGTAATTTGAAAATTTTAAAGAATTTAAAATTCTAGGCAATTTACCTCAAAGTATTTGAATTCTCTCATAGCATTACATTTCCTCAACATTACATTACATTCTCCCATCCAAACAATGGAATTCACCTCAAAGTATTTGAATTCCCTCGTAACATTACATTCCCTCAAAACATTCCCCCATCCAAACACACTCTTAGTCTTATTTGAAAGTAACTTCGACATATTTAACTGGGTTAGATTCGACAGTTATCTTCATACTTTTTCTATGTTCTTCGAGAACAATAATAAATTTCTGGAAAATAAAAAAACACAATATGTCCTTAAGATTTACTAGTTGATCTTGCAAGTAATTAATTTTTAAACTAGCGGTTGTTTACCAAAAATCAGTGTGAACACGTAGTCTACGACCTAATCCAATAATATATTCGGTTTTGAAAATTCTTTTTCAAAACATTTTTTTCATAATCCATAAACAACTTTTTTTTTTAAAAAAAACAAATGTTAGTACGTTAATTATTATGTTGGTATTTTTCTCATTGCGAGGACTTAAGCCCGGGACACATTAACACCTCCACTCTTTTAATCTTTTAACTCAAATCAGTTGAACTATCTATCTCTCCAAAAACAACTAGTTATTGTGGTTAATGCACAATTCAGCATGGTAATATAGAAGTCGATTATGAAATTACAGACTTCTATTTTTTGGGTCAGTTTGTTAAACTGTTAATACAGCTAACTAGTATAAATGAGATTGTTGTATTGAGACCATTTAACTCAATTAAATAATCAGTTTCAACCTCGAATAAATGCTATTCTTTTTCTCTTAATCCCTCTATCATTTGATTACTGCATTAACACTGGTGAATCGTGAACAACAACAGTGATAAACTATCGAATTAGTTAAGAATTTTCAAATTTTCACATGTGTTTCTTGAGGCCAATTCGATGGTAGATAAGGATAAGACTTACATCATGCATAAGTTAGTTTTCACAATTGAATCAATAAATTTACATGATGCCAAATTGGATTTTTACTTGTGTATATCAGACAAAACCGGTTTTTAAAAGTGCATGCTCCACAATTTTGCGGTATAACATTACTCATTTTTTTCCTTCAAAAACATTACTCATTTTTTAAGAAGGCGTCCCATGTGCTTATGACCGTTAAGTAGAATTAACAAGCCAAATCACTACCAAAAAAAAGAATTAACAAGCCAAATCGATAAACGTATAGAAATTTTATTTGCTCATTAACCTATGCATTACTTTTTATTTTTATAATAGAAGGAAAGGTAAAAAAAATTATAATATTATTCACATAGCATCATCTCAAGCACAAGAAGGGCCAAAGCATAACCAAGAAAGAAAAATATCTGTTACAACAGTTTACCAAAAAAGCTAAGCCTTAACTCCTTAAGCCATAATGCAAATTCGCTTAGAATCACAAAAAAAGAGATAGGAAGTAAATGAAACTGAAGATTAACTCTCAAACATAAGAGGGAATTAAACCATCATGTGTGATAATTAAAAGCAAGTCCCCCGTCTCAATGTCAATCGTTGTTCATGGGGGAGACCATGTATTCACCTTTGCTTTGGAGATACTATTTCTTCTATGAAGATGTAGCTTGTTGCTCTCTTGCGCAACTCGTCAAAGTCTTAGAGCGTGGCCTTGTCAACGAACAATGTGTACAAATTTACTATTAACAACACGTTTTTTTTTTTTATCATATTTAAATCTAATTTAAAACACAGGATATGAATATTAAAACTTAAATTTAAACACCTATAATATATTGGTCCAAGTGATTAGAGATTTAAAACTCTTAAACAAATGTGCAAGGATTTGAACTTTGACTTGCGGATCGAAAAAAGTCAGTTGAGAAGGGAATTTTTTTCTATAATATGGAAACTGGACAAAAAGAGGGTAAACATACTCCCTCCGTCCTAATTTATAAGCAAAAAACATTAATTCACACTTATTAAGAAAACTAACACTTAGTGAGTTGAGATATAATTTTTTGTGTTCTCCTTGAAATAAGTTTCATGGAAAGATGTAAAAATAATTCTCATTGGTTAAAAATTATGGAGAAAATAAAAAGGAGAACAAATTAAATGCAACTTGCATTTAATTTTACATTGGAAAAGATCATTTGTTTGAAAAAAACATAAAAATAGCATAAAAATTGGTTTTTTTTTTGCTTATATTTTGAGACAAAAAAAATGAGATTTTTTTGCTTATATTTTATAACGGAGGAAAACAAGAAAAATAAATTATATAATATCACAATTCCATTTGTATTTTATATAGTATAAATAGGTGTTTTTTTTGGTACTGTGATGGATTTTCCCGATAAGAAACAATATTCATTTTTTTTTTGTTACAAACAATATTCATTTATTGAAGCAAACATAAATTCAACATCACTAAAAACCAAAAAGAAAGAATTTATGAACAAATTCATAACATTCAAGTCAATAGTATAAATCGGTAAAATGCTTATGCTAGTAATATGAAAAAATCAAAGTGACGGAAATTCTCATGCTCATAAATCTGGGACGTTGACGTGAAGAAATATTAGACATCTGCACACCAACACAATATACAAATCAATGTCACACCGAGACGATGAAATTACAAAAAGAACCAATGAAAAATTTGATTAAAGTAATAATTTTTTTTGGCTTAATACATGTTTTGGTCCCTTAACTTATTTTTGAATTTTATTTTGGTCCCTTACGAAGTTATCATATGTTCGTGTCTCCATTGTATACCATGTGTGTTTTTTAAATTCAGCCATTGATCACAAATCCTAAATGATATGTGGAAAGTGTTTAACATATTTTGCAAAAAATTAACGAAGATGACTAATTTGATTGACGGAAGTAAATATAAGAGACCAAATTGAGACACTTTATAATTAAGAGACCAAAATGAAATCCAAAAATAAGTTAAGAGACCAAAGCAAAGCATGTATTAAACTTTTTTTTTTTACATGAAATAAGTTTTTTTAAGGATCACTTTTTTTCTTATATGAAATCAGTTATTTACCTTAAAAGATAAAAAATAAAAGATACAACAAATATGTAATTCTAATAAAAAAAATGACTTTTTTTAAGGAATAAAAAATGACTTAAAAAGTTTTAAATTCAAAATAGTTTTTATTTTTTGGAAATTAACATTATTATTTTATTGATTGTAATTTGTTGGGAAAATAAAAAGGTAGTGTAGTAATTTGCAAAGCGTGTTGGATACGGCAGCGTTTGACAGAAAACGACGGAAAGAATGAAGAAGAAGCGGGAATATAAAATGATCGATTGAGTGAGTGTAGTGTAGTACGAAGATGATGACGACGATGATGATAGTACGATTTAGCTTCACGCTATATATAATAATCGCCATTCCCTTCTCTATCATAAAAAATCCTAGAAACATAGCAACCACCACCACCACCACCACATGGCTCGTTTCTCCTTGCCGGTCCTCCTTTACTCCACCGCCACTTCCCGTCGCTTCTCGTCCGACTCAATGCAACAGCAGCTGCGCAACGTCTGGATCTCGGGGCTCCTTGACCCTTCCAAGGTGAGGGTGACGGAGAGGTACTGGTTATACACGGGGGATATTGATAAGATGATAGAAGCTAGGAAAGAAACCGAGAAAAGAGACAAGTACTATGAGTCTATTGTAAAAGAAGAGTCGTGGTTGAATCAGGGTAAAAAACGAGATAGCCGTAGACATTTTAAATGGCTTATGAATGGTCCAACTTCCGATTCTACTTCCGCAGATCTCACTTTCTTCAACTGGAGGAAACAATATAAGGTAGTAATAATGTTGCATATCATATTTAAGTTTAATCCAGTTTTTTGTTTCTTTCTTTCATTGCATCATTATATGGATGGAATGTTAGTAGTAATAAACTGATTTGGATTAACCTATTTCAACTTATCTACTCATATATGTTTTCTAAGACTGTTTTGGATAACTTATCACAGTTTTCGTTTAAGTTTATGAAAACAACATATTAACATATACATAAGCGCTTATCATGATAAGCTGCAAAAACACTATAAGCTGCTTATACAAAAGTCAGTAATATTCTTAGTTCCGTGCTTGCATTTATTCATGGAATGGCACTAAACTCATATATTATTCAGTTAACGTTTTATATACTATTGACTTTATTTAAAATTTGTCATTGCAGATGAGTGTGCTTGACACACCTGATAATGTTGATTTCACTGCTGAGGTTCAGAATGCTCTGCGTGCCTTTGACGGTGCCATTCTTGTTCTTTCTGGTGTTGATGGGGTGAACAGCCACTCCATTTCTGTTGATAAACAAATGATGGGATATGAACTTCCAAGACTTGTTTTTATCAACAATCTTGACCATAAGGGAGCAAATCCATGGGGAGTTTTATATCAGGTAAACTTGAGCTAAATGGATTGGATAGATTCTAAATTTCGTACTATGTTGTCAATCTAGGATAGTGGAGCAGAGTTGAGCGTTGTTTCTATTTTGTGCCGTAGATCGCGATTGTGTTGCTTCACACTGCTATCGATAACATGGGTTTTTGTAGTTTTAATTGAACAAATCTGTTTAGATGATAAAGAGAACTTCAACAAGTACAATAAAATTGAATTCAAAATTCTTCAAATGCTACTTACTTGTCTTTAATAATAATCTTCAGTGAGTTTATCTATATTTTATACAAATAGAGTCTAACTTCAATTCAGATTCTTCAAAAAAAAAAACTTCAATTCAGATTTATAAACTTATAATATTTAATTATTATCGACCTTGGGCATTTTTATAATTATTTCTCAGTTTTACTTATAATTCAAATTCATACTGTTGTTTTTATTTGTAGAACATTTTGTTTTATTTTTCAGGCAAGATCCAAGCTTCAACATCATATTGCTGCAGTCCAAGTTCCAATAGGCTTGGAATATAATTTTAAGGGACTTGTTGATCTTGTGCACTTAAAGGCCTACTTTTTTCATGATTCAAATGGGTCTGTTTCTGAAACTTTTGCATTGGTTATGCCCGTGATTATTCTTCATATTACTGAGTTGTTTCTTATTGCAGACAAAAGGTTTTCGTTGAAGAAGTTCCTGGATATATGGAAGCCTTGGTGTCACAGAAAAGGCGTGAACTTATAAAAACTGTGTCCGAGGTGGACGATAAACTTGCAGAAGCTTTCAGTGGTGACAAGCCCATCTCAGCAGCTGATCTTGAGGTGTGGGAACAATGTCTTTCTTTTTTTCATCGCAGTTTTGCATACTAATTATTTGGTTTTACGTTTAGCATAGATGTGTCCTATGTTTTTGTTTTGATAAATAGTTTATCAACATATTGTCTTCAAGTGTTGAGGATGTTGAAGTTTGAGCATCCTAAACGTGTCTCAACTAAAAATAGCACATACATGTCATTTTCTAATGGTATAGAATGTTGCATGGGTCTCGAATAAGATAGCATAATATAGTATGTGAAACATAATATAAATATTTTAAGATATAATGAAGTTTATCCGCATATTGTTTTCCAATACAAAAAGTGGATAAAAAGTGGTTGTTAGGTGATTATGACATTGCCATATGTTTCTGGAGGATTCTCGGCTCGCAGCCATATTTCACAATCAACAACACTGATGAGGCATGTATACTCTAATATTGACCAATATTATCACTTGGAAGAGAAGCTTCAAGTAGGGCCCAACAAATGGGAGAAAAAAAATGTGCCTCTTATCGTATCAGACAATGTTGCCAAAAGGAAAACATGAAAGAGCAAACTCATCGACGAAAGTTGCTGCTGTTTTCTTTCATGGAGAGGATATGTCAGTATTATCCATTTTGTTTTGAGACGAAGTTGAAAAACAAATGCCTGATTCAAATCCATTTTATGCATGTATTTCGTTTTAGGCTTAGATCCATTGGAAAACCCACTTTTTGTTCAGGTGCCTTTGAAGCCAGATGTATTTTTAGATATAGTGTGATATACGAAAACCAGTTGTTACTTCGCCCCCACCTCCCATCTACAGATCTTATCTTGTAAACAGTTTTCTTTTTGTTATTATTGTGTGTGTGTGTAGGAAGCAGTTCGTAGGGCCACCATAGCACGGAAGTTTATACCAATATTCATGGGCAGTGCTTTCAAGTATAAGGTAAGTGTTAAATTAACTTGAATTCTTTGTTGTATGGTCTTGACCTTCATTTCTCCACTTTCTTTCTTAGGTAGACTCACTTTCTTTAATCTCGACTCATTACTATGATTATGATTTAATTTAGATTTGGTTTTCCAGACACTTCACTTTGGAAATTGAATTCACTTGTAGCATTCTTAGTAGGATGATGGCTACTAGTGGTACATGACACTATACATAAATTCTGGGTCTGGTCAAATCTTATGTCATATAATTAATAAAAGACCAATCATTCTCATATAAATCTACTTAGAATAATGCTGTTCATTAAACAATAAATGAGCAATATCTGTCTAATAAAATCTAGTAAGAATCCTGCTGTTCTAAAAGCTATCTACTGGTATTGTTTATATCTTTTCCATTCCCTTACTATTGTTATGTAGGGGGAAATCTAATTTATGATCTACCATTCTTTTGAAAAGTTGGAAACTTTATACTGTTAGGCTTTGTTACACTAGGCTGACACGTATATTAGGAGACAAAGCACCAAGAGGTTTGCACTTATGGGATCCTATCCTATTAAGAACAATTGTCCAACCATTAGTTTAGAGTTTAAGGGATCTTTGGACTCCTAATCTGAAACATTATATTCTTTATATTCTTGATATTAATTATCTTAATAATGATTTTTTTAGCCATCAATCTCTCATAATATTCTCTCACATGTGTGCACATACTTGGGCATGCCCGAACACTAATATGATCCAAACTTGAACATTCTATATTTCATGCATGCTCATTGTATTGATTGTGATTTTAAAAGACTATTTTGGCATAAAATAAGTCTTGTGAATTTTAAACGACTGTTGAATGTAATGCCTTATTGATGCAGACCTCAAAACAGAGTAGTAAAACAAACAATAAAGACAAATGACTAAAAGGTGTTGGTATTATTGAGTTAGAAATTGGAAATGCAGATGGGAACACACTCCCAATCCACCCTAGAGTTGAGCTCCGCAGAGAGATTACAATTCTCTGCCTAACAAACAGCAAACAAACTACTGCATAACCTCCCCCCTTTTTTGGATCACTCCTTAATAACAGAAATCATAACTAAACCACACTTTCTCATACTGACACTGCTGCCACATCAGTAGTGCTGCTTCCTGTTTCTCCTCACATAGACATTCCACGCCTTAGGCCCACTTTGCTGGCCCAATATCATTGCATCCTTATCACTTTTATAAGAATTTTTTAAGTAAGAAAATTGTTGTTCACATATGTTTAAGCTGAAACACACCAGTAAAATACCGAAATACCCCTTCGGTAGTTTATTGCCGCGGAAAATCATTATTAGTATTTATTGATTTTGATTGTTTCAATCATTATTTTGGTAATATTTATATGGTCAACTCAACTTGGAGAGGATATATTTGGTGCATTTTGATGCAAATGGCTAAAATATTTAATGAAAGGATTATGGTTTGTTTGTTTCAAAAGGAGTCAACCGATATATTCAATTCTTTTATTCAATTCAGATCCAGGCCATAAAGAAAGAATGGTGGATTTTGATTTCAAATGGTTGTGTAAAAGAGATATTGGCCAGGTTTTCTAGATCAATTAAGAACATGAATTATATCAAGAAACTTATTCACCAGCCCATTTTACAACTTGTGAATGAAATTTATTCACTAAATAAATTTTGCTTTAAAATAGTGATGAATTTGTTATGATTTTGAAAGTTTATTTATTTCATTCCATTTATTGTGATTAAGACCAACAATTTGTCTCCGAAAAATGACCCATAAGAATCGAAAATCGTAAGAAATTTCATGTTATAAAGTAAGACTTTTTTATGACAAGAAATTAAAAAGTCACTACAAATGTCCAACATAATCTAATTTATAAAATAAATCACTGATATTAAAAAGTTTTTAAATACCACACGACTCTTTGTAATTTGTAAAAGAGAAATATATTTGTATAACCATTTTCTAACAACTTTCTCTCTCATACTCACATTATATTTTTACTTTCTCTCTCTATTACTTTGTTTTTCATGCCAATACATATTTTTACTTTCATTTGGTTGTCAAACAAATTGATATTCAAATAACACCACTCTTTATAAAAAGTCTTTGAATGCCACTAGATTTAGACGCCCGTTTGAAAATTCCTAATTGTTGTGATTGAATACCTCAGTACTTTGGTTATTTACTTAATTAAAAGTCTTAACAATTTTTTTTATCACAGACAAGTCTTTTTAAAATCCCAATGTGATGCACCCATCCTATGCTCTTGGCCAAAGTGAGACAATGAGGTTGAACATGACTTGGATCATATGTTAGATTCAATCCTAAATATACCTTTTATGTGGTAGATATATACTAGAACGGAGAAAGGTCGGCTAGGGTGGAGAGTTAGTTGTTAGGTTGTGTTGGTTGGCCAGTTAGTTATGCCTCGCTATGGGTAGTTAGGAGTGGGAGAGAGTGAGGGACATAGTTGTGTCATTAGTTTGTTGACAAAGAATCAAAGGAGCTTTCTAGCTTTACTAAGGGTCCCTTCTTTGTAAGCGCTAACGCTATTTTGGATGGAGTTAATGATTACGGATGGTGAACCATAAAAGAAGGCTTAAAATCCTCCATTTTTTAGCCGCTATTTCCACCATAAAACGCCATCGTGCTACCATCCTTCACATTTGATAGCATTGATTTTGGCATAAACAATACATACAAGCTTATATTTTTATATTTTGTTGTTTCTGATCCAGGGGCTACAACTACTTTTGGATGGTGTACTTAATTATTTGCCGTGTCCAACTGAAGCTAGTAATTATGCTCTCGTCCAATCTAAGAATGAGGAAAAGGTACCAAATTCAAAGAAACAATTGAATGAGATTATTTATATTGCTCGAGAGAAAATGCTCTTAGCCTTTGTTATTAATAGAGGAAAGAACCTAGGCTAGCTAACTGAATCGATTAGTACACCACCTCTAACCGAATCGATTGAATCAGTTACAAGCATAACTCACTGCCCAGGTGTAACTGGCAGTAGCCAGTCATAGGATGCAGTATAAATAGATGATTCCACATTGTTTATAGTAATCACAATTCATAATCAAAGAAATTCAGTTTAGAAATTCTACAATTTTCTCTATGAATTCAGTTACTCTAGAATCTTTATAAGGTATCTGAAGTTCGCGTCGACCCTCCGACCTCTGCGATTGCCTTGCCGGTGATTGAAGTTCTGGGGACAGTTGCAGTTGCTCGGGCAACAGTTATGGCATATTGTGATGTTGATTCAGCCTCTAATGTAGATAACGTGAAGTCTACTTTTGAGGCATTCTCATGTCTTTGTCCTAACTTGGTTGTTCATAGCCCTAGCTACTTCAAGGTGTTATGCTTACTTCATGAGCTGCAAGTTCCCATCTCCACGGCAATCATTTATTGCATTAGTAGCAGCACTTACGCTTAGAGTCATAATCACATTTGGCATTCTAGAACCAAACACCTAGACCTTGATTTGTTGTTTGTTCGAGAAAAAGTCCTTGCCAAATTTCTAGTTGTGACTTATATTCCTGCTCAGGCTTAGATTGATCGCATTCTCACAAAGCCAATGACAAATGTTCAATTTTTTAATCTCAAAGACAAACATAAGGTTCTTAGTAAAAAAGACTGCACAATTCTACATAAGCTAATTCACTCTCTAATCCTAGGCACCACATAATAGCAAAGACCACACTGTTCCAACAAATCTTGATAAACATGGTGGTGTTGTGCTATTTTTTAACATGCTAAAAAAGAATATTATTTGGCTATTTTAACAGGGTACACTTGTGGCGCTGGCTTTCACTTTAAAGAGAAAGTATGATCTACTAACATATCTAAGGTACCGTAACCTTTACACGTCGATAATCCTATTATAAATTGTTTGTTTTGTCTTATATATATACTAATATACATAAGTATATTAACATGAAATCTAGAAAAAATTGTTTGTTTGTTTTGTCTTGGTCAATATTATAGTACAATTTCACTACGTTTACACTATTTAATGGTATTACTTCTAATATACCCTTCATATAATTAAAAAAAAATAACGTGGGTATTTAACTTTAGTTTTTCAACTAACTATCAAAAAGGACAATTTAATAAATTTGACTCACATTTTAACATGAAATCTAGAAAATTAGCCGCACTTAACTGAAATTCTTAATCACTGTGACAATTTTTTTTATAATATAAGATGATGTGATGGCCATATCGTTTTAAAGATCTATGAATTTTTATAGGTTATATCTACTTAACGAGAATTAGAATTTTTACTTTAATGGTTGGATTGATTTAATTCACCTTCTACAAAGAGATGTTGAAGGTTTAAGTTAAATTTGACTTATCGTGTTGATGGATCCTGACTCATAATTTATAATATATGTATTGCTTTTTTTATTGTGTGAAGAATCTACGACGGCATCGTTAGGAAAGGGGATTTTATCACAAACGTTGACACTGGCAAGACGTTCAAGGTAAGTTTAAGGTTCGCCACTGTTCTACTTTGATAGCATTGGTCTTGTGCGCATGGTGTTTTGTGTTGTGGATCTACTTTTATTTTTTGCTACAATCTTGGTTTTTTGCAACTCGGGTAGTTCATTTTTTATAGATATATGACTCAATTCAAGATGACATTTTTGATAATCTACAATTATAGTTATTGTATTTAAGTTCTATCTTACGATGAAGGAATAAAAAAGATATACCAAATGATAGGATCTCTTAATACTATTTACCCTCACATTATCCATTTCTTACTAGTCCATGGATTCAAGTCTCTAAACAGTGCATATATTCAATTTCTTAATTGATACTTCCTACTAGCAATATTGACTCTTTTTTCAAGAAACTTATTCTACAAAGAAATATCTAAGAATTATTATCCTCTTGCATTACCAGGTATTGTCCCCTCATTTTGTACTTTTTTCTAAAAATATTGCTACGACAAAGAGTAGTACTAGTTTTTGCTTTTACCAGTTTAAAGAGGCATGGAAAATGACTGAAAACAATATGCAGTGGTGTGTACTCATAAGATCATTTTCATGTCTCTGCTTTAATTTATTGCATTTGAAACTAGTGATTTTGTTGTTGAAGCTTTTCTTCTCTGCAAATGCAGGTTCCTGATTCAATTGAAATGCGAAAAGATGAGATCGGGGTTAGTTTTTAGATTTTCACCTTGATTTGTTGATATCCTCATTAAATCGAATTCCTATGGAGAACTTTTGTCTAATTGTTCTGCCATATCTATTTCTAAATTCTTATTTTAGCATTTTCTAGTTTAATGAGGCATGAAAAATGACCGAAAACATTATGCAGTGGTGTGCCCTCATAAAATCATTTTCACTTCTCTGCTTTCGCTTATTGCATATTGAGACTAGTGATTGTGTGACTGAAGCCCTTTTTCTCTGCAAATGCAGGTTCCTCATCCGCTTCAACTGCGAGTGGATAAGAAGGGGGTTAGTTTGTAGATATTCACCATGAACTTCTCATTAAATTAAATGTTTTTGGAGAACTTTTGTATAAATGTTCTTCCATATCCATTTAAATTCTAATTTTAGCTTTTACTAGTTTAACGAAGCATGAAACATGATTGAAAACAATGGACTCATAAGATCATTTTCAAGTCTCTGCTTTCATTTATTGCATTTTGAGACTAGTGATTTTGTGGCTAAAGTCTTTCTTCTTTGAAAATGCAGGTTCCTTATGTGATTGGGTTGCGTAATGAGGTGGATATTTCCATTAAATCGAATGTCTTTGGAGAACTTTTGGATAATTGTTCTTTCATATCTATTTAAATTCTAATTTCAGCTTTTACTAGTTTAATGAGGCATGACAATATGCAGTGGTGTGCACTCATAAGATAACTTTCATGTCTCTGTTTTCATTTATATTGTTTTGAGACTAGTGATTTTGTGGCTGAAGCCTTTCTTGTCTTCGAATGCAGGTTCCTTATTCAACTGAGCCGCGGAAGGATGATTTGGGGGTTAGTTTTTAGATGTTCATTGTGATTTCTGGATCTTCCCATTAAATTGAATGTCTTTGGGGAACTTTTGTATTATTGTTCTGCCTTGTCTATTTAAAATCTAATTTTTACTTTTATTAGTTTAATGAGGCATGAAACATGATTGAACACTATGCGGTGGTGTGCACTCTTAAGATCATTTTCCTGTCACTGCCTTCATTTATTGCATATTTGAGACTAGTGATTCTGTGGCTGAAGCCTTTCTTTTCTGCAAATGCAGGTTCCTCTTTTGATTGGGTTGAGTTATCATGAGGTAAGGCTCAGTTTTTAGATTTTCACCATGATTTCTGGGTCTTCTCATTATATTGAATGTTGTTGGAGGACCTTCATATAATTGTTCTGCAAGATCTCTTTTTAAATTCTAATTGGGATTCTTCTCCAAAATCGACAGGCGATCCAAGTGGCTCGTGCTGGAGAAATAGTCGCTGTACATGATCCCCTTAGTGCACCAGGTTCTACTTTTCTCTACTCTCAAAGCATATGCCACATTTCCTGAACTCTACATAGCTCTCTTTTTTGTAAGATTGAGTTATTTTTGAATCTGTTGGTGGTTTTTGTTGTTCGAAATTGTGGTTATTTTATTTTTTATTGGAGAGTAAACTTCATGAGGGTTCGAAAATACTGAAAACTGCATCTCATACAAATTTATGGGCATTCCTCTCAAATAAAATAGGTTAGGTGAAACAAATGTTAATGCGATGGCCTATTTTTTCGTGTTCATTATTTAATTAGGTGATACTTTTACCGATGGGTTGGTAAGATATACAAAGTCTTCTGTTGATGTTTCTGAGCTGATCTCAAGAGATTCTGGAGTGCAAGTTAGTATTTTCTTTATATGACAAATTAACTTCCCTACCTTGGCTTTAATGGCAATTTATCTCCTAACTGTCTTGTTTTGTGCATTGCTTTAGGTTTCAGAAGTTTAGCAGACTTGAGTTTTGGCAGCGTCACTGCTCTTTTGATAGGCCTCCTTGATGGATGGCTTTTGTTTATGTATATGTTGAGTTGGTGTATCTGCAGATATTTGGGAGTCTAGGAATGTTATATTTTGAGTTGTACAAAATCTAGATATGCCATTTTTTAGATTCTGGCTGATGATATAGGTTTATGAACATGATTATGATTTTGGAAACGTTGAAATTATAGAAGGCACTCGCTTGAAATTTCAGTAAATATTATTGTGAACTGAAAGTTAGTTTGGGAATTGCTTATTTATTGTCTGTGAAGTTTGGTCATTAGGCTTGCCAGACTAGGATGTAATAGTTCGCGATTTTGGACCGTGACAAAGTTAGAAAGATTTACCCGACTAAGCATAAGGCGACTCAATCATGTGCTTTAGGCCTCCATAAGGGACGCATTTCTTAAATACCTCAAAACAAAAATAAATACTCATTAACCAGTTATGTAAAAAAACCAATAAACTGAGCATTGCACACTTCATTAACAAAATTGACCCCAAATTAAACTATGATTTTTCGTTTGACATCAGATAATAATGTCAAACAGTTACAAGAAGTTCAGTATTAATGTTACGTATATAGTCATGTACATCAATCTTAGTTTATGGCTGTTGGTAATTAGCAGAACATATGACAGTGGGATAAACATCCAAACTAGTGTCACAAGTCCAAAAGGTAAATTAGATAAGAACAAGTTACATAAGGAATTGCAAAATTGGATAACATGGTGTGGATCATCAATCGAAGTCATAGAACCTGCATTGAGGAAAATGGTTTTGAACTTTCTAAAAGTTATTTGCTACTTGATATAATCATTCACTGCAATGTCACTTGCTATTTGTTGCATCAAAACCTATATTATATAGAACTACACTAATGAACACTACAAATTACGCCATTAGTGACAACTTTTTGGACAACTTACTCTCTCATTTACTCTCATTTACATGATGTTTTTTTTCCTCTCTCTTCGTTTTTCTCTCTCCATTGTTTTTGACTAATAAGAAAAGAGAAAAACAAAGTTGTCATGAAAGTTGTCTTGAAACAGATGTACATATATCACTACTCTCTTTTAAAATTAACAACATCAAATCAAACCTTTTATAAATATCGGTCATGGTAGATACAAACAAACCTTTGAAAAAGACTATAATAATTTTTATTTATTATCATTGCAAAATACAAATATATGTGATTTGAACATATTAAATAAGTGGTCAAATATTCTGCTTAATATAAACAGTCAGTTGAACGAACCCACTTTGTGTTCGCATAGTAAAAAAAACTCATAATATTTAAATATTTGATAATATTAAAAAAAAACAGAGACGACAAAATAAAATAAAATTTATAAATCTATGTGAAATCAGTTATTTAAATTAATAAAGTAAGAAATAAAAGAGGAAAATAAATTATTATATTGAGAAATATATATAAAACCTCTCAACAAAAAATAAAAATAAAGAAGTAACTTTTGCAAAGCGTGTTGTATACGGCAGCGTTTGAAGAAAACGACAGAAAGAATGAAGAAGAAGCGGGAAAATGAATCATCAAAGTGTAGTACAGTACGGAAGATGATGATACGATTTAAACCCCCAAGGGTTTTAGCTAGCTAGCCTCAAAAACCCTCATGCTACCACCATGATCATGATCATGATCATGGCACATTTCTCTAGGTCTTCAATGCAGCGCCTCCTCTACTACTCCACTCCGTCTTTCCACCTCCGTCACCTCTCAACGGAGCTGCCGCGCAACATCTGGGTTACTTCAGGGTCCATCGACCCGACTGAGAAGTTAATGCCGTGCATGATTCGTCATACCTATAAGAGTTCGTCCACTGCCACTTTCCACCGCCTCTCACCTGAGCGGCTACGCAATGTCTGGATCTCAGGACTCCTTGACCCTTCCAAGCTTCTTTTAACCGAGAGAAGACTGTTATACACTGGTGAGATCGATAAGATGGAGGATGCTAGGTGTGAAATTGAGAAGAAAGACAACAACACTGAGTCTTATATTAAACAAGAGTCATGGCTGAAGCTAGGTTTGGGAAAAGGAGTTATTAGCCGCACAGTTCTCAACTGGGTGTTCAATCCCAAGTCCGATTCTATCCCCGCAGATCTCACTTTCTTTGACTGGAGGGATAACTATAAGGTACTGCATCATTTGCTATAAAAATAGCTTCTGCATAAGCACTTATCATGATAAGCTGCAAAAACACTATAAGCTGTTTATACAAAACTCAATAATGTTCTTGGTTTGCATTATTCATGAAATGGAATATAAATTTAATATTTGTCTGTCCTTGCAGATGACTGTAATTGACACACCTGATCATGTTGATTTCACTCCTGAGGTTCAGAATGCGCTGCGTGCCTTTGACGGTGCTGTATTTGTTCTTGATAGTGTTGATGGGGTGCAGAGCCACTCCATTGTTGTCAATAAGCAAATGGTAACATATCAACTTCCAAGACTTGTATTCATCAACAATCTTGACCAGAAGGGAGCAAATCCGTGGGAAGTTGTGAATCAGGTAAACTTACTTAGATTAATGGATTGGATAGATTCTAGGTTTTGTACTATGTTGTCAATCTAGGATAGTGGAGCAGAGTTGAGCCGTTTCTATTTCTATTTTGTGTTGTGCATCGCATGTTGCTTCATACTGCTATCGTTAACATGGATTTTTGTAGTTTTATTGCTACTTGAACAATTTTTTTTTAGTTTATAATGAGAAATTCAGTAACATCATTGTAGCAAAAAATTGAATTCAAATTTAGATTTAGAAATTAGAAACCTATAATATCTAATTATTATTGACATTGGTGATTTTATAATTATTTCTCATTGTTACTGTAATACTCAAATTTAAATTGTTGTTTACTTGTTTTTAAACTATAGATCGTTTTGTTACATTTTTCAGGCAAGATTAAAGCTTCAACATCATATTGCTGCAGTTCAAGTTCCAATAGGCTTGGAATATAATTTTAAGGGACTTGTTGATCTCGTGCAATTAAAGTCCTACTATTTTCATGGTCCAAATGGGTCTGTTTCTGAAACTTTTTCATTTTATGCCGGTGTTTATTCTTCAAATTACTCAATTGTTTCTTATTGCAGAATAATGGTTGTCATTGAAGAAGTTCCTGCAGATATGGAAGCTTTGGTGTTAGAAAAAAGGCATGAACTCATAAAAACTGTGTCAGACGTGGATGATAAACTTGCTGAGGCTTTTTGCAGTGGCAAGCCCATATCAGCAGCTGATCTTCAGGTGTGTGGGTAACAGTGTCTTGTTTATTCATCGCACTTTTTCATACTAATTATTTGGTTTTACATTTAGCAAAGTTTTTCTCATGTTTTTGTTTTGACTAATAGTTTATCAACATAGCAGCAGATGCATTTTCAGATATAGCATGATATACGAAAACCAGCTGTTACTTCTCCCCCATTTCCAAATCTTATTTTGTAAATAATTTTCTTTTTGTTATTATTGTGTTTGTAGGAAGCAATTCGTAGAGCCACGATAGCACGGAAATTTATACCATTTTTCATGGGTAGTGCTTTCAAATATAAGGTAACCTGTACCCCCCACCCACCCACCCACCCCAGTAGACTCTTATTTTTTATCTTGACTCATTAATATGATATTGATCTAATTTAGTTTGGGTCTTCCAGAGACTGCGCTTTGGAAATTGAATTCACTTGTTGCGTTCTTAGTATGATGATGTCCTTCATACTATGCAAAAATTTTGGAGCTGGTCAAATCTTTTGTTTTATAAATAATAAAAGAGTAACCATTGTCATATAAATCTACTTAGAATAATTCTTTTTAATAAATAATAAATGAGCAATATCTGTCTAGTAAAAATTTACTTAGAATCGTCCCCGTGAGCTTAGCTCAGTTGGTAGGGACAAATGCATTTTATATGCAGGGGCCGGGGTTCGAACCCCGAACACCCCCCCACTTCTCTACATTTAAAATGTGTGAGCTCCGTCGCTAGGCTACCTGACCAAAAAAACAAAAATCTACTTGGAATCTTGCTGTTTTAAATGCTAGTTACCAGTACTTTTTAAGCTTTTCCATTCCCTTACAATAGTTATGTATGATTTATGATCTACCATTCTCTTGAAAAGCTGGAAGCTTTCTTCTGTTATAAGGCTTTGTTACAGAAGGCTTACAAGTATATTAGGAGACAAAGCACCAAGAGGTTTGCAATTCTGGAGCATGTCATTAGTCTTGGCCCTATTAAGAACAACAGTCTAAACATTTGTTTAGACATGAAGGGATCTTTGGACTCCTAATATAAGACATAATATTCTTTATACTATATTAAACTTCTTGATATTAATTCTCTTAATAATGATTTTGTTAGACATCAATCCCTCTAGGATATCATACTCGCTATCAGGTTTTGAACCCCCATAATATTCTCTGACATGCATGCACACACATAGGCATGCCCGAACACTAATATGATCCAAACTTGAAGATTCTGTATTTAGTTAATTATCAATAAGATACAAACTTGAACATTTTATATTTCAAAAGACTATGTTGGTATTATAGCATTGGATTGATATTTCTTTGTAAGCACTTCTGCTATTTCGAATGGAGTTAACGATTACAGACGGTGGACCATATAAGAAGGTCTAAAATCCTCCACTTTTAGCCGCTATTTCTGCCTTAAAACACCATTGTGCCGTCATCCTTCACAAATTGGCCATAGCTGTTGCAAAAAATTCTTCACTGCAATCTGCCATGGCCACTATTTGACAACATTGATTTTGTCTTGAATAATACATACAAGCTTATATTTTTTATTTTTGCTGTTTCTGGTGCAGGGGTTACAACTAATTTTGGATGGTGTACTTAATTATTTGCCGTGTCCAACTGAAGCTATTAATTCTGCTCCCATACAATCTAAGAATGAGGAAAAGGTACCAAATTCAAAGAAACAATTGAATGAAATTATTTGAATTGCTTGAGAGATTTATAAAAGAAGAAAGAACCTAGGCTATCTAACTGTGGTCTAGCCACAGCTCAGCACACCACCTCCAACTGACTCAACTGAATCAGTTACTGGCATAACTGACTGACTCACCACTGCCAAGGTGTAACTGGCAGTAGCCAGTCATAGGACAAGGTGTAACTGGCAGTAGCCAGTCCTAGGATGCAGTTATAAATAGATGATTCCATATTGTAAATTGTAACCACAATTCATAATCAAAGAAATTCAGTTTAGAAATTCCACGATTCTCTCCAGATTCTCTCTAGATTTAAATACTCTGGAATCTACATATGGTATAATGGTATCAGAAGTTTGCGTCGATCATCCGACCACTGCGATTGCCTCACCGGTGATTGTAGTTCTGGCGACAGTTACAGCTGCTCTGGCGACAGTTACGGCTGCTCCGGATACAACTACAGCTTCTCCGTGACAGTTACAGCGGCGCCATCACCGCTTCTTAGTCTTGTATCGTCTGATTCGGCGAACAAAGAACTCTTTCTATGCAATCTCTAAGAAACTTGACTCTGAGAACTATCTGCTAGGATTCCACTTTGGTGACTTTAGGGCGAGAAAGTCACCATGGCTCTCTCTCTCTCTCTCTCTCTCTCATATTACACTCTCTCCCATCTTATTTATTATTTCTCTTTGATCTTTATCTTTCATAAAACACAAAATTAAACTAAAGTTACTATCTGCTATGGATGTAACAGGTTGAACCTGTGATTGAAGTACATAAATTGCGTCATTTCTTGATCTATCCTTCAATTCCCTCTAACTTCTAAGCCGTGATTCTGCTCCACAAAAGTTTGCTTACCCTCATCCTTGGTCACAAATGCCTTATTTGCCATGGCCCTATAACACTTGGCAGAATCCTGCATATTTCAGACCATCTCAGCCTATGCAGCTTCCTAACTTTACGCCTATGCAACCATCACAAGCTCACTCACCTTCCTTCCTTCCCCAGGCCTCAAGCACTACTTGCTAGCACTCACTCATCTTCAGTTAGCTGGTACCCAGATTCTGAGGCTTCTCACCATGTCACCTCAAATGCTTTAAACACACAACAGCAGTCCCCTTTCTGTCGAATCCATTGGTTCCTCCACTTTTACTTCTCCTGATAACTCTAAGTTCAGTTTTACACTTCACAATCTTTTGCATGTTCCTAATGTCACCAAATATTTGCTCAGTGTCAATCAATTTGCTCGTGATAATAGTGTCTTTTTTTAATTTCATTCTAACCACTGTCAAGTCCTTGGCTTTCAATGAATTCCTTCTCACGGGCACATTTGGGGCTGATGGACTGTATTTTCCACCTCTTCAGCTGCAGGGAGCATCATCTGCTGTTCTTGTCTTAGCTAATAATACTATTGTAGATTCTGTAAATTCTGCCAGTAGCTCTATAAATTAGTCTTGATAAACAAATCCCCCAATCTTTGCTATTATGCACCACATAATAGCAAAGACCACACTGTTCCACCAAATCTTGATAAACATGGTGTTTTTGTGCTATTTTTTAACCTACTAATAAAAAATATTATTTGGCTATTTTTAACAGCAAACACTTCTGGCATTGGCTTTCACATTGAAGAGGAAGTATGACCTAATAACATATATAAGGTACCGTAACCATGTTGTTAAATCTTATTTCAAATTTTTTTTGTTTTGTCTTATACACACTCTACCTCTGGTCATTATAATAAGCAAAAAAAATTTGCTTCAAATTTGGGTCAATATTGTAAGTAAAATTTCACAACTTTTACACTATTTAATGCTGTTATTTCTAATATACTCTTCATTTAAATCAAAAAGGACAATTTAGTAAATTTGACTTATTTTTTAACATGAAATCTAGAAAATTAATATCACTTAACTAGTTAACATAATAACACTTCCAATAACTCTTTGTGGAAGGCAAATTAAATCAATCCAACTATTGAATCGTCTTATGTAATTTTGATGATCATGTATACAAAAATTCAAACAATTTAAACATTTGTTGGTATATATGTTTTAATAATAGATATTTACGTATGATTTAAATAGACC
Source organism: Medicago truncatula (assembly GCF_003473485.1). Classification (NCBI taxonomy): domain Eukaryota; kingdom Viridiplantae; phylum Streptophyta; class Magnoliopsida; order Fabales; family Fabaceae; genus Medicago; species Medicago truncatula. Next base: position 10,528,315 of record NC_053043.1, on the reverse strand, counting down.
TCCGGTTCCCAGGGGAAAGGGGCCCTAGTAATCCGGAGTTTGGCCGGGAAAGCCTAGCCATTCCTGGGTGGAATAGTGTATTATACATTAAAAGCAAGAAGATGTGATGGAATGTCATATCATATCAGTTTAAAGATCTTTGAATTTTCATAGGTTTGATCTACTTAACGAGAATTTTCAATCCAACAGTTGGATTGATTTAATTCGCCTTCTACCAAGAGATATTAGAGGTTTATGTTAAATTTGTCTTATGGTGTAACTAAGGTATTGCCTTTTCTATTGTGTGAAGAATCTATGGCGGCATGATGCGGAAGGGGGAGTTTATTACAAACATTAACACTGGCAAGACATTCAAGGTAAGTTTAAGGCTCTTCACTGTTCTACTTTGATTGCATTGGTCTTGTGCACATGGTGTTTTGTGTTGTGGATCTGCTTTTCTTTTTTGCTACACTCTTGGTTTTCTGTTACTTGATTAGTTCACATATATGACTCAATTCAAGATGACATTTATGATAACCCACAATTATAGTTGGTGTAACTAAGGTCTGTCTTAGGAAGAACGAATCACAAGGATATGCCAAATGATGGGATCTTTTAATATTAATTTACCCTCAGACTATCCATTTCTTACTAGTCAGTCCATGGATTCATGTCTCTAACACAGTGAATGGATTCAAATTCTTACTTGATACTTCCTACTAGCAATATTGACTACTCCCTCCGTCCCAAAATGTAAGCAAAGATTGGTCAACATAAGTTGATGCATCTGATACAAATTTTGAACCAAATACATTAACTTTTGTTGACCAATTTTTGCTTATATTTTGGGAAGGAGGGAGTATTTGTTCAAGAAACTTATCCTACAGAGAAGTTTCTATTTAACCATACTTCTAATATCATCCTCTTGCATATCCAGGTCTTGTCCCCTCATTTTGTACTTTTTTTCTAAAAATTTCGCTACAACAAAGACTGGTACTAGTTTTTGCTTTTACCAGTTTAATGAGGCATGAAAATGACTGAAAACAATATGCAGTGGTGTGCACTCATAAGATCATTTTCATGTCTCTTCTTTCATTTGTTGCAATTTGAGACTTGTGATTTTGTTGCTGAAGCTTTACTTCTCTGCAAATGCAGGTTCCTCATTTTTCTGAGGCGGTGCGAAAGTATAAGATCGGGGTTAGTTTTTAGATTTTCATCAAGTTTTGTGGATCCTCCCATTAAATCAAATGTCTTTGAAGAACTTTTGTATTATTTTTCTGCGATCTCTCTTTTTAAATTCTAATTTTAGCTTATACTAGTTTAACGAGGCATGAAAAATGATTGAAAACTAGTGATTTGAGGCAAGTAATTTTGGTGTGCAATCATAAGATCATTTTCATGTCTCTGTTTTCACTTATTCCATTTTGAGACTGGTAATTTTGTGACTAAAGCTTTTTTCTCTCCAAATATAGGTTCCTCATTCGATTGAGGCGCAAGAGGATGAGAGGAAGGTTAGTTCTTAGATTTTGTGACTCAAGCTCTTTTTCTCTCCAAATTTATTTTGTTTAAAAACTAGTGATTTGTGGCTGAAGCCTACTCCTCAAATGCAGGTTCCTTATTTGATTGAGCCGCAAAAGGATGATTTGGGGGTTAGTTTTTAGATTTTCACCATGATTTGTGGATCTTCCCATTAAATTTAATGTCTTTGGAGAACATTTGTATAATTGTTCTGTCATATCTATTTAAATTCTAATTTTAGCTTTTACTAGTTTAACGAGGCATGAAACATGTCTGAAAACAATATGGAGTGAAGTGCACCCATTAGATCCTTTTCATGTCTCTTCCTTCATTTATTGCATTTTGAGTCTAGTTATTTTGTGGCTGAAGCCTTTCTTCTCTGCATATGCAGGTTCCTTATTTGGTTTGTGAGCGTACTGGTGAGGTGGGTGTGAGTTTTTAGATTATCACCATGATTTGTGGATGTTCTTATTATATTGAATGTTGTCGGAAAACTTTTGTATAATTGTTCTGCAATATCTCTTTTTAAATTCTAATCGTGATTTTTCTTTAAAATCGACAGGCATTTCAAGAGGCTCATGCTGGAGAAATAATCGCTGTACATGATGTCTTTAATGCACCAGGTTCTACTTTTCTCTTCTCTCAAAGGATATGCTACATTTCCTGAATTCTACATTGCTCTTCTTTTTTTGTAAGATTGAGTTTTTCATGAATCTGTTGTTGGTGGTTTAAGATTTTTGAAAATGTGGTTATTATATTTTTTTAATGGAGAGTAAATATCATTTAAGGGCTTGAAAACACCGAAAAATGCATCTGAAAAACCTAGAAAGAAGAAAGGAGCCAAAACAGTTGAAAAATGCTGAACACTGAAGTCTTTCTGCGAGTAACTTCAGCAATGAATGTTCTAATTGCCTTGGAACATCCTTTATTCGGACTCCAGTTTTTGTGTGTGAAAAAAGCAATACTCTAGGTCTATCCCATTAAACAACACAATCCAGTCTCATACGAATTTATGGGTAATCCTCTCCAACAAAATATGCTAGGTGAAACAAATGGTTAGATGAAACAATTGTGAAGTCTTTCTGCAAGTCACTTTAATAATGAACCTTCACATTGCCTTGTAACATCTTTTATTGGGACTCCAGTTTTTGTGTGTGAAAAAACCAACACTCTAGTTCTGTATCCCATTAAAAAACACGATCCAGTCTCATACCAATTTATGGGCATTCCTCTCCAACAAAATATGCTAGGTAAAACAAATGTTAATGTGACAATATGTTTTTTCATGTTCATTATTTAATCAGGTGATACTTTTACTGATGGGTTAGTAAGATATACAAAGGCTTCTATTGATGTTTCTTAGTTGGTCTCGAGATTCTGGAGTGCAAGTAAGTAGTTTCTCTATATATGACAAATTAACTTTTATAGGCTTTAAGGGCAGTTTATATCACCTAATTGTCTTGTTTTGTGTAGTGCTTTTTAGGTTTCAAAATTTTAGCAGACTCGAAGTTTCAGCAGTGTCACTCTTTTGATAGACCTCCTTGATGAACGACTATTTTGTTAATGTATATGTTGAGTTGGTGTATGTGCATCTATTTGGGAGTCTAAGAATGTTTTATTTTGACTTGTACAAATATCTAGATATGCCATTTTGTGATTCTGGCTGATGATACGGGTTTATTAGCAGGTAAATATGATTTCTCTTTTGACATCAGATAAATATGTCAAACAATTCCAAGAAGTTCAGTTTTAGTACTCTTCATTTCTGGTTCTACTAGCTAAACATTCTCTTGTTTCATTTTGCATCTTGTTTTAGCTGAACAAATTGTTTCGTTATGGTGTAAATCATCGAAGACATATAGAACGTGCATTGAATAGAACTATTTGAACTATCTACTAGTTATTTGCTACTATGATACAATCGTTCATTTACATTGTAAAACATTGTCAACAATTAATCAAATGATTAACTTTAAAAGACTATAATTAAAATCAAACATTTTTAATGATCAAATAATTATAATTTATTGACATTGTAAAACATCCTTACCTTTCGAAGTGTAAACGAATAAAATTGTTTTTAAATATTTTCTTTTTGTTGTAATAAAATCATTTTTATTTTTATAATCGGATATCATTGCCTATATATTATTAATTATGCAAATTCTACCGTACACCAACATATTTGAGTGTAACGGTACACCAAACTCTAAAATTTATAGTTAAATGAGTTGTTTTTTAAATTTTTTATTTTATTTTTTATCATTTATAATTATAATGATTAACTGTTATTCACCAAAAACGTCAACGAAATAAAATTGAACTTTTATCTTTCATAATAGAGAACTTTGATTATTGTATACGATAATATGTTAAAAATTTACTATGATTCTTATAAACAATGAATGATGTGTTTTTCTTATGAGAATATATTTTCTAAAATATAAATGCCGATAAATAACTATTTATTTCATAAAATTGATAGTTAATTTATAGATTTAGGAAGTAAAAATACCGGTACACCATAATTTATGAGTTTACCATAAAATTCCTTGTTAATTATACTATTGGAACTTACCGCAATGACAGCAATAGGAGACCCTTGTAGTGGACACACTATTTATATAGTGAACAATTAATGATTTTCTTCTGTCAAAATTTTTTTCTTTTTAAAAAAATCGATAGTTTTTTAATTATATAGGAGGATTTTTGCAACACAAAATTTAGTTGTCATTGTCAATTTCACTACTCCATTAACCACAAAAATATATGTTAATACTTCTGTCATTTCTGATACTGTGAAGTATAATTTGTTAACATCTTGCATTTTTTGTGCATGATTATCGAAGGGTTTTTTTCTACATTATCCTCTCTTGTTTAGAGGGTATTTATCCCTTCAAGATATCAACCAATTAAAATGTAACATTAAATGTCAAATAAATGAATCAATTTATTTTAGGCAAAATTATATTAAATGTCTTTTATCTTATTTATTTGTAACACATCAGTTCTTTTTCTTTTTTGTCCCATTTAGATCCTTTATCTATTAAAATGTGCACAAGTTAATCCTTTTCTTCATTTTTCTATTAAAAAAACATGAAAATGTTAATTTTATTAATAACTTTGTTTTATAAAATATTTTTTAATAAATAAATTCATAAACCCTATAGACATTTCATCCTCATATTCATCATCTTCATCTTCTTCCTTAAATCAAAAAAATTGTTCATCCAAATAAACCTTCAAATTCTTTAAATATTTTCACTTCCATCTTCTTTTAAACACAAAATTTAAAATACTCAAATTTTATAAACCCTAAGTTTGCCAAACCTATAAATCTGAATTTTGGATTTAAAGAAAGAAACAAAGCATTCAAAGTATCGGGTTTCTTGTTTTCTATGAAATTTGATTATAATGGTGTTTGATTTGAACTTGACGAGGATTGTGCATATGAGCTAGCTGTTTAGCTTTTTAGATTCTTAACCTTTTTGGATTTTGAACTAGTGCTATACAATGGTATAAACAATTTCTTATTGTTGCAGGACAACCTCGCCTTCACTACCACTAGAGATAGGAAAATTATAGGGAAAGTGATGATTGTATTCGATGAGAAAATTACAAGATCTAAGTTGTGATGATCTTTACTAAAACTATGCTTGAGCACTCAAACATGAGAGGTTCACTATCCAAATTGTGAGATTTTTTCTTTAAATCCAAATTTATGGGTTTGGTAAAATTCGGGTTTATGAAATTTGGGGAATTTGAATTTTGTGTTTAGAAGAAGATGGAAGTGAAAATATTTAAGGAAATTTGAAGGTTTATTTGGATATGGACAATTTTTTTGATTTAAGGAAGAAAACGAAGATGATGAATATGAGGATGAAATGTTTATAGGGTTTATGAATTTATTCATTAAAAAATATTTTATAAAATAAAGTTATTAATAAAATTAATATTTTCATGTTTTTTTAATAGAAAAGTGAAGAAAAGGATTAACTTGTGCACATTTTAATAGATAAAGAATTAAAATGGGAAGAAAGAAAAGAAAAAGATAAAGGACTAATGTGTTACAAATAAATAAGATAAAAGACATTTAATATAATTTTGCCTAAAATAAATTGACTCATTTATTTGATATTTAATGTTACATTTTGTATATTACATTTTAATTGGTTGATATCTTGAAAGGATAAATACCCCCCTAAACAAGAGAGTGTAATCTACGCCTCACCTTATCGAAGTGGTCGAAAAAGCCGATAAAATTTATATTCCAAAATTCGCTAACAATGTATTTTTTTTAATAGGTTAATGCCGTTGTAAAATTGGTTAGTGACACATTTTAATGTGTTACAACTTACAAACATTATCCTAACTAGACTCATCATTAACACGGGTTCTACCGAGCAGAAGTTAAACGAATAAGTCGTTACATCATTAACACATTGTAATAAATAGAAGTCATATGATAAAATTAAAACATATTCACTTGTACAGCAAAAACTATTCTTATTAATTATGATCAAATTGAAGTTAGAAATAAAATCAATTTAATATTTCTTATCAATAAACTAATTTCACTTACAGAACTCATCTTTTGGTTGTTTGGTGGTAGAAGCTTTGGTGCTATAACAACAGTTTATGAACCCAAAGAGCTGCACACACAAAATTCTTATGCAGTCTAAACAATCATTCATTGTTGTGGTATTGTAGAATGTGTATCTTTCTTAACTTTTCCAAAATTCTAATACTATATTTACTACACCACTGCCATTTACATATGTATATATAATTCTAATACTATATTACTACACCAGTGTCATTTACATCTGTATATACAATGTCACAATAGAAAAAACACATTAAGTTGCACTTGAGATTAGCTCCACCTTGAGTTCTATAGCAGCAATGTCACTTTCATCATGTTCTACAATTTTCAATTTGAACAACAAAATGGATAGAGGATTGGATTAGTTGTTTTTTGCGATCATATTTTTTTAACTACCAATTAAAATGGAGTTTAGCAAAAGTAAAATAAAGGATTTTTACAGATTGAAAGTGAACAAAGAAAATAGTGGGAATCTCAAACTGGAGGCAAAAAAAATAAACTGAAATTTTTAACCTCTACAGGAAGCCTTTAATTTCAAAGGTTCAGACTACAAATTGGTTTGCATAATACATTGAAAAGGCTGCAAAAATGAATGATAAATAAACATCATACAAAACCCATAAGCATCATGAAAAATATAATAGAGGAGATAAATGACCATTTTAAGATCATGCATCTAAGATAGAGGAGAACAAATCAAGAAGATGACAGAAGCAAATGAGAGGCGTGGAGCTGAAGAAGATATGTGGGAAAATGATTTACTAAGAAAATGAAGAAAATCAACTGAGCATGGCACACATTAATCTTTTCCTCTTTGGTTGTCAAACAGAGGGAAAAAAAAAAGGAAGGAAATAAGAACAAAAGGAGATTATAAAAGCTGTAAAAAATTGAAAAAATAAATTAGTGATTGACATGAACAGAAAAGTGCACACAAAAAATTAAGAGAATCAACTTCAAGAGAATGAAAATAAAAGAGACTAATAGAGATAAAAAAAAAAACTCACTGTCGTAGCTTTAAGCCTTGATCCTCCCATCCATTGTAACATGGCACATGATGCAATCTAAAACCTAAAGTAGAAATGAATAAAAATCCAAAATCAAAATAAAATTCAAATAGTATAACTAATGATGGAATCGTTAGTCAAATTGCCAACGAAATTGTCAATCAAAATCGATATCAAATTTAGAAAGAACGAATTGAATAAGAAATTGAGAAAGAACAAACATATTACATACCTATGTCATCACTCTTCAGATGACGGTGGCCAAAAGTGGAGAATATGAGGATTTAGAAACTTGGGTGAATGAAACTGTTGTGTTCAAGTGTAAAAGAGACTAAGGTGACTTAGGGAAGAGATATGCAGGGCGCTTCTTCACCTGTGTGGAGTAAAACATGTGTTCCAATGAGGTATGATATGCAGCTCGGATTTTCTTTAATTAAGTAAGATGTACAATTATGATTTAGTTATAAATTGAATTACATAGAGCATCTGCAACATTTCAGTTCCTACAGAAAAGCCTCCGCTCGCAACATTTAGCTTCTACAGAAAAGCCATCACTCATTTAGTTTCCACAATTAGGAACTGCAACATAAATCCCTCACATTTCTGCAACATTTATGCTTTTTTTGTTTCAATTATGATTTAGTTATAAATTGAATTACAATCAGAAATGTTGCAGATGCTCTATGTAATCATAATCAAAAACTGAATTATGATTTTCCAATGTGTGGAGTAAATTATAATTGCTAAATATTGCAGATGCTCTATGTATTATTATTAGAAAATATGCAAAATGTGAGTTGTTAATTCACAATGTGTAGAAACTCATCTATATAGATTCGTGTATGCATGTACTCTATACATAATGATAACCTTAGCATATATAAACTAACACGTGTAATTAGAAATCAAATGGCAATAAGCCTTGCAACTATACCTTCAAATAAATCAACAAAATAAAGCACAATCGAAAAATCTATGTGACATTGAATGTATAGAGTTCTCAATGTGACATTGAATTTTGAAGAACTTTATTTTCTTTAGGAGCAGAACATCTACGTAATTTACATACCTCAAATATAATCACTCTCTGTGACTCAGTCGAATCACCTATCCATATGACAAGTCTCCTTATGACGCGACTAAATTGTCGACACCATACATCAGCTCTTTTGGTGCAACACCATAAATGAATGAGAAAAATTAAAGGTATTTTGATGGACTGAACAATATTCAACACCATAAAGGTATTTTGATGCAACTCTTAATGAGACAGTGAAGATAGATAGTAGTTCTTTATAGAGCAGTTAAGTTATGCAAAAATTAAAGTCAGAAATAAAATATAAAAAAACGTCTAAAGAAATGCATATGAATTAAAGTTGATAAGCTCATGAAGAATTCACACAAACCAAAGAAAATAAACTCAAATTTTACTCAATCAAAATGTGTCCTTCATTCAAGACCAACAAATTTCAACCCCAAATTTTGATTGGGCAAGGGAAAATAAACTTTAATTTTTACTCAATCAAAATTCAAACTATTATTCAATTTGTAATACAATAAGTATTATAAATTTATAATCTTTGGACAACCATGTGATTAAAATTAAACTACATCGATAGAAAAGAAAAGGCCTCGCAATCTTTAAATTCTATTTGAAAGAAAGCATGTCTCATTCCACAATTAAAATTTAAACTATATGCATTTGGACATTATGGAATTTTTACATTGTCATACCCTAACATTTTTTAAAAGGCACAAATTTTACCTCTGCAAGTTGACTTCAGGGATTGACCTGCCATTAACTGTTCTCGGTAATGGATAGATCCCGACATTCTAGACTTGAAATTTATCTATTACACATGGTCATAGTTTTCCTTTTTATTGTATGAGTGAGAGAGACAAAAGAGAATAACTTTACCTCTAATTGTGCATTTCTACTACCAAATGAAGCCATGACATACTATTAAAGCTTGGTTCAACTTAACACTTAGCCCGTATTTATAGCAAACCTTTTATAGAATCTTGTAGTGCAACTTCAATCATTTGAATCTTTATCTTCACAAACATTAACGAATCCTTACAACCCCATAATTGTTTCTTCAAAAAATTCAAAATTTTGACAAAATCAAATAAAAACTTAAACTAAAAATAGTTGTTGGTTTGCATACTGTTAAGGTTTAGAAGCCTTTTTCTCTGATTCTACCTACACCTTCACACGTAAACTTCAACGGCACAACACAACACAACAACCAGAAAGAACAAAATACTAAGGGCCTGTTTGAATTAGTTTTCAAAAACTCTTTTTTAGTTTTCAAAAACTGCAAAATAAAAAATTTGTTTGAAGCATCAAGTTTCAAAAAGCAATTTTGAAAATTAATTTTCATTATCGGTTTTTAAAAACTATAAAATGAAAAGAACTAAAACATGATTTGCTTTTTAATTTTAGTTTTCAAAACAGAAAACACGGAGAAAACTACACTTTTCATTAATGGCAATTGTTGTAATTATATTGAAGTTGTACAAATATTTTCTAATTATATTTTCCAATTATTAATTGCACGTAATTATTAAGGGAACGGAAATGTTATATTCAAGGATAAGTTCACGTGATTGGCATTGAGAACAACATTCTCAACTTTTTGTATTTATATTTTTCCAACTTCAGTTTTTTTTTAGATTTTTAAACCTATTGATATTTCACTGAATTATTTTATTATTGGAAATCTTAATTTTATTTTATTTTTAAACTTGATTTATAATTATTAATTTGTCTAGTCAAATGTGGATAATACGCGAAGCAATGGAACAGTATACAAAGTCGTTTGAATTATCTGACCATAATCAAACGGTCATACAGATAACATGTAAAGTAAGGCATAACCATCTAACCACCTACATAACGACACTTTTCTTTCAAAAAAAAAAATCCACCTAAATAACAAAGGCTTGCCACTGATACGAGTGGAATCCAGACTTTAGTAGCTTAATCATGTGTCATATTCTAAAAAAAACTTTCTAAATTTATTGATTGTAAAAAAGAAATCAATGTATTAAACTTTTCTCAGGAACTCATTTGTAATTATTACATTCATTTTTTTTAGAAAAAAAAAACTTTTATTTTTAAATATATGTATCAAACAAATTTTCCAATTTTTAGATTTATTTTAAATACATTCTAACAGCTGTAAGAAAAATAAATTCAAAAATCAAATTTATCAAACAAGTCTTCTCAAATTCTTATTTCAAAAACAGTTTTTAAAAAAGAATTACCAAACACGTTTTTTTTTTTATATTTTTCTTCTTTAAAACAGTTTTAGAAAAATGGTTTTAAAAATTGATTTTGAAAACTAAAAAACAAAACACAACCAAACAGGCCCTAAAAACACTAAAATTAGAAATGGTGAAAGGAAGAAGAAATCAAACCAATAACAATTACCATAGGAGAAAGTAGTGATAAATGTACAATCTAGAGGTGACACCGTCAAAGAGGTGTTCAATTTCGCTTGAAAGTGAATCATACACACAGAAAAACGGAGAAGTGAGAGGATGAGGGACGATTGCTGCAAAGGGTGTGGCTGATTTCGTGGAGGTGAAGAAGGGATTCACTGTGAGAGAGAGAGAGAGAGAGAGAGAGAGAGAGAGCCGAGAGGTGAAGAGAGAATTTGTGGGAGTGGATGGAGTGATGTTCTGTTTCCCGAGTAAGTGATGAGAGAGAGGGAGAAATCTTGACATAAAGTGTATCGCTTTAATGCTTGTTAGGAAGATGAAAAGAGTTTCAATTCTGATTGGTTTATCTAGGAACATGAAAGGTCATCAGATCAAAGGCAAACATTATCCTCTATAATGAAAAATAATAATTACTAAAACATTGACAAAAATAAAAAGTATTGCTCCTCATATCCATTTTTTTTTTTTTTAAGAAGCCAAATTATTCCACTCAAATTGAATTGGCGTCGGAGGGAATCGAACATGAAACCTTGAGGAGGAGCACACTCCTAGATCACAAGTCAATATCATCATGTCAATCCAAGTGTGTTTTTTGAAAGAGAATATCCAAGTGTTGTACTCCCTCCGGTCCTTTATACAAGAAACAAGAAAATATATTGAAAATAGTCATCTTCATTTAATACACTTCTACATTTAAAAAAGTTATATGAATACCCTTAAATTAATTACTATTTATTCCATCAACTTACTTACTTTTAATATTCTCTCTCATAATCAATAAGAGCACAAATGAAATTTAACTTCAAACATACTTGAAACTTGATCAATCTTCTTATAAAGAGGACCAAAAAAATTCTCACTTTTGTTTCTAATAAAAAGGACCGGAGGGAGTATTTGAGTTTAAAATTTGTGTTCCAAAATCATTTTAGTATTGTTATTTATTTATTTATGAAAAAGGCATTTAATAAGTCGCAAGAGTTATATCATGAAAAACCCTACATCAACAACCAAAACCATGGCTCGTTTCTACTCCATGCCGCTTCTCCTCTCCTCCTCAGCTTTCCACCTCCGTCACTACTCGTCAGTGGAGTCAGCGGAACGACTGCGCAACATCTGGATATCGGGGCTCACCAACCCTGCCAAGGTAACCTGGGAAGAGAGGTTCATGTTATACACAGGTAAGATCGAAGAGTTGAACGAGGCTAGGAGGGTATTTGAGAGGAAACAAAAGGAGCATCGGGATTTTATATGTAGAGAACGGAGAAAATGCTCGGAATTGATAAAATGTACTTTCTGTCTCAGAAGGAAGTTAAGCAGATTATTTCTTCAAAAAAAAGTTAGACAGATAATTTCCGAAACAACCTTCAAATTCTATGGCGGCCGATATCACTTTCTTCAGCTGGAAACACTACAAGGTAATAATATTATTCCTTTCTTGCTTGCATTATTCATGGAATGGTAGTAAGTAAACTGCTATATGCTTGGGTTAATATTGTTTATGTTATTTCTTTCTTTGCAGAGTAGCGTAATTGACACACCTGGTCGTGGTGTTGATGATTTCACTACTGAGGTGAAGCGTGCTTTGCATGCCTTTGACAGCGGTGCCATTCATGTTCTTTGTATTGTTGGTGGGGTGCAAAGCCACTCCATTGCTATTGATGAACAAATGCTAAGGTATAAACTTCCAAGACTTGTATTTATCAACAATCTTGACCACAAGGGAGCAAATCCATGGGAAGTTTTGAATCAGGTAAAATTTAGATTAATGCATTGGAGCCTTGGAGGTCATAGAATCATATGTTGTTAATCCCAGATAGCGGCACGACCAAAAATGCTATCGAGGTATATAGTGAATAGTAGGATAGCCTCTATTCTGAAGACTAAAATCATGAAGTAAACGTAAATTCCAAGTTACATAAATACTCAAAAATAGCAGGCGATCGCAACTAACGCGCCCACTATTTTTTGTCACATTGCAATCGCGCTGCTACAAACTGCTATGGATAACATGGGTTTTGTAGTTTTGTTTCTATTTAAACAATTTTGTTTAGTCTATACAGAGATCTAAACTAACATCATTGTAGATAAAAAAAAATAAAAAATAAAAACTCTTTCAAAGCCAATTACTTCTAATATAAAATTGTCTTTACTAATAATATTTTGTGAGTTTGTCTCTACTCTCTACACTTGAGAGTCTAACTTACATTTAGATTTAGAAACCTATATTATTCAATAATTATTGACCTTGGACATTAATATAACTATTTCTTAGTGTTACCATATTATTCCAATTCAAACTATTCATTTGCAGACCATTTTGTTTTATTTTTAAGGCAAGATCAAAGCTTCAACATCATAGTGCTGCAATCCAAGTTCCAATAGGCTTGGAAGATGATTTTAAGGGACTTGTTGATCTTGTTCAATTCAAGGCCTACTCTTTTCATGGTCCAAATGAGTCAGTTTCTGAAACTTTTGCATTGGTTATGTCCGTCATTATTCTTCAAATTATTCAATTATTTCTTATTGCAGAGAAAAGATTGTCGTTGAAGAAGTTCCTGCAGATATGGAAGCCTTGGTGTCAGAAAAAAGGCATGAATTATAAAAACTGTGTCTGAGGTGGACAACAAACTTGCGGAAGCTTTTTCATCGGAGTGGAAGGATTAGTAACTTCAGGGACGAAAATGATTAATATTTGCAGGGGCAGATTGGAAGGATTAGTAACTTCAGGGACGAAAATTCAAATGGCCTATATTTGCAGGGACGAAAGACATATTTAAGCCATCTTTTTTCAAACTTTTGGGTTCCAAATATGGGGACTTTCAGGATTTTGATGAAGACACTGTGTTGGCTTCAAGACTGGATTTTGCTAGAATCCTAGTGTCTTCATCAAGAATGGGTTATTTCCGAGTCGAACAACTCCTCTTTCTTTTAGAGCCAAAGTATCAAAATATTCCTTCCTGGGACACATGTGATAAGAGCATCCCGAGTCCAAAACCCAACTCTTCTCCGGTTCCCAACTTGTGACCACTAGTGCACCCGCACTCTCATAACCATCGTCATTGGTTGCCTCCGCAACTTGAACGGAATGACTACCATTGCCCCCTTTATCCAGGCAATCCTTCTTGAAGTGACCTTGCTTATGACAAAGAAAGCATTTATACTTTGATTTGTCAAAGCCCTTGGACCTCGACTTCCCCTTGCCTTTTCCTCTATGGTCGCTCCTCCCTCTTGCAACATTCAAGCCTTCACCACCTTTATCAACCTTCAAGTCCTTGAACTTGGTCAATTCCTTGATTCTCAAAGCCGCTTGGACCTCCTTCAAAGTAGTGGTGCCCTCCTTACCATAAAGGATGGTATCCTTGAAATGCTTAAAAGACTTTGGTAATGAACAAAGTAACAACAAAGCCTTATCCTCATCTTCCATATTAACTATGTTGGCCAAATCATCAAGAATTTTGTTAAATTTCGCCAATTGCTCCGAGATTGATTTAGACTCCACCATCTTGAATGAATAGAGTTGTTGTTTCAAGAGTTTCCTATGAGCCAACGATTTCGTCATGTACAATGACTCCAACTTAGCCCACATCGACGCCGCGGTAGCTTCTTTCGCGACATCTCTTAAGACCTTATCTCCGAGACATAAAACAATGGCACTCTTAGCCTTGTCTATCATCTCACGCTTCTCCGCTTGTGTCAAATTCGCTGGCATCGCCGCTTCACCCTTCAATGCTTCTACACACTTTTGTTGTGTTAAAACCGCTTGCATCTTAACCTTCCACAACCCAAAATCATTACTTCCGGTGAACTTCTCGATGTCCCACTTTGAACACATGATACCAACTATACCAATAACGTCTTTGCCCCACGGTGGACGCCAATTGTTGTGAATTCGGACAAAATCACACCAATGAAAAACAAAGATGTGTGGAGCAAAAGGAAGTGGTAATCAATGGATAAAGTGTCTCCAAGCAACAACAACAAAAAACAGACCTAAATCTAAGTGTAGAGCAAAACCACAAGCATAATCAAAGCAATAAAGATAAGCAATGAAAGAGAGGAACAAACACACCAAGATTGTTGATCCAGTTCGGTCCAATATGACCTAATCTGGGGGAGAGAGCAGCTCTCCAATCCACTATTATGAAAGTGTTACAAAAGAGTTACAAGAAATTAGCTTACAATCTTACACAAGAACAAGACCTAATTTCTACCCATTTTGTGTCACCCACTCTCACAAAAGGAAGCTTTTTGATCCTTCCAATGGTGAAATCTCACTACCCAAGGTGTTTACAATGTTTCCCAACCCGAGAGAACCTCACTACAAAGACATTCAACCCTAAAGTTACCTCCTTTGTAATCTAAGTTTCTCTCTCTAAACACTCTCACTAAAAAATCTACAAAGAAACACTTAAATAGTACACAGTGACAAACAAATCGCGCCGCGTCTGTCAGAATTGTGCCATGATTTTAACGTACAACCCAAGGTACTACGTCCTTATCCACAAATCGCGCCACGCCAAGACTAAATCGCGCCGCGATATGCCTTCAGCAAAAACATTCATTCTGCCAAGAGAAATCGCGTCACGGCTTTCAAAATCGCGCCACGATTTTGGCCTTTGCAGAATGAGAAATTTGAAGTCAATTTCAACATAGCTTTCACTAGTTTAATGAGGCATGAAACATGATTGACAACAATATGCAGTGGTGTGCACTCATAAGATCATTTTCATGTCTCCGCTTTCATTTATTTTGTTGAGACTTGAGACTAGTGATTTTGTGGCTGAAGCCTTTCTTCTCTTCTAATGCAGGTTCCTTATTCTACTGATCTACGGAAGGATGCTTTGGGGGTTAGTGTTTAGATTTTCACCATGATTTGTGGATCTTCTACATTGCTCCTTTTTTGTAAGATTGAGTTGTTCTTGAATCTTTTGGTGGTCTTAGTTGTTTGAAAATGTGGTTGTTATATTTTCTATTGAAGAGTAAATTTCATTTGACGCTTCGAAAATACTGAAAATTGCATATGATAAACCTAAAAAGAAGAAATGAGCCAAAACGGCTGTAAAAATGCAATCTCATACGGTCTGTTTACCTGTGTTCATTGTTTAATCAGGTGATACTTTTACCAATGGGATAGTGACATATACAAAGGCACCTATTGATGTTTCTGAGTAGGTCTTTGGAGATTCTTAAGTGCAAGTAAGTAGTTTCTTTATATGACAAATTAACTTCCCTGCCTTGGCTTTAATGGCAGTTTACATAACCAAGTTCTCTTGTTTTGTGTATTTCTTTTTAGGTTTCAACAGTTTAGCATACTCGACAACAATGTGCTCTTTTGATAGGCCTCCTTGATGGACGGCTTTTATGTATATGCTGAGCTGGTGTATATGCAACTAATTGGGAGTCTAGGAATGTTTTATTTAGTTGTACAAAATCTAGATATGTCATTATGAGATTCTGGCAGATGATACAGGTTTATAAATAAGATTCTTATTTTGGAAACGTTGAGATTACCGAGGATATTCTGTCAAAATTTCATTGAATATTGTGAGCTGAAAGTTAGTTTGGAATTTGCTTATTTATTGTTTGTCAAGTTTGGTTATTGGACTTGTCGAACTAGAATGTATTAGTTGTCCGTGCACCAGTTATGATTACAATATTGGGTCATGACAAAGTTAGAAGGATTTACCCAACCAAGCATAAGGCAGTCCGATCATGTGATCTAGGCCTCCAAAGGGGATACGATTGTTAAAAGACATATACCTAAATAGTGAGTTACAATTTGGTATGTTCGCGTGCAACTCAATTAGCCTAACGCAAATTTATTTTTTCATTGGACCCATGATCGAAATTGGGGGACAGCATAAGTGGTTTTTTTATTTAAGTTGTATTTTGTAATCCAGGACTCTTCTCTTTTGATTGGGAAAAACAATACTCTATTTATTTGAATCTAGCTTTAGTTATTTTTTTGGATGAAAAGTGTTATTTTTTTTATAAGTGTTATTTATACTAGAAGCAATTTTATTTTATTTTTGAGGGAATTTATACTAGAAGTATAAAAGTGCCATAATAACTATCAATTTTCGTTAGATGTTTTTTACCGTAAAAAATTAGTTGGATGTTTTTCTATATAAATTCCCTTAAAGCAAATTATTTACTAAATTTAATTTAAATTGAAATTAAAATTAGATTAGTTCATATAATATAAATATTATGAAACAAAATGGAGCTAATCTTTTCACCCATTCATCCTCATCCTCCTTTTTCTTTTTTTATATTTGATTTTTCAAATTTTAAAGCTAACCGAGAAACGTGAAGATTTAAAAAAAAAAAATGTATTTGAATCTCTCCCTTTGTGATGGTGAAATGATTTTAGATGACTAATTAAAATGGTCTCTCTTGTATCGTTAAAAGGTAGATCTTCAATTGAATCCTTCCTTCGTTAAAAGGTATCATTCATTCATAATAATATGGTTATACATGTCGATACATCAATGAAGATGTTGGAACTAGCGATGATGAAGCTACCCTTGCAAGAAGAGTATTAGCCATCTCATTTGCTTGTCTTCTATTAATCCTATGGTTTTCAAAATACAAATTAAACACTTGTTGGCATTCAATCAACCACTTTGTGTCCTTATGAAAATCCATTGATTCTAGTTGCAATTTTGGTACCCAATTAAGATCGCGTAGGAAGCTCAAAGCTTTCCCTATATTCACATTGTACATAGGTGAGTTTCACATTGTTTTCGAAACACACAAAACGACATTCGTCATCATGGATACACATACCAAATCCAACTTGATTTCAGTGTAGCGGAAATAATTTGTTAATATTACAATTATATCTTTTTATTTCTGGTTTTTCCCATCGAGTAGCAGCCTGCTGAGCTTGCACGGGTGTGTTAGCAATCTAATCAAGACCATTCACGGTATGTCTCGGGGTTATTGTGTTGGCCAATATCCATTACATTGTTCCACGACTTCGTGTTCCGATGCTTTCAAATGCTTCACATTAGTGGAGCCAAAAGAGCAGTTTGTTGCTACAGTGAGTGAAAAATAGCAGCAACTGCAATTTCGGTTATGTGTCGGCTCAAATATGGTTCCACAACCTGCTAGTACGCCAAATTCGGACATACATTGGGCATAAAAACATAATATGAATGTTATTTTCATAATTATCATTACAAACAACATAATTAGATGGATAATGTATTCCTTTATTATGAAGCTGAACCCGCGCGCGTTGGAGAACAACCACAACAAATTCGCCAAATAAGATTTTAACCTTCGGAAAGACTTTGAGGCGTCAAATACTGGACCAAAATTCAAGGGCTCTATTTTGGGTGACTTGTTGTATTATAAGCGTTTTGATTATCCCTTTACTTGTGGCATGATTACATAAATTTATGATAATTTTTTTATTCCACGTTTTGGAAAGCGGTACAATAGGATAGCCACATTATCAGGATTCAACTCTGTATGCAGTTGACGAGATTTCAGTCGATCTGAGTTTTGTAGAAGACATTGATTGCGCTCCAAACTTGGTGAGCTTGAACGCATTGAGTAACTCATGGAAAAACGAAATCCAATAGCATGGTAGGAAGCCATGTGAAAAGAAGAGAATCTTCTAACTCCCAAGCAAGATGTCAGATTATCTGTATTTGATATTCCATTAGCAACAATTAGACAGTGAGTAGAAATTGCAAGACTCACATTTTGATGGAATTTGTGACTTGTGAGTGTGGTTGATTCCTTTGACTTGTTGCTTCCATGAGAGAAAGCCATTCTCGTCGAGTTTGAATGATCTTTATTTCCAGATGTTTAATCAGATTCAATTGTTGGTATGGATCACAGGCGCGTGATACCATATTAGAAAAACAAAGATGATGAATTCATCTTCATGAATTAGAGAAACTTAAGGGGTTGTATTGGATTGTGATTTCAAAAGATCTTAAAAGATTTTTTAAAGTAAAAAGGTTTGGTGGTATTCAATTAAGACTTTTATAAAATATAATTCAATTAAGACAATTATGACTTTTATTTCAAGGCAACCAATTCCGTTGGTATTCAATTAAGATTTCTCATGATTTATAAATTGTCTGTTGGTATTCAAAAGTCTATAGATTTTGATGGATTCTTGGATGGAGTGGATTTTGCGAGACTTTTTAGTCAAAAGTATAAATACTACTCCCATCCAACAATCTCATACAAACCCTTGAGATTTTGCCATTCTCTTCCAAACCCTTCTTTGCCGTCATCTGTCCCATTCCAGATTTCTTCTTCTTCTTTTCTCTTTGTTAAATTCATCAAAAGTCTATATATATTTGTTATAATTTCTGTTTTTTTGTATCGATTTTGTTTTCTCTTTTGGTATGATTTCTTGTCTTTTTCTATGCTATGTTTTTTCCTTCCAATTTCTTGTTTTTTTGTACTGATTTATCTTTTTATGATTTTTTTTTTTTATTTCGATTTCTTATTTTTTTAGCCTCTTTTTCATTTTCCGATTTGTTTAATTTTTACAGAAATTCATTGCTTTTTTTTAGCCTCTTATTAGTTTAACAAGCTTGTTTAATTTTCTAATTTTTTTTATATAGTCACTATACTTTTGATAATTAGGAAACAACAATTGTTCTTGTGAAAAATAGTTGGTTCTTTGTTTTGTCAAAAAAGAAAAAAATTAGTTTGTTCCTTGTATATATTAGTGATCAAATGCGAGATTCACAACAAGAAAATAACAAACAAGAAAATAACGAGAAAAGGGTAAAGACAAAGATAGTTATGTCGCTTGGTACATGGATAATCGTAAGTCGTCGCTTAGTACATGGATAATCGTAAGTCGTTGCTCCTCCTAGTGGATGCTATAAATTAGAGCTGTCAAAACGGGCCGGCCCTAGCGGGCTTCGGGCTTTAGCGGGCTTGAAATATACTACCCTAGCCCGACCCTACACGGGCTAAACGGGCCGGCCCGTATTAAAAATTATATTTTTTTTATTTTAAAAAAGTACTATAAAACACTGCTATAATTTTTTTATAAATAATATTTTTAATATGTTTAAATAATGTCTAGCACAAAAGTAAATTGTAAACATTTTCATACAAACGTCGTAAACTAAAACGACGAGGAAAATGATTTTAAATAAATTAGATATGTTATGGTTATAGATATTTATACATTCGATCTTTAAAACTATAAATAACGAAATGAATAAATATAATTTTATATTACATTTATATTTGTGTTAATTCATTGAATTTTCACTTTTGTTTTTTACTTTGATAATCAACTAAGTAAATAATTATTTGAAAAATATATATAATTTATAGAATTTTTTTTTGTTATGCGGGCTACCCGCGGCCCATTCGGGCTAGCCCTAACAGGTACCGGGCTTTTAAGGGTCGGGCTAAAAAGCCCTATTAAAATTCGGGCTCAATATTTTAGGCCCAAGCCCTATATTTATTCGGGCTAAACGGGCCGGCCCGTTTTGACATACACCCCCTTAAATTGTATCTTTCTATATTAAATAGAAAATGTGTTGACTGAACACATTTGGTTACACGTTTCTGTTACACAATTTTAACTAATTGAGAGCTTATCAACTGCTCTTTACTCTAATAATTCAAAGTACTCAACGACATCAACTTTTGCTTACGTGTGTGATGTACCAACTGAGAATGATTCTTTAACCTTCTCTTCCCAATTGAATTCTTTGTGGATGAACTAAGGGTTAAATAAGTTTTTTGTTGTTAAAAATATATCAAATTTTGATTTTAGTCCCTAAAAGTAAAATAGGATATTTTCATCCTTCAGAAAAATTCTGTTTCCAATTTATCTTTTGGTCCCTAATAGACATAATTTTAGCATGACATGTATATTATTTCTTGAACATAATATGGATATATTGGCATGCATTGGACATAATAGATTCTCATAACTTAAACAAATCTTAAACATAAAAGGATCATAACCTTATTAATATGAACAAATAATGGGCATTAGGTACCAAAAACAGAAATTTTAGGAGGATGAAAACATCATGTTTTACTCTTTATGGACTAAAAATAAAATTCGTTATATTTTTAGGGCCAAAAACTTATTTAACCCTAAAATTAAAGGCTTAATGTGACACTTTTTTTGTTGTTAAGGGACCAAAATTAATTTTAAGTGACCAAAAAGTAATGTGACACATTTGTTGTTAAGGGACCAAAATTAATTTAAGGGGCCAAAAGTAATTAAGCCCAATTTTCATATACTAAGGATTAAGTAGGAGAGAGAGTGGAGAACTCAAGAAAGAATTATGCAAATTTGTAAATACTTTTATTTGCAAAATCAGCTTCCATTTGATTGTGTAAATTACAGATAAGTATGATATTGACCTTACATAAAGAATCAAGGGGAAGAAAAGCGCAAAGAAACAAACAACTAAATCAACAAAAAGGAAAAGAAAAAATTTACAAGCTTCTGGGCTCTGACAAAAAAAGGACTGTATTACTCTATATTAGGGGTTAAAGAGCTTCCGGAAAGGCCCGTCCTTCCTGTCTTTGGCAGCTTCAGTTAGTGCTAGGAACCGCTTGAACCCTGTGGTGGCAGCTCCTCGTCCAAGTGCAGCAGCTCTAGTTAGAACATCCTCCCGTGAAGCTACGAGTCCAACAGCAGTGGGACTAGGTACTACAGGAGCTACCGGAGGAGCTGGGGCAATTGCAGGTGTAATCTGAGTTTGCTTAATTCCAGGACCATGTTTGTTAAAATCGTCGAGTATGCTTTGTTGATCAGCTTTTTTAAGTCCCTGAAAACACAAGGAATAGGTCATGCCAACATGAAGCAGAGGTGCATAACTTACAAATCATGCACTCAATTGCTTTTGAATATGAAAAACCATATGAGCATTATAATCAAGATAGTCAGGCTCGAGTTTTTACCTCAACTCGTTTTTCCTAGGTGAAATCGACTCGTAAACTACCTAAACTTAAAATAATATTAGACGTATTATACACAAGACATATATACTAATATAATACTATAAATCTGTCAATAATTCAAAATAATAAGTTAATTATAAAGCCGAAATATACCAAATCACCACAATAAAATGTCATGCTCATAGATTTGTATCGAAATCCATAAATAATACCACCAAATCAAAAATAAAAATCACATACATGACATATATATACTAATATAATGATATAAATACATCAATAATTCAAAACATTAACTTAATTCTAAAGTCAAAATATACCAAATCACCGTAATAAAACGTCTGTGTATCAAATACATAAGTTATCCCACTAAATCATAAAAAATCCAAAAAACTATCCAATAAAAAGAATTTTAGAAGTTTCTAAAGTTGTTAAAAGTTAACCGATGTTATAGAGTTAACTCGTAGTAAAATAAGATTCAATTCCAATTTCACCACCGATTTAACACGAAATTCACACCTAGAAACATAAAATAGGGTGATTTTACATTTCAACGTTTTAACACGCAATTTTGACAACGTTGATTAAAATATCAACCATAAACAAAATATAAACAATTGAAGGATCTTTACTCATTTCTATTTTTTGAAGTTCTTATTTGTGTTCAATTATTTTATTCATATTGTCGGATTTAATATTTCTTCAAACATTTTAATTAAATTATATACATGTAATAACGTGCTAATGAACTAGTGGCCTATCAACAGAACTAGTGACCTGCTTGAATTTGTTAAGAATTTACTAATTTTTATAGAGAGGATTTTGAAAGTGTTTTTGTGCTATGCTCCTCAAGTTTGCAGAATAATATCACTGCTTTCTTAAGGTGTCCCAAGTGCTTTTGACCTATCCATAAAATCTTATCCTATGTTAAATAAAAGAGCCCTGGCAGTTTTTATTTCAAATACCAGAGGTCCAGCAGAACAAAAAAATAATGCAACAAGTAATCCACATACTGAAGAATTTAATAGAGAACTGGTAAGAAATAGGTAATTATAACCTTAAGCTCCAATATCCGCTGAAATTCCATGGGTGTACCCTCAGGTAGCAGTGCACGGTAAGTATCAGCTACAGAATCAACTGGAGAAAGTATAACCTAACCGTGGACATCCAAAAAAAACTTTGTATCAGAAATAACTACATACATGTTTGGTTATGCTTAATTTTTTGGGACAATTGTGTTCCCTAAACTTCTAAGGTAAGATATTAATTGTAAGATGTTCAAACCACAAAAGTAATCTAACTAATCCGAACATAATAAATTATTTTAAAATAATCTTTTCATTAATAAATGTATGGCACACCTTCAAAAGGGCCTCAGCTTTGCTCATCTCACGGCTTACAAACTTGGAATAACTTGTAGCACTTGATGTCTGTCGCATAGAACAAGCAGTCAGTGTAATGGGATAAACTAGTGCCAAATACAAGAAAAACTACAATTAGAAATGCAAAGAGAAGTATGTCATTTTCAATATTTATTTGACAAGGCCGAGTTCCTAAGAATTCCAGATAGCCAGGAGGGGTTCTTTTAGTCAATGCAGTATAATACATAAGCAAAATAGAATAATTGGTTAATCCAGATGGCTCATTATTGTCGCTACTCTACCTTCCGTCTTCATGAACTAAATGCAAATTGAATTAGCAATTATTTATACTTATTGATATTTGATATCTGTGCATCAATGCCACTTGGAAAGTAGATTATTTTAATATGGATAGAGTTCAATATAACTAGGAATGGATAATCTGCAAAAGCTGAAACTTGTTTCATTTCTGGTTCAGCTTAGTTGATCATAATTTAACATATCAATTTTTAGATTAGATAAGTGTGTATTTTTTCTATAGAATTTTATTAACAATAAATATAGTCCATCTGAAAACTACAGTTGGAAAATATTTAAATACTTCCGGTAAAAGATACAAAATAGAAGAGAGAGAACAGAGCAACACAGGCTTGCTATGATGGTGATAACTCTAGTACCAACGACATTGGCATTCTCAAGTTGTATTTAAGATAAGCAGTAGTAACTACAATTATGAATTAGCATTTATATGCTAGATTACCTGTCTACCAAGGGAAGGAATTTCAAGAAGCATTGACTTAACTGCCTGCGTATCCAATAGCATCTGCAGAAATCATTTTACTATTTTATGAACATCATAAACAGAGATCCAAGGAGTTCCTCAGAAAACAAAGTTATTATTGAAACAAAATAAAATGGGAAAATGTTTCAGCAAGATGTTATAAATACAATTCTAACTGAAAAAACAAAGTGAATCAGTCTCAAACACAGCAGGAAAATAATTCAAAGTGAAAAATATAGTAAATACGATTACATTTTATTTACAATAAGCAAAGGACACTTGTTACAAATTACAACGTCAAACATATCATTGCAGTGGAGATACAAAAAAGATAATAATTATTTATATTATTTTCAACATTTATATCTTCCCTTATTTTTACAATTATTTTTTAAGAAATTTTATTATCTTTGGGTTACAAATGTCCTTTATTTGCTAATGTATTTAAAACATGTGCATAATTGTTAACTGATATTTCCCTTATTCAGAGTTTTAAAACTAGAGTCCATGGAGCATTCCGCCATAGATGAGCATTCTATGATTTATGAGAGAAGTATCTTGTCAAGAGACGCTTGGTTAGTTACGCTGCTCATTTCATCATTTGCCAAGCCTTCCACAAACTTCAAGGTTTCTTAGTTCCTCTCCATCAATTTAAAATTAGGAGAAACTACAACTGAAGAAGTATCTTTTCAAGAGATGTTCGCTAGGTTTGTTACGCTGGTCATTTCAGTTGTCAAGCCTTCCACAAACTTCAAGGTTTCTTAGTTCCTCTCCGTCAATTTAAGATTAGGAGAAACTACAATTGCCAATCCTTTCACAAACATTCAAGAGAGAAGCCTGATGATAGACATTGTTCAAGATAACCTTCTTCTAAGTCAAACATTTTCAAAGGCTCTTTGATAGGGAGCTGATTAGGGTATCAAAACAACCAGTCAGCCTCACACCCTCACGTAATCTTTTTCATTCATTTTCCTTTTTTAAAGTTCCTGTCTTCCTTTGAATTTTGGAGGATATCTCAATTATCCTCTCTAAAAAAAATTATTCCATAAGAAAAAACCATCTTGCCGGTATAAAACTGTCAAAGCTATGACTTCGACTTTATTTTTTATGTAAATGAAAGGAATTAAAAAAAAAAAAAAACACGCATTACCTGTTGAGCTCCAGTTTCTGATATTTGCTTGCATTTGAAAATGTTAGAGTAAAAGCGTGGGCCCAGAGAAGATGCAAGCTGCAGTTATTGAGTGAAAATTTTTAAAGACAACTGACTGCATACCATATGAATTATTAGGGATGATTACATTGATGATTACTAGGAGATAAATTCAGATAGTATTCAAAACAAAAATGATGGAAAAATCCAGCATTAAGGAAATTCACTAGACTTGAGTCAGAAGCCTGAAAATCGCCAATACATTAATAGTGATATATACAAATTTACAGAACCTCGCAGAATAAGCAAAAAAATCCATGCCACAGAAATTGTTGAAGATGAATATGAAAGACTAGTCTTGTAGTCTTATCATCCTACTTACAATTTTTTAGTTATTTATCACCCATTGCTTTTTGTCCCACCTTTGTTTCTACAATATCCTCTGTCGCTATTCCTAAGATTGTCTACTTGTATTATCCCGCCAAGGAAGGCAACAGGCAATGATTGGTGAAATGACTGCTTTGGAGTCCAATCGTACATGGACCATAATTCCACTTCCTCTTGAAATGCCATACAAGCATAGGTTGAAAGTTCGAATGGCGGCCAAAGGGTATAGTAAAGTTTATGGTCTACATTATAATGATACCTTCTCTCCAGCAGAGTATTGTGCTATGACCCACACTACTATGGAGCTTGTTTGTGATAACCAAACCATTGCATCTTTCTTCAAACCCCATCTTTTCATGAGAGGAC
Source organism: Medicago truncatula (assembly GCF_003473485.1). Lineage (NCBI taxonomy): Eukaryota > Viridiplantae > Streptophyta > Magnoliopsida > Fabales > Fabaceae > Medicago > Medicago truncatula. The sequence goes on along the minus strand of NC_053043.1, from coordinate 10,502,799 downwards.
TAAACACAGAGAAGTTAATTGTCACTTTATCAGAGAGAAGATCCTTTCGAACATCACTAAAACATCTTCAGTGAGTTCTAATAATTAGTTAGCCAATATCTTCATTAAACCTCTACAGGGACCTTGACTTGATTATATATGTTTCAAGCTAGATGCATATGATGGATATGCTTCAATTTGAGGGAGAGTGTTGAATATAATCATACTAAGATTATTATTCCTCTATTACTTTTGATAAGGTTTCCTAAGAGAGTTTGGGTAGTTTTATATTTTTCTTATTGTGAGAGATTCTCTTTTGTATATAAATTTGTACAGTTTTGTAAATTGTTAAAAGTATTGGTAATCACCTTGTCCAAAAAGAATTGAAAGTAGACAGGTGAAAGAAGACTTCCAAGTGTAGGAATGCTAGTGGTTAGAATCAAATTTATGGCATTAACATACCTGCAAAGAGAACATTACAATTAAACTAAGGAACTTTGTCAGGAGTAAGAACCATTAAAAATTTATAAAGGAATTAAACTTACTCCGATTGATCACCAACGCTTTCAAGGGTACCCCAAGGGACACGTGTCATTGCTGCCATTTCAATATCAAATTTGGTTTCCAGGCCATGCACTAAGGTTACCAATGATCTTGTTATAACGGCTGAAAATTCATCCTGCATAATTGCATAGCGCTGTTAAAATGAGAACCATAATAAAAACATTATTTAACAAGACACAATTACCTGAACTTCTGACATGTCCACCCCATCTGCAAATTGATGATCAATTATTTTAGAAACACTCTCAGCCAGTTCACCAGCCTGTCAAGTACAACGCTAAGTTAGTATTTAGTAAGACTGCCATTTTCTCATTATCTAGTGGATGAAGAATGTAAAAGAAACTAACCGTTTTATGGCAATATTCAGCTGAATTGACAATGTAACAAATCACTCGTTCATCCCTATCAGATGTCTGTTCAACATACACAGATTAATTTTGGTTGAGAAAAGAAAGTTGTTTGATAACATGAGTGCATAACTTATCACACTTAATTAAAATCAATTCCTTTCAAGATACCTTTATCTGCCCATCCATGCCTGTAGCCGCAGCAACAATTCCCGTGCCCCCCTTTGGGAGTCTTGCAAAGAGTTTTGTAGCATATGCTTTAAGAATTTTTTGGAAAACCTAAGATTGAAATGGAATGGAGTCATAAAATGCATGAAGCTGGAGACCATAGTGTTCAAGTATATGCATTGTGAATTGCAACAAGAGTTCATTTCCTTTTGTGACCTAGAAGTTAAATAGTACTCTTTTTAACCCCTTAACAACCTACTACCAGAGAATCATATATTTACAGATCACAGCGTTTTCTTGTAAATCTTCAGCCACATACAAACTACACTTAATACATTAAGCTACATCAGGCGACTCTTTAAGGAAAGTAGAACAATTATTTGACATCATTGCAAAATTATAAAAGACATTATTGCATGATGAACATGCAGCTCGGTCTGAAATCAGTCATGGACCATCCTCCACAGACCTGAGAATTCTCCTTTCCTTTGTTTAATGGGAAGTAATAGTTAGCAACAATGTACTAGTGTCTAATGATATTACGAGGGCTACAACAAAAAATGCCTACTGTTGTGATTCACAATTATCAAGCAATCCTAAAAAATTACAATCAAGGAAGCAGAAACTAAGTTATAACTATTATTTAATAAAAAATCTGATAGAATATCCTTCTTTCAAAAAGTCTCGTGAATCAAATCAGAGGCCTCCTATTTTTTACAAAGTTGAAGGATTGGTCGTAAGTTAACTCAGCAGAAACAAATATTATGGAACCCTTCAACTGGATTTCAGAAAGGATTATTTTTCTCTAGTTTTTTTTTTTCTATTTTGAAAGGAAAGAAAATGATAGCCGTAAGAGCAAGAAATATGAATGCGGAATTCTGAGAGACATTAAGAGCAATCATCCACGGATTAGGCCACCATTCAAAATAACCACCAAATAATCAAGTTAGAAAGTTTATGTATTTCTTGATAAAAATATTAAACTCTAAGTTGAAGAGTTTACCTTAAACAAATTAAATAGTGTCTGGCTCTTCGTCAAAGCACTGCATCTCTTCAAGCTTCTCTTGATTATTAGAAACAACTATGTAGCACGACAAAAGACAACCAAGTTAACATAAAGCAAACTGATCATAAAAATGAGGGGAAAAGATTTAAGCTATCTAACCATATTACAATTTTGCAACAGTTGATCAGTTAACATGAATAAGAATTATCAAGGTCTCATAAGACAGTAACAATATAAACTGCCCTGTAACATATAATCTGTAACAAGATCTATGACTCACCTGCATGCTACTGGATAAAACACTACTCTGACCTCCCTCCTCAATATCCCATGTCTCCTCCTGTAGTGAATGAAACTTTTAATCAAGGAAAAAAGCCAGAAGAAAATCACAGAGCAAGTATCTTAATGTTAGGAAACAAATTACCTGGACAAGTTTCTCCAGACTATCCATTAATGTTTTCTCTTCCAATTCTACATATACTGTTAAATGGGGTTCAAAGCAAGATGAAACAATTCCACGAAAGTTGAACTGTACAAACAACCAAATATTTATCAGGTCAATCTTAATGAAACAGATCAACAGCAATGAAATGGAAACACCTCTAAGAAAGTCATTGTTACACTTACATCCGACGGTAGAGAAAATACCAAGAGACCAGTGATTTTTTTAAACATCAATCTCACTTGACTAATTTTTCATCAAGAAATTAATACTTGCATATTTTTAACTTCCCGCTTTTCCATTTTGGAAAATATGAAATAATTAGTAAACTAACTGAGAGACAACTATTTGACAACACTTGACGCATAAGCTCAAACTCAGGATCAAAGGAACATAAATTGTGAAATCATGAAATAATTTTCAGGGTTTTAACTTTTAACTGAGAAGTAAAATAAGAATATAACCACAATGCGTGATTTGAAAATTTAAACATTACGTAATATCCTAATGTAGCACATTTTCAGTTTTTCTGTACAAATAAAACTCATGTGGCAATCTTGGAGTAATCGAATAACACCAGATAACAGTGACCATGAAATGCAAGAAAAACCACAGGAAGACAAACCAAAAAGGTTATTCCAAAAGCATCTATATCATTATGAAAGACAACAGAGACCACAAACATAAATAGATGCACTTGACCTATAAAATCAATTATATGTGTTGGGAAATAGCCATATAAAACCATACCCCAGCTCCAGGAACTGCCAAATCTTTGCTTCCATCTCTTTCCTATGGATGTAAAATGAAAACAGTATGAGCATTTGTTTTTTTGAACAAAACATTATGAGCATTTGTAAATTGCAATATTCAAAAGTCCTTATGAATTAGTATTGTCAACTGCAATTATCCATGTACATACTTCACTCTCACTTCCTTGATGTGCAGCAAGCTTTTTTTCGTACTTCTTCCGGATATCTGAAGCATTACTACTAGAATTAGGACTTCTTCCTATTTCTTCAATCTCATTTCCAATCTCTCTGTTTTGAGTGCCTCCCCCAAATTTCTCAGCCAACTCATCCTCAAACTCTAAAGTTCGCTGCAAAGCCTGCAACAAATTAACATATGAAACACTTGAAATAAGACATAAAATCTAAGTGTTTTCAGTTCAACCCAAACCAGCTTCTCAAGTGTAACATGTGAAACAATTATTGTGACAGCAAGGCCAGTATTTAATCTTTTGATGGCTTACCAACAACAAGGTCCCAACATCTGGCTTTTCCTTTAAATTAGAAAGAATGTCCTCAAGTTGTTTCCTGCAGAGAAAGGTTACATAAGCACAATAATAATTTTGTACAGAATAACCCTGAACTAAGTTTAGTACATGTTCTGCAAAATTCTTAATTCCATCACTTTCGGTAAAAGCATATATAGAAGTATACAGCAAAAACATCTCAAAATTTTGAGAGTTGATTAAATTTGACTTGGGAAATTCAATATCATACAGATAGGGAAAAATTAATCAAAAAAAGACGGAGGGAAAACAAAATCTTAATAACTTCCCAAGCAACGGCAACACCAAAAAATTCATTCAAGAAATTAAAAAGACATTTTACAACAAACAAGTAATCATGTTTCACTATGACCATGCCTTCTCATAATGCGTGTAAGGCATGAAAAACCCATCGCCGCATAAATCATGTTAAACAGGTTTTTACAAATAAATAAATAAATACCATACCTAGTTTTCTTGCAAAATAGGATACACAGACGATAAGATACATGCCACGAAGATGGAAATATTTTCCAAATTTCTTCATTTGATCGCATTCGTCGTTTAATCCATGCATATCTTCTTTCAGTTTTATCCAACTTCGCTAGTTCTATCAGATGGAAAAAGAAAAAAATAAGTCAAATTTGCAGTCATTTGACAAGAATGCTATGACTAAAGTAATACAAAATAAACAATAGCGATAAATTAAACATACCAGCTCCTTCAAAAATTTGCTCATACGAAGTAAGCTCCCGATTACAAAAATTATTCACCAATTCTTCCTTTACTGAAGGCTCCAATGCATCAACAACCAGGCAGGCATCAGACAACTGCTGTAGCAAATTGGTTTCTTCGGTCTCCTTTCCAGTGCCTAAGCTGAGACAAAAACGGGAAATTGAGACCCACTTACATATAAGCTCGGGGGGGTTGGGTAGCTCAACTGGTTTGAGCTAAGGGATAAGGAGTAGGAGGTCTTTGGTTCAAACCCAGAAAAAGGAGTAAATATTAATCTAACTTTTGAAATTTGGGGTCTAACTCATCCTTACAAAACCGGCTTGTAAGATGAGGAGTGTCTCCTCTTTATAAACTCTTATCAAGCGTCAAAGACAAGCCAACACAAGGCAACTAGGGGCAGATCGCAATTAAGGTGGGATTACCAACACACACCCTCACGCGGGGTGGGATTTCCAACACTAACTACTAACATTTACCACTAAAAAAAAGTGGCATATAAACTGTTTACAGCCAAACAATTTTCTTAATTAGTGAGATTAACTTACAAGTCATAAACAAAAAAATAAAGAAAATGTAGATAAGCAGTCGAAACAGACATTTTGTATCTAATTGACATTACAGTGCCCATGGAGATTTTCAAACATAGTCGCGGATAGAAATAGAAACAATGTACCTAGAAAAATCAGAAAAAACGTGCGACTTGAGTATTTGCTTGATATTTTTAAACTTCTCTCTCAGTTCTATGATCTTTGGAATATCCCTATAGGCCTCAAAGTGGCTACATAGCTGGTTCACTGCCTGAAATACAAATTACTGTATAAATAAATAAATAAATAAAAATAAGGCAAAAACAAAAATAATAAAATATTTAGTTTTATAGATTAGTTTATTAAAAACGAGAGGCCTACTTTCTCCCTGAGAAAGAAGAAAACTAAGGAATTCATAAAAGATTATTATTTACTAAGGAGCAAGTACAACTGAACCTATCCAGAAGCTAAAAGTCAACGACAATAACCAAGCTATGTCTCACCAGGGGGGACAAAGTAACCTATCCAGAAGCTAAAAGAAAAAACGAGGCAGGCATCCAAAAGCACAGAATCAACAGGAACTGTGTTTCTATTAGAAAAGGCAGATATGAAGTATAAAGATATTTTGTTTTACCAAAAAGTAAAAACATATCTACACAAAATAAAACATCCAACAACCTTTTGCCATCCCTCCATGTCAGTTAGAGAAGCTAAGTGGTTAAATAGTTAGGAAAGTGTAGTTAGAGAGGATATCATGCATAAATAGGAAAAATACGAATAGATGGGTAAAAGGAGGATTCAGCGCATTTCATAGTTGTATATGAAAGGAGAAACTCTTGGGATGAATTTTATTCTCCATTTTCTTTTCAATTTTCATTTAGACATTCTATTCTCTTGATCTTTCTATCATTCTTTCATTTCAATTTCTTTGGGTTCGTAACAATCCTGATAAGAACCTTCGAAAGTAAATGATCAGATTATTTTTATGGATTAAACGCAACTGAATGGAAATAAGGAGAAAGAAAGAATTATCCTTCATGAGTCTTACACTTTAACCTTCACAAAGGTTTTTCTCTCTCTAAACACGATATCCTGATATTGGGAAAAAACTAAAACCCAATTTGAAAAGAGATGAGGCCTTAAAAGAGTTTATAAAAAGAGACAAGGCCTTAAAAGAATTTATAAAGAGTTACACCCTAACCTTACAAGCTGGTTTTGTAGATGAGTTAGGCTCAATATAAAAACCTAATACTTGAATATCCATTTTGGCCTTTTTTAGTATCTACCCTATTTATCTAATTGAGTCTCCTCTAACTAATTACATACCTTAACTAATCCTAATTACTTTGACTCCCCTATATTCTACCTTTCAATACTAACACATTTTCAAAAAAATCCAGACAGGACCCTTGGCACAATATTTGGAGTAGCTACTGTATGTCTAGAAGGCCACAAGTTTGAGTTGTGGAATCAACCTTTTATAAATGCACAATAAGGTCGCGACATTGAGCTCCACAGCACAGGTTTCCTGCTAATGTTCAAAAGCTATGATCTAACCAACTAAACTATGTAATCTTAAATAAACCATAATTAAACCCTACTCACAAGCCCCAACTCCTAAACTACAAATACATTATTAACTTACACAGTAATCATAAGCATCATTCCATTACACACATTCAGAACTACGGTAGACTTGCTTCTAATTCTAACACAATTAACACCATCCCCCCAAGACAAACACCATGCAGTAAATAAATATTTAAAAAAATCACAGTTATAAATGAAAAAACTGCAATGATATTATATATAGATACCTCCAGCTGTGCAGCGGCCTCTTTGTATTGTCGTTTTGAAGCCATCACTTGGAGTTGTTCAACAGCAGAGACTGCCACATAATAGGTAAGCCGGTTTAAATAAAAGACCTAAAGATGTCTATGCATCTTAAAAACTAACATCTAGGGTTGACCGACATTTGAAATCACCCAAACCAATGACAACAACTGACAGTGCCCCTTTCAACTTTCAAGCAAAAGGTCATAGACTCATAGTGCTCCGCGTACCCGCGATTGAGACAATGACTTGATCCGTGTTAGTTTGACAAAAATAATGGGAAACAAACAAATTTAAGTGGAGTTACAAGATACTCATACTCGTCTGCCCTTGTTTTTGTCGAATCAACATTGAGCAGGTCACTATCTCAACTGTGAGAACGAGAAGGACTGTGAGCTTCTACTTCTGAGGGTCAACTTCGACCATAATTGCAGTTTTAAACAATTTTCAAGTACTGGTCTGCTATTGACGACCTATCAAAGCAGCCCACCATAGAATTTGCCTAAAACTATCAAGTATTGAAACAAACATATAGAATAGGTGTACCATTTTACACTTGTACTTTGTACATAGGTTAAAATTGCACAAACACATTTTAACTATTTGCATCAGAGTTGAAGTTTCAAATACAAAAATACAATTACAATTGAAACCATCACGTGGTAGTTCTCCTATCCTACTTGTTGTTCTGCTTGGCACGGCAGTTATTACACAATATCTACTTATTTTTCTAAAATCCTACTCTTGTTCAAGTTATTAACATATTTATTGAATTACCATAAAATTCAAATTCCAAATCAATAAAACTAGCAAGCTCAAGAACCATTTAATAAATAACCACAAATGTTTTTTACTAGATACAACAAGACATACCAAGCATTGTGAGACGATGAAGGGCAGTAATCGTCGTAGTTATATGCTTCTTTGCAAAGTCCAATTTCTTAATATCCCGACATATTTCTTGAACCATTGTTTCACTCTGAACAGCTTTAGTTTTTATTTCTCTAATCTTATACATAAGTTCCTACATCACAAAACCAAACAAGCTTAAAAATCGCATATAAAACCTAACAAAGAACACAACAGAAAGGTTCAAATTCCGAACCAAAAACAAATTAATTCACCTCAACAGCACGAGTTGCAGCAGCGAGATCTTCTTTAGCCTTAGTGCCTGAATTACTCTAAAATCAAAGAAACAAAGGCATAATCAGAGAGGGAAAAAACATGAAACAATGACGCAGTGTAACTTGATCGAAAAATTGAATACCTGTTGACGAACAGCAGATAAAATTCCAGCATCAACGGTACGAATCTCGTTCTGGATTTTTTGCATTAGCGGTTCAACACCAGAGAGTGATGCTTCTGTAACAAATTTGAGAAATCGATTATCAGTAGAAAAGCACTTTGCGATTGTAATTGAAAACGATGAAAGTGAAATTGAAATTACCGTTGGGGAACATTTGATTGATATACTCTAACGCGCTTGATTTGTCCATTGTTGAGAGTGAGAAAAACTGTGACGATGAAGAAAATGTGAATGAGAGTAGTAGATGGATCTATTAGTCGCTTTTTGAATCGCGCGTTTGTAGAATTTATTGCTTTTGATTTGTTGTGGATCTGATTGCGGAGGATATTGAGTATAGGGAGATATTGAGTATAGGGATACTCGTTTACTCTTCTTTGATTCTGGACTTTGATGTAATATATCAAATTTAGAGACTTCTAATGAAAATTTCAGAAAAGAAAGATAGAACAGGAACATAAAAAAAAATTGATTTTTCTACGAGAAATGTATTATTTTTAGGGTGACAACTAGGATAATTGATGTTCCCATATTTGATTTGGCTTGAGAAACACCAGTAATTTACCCAAATGCTCCTCGGTAGTTAACTGTCGAAGTTTTAGAAATACGGCTGCAGTTAACTGCCGAGGAAAACTTCGGCAGTAAACTACCGAGGAAAACTGAAAACTTCGGCAGTCAACTGCCGAGGAAACCTCAAATCTGTTTTTTTTTTTTTACAAAAACCATAAATATTCTTTGAGAATATTCCGTGGTCTTTATCATTTTTCATTGATTTTTCTTAATAATTCGTTTTTAATTTTATTGATTTGCCTTCCTTATTTATTTTAAATTTTAATTGTATTTCTGCTTTGATCTTCTTCTTTTTTTTTATAACTGCTTTGATCTTCAACAATAGTGAATATTTTATTTTCAAAGAACTTTCACGGAATTTTCTTCTTTTGTTTCCTTTTTACGGAAATATTCACAATTATTTTAATTGTATTACTCATTTGAGCTTCTTCTTTTTTTTGCCTATTTTATTTCCAAGAACTTTCACGGAATTTTCTTCTTTTATTTCATTTTTCTTTGTTTTAGGCTTAACATTTAAGTCCTCAAAAAACATTTCAATAAGTGTAAAAATTAAGTATTTGAATATTGTTTTGCAAATTACTTAAATAAAAAAAAAATCTTTGTACACAATTATTTTAATGTAAAAAATATAACAACTTATTATACCTTAAAAAAAATCGTTGTGCGCAATTATTTTAATGATTTTTTTATTATTATTTTTATTTAAGTAATGTGCAAAACAATATTAAAATGCTTAATTTTTACATTGATTTAAATGTTATTCTTATTAAGATATATACGCATAAGTATAATACTGCAATTGTTTGAAACGTACCAAAATAATGATTGAAACATTCAAAATCAATAAATATTATTAAAGACAATTTATGGTTTTTGTCAAAAAAAAAAAATTGTTATTAATGACAATTTATAGATTTTGTAAAAAAAAAAAAAAAAAAAATAGGTTTGAGGTTTCCTCGGCAGTTAACTGCCGAAGTTTTCAGTTTTCCTCGGTAGTTTACTGCCGAAGTTTTCCTCGGCAGTTAACTGTAGCCGTATTTCTAAAACTTCGGCAGTTAACTGCTGAGGGGCATTTGAGTAATTTACTCGTGTGGCACAGCCAAACCAAATGTGGGAACAGCAATTCTCGACAACTAGGGTACCCATGGAAGAATGGTGGGTAATTTACCTCAACCAATACATATTAGCCACATAAGCACATTTTTAAGTGGTATCCATGAACTATCTTGACCCCACCAACAAATTGTTCATTTTCATTGGTTGGTGGGTAAATTACCCACCATTCTTCAAAGGTAATCTAGAAAAAACCTATTTTTAGTTTTTTTAAACGTGTGTGTAACATTATTTTTAGTTGTTCCATTGAGTCGGTTGGTAAGAACAATATATAATATATATGTGGTTTGAGGTTTGAACTCCGAACAAAAAAAATCCCAAATATTGTATTTATTTTTGTGAAGGATATACAAATATTGTATGTTAATCCATTTCAAAAAAAAAATTATTGTGCATGTTAATTTTTTTTTACGAGTATTGTGCATGTTAATTATTAGTGTGTTATCTTCTTATCTATTAAAGTTAATCCGGAAGTCCTAATTTTAACTTAAACCATATTGCATAAATTTACTGTTTTAACCCTAATGCTTAATTCCTTTGTTTAATCCTATTAACCATATTTTTTGGTTGAAAAAAATTGAACCTAATCTCCTATTTTCTTGATAAAAAAAATCGGAGTAACAGGCAACAAATTCTTCTTCTCATGGCGGTAGGGATGAGAGATTTTGCTTACAACAAATTAATGGCATGATCATAGGAAAGAGATTTTAGTTTCTAGGTTTAGTAAGAACAATGGGATGAGAAATGATGAGGTAGAATTTTGCATGTGAAGATATGATGAGGGAGATACAGATGTTGATAGGTTTTGGAATATGAAAGTAATTTTTATAAGAGAGGTTGGCTACAGCCGTAAAATAAACGATAATTATATTTATTTGATACTCCCTAAATGTTGCTACTTGAGAGTTAAAACCGATCTCTTTCCTATGCAAACTAAAAAAAAATAGAGAATTTATGAATTTTGAATTCCAGCTATTTTTTATTTTATTTTATTTGTCTTTGAAAATTGATCTTTAAACTTCGTTATTTAAAAAAATCGATTATCTATTCTTTAACTATTTTTATTAAACTTAATGTCTACTAAAAATACAATCTTATATCTTCTTAATTTTTTAACACGTCATCAAAATTATATCTTTTTGTGTCTTTTGCTCCAACTTCCCTCTATTTTTGCTTTCTTAAAAACAAATTAAAACAAACTCACTCGATAAAACTCACTAACTTAATCTTTTTTTAAACAAAAAACAAACTTAATCCTTAATAAATATCTAAAGAGTTAAAAATAATTTACAATCTATTTTCTTTCTCTTTCTCTAATTATGAAGTTAATGACCGATAAAAACAAATTTTTATCTCATCTTAATATTTTGACACATCAACATATATTTACCTATGTATGTCTTTTGTAACAAAATATCCTATTTAGTTGAGGGAGAAAATAACTTTCAAAAGATTGATGTGATTTTATAACAAAAAATTTATTTTATATTGATATATCTATACAATCTAAAATATTTGAATACCGGGCAAATTACTCTTAAAAAAAAAAAAGCATGGGTAAATTATAATAACCTCCCTTAAGATCTTCTTAAATACTAACCTTCCTTAAGGTCTTCTTAATTGACAAGCACTTCCCCTATAATATAACACGTTTTAAACTTCGTTAATTCTATTTTTTTTAGCAATTTAACTTCTCCATACGAGTATAAACTCACTTAATTTTTCGACCATTTTTTCTTTCCATTTTTCACTTTAGTGATTTTCTCAACTTATTGTTCCTCAATCAAGGTGATTTAATTTTTAAACTCTAATATAATAAAACGGATATATCAAATATTATTTTCTTTTCATTGATCAACTGCAATGTCCATCCACCAAAATTCTTCTCATTTCTATGTTCTCTCCTGATCTCTTATGTAATTGCCGATGTTTGATTCTATTTGGTGGTATGAACAAATGTTGTTATTGTTTCTTCATTGCGAGAAAAAAAACTCATTTAAACATAATTGTGAAAAGAGAAAACAGATACAAACAAATCAAAATGACTGAAATTAAATTGTATATTTACAAAGTTATTGAAATGGAAAAAATGTGGGAAGATTGATGTGTTGGAAAATTAGAAGGTGTGCTTGTGTTATTTAAGAAAATCTCAAGGGATGTCAATGTAATTTACCTTTTTATCATGAATGTTGGCTTTATCATTAGTTTTTTTTTTATTTTTTTCAATTCATATAGCATTGCAATGCGCTTTGATGCATACCCCCGCTTCAAATTAGCTCGTGCGGAGAGCACGGGTTTGCTGCTAGTAATAAACAATTTATATTCTTAGGGACGTTTAATCTTTATATGTTAGGTAAGTAAGGGTGGAAAATTTTGACTAATCGTCAAACGCTTATTGCAAGAATGTTCAAAGCAAGATATTTTTCAAATAGTAATTTTTTTGAAACTACTTTGGGGCACAAGTCAAGTTATGTTTGGAGGAGTATCTACAACGCTAAATCCATCCTAAAGGCGGGAAGCAGATGGAAAATTGGTGACGGGTCACTTATTCCGATATGGAACAATAACTGGATTGCTGGCAATGGTTACCTTACTCTACAAAATCCAGGTCCAACTGTTATTGATAATCTCAAAGTTTCAGATTATATTCTTCCAGAGGAAAAAGCTTGGAATGTTCCTTTCTTACTTTCAATTTTTGACGAGCATATTATGAATCAGGTTGTCAACACGCCTCTGTATCCCTCGATTCATGATGATAGGCTAGTTTGGACAAAGGAAAACAATGGTGAGTATTCCATTCGTAGTGCATATCGTATGTGTATGCAGGAATTATTTGATGTTGATCACTTTAAGGCACAAGGTTCCTGGGATTTGATTTGGAAGCTTAAAATTCCGCCAAAGGTCAAGAATCTCATCTGGCGTGTTTGCCGAAACACTCTACCAACGCGTGTGCGTCTTGGGGATAAAGGCGTTAATTGTGCAAAGGTATGTGCTTTGTGTAATCTGATGGAAGAAGACAGCCTTCATCTTTTCTTTCGATGTCCAGGCAGCTGCAACATTTGGAGTATGTGTGAGTCATCTACTACCTTAATAATGTGATATCTCAGGGCCATGATATTGCCGGTACTATTTTCAAGCTGTTGCATATGTTAAATGGCGATAATGCAGCACTATTGTGCTGTATTATTTGGAGTATTTGGAAGCAACAGAATAACAAGATTTGGAATGATGTGGCTGATGCGCATATGTTTGTTCTGGAACGCGCAATAACTCTGTTGCAAGACTGGAGAGCAGCAAAATCATATCGGCAACAACCTTCAAGAATGCCAAACATTATTGATAACTCAAAGTGGAAGAAGCCAGCTGAAGGTAGATATAAATGCAATATTGACGCTTCCTTTTCAAGGCATCTGAACAAGGTAGGAATAGGTATATGTTTAAGAGATGGCACAGGAGCTTTTGTTTTAGCTAAAACTGATTGGATTAGTACGTTATGTGAAGTTCATATAGGAGAAGCACTTGGTTTACTTTCGGCTTTAGAATGGGTTCATGAACTTAATCTTGGCCCAATAGACTTTGAGTGTGATGCTAAGAAGGTTGTTGATAATTTCTTGTTGACAAAACATGACGGGACTAAATTCGGAGACATTATTCAAAGATGTCGATCTCTTTTTAGGAATTTTTATGAAAACTCTAAGGTGGAATTTGTACGGAGACAAGTAAATGAGGCAGCCCACACTTTAGCTAAGGAGGCCACATTATCAGCTAGTTTCCAAGTTCTGTATAAAATACCATATTGTATTGAACACATTTTGATTAATGATATGCTTTAAGCTTTATTCCCTAAAAAAAAAAATCAATTTATATTATTGTATGGAGAAAAATAATCTAATTTACTATCCATCTATGTATTTATTTGATTTTGTAGTTTTTATTTTTTTTTTATTTTTATGTTAACCTTTCGATTTCTAGGTAAATGATCTTAGTAAGGGGAGTAAAGTCTCATTACCCATAAATCAAAACTTAGATTTTCAAAATCGATTTGTCATTGCCGGGGTTAATTAATCACTTAAGTTCAATCATGTATTTTGTAATCTTTTTTATGCAACATTGAATTTCTTTTTAAAATTGTTGAAGCATGTTAATAGTCTAGTACGCATCAAAGTTAAATTCTTTACTTTTTTTTTTTTAGGGAATTAAATTCTTCTACTTATTACTATAGTGTAAGATATTTTACACTATAAATCAACTATAATCGATACATCTTTAAAATTTTGTGGATTTAACTAAAATTATTTCATAAATTACACTTAAAAGTATAGTTGAGATTCATTACCCATAATTTATTTTGAGATATACATTTGTGATTATTTTATTTATGTTCGATGAATGGTTAATGACTTGTGAGACTTTGTTATATTTATTAACCATCGATTAAACCGCGCTAACCATTTACTTTGTTGTTGAATTTGATGTCAAATTTACATCAAATGTGATTTTTCTACAATCTAACATTTAAGTTTTAAAAAAAGGGTTAATTAAGTAAATTATTCTTATAAAAATCCAGAATTTCGTTTTTAATTTCTAGAAGAAGAAAAGAAATTGCACTTTTTAGTCTGTAAAATTTTATGTCGGCATTCTTCCATGAACATTTTTTGTCTCTAAAAAAGTTAAACTCTTTGAAATCATCCTTTCCACTTGAAGTGTACATCTAACTGTGGGAGCAACTTCTTGCACTCGAAAGAACTGCTAATTTTCAACTTTTCATACCCAGGGATGCATTATTTGAATATAGTAATGTTAGATAATTTTCAACTTTTCATACCCAGTGATGCGTTATTTGAATATGACAGATTATGATATTCAATAAAATAATTGAAGCAAGTTTCAAATCAAATGAGTTATGCATTTGGCAGATTGAATATTAAATAACGCATATTGAATATTAATGGATCATAATCTGTCAGGTCATAATCTGCCAAACCCTAACTTAAAAAATTTAGAAATCAATAAAATAAGACAAGATTCAAATCAAATGGGAGAGAACTCCTTGGCTATCTTCAAGAGAAAGGAGATGAATCTAGAGAATTCCCCAAAAAACTTGCTTCAAGAACCTTAAATTCTCCAAATCGTCTTTTTCTTGAGTGTTGTTAAAATTGAACAAGGCTGTAGAACCTCATTGGTGAAATTGATTGATAAATAAATTGGATTATTTCAATTGAGCATTACAAAGTTTCACATTGTAATATTTCAGCAGTGAATGAGATAGGTCTGACAGAATTACCAAGAGTAACTGGAAGGGATAACTAACTATGGTTGACTGAAGCCAACTACTAATTGAATACAGCAGAAAAATAACAGAAAAATTCATAATTGTAACAAGTATGTTATTTAACCATTCAACTCCTTTTTTGGGTGCCCATGCATTGATCGTTGGGTGTTAGATACATACTGTACAATCCAGAGGAGAAAACTCTCCAACACTCGCAGGTCTGAGTGTCTAGGATTCACTCCCGAGACCATTTCACCGGAGACTCTCACTTTTTTAATCTTTCAACCCTTTTACTTTTTGAAGTTCCAAATTTCAATAGACTTTCGTTTCTCAAAACTCATGGTAGAATAATCTTCCAGGTGTCTAAACAGGGTGCCAAGCCATTGAAGTTGTAAACTTTGATTCTTGAATATTAAATTTAGTGTGAAGCACTGAAGTATTAGTGGCAAATTCATCTTTTTCTGAGCTTCTGCTAACCCAGCAAAAGCCTGGCTTTGATCCTTAAGCTCAATTTTTGCAAACTTTCCTGCCATAATCACAAGAGAAAATAAGGAACTGTATAAAGGTGCACTTAAATAATGACAGAAAATAACAAATGAAACTCTAAAGTATTAATACACTCTAAAGTATTCTAAAATACATCCATTATTTGTCATATATACATGTCATGAATTACATGGATTCTATTTGGTGCCAGGGTTGAGGACTATAAAACAAAAATATTGATAAAACACGAGAACAATCAACAGCGTGATATGTTTTCTTGCCTACTTGGGGGTGGTTTGTTGCTTACTTGGTCAAGCCAAAGAGTTTCCTACTAAGCGATTTGCATATGAACCACAATATATATCATGAGTAATGACCCCCTAATGCCCAAGTCAATAACAGGAAAATTAAGGTTAAATCATAAATGTTTAGGTCAGAGTTGAATATACCTGAGAGCATTCTCATTGGACTACTCAAATAGGAGTGGCATTGTGGTCGTGGTCATCGATACGGGGTCATGCCAGATAACAAGTAGCGGTGTCGATCAGTTGGTAGCACACTGGTGACTGGTTGGACAAAACTCCTTAGTGTTCTATTTAAATCTAGCCGAAAAATCAAGCAGATAATGATCTGGCATGTCCATTGAAGCCCTCACCGATCCAGCTATTGCCTGCTTCCTTGACCAACCCTTTTTCCCTCATCATGCTTCTCAACTCACCAACACAATCCCACCTACCAATGGCTGCATAAAAGTTTGATGCAAGCACAATATTGCTAGCTTTGTTGGGTTCCAACTGCAAGAGACTCTTTGCCGCAAATTCACCTCTTTCAAAATCTTGACCAAGACTGCAAGCATTCAACAATGATATCCATACTCCTGCAGTAGGTGATGTACCCTGATCAATCATATTTTGATAAGCGGACCATACTTCTTCTATTTTACCAGCTCGGCCTAAGATATCTATGAAGCATGCATAGTGCTCCGGTTCTGGGTCAATACCATATTTCTCTTTCATAATATTGAAACATTGTTTTCCTTCCTCCACCAACCCGGAATGACCACAAGCTGATAAAACAGACAAAAAGGTCACAGAATTCGGCAACACCTCACTTCCATCCTCCATCATCTTCCAAAATAGCTCGACAGCTTCATATCCACACCCATTTCTTCCATACCCATCAATCATACAAGTCCATGAAATCACATCCTTTTGAAAAATCCCATCAAACACCGACCAGGCTTGCAAAATCTTCCCACATTTAGCATACATATCCAACAATACATTACACAATTGAGTCTCAAAAGTAAAACCCTGACGAACCGCAACACAATGCACTTGTTTCCCTGTCAACAAATCCGACTCCTCAGAGCAACAAACCAAAACACTAGTAAGTGCAACAGCATTAGGCTTCACCAAGCTCATAACTTTAAACGCCTCACGATATCTCCCATTCTTAATACACCCAGAAACCAACGAATTATGTATCATATCATCTTTCCATCCTTTCAAACCATAAAACACATTCAAAGCATGATGAACACACCCAACACTAGAATAAAAATCAATAAGAGCAGTACTCAAAACAACCAAATCACGCCCCATAGCAACAACCAACCCATGAACCTGTCTACCAAATTCCAAAGCCTTCAAAGAAGCACAACACTTCAAAACAGAACACAATGTAAACTCACTCATCTCAACATTCTCCCTACCCATTTCCCTCAAAACACGAATCGCCTCGTCTGGTTTCCCGCACCGTAAAAAACACGAAAGCAAAGTGTTCCAAGCAACAACATCTCTATGAAGCATTTCATCAAACACCTTAAGGGAGCTATTCAATGACCCGTGTCTTGAGTACATGTCAAGTAATGCGGTTTTTGGAACGGTTCCGGAGTCTGAACCAGTTTTGATCATTTGCGAGTGGAGTTGTTTACCGAGTGAAGTAGGGGATGGACGGAGGAGCGGGGTGAAGGTGTGGGAGTCGAGGTCGATGCGTATGCGGCGGAGAGAGAGGAAGAGGTTAAATGCGGAGATGGGGTGGCCGCGTCGGATGTAGGAGGTGATGAGGGAGTTGAGTTCCGAAATGGGTCGGTGGAGGAGTTGGTGGTGGTCGGATTGAGAGTGGAAAGATGATAATGGCTGCGCCACAGCACGCTTCAGCATCTTCTTCTGAAGCCTGCGAACGAAAAAAATAAATATTTGACTGAGTTTCTCTATAAACTAAAGTTGCATTTTCCATTTAAGAAAGGGAAATACTGAATGGTGCGAAAACCGACGAATGAAGTGGCGTAGTAGTTCCGCTTGTTTCTGAGTTTTATGAAAAGAAAAAAAAATAAAAATAGATTGCGATAGGGATAGTTTCACCGACGCGGACTCAAGGTAACCACCTGTCACGACCCAAAATTCAATATCGTGACCGGCGCACGAACTAGAGCATCCTAGTCCGGCAAGCCTATTGACGACACTTGACAAACTACAATTTAAACAATTTTCAAATTGACTTTCACTTAAAATGATATCCACTGAAATTTCCACAGAATATCCTCTATATTTTTGAATACTTTCCAAGATATGAATCCTGTCTATATACTTGTATTATCAACAGAATCTCAAAGTGACATAACTAGATGTTTATACAACTCAAAACAAAACATTTTTCAACTACCAATAGCTGCAGATACATCGACCATTCAGTTTATACATAGAGGAGACCTACCAAAAGAATGACATTGACAAATCTTTAACTCTGCTACATGCTTTCTACGCACTTGACTTTGAATCTGAAAAAAAATGTAGGAAAAAGGGGTAAGTCATAAAGACTTAGTGAGGAGACAACAATCACCACCAACTAGAAGGGAAACACACATGGGCACGAGTAATTAAGTTTCTTCAAAATCTAATGTTCATTTACAAACTAGTAACCGTATAAAATTCTATTAATCCAAAATCAAATAAGAATATTTCTGAGTCCAATGTCGCCGAAATAACAAATATGTTGCTCTTAGCTTGTTTAACCAAACTGTAATAAAATGAACCAAATTATTAGGGAAATTGAGTTTATCCTTCTGGTACAACCTTACTACCAGCCATCACATATCTAACATTTAGAAGCAACATGAATATTTCTGCTTGCAATTACTTTGTATCATTGTACGTGAAAATCAATATCATGAATAAGAGTATTTTCTAATCTCAGTATTGTAAAGAGGTGAAAATAAGATTACAAGCCTTTAAAAAATATATCGCCGAAAATCATAACAAAAGCCTTTAAAAAATATATTGTCGAAAATCTTGATAAAAGTCTTTGAAGAAAATATAGAAAATTCCATTTAGTAAATATAATCAAAATGGGTGAATCGAGAACTAGCTCCATCTCGTTGATAGCCCTCTTCTCCTAATGGTGGCCTTTCCATAGGGGCGGCTCCATCTAACGGATAGCTCTTTTCTCTCGACTCAAAACAAAGTGTAAAACATCTTCAATTAGGTAGTTTACCTCTCATTGATAGCCCTCTCCTCCTAATGGCGGCCTTTCCATAGGGGTGGCTCCATCTAACGGAGTAACTCTACCTAATTGAAATCACATACTAGGTGCACCTAGGTCGTCGTCATTATAACCGTAATTTTCAAAACACCATTCTTAAAACACAATTCCAAAGCCATATTTCACATAACGAAACTTATTTCAAGATATGTATCATCAAAACTCAACCGACTTATAATCATAAGTAAATCCAAATTCAAAATCCAAATCGTGTACAAATTAATATCAAACCTTTCCAAAACGCATATTTCAAAACCCACGTTTCACAAGATCTCAATACAACTACGAAAATACATACAATCAAATTCTCCGTTTTAATTTCTCTACTTTACAAATCACAAGTAAAATCCAAATCGAAATGGATCGCATATTAATATCGAAAATCCCAAGAACATATATCTCAAAACCGTATTTCTTCATTTCTCAAAACTCATATCATAGTATAGGCAACCAAACCTCAATTTCAAATCTTTTGCTCAATAAGTCATAGATAAATCCAAATAGAGTATAATTAAATTTGATGACTTTGAAATTATATAACAATGACGAGAAAAATGTTCAAAAGGTGCGTTCCCCAATTTGATAAATACTTTAACATATAAAATCATAAAAATAGCAATAATAACGATATTGAAAATAAGCGATAATGATCGTCATCAACTCACAGTTATGACGAATCGACTAAGCGTGCTCTCCAATCACCCCGGGAGAAGCATGTGAAGCGTCCGACATCGTCTCTGAACATAAATAGTTTTCTATCAAAATTTAGAAGCTTATTCTAGAACCTTAATAACAATAGAAACCATTAAATCCTCTAATATATATATATACTCTAATCTCTAAAATTAATATCTAACAACCTAATCATGCTTAAATATACACTAATTGAAAGGTAAGTTGATAAATATACCTCAAAGAACCTCCACGAGTAATTACCAAGAGTGGGTACTATTCTCTTCTTAGGACCCTAACCCCAAAATTCTTTCAAGAACTCTTGTACCATCAGGGAAAAGTTTTGTCTAGATCCTAATTAACTCGTGGGATTTGATTTGGTGTTGAAATTGGATGGTTGCAAAGATTTTTTATTTTTTTTTCTTAATTACTCTTTTGGTCCTTTAACTTATTTTTTGGTTTTGTTTTGGTCCCTTAACTATTAAAAGTTTCGTTTTGGTCCCTTAACTTATTTTTTGGTTTTGTTTTGGTCCCTTAACTATTAAAAGTTTCGTTTTGGTCCCTTAACTTATTTTTTGGTTTCGTTTTGGTCCTTAACTCTAATACATTCATCCTAACATAAAGGACCAAAGTGGTTGACGGAGGAAGAGTTAAGGGACCAAAACGAAACCAAAAAATAAGTTAAGGGACCAAAACGAAACTTTTAATAGTTAAGGGACCAAAACGAAACAAAAAAATAAGTTAAGGGACCAAAACGAAACCAAAAAATAAATTAAGGGACCAAAATAGTAATTAAGCTTTTTTTTTTTTTTTGATGAAATGTGAGGAACAGAGAGGTTAACGAAGGAAGTAGGGAAGTGGAATGGAAGAGAAAATGAATAAGAGGAAGTATGTATGTAGAAACTTCCACGTGTTTTATTTTTTTTATCAATATTTAATTATTATTTTATTTTATAATATATAAGTTTTAATGAAACGGTGCGTTTCACCACCGTCTTTGGAAGTGTATCCACCCCCTGTATGTATTTAATTTGAAAGTTTGGGTAAACGCTTGCATTGGAACTGTGGATATTCAAAGGATGTGATCAGAAAATTTAATATTTGGTTGTCTCTTTACTTTTGGATATTTAACTTAGTTTTACCTCCTCTATTTTTCATTGTAGAGAGGTTTCCAACTATTTAGTCATTTGTTAAAAAAAATAATGCAGTTTGTTTAAAACATGAACAGTAGGAAGATCCCAATATATAAAGGGTAGCACCACTGACATTGGAGTGCCGATGTCATATGATATTGGCCAACCACGTGTCACAAGTATGCAAAAAACAAAAAATTATGACTTTTCTCTCTCTTATTTACAATGATTTTTTTATCCTTTTGCACACATGTGACATTGTAATTAGTCAATGTTATGTGCAGCGGCGAAGCTAGCGATAATTCTATGAGATGGCCACATATAACTTTTTTTAAATAATTATTACTTATATAAAATGTTCTTAATAAAATATACATTTGATTCAACAAGAACAGATTATACCAAAAAATGCGGCAATAAACTATTTTGTACCAAAAAAAGCCACATTAGAATAGCGGATTGTACCAAAAAAGCTACAACAAAATAAATAAAGAAAATATGACAAAACAAGACCATTCTAGGTGAACAAGAAGACGAATCAATCTATCAATTTAATGACAGCGTTTTAACTTCGCAGATTCTGCTAATTTTTTGCACAACTCAAAGAATGTTGTTATATTTTAAAAAGACTCAGATATACTACCAATGTAATGTTGCTTGTTGTTAACCTGTTACTTTTAGGTCACCATGGCACCGCACGGACTGTTTGTTTGTCTCTCTCGTGTGTACTGTGTAATTGTGTTGTGTGGGGATCCCGTGTTGTGTTGTGTTTAGATAAACTATAAAGACTATTCCCTAAAAAAGAAAAACCATAAAGGTTATTATTATTTATCTCTTTTGGGTGTTAATCTTCTAGTTCCTATACAACATGACATAATTTGAAGTTCAACCAAAAGTTAAATAAACATGAAAAAAAATTAGTTCACTTAAAATAAAATTTGGGTAGCTAAATGTATATTATTAGAGATAGCTAAATATAAAAATATGCATACTCGTTAAAAAAAAAAAATTGGGGTAGCAAGGGCTACCCTCCCTTATACTACCATCCGCCCATGGTTATGTGACATTGACACCCTAATGTAGGCTGATAATGAACCAAACCAACTCGAAAATAGTTCGAGATTCGATTCGGTAATTAGTTCGTTAAATTCGGTTCGTAAACTAGATGAGTCGAACTTGAGTTAAAAATTAAGCTCGTTAAATAAATGAGTTGGACTTGAGCTATATATAATCCGACTCATTTGGTTCATGAGCCAACTCGATTATATATATATATACAGCGGCGAAGCTAGCGAAAATTCTACGCGGGGGGCTAAAAATAAAGAAAATAAAAAAATTTAAAATCAACATATGAAACTTAAGGATAAAATATATTTCTAGTCCCATAGCTTATAATTTTTTAAGTTTAATCCTGACAAAAAATTAGCTTCTTAAAATTTTACAAAAAAAAATGTGTTTTTTAGTCTTGCATTTAATATCTATAACAATAAATTAAGGACTAAAATAAATAAAATCTTAAAAATTTAACTTAAAAATTGCGAATGTCGTAGATAACAAAAACAAATTTATACCACTTAATTCAAGAATAATTTATTTTTTGGGGTAGCAAAGGCTACCCCATCCTCTTGAGAGGAACCGCCCCTATGTATATATAGACACACACTCATACACTTGTATCATACTATTTAAATTAGCCCACTAAATTAAAAATGTAGGTTCCTAAACATGAAGATATTATTAAAAAGATTAACTAAATTTCAAGTTTGTTAGGCATTGTTACATCATTATCCTGTTGTTAAAACAATTACCGATATATTAACAGTTTTACATTTATATTATTATTATAATATATAAATTAAGAGCTACCATAACGTGCTGTAAGAAAAGATATGGCCTTCAAAATAAAAAAAGCGAGAAATGAATGTTTAGAACTATAAAACAACGGTGTACAAAAATGCTTCAAACCATGAAACCATTATATGAGAATAGTCCCACATCGGTAGTTTTTAAACAATTGAGAGCTAGATTGGCTATAAAAGAAAAGCTAGAATACTCGCAAACGCATTGCCTGTTACTTGGTTTTCATAAGACCAAATTTGTTCTCCGCCAATCGCATGGTTCTATTGTTATGGTGTTTGGCTTCTTTTTGGCATACATTTTCATTTAAAGAAAAATCTATCTTTTTTGAGTTTTGGTTCATTTGATTCGAGCTATCGAGTCGAACCGAGTTGTTTGTGAGTTTGAATTGAGTCGAGTTCGAACTGAAAAAAAGATTCTGACGAATCTGAGTCGAGTTTTGAGTTTATCTAATTTTTATCGAGTCAAGCTGAATCTAGGTTCGACTCAACGCGACTCATTTTCAGCCCTACCCTAATGTCACCAAAGTGTTATACTAAAAATAAACATACTATCAATTTAGAACTTAGTGGGCTTGTGACTATTTAGATTATAATTTGCGTTGAAACATAGGAATTGGACTTAATTTCTGATCTTCTTCCACTAATATTTGAGTTCATAACATAGAAACAAATTGATTTATTCAAGGGCATTCTACTTTTTAATTATTTAATTTAATTTAATTTAATTTAATATCGGTTTTTATAAAACGGAGTGGAAGTTACGCACGTGGGAGGGAGCTCTCTGCACATGTTCGTCAAATTTCTCACAAGAGAGTTTCACATAATGTGAAGCTCTAAAAGAGAAAATAGTTGAATTGGCTTACATGTAACAATTTAATTGGTCAATATTAGTGGCACATTTTTGCCTTAATGACACATTCGTGGAATCCATGTCGAAGTCAACTCGAGACATATAATGAGGTTGCTCACACAATAGCAAAAATAACTTCATTTTATACTAGATCCGACGTGTTTGCTACCGAATGCATTTGTATTTTAATTGCCAATGAAACAAATTAAAATTGTTTTCTAGAAGAAAAATAATATGGTCTAAAATCATTCGACCTCAGTTGACAATTGATATCTACTATTTTTTTTTTCTCTTTCACTCTCACATATTTTTATGTTTTAAAAAAAAGTTATGTTAAAAAAAGAAATGGCTTATAAATTTTATGTAGAAAAAGATATATTTTTTTAATTTGAACTAAAAAAAAATAAATTTAGGTAATCAAAAAAAGAAATTCAATTTTTATTTCTAACTAAACAAACACACACTATTAAAACTATGTTGGTTTAGAGATGGTCAAAAGCCTAAATAAAATAGAAGAATAAATACATTACTTTGATTTTTTTGAAAGAAAAAAATACATTGCCTTGATGAAAAGTCAAAAGTGCACTTTTCTGCTCAAGAAAGTGGAAAAGTAGATGGCTTCCCTTCTCCACCGACTGACATGTACAAAATATAAAATTGGCTTCATTTGTTTATGGGTTGTTTAACCGGTGCCCGATTATTGGTTAAGATATTTAAAAAAAAGAAAGATTAAATCAAAGAAGATATTTTTTTTGATTTTTGTAAAATTTTTGATACAAAAACTACTATATTTGCTTCCTTAACTAGTGTTCCAGGACATCGGTTAACATTTCTCTTCACATAGTCCTTCAATAAAAAAAGACACATTTGTTAATGTGTTTTTATCCAAATAACTTACTTATTATACTAGTAAAACATATAAAATACACCTATGAACTTTTGTTTAGGAAATTAAATTACCATCAAGATATATTTCGAGGAAAAATTATTTAATTACTATCAATATTATTGACATGAAAAACAAAAATGAAAATAAGATTTACATTTTATTTATTTTTTTACAAATATTTAGAAAATCATTAGATTTTCTTTTGTCAGGTAGCATAGTGGCTGAAACTCACATTTTTTATAAATATTGAAAAGTGGGGTGTCAGGTTCGAGCCGCTGCCCTGCATAAATTATACAATGTCTCTAAGCTAAGCTCACGCGACGAAAATTATTAGAGTTTAATATTCACCTTTCACAATTAGTCAAAAAAATAAAAAAAATTCACATTCCACAAAGTAACCGATCTTTGGAAGAACATATGAATGGATCACACAGCTTATTAATTCCGATCATCATTATAATTAAGTTAATAAATTAGTAATGATTAAAATAACACAGAGACTATAGAACTAGAGAGTTCCGTGTTGAAGTTAAAGAAAATTAGAAATTAGAATCACATTCACATCATCATCAAATACAGAATAATAATCAAACCAGAAACACAGAACAATCTAATCGAATCAAATCGAGTGGTTCCCGGCGTGAATCGGAAAATGGGCTCGGAGAATGAAATTTCTCCGGCCGACGTGCACAAGGCTCCTCCCGGCAAAGAACAACAAGCCGCCGGCGTCGGAATCCTTCTTCAGATCATGATGTTAGTTTTATCCTTCGTTCTCGGTCACGTTCTCCGTCGCAAAAAGATTTACATCATTCCGGAAGCTAGTGCTTCTCTTCTCATAGGTTCGTTGCTTCAATTTCTTCCTTCATTCTTCCCTTTTTTCCCCACTTATAATTTCTAACCTAAATTCTTTTTTTGCAGGGTTAATTGTTGGTATTTTAGCTAACATTTCAGATACTGAAACTAACATCAGGTTCATTTTCTTTCTTATTTGTTTTCTCTGTTTATTTTTAAAAGAACTTGTTTTCTCTGTTGTTTATATTTTTCTTGTCTAAGTTATGTTTTTCATTTTTACTCAGGGCTTGGTTCAATTTTCATGAGGAGTTTTTTTTCTTGTTCCTGCTACCTCCGATCATATTATATCCTTATTAATTAACACTGTTATTATTATCATTATTATCTCTATTGAATTTTTATCTTATTTAGGTAACGAGTAAACCATCAAATTCGTTCCTGACTTGCTGGACGTTCTCAAATAGGTCTCTGAAATTATAAATATTTCAAAAAGGTTCTTGACTCTGTCAATTTTACTCATATCGGTCCTTCTGAGAGTACATTATGGACCAAATTGATAAATTGTTAGTAAGGTGTTAAAATATAGGAACCTAATTGATAGTAAGTGGTTAAGTATAGAGACCAACTTGACCGTTTAATGGAGCCAGTCAGCCAAATACTCAAAATCTGAGGGTACTATTGGAGAGCACCCTACAAAGTTAGGGACTGATTTGATGGTTTACTCTTTAAAATATGCATACTGGTTGGTTAGCTTATGCGCACATTTATTTTATCACGTGTTTGCTTCCTTGATTCCTATGTTTACTCAGTCTGGTTTCAGTCTTGCACCTGTAAGTCCCTCTATAGTTTTTTCTCTTTTGTAGAGTTGTAGTTTTTTTTGTTCTTTTAGACACATCTTTTTTGACTTTGTGGTAATGTGGGTTTTTGCAGAAACCTTTTTTCTCAAATTTTGGTGCAATTGTCACATTTGCTATATTTGGTACCTTTCTAGCTTCCTTTGTAACGGGTGCCTTGGTGTAAGTTTTCTTTTCCACACCTCTTTTTTGAAGTGTCTATTTCAACACGTAGGATGTACAACACATAATGGTGGTATGGCTTATGGTTTATGTCATATGTTCTGCAGTTATCTTGGTGGGTTGGTCTTCCTCATGTATAGACTACCTTTTGTTGAGTGCATGATGTTTGGTGCTCTGATATCAGCAACCGATCCCGTTACAGTTTTGTCCATATTCCAGGTGATTTACCACTTTTTCTGTATTATAATTCATCCATTTATATATCTACCCTGTTAGTCCACACACACGTTGATATTTAGGCTTCCTAGGTTACAATTAATAATTCTCATAAACCAATATACATGTTTAAAACATAGGATGTGGAGGGTTAATGCTTAATAGGCAGGACTCATTCCCTTTACAAAATCGATACGTGCTTGTTTGGGCCCATGCTTCAGCTGCTATGTATATTGCACAGTTGAACATTGAGATTAGGTGATCATAAGATTTTCTAATATGACAAAGTAAATGAGAAAAATATTGTTCCAGAACATAGTTTTGTAATGTTACTAATGCACGTGACTAGGGAAATGATGTAAAGCCTTGGTTGGTAAACTCAAGATTTTCAAAACTCTAATCGGCTATACTCATGATCTTTGAAGCACCAACATAGATATAAACCAGACATGCCATTGCCAACATGGGGTACGTCGACATGACATAACTGCTAGGCCTCTTTAAAGAATATTTAAAGAGGATAGGAAGAAATTAATGTGAGCAGTAGACAGTTAATTATTTTATTAGCAGTTACTAGAAGGAGGAGTTAATGTGCAGTAGGCAGTTCCTCTTATAAAGAATATCCATAAGAGGCCTAACACACACACACACACAGAAAAATAGAGAGAGTGCATCGTCGAGAACATGATAATACTTGTGTGGGTTACAAGATGGTGGTGGTGCTTCCCTAACATTTTTTTCTTAGCACGTGGTGCTTTAAACTTCCTGCTATGGCAAGGTCCTAATAGGAATGGTTGAACATAGCATGGATATATTGCACACAGCCTTACCTTCCATTTGCAAGAGGTTGATTTAAATATTCAAATTCAACCCCGTGGCCTCTTGGTCACTTGACAGCAAATCCAATGGTCGCGTCAAGGCGCCACTTCAATTCTGAGTGTTATGTTTATGGTAAATATATAGCATCTGGTTCACTTCATTCTGAAATTTGAAATTAACCTGCCCACTTTGCAGGAGCTGGGCACAGATGTCAATCTATATGCCTTGGTTTTTGGAGAATCTGTTTTGAATGACGCAGTAAGTTTCTTTGCTACAGCCTTTCTTTTTATCGTTTGAGTTCAGATGTGATTTGAAGATCGATGGTGCTAAGGCTGATCTTGTTCTTTATATTTCCCCATTGTATATGTTATAACTTTTGTCCTGACCTCCCTCTTGCACTATGGGCAGATGGCAATTTCTTTGTACAGGTACCTAAACTTCTGAAGTATCTCATGCTTATCTGAAGTAGCCATAATTGAATGAAGTTCACTTTTAACCCAAGCACTTGTTTCACAGGACAATGTCAGTGGTTAAAAATAATCCATCTGGACAAAATTTCTTCATGGTGGTTGTTAGATTTTTGGAGACTTTTGTTGGGTCTTTGTCTGCAGGTCAGTCTTTAGCTATGTTCTGCTTTGGTTGTACTAGGGTGAAGGAGGGGAGAGCGCCTCTGAAGAACTTGTTTATTTTATGAACTTAGAGTCTTAGATACAATTGTGTATTGTCATGAATTATTATTTATATTTTCAGTATTCCTAAAGTTATAATTCTGATTCTTTTGGTGTATCTGCAGGTGTTGGAGTTGGGTTTACATCTGCTTTGATATCCTTTAAAATTCACTCTTGTCCTACATATCTGCAATATGCTTCTTTAGAAATTTAAAAACCAGGAATTTTTTGTAAAACCTTGACTGCCGGAACCTATTTAAGTATGCAGGCTTGGATATTGACAAGTAAGTATCAAATATCAGTTTTCTTTCAGATATTTATTGTTTGATGATTCACATTACATGTGAAATATACTAATCAGAAGAATTTTATTATTCTATCCAGCCTTCAGAACTTGGAGAGCTGTCTTTTTGTTCTCTTTCCATATTTCTCGTAAGAAATCTTCACTTTCACACGGACCATTTCTTGATCAATTTTCCACAAAGTTTTCTTATTTTCTTCCACCCATGGTGCAAATCAGTGTAAACTATTTAAATTTTCAGGTACATGCTTGCTGAAGGCCTTGGTCTGTCCGGTATTGTATCAATATTATTCACAGGAATTGTAAGTGCATGACATTTTTCCTGGGTTATTTCATGTATGTATCAAAACATTGTGGTGACTATTTTGGGGTTTTGTTTTAGGTTATGAAGCACTATGCATATTCAAATTTGTCACAAAGTTCTCAAAGATTTGTCTCTGCTTTTTTTGAGTTGATATCATCATTAGCAGAAACATTTATGTAAGGATGATTTCTTTTACAGTATTTTCCCGTGTTCAAACATTACCTCTAAATGATGTGTGGACACCTTTTGTCTCTTACAGATTTATATACATGGGCTTTGACATTGCTATGGAACAACATAGCTGGTCGCATGTTGGATTTATATTCTTCTCCGTTGTATCCTTTCTTCTTCTCCCATAATATTCAAGCTTTGTGATTTCTATTAGCTTAGCATTTCAGGTTCTTCTTAGTGCTTTTTCCTTAACTCGGTGATAATCACTTCAGATATTCATTGTAATTGCAAGGTATTTGTACTGATTGTTATCATTAAGTCTTTAATTAAAGTGACATGTTTATTTCAGGCTTTTTGGATAAAGATAAGCATGTATTCCCGCAGTCTCAATTATAAGCAAAACTAACTAACCACACACACATTAAGAATTGTAATTAACCTCATTTTTTTAATTTTTTTTTGATGTAATAAAAAAACTAATTGCCTTTCGCAAATTATCCTTTCTTTTCATTTAATTTTGTTTGAGAATTTGTTTGATTAAAGGGTATTTTAAGAATATTAGTATTAAATAAGGTGCAAGTACCTCAAAAAAGGGTCAAAGTAGTTCAATTTTGCTTATAATTTGGACCACCAAATATGACTTCTTTTTTCCTTATACTTGAAACCAGAGTTAAACTTGACAATTTTATGCTTTGCTTTGACATTTCACTTGAAAGTTGACAACAAGATTCTTGGATGATTTCATGCAGAGCCGCGAATGTCTTCTCTTGTGCTTACCTGGTCAATCTGGTCAGACCTGCTCATCGAAAGATACCTCCAAAATACCAAAAGGCACTTTGGTATAGTGGTATGGAATCAATCAACACAATTCATTGACTTTACCATGCGAAGTTTGATTAGTTCTGCTAATGAAAGAAACTGCTTCTTTCCTATGTCTTTCTAAATTTTGTACTTTGTGGACGTGAACAGGACTTCGAGGGGCAATGGCCTTTGCCCTTGCTCTGCAATCAGTTCATGATCTTCCAGAAGGACATGGACAGACCATCTTCACTGCAACTACAGCAATAGTTGTTTTGACGGTAGGAACACTTTTGTTGTCCTTTAATTAAACTAATCAGTAAAAAAAATGAGGGTATTGTAATGGACATGGCCACGCTGTACATTGTGTAAATTGTGAGTTTTGTTTTGATTCACATTGTGCCAACACGTGTTAAAGCCGTGTCTTGTAAATATGAATATATTGAGATAGATAAGTGGACATACAAGGAAATATGGGAACATGAGTGTATTTGTTCAGAAGAAGGCTGGATTAGAACCTATTGGAAAAATGAGGCAGTGGAAGAAATCAATAACATATTCCAACTTAAGATCTAAAACATATTTTAGCTCTTTTTGAGAAGCTTACAAAGAGTGCAATATCTCCTAATTTTCAGCAACATGAGATCGCGAGCTGCTTGAGTTCTGGTATGATTATAATAAAGTACCATTTGGGGATTTCAGATGACAGAGAGAGAATTGGGTTTGTATACAGTGATTTAATTATAAATGAAGGAAATTATTTATATGTTGTGAAAGAATATAAAAGTGCTATTTATTAATTGGGTAAACATTTCATTTAATCACCATTGCTGATCTGGGATATCAATATGAAAATTTATTTATCTGTTTCAGGTATTGCTGATTGGTGGTTCAACAGGTACCATGCTGGAAGCTCTAGATGTCATAGGTGGTGATACTCACAGCGATAGCTCTTTGGCTTCAGTTGGTCCCATTACAGTAAGTTTTGCAAGAAATGACAGTTATGACCTACTTTTGTTTATTTTTGGGTATTCTATCTCCATAGCCGACCCCACTTAGTGGGATAAGGCTTGGTTGTTGTTGTTGATGATGATGATTTTTACATTGAAATTGCATTTGGAGGCGACACCCATCATTAATGTTTTTGGAAGATAAATTGCCAAATACAAATATGATCTGGGCTTGCTCCAAGATGCTATATGTCATATTCATTTTATATAATGTAACTTTTCTTGTTAAAGAGATGTTGATATTGATGTCATTATTGGATGTTTGAAAGACGTGAAAAACTAAAAAATATGCGTTGTCTTTTATTGAAGTAAAAAAACTAGGCCCTATTTATTTTGTGATAACATTTTCTATTTTTATTTTCTAAAATAAGTGTTCATTTTAGTTGGCTAATAAGATGTGAGATTCTTGAAGTGAACCATTGTGACGGAGAGAAGATTAAATGCTAGTTAGGAATGATGCATTTTCTTGTTTCCAAAAAATACACACAATTGTTCACTTCAATAGTCTATTATCTATTTGTTTAAGAAAATGAAAATGAAAAATGTCTCACAAAGTAATTGGGGCCTTAGAGCTCATTTAGTTTATTTTCAAATTTTCATATTTTGTTTTCAATAAAATACACATGTCGGTACCTGTATAGTCAAAGAAATGATATCCAAAATTGAGATTAGTGGTGCGAGAAGCAATAACATATTTGGAAATGGTGAAAACAAATTTGTAGCATTTTCACCATCTCCAAATATGATACTTCTTGACTATGTATATCATCTCACTTTGTATATTATCTTCTTTATCATCTGTGCAATAATATGTGTATATTATTGAAAACAGAAAATGAAAATTTTAAAACAAAGTAAACAGGCCCTTACAGTGCTGGTGTTCCGTTTAATTTATTCCACTCTTATTTTATTTGAAGCATTGTTATGCATGTTTTTTTTTAAACTGGGAAACATCTGTAGTAACTCGATAGTATTATAATTTAATTGTAAACTATGTCCTCATGCACAATTCATTTTGGTTTTGTCACTTAAGGGATACTCTTGGCTCATCTTGTGCGCTGACTTAGCACACAAGGTGAGTTTCTTTTGCTTTCTTAAACAATGGGAGCATGCAAGAAAGGTTGTATAGAAATAGTATTTCCTTTTGTGTGCAAAAATGATTTTTTTATACGAATAATTGGGCTAAGATTTGTGCAGAAAAAGGTTGAAGCATGTGATTGAGCTTGTGGTTATGTTTTTGAATTGCATTTAAAAAATTGTTCTTAACCATTCAATTAAATTAACATTCAAAAAGTCCCAGCCTGTGAAGTAGAGGTTGATGACTGCCCCCTGGCTAAAATAGAATTCCAAGTATGTGATATAATTTTCCCATGCTCACCTGATACTCGGATAAACATACTTCAACAACCAATGCGGCATTGCGATTTTAAATTTCAAGAACCCATGTTTTGTTATAAGTTTTTGTTCTCAAATGGTTTTGTTAACTTTCACTTTGAAAACCTCAATTTTTACAGTCCCATTGATTCTGATTCCTGACAATGGATAATATATTTAACTTGATGAATCTACTTTATGTGTCTCTTGTCCGTTTCTATTTCATCTAAGATTTTCTGTTTCCTTTGCAAGGATTACGGGGGGAACAATGGTTATATTGCTCCTTCATACGAGGAAGAATCATCGTCATCTGGGAACAAAATAAAGATGAAGCTAAAAGAATTCCACAAGAGGTATAATTAAACTACTACATTGTTATGTATACATGGGCACATACACTTTCTTGAAATGTATCAATCATATAAATTATTGCAGTGCTATTATGTTACGGTAATGATGTTGCCACTGCTAATTTCTCTTCACTTCTTTGTTGCAGTACTGCATCTTTTACGGCATTAGATAGAAATTATCTCACCCCGTTCTTTACAAGCCATAACGGAGATGAGGATGAAGAAGGCAAGTTTGACTGTTTAAAATTGTCTCATTTCATTGATGAATTTATTAAGTGGATGGGTATAGAGTATTGGTATCTGTCCTGATTTTTTTTAACTTAAATTGGTTTTATCTTGAGTAATTTTTTTTCCAATAAGCACAATAATCAATTGTCATGTTATGTTTCCATCTTACTAACTTTGTATAATGGTCACTCTCAAACTTATGAACTACCCAATTTTGGAATCAGATATTTCTTGGACTTCTTTTTGTTTTAAATTTTAATATTTTTTTATAAATATTTTTCATTAAACAAGGCTTTTATAAAGTTCAAGGGTCAAGTCTTATTAAAAATTGGAGATAGGGTCTTTGACCATAATCTTGTTTTCAAGTATTCATGATCATGACCTTTTAGGGCGTATCCATGAAAATCTGTAGTTTTATTCTGTGACACTTTTGGAAGTATTTTCTTGAGTCTTTTGAACGTAAAACTTCTTAGACACATTATACATACATATGCATCAATCTTATTAATTGTTCATCGTTAGCTTGCAATTTTCATGGACTATTAGTTGCATTTCTGCCAATTATTTTCTATTTATGGTCTTGGATGTATTATACTTGAATATATCTTTGAATTTTTTTCTTGTTTTTATTTGGTTGTGTGACTGGATTAATTTTGTTTTGACATCGTATTTCACTTTGTTTTTCTTGTTCTTAACAGCCGAACCTTTTACTTCTGCGAGATCTTTTACTTCTTCAAGATCAGGATTTCATGGCCAGAGCCCTTATGCATCGCCGTGATTCTTTCAAACAACACAACACTCTCAAAATCTCCTCTGTACATATCAACCATGCAATTTATAATAGAGTAGGAATTGGCATAATACATGAATCAAATTTACCTCCTACACTCCAAGTTGTTCGATTGAGATCTCAAGTCTTACTGGGTTGGACAAGGACACATCTTTGCAAAATTGGCTTTCTGTGCAAGTTGATGACTGTATGTCCCTGCCATGTGAGATGGAGGTTCACAATTTGGAACTGACTACACAATTATTTTTCTGTATACGCTTTTACAGGTTTCTCACCTAGGTGTAGTTCTAGTGAGTTCTGAAAATTTAGTTTTACTTCATTGTGACAATGAATACAGTTATGTAGTATGGATGAGATTTCTCTCTGCATCAAGTTATTTGCTGAATGGAAGTGAAGTAGTTGGTACACTCCACACATTACTGAATACATATTTTTTTTATTATTAAATTTATATTTTTCACGGCGTTGTTTGGCAATTTTAGGTTTGATTTATAGTGTCTTTGGATAAATTAATTTTAAGTAATTTTGATGTTGTTAACTTGATTTTAGTTTTTTTAAAAGTACAAGGATTTGTGTTGACAAAAGCAACCCCTTGTTACCAAAAAAATTAAAGGTTCATTTTGCTAACACAAATCCCTTTACTTTTAAAAATTAAAATTAATTTTACAAAATCAGAACTGTGTGACCCAGCAATGATTAGAAGACACCAAAATTATTTATTTAAGATGGCTTTTCTTTGGTGAACTTTTTTTTGTCACTTCTTTGATGAGCTTATAACGGCCGTCGCTACTTTCTTATATTTTTAGTGTGTTTATGACTCAAATTTATTATTGTTAAAAGAAACTAAAAAAATCTAAATTATCCTTTGAATGAAGGAAATGTTTTGTTAATTTTTTTGGTCCCTGAACTAATCTGAAAAGTTTAAATAGATTATTTAATTAAAAACGTTTTCTTTTTAGGAATTAAATAAAAACATTTGTAAATGAATTTTTTAAATAATTTATAATTAAGTTCATTAAGTACACAATACCTCTTGAGTTTAAAGATGGTGGACAGTCGAACACATTCAAAGTGGGACAAAAATTGGTCCTCTATTTTAAAATGACTAAGTTTTGGTCCCTCTATGATATTTTTTAACTTAGGGTGTGTTTGGTTTGCAAAACAGTGAGTACTGAACACAATAGTACAAGACAAAACATCACAACATAAGGCAGCACATGATAAATTTTTATGGCATTGAATAATTTTTTGTTTTATACGACTTTTGGGGGACAAAATGCTATTTTGGATTTTTAGACAACTTATACATGAGACAAAAAGTTGTGTTGTGGTTTAGTGAAGGACAAAAATATGAGTTTTTGTCCTGTATCTTGCATCTAGTTTGTCCTGTACCTGAAATAGTTTTACAAATCAAACACTGAACAACTGAAGTTGTTCTATCATGTCCTTCATTTTTTAGCAAATCAAACACACCCAAAGATGAAGATATATCATATTTAAATTGAAGTTTTTAAGAAGTTTTCCGGTAATTTTGATCATTTCATAATCATCAGGTCTAACGACATATTATTTAATTAAAGTATTTCACATCACCGTTTTTGGGTAAAAAATAAGTGAAAGGAATCAAAATCCACTCAACGACCTTTAAACTTAGGGTCATGTTAACTTGTTAAGCATTAAATTCTTGCCACTGATGGTAACTGGTAAGTATTAATTGAAAAAAATTACTACCTCCATCCCTAATTATAAGACCCTTTTGAGAATTTTTTTTGTCCCGTTTTATAAGACTCATTTTCTATTTCCAACTACATTAATTATTTCTTTACATACATGCCCCTATTTACTATACATCTTTTTCTTCAATGAGTAATAAATAGAATGTTGAAAACATAAGCCAACCCTCTTTCTTAAAGGATAAAATTGTAAAAATAAAAGTAATTACAAACATATTTAATACAAATATCCACTATCTTAATTCCCGTTATTTTTTCAAAAGAGCCTTATAATTAAGGACGGATGTAGTAATATTATTTTGAACATTAAATTCTGTTAGAATTTCCAAGGACACAAATTAACATTTTCTTTAAACTTATGATAATTTTACATTTTGTTGAGAGATTTTTATTTTACATAAGTAGACCATTTAATTGTGTTAGAATTTTCGCAATCACGGTTTTAATTTGTTTTCCACTTCATTCTCATCTCAAAATTAATTCCTCATCCAAATAAACATACTTCCTCCGTATTAAAATATAACGACGAGATGTAGCATTATTTATTAGTCACGTCATGGATGTGACGATAACGACGAGAGCGAACTGTAACAATGTCATGTCACACAACTACAACTAAAATAATCCCGTTTGTGGATATGCTTATTATTATTATTATTATTATTATCGATTTTTGAAATCAGAAAATAACCGTTGCAACGTAAACTCACACACTCTCCAAACAAACACATCACAAACAACAAACATCATTACCCAAAACCCCAACGGCCATTTTTTTCTTTCCATTCTTCTTCTTCTTCTTCATCTTTCTGTCACTCAAATTCTTTCATTGAACTTCATCTCCAACCAAACACGATGCAACAAACCAACACTGTTAATGTTTCCGACAACCCTACTCCTCCTCCACCACCACCACCGCCACCAACAAACAACCGCCGACCTAGAACCCGTGAAGTCAGCTCTCGATTCATGACCCCCTCCGCCTCCACCACTCACCGACGCCAACAACGTGACGATTCCGACGACGAAAATTCTGAATCTTCATTCCCCATCGGTTATTCTTTTCAGAAAAAACAATTACAACAAAGAGCTATTAAACTTTTCAAAGAATCCACAAATAATAGGGTTTTCGAAAATACACCAAACCCTAACCCTAATTTTCATTCTCATTCTCATCACCCTCCTAAATCAACAACTTCGAGAATTGAAAGAATCAATTCTACTTCCACTCCTTGTGCTTCTAGACCTGATACTCCAACAATTTCTGTTTCGTCCAGATACAGACACACACCAAATCATCACCAACAACATCATAGGTCTATTAGCAATTCACGTTCTTCAGCTGCTACAAAATTGGTTCAGTCTAGTGTCAATTCATTATCTAGAGGAAATTCAATTTCTTTGAATTCGCATTCACATGATGATATTGGTATTAGTTGTAGCACACAATCACTTCCTGAACTGCGTTCCGAGAGTGATAGTGATAGGGAGGTTTTAATACAGCAGCAATCTAATGTGAACAATGGATCCGTGGCTGAAAAGATTGGTAATAACAATTTGTCACGTTCGGTTAGTTTGAGTTCTTCTGGGATTGATCATTTGTTGGTAAGAGGGTCAGAGAGGCAACATGCTTCTGTTACAAAGCCGCCGGTGGCTCCGCAATTTGCGAAACCTGTGGTGGATACGAGGAAAGGGAAGAAAGGGTCTAGTCATCAGGAAGATGTGCATTCACTTAGAATGTTTTATAATCGGTATCTGCAATGGAGATTTGCCAATGCAAGAGCGGTCAATGCGATGAAAGTTCAGCAAAAAGAATGCGAGGTCTGTTGTTTAGATTTTATTTCCTGGTTATTGACAAGTAACAACTGTATAGTAGTAGTACTTAGTCTTACTCATTTGTATTTGTATAGCCGCTTGAAAATGCCATGAAAAGTATATATAAAATATAGTTAGATAGATAGTTATAGGAGTCTCTGTGGAAACAATTCTCTGCTGAATTGTGTGGTTGTGTTGCTGGCTATTATTTGATAAGAGATAAGGGCCAATGAGAAGTCATGTGGTATTATTTAATGATTGTTTAATTATATCAACGATTACGGCAGACTATAAAACTCATGCCAATTGCCAACTTAATGGCCCCGTTAGAAAGATACTTCACAGCCAAAAGATACTTCACAACCAATATGTTAACAATCACATTGAAGCAGCAGATAAGTTAAAAACATAACCATAGACTCGTGAAATTATTGTTAAACAACCAGGAAATTGGTTCTTGGGATCGGATAGATGAACCAACAACTCTACGTAATAGCTACTAAATAATGGAATTGGAGATTAGAGAAGGCCACAAATTGAGGCAATATCTTCTGTCCCTAACTACACTATTAGTACTGTTACTTGGAAATTGGTTGATATGGTTGTCTCAAAGTTGTGCCAAGTTGCAAACTATACAGTAGTTATGTAAGAATTAGGATCAATCACTTCCTCAATGTAACAATAAAAATGCAAGAGGTACATCTTTGATATATGGCATGTGCAAGAAATTATTTAAAAGGTTGTGTTAACAGCTCCTTATAACTGTGCCTCACAAAGGATGCATAATTTAAATTTGGAGTTGTATTCATTTTCTAAATTGCTTTGATCACAATTATCTGCTTAATTCCATTAATTCCTCTTGTTGAGTTAAGGGAGTGCGAGTCACGATTTATAAGTAAGAAGGGGGGGTCTCTATTACAATGCACAAGCAACTTGGATGAAATGCTAAAATGACATTTGAGTATAATAAGTATCACATCACATCTTAATCCCCACTCAAGAGCAGTTCTAAACTAAGTTATTTAGTTTTGACTTTAATGTAATGACTATGATATCACATCTTCATTTATATTGGTCATCGTGATCTAGTTTATTTCAAATTATACTCCAGTAAGGTTTAAGTGGCTTTTTTGGATAAGTACAAAACTTAGGTTCAAATGTGTCATTGTGCTTTCGCTATTCAAAACTTTCGTTTGCATGTTTACATTCACTTTCACTTGGTTCTGATACGGTTTAAAATCTGGGACTATACAATTTAACCACCTAATGCTCTTCTTGTCACTTTTTGTTTCTTTTCTTCTATCCTTGCAGAAAGCACTATTTTCTCGTGCAATGAAAATATCAGAAATGCGTGATTCTGTGCACAGGAAACGCTTAGAACTCGAGCTTCTGCGGAGATCGAAGACCCTATCAATAGTTCTTGAAGCTCAAGTACGTACACCAATGATTTTGAATGCTTCTTTTATATTTTAGTCTACAGAGCAATGCTCCCCCCTGGGCTGCGATCCAAAATTTTTTTTTGCTTGATGACTTTTGTGGCATGAAAGTTGAAGTATGTTATCCTTTTGAATGTTGAAGTCTGTTAATTCCTTTTGCTTGATGACCTCTTGCAACTAATATATCTTGAGGTGGAATTAAGAAGACATTGGTTGCTTTGCTATCAATTATAATTTTATTTGTAAATTCACACTAATATATGTATCAGTAAATAAGTAATTTGTATATTTTTTTGGATGCAATTACAGATTCCATATCTGGATGAGTGGTCTGCTATGGAAGAAGATTATTCTGTTTCTATCAATGAAGCAATTCAGGCTCTGTTGAATGCCTCTGTACGACTTCCAACTGGTGGGAATATTAGGGTATGATTAAAACTCCAACTGGCACTATTTCCTTTCTTCCATACTTATTCATTGGGATAGTGCGACAATTTCTAATTCATTGAAATGTCTAATGCCACAGGTTGATGTAAGAGAGGTGGGGGAATCTCTGAATTCAGCGCTAAAGGTGATGGAGACAATTATTTCCAATACCCAAAGATTAATGCCAAAGGTTAGACAAATGAAAGAAATCTTTTTAATTATTTAGAACTGCATTTATTTCACTTCAAACCGTCAGTTTGGTATTCCATGGTCCAACACTGCAGTCTTGAGGTTATATGAAACTTGGGTTGGATTATAATGTCTTGGTTATAAATCTTCCTCACCCCTACTATGTTTTTTGGTCAGTTTTGTTTAGATAACTTTCTAGCCAATAGGGTCAACTAATGAGTTTCTCTAAGAGCAAAAGGTGAAGAAAAACATTAAGACATCCTATAACATTCATAATGTGTGGAAAATAGATTTACTTTTATTTTCTGCACTAATAAAAGTTTTTTCAAAAACACCAGGCAGAAGAAACAGATACTTCTATTTCAGAATTAGCTAGAGTTGTTGGAGGAGAAAGAGCTCTTATTGAAGAGTGCGGAGGTTTTTTGTCAAAGACGCATAAGTCACAGGTTTGTCTTGCACACGAACCATCTATGGTTACTGTAGAGTGACTGAATTCCAGTTTTATGTAGAATGCTTGCTTATCTCCAGCACTTCATAATATTAATCAGGAAAGTGCTATATTTTTCAGGTGGAGGAGTGTAGCTTAAGGGCCCAACTAATCCAACTACATTCAATTTGCCATAAAAATAAGAATAATGAAATAACAAGCAACTGATAGTTCAATTGCAACTGTGGAGATACCACACATTTGATTATGTTGATAGGTTGTTGAACATCAACAGTACAAGACCTGCAGATTCATTTTTCTTTCACATTCTTTATCCATTTATTGAGAAAAGAGGGGAGAGAGGATCATGATTGACCCACATGCAATTTTTTTTGTTATTTGCTATCTCAGGAAGTTCCACACTGTATTCTTATCAGTGTAGGACTGAGCCTATTTAGTATTTAGCATGGTCTCTCTCCCTGTTTCACTCACCGGATGTCAATAGAAAAAAGGAATAGGACGCTTTGTCCTTGCATGATGAAATGTTTGCTTCAAATAGGGACAAATTTGGCAGTGAACCTTTTGAACTTTCATTTTTGTGATTATTTTCTCATGTATGTAAAAATATATATTCATACAATAAATTGAAATTTGAAATTTTCAAACAACTGGACCAATATTTCAAGAGTTATGCTATATCTAACGAAAGAACTTTCACGAATGCATCACGAACATGTGATATACTCCCTCCGTCCCATAATAACTGAGCCATTTTCCAAAATAAAGTGTCCCAAAATAACTGAGTCATTTTCAATACAATAATAATTTTTTTTTTCCCTTTATAACTATAATTAATATTTCCCAATTTAATATATTCCATTTTCCACCAATACTTAACAAAAACATTTAAAATTATTTTTCTCTCTCCTTCTTTTATACATTTTTCTTAATGTGTGAAATGAACAAATAGTTCAGTTAATTTGGGATGGAGGAAGTATGTTATTTTTGTCTTCTAATTGAAAACATATCAATGAAAAGCAATTACATTGTGAAACAATTTGCCACTAACTTCGATTTGTGCCAACACTTCCACTCCAAGCATGCTCTCTGAAACCAACACAACCCTCTCACGCTGCTATATTGCTGTCTAACACTTGAAACCCTTCTAATAACATGTAAATATGTTGGTGGTAGATGTTGAATGCTCCAGTGACGTACACACATCACCGCGGCAATCTTGTTGGAGTTGATTCTCGACGACGTTGGTGGACTCGATTTCTTCAGTGTGAGTTTGCTTGGCAGTAAAGGAGGCTCCGACAATAACAGCACAAGTGCCGGTTGTGTCGGAGACTCTCTTGGCAGTTGGCACGTCTCCTCTGGATATTAAGGTTACAAACGTGAGAGTGCAAAAGTGTCCTTCTCGTAATTATTTGTACAACGTTTGGGTCGGTGAAGTTTTGTTGAAACGGTGTGTATGACTTGCCTAATTTGTGATGTTGTCATGATGTTTATTCTCGTGACATCTAGCATTTCTCTGTTTTTTTTTTTAACAAACAAAATAATTAGATATTGCAAGTTATCAATCAAACCTCTAAATTGATCAGTTAGACTTAGATTTTGCTTCTTGTTGTTTATTTTTTTGGGTCATATGTTATTTGCAAAAACAACATATTAAAATATGAGTAATGCTAAATGGTGCGACATACCGCACGCACGAATTGTTAAAAAACGTTAGGTTATCATGAGACAATCTAATGTCGTCATTGTTGCTGCAACCCATCACCCCAATGATTAATCTCAATAATCAATCGCTTCTTTTCTTTCACTATTTAGTTGATTTCCAATCAAAATTTGCTGGATACTTCAATATTTGCCAATGGATTGATTTTTTGTTTCTTTATGTTTTAATAATCATGTGTGCATAGGGTGTAGTGATGTCGGTGATGATATTCTCTACCTCAACATGCCAAAACATAATATGATAGGTCATTATGACACTGTTTGGTAAGACACCTAAATTAGCTTATAGCTTATAGCTTATAAGCTCGTTTGACAAAAAAAGCTCTGTTTGGTAACACTTTTTCACCATGAGCTTATAGCTTATTTCATGAGCTTATAAGCTATTTTTCAGAAGCTATTCCAAGTAGCGTTTGAGTTTATAGCTTATAGTTTCTCACTTTTTCTTCCACTTTTACCCTTATTATTTCATCTAAATTCTATTTTTACCCACTACAATTTATTATAATATAGCTCCATAATAAATACCAATAGAAAATATTACTAGCCCTTGTTAATAAATACACCAACCAGCTTTCTTTGTAATTCTCTGTATACAATATACCATTTTTTTTTTTACAGAACAATATACTAATAGTTTTTTTTAAGGAACAATATACTATTAGTGTTATTTTTTTATTTTTTTTTGGTAGATAGACGAAATGGCAAAGCCATAATAAACTCACACACACAAGTGGAGATACCGGGGTTCGAACTCCGGTCATGGCATCCGGCCTAACAATGTCGGCATTTTACCAGTTGAGCTAGGACTTCTGGATGTGTTATTTTTTTACTCTATGGCTTTCGTTGTTATTTTTTTTATACAATATGCCTTACAAAAAATTGATGCAACGCAACAATATACCTTCAGTTTTTATTTATTTATATTTTTTTTATGAAAATATACCTTAGTGTTATGTTCTTTATTATTTTTTTAAGCTCACGAACATGTTCTTTATTCTTTGATTATTCTTTAAAAAATATACCATCAATTATGTTACATTTTAATGAAATTATACCTTTCATTATTTTAAAGTATTTTTAAAGAAAATTTAGATTACGAAATTACAAATACTTAAATATTATTTGATATGATTTTATTATAAATTAAGAATGCCCTTTATGTCATTTTACATTTATCAGCTAGTTTTACCAAACACTTCAGTTAGCTTATAAGCTATCAGTCATCAGCTATAAGCTATAAGCTATAAACTAACTTATCAGCTATCCGCTATCTTTACCAAACAGATCCTATATATTAAAGTACTCTGATTATATTTTCGTTGGACCAAAGGCAAGAAAAGAGAATGGAATATTGCGTGTTTTCTGTGTCAAAGGGGTTTTCCGTGAATTTTGTTTCCAAAAAAAAAGAAGATTAAATGCAATACAGCACGAAGCCATTCCCGACAAAATTTCACGAACGTGTATTTATATATAGCATTTTTGTAAAATTTAATGAGCAAATAAAGTCAAAAAAGAGAATGATGTAATAAAGAAAATCTGATGATAGTTATTTCGAAAATGTACAGTTGATTTTTTTTGTTAAAAAGCTAAAATAAAATATATTATCAACAAAAATAAAAGTTTTCCAACATAAGATATGTCAAAGTAGAACACAAGTTGGGATGACAATGGGTATAGGGTATTATAGTACCCATCCCCTATCCTCATTTGTAAAAAATGTCTGTACTCGAGCCTGTATCTTCGGGGGCAACAACTTTAGTGTCCTTTCTCATATCCTATGAAAAGACAATAAAAAACATCACAATTGAAATAAAACTAGGATCCAAAATTATTTAAATCAACTAATAAAATAATATGAATCGTAGTATTTAGTCAAATAAAAAAACATCCAAAATATCCCTCAAAAATTAAAATAAAAACATTCAAATAATCGTAGTATTTAGGTTTAAACTTAAATAGCTTAGATTTTAGGTTTAGGTTTAGACTTAAATAGCTAAATAAATTAAATAATTGTACACAAAAAATAAATAAAGTATTTATTATATTATATAAATATGTACATGCGGGTTGCGGGACTGTCTAGTATAGTAACCTTACCGTGTCTATACCAATTAAAATTTGCGGGTAATTACCCTACCCGTGCCCATACCCATGAAAGCGGAGTTTTACGTTACCTATTGTGGGTATTTTTTGCGAGTGTCCATAGGATCTGGGTC
The DNA here is from genome assembly GCF_003473485.1 of Medicago truncatula. Classification (NCBI taxonomy): domain Eukaryota; kingdom Viridiplantae; phylum Streptophyta; class Magnoliopsida; order Fabales; family Fabaceae; genus Medicago; species Medicago truncatula. Next base: position 10,459,416 of record NC_053043.1, on the reverse strand, counting down.
CAATTGCCATGCCTAAACACAAGAGTTTTAAATGGATGGTAAAAAGTTTTTTTTTGTTGCCAAAATCAGATTCAAAACCTAGTTAACACGTTATAAACGTTGTTTATCTTGTTGCTGGGGTAGAGGCTACAACAATTGATTAATGAAAAAGATGATGAATATTGTATGAAAAACCAAAGTGTGTGTTTCCATACTTACCGTTAGGTTCGATTCGTACCCACCAATAAGCATATTGGGCACAAATGGTATGAATAACGAATCCCCTTCAAGATACTTTTGGTTTCCTTAATGTGATTTGCACAAGCACACTAAGCGTCCGAACTTCCTTCTCTAGTGCCTGACGTTGTATTTTGATTATTTCGTTGTGATTTAAGATCATGTAATTTGTCTTAGGTCCTCCAATAAGTCTAAAATGATTTGAACCATTTTTAAAATAATTAAATTCCAAAAATATCATAGTTTAAGATAATGATATCTCATGATTTGAACCATTTTACTTACTTAGTGAGTTAAGTTTTCACTTATCCCCCAAATTTTTTTTTTTTTGAAAGAACTTATCCCCCGACTATATTGGCATGCAAGCTTTGAATCAAAAATATTTTTTTTCTAAAGTTATTGGAATAAAGTTCTCATTTTATGTTCCAAGGAATATAATTCTAAGAATAAATTTGGTAAACTTGAAACGAATATATCCATAATTTTTAGAGTCATTAATTTCATAACTAGAAAAAGATTTATTTTAAAATAAATACAAATATTAGATAAATTTACTTTACTAAATTTAAAAGCAAAGTAGTTCGAAAAAGATTAAAAAGGAACCCGACCCATTTCGACCCATTTCGACCCAACACAGATAGAAAAACGCATAAGCGCGATTTTTAGTTGCATATCCTTTCTTCGTTCTCTGTATTTCTTCTCAAGTTGTAAGCTACGAAGAAGAAGAAGAAGAAACATTGCTGAAACCAAAATCAATCGATAAAAACCAAATCATTCGTCAAAATGGGTATGAAATTTTTGAACAAGAAGGGTTGGCACACGGGAAGTCTTCGGAACATTGAAAATGTTTGGAAAGCCGAACAAAAGCACAGCGCCGAAGAGAAAAAACTCGATGAACTTCGTAAACAGATTCAAGAAGAACGTGAACGTAGCGAGTTTCGTCTTCTTCAGGAAAAGGCTGGCCTCGTTCCGTAATTACTCTTCCCCTAATTCAGTTATCAATTTTGATTCATTTTTATTGGAAACAACCCTAATTGATTTTTTAGGGTTATGGTTTTTCACTTGAAACCATGAAAATTTTACTGACTTTGATTTGATTTGATTGCAGTCACCAGGAGAGGTTGGAGTTTTTGTACGATTCGGGATTATCCGTTGGTAAAACATCTGAAGGTTTCAAGTCACTTGAAGCTTTGCCTAAATCCGATCCAACTGATGCACCTTCATCTTCTGCTTCTAAGGTAATTTGTTTGTATGATCTTACCCATGATTTGTTTTTCTGTTTTTATAGCAAAAGTTTTTTTTTTTATTGTTGTTGATTGAATTTGAATTTAGGGTTGTTTTGTTTATAGTGAATTGAATCATGGTTTTTGTGTGGTTTAGCAGGATGCAACTGTTCCTGGAGCTTTATTTGAGGAGAAGCCTCAATCTGCTAATGATTCTTGGAGGAAACTTCATTCTGATCCCTTGCTTATGATTCGCCAACGCGAGCAGGAAGCGCTTGCGAAGATTAAAAACAACCCTGTTAAGATGGCCATGATCAGAAAATCGGTAAGCCTTTTTTTTTTTGTCTCGTTCTTTTGGATTTGTAAATAGTAGCATTCTTCATAGTTGTGCATTTTTTGCTTGAGTAGTGATATATGTACAACCATTTGGGACAACTTTGGTGACGACTTTCACTTTCTCTCTTCTCATTGGTCCAAAACATTTATATATATATATAAATGAGATATGAAGAGTTCAAGGGTATATGAAATTATATTAGTTGGACATTTGTTCTGTCAGTTTTTGATCGAGAGTTAGAGAATTGCAAGGCATGAATTACTATTCTTTAATTAACTTAACTAGACTCCTTGTGTAGATAGATACAGTTTAACTTGGGCGCACATAAAACTTGATATTCCTTTGTTGATCTTTGTTGGTTTAGGTAATTGACTAATTATTACACTTGATGACTAAAGTCAAACTAGTACGCTTGGTTACTATTGTATTTCGGTTCGTAGTTTAGCTTTGGTTGATTGAATATTGGGTCAGCCTCATGCATGGTCTTGAATGTAGTTTGATCATAATCAATAGCATCTTTTAACCTGCTTTCTCTAATTTTCTCGCATTTATGACACAATACTATGAGGAAATGAGATACAAAGAGTTCAAAGTTTCCTGAAATTATATTACATCGACATTTGTTCTGTCAGTTTTTGATCGAGAGTTAAAGATTTGCAAGATAGGAATTACTATTCTTTAATTAACTTAACTTGACTACTTATGTAGATAGATACTGTTTAACTTGGGCGCACAGAAAACTCAATATTCCTTTGTTGATCTTTGTTGGTTTAGGTAATAGACTAGTTTTTACACTACCTTTTGCTCTTATTTGCCGGGGATGCAATATGCATTGTGGAACGAATTGAACAAATTGTTCTGACCAACCAAAACCTTGTAACTAAGGAATTTCCAATACACTCTGCTGCCATAAGCCTTCTGATTCAATTTTATTTTCCATCTTAAGTTGCATGGGAGCCTTGTCATTGAACAATCAGCTAAGTTTAAGTTAGACCATAACATTGCAGGAATTTCCCAAAACATTGTCATTCGATTTTGACCACCCTTCTGCTGCTATAAATGTATTTCTCAACACTCACAATTTCTGTGATTTCTCCTAACCTCCTCGTTTACTTCAACTTCTGTTTAGGACCATCCATGCCATGCAGCCCCATGTCCATTACGGCCTCCTAAGGAATGGTCATGCTATTTGTGACTACTATTCTTATTCATGCTGACTTTTATAGTGTAAAACTATGAAATTATGTTGCTTATAAATACTCATGTCTCATGTGTTGGGCTTTTATTTGTAATTCACTGCTTGCATTTTAAAAACTTTAAATTGCATTTACTAATCAGGATGACAAAAACAACTGTTTTGGTTTACTTTCACCAAGATGTTGTGTTTGATGTTGTTTCTAATTTATGGTCTGTCTTTGGTAACGATGTCAGGTTGAAGGAAAGGAACACAAGAAGAAAGATCACAGTAAGAAGGAAAAAAAGAAGCATCGATCCAGTAAATCAAAGCATAAAACACAGTCCGATTCAGACGATGATATTGCCGAAAGGAGAAAAAGAAGGACCAGTGATGAAGACCTTGACAAGAAGCGTCGTAAGGCTCGATCAGATTCTGAAGATGACATTGCAGAAAGGAGAAAAAGTAGGATCAGTGATGAAGACCTTGACAAGAAGCGTCACAAGGCTCAATCAGATTCCGAAGATGACATTGCTGAAAGGAGAAAAAGACGGACCATTGATGAAGACCTTGATAAGAAGCGTCACAAGGCTCGATCAGATTCAGAGAATGAATCAAGTGAAGGAGAAAGGAAGAGAAGGAAGAATCACTATGAAGATAGAAAATACAAAGAAAGATCTCCCAGTCACCACCGGAGTCAAAGCAAAGTCAAAGACTATAGAGAAGATGCTGATAACAGAAGGAAGAATCAATATGAAGACAAAAAATACAGAGAAAGATCACCCAGTCATCACCAGAGTCAAAGCAAAGGAAAAGACTATAAAGAAGATGTTGATAACAGAAATGATAATAAGCCAAAGTCAGGAAGATATGCTCCAGAAGGTCAGTCCAATTTTGATGTCTCTAAAAGGGGGAATGGGAGCTTTCGAGAACCAAGCTCTACTAGATCTTCTGCTAATTCACTCGGACGTGAGTCACACTATAAGCGGAGAAATGTGGCTCCTAAGCTTTCAGAAGAAGAGAGGGCCGCTAAACTTAGGCAGATGCAACTTGCTGCTGAGTTACATGAAGGGGAGAGATGGAAACGTATAAAGAAGGCTGAGGAGACTGATGCACAGGAAGCAAACCAGAACACTAGTTCTAGTGGGAAGAATTTCTTGGATACTGCTCAAAAAAGTATATATGGTGCTGCAGAAGGCGGGAGCTCTTCAATAGCCGAGAGTGTCCGACGGCGGACCCATTATTCTCAAGGCAGATCTGGAGGTGAAGGCAATGCATTTAGGCGGTAAATGCTGCCTGTGGTGTTTCTATCACTTAATTTTAGTTATTTCAGTTGTCTCTAGACCCTTCTTACATGAGTGTTTTCCTGTCCTTGTACCTACATAAGATTCATACTGTGTATCAAATATTGGAATGAATCCTCTCCGTTCACATTATCTCAATTTCATCCATTACAACAGTTTTGAGAATATGAACATGACAATGTAAAATATGTAACAATGAGATATTATATTAATGATTCATAGTTTATCCTTCATGATTTGAAATTTTCGATATTCGTTGTGATTTTGAAATATTCATGTTTCATCTGACATAATTTTTCGGTACACTACCAATCTTCCATACTGTATTTATTTTTGTATTATATTACTGTATTTTGAAGTAATTAATGAATGTATTTGGTTGGTTCTGACAATAGTCATATGTATTTGTATCAAAGATTAAAGTCATGCATGCTTTATAATTTAATTTAGATTGTGAAATTGTGAATGACGCATCAAATGTATTATAGTTTGTTGGACTGTCATGTCTAAATACTATAGTATTTCTAAAACTAATACGTGCAACAAACTCCGACTTTTGAAAGCGGATACATTTATTGAATTATGTGTTCATATCATAGGTATAAAACTCAACCCCAAACTTCACGTCAATATGAATGATTAAAAATTTCTACAACCATATTTGAAACTATGTTTGATTTTAAGTAAACTTAGTTTTTTTTTAATTATGTTTGATTAAATGCACTGAATGAAATTGCGCCAAGGGTTTTTTTGGTATTTGAAACTATGTTTGATTTTAAGTAAACTTAGTTTTTTTTAACTATGTTTTGATTAAATGCACTGAACGAAATTGCGCCAAGTGTTTTTTTTGGTTAAATTGTGTTGTTATTTGTTTCTAAAGTAGATAAGGGAAGACGACAGTAAAAAAATTCAAAGTTTTCAAAACACATACTATTATTTCCTATTGTCAATGTACTCTCTCTTTTACAGTAAGCTTAAATAAGTTGTGATTTGGTGGAATTACCTACTCTGCTTGCATATTTTACTCTTTCTGACTCTATACTTGAATAAAATTGAAAGTACAAATGTTTAGATAGATTACCAGTTCTTCCCCAGTAAAGATGAAAAACCTTTACTTACCCCTGTTTTTGGATGACATATTATGGTGATTCATTGTAGTAAATGCGTTGATGAAATGTGACACTGGAACTAACATGCTGGCAATATATCTGATCTTATGCCCAGAAGGGATAGCAAGGAAAAAGATGAGGTTGCTGCTTTACAATCAAAGGAAGCACTATTGTTCTTAATCTAGTTACTGAGAGCTATGCAAAGCTTATTCATTGGTTAAAAGTATATGATAGTGCACATTACAGTTGCATGTCTTTGTCATCTGTTTTCTGAGATGAACACCAAAGCCAATTTCATCACTCAAACTCATACCCATGTGAATAAGTAATTGTGATTAGACTTGTTAAAGGTACTTTCTGCAAAAATATTTATCACTTGACAATATCAATAAATTAAAAATAATACTTATTTTTAATAGCACTATGGTTTATTGGTATCTCAACTTACTCAATATGCATGAAAGTCATTCTCCCCAGCTCTTACTACAAAAATGTTAATTTTTTTCCCTTAAAAATTAGTATAATTAATCTTTTAACTAATATCACAGGTGCTGCACTTGATTGTGTTCTGGTATGATGCATTTGCGTTACATAAGGTAAATTATATGCACTGGTATTTGCAAATAGTTTGAAATACAAACGTCGCCTTCCAAAAGTAGAACTGCACAATTCTTCTCATTCTTGCGGCTGAGATGGTGACTTGATCAGAGCAAGTTTGACAAAAAAAACGAATATGTGCATTTTAAACCTTAACTCATTCATTGTTTTTGTCGAACTGACACCGATCATGTCGCCATCTTATTATTGTTAGGAACGAGAAGGTTCTTGAACTTCTGCTTCTAAAAGGTGTCATCAATCATTCTTACAGTTTAAAGCAATTTTGAGTATTGATCGGCAGTGGACCACTTACCACAGAACTTGCCGTGACATAATTCTCATGTCAACAAGTACATCATGATGTAGTAATGTAGCAGAATAAGTTTGTCACATTTATGGCTAGTTCATTCGTTTCCTTATTCACTAATGAGCTAGAAAAGCACAGGAGACTGTTAAATTAATATTTGGCAAGTGTAGTCACTCTTTCCTATGCTCCTTTTATTCACTTTTGTGTGGTTGGATTATGTGATTAATGATGCTATTATTGCCAAAGGATGTGTAGGTTTGAGTATTAATAATGTTGTTGCAACAACCATAGTCTATTCAAGGTAGATTATACAAGAGGGTCACAAATCACAATGGACCATTCAGCTAACTACCCTATCACAATTCGTGTGTTATGTAAGCTCCTTGGGTCAGTTGAGGATAAAATAGGTTGAAGGGTATTTAAAGCATTCACTACCAAATGAAGCAAATGAAGGGAACTCATTTGACATCTGGCCCCATACAAAAAACTATTCCCTCCATCACAAAGTAAAGTAAATGATCTAATTGACCAATTCACACTAATTAAGAAAAATGCATAATGAAATAGAGGAGAATACTTTTAGTAAAAATACCCTTATCATATATTGGTGTATTCATCTTCACCATAAATGTAAAGTGGAAGATATTATATTGAGAGTGCTTTCAGTAGTATTAATTAGGGGTACAACTGGCAAAAAATAATTAGTGTTGTATTGAAATTTGAAATTGGTCCATCATTTTGGATTTTTTTTTTTTTTTTTTTTTTTTTTTTGCAAATAAGTCGGTTATTTTAGGATGGAGGGAGTATTTTTTTTATGCGCATTTTTATTAGTTTCGGTAGTAAGAGTTTATTCTTTTAACCTTAAGGGACAAAGTTCAAATCCCTTCGGAAACATTTATAAAATGATCACTAGTGTCGCTTTAATTGATAATGATTTCACCCTTACCTAATTTTTGCAAATTTGAATAGTGTCGGTTTGTTTACAAGTAGAGCTACCATATATCTGCTAAGAGTAAGAAACTAACCACTAACCAATCTGTAGACTTGTCCAAGCAGTGTAAAGATGAGTCTCTTTTGGTTTCTATTTTTCTCTGCACATCTTGCAATAGCATCTTCTCTTAAAGGTATGTATATCAAAAACTTGCTAGCTGATTCTTAATATCAGAAAGCAGAAGCTTCCTCTTAATCAACTAAACTTACCATATTCCATAGCAGTTTTTAATTTTCTTTGATTCACAAGAACATCATCACCTGTCAAGTGTAATACCTAATTAAAAAATAATAACTTTTTAAGATTCCATTTTCAATATAAGAGTGGTTAAATTCTGAATTTTGCTCAACCAATTATATATACTAAACTTCTAGACAGTTCATTCTGCAGATAGTGGATTAAAGCACAAGCAACCTGACATGCAGCTCAAATTGTATCATATGACAAGTCTCAAATCTCCTCCAAATTCCACATCACTATTATTCGCTTACATGTTCGCGAAAGACGAAGAACGCATCAGGTATTTTCATTCGAGATTAGCCAAAAATTCTGATGCTAATGCCTCTTCCAAGAAGGTAGGTCCAAAACTTGCCGGCATACCATTGAAATCAGGTTTATCAATGGGTTCAGGAAATTACTATGTGAAAATGGGACTTGGTAGCCCTACAAAGTACTATACCATGATTGTAGACACTGGTAGTTCCTTTTCCTGGCTCCAATGCCAACCTTGTACTATATACTGTCATATACAAGAAGATCCAGTTTTCAACCCTTCCGCGTCAAAGACCTATAAAACCGTACCATGTTCATCCTCTCAATGTTCCTCTCTCAAATCTGCCACACTAAACGAACCAACTTGTTCAAAACAATCTAATGCTTGTGTCTACAAAGCAAGCTATGGTGATTCGTCTTTCTCACTTGGTTACTTGAGTCAAGATGTGTTAACCTTAACACCATCACAGACACTATCAAGTTTTGTATACGGATGTGGACAGGATAATCAAGGTTTGTTTGGAAGGACCGACGGTATAATTGGTCTAGCCAACAATGAACTCTCGATGCTTTCACAATTGTCTGGAAAATATGGAAACGCCTTTTCCTATTGTCTTCCTACATCATTTTCTACACCAAACTCTCCCAAGGAAGGTTTCTTATCCATTGGAACCTCATCATTGACACCGTCTTCTTCATACAAGTTCACTCCTTTGCTTAAGAATCCAAACAATCCTAGCTTATATTTTATAGATTTGGAATCAATTACTGTGGCAGGAAGACCTTTAGGAGTTGCAGCATCAAGTTATAAGGTTCCTACTATCATTGATTCCGGCACAGTTATCACAAGGTTACCTACGCCTGTTTATACAACACTGAAAAATGCTTATGTGACGATCTTGTCCAAGAAGTATCAACAGGCACCAGGAATTTCTCTATTGGATACCTGTTTTAAGGGTAGTCTTGCAGGAATATCAGAAGTAGCGCCGGACATTCGGATAATTTTTAAAGGGGGTGCTGACTTACAACTTAAGGGTCACAATAGCCTTGTAGAACTTGAGACGGGAATTACTTGTTTGGCAATGGCTGGTTCTTCTTCCATTGCCATTATTGGGAATTATCAACAACAAACAGTGAAAGTGGCTTATGATGTTGGCAATTCCAGGGTTGGCTTTGCACCTGGTGGCTGCCAGTGATCACTGACCAAATCAGTTTCAATTCACAAAGCTATGTGACAATTTATTAAATATGCTGCTTGCAAATATTTATGTTATACAATAAATGTGTATGTGTTGTATCTATATTGTGTAAACAAGAAAATGATAATTAAATACTTAAATAAAAACCTGCAGTTAGTATAGATTGTTAATGGGAATTTTTACTTTGAAAGTTGATACTTGTATAGTGGCATGTATGTATAGCTTAGCTGCAAAATTATGGAATGTTTTACGAGTAAGATAACCATTGTTACCAAAGTCTATGCAGCATTGATCATGTCTTAATCCTATAATTTGGCAAATATTATCATGTTCTGCTGCTACTTTGTTTAATTGCAGCTGTTTTCATCTCTGTTTTCAGTGAATTTTATATTTATATATAGTAACTCGTGTCATATAAGAGTTATATGACAGACTTTTGAATATTTTCATAGAAGATTTTATGATAACAAAATAACGAAACAATAACGATGTAGAATGAGATAATCTCTCGCATTATAGTACTAAATTTTATATTTATTAAAAAAAAAACTAAATTTTATATTTAATCTTAGAAAGATTCCTATATTTGGGGCCACAATACCTTAAACTATATTACTTCTGGGATCCCTAGAGTAAATACGTGGGAAGAAGAAGTTCTAAAACATCAATAAAAAATGACAATATTTTTATCACAAGTTAAGTAACCAAAAATATTAACAATAATATTTTTTAAACTTTTAAAGATTATATACACAACTTATAAGGTAAAGTTTCTTTGATTCTTTAACATGTTCCTTCGAAGCATTTGTTAGTATTTATTTTCTAATAAAAAATGAATGGGGTAAGTATCATGTTTTGTCTTGAAATTGTTTCTTCACATCATAACAAAACAACTTTGACATATCATTATCAACATAAAAGTCAATATAATTAATATTTCATTCTTAATTCATGTATGAACTGGAACCAGTTTCCTTGAGCCTTCAAGGGCTCCATCTATCTAAGGTCTAAGGGACCATACATTGCTGTCCAATTCATTTTTTCTTATCAATGATGTAACATGCATTTCATAACGTAGTTGTGTAATACATTTTGGTGGCCACTACTAAACAAAGGTTATAGTACCATTATTTAATGCAGACTTTAGATACATAATAACTTTTAATTTCAAACTTTAAAATTTTAATCAATAGTGGGACCGACCCATGTCTCTTATAGCCTCCTTAGTCCTTATGCTGACCACCTCCAAAGTCTAAACTTTGAATTAAATTTTTTGTTTACAAAACCTTGAATTAATTTGATATGTAAAAATTTCATGAATAAAAATATATGTCTTGTGATTAAAAGTGTAATTTGTAATCCAAAGTTTACTATACATACACATTGCACATCAACCACTTGTGCTAGTTTTGATGGTAAAAAAATAAAAAAAATATGCATGAATATATCAATAAAAATCTCTGTCTCATTTAAAAATGAGGATAATTCCAATCTTATAACACAAGCACATTGTCTATTTATTTATCATGATCCTTCACCTGGCCAATTGATGTTAGCAGAAAAGTTGGTCCATAGGATTAAGAATAATTCAATCCATAGCCTTTTTTAGATGGACAAAATATTTATTTGCACAAAACCCGGATTAGAATTGAGATTGTTTATTATGCAGTTTACATTGAGCACTGTGCAATTAACATAAATAAATTTAAACAGATGTCACCAAAATCATTTTGTATTCCTAAACTAACGAAGGTCAAAACCAATTCTCATCATTGGTGTACATCATTCCAATTTTACAAACCACTCAGATTTCAAAATCAGTTTAGTCTAAAGCAGAAAACATAGTTCCAACACAATATATTGTTTAGTCTGAAAACTTCAGGGCATGTTCATCATTGACCCTAGTTACATGAGTTACTAAATTATACGTACTATATCATCAGGTAATAAATATGAGCTTTAGTATTAATGCTGGATTTTACTTTTAAAGCATAGAGCTGAAAAGTAAAGAGTCTTTGTCTTAAAAGTGCCATGCTGTATTTTGCTTTTTCATCTTAAAGTTTCTCGTGTCATGTTCATACCATGAAGCTTGTATTGCTATAAGTCAAAAGCTATAAGGATCCTGCTTTATGGTATTCAATGAATCATTAATCCCTCTTTTGATCCTTGTTCTGTATCTTTTACAGGTGTGGACTTGAGGTTTGGCATCAACTACTGGTATGTATTTTCCAATCCTCTAGACTCATTACTTTGTTTATTTTCTGCTTAAAGGTGAGTTGCTTGTAAAATAGTTTATCGTTCAACCCATTTTTAGAAAGCAAGACCTGATGTAGAAAGCAAGATTTCACAACAGTCTAGACCCGAGGTGAAAGGATGTGGACTTACGACATCATGTCACTTTACATCGGTTGCCACCTGATGTAAAAACTCGTTTCCAACTGATGTAAAAACTCCGTTCTGTAGTAGTGAGCATGAATAATAAATTTGAGGTTAAAAACCTATTGTAGAGGCAAAAACTTCAAATTATAATTTCAAAATAGAATCAATTCTCCAAAACCAATGTTGCCTACTCCGTGGAACCAAACTTACACTTATATACTTATATTCTTGGTCTAAATTTATGCTACTAACACAACTACTATACTTTGTTTCCAAGGAACTTGTTAATTTCATAGGGATTTGTTTCCAATTTGTGAATCCTATTGTTATATGTAAATATCCTATGTCTTATTAATGATTATTGCAGGCCTTGTTTTTGTTTATGTTTCATTTCAACCATCTGATCAGGTGTGAAAAGTTCTTTAGATACTTAGCATGGGGTGCATTTCTTCAAAACTTATTATAGCCAGATCAATCAGTTACCATGAAGAGAGAAATCAAAGATCAATGAGAAAAGCTAATGGCATTCCATTGCTGGAAGATCTAATCATCTCCACTAGTGACCAGTACCTTGCTCTTGTCTGCACAACAAACCACAAATCCAATAAACTGCATTCTAAGAGCTTAAATTCAAACACCATTTCAAAACTGGCTATTGAACCTGAAAGTTCTGAAGTTATTGATGAAAAGGTGGAACCATCAACAACATTAAGTGAAATACAAGGAGGGAAAGAATTTGAGAATGATCACAAGAACAGGTCCAAAAGTTGGCATTTTCCTGAGCATATTGTTGACTCTCTTAGTCAGGAGAATCTATCTGGTATTGAAGATAAAGATGAGTTGAGATCTAAGAGTGATTTAGGTGGTAGGAGTTTTCATACAGTTGAGGAATATGATGATATTGTTAATAGGATTTGGTTGAATAAGTCACAAATTGATCAACAAAGTGAGTTTAATAATGAAGATGAAGATGATGTCTCAGTAATCAAAATGGACCTTCAGGTATCTGAATTATATTTTATTTTTTAAATTGGAAATAGGAGAAATTATTATTAATTAAAGCGACACAATGAGTATAAACATGTTTATGGTTGGTTCCAAGGGAATTTGAACTTCGTACCTTGAAGTTAACAAGGTAAAGCTATTATCACGGAGCTGACAATTCATGGACAGGTAGTAGTTGAGTTTGGTTGTCTCCGAGGGGTTTTAAACTATGTCCCTAAAGATTATAAGTTCAAACTTTTATCACTGAGCCGACGCATGTACAAGTGTCTGAATTTACATCTAATCTAACTCATCATACTCAGGATAAGGATTCTTCCATCAAGAAAATGCAACCAGTAGGCTTAAACAAGAAGAATGAGGAAAGGGTTCCAAGTCATAAAACAAAAATGCTTGAGAAGGGAAATAAGAGAAAGGCTATAGCAAATAGACTAGAGTCCCTTAGAGTTCCATCCAATGTTGAATCTTCAGCCATTACTAGTCTTAAAGAATGGCTTCCTGCAGATGGAATATACTCTCCTGGATCTTATGTCACACCAAAATTTGGAAGCTATTCTTCGATGAACATTAGGAATGCAAATGAATCTTGTGAGGATTCTATATTTAGCCCAGAGTTGGTATCTGCCTTTGAACAGTGTATGCAAAAGCTTGAAGCAGAGGAAGAAAACATTCTGAAACAAATTCTAGAGAATGTGGAAGAAGAAATTGATGAAGGAATGCAGAACTAAGACCTTTAGTACTCTACCATATGCATAAAAGGTCAAACTCATACTTTTTTGGTGATTTTGTTAGCAACAGATGAATGTTAGAGAAAATTTATTTCATATCTTCAGTGTTTGTATGTGAATTTGCAGTGCACATTTTCCTTTTAGGTGGGTTTTTCTTTTTGTTTGGAATTGATTAAATAAAAAAAGTTGATTATTCTTAATATATTATACATTTTAGGGTTAAATATGTTTTTTGTCCCAGTAAATATGTCAACTTTTAATTTTAGTCCATCTAAAAATTTTCTTCAACTTTTAGTTATCCAAAAGTTTTTCATCTCCACTTTTGATCTCTACTAAACTCATATGTAGAATTCATATTTTTGAATAAATTTATAATATTATACGAATCTGTTTACACCTTTTTTTGTAATGTAAACTCCATTATCCATCAATGGTTTTAGGATATAAATGTCGATCGATGGTGACAAATGTATTTTTAAAGGGGGATCGTTCAAGCCTCGCGGTTTATGACATCACTTCATACATTTTTTAAGAACATTAATGTCAGAATTGCTTCCAACATCTTGTAATAACAAGTTGTCTCATGACAACATGATAGAAAATTGCTCAAGTGAGCATGTTAAAAAGAAAAAGAAATAGAATAAAGATGAAAAGAAATGCAAAAGAAAAAGGAAAGTAAAACAAGAACAATGATATTAAATTGTAGGAATGTAAAGGGTGGTCGGAATATGTCAATCTCTCCATTCCTGAACTTGTTTGCTCCCATGGCGTGGGTATTACAGAGTTTTCAGAAATCAAGAAACTAACCCTTGTTATTATTACAAACTGATATATATATACACACACACACATATAGACCTTATAGAGAAAACTACCACTAAATTCTAAGATCTATATTAAAAGTAGAAATAACTTCCTATAACCTCCTAAGACACTAGAAAATAATTTTCATGCACCAAGACACTAGGAAATAATCTTCAATGCACTTTAGCCTTGTTTCCCACCATGCGCTCCAATTGCAACTTCGAATTATTTCTCTCTGTCTTTGGTCGAAATTGCGGTGTGTCGAAGTATGTATGTTATTGGTCGAAATCCATTTGCACTTTGCAGCCTGTCGAAATAACTCATCTGCCTTATCGACGATAGAATCATGAATTCGACCAAATATTTCATTTTTGGTGTTCACAGAGGCCCTCCAAAATGTTGTTTCTCGAAAGACATGAGAGGAATAACATTTTAAAACATAATACCAAAAATGAATATTGTATGATCTTCTTCGACCACTTTAATCATTTTTCACGTTAACAACATACTATGAATTTGTTTTCATGACATTAAAAACAAAAACAATTATGGCATAAATATCTGTCATGTAAAATGCCGTTATATCAAAATACCTCTGTTCGGTAATGCATACAGCAAAAAGAATATTTTTGATGCCATCATTAGAATCTATCTTCCTAATACATTCTTCTCTTGATCATATATGATAGATATTCATGGTTTTTGAAACCCACATTTTCTAGAAAATGACATTCAAAAACCAACTATTTTCTTCATTCCATTGTGGCATTTTACTAGTATGGCTTAAACAACCCATTTTTTACACCACGCTTTGCCTGATTTCCGTCGAACTCCATTCGTATCTTCTTTGATTCTTGAGACGTTACCCCTCTTTTTATTCTTCAAATTTTCCTTCGTACAATTTAGCACTCATCATAAATAAAAGGGTAATTTTTCACATACATCCTTTTAATCCATCCACCCCTTACACCACTCCACTGTGGCAATTTTTTTTGTCTTATTCAAACAAAATAATATTAAATATAACATAAATATCATTAAAAAAATTAAAAAGAAAAATTGGTTTATCTCTCTTGATCCTCCTCATCTCCCATTACTATCACTTCTTCTTCTTTATCCAGCCTACCTCCGCCTACCTCCGCCGCTGCCGGCGTTGGCCTTTTTGCCTTGCATCTCCGATCGTCCTCTCTTCATCCATATTAGATCTATCACATTTTCTTCTCTGTTTCAATCTATGTTTCTGATGAGGTTGCGCCGCCGTTTTTGGGCGCGATCTCTGAGTTTTCCGACGCGGTTGCCTCTCCATCTGCCGACCTCGATCTATGTGTTTCGACGCGTTTTTATTAGTCGGAGAAGCCGACAACGTCATAGCAGAGGACGTTTCCCGGCATCAGAGGGTGTTTTCCGGTGAAAAGAGGCATTTTTGAGAAAAGAGAGAGTGATTGGTGGTGGCTGTGTTTTGTTGGTGGGGGACTGGTTTTGTTGAAAAAATGAGGGAGGATAGAGAAGAGAGAGAGTGGAAGAGGATGATGAGAGTTGTAATATTGTAGGACAAATTTATCCCTTATTTTTTGTTGATGGACAAAATTGTCCCTGCCACATGGGGTGTGTAGAATGATGGTATGCCACCTATGGTGGTTTACCTATCACTACTCTAAATAAAATATGAAGAACAAACACCATTTGTATTTGACTTCCATATGGCTTAAAAAAACCATTTCACTTGCGGTTTTTGTTACTCTTAAACCATTTTTTTTTTTTTGAAAGAACTCTGAAACCATTTTTTATGCATATAAAATGTTGGGTCGCGCATAACTTGAAATGGTCCTACTGGGCGTGCCATTTTGTTTACACCATTTTTTGGTAATGTAAACTTCATTATCCATCAATGGTTTTAGGACATAAATGTCAATCGATGGTGACAAATGTATTTTTAATGGGGGATCGTTCAAGTCTCGCGGTTTATGACATCACTTCATACATTCTTTAAGAACATTAATGTCAGAATTGCTTCCAACATCTTGTAATAACAAGTTGTCTCATGACAACATGATAGAAAATTGCTCAAGTGAGCATGTTAAATAAAAAAAAAAGAAATAGAATAAAGATGAAAAGAAATGCAAAAGAAAAAGGAAAGTAAAACAAGAACAATGATATTAAATTGTAGGAATGTAAAGGGTGGTTGGAATATGTCAATCTCTCCATTCCTGAACCCGTTTACTCCCATGGCGTGGGTGTTACAGAGTTTTCAGAAATCAAGAAACCAACCCCTTGTTATTATTACAAACTGATATATATATATATATATATATGGCTAAAATATGGTTTTAGTCCCTGCAAATATGTCTCGTTTTGGTTTTAATCCCTGTAAAAAAAATGTTTTTGGTCCCTGCAAAATTTGTTGTTTTTGAAAATAGTCCCTGACCCTTGTGATAATTTGCATACGTGGCCACATTATAACTGAACCAATTTTGTAGTTTTTGGTCCCTGCAAAATATTTTGTTTTTAAAAAAGGTCCCTGCAAAATTTTTTAAACAATTTTTTTTTTTTTTACAGGAACTAAAACCAAAACGAGGCATATTTGCAGGGACTAAAACCATATTTTAGCATATATATATATATATATATATATATATAAAACTACCACTAAATCCTAAGGTCTATATTAAAAGTAGAAATAACTTCCTATAACCTTCTAAGACACTAGAAAATAATCTTCAATGCACTTTAGTCTTGTTTCCCACCATGCGCTCCAATTGCAACTTCGAATTATTTCTCTTTGTCTTTGGTCAAAATTGCGGTGTGTCGAAGTATGTATGTTATTGGTCGAAATTTATTTGCACTTTGCAGCCTGTCGAAATAACCCATTTGCCTTATCGACGATAGAATCATGAATTCGACCAAATATTTCATTTTTGGTGTTAACACTCTCCCAAAAAAAAAATTATGATATTTCAACGAAACATGAATTAAATATAAATTTTAGGATTAATGGTACTTTACCCCTGTAATATAGGTCATTTTCGATTTTTCCCCTGTAATTTTTTTTTTATTTACCCCCTGTAAAAAAAATTGTTTTGGAATATCCCCTAATAGGTCATAAAAAAACGAAAATTTCTGCAAAAAAAAAAAAAAAAAAAAGAAGTTGGTTTTTTTATGACCTATCAGGGTGGTATTTCAAAACAAATTTACAGGGGAAAATCGAAAATGACCTATATTACAGGGGGTAAAGCACTGTTAACCCTAAATTTTAATATTTTAACGGTTAAAAATTTATATTTAATTGATGTTTTGTTAAAAAATTCTAATATTTTTTGAAAAGATTTTTACAATATTCTACACAATTTCATTAAAAAAATACAAAAATTAACTCAAAAATAGGGACCAAAAGTAGTGATTTAAAATTTTATAAAGGGTAAAAGCTGAAAGAAAAATTTAAGGGGACTAAAACGAAAGATTGATATATTTATAAAGACGAAAAATATATTTAACCCTACATTTTATTTTATAGAGTAATCCTAACTAAACTAACAAATCTTGACTAACTTACAACTAGTGGAAGTGAAATTTTAGTTTATGTTCATTTGACTTATTTGGGTACATGATAAGTGTTAGCAACACTTTCACTAACTCACCAAGAGTCACTCTCTCCTAAATATTACACATAAATTGATCTCATATAAAGTAGTGGAGTACACTTTAATTTCATCCGACAATAGTGTAAATGTTAAAAAAGAGTGTTGCTGGAACATTTTATGCCTTGATCACATGTAATTTCATCCGACAATAGTGTAAATGTTAAAAAAGAGTGTTGCTGGAACATTTTATGCCTTGATCACATGTTTGTAATTTGTACTCAATCATTTTTTTTTGTCGATGATCTAACTCCAGACCTTGCATATTTTATACATTGTTTTACCAATTGAGTTAAGTTTACGAGGACCTCCATCATATATCATAACAATAATATTGACAAAAAAAGAAAGATTATAATAAAGAATAAGCTTATGCTCTTTTGGTCCCTTAAATATTTATTTAGTATCGCTTTGGTCCCCTAAGTAATAAAAGATCCGTTTTGGTCCCTTAACTTTATTGAAAGTATCGGTTTGGTCCTTTCTGTTAATTTAATTCAAAAAAACATTAAATTTTGATCTCTTATCTTATTTAATTAGTATTAGTTTGGTCCCTTAACTTATTTAATTAGTATTAGTTTGATCCTTAAACTCAACGTTTTTTTGAATTAAATCAACAGAAAGGATCAAAACAATACTTTAAATACAGTTAAGCCACATAAACAGATCTTTTATTATTTATGGGTTCAAAGCGATATCAAATAAATACGAGCATTCAAGCTTAAGGAATAAATGTAAATGAAGAAAGAATGTACGTAACACCCCTCAAAAAAAAAATGTACGTAACAAAAAAAAAAAGATATAAAGAATAAAGAAAGGTGGAGTTGCATTTGGTTTGTAGTAAGAAAGGAAGGAAGAAATGAAAAACCCTAAGCCCTAGCAGAACCTTCCTTCTCCTTCTTTGCAATGGCGGCTGAACTTCCGCCTGATATTCTCGCCGAAGTCTTCTCCCGCTTACCGGTAAAATCACTTCTCCGATTCCGATCAACTTCAAAATCATTTAAATCATTAATCGATTCCCACAAATTCATCAACCTTCACCTCCAAAATTCCCTCAATCGATCCTTAATCCTTCAACGCAAATTCGATCTCTACCAACTCCAAATCGATGACGATGATGATGATTTCTCTAAATCGAGGATTCCACTCAACCATCCTTTCACGGCGGGTAACACCAGCAACATTGACCCTTTCGAGGTTAACAACACCATGACTCGTATCGGTTCATGTAACGGCCTCCTCGCCATCTGCAACGGCAAATTCGCTTTCATTAACCCTTGTGACCCCAATGAAATCACATTCTGGAACCCTAACACCCGTAAACATAGGGTTATCCCTTTTCTCCCTCTTCCTATTCCTATTCTTGACCCCACAATCAGAGCCTCCTTATGCGTTCATGGCTTCGGTTTTGATTCTTTATCCGGCGATCACAAACTCCTCAGAATCTCTTACTTAATCGACCACCAAAGCACTTTTTATGATCCACATGTTCGACTCTTCAGCTCCAAAGCTAACTCGTGGAAGATAATTCCTACTATGCCGTACGTTCTTCAGTATTATCACACCATGGGGGTTTTTGTTGACAATTCTAGTTCTATTCACTGGGTTGCGACCAGGAAAAATCAATCATTTCAATCTGATTTAATTCTCGCGTTTAACCTATCACTTGAGACTTTCAATGAGGTTCCTCTCCCTGATGAACTAGGTGAAGAAGTTAATAGTAATAGTTTTGAAATTCGTGTTGCTGTTTTAGGAGGGTGTCTTTGTATGACTGTGGATTATAAAACTACTAACGTTGATATTTGGGTGATGAAAGAATATGGTTCTAGAGATAGTTGGTGTAAACTTTTTACTTTGGTTAAATCAAGTTTGGGTTTACCTTTGGAATCTTTGAGACCCTTGTGTTATTCTCGTGATGGAAGGAAGGTTCTTTTGGAAGGAGATCATGTTTTGTTGGAGGTACAACATTGGAAGCTGTTTTGGTATGATTTGAAGAGTGAACAAGTTAGTTATGTTGAAGGAAATTCTAATTTGGATGATGCTATGGTTTGTGTTGGTAGTCTTGTACCACCACCCCCTTACCTTGTTGATAATGGTAGGAAGAAGGAGAATCATACAAGCAAGAGAAGGTACTTATTGTTTTAACTGAGTTTTTGTTGTGTATAAGTTAATATCAGTTCAATGGATCCATCATATTATATATGCAGTTAAACTCTGTGTTAAAGGTCAAATTGAATTCTTATCATAGGGTAAAGGATTTTCTAATTACTTGTTTATGTTTATGTATTTGACAATGTGTATATGCTTGATTTCAAAAGAAACAAAAAATTGACAACAGTGTATGATGTGTGTTAGTTTAAGAGTTGAGCTTATGACTAGCTAAAGAATTTGCTTAAAGAAAGAATTTTGGTATGAATTGTTATTCTTTTTCAGTTATTGTTTCAGATCTTCACTCCTAAAAAAAAAATTCTGAATGTTGAGACTATTCCAACTTGCCATGAGTTGAGCTTAGAAATTGGCCTACCATGAAATTACTCCAAATTTATGCATAGTTCCTTTCAAAAGCATGGTTTTTATCATCTATTCTTTTGTGATGTTTTTGAAGTTACTTTGATGAGATTCATTTTTTTTTTCCCACAGGGACGACTTTTTGTCCCGAGGATTTAAATTGAGACTGTAAGGGATGGAAGGAAGAACGTGTGAAGTGCAGCTGAAACAGGATGCTCCAGTTGTTTCTTGTGATGGAATTAGTCACCTTGGTTTGTAGGAAAGGTTGAATTGATAATGTTGGATTTATCCCTCTTTTTTTGTGTGTCTAAGATCACAGTTATCCCTTTTGTGTAAAACTGTTACATCACTATTTGCCATGGTCGATTTGAAAAATTTGTATGTGTTTGTGAACTCTAAAATGAGGCAAGCATTTATTTCTTATTTCTGCAGGGAAGCATGAAATTTTCAACAGGGCTTCTAATCTATAGACTCCTTATTATCATACATAAATTTTGAACAAATTTCTGAAAAACAATTCTGACAACTCATATAACTAGGCGGATGCTGAATTAATCGGGAATTCAATATTGGAATTTCATATTCCATACCATTTCAAATGAGACAGGGAAACCTGTTTTGAAATGATCATACAATTATATTGCGTGTTTCTTTTTTTTTTTAAATCATTTTTAGCCAAACCTAAGAATGATACTGTTCTAGTTTTAGGAATTTGTAAATGTGTGTTACATGATTTTGGAACATTATTTTTTTTTTTAATTTCATTTTGTAGTTTTTATTGAGAATAGGAAAATCAAGTTGAAATGTGATAAGCATTAATGCTGTATTAGTTTGAGTTGAATTGCAACTGTGATGGGTAATGCTTTGTTTTAAGCAACTAGAACTCCCTTTATTCCAAACATTTGTAAATCATTTCAGTTTTTTGCATAAGAACTGTCCTTTCGCCTATGGTTGTAGTATATTTGATGTAGCACTTACTTAGGTGTTGAAAATTTAAAGTTAAATTTAGTTGGTCTCATAAAAAGATCCTTTAAGAATAAGGTTATTCAAAAAAAGATGAATGTCATGGAGGTAGAAAGAATACTCTTCTGGATCTTATGTCACCAAAATTTGGAAGCTATTTGTCAATGAACATTAGGAATGCAAATGAATCTAGTGAGGATTCTATATATTTAGTTCAGAGTTAGTATATGCTTTTGAACAGTGTATGCAAAAGTTTGAAGAAGAGGAAGAGAACGTTCTGAAAGAAATTCTAGAGAATGTGGAAGAAGAAATTGATGAAGGAATGCAGAACTAAGAACTTAAGTGCTCCACCATGCATAAAAGGTCAAAGTCATACTCTTTTGGTGATTTTGTTAACAGAAATATGTAAGACAATTTATTTCATATCTTCAGTGTTTTTTTTAACAGCATATCTTCAGTGTTTGTATGTGAATTTGCAGAGCACATTTTCCTTTTAATTGAATTTTTTTTTTGTTTATAATTGATTGAATAGAAAATTTTGATTATTCTGAATATATCATACACGTAGTAGTCCTAACTATACTAATAAATTTTAACTAACTTACAGCTAATAGTGGCAGTTAAATTTTTGTATATACTCATTTGATTTATTTGGGTACATTTTTTGCCTTGATCACATGTTTGTATCATATCATAGTTATTAAAAAAATTGGAGGAAGCAAATTCACTGGAAATAAGTAGCATATGATGCTTTTGATTCATATACAAGTTATGACTATTTTACGTCATTATTAGGAATAATTTTTTTACTAGCATTGTAAGACAATCTTATTCTCACAATAATAACTCCATTGCTCTGGCTCAGGGAGGAATTAAGTCATAGAATTTATATGTTGAAGACTTTTAAGTTAATTTCAACAACTTATATAATACAGTACTGCAACCTTGTATATGGAATTCTTTTGGCATATAGCGACAAGTATGTGTAATACTTGAATTACAACAAGGTCTTTCATCTTTGTGAACTAAAATGAACTGTCTACGGCAGTTGTACGACGCATTAGTGATGATTTAGTGAGAGTAATTTTCTCTACCTAGATCTAACGTTCTCCACGGCTGTTGTTCAGTGCATCTCCCATAGGGATGATGCAATTTAAAACAGAAACATGGAGAAGAAAGAGAAATGGTTGAAGACAATGATGCAATGACATCAATGTATAATTGTCATTGAGAATTGATATATGTGAACAATCATTTTGGTATGGAGAGAGTATTCCACAACCCACATTTTGTCAGTATTGATATATCAGTGTGAGTAATTTATACCACGTCGGATGCAAAAGTGAATGTTGAACATTTTATTAGTGATAGAATCCATAAAAATGCAGACCTAATAAACAACTTGAGCTCTCCATCTTGCATAAAGGTTACTCATACAGTTTTGGTGATTTTGTTAACAAAAGATAAATGTTGGAGAAAATTTGTTTCACATCTTCACTGATTGTATGCCATTGAATTTGTAGTGCACGTTTTTCTTTTAGGTGAGTTTTTTTTGGAATTTATTGAATGAAATGAGCCTTTACTCTTATTTATATTTGTGATCATAAAAAAATGTTTTGTTGCTTACATACGAGACGGAAGGAAACAAGAGTAAATATTTAATTTGATAAATTATTATTTTCTCCTATTTAATCTTTGAACAATCAAAATATAACAACAATCACTAAACTTTTATTAATCTTTTAAGGTAGTCCCTCATTTACTTAAAAAATAGGTTTAATACATCATTTGGTCCCTTAATTTATTTTTGATTTTCAATTTGATCCCCTAACTATAAAGTGTCTCAATTTGATCCCATAAATTTTCTTCCGTTTATCATTTTGGTCATGTCCGTTTGTTTTTTAATATTTA
Source organism: Medicago truncatula (assembly GCF_003473485.1). Classification (NCBI taxonomy): domain Eukaryota; kingdom Viridiplantae; phylum Streptophyta; class Magnoliopsida; order Fabales; family Fabaceae; genus Medicago; species Medicago truncatula. The sequence continues at coordinate 10,436,540 of NC_053043.1, read as the reverse complement.
ATATTTTTGATATGTTTTCGACCGTTCGATTGCATGTCCATTATATACCACACTGAACCACCAACACCTAATTTTTTTTCCTTTCTTCATCTTCTTCCTTCCACCACTGCTTCATACAATATACAAAAAAAAAAAAAAAAAAAAAATCAACATTTAACCAAAAATAAAACCCAACATTTTTACCATTTACACTTTCCAATTCTAAATATAACTTTTTTACCATAAAAAACCACCACAACAACACTGGATTAGAATCAGAATTGAGCAGCAAAGTAGAACTCTAGAGCCTTGCTGTTGTTATCCTTAGGCGACTGATGAATGACCATTTAACCATTTTATTTAGTACATCGTTTAATTTCAAGGCAAGCAGAATTATTGATGAAAACCTTAACTTGTTGTGTGTATATTGATGACTCTTGTTGCTGGAAACAACTCGAATAGCTATTCTTCTTCAATTTAGGGCAATCTAAATGGATAAATTATGTGTGTTTATATTATGTTTTTGTATAATTGATTTTGAATCAGTCCTTCTGTTCTTTTCAAAGCGTTACCTCATTAATATTATCCTTGATGATTGAAGAATGAATGAGTAAGAATGAGAATTAACATGATGATTTTAGGTTGTTGTTGTTGAGGAACAATGAGTCTTGATGATTGAAGAATGAATGAAATGGAGATGATGATGATTATGTGTCTGGTAGCAATGTCAAGGAGAAAAAAAAATTATGTTTTTTGTTTTCTATATTTCTCCAAGTTTTTTTGTTTTTTTTTCCAGGGTTAATTGAAAATTGATGAAGATGATAGAAGAAGAAGATGAAAGAAGAACATAGGGAAGAAGATGGAGGAAAAAATTAGGTGTTTGTGATTCATTATAAGCTACAATAGATTCCTTCATGATCCAACGGTCTCCGTTTAACAAAAAAGATCAAACGGTTAAAAGTATGTGATTTAATAAGGTCTATTGTGGACCACCTATAAAGTTGGTTCACCTTAGACATTTAAGGTTAAAAACAAACGGAGACGACTAAAAAGGTAAACGGCAGAAGACTTATGAGACTAAATTGAGACACTTTATAGTTAAGAAACCAAATTGAAAATCAAAAATAAGTTAAGGAACCAAACAATATATTAAGCCTAAAAAATATGATTAAGTATGATGCTTCATGGACTTGATAAATTGAAAGTAGTTTAGGACTCTTCATTATAGTTCGGGGACCAAATGAAAAAGAGAGTGATAATCTATGGTCAAATATTTACTCTTAACAATAAAAGAATGCATGCTAGTGTAATACTGAAAATAGTTTCAAAAGGTGGAGTAAAGAAACTAGTTCCACCTTGTTTAAATTTTCAACTAAAGGGACAGAGGATTTGAAATTATATAAAATATTTCTCATAGCAATGCTATCATGTAGAATTAACTTATTATTAGTTAAATAGATTTATAACAAAACTTTGGCATTGTCTATGTAAATAAAGCTCTAGTCTAGCTTTACACTAGTTTGTCGATCTAGCTTTATAATAGTGACTGCGTCTATTGTTGTTTCAGTTTTTTTGCCATCTTCGCATATCACAATGAACGTTTGGTGGCTCGAATTCCCCTTCCTTGTCATGACCACTGAGGAAAGTGTGTTGGCAGCATGGTGACAATAACACTTTGGTCCTAAATGCTGATAGTGGTGCACGATGAATCCGAGACAAGCAGACTATGGTGGTATTGTGCGTAACCACTCTTACGAGCAAATTTTAATTTGGTTTCTATGATAGTGTGGTTTGTCAAACGTTTTACATGCAGAGATTCAAACTCTAACGGAAATTACTCTCTGTTGGTGAGTGTGCTTCAAAAAAATTATGTCATTTTCTGATTTTCTCCATGTAGTTCATTTAGTGGTAAAGGAGACACTGAAATTTCATCATTATACCAACCTCTTAGAGCTAATTCGAAATTATCTAGTTGAGGATTGGAACATCTCCATTCAGCACATTCTCATAAAAGAAAACTTTTGAGCATATATTTTTGGTAAGATCGGAGCTAATCTAAATACCTCTTGTGAGAGTGCATGAACAACCGCCTTATCTCTCTTTAGTAACATGCAAGTAAGTCATTTGAATTATTCTATCCAGACATTGAACTGAAGTTCTCACTAACAATTAGTGTAAAACTCATTAACTCTACTTGAACCTAATTTTTTAATTATAAAATCACTAACAATTAGTGTGAAACTCATTAACTCTACTTGAACCTAATTTTTTTATTATAAAATCACTAACAATTAGTGTGAAACTCATTAACTCTACTTGAACCTAATTTTTTGATTAAAAATTTGTGTCTTGTTAACGAGTGTCTCCGGTGCACTTTTAAATATTTTAATTTAAGAAATTATCAAAAAAAAAGTCAATTGTTTCAATTTTCAATGCATTAAATACAATAATTTTCATAACAATTTACTATTTAGAGGTCTTAAAAGTGCTCCGGAGAATTCGTTAACATTTCCTATAAATTTAGAGAATTGTTGTTGACACATTTCAATAACCGGCTGTAGTTAACTGCCGAGGAAAACCTTGGTAGTTAAATGCCGAGGATCTTTTGCTACAAATCTGGCATAAGCTCTCTCATCCATTATTCTTCTAATCTTCCAAAAAAAATATTCCAAATCTCTCTCACAAATCTCTCTAAAAACCCAACCAAATTTATTCAACAAAATCACAAGTAAGTAATTATAATGTTATTAACTTACATTTTAGTTGTTATAAATATTTTTATTTTTTAGTTTTTGAGTAGATTTATTTTCTTTTTGTTTTTGAGTAGATTTACAGGTGGATTCTAGGGTGAGGGATCAATTAAGTTAAAATGTTAGTTGCTTAATTTAGTTAAAATGTTTGTATGATGTTTATGTTAAAATTTAAAATTTTAGGGTTATATTTTAATTTGGTGTTTTATATTTATTTTTTAATTTTAATTTTCAATTAGATTTACATGTTATAAATTATTTTTAGATTAGATGTTAGTTGATTAATTTAGTTAAAATGTTTGCATGATGATTATGTTATAGTTTAAAATTTTAGGATTATATTTTAATTTGGTGTTTTATATTTTATATTTTATTTTAGTAAGAGTATATGATTTATTTTAAGAGTAAATATAAGTTGAATAATTTTGTTATATTTTACGTTATATCAAAAAAAATTATGTTAGACATAAGTTGAATGATTTATGTTATAGTATATGATTAATTTTTTTATTTTAGTAAGAGTATATGATTTATAATTTTAGGGTTATTTTTATGATTTTTAGCGTCTATGTATAATTTGCACATCAAGTGTTTGATGAAATGTTTGAATGAGTTTTTCATTGATTGTTTTTAATTTCTTATTGTGTAGATTCAAAACAATGGCCGAGTGGATAGACGTTCATGCACAATTCAACGGCGGAGAACCTCTGAGGTTGAAGGTTCGGTGCCTTGGTGTAACGTTAAGAGGTCTCAAGGATAAACTGACTGAATTCAACCAAGGAGTCAACCCCAGAGACACAAGGAGGGTGGAACACGTTCGGTATAAACGTCCAACGCTCGACGAGGGGAGAGTATCATTCACTTGGGTGGAATTAACGAACGACGAAAACGTGACGAGCATGTTTTGGGAGCACAACATGTTCCAGTGGATCGATATGCGGGTGATGTTGCTGAGATCAATTGAAGATATCATCAAAAGTTTGATTCCGCCAGAAGATCGTCATTACGTAGGAATGAATGCACCTTCCAGCTACAACAATTGTCTTCCTTTAAATGGGGTAATTCAAACTTGCCAAACGGGCAGGTCTCCAATATTCGACCGGCATTCTCATTGTTCCTGTCAAAAGATTAAATTCTTGTTAGGCTGATTTAAATGAAGGTATTGAAGTGTCAAGGAATGAACCTCATTCTTTTGACATTTGAATACCATCATTTAATCCCAGCCTAACAAGAATTTAATCTTTTGAATGGAACATTGGGAATGCCAGTCGAATATTGGAGTCATGCTGCTTGGCAAGTTTGAATTTTCCCCATTCAAAGGTAAGACAATTGTTGTAGTTGGAAGGTACAAACGTCTAACTGCAACAATTGTCTTTCTCTAAATGGGGTAATTCAAACTTGTTAAACGGCAGGAATCCAGCATTCGATGAACATTTTGAATGTTGGTATTCAAGTGTCAAGGAATGCACCTCATTCTTAGCAAGTTTGAATTTGTCCAATTCAATGGTAAGATAATTGTTGCAGTTGGAAGGTACATTCCGAAATGTAATGTAATGCAATGTAATGTGATAACATATATAGTTGAACGTACTATGTGCTTCTTCTGCATTTTTAACTTTGCCCCTTGAGATTATAAGATCAAGTTCTTCTCACGAGCTTACACTTTGCCAATTTACATCTAATATACAACTCATCATACTCGGGATGAGGATTCTTCCATCAAGAAAAGGCAACCATTATGCTTAAAAAAGAATGAGGAAGTGGTTGCCTGAGAAGGGAAGTAAGAGCAAGGCTGTAGCAAATAGACTAGAATAGTTCCATCCAATGTTGAATCTCCAACCATTGCTAGTCTTAGAGAGTGGCTTCCTGAAGATGGAAAACACCTACTCTCCTTGATCTTATGTCACACTAAAATTTGGAAGCTATTCTTCAATGAACATTAGGAATACAAATGAATCTAAGGAGGATTCTATATTTGAACAGTGTATGCAAAAGCTTGAAGCAGATGAAGAAAACATTCTGAAACAAATTGATGAAGGAATGCAGAACTAAGAACTTTAGAACTCTTACTTTTTAGTTGATTTTGTTAACAAGAGATAAATGTTAGAGAAAATTTATTTCATATCTTCGGTGTTTGTATGCAATTATGCATGTGAATCTGCAGACTGCAGTGCACATTTTCCTTTTAGGTGAGTTTTTTTGTTTTTGTTTTTGGAATTGATTGAAGAAAAAAAAAGCTTATTATTCTGAATATATGGTACACTTTATGTAGTAACCCTAACTAAACTAACATATCTGAACTAACTTGCAGCTAATAGAGGCAGTGAAATTTTAGTGTATTCTCGTTTGACTTATTTGAGTACATGTTTGTATTATATCATAGTTATTTTTGTACATTTTATGCTCATTTGACTTATTTGTGTGCATTTTATGCTCATTTGACTTATTTGGGTACATTTTTTTTTGTCATAAATTTCTTTTAATTTCTTTCATATCAATTTTCGCTTTCTTTTATTTTCTCTATATTTTCTTCATCAATCAGACAAAATGCAACTAAAGAAGTGACTAACTTATCCCGTTCATTTTTCTTTCGGGCTAAAAGTTGCTTTCAATTTGCTGAAGGACTAAATTTGGTTTTGCGAATTTTTCAAGGGTTAAAGTTGGATCCTCACTCTTGCTTATTTTTGAGACCATTTAATAAGAAATTTGTTGCTTACATACAAGACCTACAATTTGATCCCAAACTACCACTCTCTCCTATTCAGTCCTTCAACTATTGAAATGTAACAACAATCACTAAACTATTCTCGATTTTTGAAGTTAGTCCTTCAATTACCTACAACATATGATAAAGAGTGAGAGTAGTTTTGGAGTATTTATTATAGTCAGTGACCAAATGAAAGAGACTGTGATAATCTATGCATTAAGGATGTGTTTGGTAAAATTAAGCTATAAGCTAGTTGATAGCTGATGGCTGAAAACTTATACCTGAAAAGTTAGCTGATTGAAATTAAAGTGTTTGGTAAAACTAACTCTTTAAGTAACTAATATATATGAAATGACATAAAAGTACGTGTATGTTTAATTTATGGTTAAATATGTTTTTGGTCCCTATAAATATACCAATTTTTCGTTTTAGTCCCTCTAAAATTTTCTTTCAACTTTTAGTCCTCCAAAAATTTTCTATCTTCACTTTTGGTCCATCTTTTAAAGTAAACTCATATGTAGAATTCACATTTTTGAATAAAAGTTTGTAGAAAAATTCATAATATTATAAGAATCTCTCCTAAAAAAATTTAGAATTTTTCAACAAAACATGAATTTAATATGAATTTTTATATTTTTTATGGTTAAAAATTCATATTAAATTTATGTTTTGTTAAAAAATTCTAATTTTTTTGGGAAATATTTTTAGAATATTCTACACATTTCTGCACAATTTCATTAAAAAAAATATACTAAAATTAACTTTAAAATAGGGACTAAAAGTAGTGATTGAAAATTTTATAGGGACTAAAAGTTGAAGAAAAATTTTAGAGGGACTAAAACGAAAAGTTGGTATATTTATAGGGACTAAAAACATATTTAACCCTTTAATTTATATAAGTTATATGTATAAACATTTTTTTCACCTAAAAAAATGTATAAACATTTTTAACTAATATATTTATGTTTCTTCAGAAAAAAAGGTAATATATTTATGTATTTTTCCTCTTGAAAATTATAAATATGAAATATAAACTTCATTGAGATATTTTTTTAACTAAATTTGCTCAACTTTTTAATCATATCTTTCAATTTTTTATGAAAGATTGTATGTTTTATTTTTTTTTAATTTTGAAAAATTTGTATCTTTTATTTAATATGGTAAATATGCGAAAAGAAAAAGAAAAAAAAGCTAAATAAATAATAGGAATTTTATTTAACAGAAACCGTTTCAAACATAAAATCAAGAAAAAAGAGCAATGAGGTAGTGCAGCGGTTAAAGAATAATAACGTGGGTGGCCTGTATTTTAACGTGGCCAGTTTTTGTTCTAAAAAATAATAAAATAATGTTAAAGGTTAAAAATGGAAGAAAATGTAAAAAATTATCAGCTATAAGCTAAAAAACTACTTGAAATAGCTTCTTAAAAAAAGTTATAAGCTCGTGAAAAAAGCTTATTACCAAACACATCATGTTTTCATCCAATGAGCTTATAAGCTAGTCCAACAAGCTATAAGCTAGCTTTTTTGTGTTACCAAACACAGCCTAAATGTTTACTCTTAACAATAAAAGAATGCACGATGATGTAATATCGAAAATAGTTTCAAAAAGTAGAGTGAAGGAACTCGTACCACCTTTTTAAAATTTTCGACTATGTTTGGATTGATGGAAAGTGATAGAATATGATATAATAAGTTAATGATCTAGAAAATTGTTTTTCTGACATAAAATACTTCCTATTGACATAAGTAAATGACGCTTTTACCCCAACGACAGTTAATTGCCGTTAGACAATGTGCCGACAGTTAACAACTGCTGGAAGCCAGCGGCAGTTAAGTATCGTTGTGTTCGTGATATATTCAAGTCAGTAGCCATAACCCAGACACTCACTCACTCCATCATCACCTTCACCATCTTTCTCTCAAATTTTCACTCACTCTCTCTAAAAAAACTCTACCAAATCATCCAAAATTTCTTCCACTAAATCACAAGTAAGTTATCACTTATGTTGTTGTCATACATTTTAGTTAGTATATGTGTTTATATGTTTATAATTTTAGTTGTTGTTTAATTATTAAATTTTGAATTTTTGTTTTTAATATAGTTATGTTGTAGATCTGAAATGTTAATAACTTATATTATGAATACATGATATAATGAAGTTATATTGCTTGAATTTATATTTTTTTTTTCAAATTTTATAAATTTTTTAGGGTTTGAATATTTGTTTATAATATAATTATGTTGTAGATCTGAAATTCTATTAACATATATTATGAATACCTGTTATAATGAAGTTATATTGCTAGGGTTTATGTCAAATTTTCACTACAAGTATTTGAATGAGTTTTTCATTGATTATTTTTAATTTCTTATTGTGTAAATTTGAAGCAATGGCGGGGTGGATCGACGTTCATGCACAATTCAACGGCGGAGAACCTCTGAGGTTGAAGGTTCGATGCCTTGGTATAACGTTAAGAGGTCTCAAAGATGAACTGACTGAATTCAACCAAGGAGTCAACCCCGGAAACACAAGGAGGGTGGAACACGTTCTGTATAAACGTCCAACGCTCGACGAGGGGAGAGTATCATTCACTTGGGTGGAATTAACGAACGATGAAAACGTGACGAGCATGTTTTGGGAGCACAACATGTTCCAGTGGATCGATATGCGGGTAATGTTGCTGAGATCAACTGAAGATTTCATCAACAGCTTGATTCCGCCAGAAGATCGTCATTAGTTAGGGTAAGGTGCATTCCAACTACAACAATTGTCTTACCTCAAAATGGGGTAATTCAAACTTGCCAAACGGCCATGACTCAAGCATTTCGCCCAACGTTCATGTTTTTCCTTTGAAAAGATTAAATTCTTGTTATGCTAGTTTAGATGAAGGTAATAAGTGTCAAGGAATGAACCTCATTTCGTTGGCACTTGAATATCATCATCTAAAGCAAGCCTAAATTTTTTTTATTCTTTTTAAAGGAAAAACATGAATGCGGGGCAAAATGCTTGAGTCATGTTGTTTGGCAAGTTTGAATTTACCCCATTCAAAGGTAAGACAATTGTTGTAGTTGGAATGCATATTCGAACTACAACAATTGTCTTACTCTGGATGGGGCAATTCAAACTTGTTAATCGGCATGACTCCAACATTCGATAAGCCTCTTGAATACTGGCATTGAAGTGTCAAGGAATGCACCTTATTCTTTTGACACTTGAATACCATCATTCAAGATGTTGATCGGATGTTGGAGTCCTACTGTTTAGCAAGTTTGAATTTGCCCCATCTAGAGTAAAACAATTGTTGTAGTTGGAAGATACATTCTGGAATGTAATGTGATAACATATATAGTTGAATATGCATAATACATTTTGTTTTGAATGGAACAATAATTATCTTATTTATTCACTTTTCGAATTTATTTATTCATTACGCAATTTTAATTAGTTGAATTCACATTACATTATGTTGATCGGTGATTTTTCTTTCTTCTTGTCGTCACCCTCCTTCTTCTTGTTCACCTCAACGTTTCCCTAATTCTGAGACATATCTACATAAACAACTCGGCAATCAAAACATACATCATGTCGTAACAATTCTACAATAATTCATCATAACCTAAACTAATCCTAAAAATTATTCTGTAACTAATCGTAACAATTCTATCACAAATTCAACAACAAAATTTCATAATAAACCTAAACTAATCGCAACGATTATACAACAATTCATCTAATCCTAAAAATTCTACCATAATTTCATAACAATTCTACAATTCTAACAATCTAAACAATTATAACATAAACCTAACAATTCAAACAACCTAAACTATCATAACATCATAAAATCAATAAACCTATATAACGCAATTTAACAAAAAAAAAAAACTAACAAATCAATCACAAATTAGCAATGCAATAGGATTCAAAAAACTTACTTGATTTTGTGTTTGAAATTGGCTTGGAATGGCTGACGTTTGCTGAAAAACGCACCTGAGAAATCCAAAAACGTAACAATGGAGTTTTGGAAACTCCTATGATGTTCTGTTTATATAACAGAAAGCAACGACAGTTAACAATCGCTGGAAGCCAGCGACAGTTAACTGTCGGTGCATGGCCTAACGGTTGTTAACTACCGTCGGAGGCTTTTTGGTAAATTACTTATGTTAATAGGAAGTATTCTATATAAAAAAACAATTTTCAATGATATATTATTTGGATTCTAATTAAAAGGATGGAATGAGTGGAATTCAATGGTATTCCATTAGACTTCATTATATATTCATATTTTGCTTATCCTCCAATTCGGGAGGAATGAGATGGAACCACCAAATAATTTATTTTTCAAAGATCAAGCTACAAATATATCATTCCCTTTCTCAAACTAATTATCTTCCTTCATTGTTTCTTCACTGTTCCACACCACATGCGGTCGTGAGTTTGTTGATCGTTTCAGATGATTATTTAATAATTAGTACTACCGAAGCTCAATTGTTTGCAGTTTGCAGTTTGCATTTATTCAAAAACGTTGTTTGCATTTTGCATGAACTAACAGGTTAATGATTAAAAGGGATAAGTCCCTGGGAGATTGACGAGATGAAATTATATAAAAAGAGATTTCTCATAACAATGTTGAGATGTAGATTTAAGTTTTTTTTTAGTTAATTACACTCCCTTATGAACATAATTCAGATGTAGAGATAACACATTGAAATATGTAGAAGTTGAGGTTTAAATTCTAAATTCGTTGACTTATTCATTTTAAAGGGTAAATTATAGTCACTATATTAGTTGATAAAAAATAAATAAGATTAATAGACTTACAAAAAAAACATTTGCATTGTCCATGTAAATAAAACTTCAATCTAGTTTACAATATTTGGTTCGTCTAGTTCATTTAATTTTTTTTCTTACGTTAACCCTATGGTTTTTAGAAAAGATGATTCATTGGTGATTCGGAGATAAGTTCGTTTGGTAGAAAATAAAGTTTGATAAAAAAAATTAACTAAAAATCAAACTTAAATTCTCCTAAATAATTCGTTTTTTATGATGCACTTCTAATTTTATCTAAAACCAAAAGAAAGAATTTGCACCATCAAATATGGTGAAGAATAACTTTGTCACTCATTATAATTCTATCTGTCTCGAGTATTAGTATATGCAGTTGCGCATAAATATGTTTGTTGATAATAATAAATGGGTTAAATATGTTTTTTGTCCCTATAAAATTGGAAACTTCTAAGTTTAGTCCTTACTTGATTTTAATAGATTTTTTAGTCCTTATAAAAAAAAAATTACTTCTAATTTTAATCCCTATTACAACAAAGTTTGTTTAATTATCTTTAAACTCTTAAATTTTTGAACGATTTTTTTTAGACAAGTTTAGAACACTATGAAAGGTTCATTTACTAAAATTTAGAATTTTTTAACCTTAAACGAATTAAATATGAATTTTTTAAAACGGTAAAAGTTAAAGATAAAATTAACAAAATCTGGGCGTAGAAATCAAATTTTTCGACAATTTTTTGCAGAGGAACTTTTAGTAATGTTCTTAACACGTCTGCAAAAAATTGTTCAAAAACTCAAGAGTTTAAGCATAAATTAAACAAATTTGAATCGAGGAGGGACTAATACTGAATGCATAATTTTTTTTAGAGACTAAAAGAACTATTAAAATTAAGTAAAGATTAAACTTAAAAGTCTCAATTTTATTTTATAAGGACCAAACATATATGAGTAAATTATACTTCACTCCCTTTAATGATGCTTGAATTACACTCCCCTCCCCTCTTATGTTAAAATATACACTCCCCTCCCCTCTTATTCAAAACATATTAGGAAATATTTCACTCCCCTGAAGCTTGAATTACATTCCCCTCCCCTCTTAAGTCAAAATCTACACTTTACTCCCACAATAATTTTTTTTATTTCTAATAATCTAGCAAAAAAAAAAATCAAACACACTTCGAGAAAAATAGTATTGCGGTTCTATTTTATTATTATCAAAATTTGAATACATATTTTTTACTATTTTTTATTCACAATTTTATTAACATATAGTTTTAAACTCTATTATAAAATATGAAATAACCAAAAATAAAATTAAAATATGTAAAAAATTACTAAAGACAATAAAGAATGGTTGCTTAAAAGTTAATTTTATACTCTAAATTATAAAATTAATAGTAAAATATTTAAATTTAATTATTATTAACACTTAAATTATGAATTAATTAATTTATTTTACTTAAAAATGTTGGTTCAAAATTGGTATATATTATAAAAATATTTATTTATCTTAAAATAGATTAAAGTTTAGTGTATATTTAATTATTAAGGGTGAGAATTATAATTAAAGCATCTTATAGGCGAGGGGAGTATAAATTTTATTTTTTAAAAAAGAGGAGTGTATATTTTAACATAAGAGGAGAGATAAGTGTAATTCAAGCTTCTCTGGGTCCGTTTGATTCGCGGGTTTTAAAGGGGAGGGGAGGGGAAGGGAGGGAATATTTTAAAAAATTTGTGTTTGGTTCAATTTTTAGAAGGGGAGGGGAGGGAGAGGAAGGGGAGCAAAATCCCTCATAAGCTCATTTATTGCTCCCCCTCAAATTGGAGTTTTTTGGAGGGGAGGGGAGGGAAAGAGAGATGAGTTAATGCAATTTTAATTACATTGACATAATTATCCTCATGTTTATTTTTAAATGAAAAATCCGTCCTTATTAAAAATTTAAGTGTTTTCAACATATTTCTTATTACCATCTTTTTTGTAACATGCCAATGTCAATTTTTTTTTATCGAGAATTGCACATTCTTGTCTTCTAATTTTTTTTTTTACGTGAATTCACTTTTTTGACTAACGTTGCTTTTATTTTTTTTAATTTGATATATTTATTTTATAGTTTTTAATTGTATTATAAAACATAATTAATAAAATTTGTAGAATATTTTTTTATAAATATATTTTAAAAATATTTTCTAAATATATTTTATAAATATATTTTTTTATATTGTACTAGATTATTTTAGAAGTGCTCTAATATTTATGAATACCTAATATTTTGTTAGAACTTTTGTGTTTGATTATTTATGAAGTTTTTGGTTACGAGTTTTTATGTTAAAATTTTTATGAAGTGAATAATATAAAAATCATGATATTGTTTTAAGGTTAGAGGGATAAAAAAGTAATTTGGTTTTAAAATCCCTCCCCTCCCCTTATGAACCAAACACATATTTAATTAAAATCTCTTCCCTCCCATCATTTGAACCAAACATATATTTAATTGATATATTTCCCCTTCCCTTCCCTCCCTTTCCCTCCCCTCCATTAAAACCCCTCCCTTCCCCTCCGTTGAACCAAACGGACCCTTATGGGAGGGGAGTGTAATTTACTCAACATATATTTAATCCGTAATAAATAAAGGTGAATAAAATAGAACATCATGGAAGAAAGATAAATAAAGATAAAGAATACATTCCTTAAAAAAAAAAACATATAAATGAAGGGAGCACATGTAAGAAAGAATACACAACCAAAAAGGAATGTAAGAAAGAAAGAAGAGTTAATAAATCTTTACCCCCTGTAGTATAGAGTACTTTTGATTTTTCCTGTAATTTTTTATTTTTAAAATTTCGTCCTTGTAAAATAAAGATTCTTCAGGATTGTCCCCTATGCCCTATGACTCAGCATAATCTTTGATGTGTCATTGACTTGTAAATTCTTTTTTACACGTGGCATCCAAAAAAAATTGAAAAATAAACAAAAAATGTCACGTCAGTGACGCATCATAAATTCTGCTGAATCACATGGTTTAGGGGACAATCCTGAAGAATCTTTATTTGACAAGGACGGAATCTAAAAAAAATAAAATATTGTGGGGAAAACTAAGGCATTGTTTGGATAATCTAAAACTAACGGATCGGAACGGAATGGAGTGGAATGAGATGGGACGGAATGGAACGTCATGGAATAAAAATTTCATTCCATTGTTTGGATATTTCAAGACGGAATGGAACTAATTTCCCACTCCATTGTTTGGAAGGTGAACGGAACGGAACATGTTATAACTTTTTTATTCCAATTTTACCCTTTAGTTTAAAAATATTAATGTGTAATCAATATATGTTTATTTTGGCATCAAGTAACACCCTAATAAACAAGTACATAATAAACATGGTTAATTGAAAAAAATGTTCAGTACTGATTAGTTAGAATAAACAAGTCATACATGTTCATAATAAGCATAAACGGCAAAAAAAACGTATAATACTAGTTAGTTAGAATTGAAGATAATTTTGCAGTGCATAATAATGATTCTTACATAATTTACGATTGTTGCATTGTAATTTGCCAGTCAATTTCTCTGCGGTAGTAAGTAAACATGTCGGAAACAAAATTGGGAAGTAGTATGAAGTATGGGAAAGGCAAGAAGAAAGAAGGCAGTGAACAGAAGAAGAAGAAGAAGAAAACGACGAAAGGAGGAACAATAGTTGATGAAATAGAAAAGGCAGGGGCATAGTTGTCATTGTATTATTTATGTATTCCATTCCATTGGATACACCTTAATTTGGGGGGAATGAAAATTTGGCTTAATGGGTGGTATTGGATGGAATGAGTTTCATCGCACTCCATTCCATTCCATTCCTTTTTTGCAAAATCAAACAATAGAATATGGTTTTATCCTACTCCATTCCATTCCACCACTCTCCATCAATCCAAACATAGCCTAAAAGTGCATTATATTACACGCCGTAAAGCTCTGTTAACACAAGAAAGAAAGAAATGAAAAACCCTAAACCCTAGCAGAACCTTCATTCCTTCCTTACAATGGCGGCTGAACTTCCACCGGAAATTCTCACCGAAATCCTTTCCCGCTTACCGGTAATATCACTTCTCAGATTCCGATCAACTTCAAAATCATTTAAATCCCTAATCGATTCCAACAAATTCATCAACCTTCACCTCAGAAATTCCCCCAATCAATCCTTAATTCTTCGATTCAAATTCGATATCTACCAAATTAAAATCGATGATGATTTCTCTGATCCAGACACATCGATGTTACTTTTTCCACACAACCACCCTTTCACCGGCAACAGCACCAACATCGATCCTTTCAAGGGTAACAACACCATTACTCTTATCGGTTCATGTAACGGCCTCCTCGCCATGTCCCACGGCGTAATAGCTTTCACGCATCCTAACGCCCCCAACGAAATCACAATATGGAACCCCAACACCCGTAAGCATCGGATTATCCCTTTTCTCCCTCTTCCTATCCCTAACATTCTCCAATCTGACAACCCTAACCGTGGCTGCTTATGCGTTCATGGCTTCGGTTTTGATTCTGTATCCGGCGATTACAAACTCCTCAGAATCTCTAACTTGCTCGATCTACAAAACCCTTTTTATGATCCACATGTCAGACTCTTCAGCTTGAAAACAAACTCATGGAAAGTAATTCCTAATTTGCCTTATTCTCTTTACTATGCTTTAACAATGGGGGTTTTTGTTGAGAATTCTAGTTCTCTTCACTGGGTAGCGACGAGGAAAGTTCAACTGTTTCAACCTGATTTAATTCTCGCGTTTAACCTAACACTTGAGACTTTCAATGAGGTTCCTCTTCCTGATGAAATAGAGGAAGAAGTTAATAGTAAGAGTTTTAAAATTCGTGTTGCTGCTTTAGGAGGGTGTCTTTGTATGATTGTGGATTATAAAGATACTAAAATTGATGTTTGGGTGATGAAAGAATATGGATGTAGAGAGAGTTGGTGTAAACTTTTTACTGTGGTTAAATCTTCTTTCGATTTACCTTTGCAATCTTTGAGGCTTTTAGGTTATTCGAGTGATAGAAAAAAGGTTTTGTTGAGGGTAGATGTTGAGAATCTATTTTGGTATGATTTGGAGAGTAAACAAGTTAGTTATGTTCAAGAAATTCTTAATTTGGATGACACTATGATTTGTGTTGGAAGTCTTGTACCACCTTACTTCCCTGTTGATAATCGTAGGAAGCAGGAGAATCCTACAAGCGAGAGCGAGAAAAGGTACTTCTTATTGTTTAACTGAGTTGTTGTTGTTGTTGTTGTGTATAAGTTATATCAGTTCGATGGACCTTTGACATTAAACTCTATATTATAGGTCAAATTGAATTCTTATCATAGGATAAGGATTCTCTAATTACTTTGACGTCTTTACCTTTGTTTATGTATATGACAATGTGTGTATGCTTTATTTCAAAAGAAACAAAAAAAGACAACAATGTATGCTATGTGTTGTTTTAGGAGTTGACCTTGTGAGTTGCTAAAGAATTTGCAGCATTCCTTTTCTTTAAAATTACATTGAAGAAAGACTTTTGAAATGAATTGTTTTTTTTTTTTTTTTCCTTCTTCACATTGTTTGAGATCTTCACTGCTAAATAGTTATTTCGACAAGCTTAACCCCTAGTATGGTCCATATAGCAGGTAGGTTCGGCACTTTCACCACGTTTTTCTTCTCTATCATCTTCAGAAACACAACCAAATTCTATTGTGTGAGTTAATTAAAATTATGGGTTAGATATGGTCTTTAATTTTTATGTCTTGGTTCTGCTAATAAAAATCAAGTTACAGAAAGCCCAGGCTGAAACTGAGAGTCTAGATTATTATTTTGTATTTATTTTAATTTCTTATAGAAAACAAATCACATCATTCTCTACAGCACAAATCATCCAAGAACAACAACTCTTTTCCTCAACTCTTCACTACACAACCATAACAAAAAGTTCCGCAAGATCTGACTGTGAACATGGACTTGGGTCCTCAATTCCCCTTTCATTGGGGTTTTAAGTCAAGAGAAGATGGTAGAGTAGTGGTTCCAATAGGGTTACAAATATGTGAACCATAGGATAATGGAGGTTTTTATGGGTCGTTTTATGTGTGGTTTCCATGGGTCGTTTTATGTGATGGATTGTAACTTAATATGAGAATTGTTTTATATGTGGTGGTGTCGAGATGCAAAATTTCATTATTAAAAATCCAATAAGCTCTCAGCTCAACTTTAAGAAAGAAAGGAAATGTAAACATAAATTTGAGAGACATTATGAAATTTGAGAGTTTTCCTTTCTCCTTTACTTTCACTCCGTCCACATTCCCCCACCTCCATTGTCCGCCAATTCGATTGCAATCTTCACCTATAGACTTGGTACACCAGAATCTATGTTTTTAAGAAGTGATGGGGAACCAGTTACAACCAGTCATATTAAGAGGTCCACGGTTGGACCTTTAAAAATAGGGACCATATTAGGGGGACCCTGTTTTTTAATGTTGAGACTATTACACCCTGCTTTGGTTTGATATTTGTGTATGTAAAGAGAGGAAAGTTGTTGTTTAGATTTTGGCCTACCATGAAAGTACTCCAAATTTATGCATAGTTCCTTTCAAAAGCATGATTTTTATCAACTATTCTTTTGTGATATTTTTGAACTTCTTTGTGATTCATTTTTTCCACAGGGACGACTTCTTGTCTGGAGGATTTAAATTGAGATTGTAAGGGAAGGAAGGACCAGTGAAGTGCAGCTGAAATAGGATGCTTCTGTTGTTTCTTGTGATGGAATTGCTCACCTTGGTTTGTAGGAAAGGTTGAATTGATAATGATGGAGTTGCACCCATTTTTATCCCTCTTTTTGATTTGTCTGAGATTACTGTTCTCCCTCTTGTGTAAAACTGTTATAGCACTATTTTTAGAGGAGCTGATAAAAGTTGCATAGGCATGTGAAGCATGATCATCATATCACCATCAATGTAGATGTCAATATTGAAAATGGTCGATTTAAAAAATTTGTATGTGTTT
This sequence comes from Medicago truncatula, assembly GCF_003473485.1. NCBI lineage: Eukaryota > Viridiplantae > Streptophyta > Magnoliopsida > Fabales > Fabaceae > Medicago > Medicago truncatula. The sequence continues at coordinate 10,419,282 of NC_053043.1, read as the reverse complement.
GTGAACTCTAAAATGAGCCAAGCATCGTATTTCTTATTTCTGCATAGAAGCATCAAATTTTCAACAGGGCTTCTAGTCTATAGACTCCTTATTATCATACAAATTTTGAACAAATTTCTGAAAAACAATTCGGACAACTCATATAACGTAAGTGGATGCTGAATTAATTGTGTTTTTTTTTTTATAAATCATTTCTAGCCAACTGTAAGAATGATACTGTTAATAGTTTTAAGAATTTAGAAATGTGTGTTGCATGATTTTGGAACTTTTTTTTTTTTTAATTTCATTTTGTAGTTTTTTTTTTAGAATTGGAAAATCAAGTTGAAAGAGAATACTGTGATAAGCATTAGTATTCCATTACTTTGAGTTGAATTGCAACTGTGATGGGTGATACTAAGTTTTAAGCAACTGTGTATCCCTTTATTTCATATTTATAAGTGAATTATAGGATGTTTGATTCTTATGCATTTTCTATTTGCTGCAGCCTTTCTGGGTTCTCTTTTGTAAATCATTTCAATTTTTTGCAAAAGAACTGTCCGTTCGCCTATGGTTGTAGTATCATTTGATGTAGCACTTACTTGCGGGTGTTGAAACTTCATAGATAAATTTAGTTGGTCTCATAAAAAGATCCTTTAAGAATAAGGTTATTCAAAATAAGATGAACATGGAGGTAGAAAGAATACTCTCCTGAATCTTACTTCACACCCAAATTTGGAAGCTATACTCTCGTAAAAAGATCCTTTCGAACTGTGTATGCAAAAACTTGAAGAAGAAGAAGAAGAAGAAAACATTCTTAAGAAAATTTCAGAGAATGTGACAGAAAAAATTGATGAAGGAATGCAGAACTAAGAACTTTAGGGCTCAACCATGCATAAAAGGTTAAACTCATACTGTTTTGGTGATTTTGTTAAATACAGAATTGATTGAGTAAAAAAAGTTTATTATTCTGGATATATGATACACTTCATGTAGTAAACTAACTTTGTTAGATCATGTGTACTATTCACCAAGATACATTGACAATATATTTTTACTAATATATAAAGAAAAATGATTTCTCTCAAAAAAAAAAAAAATGATAGCGTGTAAGATATTGTTGGATTTGTTTCGATTAATATTATTAAAATATCAACTTTTTATAATTTTTAATGCATAATAAAAGATGTTAAAGATCTAAGACGTGCATTGGTATGTGTGAAAATGTCAACTAGGTTTGTGAATTTTTCATCCGGTTAAACAAGGTAATCTTATTTTGACAATAGAAACCTACAACTCAACAATTTTTCTCAGTTTTGTGGATTTTCATCGGATTTTTCAATAAATAGATTAACATGCTTGTTTAGACACGAATTTTGGTCGATTCTAAGCCCAACCGGTCAGCCTAAAAACAATGACTATAGATTTCTTTAGTATATTGGGATGTATGGCATTGTAAATTGTCCTCTTAATTGTACCCTATGTGAGAGAGGCTTTGACCCTTGCTAGCTCTTTGGGGGGGGGGGGGGTCCGAGTGATCATCACATTATATCTTGAAGAGTCAGATAAGTGAGGGTTAGACGCCATATTTTAATCCAAAACTTTGAAGATATTTAGTTTAAAAGTCCTCTCATATATAAAGCGTTCAACATTTACTTTTTCCATGCGATGTATGACATATTACTTACACTTGACTTTTAACCTCAAGGATATTTTTGTCATTTTGAAAAATAGTAGCATCTCTTTTTCTTCTATTTATCTCTTTTATCTTTTGTATCAGACAAGGGTCATGCTAACAAGTGTCCTTAGGGCACCCTTTAGGACGATAAAAGTAGAAATAATTGATGAGTTTAATGAATCAAAAGTCAATTTTTAAAGTTTAAATTTAAAGAATGCATATTTTTTAAGATAAAGTTCCCTCATTAGACTTTTTATCAAGTGCTAGCACTTGTTAGCATTTTCCACCAAACAATAAATAAAATCTACTCTATTTCTTACATTTTTCTATCTTCTCTCGCTTTTTTTCACCTCTTTATCTCTTCATAACTTCTTGTCACAATCATACATAGTTTAAAAGAGAATAAAAAGCACTTGACCAAACAAACAAAAGTGAATAAAAAGCACCTGCTAAAACTATTTAACTTTTTTAATAAATAATTTGTTAATTTAAAATGCTTAAATAGCGTCCTCCATGCACGGTTAAGAGGACCAATAAAAAATTTGAATAAAAAGCAAAGGAAAAAAAAACAAAAATACATACAAACGAAGAAAGAAACATCGGTGGGTTTTGCGAAGAAATGAAGTAAGAAACGAAAAACCCTAAACGGCTAAACCCTAGCAGAACCTTCCTTCTCATTCCTTGGAATGGCGGCTGAACTTCCGCCGGATATTCTCGCCGAAATCTTCTCCCGCTTACCGGTAAAATCACTTCTCCGATTCCGATCAACCTCAAAATCACTTAAATCCTTAATCGATTCCCTCAAATTCATCAACCTTCACCTAAAAAATTCTCTAAATTTCAACCTCATCCTCCGTCACAACACCACCGATTTCTACCAACTCCATTTCCCTAACCTAACCAAATCTATCATTCCACTCAACTATCCCTTCACTACCAACATCGATCCTTCCACGCGGAGCCCCACCGACCTCCTCCGTAACAGTAAAATGTCTCTTATCGGTTCATGTAACGGCCTCCTCGCCATCTCCACAGGGGTAATCGTTTTCACGCATCCTAACAACCTCAACGAAATCACAATCTGGAACCCTAACACCCGTAAACATCACATTATCCCTTTTCTCCCTCTTCCTATTCCTATTCTTAACTACGACGACAAATGCTCCTTATGCGTTCACGGCTTCGGTTTTGATCAAATATCCGGTGATTACAAACTCCTCAGAATTTCTCACTTACTCGATCTACAGAACCCTTTTTATGATCCACAAGTGAGACTCTTCAGCTTGAAAACAAACTCATGGAAGATAATTCCTGCTATGCCGTACGATCTTCAACATTTATACGATTTGGGGGTTTTTGTTGAGAATTCTATTCACTGGATTATGACGAAGAAACTTGATGGGTTACATCCTTCTTTAATTGTCGCGTTTAACCTCACACTTGAAATTTTCAATGAGGTTCCTCTTCCTGATGAAATAGGTGAAGAAGTTAATGGTGAGAGTTTTGAAGTTCATGTTGCTGTTTTGGGAGGGTGTCTTTGTATCACTGTCGATTATAAAGATACTAAAATTGATGTTTGGGTCATGAAAGAATATGGATGTAGAGATAGTTGGTGTAAACTTTTTACTATGGCTGAGTCGTGTTTCGATTTACCTTTGAAATTGTTGAGGCCCATATGTTATTCTAGTGATGGAAGTAAGGTTCTGTTGGAAAGAGCTCATGTTTTGTTGGAGGTACAACATAGGAAGCTGTTTTGGTATGATTTGAAGAGTGAACAAATTAGTTATGTTGAAGGAATTCCTCCTAATATGAATGAAACTATGTTTTGTGTTGGAAGTCTTGTCCCACCTTCCTTCCCTGTTGATAATCGTAGGAAGAAGGAGAATCATCCAAGCAAGAGAAGGTACTTCTTATTGTTTAACTGAGTTTTTGTTGTGTATAAGTTATATCAGTTCAATGGACTTATCATATCATATATGCAGTTAAACTCTATCAAATTGAATTCTTATCATAGGATAGAGTATTTTCTAATTACTTTGAAGTCTTTACCTTGTTTATGTTTATGTATTTGACAATGTCTATATGCTTGCTTTTAAAAGAAACAAAAAGTTGACAACAATGTATGCTATGTGTTAGTTTAAGAGTTGAGCTTGGGACTAGCTAAAGAATTTTCTTAAAAGAAAGAATTTTGGTATGAATTGTTATTCTTTTTCATTTATTGTTTGAGACCTTCACTCCTAAAACCTTATTTTGACAAGCTTATTTTTGAATGTTGAGACTATTCTACCCTACTGTGGCTTGATTTCTGTGTATGTAAAGAGAGGAAAGTTGTTGTTTAGAAATTGGCTACTGGGAAATTACTCCAAATTTATGCATAGTTCCTTTCAAAAACATGGTTTTTTTTTTTATGAACAATTCTTTTGTCATATTGTTGAACTTACTATGATGAGATGAATTTTTTCCCACAGGGATGACTTCTTGTCCCGAGGATTTAAATTGAGATTGTAAGGGATGGTAGGAAGGACCTGTGAAGTGCAGCTGAAACATGAAGCACCGGTTGTTTCTTGTGATGGAATTAGTCACCTTGGTTTGTGGAAAAGGTTGAATTGATAATGATGGAAGTGCAGCCATTTAGCTTTTATAAGTTGTTTATCTCTTTTTGAATTGTCTGAGATCACACTTAGCCTTCTTGTGTAAAACTTAGTGGAACTGATCAAAGCTATTTTTGCTTAGGCATGTGAAGCATGAGCATCATATCACCATCAATTTAGATGTCAATATCGAAAATGGTCGATTTGAAAATTTGTATGTGTTTGTGAACTCTAAAATGAGGCAAGCATCTTATTTCTTATTTCTATTAGGAAACATGAAATTTTCAACAGGGCTTCTAATGTATAGACTCCTTATTATCATACATAAATTTTGAACAAATTTCTGAAAAACAGTTCTCACAATATTGAAACTAGTTGGATGCTGAATTAATCTGGAATTCATATTGCATACTATTTTAAATGAGATAGTGAAACCTTATTTAAAGGATCATACAATTAAATTTTGCTTTTTTTAAAAGCATTTTTACCCAAATGTAAGAATGATACTGTTATAGTTTTATGAATTTGGAAATGTGTGCTGCATGATTTTGGAACAAATTTTTATTTTTAATTTCTTTTTGTAGTTTTTATTGAGAATAGGAAGATCAGATTGAATTGCAACTGTGATGGGTAATGCTTCGTTTTAAGCAACTGCGTCTCCCTTTATTCCATATTAATACGTGAATTATAGGATCTGTTTGTTTCTGATGCATTTTCTATTTGCTTCATCTTTTCTTGGTTCTCTTTTGTAAATAATTTCAATTTTTTACAAAAGAAAATTGAGTTTGATGTAGCACTTTCTTGCGAGTGTTGAAACCTTAAAGTTAAATTTAGTGGTATCATAAAAAGATCCTTTTAGAATAAGGTTATTCAAAATATGATGAATGTGGAGGTAGAAAGGATACTCTCCTCGATCTTATGTCACACCCAAATTTAGAAGCTATTGTTCAATTAACATTAGAAATGCAAATGAATCTTGTGATGATTCTATATTTAGTCCAGCGTTAGTATCTTCTTTTGAATGCAAAAGCTTGAAGAAGAGGAAGAAAACATTCTTAAGAAAATTTCAGAGAATGTGAAAGAAAAAATTGATGAAGGAATGCAGAACTAAGAACTTCAGGGCTCCAGCACAAAAGGCTAAACTCACGCGGTTTTGGTGTTTTTGTTAACAGATAAATGTTAGAGTAAGATTTTTTTTTAGAGAAAAACTATATAAAAAAGTGAATATCTACTGTTTTATTTAAAAAAAATAAAAAAAAAACTGAACTATTCAATAAAATGGGAACAGCCGGTTACAAGTGAAATGAATAAAAAAATGGGTGTGTTAAAAGAGTGTGTTACTGGATGTGTCCCTGCCATAGCTTCTGTCCCCGTCATCTATGGCCTTGTTTGTTTGTTAATCAAGTAAATTGGGATATTAGCTTTATTGCAAGTTTGGATGACGCGTTCAGAAAGTGAATTTGGGACAAGCAATGAAACTAGGTTATTCTTTTGCAATATCATGGATTTTAATAGATGATGACCATCATGGGAGTTGGAAAAGCCACTCTGTATGTGTTTGACTGAGGAGCCTGGTAGAGTACATGAAGACTGCGTTTGGGGAGATTGAACATAGGAGATGAAAAGTTAAAACTTAATTTAATAAAAAAAATAAGGTTTAAATATGTAAATGATCCCTGTAATTTTGCGCATTTTTTGTTTTCGTCCCTGTAAGTTTTTTTGTTCTAAAACAAACCCTGTATTTTACTAACCTTTTGGAAAAGGTCCTTGCCGTCAGCTTCCGTCAACAAAAATGTCATGGTGGCTAACGGAGCACACGTGGCAGCTCATGAGTTGGCAAAGTTGATGAGATGGAATGAGAGATGATAAGTTGTTAAAATACAGGACTAAAATAAAAAACGTAAATTGACACAGGGATGAAATTAAAAAAACGTTTAATCTTCCTCTTCCTCTCAAATTTCAGTCTTCTTCTTCCTCTCAAACTTTCCCCAATCTATCCCATACCTTGCGCCCTTGAACCAAAACCCATATCCTTCAACAATTTATTCTAATTCTATTACTCAATCATATTGTGTGTTTTGATTGTAATGTTAAGTTGAAACATTCTATGCTACTTAAGTTTGATTAATTTAGTGATGTTTGTTGCAATTGATTGCAAATCCATTCATAAAGTTTATAGATAGTAAAGGAAGAATACATCTTTTTCATCCCTCTTTTTTTCCACAATTCCCTCTTATTCTTCCAAATTGCTACAATTACCATGCATAAATAGTCAGATCCCCTTTCATCTTTTCTCAATCACATTCAAATTCAAACTCTAATTTCTCAAATTTTTGTGTTTGAATTGTGTAATTTTGTGTTTTTATGTAATTGGTGAAGAGAGTTTATGTTGTTTTAATGTATTGATGAAGAGTGGGTCTTGTTGTTGTTGATTAATGATTATTAGTTTTGTTTTAAAAAAAATATGTTTGTTTTTTTCTTTCTTTTCCTGGGTTTGGTGTTGATTATTTATGAATATGGTGATGAAGATGAAGAAGACAATGAGGGAAGAAGAAGAATAAGATCTTGATTTTCAATTTGAAATTTTGATTTTACGTTTTTGATTTTAGTCCCTGTGGTAATTTACGTTTTTGATTTTAGTCTCTGTCTTTACACAACTAATAATCTCTCATGTCATCTCATCAAATGTGCCAACTCATGACCTGCCACCTGTGCTCCGTTAGCCACAATGGATCATTTTTGTTGACAAAAGCTGACGGTAAGGACCATTTTCAAAAGCTTAAGAAGATACAAGGTTTATTTTACAAAAATAACATACAGGGACGAAAACAAAAAATGCACGAACTTACATGGACCTTTTACATATTTAAGCCAAAAAATAATATTTCCAACACTATGGCTGAAAGGGTAACAAGTTAAATGAATTAAAAAAATGGGACACATGGCTCATTCCTATTGAGTGTGTTAAAAGAGTGTGCTAGTGGGTGTGTCCCTAGCATTTCTCTTTTTCATTTACTAGTAGAGATATTCATTAAATTCAATGAACTGTTGATCATAATCCTTGCAAAATCAAGTCAGGACTTCTTCTCCAAACACGAATGGACACACAAATCTTCCTTTAGATCATATGGCACCAAGTAATCAACTCTGATCAGAACTCCACTACTTTTGCAAAATCGTATCTACATTCTCTTCTCCAGTCTAATGAGTAAAAAAAACCCTATTTCCACCCATAAAAATAACATATAAGGACGAGAATATGACCTCCACAAACGTTTGTTGAAGTTTAAGTATCATTAATAAATCATTTATGTTTAACATGTAAGGAAATGATTACTGAAAGCCTTGTTTTTGTTTATATTTCCTACAACTTTGTGATCAGGTGTGAAGTGTTTCATTGATCAATGAGGTGTGAAGTGTTTCATTAATAAATATTTCCTTACCATGGGGTGCATTTCTTCAAAACTTATTATTATAGCCAGATGAACCAATTTCCAGAGAAATCAAAGATCAATGAGAAAAGCTAATGGCATTCCATAGCTGGCCAGTACCTTGCTCTTGTATGCACAACAAACAAAAATATCCATTAAACTGCATTCTAAGAGCTTAGGTTCCAACACCACTTCAATACTGGCTATTGAACCTGAAAATTCTGAAGTTATTGACGAAAAGGTGGAACCATCAACAACATTAGGTGAAATACAAGGAGGGAAACAATTTGAGAATGATCACAAAAATAGGTCCAAAAGTTGGCATTTTCCCGAGCATATTGTTGACTCTCTTAGTCAGAATAATCTATCTGGTATTGAAGATAAAGATGAGTTGAGATCTAAGAGTGATTTAGGTAATAGGAGTTTTCACACAGTTGAGGAATATGATGATATTGTTAATAGAATTTGGTTGAATAAGTCACAAATTGATCAACAAAGTGAGGTTAATAATGAAGATGATGATGGCTCAGTAATCAAAATGGACTTTCAGGTTTCTGAATTTTATTTAGATTTTTATCTTTGAATTGGGGAATGACAAAACTATTATTAAAAAAAAGGGACACTAATGACGAATTTTGTGATCGTCTCTGAGGGGATTTGAACTCAGTCCTTTGAGGTTACAAGGTCAAACTTTTATAATTGAGTTAACATCTCATGGATTGAAATCTAAATTTGATTGTCCTCATAGGGAATTCAACTTTGTTATAAAAACTCTTACGACTGAGTTGACACCTCATTAGTAGGTATTGAATTTAGATCTAATACAACTCAACATAATCAGGATAAGGATTCTTCCATTAAAAAGATGCAACTAGTATGCTTGAACATGAACGAGGAAGTGGTTCCAAGTCATAAAACAAAAATGCTTGAGAAGGGCTATAGCAAATAGACTAGAATCCCTTGGAGTTCCATCCAATGTTGAATCTACAGACATTGCTAGTCTTAGAGAATGGCTTCCTGAAGATGGAATAAACCTACTCTCCTTGATCTTATGTCACACCAAAATTTGGAAGCTATATTCTTCAATGAACATTAGGAATCCAAATGAATCTTGTGAGGATTCTATATTTAGCCCAGAGTTGGTATCTGCCTTTGAACAGTGTATGCGAAAGCTTGAAGCAGATGAAGAAAACGTTCTGAAACAAATTCTTGAGAATGTGGAAGAAGAAATTGATGAAGGAAAGTAGAACTAAGTATTTTAGTACTTTACCATGCATAAATGGTTAAACTCATACTTTTTTGGTGATTTTGTTAACAACAGATAAATGTTAGAGAAAATTTATTTCATATCTTCAGTGTTTGTATGCAAGTGAATTTACAGGGCACATTTTTCTTTTAGGTGAGTTTTTTTTGTTTGTTTTGGAATTTTACCGAATAAAAAAAGTTGATTATTTTGAATAAGTCTGAACTAACTTACAGCTAATAGTGCAGGGAAATTTTAGTGCATGCTCATTTGACTTGTTTGGATACTTTTTTTTTGTCATAAATTTCTTTTGTATCAAATTTATAAATAATCCATTCCTTTCACTTTCTTTTAATTCCTCTATATTTTCTTCATCAATCAAACAAAATATAATTAGGAAAGTGACTAACTTGTCCCGGTTTATTTTTATAGGCCAATGGGTTATTTTTCTAAGTTAATTTCTTCTCAGTTTTTTACTTTTGTTTTGATCAAGCCAAAAAAGAGCATTTCTTTATTTGTTTATATATACAACACAATTGTAATATTAATGGGATGCTGGCTCTTACATTTATTTTTGTAACAAGTTTATTCCACCTTTGTTTTCTGCATTTTATTTTACCTTGTGATTTCTCTAGATAGAGGACTGAAAGAAGTTTCTTGCATACTTCAAAGTATACATACATCTCATCTGAGTCCTTGCAAATGTTTATTTTGTTTCACCTTCTACAATATTTCACCTTTGTTTTCTACTTTATATCTGAAGAGTAAAAATGGAATAAAAAATATATAATTCAAGCATTTCGTCCATTTTTTAAACAACGGTATGAAAATTTTGTCCATTCCACTCCGTTATTCAATTGATGGAAAATTGGTTTTGTTGAGGGTAGATGTTGAGCTGTTTTGGTATGATTTGGAGAGTGAACAAGTTAGTTATTATGTTGAAGGAATTCCTGATTTGGATGATGCTATGATGTGTGTTGGAAGTATAGTACCACCTTTCTTCCCTGTTGACAATCGTAGGAAGAAGGAGAATCCTTCAAGCAAGAGAAGGTATAAGTTATATCAGTTCAATGAACCTTTGATGTTTTTTTTTATTATATTATAAAATTGAATTCTTATCATAGGATAAGGATTCTCTAATTACCTTGATGTATTTACTTTTGTTTGTGTATATGACAATGTGTGTATGCTTTATTTCAAAAGAAACAAAAAAAGACAACAATGTATGCTATGTGGTTTGCAGGATAAGGATTCCTAAATAGTTATTTTGACAAGCTTATTTCTGAATGTTGAGACTATTACACCCTGTCATGGCTTGTCTGTAAAGAGAAGATATTTGTTGTTGAAATTGGCCTACCATGAACTTACTACAAATTTATGCATAGTTCTTTTCAAAAGCATGGTCTTTTGTGATATTTTTGAACATACTTCGATGAGTTCATTTTTTCCTGCAGCAACTTTTTGTCCCGAGGATTTAAATTGAGACTGTAAGGGATGGAAGGAAGGACCTGTGAGTGAAGTGCAGCTGAAACAGGATGCTCCAGTTGTTTCTTATGATGGAATTAGTCACCTCGGTATGTGGTAAAGGTTGAATTGATAATGATGGAGTTGCACCCATTTTTATCCCTCTTTTTGAATTGTCTGAGATCACACACTTATCCCTCTTGTGTAGAACTGATGTACCACTGTTTTTAGTAGAGCTGATAAAAGCTATTTTGGCGTAGGCATGTGAAGTATGAGCATCATACACCATCAATTTAGATGTATATATTGAAAATGGTCGATTAAAAAATTTGTTTGTGAATTATAAAATGAGGCAAGCATCTTATTTCTGCAGGGAAGCATGAAATTTTTAACTCGGCTTCTAGTCTATAGACTCCTTATTATTTTGAACAAATTTCTGAAAAATAATTCTGACAACTCATAACTAGGTGGATGCTGAATTAATTGGAAATTCAATATTGCAATTTCATATTCCATACTATTTTAAATGAGATAGCGAAACCTGTTTTGAAAGGATCATACGATTATATTGTGTTTTCTTTTTTAAATCATTTTTAGCAAAATGTAAGAATGATACTGTTATAGTTTTAGGAATTTGGAAATGTGTTGCATGATTTTGAAACATTTTTTTTTTTTTTTTAATTTCATTTTGTAGTTTTTATTTTGAATAGGAAGATCAAGTTGAAAGATAATACTGTGATAAGCATTAGTATGAGTAACTGCAAGGACACTGTGATAATACTTTGAGTTGAATTGCAACTATGATGAGTAATGCTTCGTTGAGGAGAATGCTAGCTACACATTTTTTTGAGCACTCTCTGTGGTACCCACATAAAGTGGTGGGACATTCATTGATTTTCCCCAATAAAATAGTGAGTGCTAGAGAGAGTGTTCAAAAGATTGTTGCTAGCATTCCCCTGCTCCGTTTTAAGCAACTGCGACTCCCTTTATTCCATATTTATAGGATTTTTGTTTGTTTCTTATGCATTTTCTATTTGCTTTAGCCTTTCTGGGTTCTCTTTTGTAAATCATTTCAATTTTTTTGCAAAATAACTGTCCTTTCACCTATGGCTGTAGTATCATTTGATGTAGCACTTACTTGCGGGTGTTGAAACTTTAAAGTTAAATTTAGGTAGTCTCGTAAAAATATCATTTAAGAATTATTATTCAAAAAAAGATGAATGTGGAGGTAGAAAGAATACTCTCCTGGATCTTATGTCACACCAAAATTTGGAAGCTATTCTTCAATGAACATTAGGATTGCAATTATGCAAATGAAACTAATGATGATTCTATATTTAGTCCTGTGTCAGCATCTGCTTTTGAACAGTGTATGCAAAAGCTTGAAGAAGAGGAAGAAAACATTCTGAAACAAATTCTAGAGAATGTGGAAGAAGAAATTGATGAAGGAATGCAGAACCAAGAACTTTAGTGCTCGTTCTTTTAGTTGAGGTTTTTTTTTTTGGAATTGATTGAATAAAAAAGTTGATTATTCTGAATATAGGATACACATTATGTAGTAATCCTAACCAAGCTATCAAATTTTAACTAACTTGTGACGGTGAAATTTTAGTATATGGCTATATGCTCATTTGACTTATTTGGCTTCATTTTTTGCCGTGGTCACATGTTTGTATCATATCATAGTTATTAAAAAAATTGGAGGAAACAAATTCACTGGAAAGAAGTAACATATGATACTTTTGTATCATATACAAGTTATGACTATTTCACCTCATATCATAAGGTATATATTTTTTTTTACCAACATTGTAAGACAATCTTATTAAAACAGTAATAACTCCATTATACTGTGGCTCAGAGGAATTAAATCACAGTGTTTACGAAATATTGATATGTTGTTTTATATGGAATTCTTTTGGCATGTAGCGATAAGTATGTATGTATAATACTAAACTAAGCAAGTAATGCATACCATGTGGTTTGTACCATCTGAGAAATAGATTTAAGAAGCACCGTGAAAAATGTTGTATGAGCCTCTTAAATCTCTTTTTTTTATTAGTAGAAACCTACAACCCAACAATTTTCGCAGTTATGCAGATTTTCAAATGGTTTTTCAAATAAATCGTTCGACCAATTTACTCGTTTAGACAAGATGGTTTCTCGATTCTAGGTCAAACTAAAAACAATGACAATACACAAATTTCTTTAGAATTTGTTAAATTTGGGATGGGACACTAATGTATTCTCAATTTGTGCTTGTCATCTTACTGTCAATTATTTCTTAATTTTTTTATAATGAGGGTGCAAAACTACCCTCCAAATTGTACCCTTTGGTATGTGGGGTTTGAGAGATCGTCACATTGGGTCTTGAATAATTATATAAGTGGGAGAGACATCAAATTAATAAAAAATCTTAAGATATTAGATTTATGAGTTTTTTTTTTTTTATAAATTGTTCAACATTCACTTTTACGTTCAATATATGACATACTACTTACGTTTGATATACCAACATTGATAGAGTGTGGGTTGTCAAATACCAGCTCCGTACCAAAATGACTAACCTAAATGACTGTTCACACACATGTTAGTGCATAATTTTGATCTCTAATATCTTTAATTACATATTAGCAAAAATTTATATATTAGCAACAATTTAAAAAATTGATGTTTTGAAAATTGTCATCGAGACAAATTACGTTACGTAAATAATTCACATAATCAAACAAGATCCGTTATTTTGGAAAGGAGAGGGTATTAATATTATACAACATTCAGTAGTTGCTGGACATGTTGATATTAAGCTGCAATCTTTGAGGTGTTGCAACAATTTGATGCCAATCAGTTTGCTGTATTTGATGATACTACGATGGCGTATGTAGTGCTGTAATTATTAAATTGTTGCAACAATTTGATGCCAACCAATTTGTTCAATTTCGATATTTTTAAAGGAAAAAACACAAACAATTTTGTGCCCTTTAATGTATGATTTTGACTTTCGTTAAATTTAAAAAAATGAATTTTAATTTATTTGGACACAATTTTATTAAAGTGGTTTTTTATTACAAAATTATGATAAGGATAAAAAATCATTTTGAAGAAAACATGTTTGTCCAAAAGATCACTTTTTACGTATGAATAAAAAATTTATATGTATTTTGTCCAAAAAAAAAAAAAAAAGTTTTATAAGCATTATAAAGAAGCATATATCTACCTCGTCGTTACGTTAAAAACAAATTGACACTTTTCTTCTTTTAAAAACTAATATAATTTTATCATGAATAGCGGTAGCAATACAGAGGATAATGAAAAATGATTGAGGCTGGATTAAAATTTAGATGAGCTTGTCTCCTAGTCTAGCTTTCCAATATTTGATCAATCTAGTTTATTTAAATTCATAATTTTTCAAAATATTTAACTCGCTGATATTATTATATTAACAAAATTATAAAATTCATTCCTTCAGTTAATACTTTCATCTTTTATTTTGTTTTTCTTTTCAATTTAATACTTTATGTTATAATTAGATAACACTTTAATCCTTTATTATTTTTTTTTCAATTTAATCATTTATGTTAAAAAATGTCAGCATTAATGTCATTTTTTATGGGATTTCGTCAACGAAATTTAATTTTCTATATTTATATGATGAAAATTTAAAAGCTGTCAGAAAAATTATTAAAAACTAATTCTACTAATATCATTTCTCATAATTTTTCTTAGATAATATTTTACGACTTTAAAATTGAATAAGAAGCAACACATTTTTTTTGAAGGAAGGAATAAGAAGCAACACATGAAAACTGAATAAGAAGCAAGGGAAAAAAAAAATAAAAGAATACATATAAACGAAGAAAGAAAGAAAGGCGGGTTTTGCATTTAGGTTGTAGAACGAAACGAAGGAAGAAACGAAAAAAATCCTAAACCCTAGCACCTTCCTTCCTTACAATGGCGGATCTTCCGCCGGAAATTCTCTCCGAAATCTTCTCCCGTTTACCGGTAAAATCACTTCTCCGATTCCGATCAACCTCAAAATCACTTAAATCCTTAATCGATTCTCACAAATTCATCAACCTTCACCTTCAAAATTCCCTCAATTTTAACCTCATCCTCCGTCGCAAAACCGACCTCTACCACCTCCATTTCCCTAACCTAACCACCGCTGTTCCACTCAACCATCCTTTCATCCACCACAGCAACAACATCGCTCTTCTTGGTTCATGCAATGGCCTCCTCGCCATCTCCAATGGCGAAATCGCTTTCACTAACCCTTACTCCGCCAATGAAATCGCATTCTGTAATCCTACCATCCGTAAACATCGGATTATCCCTTATCTCCCTCTTCCTATTCCCTCTCGTTCTCAATCTGACAACATCGCTTTATGCGTTCACGGATTCGGTTTTGATTCATTATCCGCCGATTACAAACTCCTCAGAATCTCTTGGTTCGTCGATCTACAACACCATACTTTTGATAATTCACATTTGACACTCTTCAGCTCGAAAACAAACTCTTGGAAAACACTTCCGGATATGCCGTATATTCTTTACTATACTCTAACCATGGGTGTTTTTGTTGAGAATTCTCTTCACTGGATAATGACTCCGAAACTTGATGGGTTACAACCTTGTTTAATTGCTGCGTTTAATCTATCACTTGAGATTTTCAATGAGGTTCCTCTTCCTGATGAAATAATTAGTAATGAGAGTTTTAAAATTTCTATTGCTGTTTTGGGAGGGTGTCTTTGTTTGCCTGTGAATTATCAAACTACTAAAATTGATGTTTGGGTGATGAAAGAATATGGCTGTAGAGATAGTTGGTGTAAACATTTTACTTTGGTTAAATCGTGTTTAGATTTTTTGAGGCCTTTAGGTTATTGTAGTGATGGAAGTAAGGTTCTATTGGAAATCGATTGTAAGAAGTTGTTTTGGTATGATTTGAAGAGTGAACAAATTAGTTATGTTGAAGGAATTCCTAATTTGGATGACACTATGATTTGTGTTGGAAGTCTTGTTTCACCTTCCTTACCTGTTGATAATCGTAGGAAGAAGCAGAATCGTACAAGCAAGGGAAGGTACTTCTTATTGTTTGACTGAGTTTTTGTTGTGTATAAGTTATATCAGTTCAATGGACCTTTGACCTTAAACTCTATTATATTGTGCTGATTTAATTGAAACACGATTTAACCAAATTTAGTAGTTTGATAGTTCTGATTTAACAAAGTGGTCAAATTGAATTCTTATCATAGGATGAGGATTCTCTAATTACTCTGGAGTCGTTACCTTTGTTTATGTATATGTATTTGATTTTGACATAATAATTGTTTATGTATATGTATTTGACAATGTGTCTATGCCGATTTCCAAAGAAACAAAAAAAGACAACAATGTATGCTATGTGTTAGTTTTAGAGTTGACCTTGTGACTAGCTTAAGAATTTGCTGCTTATAGAAAGAATTGTGGTATGAATCGTTGTTCTTTTTCATTTATTGTTTGAGATCTTCACTCCTAAATAATTTATTTTGACAAGCTTATTTCTGAATGTTGAGACTATTCTACCTGCATTGGTTTGATATCTGTGTATTTAATAAAGAGAAGATGAAATTACTCCAAATTTGTACATAGTTCCTTTCAAAAACATGGTTTTTTATCGAACATTCTTTTGTGATATTGTTGAACTTACTTTTATGAGATTCATTTTTCTCCACAGGGATGACTTCTTGTCCCGAGGATTTAAATTGAGACTGTAAGGGATGGAAGGAAGAACGTGTGAAGTGCAGCTGAAACAGGATGCTCCAGTTGTTTCTTGTGATGGAATTAGTCACCTTGGTTTGTAGGAAAGGTTGAATTGATAATGTTGTAGGCGTACCCATTTTATCCCTCTTTTTTTTTTTTTTTTTTTTTTTTTTTTTTTTTTTTTGTGTCTAAGATCACAGTTATCCCTCTTGTGTAAAACTGTTACATCATTATTTGTAGTGGAGCTGATAAAAGTTATTTTGGTATAGGCATGCGAAGCATGAGCATCATATCACCATCAATGTAGATGTCAATATTGAAAATGGTCGATTTAAAAAATTTGTATTTGTGTTTTTGAACTCTAAAATGAGGCAAGCATTGTATTTCTTATTTCTGCAGGGAAGGAAGAATTTTTGAACAGGGCTTCTAGTCTATAGTTTTTGACCGATGAAAAAACTGGAAAATTGATGTTTCTGTTTTTGCCTATGTTCAGTACACATCGGCAGTTAACTGCCAAGGTTTCCATAAAATTCGGCAGTTAACTGCCGATGGACATTTAGGTAAATTACTCATGTGTCTCTGCTTAACCAAATGTGTCAATAGCGATTCTCTTCTCTCAATTGTGATTTTGAGTAATATCATGAACTCTTCTATTTGTTAGTTCTAAAGTCATTTTCTCAATTGTGATTTTGAGTAATATCACAAACTTCTATATGTTAGTTCGCATGAAGGGTCGTGATATGATACCGTCATTTGGAAACTTTGGTGTTTGCATAAATAGTACTAATCTAAATACCCGGCGTTGGATCAAGAAAAGGGGTACTACGAACCCATTTCCCCACGCATTTAACCAGTTTGTGTGGTTCAACTTATATTATAACTTTTCCATTTTTATCCCCTAAAAAAACATTATCATTTTTGTTTAGAAAATATAATAAATTAAATTTAAATAATTGACCAGTGACAAAACATTCTTCCGTGTATGAATTGTATTTTTCGACGATACTATTAAGCGTATAAATAATTAAGTGACTTAGAAAGAAAAAAAAACATTATTTTTCGCAATCACATTGTTTTTACGTCATTTGTAGAAAATGACACAAAAACATTTAAGTGACATACCAAAGAGAATAAAAAGTTAATCAATGACATCCTGTCACTTTTTATAATGAATAAAAATGTTTAATATATTTTTATACAAAATAGGAGAATTTTCTTACACAAAAAATAAATGAACTCACGATTTTCTAGACATACTTTGATAAAAACTAGTCTATAATCAAACATGAATTTTTTTTTTTCTCATTTGTCAACTGTATTTTATCCCATTTCAAAAACATTACTCCCTCCGTCTCGTAATAAATGATCTGTTTGAAAATGTGTAATTTTGACCTAACTTATTTTGACCATATTTTTCTACTAATATACAAAGATAAATAATATCATATAAGATGTCGTTAGATTCGTCTCGATGAGTATTTTCAAAATATCAAATTGTCATAATTTTTTCCAATATATTATTCAAGATATTTAAACTCAAAATTACGCATTGGTATGCGTAATCGGGTCAACTGTGTCACTTATTAAGGGACGGAGGGAGTAATAATTTTCACTCTAAAATGCTCAAACACTCAAGTATAAAAGTCAATGTGTTCTTTAAAAAAATAAATTATAAAAATCAATGTGAACTTTTCGTAAAATCATATTCTAAGAAAATTTAAACATAGTTAAACAATCATATAATATATTTAGATTGACAATCCACTTTGATACAAAACATAAACTTTTATTTCTATAAGATATAAGAAGCAATATTTAATAATTTAAGCATGAGGATTAAGTGCAAAGGAAATAAGGCTAAAGTTTTCCGATGACTTCTCCAAAACAATTGTGTCATAATTGTTAGAAGCTGAACCATTATTAGCTGAAAGTGTGAGGCTATATCTAGTCCCATTGTCGACAACATTGGATACACCACTATGACTTTCTCGTATACCAGTTTTGCCTCAATATGTTGGTTGATGTACTCAGTATCAGCAAAAGTGGCAACTTTCATCACATGTGGATCATTGACGTCTACAAAGTCAGCTTGATTGGTTGCTGTTGAGGCAAGTAAAACAACAAGGATAAGATCAAGTGATTGAAATCTCATGATGCTTATATTGTAATTGTTATCTTTTAAAGACTAACAAAAATTATAAGTTTGAGTATGCCTTAGTCAGATTGATTGTTATATATATAGCACACAAATTATATCATGTTGATATTATTTTTTACTCGTGAAATAAATATAATCAAGTCAAATCTATTTTTTTTACTCAATTCAGTCAAATCTATTAAATTATAAAAAAAAAGGATTACCTATAAGTTGAATATCTATTCATCTAATTATATTTTAAAAATATTTTCTATCCTTCATTTTTTTTATCTATACTGCATTCAAGTTATATAAGTTGGTAATATTCTTTTTCCAGTAAAAAAAATATATAATTAAGTCAAATAATTTTTTCTCATCTAAGTCAAACCTATTTTTTTTTGACAAAGAAGTCAAACCTATTATATTATGTAAAATAATATTACATATAAATTGAATATTTATTCAATTAATTAGAATTATAAATATATATATATATTAAGATATCCTCGTGAGCTTAGCTCAGTTGATAAGGACAATGCATAATATATGGAAGGTCGGAGGTTCAAAACCCCGCCACCACCCAAGACAAAAATATAAATTAAGATTAAATTTAAGTTGAATAATAATAGTACCTAAAAAAAAAAGTTGAATATCAATCTAAAAAATTATTACCTATTTGTTTTCATACCGAGAACGAAATCTATTCTAAAAAGTAGTTATAATTAGAGTTTAATGTTGGTGGGTTGACGGTCGAAACCAATTTTGCACATACAAATAATCTAAATATTTATAATCACCGTATCAATGCATGTTTTTAATTTATGTGGCAATTTAGAATGTTTTAATTGATGAAAATTGCTTTTGTTTTTCCACTTGTTTTTGCTCATTTCCACCCCCAAACTACAAAGATATATCCAACATGAGTTAAGTCATGCTCGGTAGAACCAACGTGAGTTAACTCACGCCAAAAGTCAGCGTGAGTTAACTCACGTTGCGATCCATTTCTATTTTAGGCCATCACCTGCACCTCCACACTTCAAAAAAGCACTTCTTTCCCTCTTCACTTCTAAAAAATCATAAAGTGAAAAAATTTTGTGCAAAATCTTGAGCTTAAATCATTGCAAAACATCAAGAACCAAGCTTATACGATCATCAAAAGTCAAAAATCAGGTAATTTATCATCTAACACCTTTACATATTACTAGTTTTTGAGTTGTATTTGTCATTTCTAGAGCCCTGAACGTGGTGTGAGTTAAGTCACATTGAGTCTCCAATGTGAGTTAACTCATGCTGAAAGCCAACGTGACTTAATTTACGTTGGGGTTCATAATTTGAATTTCGGCACCAATTTTTTTTTTCCTTGGACTTGTTACACAAGTTATTTATATTTTTTTCCTTGTTATTTTTTTTTATTAATAGATATAGTGATGGTTGAAAAAGTTGTGGACGATGGTGTTGAGCCGAAAGTGGCAATCATTGAAGCTTTCCTTGATTTCAAACATATCATTGAAGCTTCGGTTTATGTCAAAATTTCCACTCAAACTTCCGTTGAGGCCAATACTACCGGTGTTTCCAATGTTTGCTGATGTTTGAAAATAACTCCTTCCCAAAATCTGAGTTTCTTCTCCATCTTATATCCATTCTCTTCCACTATAAACATTCAACACTTTTAATCGTCTAAGGTCTCAATCTATATACATAGCAAAACAAATCTACAAATTATATTATCTTCAAACCAACATATACAATTTTGACCAAATTTAATTTCTCTTCACGTTGATATAAAACACTAAAAGCAGAGAAATCAAAATCTAAAAAATCCACGTTTGATTTTTTGTGTTTGTTAGTTGTTGGGTTTGATTCATAATTTTATTTGGGTTTCTGATTCATGAATGTTGATGATAGTTATATGAAGAAGATGAAGAAGAGGAAGAAAGCAATAAAAATTACGTGTTTGTGATACACTGTTAGATCTGATAGACCTCTTTATCCAATAGTCTTCTTTTTAAGGGGTTTAAAATTAATAAAATAGGACCAAATTAATGGCTAAAACAAAGATAAATGACCATTTTGAAACGTTTAATCGTTAGGGGACCAATTTAAAAAAAGAATTAAATTAAGGGACCATATGTTCAATTAAACCGAAATTTTTTCATACTCATAAACTAAAAACTCCAACCACTAGGTTTTAGATCCATTATATATATAAATAAAAGTATGAATGGAACTACACTTCTGCAAAATCAAGCACCACCAAAACTCTATATTTATAGTAGTGACAAAGCATTCTTCAGTGTATGAATTGTATCTTTCGACGATACTATTAAGCGTATAAATAATTAAGTGACTTAGAAAAAAAACATTATTTTTTGCAATCACATTGTTTTTACATCATTTGTAGAAAATGACGCAAAAACATTTAAGTGACATACCAAAGAGAATAAAAAGTTAATCAATGTCATCCTGTCACTTTTTATAATTAATAAAAATGTTTAATATATTTTTATACAAAATAGGAGGATTTTCTTACACAAAAAAAAATGATATATGTATCAAAAAATTAAAAGGGGTTCTTTTTGTCATTTTGCAATGAACTCACGATTTTCTAGACAAGTTTTGATAAAAACTAGTCTATAATCAAACATGAAATTTTTTTTCTCATTTGTCAACTGTATTTTATCCCATTTCAAAAACATTAATAATTTTCACTCTAGAATGCTCAAACACTCAAATATAAAAGTCAAATTTAAAAAAAATTATAAAAATCAATGTGAACTTTTCATAAAATCATATTCTAAGAAAATTTAAACATAGTTAAACAATCATATAAGATATTTAAATTGACAATCCACTTTAATACAAAATATAAACTTTTATTTCTATATATATAAGAAGCAATATTTAATAATTTAAGCATGGGGATTAAGTGCAAAGGCAATAAGGCTAAAGTTCTCCGATGACTTCTCCAAAACAATTGTGTCATAATTGTTAGAAGCTGAACCATTTTTAGCTGAAAGTGTGAGACTATATCTAGTCTCATTGTCGACAACATTGGATACACCACTCATGACTTTCTCGAATACCAGTTTTGCCTCAGTATGTTGATTGTTGTACTCAGTAACAGCAAAAGTGGCGATTTCAATCACATGTGGATCATTGACGTCTACAAAGTCAGCTTGATTTGTTGCTACTGAGGCAAGTAAAACAACAAGGATAAAAACAAGTGATTGAAATCTCATGAAGCTTATATTGTAATTGTTATCTTTTCAAGACTCACAAGTCTTATTGGTTTGAGTATAACTTAGTCAGATTGGTTGTTATATATATAGCACACAAATTATATCATATTGATATTATTTTTTACTGGTTGAAATAAATATAATCAAGTCTAATTTATATTTTTTACTCAATTCAGTCAAATCTATATTTTTGACCTATAAGTTTAATATTTATTCATCTAATTATATTTTAAAAATATTTTCTATCCTACATTTTTTTATCTATACTGCATCCAAAGTTATATAAGTTGGTAATATTCTTTTACTAGTAAAAAAATAAATATAATTAAGTAAAATAATTTTTTCTCGCCTAAGTCAAACCTGTTTTTTTTTTGACAAAGAAGTCAAACCTATTATATTATGTAAAATAATATTACATATAAACTGAATATTTATTCAATTAATTAGAATTATAAAAATATATATATTCTTGTTTATCTATATGTTAAAGAAGTTATATCTTATTGGTAATATTATTTTTACCCAATCAAGTCGATTTTTATATTTTTTTTAGGTAATTAGGTCAAATATCTTTTTCCAAGGAAGGTAAAATATCATACTTATATCTAATCTTTGTTAACATTGCTAATGAAATTGCAAACCCTAAACCTAAATTGTTTTGGTTCTAAAACAAGGGAGGCCGTTGGATCTCATCATTTGGCTAAGCATGCATCTCATCCTTTTGATCTAATCTGAGTCAAATTTGAAAATTTGATTTCCTATGCACTTATCCAAGTTTTGACTCATTAATTATCCTCCAATTCCCAAATTGACTCCACACTTATCGATGTCCACCTCTTTCTCCTTCATTTTTAAGTTCTCTTCTCTCCTCTCCCATTATTCCTTCTTTATGTGTTGGAATTTAGATTGCTTTTACTCAAAAAAATCTCTTCGCCCTTTGAGTTGTTCATCTTCCACCTCACTCTCAGACATTCAAACAAGATGCTACTATATATATATCCTAAATCGTTGTTCATGTATCTTTTCCCTAACTTTGTTATTCCATTACATTTTTGGTTTGTTTGTAAGTGAATTGATGATATTTAAATAGATTTTACCATCATGTATTATGCTGTTAATAAATTGATTGATACTTTAAAATCATGTGTATTTTTTTTTCAAACACACCAATATGTCCATTGATGTTGACCTTTAATGATTGTGCTTTCCTCTTCGCTCTGTGTTTATAAATTGAAAATATGATTGCGAAGTATATTTAGTTATTCAACATTCCTTACGTTCAATTCCTTTATCTTGCGCGGGTTCTGCTGTCATTTTGGGAACTTCAAATGTAGTTTATAAAGAGATATTCGAAAATGTGTGACCCAATATTTTGTATGCCCTTAAATACTTTTTATGTGTATTTATTTTATTATTTATGTAATGAATAATATCAGAACTTTTTTAACTTCTCCATTTTTAATGTCCCGGGTGTAACGCCCATTAATTAATTATTTGATCGAGTTTAGGCAATTATATTATATTTATATAATATATGTGTGAATTTTGTTGATTTACGATGATTTAGATGATTTGAATGATTTTGATGTGTTTTGATGATTTGATGAGATTATGAGACTTATTTTATTGTTAAATAAAATAAGATTTGAAAATAAAATAAAATATTTAGTTAAGGGTTGTTTTGAGATTTTAGAGAGTTTTGGGGGAGAAAGTGAATAAGATAAGATATTAAGAGGAGATATAAAAAGAATAGACCTAGTTTTAGAAAAATTAGTACGTACGATCAAAACTTTGAAAAAGGAGGAAAAAGCCGTAGAAGGGAGAAGACCAAGAGAAGAGTTGCGATTTTCATCAATTAAGGTAAGGGTGAGACTAATAATTCAGTAATGTTAATTTCTATGATTCTGATGATTAATTGACAAAGTGAGGATTGAATTAGAAAAGTTTTGAAATTAGGTCAAATCCCTAAAATTGATGATCAAACGATAAAAATTGATTAGATTGATGTAGAAACTGTCCTATAACCTTAGAATATGTTTAGGATGAGTTCTGGAACCGAAATTAGGGTTTAAACCATGAGTTTAGGTGAATCTTTGAAGAAAACTGCATTCTGCCCGAGCCAACATTCATCGCTCCCCCTGGCGAATGATGATCCTCGCCTCGCGAGTGATGAAGTTCATCGCTCGCCACGCGAGCCAAAACCCCTCACCTCGCGAGTTACATGTCGTAGCTCACCACAGCGAGCAACCCTACTCGCCATAGCGAGCATGACCAGAGAGCATGTCGAATTCTGAGTTTTTGACTTTTGAGTTGAACCTTCCATTCTTTTGAGTACATTTAGGTGTCTATTAAAGATTAGAGGATGATTTAGAACAAGATTGAACCTGGAATTGTATCTTTCGACGATACTATTAAGCGTAAAAATAATTAAGTGACTTGGAAAAAAAAAACATTATTTTTTGCAATCACATTGTTTTTACGTCATTTGTAGAAAATGACGCAAAAACATTTAAGTGACATACCAAAGAGAATAAAAAGTTAATCAATGACATCCTGTCACTTTTATAATGAATAAAAATGTTTAATATATTTTTATACAAAATAGAAGGATTTTCTTACACAAAAAAAAAAATGATATGGATCAAAAAATTAAAAGGGGTTCTTTTTGTCATTTTTCAATGAACTCACGATTTTCTTAACAAGCTTTGATGAAAACTAGTCTATAATCAAACATGAATTTTTTTTTCTCATTTGTCAACTGTATTTTATCCCATTTCAAAAACATTAATAATTTTCACTCTAGAATGCTCAAACACTCAAGTATAAAAGTCAATGTGTTCTTTAAAAAAAATTATAAAAATCAATGTGAACTTTTCATACAATCATATTCTAAGAAAATTTAAACATAATTAAACAATCATATAATATATTTAGATTGACAATCCACTTTAATACAAAACATAAACTTTTATTTCTATATGATCATATAAGAAGTAATATTTAATAATTTAAGCATGAGGATTAAGTGCAAAGGCAATAAGGCTAAAGTTCTCCGATGACTTCTCTAAAACAATTGTGTCATAATTGTTAGAAGCTGAACCATTATTAGCCGAAAGTGTGAGGCTATATCTAGTCCCATTGTCGACAACATTGGATACACCACTGATGACTTTCTCGAAAGTGGTGACTTTCATCACATGTGGATCATTGACGTCTATAAAGTCAGCTTGATTGGTTGATGCTGAGGCAAGTAAAACAACAAGGATAAGAACAAGTGATTGAAATCTCATGATGCTTATATTGTAATTGTTATCTTTTCAAGACTCACAAATCTTATTGGTTTGAGTATGCCTTAGTCAGATTGGTTGTTATATATATAGCACACAAATTATATTATGTTGATATTATTTTTTACTGGTTGAAATAAATATAATCAAGTCAAATCTTTATTTTTTAAAGAATCAAGTCAAGTAAAGTCAAATCTATATTTTTTACTCAATTCAGTCAATAAATTATAAAAAAAGATTACATATAAGTTGAATATTTATTCATCTTATTATATTTTCTATCTTTCCTAAAAAAAAAAAATAATCTATCCTTCATTTTTTATCTATATTGCATCCAATAAGTTGGTAATATTCTTGAAAATAAATATAATTAAGTCAAATAATTTTTTCTCACCAAAGTCAAACCTATTTTTTTTAACAAAGAAGTCAAACCTATTATATTATGTAAAATAATATTAAATATAAATTGAATATTTATTCAATTAATTAGAATTATAAAAATATATATTATATATTCTTATTTATCTATTTGTTAAAGAAGTTATATCCTATTGGTAATATTTTTTTAACCTATCAAGTCGATTTTTTTATTTTAGGTAATTAGGTCAAATATGTTTTTCTAAGGAAGGTAAAATATGTTATATTATATAAATTAAGATTAAATATAAGTTGAATAATAATAGTACCTAAAAAAAGTTGAATATCAAGCTACTCAATAATAATTGTGAAAAAATTATTACCTATTTTTTTTTCATTCTTAGAATAATATCTATTCTAGAAAGTAGTTATAATTAGAGTTTAATGTCGGTGGGTTGACGGTCCAAAACAACTTTGCACATACAATCAATCAAAATATTGACGACAAGCGGCAAGGGCGGGATTTACAAATGATTGACTTTCCAAGCTTCGTGGTAAAGAAGTAAAAACCGCCTCATTTTTTCACAAATGATAGATGCGAGAGCGAGATGATTTGCTTGGTTGAGTTCGTCGACAAGCGGCAAGGGCGGGATTTACTATATCTATAGATAAATCTAGTATAAAAAAATAATCCAATATTGACGTTGCAATGTGAGTGGTGTATACAATTACAAACCACCAAAGGCGAAGTAGAAATTGAAGCTTGAAGGCATGAGCTCAAGGAAATGTGATTGTCCGTTTAGGATATGTGGTTACTTTGAGAAGAAGACAAATGATTGGTGGTATCTAATCTTTTTTTTTTTTTTTTTAACTCGATATCCAATCCAAGAGCTGACTAATCTGAGGGGACCAATTCCACCGTCCAATTGCAGATGCCCCATTTTAAGCCAAAGCTTAGCCCTCTATGAACTTGCCCACCGAAATTAACATAAGAGGGAATCGAACCTGAGACATTGGACGACAAACTTCAATATCCCAAACCAACCACTATGCCAACCCCAAATGGGTTCAAACGTATCTACATTTTGTACAAGTTTTCAAAATATTACAAAGGACTAAAATTACCACAAAATTTTATAGAAACTAAACTTGAAAATCTGATTTTGTAGAGAGACTAAACATATTTAACTAAAAAATTCGACAAATGCAACAGGTCTCATTCTGGAAATAAAATAAAATAAGAACAGAGCATAAATAACATGAAGATGTAACCAACCAAAAACATGTATAAGCACGATGTTCATATTTCCCTCCCTCCCTTTCTTTAATTATTATTTAACATGGTGTACAACAAACACCCTAACATCCTCAAGCCATGTTTTACACTATGATGAGCCATGTCAGTTCACCTTTCTTCTTTCTACTTCCCTTGGTAATATAAATACTGTCAAAACACTCAAACTCCTAAATACTAGACAAAAGTACATGAGTTGAATGTATTCACAAAGTTACAATTTTACAAGTAATCAAGATAGGTATAGTTTCGGTGTCGATTGAACTGAAGAAGACTTCCATAGGTACGATCCCATACACCAATAAAAAGCGACTCTGTGTCAGGGCTAAAAGATACGCCTGAGACCTCTCCAAAAAAATCGATCTCTTGCTCCTTTTCAAATCCTTGCTTTGCATCATAGACATGCACAAAGTCAGCTGGCTCAGCCATTGCCATATACCGCCCATCAGATGTGAAGCGTATTGAGCGTATAGCTCCAAGGTTCCCCTTAAGAACAGCAACAGACTTTGAAAGATTCCGAACATCCCAAATGCGGCATGTTTTATCTTGGTTCCCAGTGGCAAAAATGAAACCATCAGGATGCCATGCCGATGCAAATGAATAATCCAAGTGTCCGCATAGAGGTGCAATAGTCTACATACAAAGTTGAAATTATATATCAATAGCTCGTCAACAATTGACACATACACCCGCACACCTGACTCATTCTAATAGAGTTCTTGATAAATATACAAATTAAATATGTATACCTTTCCAGTTTGAGCATCCACCAGTAAACCATCTGGGTTATCTCCAACAATTACAAGTTGTTTCCCATTAGGGCTTAATGAAGTATGCTGCAGACACAATGAGCACATATTAACATAAATTTTCATATACTAGAATTGGGCAATCACAATACACAAGCAAACAGAAAAATTAACATATATGTATTTGAACTCTAATGAAGATTGAAACTATACTAAAATTAAGACAAGACAGAATTGAATAAGAAGCTCTCCTATAAAAAGGATAAATTTATCTACACTAATACATAAAATGCACAGAATAGTTATGAGATAGTTGTAGGTAAAGAGCTTAATATGCATACACAAGCCTCTGGTCTATGCCACCGTAACATACTCCTAACTTTGTGCCTCCAATTAATATTTTCTTTTACATTCATCGTTGAATAATGTCCATATCAAATCTTTTATCCCACCTGTACATTCTACTGCACCCTCCCATCATTCCTCCCATCATTTCTTCCTTACTCATAACATTACTCGAAAGCTCTCTGGTCATACACATGAATGGTTGGCTTGTTACTTTTCAGTCTATTCCTCATTAAACTAAAATCATAAGTTGTAACCTACCCATGATGCCACTGATTGCATTTGAAAAATAAAATTAAAATATAGACGCAAACGTGAAAAATGAAGGTTATAAATCAAGGGCCTATTTAGTCACAAAAATACCACCTCTTATTTTTACTTATTTCCTATTTTTAAATATTTGTATAGGAAGCAATTGTTTTCTCTATTAACAATACAAATATTTAAAAATGTGAATAACGTAGTAATATTCAAAATTGGAAATCAAGTAGAAATAAGGGGTATTTTCATAACAAAAATAGAAAACAAAAAAGGAAAATGAAAAGCTCAAGCCAAACTTGCCCAAGAATTTCATCATGTAGAAATAAGGGATATTTTCAATAATCAATAGCTAAAAATAAATGGATCTAAGGTTTCAAGAAAGATGAAAAACGACACCAGCTGAGGGATTCTCAATTTCTTAGTCAGTACGTGAATTTTAACGTGGTTATCTAATCCATAACTCTGTACTTCTAAGTTTCAAGAGACATAAATATATGAATACACCCACTTTTCCCTCCTCTCCAATTAATTGAAATGATAGTCAACATTTAGATATGAAGAGTATAAAATATATTTACGGCAACAGATTCCAGCTACAAACTGGTGAAAAGATACACACGAAAAGTTATCCCATGACAGGTAGCCAGTTAGTGACTTAAAAGGAGTATATTATCAAAATCATAAAAAACAAAAAAAATTGTGAAAAAAAGAACACTAAACAAGGTTCCAACATCTGAAAATTCATCAGAAAAGAAATTCAATTCAATTCAAGGAGGAGCAAGATGATATTTCTGTTTTGCAAGCAAAATTATCAATATTGGCTTTTGTTTTATAAGAGTATAGTTTTATTTAAATCATGGTTTTAGCTGGCATTAGCTTAACTCTAGACTTGTCTTCTACTAGTGTACTGTGACATATTCTAGAGCCTTTCTCTTCAGTTTCTTTTCTAATAGAATTCTAACGTTGTTCAACTATATTTCAATTCGCAAAAAGCTTAAGACAGCTTAAAAACCATAATGCAACAGCCAAAACACTAGACAAGAATATTGTCAAATAATAAAAAATAAAAAAAAAAGAGGGGGAAAGCTCAACTAAAACATAATTCAAATCACATTGTAATCAAGAATTCACTTTTCAAAAACATAATTAAGTTGTTCTTTCCCTTTCATTTCCCTCTTCACAATCCATTGTATTTGTAATCCTAAAGCATTGTGAACTAGCCAAATCCATTTACTTTCCCTCTTCTCAATCCATTGGATCTGTAATCCTAAAGCATTGTGAACTAGCTAGCTAAATCATGATAATTTTGAATTTGCCAAAAATCCAAAACATAATTAAGTTGTTCTTTCCCTTTCATTTCCCTCTTCACAATCCATTGTATTTGTAATCCTAAAGCATTGTGAACTAGCCAAATCCATTTACTTTCCCTCTTCTCAATCCATTGGATCTGTAATCCTAAAGCATTGTGAACTAGCTAGCTAAATCATGATAATTTTGAATTTGCCAAAAATCCTGGATCATTTCTAGTAATTATGTACCATCTATCATTTCAACCACAGAAAGCCAAGTAGAATGGCTTACATTTCAACCACAGAAAGTCAAGTAGAATGGCTTACATTTACTGGCCAAGGAAAGCATGAATGCTTCGTAAGCTGAAATGTCTCCATATCAAAGTCCCTGATTCCACCATCATTGTTTGAAGCCATGAAATGAACAGCTCCACTGACAAATGAATTGATTGTTAGTATGCAGTCATCCTTGAGGGTTGTGACTAGTGATTACTATCACCATATGCCAACAATTTAAGACCCTAAAATATAAGAAAAAAAGAAGGGAAAAAAAGGAAATAAAAGAAAGACCTGGGATGCTCATAAATCTCAACAGCATTTGTGATCGCATTGTCCTCATACGTAGTTCGAGAACAAAAGCTAACCCCGGGTCGGTCTAAGTACTGCAAGTCATCATGTGTCATCAAATAATAAGAAAATATAACCTCAGATTAATTTCCCTTTTAATCAGTATAATTTTAATTAATAATATTATGAATTTAGCTCAACCCTACCTCAAAAACAAATTGTTACTTTTAATCAGTACTATAACTTTATCTCAAAAACAAAGGTGAACATCTATACAATATATATTTTATTTTCTTCTACAATCTAATATAGAAGAATAATATCAATACACCAATTTGTGCAACAAAAGTAGGGAAAATTTGTAATTTTATGCATGATATATCTCAGTAACCATATCAAAAAGAAAAGTGGTAGAGTTGTAGCAAAAAAACCAGCATAAGCATAAACAGGGAACCAGCATAAGCAGGGAACCTGAGCCGGTTTAGCATAGCCGTCAAGTCCAAAAAATCATTTAAAAACAACTCCTTTCCATTACTTATCTCGTTGGTATTCCCACTATCAATGAAAAGCTTAGAAATTCTACTCTACTCAAGTTGTATCAGTCAATCTTCGCTACACCGTGGATAGCCATGCCGCAGATCTTCACTTAGTCGTTTGTGATTGTGTTGGATGAAGAAGCGGCAAAAAGAAAGATGCAATGAGGAACATTTGCTCACTGGCGGTGGCATGACTTGGCTTGTAGAATTAATTTCTAAACAGTAAAGTATTAGGGTTTGTTACTGGTGGGCCCGGTCCATAAAAAGTTCATGTGATAGAGGGACAAGAAGTGATTTACTATAACTTAAATCATATGGGAATAAAATCAGAAAGTTATAAAAGGAAAATACATACACAATTATACATATGGAAATGAATTCGAGAAGCGATTGAAGACTTACAGATTGGTAAAAAAAAAAGATATAAAAGGAAATGTGTTATTATCATATTTTCTATGATATTATCATATCATAAGAGTTTATATTAAAAAAAAAATAGTTTGTATGTTTAATTTTAAGATTTATAATGAATGTGTTGTATTTATTTATGATGATCTTGTTTGAAACTTAACCTGGAGGTCTCATCAGTTTTTAAAACATTGGCTTTTAGTACATCTATTACATAATAACCAAAACGTAACAGTACTTTCAGAGAAGAAAATTACAAGTAAATAGGAGTACCTTGCAAATAAGCTCTCCTTGAAAACCTCCAGCAATCAACAAGTTATCACGTACAGCCAGTGTACTAATTTGTGTCTGAGTAAAACCCTCCAAGAGGCTTCCCGGATGTTTCTGTTAGCAAGACACTTTCAAATTTCATATTTTTTCCTAAGTGATACTCTAACAACAAAACAGTGCAAAAATCATTACCTCACACGGAGCAACATGCCCTGATACATTCAGAACTTCAGATCTCTTAGAACTTAATGAAGACCAGTGAACAATTGAGTAATGTACAACAAGATATACATCATGTTTTGATGTTGACCAAACTAAGTTTCTCAGCTGCAAGTGAAAAATTAAAAGTAGCAAATTAATATTAATTAAATTATTGGCAAAAATGTATTAACTAGATTTAGATGGAAATTGAAAAACATTAGCTTATTTTCCCACATAACAAAACAACTTATCAGTCATCGCACACGTGTACATGCAGGCACATATCTATCACAAGAGACAATATAACATGGAATTTAGACCAAACAACTCCTGCCGCATCTTCAGACAATATAAAATGGAATTTAGACCAAACAACTCTTGTCGCATCTTCAAATGATTAAACTAAAAGGAAAATAATTAAGAATTAACATACTTGGAAATGAAGTATTGTTGACTTCACAGATCTTGTGTTTTGCCAGAAATCGTAATACAATCCCCCTTTTTGTGTTGCTTTGCATTCCTGTAGATCAGAGAGGAAAAATAAAGTAGAGTCAAAATATACTCTCAAAACCATGACTCATATGCCTCCAAGCTCTAAACAAGACGAGATGAACTTACCTTCTCTGACAGTTCCCCAGATCGTTGTATATTTTCATAATTTTTGTACTGCTCGAGTCTTGTTTCTCGATATTTCTCACGAGTAATGCTCAGCCTATCCCAAGGTATACCCTGGATATCTTTTCCCCTCCTAGCTTCAGCTGCAGTGGTATCAGTTATTCGGTTTTCCTGTAATAGGGAATCCAAAGCCCCCACCCCAAAAAAGTACAAGCAGAAGGAAAAATTATGTCAATGGCCACATGGTAGTAAATATTAATCATGTAAATGAGTTGTAAATAATATTTCTACATTGATAATTTTACCCGTGCATCACGGGCGTTCAACACTAGTAACAAAACAAATGTCAACCCGTGACGCGCACGTTTTACATTAGTACCAATAATACAAATGTCATTCAAAAATAGCTAAATAGATAGAACATCCTAAAAAGGCTTTCGCGGCAGAAAAGGACAAATATCCCATAGAAATAAAAGAAATTCTCAAATTCAAAAGGTAACAAAGGCTTAGCAAGCTAAAAGAGACTGAAAACAAACCAAAGGATCATATTCATCGTCGTCATCCTCATCAGTATCAGATTCGCCAAGCGCTCTCCCACCACGAAAATACATATCATCATCTACCTCAGCCATCTCATTATCATCTTGAACATACTCCATTTCATCCCCATGGTATTGAGCCATGTTCCGCGGTAGAGTTCACCACTTGATATCTATCAATTTCATAAATGGAATAGCCAAATTAGTTTATAAAATTCAGTAAATAAAATACTCCACTAACATAAGATTCAATCGCCACTCTCAGCAAAATACTAACAAAACTAATATTACAAAATAAAAAAAATGAAAATAATAAAAAAAAAATCTATGAGCTAGAAACAACAATTTCACATATTTAAATCCTAAACCGCTTAAAATTAGTTTAACGCGAAGGAGAATTTCCACCTCCTCGAAACTAAAAACCTAAATCCGAAGAAAAATTCCGTAAATATATAATAGCAATAATAATCATAATCATTAAGCAAATTAATGAGAGATAATTGAATTGAATTGAATTAAGGAAATTAAGAGGAATCGAAACAATTGAAATTGATTGAAGGAAATGATGAAAAAGAGATTGACGAGTTGAGAAAATGGTGACCTAATTTTGTGTTGGGGATTGGTGAAGGTGCAGCGCCTTGAGGTTAGGGTTTATTCTGGATCTCAGGGATAAGGATGCGAATCTAATATAAATCTGCGAATTGCGATGAAGCAGATTTGGAAAATTTCCGGTGCTTTTAATCTTGCGCTATCTTAGCTCAATATGTAATTAACAGTCTTTTAAACCGGACCGGTTTGAAGCTAAACCGGTTAATTCTATAAATTTGAGATATTATGCAAAAAAATTATGACTATTTAAGACTCTCTTTCTATCAACTCTCATTTTTCTATAAATGAAATTCATATAGAATTTTAATATTTTATGTATCATCCATTTTTAAAGTAGATGATCCGCATGAATTTTATCAAATAAGAGAGTGTTAGTAGTACTTCTCTTTATTTTAATATTAAGAAAATCTACTAGATCTAGTCATGAGAGAAAAAAACAATTAAAAGTAAAGGTATTTTCGATGTAGTTTGGATATAAGATTTTGGAGGCAAATAAACCATTTGATATAAAGATAAAACTACGAGTAAATAGAGGCAATTACCGCCTCGAAATTGTAAGTTTTGTCAATTATCCTCTGAAATTAACAAAAATTCAATTACTCCCTGAAATTGCACAACGTTAATCAATTTATCCCTCTGTTAAAATTTTCTTTTAGTCAACATGCCCTCTGAACTTAATTTTTTTTGTATTTTTCTTATACTTGACTCAAAAGATATTAAAGACAAATATGGAAGTTTGAAAAATGCATTTAAAATTCAAGGAAGAGCTTAAAGAGTTACTTGGTGAAGGGTACTATGGTAAAGGAGGATTAATAAAAGTGTTTATTGAAAAGAAGTACATTGGTGGAGTTGAGAAAATTCAGAAACTTCATGATGACAAAAAGCTTGAGAAATTGCTTGATTGTTGTGAAAGGATTGATGGCATTGAAGGAGGTGATGGTGGATTGAGGCTTATGGTGATATAAAGTTTGTTCCTTGTGAAACATGTTATGGAAGTTGTAAAATCTACTATGAAGGTAATTATGAAGAAGATGATAATTGTGAGGTTTGTGGGTGAGTGTGGATTCCAAAGGTGTTCTTATTGCAATGAAAACGGCCTCATAAGATGTTCCATGTGTTGTTTCTAGTTCATATTTCATTTCGACATTTAACAATGAAAATGGCCTAAGTTAATTGTTAATTGTTTGCCTTTAATATCTTTTGAGTCAAGGATAAGAAAAATTCAGAAACTTCATGATGACAAGAAGCTTGAGAAATTGCTTGATTATTGTGAATGGATTGATGGCATTGAAGGAGGTGATTGTGGATGTGAGGCTTGTGGTGATATAAAGTTTGTTCCTTGCGAAACATGTTATGGAAGTTGTAAAATCTACTATGAAGGTGATTATGAAGAAGATGATAATTGTGAGGTTTGTGGGTGAGTGTCGATTCCACAGGTGTTCTTATTGCAATGAAAACGGCCTCATAAGATGTTCCATGTGTTGTTTCTAGATCATATTTCATTTTGACATTTAACAATGAAAATGGCCTAAGTTAATTGTTTGCCTTTAATATCTTTTGAGTCAAGGATAAGAAAAATTCAGAAACTTCATGATGACAAGAAGCTTGAGAAATTGCTTGATTACTGTGAATGGATTGATGGCATTGAAGGAGGTGATGGTGGATGTGAGGCTTGTGGTGATATAAAGTTTGTTCCTTGTGAAACATGTTATGGAAGTTGTAAAATCTACTATGAAGGTGATTATGTTCCAAAGGTGTTCTTATTGCAATGAAAACGGCTTCATAAGATGTTCCATGTGTTGTTTCTAGTTCATATTTCATTTTGACATTTAACAATAAAAATGGCCTAAGTTAATTGTTAATTGTTTGCCTTTAATATCTTTTGAGTCAAGGATAAGAAAAATTCAGAAACTTCATGATGACAAGAAGCTTGAGAAATTGCTTGATTATTGTGAATGGATTGATGGCATTGAAGGAGGTGATGGTGGATGTGAGGCTTGTGGTGATATAAAGTTTGTTCCTTGTGAAACATGTTATGGAAGTTGTAAAATCTACTATGAAGGTGATTATGAAGAAGATGATAATTGTGAGGTTTGTGGGTGAGTGTGGATTCCAAAGGTGTTCTTATTATAATGAAAACGGTCTCATAAGATATTCCATGTGTTGTTTCTAGTTCATATTTCATTTTGACATTTAACAATGAAAATGGCCTAAGTTAATTGTTAATTGTTTGCCTTTAATATCTTTTGAGTCAAGGATAAAAAAAATTCAGAAACTTCATGATGACAAGAAGCTTGAGAAATTGCTTGATTATTGTGAATGGATTGATGGCATTGAAGGATGTGATGTTGGATGTGAGACTTATGGTGATATAAAGTTTGTTCCTTGTGAAACATGTTATGGAAGTTGTAAAATCTACTATGAAGGTGATTATGAAGAAGATGATAATTGTGAGGTTTGTGGGTGAGTGTGGATTCCAAAGGTGTTCTTATTGCAATGAAAATGACCTAATAAGATGTTTCATGTGTTGTTTCTAGTTCATATTTCATTTTGACATTTAACAATGAAAATGGCCTAAGTTAATTGTTAATTGTTTGCCTTTAATATCTTTTGAGTCAAAGATAAGAAAAATTCAGAAACTTCATGATGACAAGAAGCTTGAGAAATTGCTTGATTGTTGTGAAATGATTGATGGCATTGAAAGAGGTGATGGTGGATGTGAGGCTTGTGGTGATATTAAGTTTGTTCCTTGTGAAACATGTTATGGAAGTTGTAAAATCTACGATGAAGGTGATTATGAAGAAGATGATAATTGTGAGGTTTGTGGGTGAGTATGGATTCCAAAGGTGTTCTTATTGCAATGAAAACGACCAAATAAGATGTTCCATGTGTTGTTTCTAGTTCATATGCAAAACTTCAGGGGGTATTGGTGAAACATCATATTGACTAACATAAGAATTTGACGGATGGGGTAAATTGATTAACGTTGTGCAATTTCAGGGGGTAATTGAAGTTTTGTTAATTTCAGGGGATAATTGATGAAACTTACAATTCCAGGAGGGTAATTGCCTATTTACTCATAAAATTACATACGATTCAGTTCGATTTAAATGACACGTTAAAAACACTAATCAAATTTAACTTTAGTTATTGCATCTACAAAACTAGATTCGAAATCATGATCTTTGGTTAAAGGTTAATGCTTAATCTTACAAGGACTTATACGAATGAAACGCAATAATTGGTTTAACTAGTAGATTTTTACAATTACACATACATGATTTGTGTCAAAGAATGAAATTACAACTATATGATTCTTTAAAGTAGTATTCGTTAGTCTGCTCTTTTTATTGTCTTAATGCTTATAAATACGAACATTAGTTTTTTATGAAAGTTTGGTTATTTTGATTAAAAATATAGGTATGTATTGTAGATAATTTACATTTTTATATTGTAACAAACAATACTTATTTTTTCAGTGATACTAACAATATAATAAATATAATATACAATCTTATCTTTTTGAGTGACATTAATCAAATAAATTTTTTATAGTATGTTTAAGGGTATAATGGAAAGTGAAAAAAAATCAGCTCAAATATTCATGTAATCTCTTTATATATAACTAGCGGTGTCAATCTTTCCGCTCTTTTAATGTGCAAACGCGTGTAGATTATCAACGATTTTTATATAATTTTTTTGATATGGATTAAAATTTATAAGCATAGGTATTCGTCACTTACAAATTTAACAAATTCAACAAATCATATTTACCTTTTTCAATAACAACTATAATATAATAATATAACAAATATTCTTATATTTTTTTTATAACAACGACAATATAACATTATTAGAAGAAAGTTTGTTTAAATGTATAATTGAAATAACAAAAAAAAAGTAAGTTAAAATTCTCTCCAAGATCCCCCCTCCTCTTTATATCTACTACTAGCAAAAAGACGGGCACTGTGTCCGTCTTTCCGCTCATTTTATTGTGCTAACGTTTGAAAATTACGAATATTTTTATTTTATTTTATAAAATTTTGATTAAAAGTAAATATATAAATGTCTTTTGCTTTCAAATTATAACAAATCAAACTAACCATGATTATTTATTTAGACTTAATTCCTTATAAAAAAGAGTTCTTAAATATACCCTTTGAAAAATTTATGTGTTCTAAAAACGTTTGTGGACCAATTTAATGGGTGATTTGGCAGTTTGACACTAACGTGATAGTTGTTGATTGTGTAACTTTTGCCACGTAGCCCTGACATGATATTTTTGTGAATTAAAAAAAAAAAAAATCTAAAATTGATTTTTTTGGAAATTTTAATTTTAATCTTTAAATGTTTATTTTCAATTTTTTTTTCAAAAATTTGCATATTAGATTATGAGGTTCTGAAAATTTTAGTTTTCAAAAAATTATTTTGGAATTTCTTTTCCAAAATTTGCAGGTTATACAATTTTCAAAATTCAAAAATATTTTTTTTAAAATTTTAATTCTAGGACAGGGACCTGCTTAGATGTGCCCATAGAAGAGACCTTTCTACAAGACCTAAATTTTTCATAAATAATTTTGTATACATATACCATAATTCAAATAGGTCATATTTACAATGACCTTTGACATATTTAAGCCTATTTGTGAATACAATTTTGCATAAAAATATTATATTTTATAACAAAATATGAATTTTTATATATTTGATAGTTAAAAATTATTATTTAATTGTTAAAAAAATTAAAGGTATTTTTATAATATTAATATGGGTTAAATATGTTTTTGATCCTTATAAATATACCAACTTTTCGTTTTAGTTCCTCTAAAATTTTCCTTCAACTTTTAGTCCATATAAAATTTTCCATCTTCACTTTTGGTCTCTTTTTTAAAGTAAACTCATATGTAGAATCATATTTTTGAATAAAAATTTTCACAAAAATTCATATTATTATAATAATCTTTCCCAAAAAAAGTTAGAATTTTACAAAACATGAATTTAATATGAATTGTTATATGTTTTAAGGTTAAAAATTCATATTTAATTTGTGTTTTGTTAAAAAATTCTAATTTTTTTTAGAATATTTTACACATTTTTGCACTTTTTCATTAAAAAATTCAAAAATTAAATTAAAAATAGGGACCAAAAGTAGTGATTGAAAATTTTATAGGGACTAAAAGTTGAAGGAAAATTTTAGAGGGACTAAAATGAAAAGTTGATATATTTATAGGGACCAACAACATATTTAACCCTATATACATTTATGCACAATTTCATTAAATAATACAAAATCTACAATAGGGATCAAAAGTGGTTATTGAAAATTTTATAGGGATTAAAATTCAAAGAAATTTTTTATAGGGACTAAAAAGAAAAGTTGATGTATTATAGGTTTCAAAAACATATTTAACCATTTTTTAAGAAAATAACAAAATAATAAATTAATTTTTCCTTCAAAAATAAAATAAAATAATTTTAAGGGTGGTCCCTATAAATATACCAACTTTTCGTTTTAGTCCCTCTAAAATTTTCATTCAACTTTTTGTCCCTATAAAATTTTCAATCACTACTTTTGGTCTCTCCTTTAAAGTAAACTCATATGTATAATTCATATTTTTGAATAAAATTTTGCAGAAAAATTCATAATATTATAAGTATCTTTCCCAAAAAAAATTAGAATTATTTACCAAAACATGAATTTAATATGAGTTTTTATATTTTTTACGGTTACAAATTAATATTTAATTCATGTTTTGTTAAAAATTTCTAATTTTTTTTCGGAATTATTTTTACAATATTATACACATTTATGCATAATTTCATTAAAAAATACAAAAAATAAATTAAAAACAAGGACCAAAAGTAGTGATTGAAAATTTTATAAGGATTAAAAGTTGAAGAAAAATTTTAGAGGGACTAAAATGAAAAGTCAGTATATTTATAGGGACCAAAAAGCTTATTTAACCCTAATTTTAATTCCTTCGAAAAAATAATAATATAATTTTAATATTTTATTTATAGAATAAATAAAATAATAGAAAAAAGAGAATCTACGAACACCGACCAAACGTATATATACCTTGTTTCCTAATACTTTTTGCAAACCCTGAAAGTGTAAACTCTCACTCGACGCTGCTCCGCTGTGAACCGTAAGACGCCTGCATTAGTCAACTCACGAACTTGACGATTGATATCTTTCATTCTGTGGCTAGAAGTTGAAATACGATTTGATCATTGTTTAAAACCCTTTTATACTAACTTCACAATTTCTTAGCAGAGAGATATGAGGAAGAAGGTGGATGAGCGAATCAGAACTCTCATTGAGAATGGCGTTAAAACAAGGCATAGGTCCATGTTTGTCATCATTGGTGACAAGTACTATGACCAGGTATAACTACTAATGTTTTTTATTTTTTTTACGCGAAAAAGTATAGGTTGGTTGTGTTCTAGAAGCTCATCAGGGTCATGTTAGACCTCAATGCTCAAAGACAGTTGAACCATCCAATGGAGAATGGAATAAAATTGAATAAAAGAAAAAGTTGATTAAAACCTATATATTAATTTGGTGGGGAAAAAAAGTGGAGTATTATATGCAATTTTATGTCATCATACCTTCGATTAATAGAATCGACTGTGATTTGATTGCATTCCATATTTTTCCATAAATTTGAGTGTGACATTTTGGAAACTCCATTTAAGGTTAGCACAATTTGAGTACTAAGTGAAGTTTCTACTACGTGCAGATTGTAAATCTTCATTACATGCTTAGCCAGGCACAGATCAAATCCAGCCCAACTGTTTTATGGTGTTACAAGGACAAGCGGTATGTAATTGATGAATCTGTCGTGATTTATTGATGTATTGATTTGTTTGAGGGATGAGTGTTTACATGAACTTGTTTGATATGATTTTGAATGCAGTCATATGAAGAAACATGAGAAGCAGATTGAAAAATTGAGGAAGAGGGGTCTTTTGGACCCCGATAGAGCTGATCCATTTTCGTCGTTTATGAAAAGTAAAGAAATAACTCGTCGTTTGTATGAGGATTCTGAAAAAATTCTGGGTAGTACTTTTGGAATGTGTATACTTCAGGTATCTTACACTTCTTACTAGCTTAATTACTTTTTCTTGTCTAAGTTGTCTTTCTCTTTCCTTTTTTTCCAAGATGAACCAATTTTGTAACTGTTTTTTTCTTTAAGGATTTCGAGGCGTTAACGCCTAATCTCCTAGCACGAACAATAGAGACGGTTGAGGGAGGAGGTCTCGTTGTTTTGCTTATTCGTACTCTATCATCTCTTACATGTTTGTACACAATGGTGATGGTAAGGAAGCAGATTCAAGGGCATTCATATTTTTCAAGACATCTTATGAATGTGGTGAAGTAGCCTATAAGGCCAATGTCTACCACGGTACTCTTTTGTTAAAAGTTTCGTTCAGTTTAATTTTCACATTCTCCTTTGATCGCAGGATGTCCATGAAAGATTTCGAACTGAATCACACATGGATGCCACCGGACGCTTTAATGAACGCTTCTTATTATCACTTGCTTCTTGCAAGGCTTGTGTGTTCATGGATGACGAGCTGAATA
Source organism: Medicago truncatula (assembly GCF_003473485.1). Classification (NCBI taxonomy): domain Eukaryota; kingdom Viridiplantae; phylum Streptophyta; class Magnoliopsida; order Fabales; family Fabaceae; genus Medicago; species Medicago truncatula. The sequence goes on along the minus strand of NC_053043.1, from coordinate 10,378,869 downwards.
TTTTACCAATTTCATCTCACATAAGGTCCATCACTCCAGTTTCTGTCAATGAGGTACTAGCCTACCGTTTTAACATCATTAATTATCTTTTCCTTTCTTTTGGTCTTTTCCTGTTTTGTTTTGGGATGGAGATTGCAAATGATTTTGGGCTTTAATGTTTTTTGTCTTTTCTTGGGAGCTTACCAAAATGCTTGCGTGTTTGAACTCTTTGGGAGTTTTATGTATTTATTTGTCTTTGAATTTATGCTATAGGATTCCGAAGGACTGTCAAAAACAGAACAGGGCCTGAAGAACCTTAAAGAACAACTTGATGAAACTTTACATGTTGGACCATTGATCAGGAAGTGTTGCACAATGGATCAGGTAGGACTGCTTACTTCTCTGCTTTTCATTGAGGTTAATCAAATTGATTTCTTTGTGATGAATGTGAGTTTTATATGGTTTTTATAAATAGGGAAAAGCTGTTGTCACATTTATGGACGCAATTTTGAACACGAAACTGCGCAGCGCTGTTGTTGCCTTGTTGGCTGCTCGTGGCCGTGGGAAATCAGCTGCTCTTGGTTTATCTATTGCTGGAGCCATTGCTGTGGGGTAATATGCCTTTTAGACATACAAATTTGTTCTTTTTTGATAGATGCACAGCATTTTAGGATCTCAACGGAAAATAACCTCTGTAGGTATTCGAATATTTTTGTAACTGCACCGAGCCCCGAGAATTTGAAAACCTTGTTTGAATTTGTATGCAAAGGTTTATCTGCACTTGGCTATGAGGTACATGCTCTCTCCTCATTTACATATATAACCATTATTGTTTAAATAAGATACAGTTAGAGCTCATTTATTTTCAACTTTTGCTTTGTGAAATATCATTATCACTATAAATTGGGAACTACAATGCTGAGCATGTTTAATCAATTTAAGTAAGTTTTGAAAACTCAAAAACAGGTCCATTATACTATAAATTTGTCGGCACAATATATTAACCCAGTGTATGCAACCGAGAAAACATAGTTCATACCGAGTGCTGTGCAGCTAGCTTACTCAAAATATTTTTCATTGCTAAAACACTATTGTTAGTATATCCTGTGTGATAGTTAGTGTTATTTCTATTTACTCTGAAATCTGCAAGATTCCGATTTCCTTGTGAATTTCACCTAAATATTATGATAGTTCAATCCATTTTTTTTTTATTTCCTAATTATGCCTCTATCCAGCCTCCTTTGTCTTTTGATATGTTTGTGTATCGAACGATAAATGAAGTTCATATGAGAATGCTATGATTTTCAATATATAGGAATTTGATGTGGTGAAAAGTGTGAATCCCGCGTTCCATAAAGCTACTGAAAGAATCAATATTTATAAGCACCACAGACAGACAATTCAGGTAACTTCATCAGTTATGGTTTTGCATTAATATATACGACATAAAAAATGTCTTAATGTTAAGGAAACTTCTTTTGCTCTGATATTACAATTGACAAGTAATAAAATTCTGGACTTTTTATTCATCTTATTTTTTTTTTTTTTTCAGTATATACTGCCACACGAACATGAAAAGCTCTCACAAGTTGAACTGTTGGTAGTTGATGAAGCTGCCGCTATTCCACTGCCTGTGGTGAAGTCTTTGCTTGGCCCATATTTGGTCTTCCTGTCTTCTACTGTTAATGGGTATGACCATTGTTTGTTTTTGTGAAACATTCCATATATCTCCCCATTTAAAAGAGTTAACATCGACATTACTGATTGATGGTAAGAACTCTGTTTTTTTTACACTGGACAGTTATGAAGGTACTGGACGCTCTTTATCATTAAAACTTTTGCATCAACTGGAAGGTCAAAGCAACGATTCTGCCAAGGCAACAGAGGGCACTGATTCTGGTACTAATTTGCTTCTGTATATGTAAAAGTCGTTCAAAATAAACAACATGCATGTCATGTACTGTTCAGAAAGGAAATACATTCTATACCAACTAGAGAAATTGTGATATTTTGTTTTTCAACAATCCATAGTCCATTAAACGATTTTAATATATAAGCTTTTTAAGGGCTGTGTGTTATTGTTAATTTTTTATTTTATCTTTCAGGTTTTAAGAAAATTGAACTGAGTGAATCCATCAGATATGCTTCTGGGGATCCCGTTGAAAGCTGGCTTAATACACTACTTTGCTTAGATGTTTCAAATGCCATCCCTAATCTTAGCAGGTTATTTCTAACTTATTTCATATTTACTTGGAACATGAGACTATTTCTTTATCTCCATCTACTGATATTTTGTCATGAAATCAGGTTACCTCCATGTAGTGAGTGCGATCTATACTATGTCAATCGGGATACCCTCTTTTCTTATCACAAAGATAGTGAATTATTTTTGCAGGTGAATCCAGATTTATCCGATGATATTGGGTTGTTTTGATTAATATTTTAACTTTTTTAAATGGAAAACTAAAATATTGGTAGTCTTGCAGCAAATGATGTCCTTATATGTCGCATCACATTACAAGAATTCTCCAAATGATCTACAACTTATGTCAGATGCTCCAGCACACCACTTATTTGTGCTACTTGGTATACTTGGTTTTCTTTCTAGTTATTTTTTGGCCCCTCTGTTCAAATTATAACATGATTTAAATTAGACATGTAACAGTATTTGTATGACAGGACCTGTTGATGAATCAAAGAATCAACTTCCTGATATTTTGTGCGTCATCCAGGTTTGCATCTGATAATACTTTTTTCTAATTAATTTTTGTTTATGGTCCATCTTATTGGCTTCCATTAAAGGGTTTATTAGAGTAAAAGATAGTTGTACTCCAATAGGGCCTAACTACTACATTTTGACAGAACTCGATGGTTTGTTCAGTTTTAAGTTCTTTTTTCTGTTTCCATTAATGATTCCAAAAGTTCCGCCTTGTTTTCACTTTATCTTCCATATTCAAAGTTTGTACAGGAAAGATCGTGTTAGAATATAAAATAATATCTCATAATATCTTGATATTATGTTAAGAGTATATTAATTATCGTTAAGTTGCATGTTTGGTGCCTTATGTTTATTTTATGTTTGAAGTTGGTCCTTACGTTTAAAAAGTTTCAAGTTGATCCTTACGTTACTGATGTCAGCATAAGTTCGTGCTTTCCATCAAATTTTAAGTTAAGTATATCCGAAACGTCCACATGACACCTCCCTCAGTTATCCACTTGTGCATCTCTGTTAGCCACATGAACATTCTAGACGGAAATTTAACTAAAAGGACTAGCTTGTTGTCTTTGTTAGCCATGTGCGTCTCTGCGATTTTCCTTTTGTAATATCCTTTTGTTTGTTTAAACTTTGTAATTTCTTGTTATTTAGGGTTATACTACAGATGTTCATGCTTGCTGTCCCATTTTCTGCTTATTATGGTTTCTTTTCGTTGCAACATCTTACATTCCATATCATTTACATACAGGTTTGTTTTGAGGGGAAGATATCTTGTCAATCGGCAATCCAAAGTTTGAGCAGTGGTCGTCAACCATTTGGAGATCAAATTCCATGGAAATTCTGTGAGCAATTCCAAGACACAAATTTTCCTTCTCTTTCAGGTGCTCGCATTGTACGCATTGCTACACACCCAAGTGCCATGAGGGTAATTTCTATTTTCCGTCTTTATGGTTTTGCTTAACCAGATTCTCTGAATTTGTAACATCCCTCTAATCTTTCTTTAATTTCAGCTTGGTTATGGCTCACAAGCAGTGGAGCTTTTGATACGGTTAGTAGATTGCTTCCTTCTTCTTTGATTGGAGTGATAAATTGATACAGCTATGGTTAGTATTGGTTCAAGGTGTGTGATACCAGAACAAAATAGTTGGAAGAGAGGAATTACTTATTGACATGAATAAAAGAAAGAACTGAAACAACATAAGAAAGATACCTGAACTCTTCACTTTCAGATTTATCAAACCATATGCAAACTATTCCCTATTTCCCCTATTTAATGGCCCCTAATCCCCTCTATCAACCTAAAGACTTCCCTTATCTAATATTCCTTACATCTATCCTAAGTTAGGATAGATACCCGAAAATAGGAACTCCCTGTTTTATTATATTTAAATACAAATTCAAACTCCTAACTAACATAGTTTTGTTTCTCTTTCCTGACATACACCCTACTTATATGGGGTTGCTGCCTATCAGTGTGTGCAGTGAAAATACCTTTGGAATTTGTGTGTATGGTAGCAGCTGACTCATTTATATGGAGTGTGGCAATGCACATTTAACCTTCTAGACTGCAAAATGGTGGGGGCCCATTCACGGGGCTCCCATAAGATCGAGCTAGGCCTGTCTATGAACTTTGCTATAAAACACGTTGCAACTTGTTGCTCATTTTGTTTTTGGAAATATGTCAAAATGTTAAGCAGAACGTCATTAATTATTCTATGCTTGTAACCAACAGTTGTATGCTGAGTTGACAGCTCTGTATAAAGATCAATAGAGCTCTTGTAACTGCATGTCTTCAAAAGTTTCATTTTTCTCAAATTCTCATTGACATGAGAAACACAATTCTCTCAATTTGCTCTGATCCTAATACATCCTGTCTACAGTTACTATGAAGGACAACTTACTCCTATCTCTGAGATGGATATTGAACCTGAAATACAGGCTCCACCAAGAGTTACAGAAGCTGCAGAGAAGGTATGTTAGTTCTAAAATCCCATTTTCTTGATAGGTTTTGTTGAAATATGGTGTCATTGATTGATGTTTGATACAATATTGCTATTCTTCTCTCCCTTATTTCCTCTATGTAAATATTCCTTATTTCCATAATATATATAATTATGATAAATTTATATTGATATATAACATATTTAACCCCTATAATCAAGACATTCCCTTTGTACAAATTATCGTTTTAAATACAAAACACCATGAGATAAATTCTAAATCTATTCAGCACCAATTCCTTTATCCTAAAGAAAGACAGATTTAATCCCTATTAGACTGATACATGACAGGTTTAATCCCTATAATCAAGCTGATTTTAATGTGTATTTCACCGACTTCACTTGTATTTCATAAAGAAAGACAAACATTGCTTTTAGTTAGGTCCTTGCCTATGTAAGTTGCAGTTAGCAGCAACAACAAACAACCGCCACCAAGCATTTTCTCTATAGGTGCTTGGCTACATGGATCATACAATGTTTCAATGTCCTATCCTATCATGTATTTAGTTCAAATGTGAACACTTTTTAATAATTGCATTCTTTTAGCTTTTTGATAGTGTTTGATGATTGGTTTTAAAATACTGGGAGTAATGCAAAAACGGCAAGCTATACTTGATTTGTTATAGTCGCACTTTTAAATTTGAAGTATATAAGTTTATGATTATCTTTCAAATATATGTTTCTATCTCTTTATTATAATACTATATGAATTCAGGCTTCACTACTTGAAGAAAACGTAAAACCTAGAACAGATCTTCCTCATCTGCTTGTAAATTTGCGTGAAAGACGCCCAGAGAAGCTTCATTACATTGGTGTCTCATTTGGGCTAATGTTGGACTTATTTTCCTTTTGGAGGAAGCTTAAATTTTCTCCTTTCTACATTGGCCAGATTCCAGTTAAGTTTTTTTCTTACCAAAAATGGACAATGATACTGATTTGTTATTTAATAATCAATTACCATATTGTTTTCTCAACTTGACAGAATACTGTGACTGGTGAGCATTCATGTATGGTCTTGAAACCTCTTAACAATGATGAAATTGAAGTTGATGGATCAAATCACCAGGATTTTTTCAGACCATTTCACCTAGGTTTGAACGTCTTCCTATGCTGTTATGATCTATGTGCTTATTCACGATTCATTTGTTAATTGTTGTTGATTTAAAATGTTCACTATTTGTAGATTTTAGGCAAAGATTTACTAGACTTCTATCTTCCACGTTTCGTGGCATGGATTACAAGCTTGCTATGAGGTTAGTACTAAAAGTTTAATGGTTACCATAACATAACCACCCTTGTGTTTGCCCTTTTTTTTTGTTTTACTTTATTTTAGGAAAGGAAGTTGCTTTTGAGAATTTAAAAGGAAGTTAAATTCATTTTTTATCCTTCCATGAAATTCCAAAGATGTTCCATAATCTTATTTATATTATAATTTTAAAATTTAAAAGTGAATATTTTTAAAACTTTCTTCATCTATGTTTACACATCCATTTTTGAAATGCTCATTATAGTGATAATTTATCCAGGATCATGGATCCAAAAATCAAGTTCACAGAGCAGGAGCAGACAAAGTCCACGTCTGATAAATTTTCCGGGCCAGTCGGAGAATATGATATGAAGCGACTAAAGGCTTATGTTGATGGTCCTTACGAGTTTCGTGTGGTGAGTAATCTCAAATGCTGGATACTGATAACTTTTTCTTAATGGTTTCTTGATGATGACCAATTTGATACTTCTTTGGTAATTGGAAATCGTTGTTCTGCATTCTTTCCTATGCCCTAACAGTTATGACCCCCTTGGTAAAATGAGCATCAATGTGAGAATTGTGAATGTGACAATTGTGATAGACCAAATGAGAAAATGAGACGAAGTTGTAGCTAAAGTTAAATGACCTTTAAAACAATGCAGGATGTTGGCCTATTGTAACATTAAACATCATGCCACCATATACATACTGCTGAAGCTGTGATGTAATTGCACAAGCTCAGGCTACTGATGTATCATAATGCTGAACACATGTTTATGCGATTTGCAGTGCTTTTGAGTATGATGCTAACTTTTATATTTTTTCTGGACAGATTTTAGATTTAGTTCCCATCCTTACACATCTGTACTTTCAAGAAAAGCTTCCGGTTGAACTGTCAGCTTTACAAGCTTCTGTGTTACTTTGCATTGGTTTGCAAAATCAGGACATTTCGTACATTGAGGTTTGTTTACCAACGTACCAATTTTCTCAGTTGAAATATTACAATCATATGACTTGGTAGCCCCTAATGCCTTGTACAGGCAACCATTGAAGGACAACCATATTTTGAATCTATAAAAAAAATTCTAAATTACCCTCATTATTATTTGATGTTTGTTATGGTCGCTAAAATTCATTGCTCGATGTTGTGTTTTGCTGTGATGTAAAAAAATCTTCTTGTTGTCTTCGTTGGTGCTTTTTTGTAAAGCTGCTGGAGTCACATTCTAATATGTGCCATTTAATTCAATAGGTACAATTGGAGTTGAAAGAGGAACAAATATTGCAGCAATTAAAAAAAATAATGAAGAAGTTCTACAAATATCTAGATGGTCTTGAGTCCAAGAAGATTGAATCAACATTCCCACGATTGAAAGATGTAAGTCTGTTTAATAACTGTTTAACTTGTGTCACTATGACTTGTATCAAGTTTGGGAACCCAACTCCTCATGCATGCATGAGTTTCAGTGTGTTACATAAGTTCTATTAATTTGTGGATTCCCCTTTTATTTTGTATCCTCCACTAATCTTGTTCCACCCTTTCATTTTTCCATTTCTGTGTTTGTGGACTGTTTTGTCCCTAGATTGTCATGGAACCTCTTAGTGTATCTTTGGATGAAGACCTTAACAATGCAGCTAAACAAGTTGAGGTATAAACTTTATCTTTTTTTCCTTCATATATTCCAACTTCAATCCCTGCCCTTGCCACTTGCTTGTTTCCACATTCAGTTTTTAGTAGCTCTTATTTTCTGAAATGATTATTACTTGATAGGATGATATGAAGTCAAAAGAGGAAGCACCCTTGGCTCCTGACTTTGAGTCTATTTTACAAAATAATGGTGGAAAAATGCCATTTGATGGTGTTATTGCTGTGAAAGCCATTAGGAGTGGAGTGAAACTTCAAAAGGAAAAAAGAAGTCACAAGAGTGGTGGTACAAAGCGTGGGAAAGACAACCACAGCCATAACTTAATCAAAAGAAGAAGATATTGACCAAGAAGAACCCTAAAAATGGTATAATAAAGAAAATATATATTACACTTCACAAAGTTGAAGGCATTATTACTACTACTACTACTATTATTATATATATTTTGGCAAAATTACCACATGAGTCCTTTATCTTATTTATTTGTAACAGTTGAGTCATTTATCTTTTGTGAAATGCTAACCATTTCCCGCGGAACACTGGTTAAAGAATCAAATATAATAGTATTTACATTGAAAATTGTGTAGTCAATGCATTAAAAGCTTAAAAAGTGTCCTTACTAACAACTTTGGCCTAATGTTGGCTACTCTGATGAAATCCTAATTCTAAGTTGGAAAAATTAAGATTATACCCTTAGGCCATCATTTAAAAAATTACATGATATGCATATATGACTAACATGATTTCCTTAAAGGAAAGTGATATAAATTAGTTATGCGGGGATCAGAACTCGTTCGAAAAAAGGCCAAAACAACAGTATTTCTCTATGTGTTGGTTGTGAAAATTAGATGTTACCGCATACATAGGGAAGGCAACTTGGCTGCAGATTGATTTAGCCAAAATTTAGCTATGTTTCCTTTGCTTCATAGGGATAGTTTACATTTACCATGCTCCAGTATGTTTGTAATGTGCCCTTTTTGTTAAGGGTTCAGGCCCTCATGTAACGAACAACGAACGTAGTCTCCGCTTTCTTGCTCTGGACAGTAAACCTTAAAAAGTGAATAGATGGACACGTTTAGTGCCCGTCTTTCCGTTAGTCACAATCAAATTATTATCACTTCCATCTTTATATGAAACCATGAAATGGATAATTTCTCAGCTAAATAATTAGTAATATTAGCAAGGTTTCATGTTACAATACAAGACATTGTCAAAACAAAAAAGAATGAAGGAAAAAAATTTTAAGAACCTCAAATTCTTATAAGTTTCAATAGAAATTTGACTCTCTTTTGTAGAACCAAATAAAGACAACTAACAATAGATTTGTTTAAGCACTACGGGAAAGTATTTCATTAGTATCAAAAGTAAAAAAATAAAAAAATCGGTTAAATAATGGTTAGAGACGAGGGAGCATCATGAAATGGATATTTGATATGTTAGGAAAAATTAGAATGCGGGTTAATCGTAATGAAATCTTTAATTTTAATTAAGTAATAAGATAATTTTTGAGGATGTATGCGTTTGTATGATTTTTTTATGAACATTATTGAGATGAGTCCTCTAACCTGTGAGAGGCAAAAATGGTATTTGGGTAATATTTTATTTATGATATATATACTTAGCCTGTGAGAGGCGACAACGGTATCACTTTTGAAGTGAGGAGTAAAGGTGGATAGTCGTTTGTATAAACATGCATCATATTAGAGAATGGAGGCGGGGAGATAGTAGATATGAATTGGGATGGTGGAGGCCAATTACGGGGCCTTAGGTGATCTACAAATCTATATGTCTGGTCTGAAACTCCTAGGTGACTCGTGCTGATCCCACGATGTCGAGACAGACTTATAAAACTTGACATCTCTAACTAGTCACCTGAAAATTTTACTAATGAAAGTGTGAAGCACCGAAGTCAACCCGTGAGATGTTGCTTCAAAAGAGATGCTAAACATGTATTCCTAGTCTACTATCTAGAGTTAGAGAGAATAGAGGTGAACATGCATGACATTCATTTTCTTGAAATTTTAATGTGTGTGATTTTAAATGTTGTTTTGATTGTATGTGTGTTTGTGTTTATTTTCTATCCATTGCTGATTATATATCATGTAGATGCTGTAAAATGTATCTCTCGTCTTTCTTTTTTATATGGTCTTGTGTGACTTATATGCGGATCATCTTTAAGATGAGACTCAGGAGTAGTGCCAAGGTGATTTCCACTACGACGGAGTGGAGAACTATTCTTCCAATTATGCCATTATGCTTCTTTTAAAAATGTTGTTGAGTCTTGACTTTTATTTAATCGGGTTGTAAGGCTCTGATATTGTGACATCGAGGTCGGATTCAATAAAGTGTCTTATTTATTGAGTTATTATATTTCAAGACTAGTTGTTAAGTCTTATTTCTCAAACCCATACAGTACTCAACTTATCAACCGAACACCACCTAGACTCACTAACAATACTAACCATATAAAAATAAGGGTTAATTATATTTTTATTCGATGTAAATATTGACAGTTTTGTTTTTAGTCTCTATAAAATAAAATCATACTTTTTAGTCCATGTGACATTTTCCTTAAGCATTTTAGGGATCAAAACTGTTTATGGAAATTTTTAACAATGACAAAAAGTGTTGATGAAAATTTTTATTGGGACTAAAAATACTAATGGAAAATTTTACAAGACTAAAAAATGTGATTTTATTTTGTAGGGACTAAAAACAAAACTGTGAATATTTATAGGGACTAAAAACTTAATCAACCCTAAAAATAACTCATCTCATTTACACAACCCTTAGCTCACTCATAAGCATGCCTCTCCATCTTCTTTTTGTAATTTCATTATATTTTATCTTCTTTATCGTTTGTTTATCATACTTCATCCATCTTTCTCATCTTCAATAAAAGATGTATGAAGTATGATGAAAAAAAAAAAAAAACATGAAGTATGATGAACTTAAAAAAAAAGAGGTGAGAGTACATAGCATCCGAGTAAGTAAAGTTTGTGCAACTGAAATGAGCTTTTCTTCCCGATCCACATACCTAGAATCACTCAAAATTGAGGTCTTAAAATCTAGTGAATGAAACTCATTAGCATATAGTATCTCGCTAATGAGGAGAAACTTTACATGAAATACATTACCTCAGGGCCCACCCAGACTAAGACCAAGAAGGAATTTGAAAAACAAATTAAGAAAAGGGAAGGGAAAATAATCAAAACATTGAAACAAGGAACGAAAGAGTAAGGAAGCATGTGTATTGAAAAAAAAATAAAAAAAATACAAAGCCACATCATAGAAATAACATTAAAAATTTAATCTGTCTACAATATTTGTTCCATTCAAACAATAAAAACACAACATATTTACACAAAAAAAAGCACAAAATTTCTTTAGGTAAGAACTCAACAAACATATCCTATATTAAGTCATTTGTCCAATATTGACTATGTCATATATAACCATGAACCACCATGGTACCAGAGAAACAACAGACAATCGTTCTTTAGACACTTAAAAAGTGTCAAAGGATAGTTAATTACGGTTAAAATCACTTTTTAAATCGATTAAATTGATATATTTTTTTAGTATAAAAGAGGGTCTAAGTCCGAATCGATTAAATTGATTTAAAAAAATACTAAACGATATTTAATTACGGTACGATGGATGTCAATGAACAATCACTACATGCTTAAAGAGCAAACGTTGAAACAAAACAACAACAATAAAAACAGGGCTAAAATATCAATTCTCACCGCAACTCAACGATAAACATAAGTAAATACAATAAAGTGAAATAAAGAAAGCAAAAATAATAAAAAATTTGAGGGAGTGGAAATCTAAAAAATATGAAAGTTGTTGGAGAAGGGTGGAATGAATCCTCTAATATGTAATTTATACATCAGAGTGCAAAGTATGATGTATCATCGTTCATGAAAAGAAAAAACACATGAAATATTTAGATAAAAAAAATTTAAATGGTGATAAATCACACTTTACTCACTCAACTTATATATCAAATACATATGAGAGAATCCATTTCCAGGGAGAAGGGAATGATTTGCACATGGATGAGTTTGAGTGGAAAGGAGAAAGCCATATATATATATATATATATATATATATATACTCGACCAACTAGGTTACGGTGGATTGGTGGTCCATGTTAGACGCAGTAAAACGTCAAAATCTGTTTAATGAGAAGAACAAAAATGTACCATCTTGTTAGAAATTGTTGGTGGTTATGTACTATATGTATTGGCAAAAAATAAAATAAGATAAAAAACTTTGTTGAAAAAGTAACCGGTCTCCCCTCATACAGTTCAGTGAAGACAGAACCGTAGCATGTCTTGGAAGCTTATTTATGGTTTTTAGCTGTATTCTTTGCAAAGAAGAGAGAGTGAAAAAACTTGAATAAAGTTTTATGCCTCTGTTCTAGAAATGGAAAAGAGTCGAACTACTGAATCATTGATGGAACTGCATGAAAGATCCGTATTATATATTGACTCTGTCTTATCATCCCGTCTCAATAAAAAAATTCTTTGTATTGAAATGAAATACTCATCTCTAGGAAATGCACAAAATGCTTTTCCTTTTTGAAAGAATTTAATATAGGTGTGAAAGTAAAAGTGTATTTAGTTAAGTGCATAGTTAACTCCATCAAGAATTTGAACCACTTTTTTTACCATCTGCGATTGCAAAATGGTATTTTGGTCCATACATGTTAGCTCCAGAAACTGAGTCAGTATGTCCCCATCTAGTATCTTGGGTACTCCAACCTAATTCAAAATAGATGTAGTTTAAAAAATTATTATGCAATATTTATATAAAAAAAAATCTCGAAAAAATTCAATAATGAAAAGTAGTGAGCATTGAATGCCAAATTTAGACTAAATTCAGTTCTTACTGGATTTTCGCGACTCCGAAACTCATCATGATCATTTCCAAGAATAGGTGCAGTCAAATTATGGACAACAAGTTTTGCTTGCGCAGCTTCTAAGAGCTTATATTCTTCCCTTCATACAATCAAACATGTAAAGATTCGAAGCCCCAACAAAAACAAAAAGAATTAAGGATGTGTCTGAGGATTTTGGATAGCTATAACTCTATTTTGGTATTTGAGATTTAAAAAAGATTAAAAGAATAACATGATAGATGATCATATAACACATTTCACTCACACTTTAATTTATTTTTAAAGTATTTTATAGCTTCCTTAATTTAGAAAAGAAAAATAAGTCAGTCTTTCCAAAATTCTTCGCCAAAGAATACCATAAAGAACCGGGGCATCAGCCTAACCTAGTTATCATCAATTCATTGACAACTGAAGATTGTGTACTTTGGTACAGTCTAAATATTTCAAGATAACACTTTTAACATAAGAAGTTACAATTTGACTTTTGTTAGCCAACCCAAGAAAAGCATTGTGCAGTTCATCAATATGGAAATGGTTTTCTTTTTTGACAGATTCATCTCATAAATGTCTTGTCCAATTTATGTCGAATAGTTTTTGTCATAATCTATCAAAGTAGACAAACCAACCCGAGTTCATAACCAAAATGATAATAAATTTTATGAGATTGACAACAAGACTTCAACTTCCATAAATGGGAAATATTTTTCCAGGCAATGGCAAATGAACTGTCCAAAAAAAAATTTCCACCTTGATATTTTGAGAATTGCTGTCATAAATATAATGGTACCTTGACAAAGGGAAGAAGATCATTATGTTTCCTGAGAGAGTACTAGCAATAACAGCATTTTGTAGTGAGTCAACATTTGTATTGGGGACCATGTCACCTAGCACTGCAATGAAAAACAAGAACTACATTACCAAAAAATTCATCTAAATTACTATAGAAACAAACTGATAAATTAAATTGCTCTAGGAAACTTTTAAGGACATACCTTCTGGATACTCATAACTACCTCACCCATGAAATAAGCACAGCTTAGTCTCAAATTGAATTCTGTACATGTAGACCCTGATGATGCAGGTGACCAAATAACAAAATATGGTTAGATTTATGTTTTCATGGAGAACAAAAAGTTGTAATCTAGCAAGAAACTTCTTTGAAAATCCTATGTGCAGCCTATAGTAACTTCTTGCTTCTCTAGATTAGAAAGTGGCAAATACAAATTAAGTTACACAAAAGCATTAGTTCAGGCTTACCTTCCAAATGATCTGAACACAAAAGCTGTATTATCATCCATGAGAGTACAATCAGCTACTAACCTCTGTGATGGGTCACCGGAGAAAAATGACAATTTTTGTGCATCCTAGCGTAGAAGATACAAATTAAACTAGTTCAGAAATGAATTTTCTTATAAACATTAAGGTCATTATAGAGGAATGGAGGGCAAACATGCAACAAACTGTGCCGCTAACTCTTTTTGGATGGCAAAACTAATCCTCTTAAACGCAACATCCATGGACTTAGGGTACATAACATTGCCATACATTACCCTTTGACCCAGGGGACAAACGTGCAGATCATTAATACAAAATTTCTCTCCAATCTTGTTGTCCTTTAAATTTTTAGTTCAATAAATAAAAATACAAGAGGCACATCAACACTCACCTCGTCGTAAGAAAAGAAAATGATACCATCACGACCATCACCAACTGCAATTCTAGAACAATGTGCTGTCAAAGATTTTATGATGAAACGTGTCCTTTCAGTAGCATACTTTATCACTTTAACTCTCCCAATCAAAGTAGTGTCATATTCTAAAGCACAGACATAGAACTGAATAACAAGAAAATAATTAAATGAGAAAACAGTAACCAAATGTAGTTTTCTTATGCGAAGAGGTAAACATACAAGGTTTATCCAACTTACAGTATTTCCTGAAGATGCTAAGAAGTAGTGATCAAGATAAGGACAGATAGCAAGTGGAATTCCATTCCATATAGTTGCACAAACCACTCAGAACTGCCACGTTTCATTTTTATTACCAAGTTTGATGCCATCCAAACTATTGTTATCAGGGATACTGCTGAGGCTACAACTTGATAGTGGTTCAAGATAATGTACAACTAATTCGTGGAAAGGTGAAGTTTTTTGAGATAATGATGCTGACTTCGAAGAAAGACTAGTTCCAACCACAATCACCAGCTTACTTCCAAACTTGACTAGTTCCATTGATTTTACTTCTCCATGTTCAAGTTCAAAAGACGCCAGTACTGACCCACTTAGTGGATCCACACAACATATGTCAGACGAATATGTACCATGATTCAGTTCAGTCCTCATTACAAGCAACATCCCACTTTCATTGTGATACAGAACCTTCCGTGGAGTTCCCTCTAAATGAAACTTCTGCATATTAAGTCTCTTATTGGGGAACATCTCCACCTAAAGTATCAAATGATAAATAGTGTAAGTCAAGATAGTAACAAGTAGCAGCACATACAAAAAGACACACGTACAACGCGGAATCAGGAATGAAAACATGGCTGTTTTCTAGTGAGGGAAAAGTTTAAAAGATAGAAAATAAAACAGTTTTATCAACAACACTATATTATGTCTCAAGCATCTCATGAGTTAATCAATTGACAGTAACGTGGAAGCAGCGATGTTGTAGTGTGTGATTTTCTTACCAGATGTAAGCTGTTTTCTGCAACAAGTAATATTCCTTGCGGACACTCACTAGTGCAAATAGGAGTTAAATGTGACGAAGATTGAACATTGATAGAAGTATAGGAAAGGCCTTGTCTTGCAGTATGCAATAACCAAGGCTTATCACTCAATGCGATTATATCAGCGTCAAGGGTGTCATCCAAGGGCACCAAGAAAACTGGATTAATGCCAATGTGACGAATGGTAATCAATTGAAGCACGGAAGGAAGGTCATTTAATTTTTCAAAAGCTTTAGTCGTAGAGTGAAACAATTCTGATGGCCACTCAAAGCGAAGAAGCATTCCGTTCTTCAATCCAGCAAGAACATAATACTTACCAACAAATACAAGGTGTACATCTTGAGGTATACAAATTGCATTATTTAATGAAATTGTCGCATGAGCAATAATTATAACTTCTCCATCTGGAGCAAAAGACCAAAGTTCCACAGAAGGCCTATGTGTGCCAATAACAAAGCTATTATTTTCTAAAATAGATGAATTTGACTGTTTTTCTCCTATATTTTGTCTGGCGATGGAAATGCATGATATTTCATTCTGAAATTTCAAATGTTTCATTTCAAATACTTCATATTCATAAGCTGATAGATATGTAACCCCGAGGATAAACAAAGAGCACGGGTTAGTGGTTGACACAACTATGAAATTATGCCCAACTGCCCCCAAACTGATATTCATATTGCGTGGATGCCAAAATGTGCAATTGGGAGAGGACAAAGGGGTGCCTTCATGATGAGCAGAATTAGTAGGCAAACAAAGTTTAACAGAATTTTGTAGATCTGAACAAGCAAACTATCCATTACAAGGCCACATGCCAAAGTACAGACATTAGGTTGGAAACCAACCGAAGCAGTCACATCTTTAAAACTTAAACTAACCGGAAATACTCTGGTCTCCGAAACAAATGATAGAACAATAAAAGAATGATAAGAATCAGTAACTTTCATCAGGACAGCCCAAGTACTGACTACCTCTTCATATATATAACCAACCCTGCATTGCTTTTCCACACTAATACCACTTTGAATAATCCTTAATGACCCCTCAGGTGCCACACCACAGCAAGCAAACATTTGGCCATGCTCCTCTTCATGCGCCACATCCAATATTGGTGCCATGTTCAGAATAGAGTCTGTAAAGCATAGCCTTCCATCTTCCAATTTCAGGACAACACCATCCCCCATTTCTACAATTGCTACTAGATATCCGCCTTTAACCCACAACAATTCTTTACAAGGTAGACCTTTATAGAGACAGTCAGATTGTTTGACTTTAGGGGCATCAGAATCAAAACAAACTTCAATCATAAAAAATTCCCCAGTATCTACACAAAAGATCATCCTAGGAACTTCATTATTGCCATGTTCCCAACTCCAAGAGCATATATACTTGCGACCCAAATTAGTATCACCATTGTCATCGTCTTTACGCACAGGATGATAATTAGCCGCCTGTCACAAAAAACATGCAGCAACATGATAGATAATAAGCCTTTAGTTCAATTCATTGTGTGTTAGTTAGTTAGTTAAAGGGGTTAGAGTTAGTGAGTTAGTTTAAAAGTAACCAAGGCTTGTGAGAGAAAGGTATTCTCAAAATCATCTTATCATTGAATTCATAGTTCGACTCATTGATCAGAGTATTCAGAATAATAACAGGGTTTCAGACACTACACTACCTTTTTATTCAATGTTGCGTCTTTCCTAGTTCCTCTAATACACAAGTCTTCCACGGCAACGGGAAAAGAATTCAAGCTAGTCCTATACACAAAAAATGGATTGCAAGGATCTCTAAAGTTCATTAAGAGACCATCACCAGCCTAAACAAAAATGCAAGTCCCTTTGAGTTGGGAACTTCAACAATGTTATGTGCTAGAGGCCCATCTTCAACATACTGAGAAACAACAGTTGTTGTCTGTGATTTAACATTCCATTCCAATAATAGCAATTCATTTAGAGTTTCTCCCCTCCTGTAGGACATAGGAAAGAAGTATGATTTTCGGGAAGCATGCATCACAACAAGGACGTTAGAAACAGAAGCTAGTTTACAAGATAGAATTACCTCAAGACTTAGAATAAACTCTTGACAATGGTCAAATAAGTGAATCATCATACCTATGTAGAATAATTGCTACTAATAGAGGATTCTTCGCCGTGCTTGTTTGTCTGGAATCTAGTGAAATAAAGCACATACTCCAAATAGTACCACAGATGCTGGTACTCTTCATGTTTATGGAAGCACTTTCTGTCTCTCCACTATCAAAAGGATGTATTATTTTCTGGAGTTGAGCAGAAAAGATAACATAAGTATATTTCTTCAAAAAAAAAAGCATAAACTAATGAAAAGTAAGAAAAAAATAGTATATAGTCAATACTATTACTGCTACAGGTGTAGCAAATCATGGGAAAGTAAAACAAAGGTCAACACTTTTTATAAAAAAAATCATTAGCTGAACCATAAAGATAACCACAAAAATGGTGTCCTATATGCATGTTTAGTTTCCTAACCCTTGTCCTATACCACTAGAAACAATCATATCTTACTGATATATGCATATTTCAAACACACACCAACATGCCACCTTTTTAAAGTGCATAACGGTGTAGTAGTTTGGACCTTATCAATGATATCATTGTCACTCATTGACACAGAAAATAGAGCTAGTTGATCTTCATATTCACTAGCTGCAATAAAACAACCACTGCAATAAAACACACATATGAGAGATAACAAGAAAGATAATATGAATGTTTTCCAAGAAACTCTTTTGACTAGAAAAAGAAGCATCACCTGGAATCAACGGCTAGTATACAAAAGTTTCTCGTTATTCCAAGATTAGATAGCTGAACATGTGTTAATGGAAAAAACCTACAGCATTCTTAAAGTAAAACAAGAAAGCTTAGTAGAGATATATCTTAATGCACCAAATTGGAAATACACCATGAATGTTACCAAATATCGGTTCATAAAGAGTAAAAAAGAAAGGGAACCTGTTCATTTCATTGCAAAATGCGAGCACCGACAGGTTCCCAGAATCAGATATAGCAACCAAAAGGTCTTTGCCACACATCTACAAAACAAATGAAAGGGGCTAAATAAAATCCAAATTTCAATCTATCTATTTACCTTAAGACAATTTTTTTTTTTCCAAATAACACATGACAAATATTATACCTCATTGCTCCCTCATATTTATACTAGTTGAAAAACAAAAACATTCAGAACTCTCAACAACAAACAACTAACTTCATTGGAAACACACACTTGTTGACAAAGACAATGAAGCAACTACTCTTTCCATTTCTAAATGAGTGTCGTGTTTTCAAGCCACAATTGATTTAGTTTTTCCAATTTTACCTCAAATGAATACTTGTACAAATTCTTGGGTGGACACAAGAATTTGGACCCTCCATTTGGTCAGACACAAAAAAGTACACATGCTATAATCATTTGAAAATTAATGATTATTTAACTATTTTTTCTACTTTTTTCTTTTTGTCTGTGTGACCAAACAGAGTGTTCAAATCCTTGTGTCCAATTGCTCTACTTGTACACTACTCTCTAATCATTATATTCCACCATATATGTACTTGCAGAAGTACAATGAGTGATCTTAGGGTTTAGTATCGTAATCTAGGGTTTAGACTGTTTATCAGATGCCTCGAGAATGATCCCAAGAGTGGTATTTATGGCCCTTTTGTGGACTTGTTTTAGCGCGACTTAAGCCCTAAGCAAGCTGGGCTTTAAGTCTTTTTACTCGGTTCTGGATGCTTCCAGAAGTTGGCTAAGGCGACGCCCCAGGAAGGGCGTGTCTAGGCTTCAAGAGCCCTTCTAGAGGGTGCCTGAGCATTTCTAGAGGGTTTTTAGGCCCTTAGGAATATATTGACGGTCTAATATATTTGTGGTAATAATTAAGCTCAATATATGCGGAAAATTGTTATACTCATTCATTTATTAATTTTCAATATTTGTGTTACATTCTCAATAACACCGACACTCTCATGGAACACTGGTATGATATCCAACAAGACACACCACATGTGATTACATCCAATTAATTCATTTTTTTTTTCAAATTTTTAATCGTGGGTCCGTGTCCGTGTCTCTTTTTCATACTAAACAAGGAGAGTAGCACACCTGTTGATCGTCGGAACGAAAATTTTCATTACACGGCAACAAAGCAAGATCTTTGATGATGCCAAAAACAGGCTGATCACAAACAGATTGTAAATTGCCATAATCATCATCATGAATGACAAGCAATTCTATAGATGTCTCCTGCAAAAGCAATGATAAAAACTCATCCAGTTCAAAAAAATGAATGTGCTAAAAGAGCGAAAAGGAAAAAGATATATAAACCTTGCCGAAAACAATGTCCATGGAAGATGGAGAGCGGAAGTGACCATAGAGGACTTGAAGAATGGCGGTTCCTTGGAGGATACATTTGGAGAGATAATAGCAGGAAGTGGATGACGGTGAAGATGAAGAAGGAACCGTCGTTGTTAGTTTGGGTGAAAGATAATGTCACGACCATTTCACAAACCTTGATTTTAGTAATAATCTTCCCTAATATACACCCATGCCCCCCCTTTTTTTCCGGCCATGAAACAACTGTGTTGGCTGAATGGTTATCGTGATAAGTTGGGGACAAAATTTCTCTTGACATATAGCATAGTTCTATTTTTTGAAATTTCAGATTATAAAATCCAGAAAAAACTATCACCCATTTTTTTCATTCTTTTTTTTTTTTTTTTAAGAAATCAAAATGAAATATAATATAAACGACAACCAATCTTCACGGCACAAGGTGTACCATTGAAGACCGCTCAAAAATTACAAACAAGTTCAAACAGAGCAATCAAAAATCAACCAATGCCCGCACAAAGGAACAGGGTCTGGCACCAATCATAAAAACAATAAGGAAATACAGTAAATTTAGCCTTAAACCACCAAAAAGAGAGAAGTTTAATAGTCTCCAACATTTGATAATGAGAACGTTCTTGACCATGAAAAATCATGTCATTCCTTTCTTTCCATAACTCCCATACAGTTGCAAACCAAATCAAATGCATAAGTGAGCATCTTGATTTTCCGTAACCTGAAGAAGTGCCAAATTGATGAAAATGATCCACAATGTTACCCGGATCCGCAGAATAAACACCAAGCCAATTCTGAATAATTAAGCTGCCAAATATGACCAAAAAGAGTACAAGATAAAAACAAATGAGTCTCGGACTCCTGTTGACCGCAACCACTAATACATGGTTGAGCCTCAGGAGGAATAATGCCTCGACGAAACAGATTTGTTTTAGAAGGAAATCTATGCCGAAAAAGACGCCAAGCAAACACCGACACCTTCACCGGGACATCCTTTCTCCATAAGAGAGCCGCTAGAACATTATTAGTGGGAGGCGTCCTATCAATGATCGTACGATAGGCCCCACTAACCATATACCCCTCCACAGGATCAGGAGTCCACGTCCAGACATCTTCAGTATCAACCTGCAGCAAAACCGTCAACAATAAACTCCTACACTCCACTACCATCTCCTCCTCCCAGTTCCACATTCTCCACCTCCACTTTCACGCCTCCCCTCCAACCTCCCACCCCCAACTGAACATTTGAGCAACAGTAGCCAATTTATTTTCAGACAAATCATATAAACGACTAAACCTGACTCAAAAAGGAACATCACCAACCCACCTATCCAACCAAAATAAAGTGTCAGCATCGTTTCCAACATGTATGCTTAAGTTTTCCGGAAACCAACTACCCAACACAGTCGCATCACCATCCCGGATGCTAGCTATATCCCTCCACCACACTGACCCATTCCTATCACCACGCTTCAACCCCCCCCCCCCCCCCCCCCCCCCAAGGCCCTCCCTATTTACCAACATCCTCCAACACCACTTACCTAACAAAGACAAGTTAAACTCTCTAATTCTCCTGACCCCCAAACCACCAACCTCCCTGTCCAAACAGAAAGACTCCCAATCGATCCAAGAAATCTTCCTATTATCCTCACACTCACCCCAAAAAAAACAAATAAAAAGAGATTCAATAGAGGCGATGATACTTGAGGGAGCTTTGAAGAAGGAAAGAGCATAGACAGGAAGCGAGGTCAGGACCGACTTCAGGAGAACAAGACGACCACCAAAAGAAAGATGTCTGCTTTTCCAACCGGACAGGCGAGATTTAATACGGTTGACAACAGGTTCCCAAAAATTAAGCCGACGAGGGTCGCCAACAGGAAGCCCCATATATAAAATAGGCAAGGTACCCACTCTACATCTCAAAACTGCCGCCGCTTCAAGTAACCAAGACTGAGTAACATTCACACAAACAAGCTCACTTTTATTGAAATTAAGTTTTAAACCTGACATAGCTGCAAAAAGGTGTAGAACTGCTCTCATGGCCCGAACATTAGCCCAACTTTTTTCACCTAAAATAAGAGTATCATCCGCAATAGAAAACCCTCTGCCGCCAATAGAAACAAAAAAGGAGAAAGGGGATCCCCTTGGCGAAGGCCGCGAGCTAAAGAGAATTCTTCCGTTAGACTACCATTAACCAGAACTGCCGCTGAGGCCGTAGTAACACATTCACGCATCCATTTCCTCCACAAAGTCGGAAAAGACATTTTCTCCATAACATCGTCCAAATATTTTCAATCCACAGAATCATATGCCTTTTCGAAATCAACCTTGAACAACAGTAAATCTTTTTTCAATTTTTTCGCCTCATCAACCTTGAACAACAACAAATCTTTTTTCATTCTTTAACAAAAGAAAATACCATTCCAGATTGTAAAATCCGGAAATTCAATGGTATTTTTAGAAAAAATAGGGCGACAATTTTTATCACGAAAGCATCCCGATTGATATGGTATGGACACTCTTGCGTTTTTTTATGTCTCTTTTATCACCACTTTCATCACTGTGCTATTTAGCACTCTTTTTTCTTCTACAACATTCATCAGTAGCGACAAAAATGGCCTCTTCACCAACTTTTCATCACAAAGTTTACAATCAAGTGCCACAGTCCCAACCAATCATGGTAGAATAGTTGTGTCTAGTTCAGAAGAGTTTCAATTGATATTAGAAGCGGTGCTGGACTTGTGGCTCTATTATTTTATAGAGTAAAGATATTTGAATAATTATTTGGTACAATCTATTTGACAATCTTCCTTTTCTCTCTTTTCATTGGTCAAAAACAACGGAGAGAGAAAAATGAAGAGAGAGAGAGTAAGAATAGAATATGAGTATGAGAGAAAAAGTTGTCTAAAAATTATCACAAAATAGTTGTACAAATATCATTTCTCTATTTTATAATACTTTAAGAAAAAAAAGTATGAAAATAAGCATATGTCTTCGTGACATATAGCATCACTCAATTAGGATATGAGAGATTGGTTATTGTTGCAACGATAGAAATCTTTGTTCCGAATTCCAAGTAATCATTCACCTATCAATTTTGGTTAAGGATGACAACAATTGATTTTCTAAAGTTAATTTCAAATTAAATGTAAAATAATTTATGTTTGTATATATTTAAGTAAAAGTAGGTTGAATAATAAATTTGATTGTAAAGATCAGTTTTACAATGAAAAAACACTAATTTTTAACTAAAAGTTAGAATCAAGCAAGATCAATTATATTCAAATTAATTAATGAAAAAATAAAAAACAAAAGTCATGGGATATAAACTAAACCAAATTAAATAAAAAAATATGAAAAATAATAAGATAATTAACAAATTTCATCACGACGTCATTCTTGTACTCTTCAACTAAGTCATTTTTTGTTAGTGCATCATTTTAAGAATGCATATCAAATGTATTTTAAGAACCATGCAATCTTAGTTTAAAAAATTAAATATTTTCTAAATATAAGGTAGTTTAAGTGTATATCCATTGCATATTTATATTAGGGTTGAATATGTTTTTGACCACTATAAAATTCGGAAGTTTTAAGTTTAATTTTTTACTTAATTTTAATAGTTTTTTAGTCCCTACAAAAAGATTACTTATAATTATAGTCCCTGCAAATTATGTATAGTTATCCTCAAATTTTTAAATTTTTTAACGATTTTTATAAGACAAGTTTATAACACTACAAAAGATTCATTTACTAAAACTTAGACTTTTTAACATGAAATGAATTTAATATAAAAATTTTAAATAAAAAGTTCATGATAAAATTAACAAAAATATGGACGTAGAAATTAAATTTTTAGATAATTTTTTACGAAAGAACTTTAGTAATATTCTTAACAAGGTAATTCAGCCGTTAAAGTAGCTTATGTGTTGTCAACAATAAACTAATTTATAATTTGGAGGGTCAATTTTGACATAAAAATCACCCCTCCGAATTGCATTTCTTTTATCCTAATTGAATAAGTGATTTCACATATTTTCTGTTTTCTTTCGTTTGTTTTTGTGATTTCGTCGTCTTTGAACGACTTTGTTTGTTTGATTTCCCGTCTTTGTGCGGTGTGTTTTTTATTTCCCGTCTTAGTGCGGTGTTTATTTGATTCAGGTTGAAAGATTAGCTTTGAGCAAGTGCAGATCCGATCAATGACAATGACTTTGACGTTGTCAACGTTGCAGATCCGGAGACATGAGTATTCCGGAGACAAAAATATAGTCATATTTGTAGGCATAGAGATACTTTGCCGGTTTATGCTATTAACATGGATATTTTGAGTTTGTTCACAAATTCATCATTTTTGTTTTTAGCAAATTTGGATTTCTATTGTATTGATGTACTCTATCAATTTGAATGAATAAATATCGTTTATTTGCTTACCAATTATACGTTATTTTTTACAAAACTATGCTAACAACAACTTCATTTTATTTTATCTTTCTTCAAAAAAAAAAAAACTTCATTTTATCCTTTGAGTACTCATAATGTTTGTACTATAAGCTATAAGTCGTAAAAAAGCTGTTTATCTGAAAAATCTCGGTTGAAATGAGTGTCGACATAATGGGGGCACAATAGAAGCGTATATATACAACAACACAAAGCAAACGAAGGATTTAACGCCACAAAATCTGAAATTGGGTATGAAATGCATTCTACCACATGCAGCACCGTCAATTCACCTTTCCACCACCACCTCAATCACCGGAGCAACATTCGGAACTCTAATTTCAGATTACGCGCCAAATCCTCAATCCTCATTCCCAAACAAGACACCAGGCTAAAAGAGCCTTTCTCAGATTCCATCTCTCGCCGCCTCATCCTTCTTCGCCATGCCGAAAGTTCTTGGGAACACCCTTCACTCCGAGGTAAAAAGCCCTTCATTTTTGGGTATTAAAGTTTCAAACTTTATTCAATTACGAACGTTCCCGTTTAAGGAATTTAGTGGAAATTGATACTGGTTATGTTATAGCTTTTAGTTCTAGATAAAAAAAGTACTGAACTTTTTGTTTTGTGCTATTTCGAATGTAGGGTCTGTTTGGATTGTCTTATTTAAGCTTATCTATTTGCATAAGCACTTGTATGAGGGTTTGGTTTAGCTTATGAAAATAACTTATGACATGTCCATAAGCTGTTTTCAACTTATTTCCATAAGTTCTCTATGTTAGCTTATGCAAACGACTTATAGCTTATATGAAACCAGTTTGACTTATTTTTTCTTTTGGTATAGAAATGTTTTATGTATAAGCATTTATATGTTAAGTGCTTAATTAAGTTGTTTATCCAAACGGGTCCTTAAAGTCCCAACCTTTAACACCCATGTTATTAATGCTTATGTTTCTGTTACAACATGTTTTGAAATGAAAAAGTTTTGTTTCTTAGTTTAAATGAAGGAAATGAATTAAAATTTCAAACTTTATTTATTTAGGAATGTTCCGGTTTAAGGATTTGTAGTGGAAATTGAAACATGTTATGTTATGGCTTCTAGTTCCATGTAAAACAAGTAGTGGGTTTCTTGCTTTGTGCTATTTTAAGTGTAGGACCGGTATGGATTGACTTATTTAAGATTATCTATTGAAGCACTTGTATGACTAATTCTGAGAGCTAATGGAGACAAGTTATGACATGTCCATAAGCTGTTTTCAGCTTATTTTCTTAAGTTATCTATGATAGCCTATGAGAAAACAACTTATAGCTTATATAAAACCTATTTGACATTATTTTAACTTTTGTTATAGAAATACTTTATGTATTAGCACTTATTAAGTTGTTTATCCAAACAGGGTCATAAAGTATTAAGTTTTAGCGCCCATGTTAATAATGTTTGTGTTTCTGTCACATGTTTTGACATGAAAATGTATTGTTCGTTTGGTGTAAATGGACGAATTGTTTTTTTGTTTTTGCGTTGTGCAGATCATGACCGGCCTCTGAGTAAGTCAGGGAAGGAAGATGCTGTGAAAGTTTCTCTCAAACTCCAACAGTTGGGTTGGATTCCTGAACTTATACTATCTAGGTAGGGAGTTTTGTGGTGTGAGATTTGTATTGAGTTTGCTGTCTGTCTTTGAGGTTATATGTTGATTTCTGTTGCTTGCGACAGCGATGCGGCCCGGACTAAGGAGACACTCAAGATAATGCAGGAGCAAGTGCAGGAACTACTGGACGCCGAGGTTCATTTTGTTTCTAGTTTCTATTCGATTGCGGCCATGGATGGGCAAACTGCAGATCACCTTCAAAAGGTTATTTGTAAATATTCAAGGGATGAGATGTTAACTGTCATGTGAGTAGCTAAAGATCTTTTCTAGCCTTTTATGATCTTGTCTAAATTCTTTATTATCTCTGTATGAAGGTGAAGGCTGAATGTGTCTTTATGTTCTTCCTTGTTTGAACCCAAACAACCTATGGAAAAACAAAACAATGTGGCTATAATCAATACTTTTTACTTATAATGTTATATTTGCAGAGTGGATTTGCTACTAATCAGAAATCAGATGTTTAAGGTCAAATATGGAAATTTAGTGGAGTTACATTTGACATTTTTATTTTTTTTACTTTTTAGACTCCATCTGTTTTGAACTTTTAGAGGCAGTGTTTTCAACTTTTCAACACTATGGACCGAAATGCAACTCAAAATTTGGTTGAATCTACCATGAAGAACATCCAATGTTTTTAGGTGGTCACTGTATGATGTAATGTGAATTATGAAGCCTATACTTAACGAATCAACGTCCAGCTCGATTTAAATAGTTCTTTATGAGCCCTTTATTCTTTTTCCAACAATATCGTTTTATTTTCTTTTAAAAAAAAGTATTTGATACATAAAAATTACATTAATAAGATTTGATGGATATTTGATATTGGGTGGTCTACAGGTGCATGGGACATAACAGGGGGTGGGAAGAGGCAGCTTCAATGTTTTGTGGGGCATCTGTAGAATTAAAGACATGCAATGCTGCACTGCTTGAAAGTGCTGGGAAATCTTGGAATGAGGTTTTATTTTATTACCTTGCACAACTGTGTACATTAATATCTTATTTCAAATGTCATTTAGTGTGTCTTTTGTGCTATATAATAATGATAACCTCAGTTTATACTTTTATGAAGTTTAGTTTCTCTACTAAAGATCACACAGAAATTGTATGGGCGTCTTCTACAAACTATTTTATGCAAAAACAAATTAACTTCTAATTATAGGAGTTTCGTTTGATATTTTCCAACATGATTATAAATTTATTTTTGGAGAGTTTTTTGTGGAACATGTGTTTGAAGGGTCTGTCTTTGTGCATGTCAGTAAAAATGTTCTCATCTCCCTACAAAACCATGTTTGGAGCGAGTGTATTCTTACTAGCATGATGGTAGGAATGAGTTAGTAGCAGAACTCATAAACCTTGAACATTCTAACTTACCTCAAATTTCACACATCACAATTGGAAAATTCACAAAAGATGATAAAATGATAATAGGAACTCTGTTTGTACTTCTTCTCTTAATTATATTTGTTTACTATAAAGAGAAGAATACTATAAGATAAGAGCATAAGAAGTCCATTCATGACCTTTACATAACTGTTTCAACTTTTAGGATAGTTAGTCCTTCATGGTTTCTAATATTTTTACATGGATGAAATGTTAAACGACTCTTATTGATTAATGAATTGGAAAATTGGTAATAAAATTCTATTTTCATCATAAACGTTATAATGGTTTAGGAATCACCTTATGACCTCTAGCTTCATGTACTCTCAATTGGTTAGTCACACACGGCATTTGTTATTTTTTTAGAAACCTTCTTGTAAAACTTAGTTCCAGTAACTTCAATTACGGCAGGGCATGTCTCTTGCTCGTGGGCATCATTTGCTCTAAACTACTCTATCTCCCTTGTATGATTAGACCCCAAGCCTTGATATTTTGCCTTTTACGCCTAAAATAAAACCTTATTGTAACTGGAACTTTAAACCAGTAGCTATTATGCTTGACACCTACCCCAAGAAATGATATCAATGAGATTTTGCTGATAAATGTATTTTTATAATTGTGGTTCACCTATCAGGATAATAAGATTTGAAACACAGTAGTCACACACCACTACAGTCACCTTTTGATTGAGTGATATTTTAAGGGGAAAAAAACATCTCTTGTAGCATTACAAGGCTTTCATTTAATATTATGTTAGCTTCCAAAAGGAAAAGTATTTGATTTTCAACTGAGAAGAAGTTGTGTATCTAACATAGCATTTTACAGGCATTTGTAGCAGCAGGGTTTGGTGGGTGGAAGCTTCAGGGCATATTAAAACCAAGTAGCTAGCTAGTCAAGATTTTCCATACTGATAATCTTGCCAATAGATGCTCAAAAGATAAAGTTGGAAGCATCGTTGCTTATTTTAGTAATCCAAACCGCATCAGTTTGGTCAGGGCATGGATTGCTCAGAGCTCATGACTAGGGAAAGCATACTAGATGGAAGATGGAAAACGATGTAAAAATGCTCTGTCAGATTCTGTTTAATTTGGCAGTAATGAATTGTTTCTATTGACATTCAATATGAAGCATTGCCGAGAGTAATTTGTTGGATATCAATGCCTGCTTTAGTATAGAATGTAAAGCATATAGGTTCTTTCAATTTAACTCATGCTACTCAGTTGTGTAGTTGTTGCTGTTTAACAGACACACTTTATGTTTCAAAGAAAAAAAGTTACTTGTGAATCATGTAGATTTTACTTGTAACTTTATTCTCCATTTCATCTTTCTTTTCTTCCACCTTGATTATGAAGACTATAAATAATGCCCTGAATGGGTCGGACCAACATGAATTGGGACAAAATTAATTTGGACTTTGTTAAAATAAATTCCTTGTCAGATTTTTTAATTCAAAAAACAGAGATTTTGGCCGTAAAATCATGAATCAAGTGCTGAAATTGGGCCATCTAATTTTTTTTTAAAAAAGTTATATTAAATGAATCACATAGTTTCATACACACTGCTAAGTGTAACCAACAATATTAACAATAAATTGAGCCATTTCAAAATCTTAAAATTGCGAGATCATATACTGCTATCCATAAGTGGATTAGTAATGTAGCATACTATAGTATAATTGTCTAAGAAATTGAGAAAAGTTGCACCAACATGCAAAATTTACATGCACATTCGCACAAGAATCAATGAATGAAGTGTTAATGTTTAATGACAAAGTTACTCGTTTGCACACTAGCAAACAGAAACATTCATATACATACACAGTTTCAAGACAAGTAAACTTTGTGCTAATAAAACAACTCATCAACTCATCCTATCTTTGGTAGTGACAATAATTCAACTGAAAAAAATGAAAGGAAATAAATTAAATGATTGTCAACATAATTATGAATTTCTATAGTAGTAGTTGTTCTCATCCATCCAACTTTGTTATGACTTTAAAAGAAGTCCACTTAAAAGCATAGAGCAGCCATAATTTATGGAGTTTCAAATTTCAATTCTTAATACAGTAGTTGTAGTGCCATCTCATCAATAATTTAAGAGAAATGAAAGCACATTTTGACTTATATCTGGAGACGTTACTTCATCACTAAGCACTTTGCTATATGGTAGCAGAAGAGACTCTTCGGAAGCTTTGATTTCCGAATAGTTGCAAAATGGCATCAATCCAGCAGAGTAATCTTTAAAGGTCCTCCATCAACAAATGACTCAACTACTCGAAGTTCAATTAAGTGTGAGATGGGCTGCTTTTTTATATAGATAAATCATTCTCTCCATTGTTTTAAAACTCCCGATGTGGGACTTTTCTAATATGTTATTTTGTTTGCAATTATCAATCTACATAGCCATTTTGAGAATCATATCAATTGGATTGAAAGGACGATGGAACTCCTCTTCAAAAATGCTCTTATTCCTCCACTTCCACAAGTGCCAACATGTTACCATAAATATAGTTTGCCACACAATCTTGTGTGATGCCATCTTCTCATGTTGAGATTGTCAAAGATCCAATCCCTGCAATTCAAAGAAAAGAAAATAGTAAGTAAAGTTATACTAAGTAAAGTTTAAATAATTAAGATGTTGTGTTGAAGATTTAAATAATTCATTTTATACTAAGTAAAGTTTAAAATTTTCGGATGGTGGTAGAATAAAATTTAAAGATGCCACAACACAGTTTCCACATGAAAATCAGAACAAGAACACTAGTACAGAGATGCAAGCATTCTCTTAAGCAGATGTAAACAAATTAAGCCATCGATTTAATTTCTACTTCACCACTCATCATCTTGTTTTTTAATTTCTTAGGAGTTTGCTCCTTATCACAGCTACAAATCCCGAATCAATTGAGACATAATCAATTCTATTCAAAAACAACAAAACATGTCATAATCAATAATCAATTTTGACCTCTTTAAAATGGAACCAACATACACATAGTTGATCATAGAGACAAATTAATGAAAAGTGAAACCAAAAAAGCATTTTTTATGTGTCGTGTAACTTTTTTGTTTTGTTTTTTTTAATAATCACGTGTCATGTGACTTTAGTCAGAATTAATAAAAAATTATACCCTCAAAGAGCCCTCAAAAACCATAATTAGAGAATAATGCCCACTTTTCATTAACTAATTACTTTAAATGGAAAAATTGACAGCATGACAACTTTGATATTAACAATAACAAATTGTATATGAATGGATGAGAAGTTGGACTTTTTTGTGATAGAACTGACAGAAACACCATCAAAACAGGGTTTTGTGCTATGCCTAATCAATTTTGGTCTAACAAAATGATAGAAGTTAATATATTATGCTCAAGGACACAGCAACAATCATACCAAAAATATGCTCAAGTATAAAAAAATTAATTAATTTCTTAGGAGTTTCCTTTCTTATTGTTAAGAGTTAATTCAGGCAATGAAGAACACATTTTTAAGGTTCTCCATAACGGATTAACTCTCAACAATGAGAAGCAACTTCACACATACAAAGTACCTTGGAAGGTAAGATGGACTGCTTTTTTATAGATAAGTCCTTCTCTATATTGTCTTAAAACTCCCAATGTGGGACTGTTTCCATTCATTCGTTTATAAGCGTAAACATCCATGCGGGGCTATTCTTTATCCTTTTATTTTTCTTAAGGAGATCTTATTAACTATTAATTTAGCTGTTGGGATTATTTACATTTTTATTTTATAGTAATTGCTAATCACATTGATACTATTTCTTACTACACTATGTAACGACTTTCAAATTTTGTTACGAAAAATATGAGTGAATGTGCATTAGGCATAACTGGATCATACCATTGATTCATGTAACTATAACTTATATTATCTTATTAACTATAACCTATATTATTCTTTAACCATATGGAGCAAAACGTTAACATAGTTGATCATAGAAACAAGTTAGTCAAAAGTGAAAGCACAAGCAGACTAACATGAGTGATGCAGAAAAACCAAATCCAAACATTTTGCAATAGATGGAAAATTAATAAATTACAAGAAATACATTGATCGACCTCTCAAAAAATAAAAAGGTCATTGTGATAACTATGTTGAATGTATGAAACAATAATTTCCCTTTACCACTCTGGTTCTTCCTAGTCATTTTGTTTGTGTGCGTTGATGACATGACTTTGGTCATACCAAACAATTCTAGACTTGAGCTGGTGCAGTATTTGTTGCCTGATCATTCACCAAAAGGGATAAACACTTTACAGCTTACTTTACAGCTTCTACAGGATACTGGTTTTCTTGCTAGTAAACCTTCCTCTATTCCTATGGACCCTAACCTCCCTCTAAATGCCACAGATGGTGACCTCTTGGCTGATCGATGCCTTGTTTGGAAACTGATATTGTATCTCACTCTTTCTCGCCAGGATGTTACGGTTAATCGATTGAGGAACAACTCAAACTGAACCTTCACCCATCCCTGACCATATCCTGGAGTCTGAGTATATAGAGGAACAACTGATCAGACTTAGTGATGAGATTCAGGCACTGATTCTTCGCAGAACAGTTCCTGCACCTCCTATTCACTATTATGATCAGTGGATGGATCTACAGAAGAGCTTTGATGAGCTGCTGGATCAGCTTAGAACTAAATGTGTGTCATCTCACTCTGCTATGCTGAAGAAGCTTTTGGATGATATGCATGAAGCAGCTAAGGAGAAAGAGCTGAATTTTGTGCCTCT
The DNA here is from genome assembly GCF_003473485.1 of Medicago truncatula. Classification (NCBI taxonomy): domain Eukaryota; kingdom Viridiplantae; phylum Streptophyta; class Magnoliopsida; order Fabales; family Fabaceae; genus Medicago; species Medicago truncatula. Next base: position 10,347,061 of record NC_053043.1, on the reverse strand, counting down.
GCTGGACATCACTCCTTTCTATCCAGAAGAAGAGTACATCACTAGGGCTGCTAGAATTCAGGCTGGATATAAACGAAGAATGAGGGAAAAGGATGAGCTACTTCAGAAAAAGGATGATCAGATCAAGTATCTCTTAGAACAGTTGTATAAGCAAGCCCAACCTTAGTTGCACACCCAACTCTAGCTTGTTTTTTACTTTTGTTCTTCGTAGCTGTGTCCTTGTATCTTAATCTTCTTTATATATATTATCATTGTTTCTGGATCTTGTGCTTTTTCACCTTCAATATGTTTTACAAGCTTTAACTCTGATGATATTTACTGTTTAATGCTGCTTGCTCTGATACTCTTTCTTTTGTTTCTATTCTTTTTGTTGATGACAAAAGGGGGAGTAAATGTATAGTATTTGTTAAGGCACTGAGTCCTACTATAACCTCTTCTAAATTTCTTTTAAATTCTTCTGATTTGATTTTATAAGTATTTTATTGAAATTTAATTAATAAGAATAGAACTTAGGGGGAGCTTACAAACCTCACCTTAAAGATCTATTAGACTCAGGGGGAGCTTACAAACCTCTGTCCCAGTAGTCAACTTATTAATTAGATCAACAACAATTGAACATTTTAAATACTATTGTTTGTCATCATCAAAAAGGGGGAGATTGTTGGAACAAAATGTGTTTCACAATGAACCTTATTGAGTTTTGATGATAACAAGGTATTAAAAATTGTCAATTGGTTATTACTAATAATTGTTCAAGTGTACAGGACCAAAGGCTACTCAAGTTATTTCAATAGGTCTTGGAAGAACAATGGAAAGAAAAAGAAATTCTGAGCATCTGAAGAAAACTGCTCCTGAAGCTAAACTGCTCCTGAAGAGATGACGTCATCAGAAGCAGAAAGTCATCAGAAGCAAAAGTTTTCATCAGAAGCAATATCTTCACCAGAAGCTACATTTGATCCTTTAATCAAACTGAAGATTCAAAGTAGCTGATTCTCAATTCAGTCTTATCAAAGAAGAACGAAGAATTGAAAGGGAGGTATCAACGGATATATGGATAGCACTGAGCTCTTGTCTCTCGTTAATAGAGTTGACAAAGTACAAGTGTACAACCACTACCTCCACTACTCTGTTTTCTGTCTACGCTACAAGACAAAACAACAGCCATGCCTGCAGAATTTGTACACTCAAGATGGGAATGAATTTGAAGTTTATTCTTCAAAGGACTACACCCAAATCAGGCAAAGGATCACTGGTGGATAATCAAAGGATTTCAAACGACTCTTTAGACGTGCTGATTATCTCAACGTCTCTTTCACACCTCTATATAAAGGAATGAAGACTTGAAGATTTTAGAGAGAGATACATAAGTTTAAAAGCGCCAAAACTCTGTCAATTTGATTCTAAAAAGCACACTGAATTTCTGCACTGATTTGATACATCTTAGAAATTCAAAGTCTAGAGTCTTTTCTGTATTGTATTGTGAACACCACTGATTGTATATCAAGTGTTCAATTCAAACTCAATTCTCTGTATTTTTGTTTGATTAGAAGTCTCTTGCCTGCGTGCTTGAGCATTAGAAGTCTCTTGCTTAGTGCTTGAGCATTGGAAGACTCTTGCGTGTGTGCTTGAGCATTGTTTTGTGAAGTCTCATACTTTGAAAGTATTGAGCAGTTGTAATCTTGTGATTATAGTGAAATCTCCTTGGAAGTGCAAGGGGGACTGGACTACTTCCGTGTTGTGGAAGGAACCAGGATAACTGCCTGTGTCTTTGTCTTTCTTTTCTCTGCTCTGTTCTTTTCCGCTGCAATCTGACTCTGATCATTTCATCAGAAGCAATCAAACTGCTTCTGAAGTTTTATCAGAAGAAGAATCCTTTTTTAAGAGAAAAAGAAAACACAATTCAACCCCCCCTTCTTGTGTTTTTCACCTTCAATTGGTATCAGAGCTTGCTCTGTTATCACAGCACTTAACCGTGTTACAGTTCAAGATCTATTAGAAAAACATGTCTGGAGATGAGGAATCAGTTACTACAAAATACACAAGTGTCAAGCATGACTATGATACTGCTGACAAGAAAACAGACTCTGGAAAAGCTCCAAAGTTTAATGGAGATCCAGAAGAGTTTTCATGGTGGAAAACTAATATGTACAGCTTTATCATGGGATTGGATGAAGAGCTATGGGATATATTGGAAGATGGAGTTGATGATCTGGATTTGGATGAAGAAGGAGCTGCTATAGACAGAAGAATACATACTCCTGCTCAGAAGAAGCTTTATAAGAAACATCACAAGATAAGAGGAATCATTGTGGCTTCTATACCTCGCACCGAATACATGAAAATGAGTGACAAATCTACTGCGAAGGCTATGTTTGCTTCTCTATGTGCAAACTTTGAAGGCAGCAAGAAAGTAAAAGAGGCTAAAGCTTTGATGCTAGTTCATCAGTATGAACTTTTCAGAATGAAGGATGATGAGAGTATAGAAGAAATGTACTCAAGATTTCAAACTTTAGTTTCTGGATTGCAGATACTGAAGAAAAGCTATGTTGCTTCTGATCATGTTAGTAAGATTTTGAGAAGCTTACCTTCAAGATGGAGACCCAAAGTAACTGCTATTGAGGAAGCTAAGGATCTAAATACTTTAAGTGTTGAAGATCTTGTTAGCTCACTCAAAGTGCATGAAATGAGTTTAAATGAGCATGAAACCTCTAAGAAGAGTAAATCCATTGCTTTACCATCTAAAGGAAAGACCTCAAAGTCTTCCAAAGCCTACAAAGCCAGTGAATCTGAAGAAGAATCACCTGATGGAGATTCTGATGAAGATCAATCTGTAAAGATGGCTATGCTGTCCAACAAGCTTGAGTATCTGGCAAGGAAGCAGAAGAAATTTTTGAGCAAGAGAGGTAGCTACAAGAACTTCAAGAAAGAAGATCAGAAGGGATGCTTCAATTGTAAGAAGCCTGGTCATTTCATTGCTGATTGCCCTGATCTTCAGAAGGAGAAGTTTAAAGGCAAATCCAAGAAATCAAGCTTCAACTCCAGTAAATTCAGAAAGCAAATCAAAAAGAGCTTGATGGCGACCTGGGAAGATTTGGATAGTGAATCTGGTTCTGATAAAGAAGAAGCTGATGATGATGCTAAGGCAGCTGTTGGGTTAGTGGCAACAGTATTATCAGAAGCAGTATCAGAAGCTGAATCAGATTCAGAAGATGAAAATGAGGTATATTCCAAAATCCCTAGACAAGAACTTGTTGATTCTCTAAAAGAACTTTTATCACTGTTTGAACACAGAACCAATGAGTTGACAGATTTAAAAGAAAAATATGTTGATTTGATGAAACAACAAAAATCAACTCTATTGGAACTGAAAGCTTCTGAAGAAGAACTCAAAGGGTTTAACCTCATATCAACAACATATGAAGATAGACTCAAGAGTCTTTGTCAGAAGCTACAAGAAAAATGTGATAAAGGTTCAGGCAATAAACATGAGATTGCCTTGGATGATTTTATTATGGCTGGAATAGACAGAAGCAAAGTTGCTTCTATGATCTACAGCACATACAAGAACAAAGGCAAAGGGATTGGATATTCTGAGGAGAAATCCAAAGAATACAGTCTCAAGAGCTACTGTGATTGTATCAAGGATGAATTGAAATCCACCTTTGTGCCTGAAGGTACAAATGCTATAACTGCTGTTCAGTCAAAACCTGAAGCTTCAGGTTCACAGGCTAAGATCACATCAAAGCCAGAGAATCTTAAGATCAAGGTAATGACAAAATCTGATCCTAAGAGTCAAAAGATTAAAATTCTGAAAAGATCAGAACCTGTTCATCAGAATCTGATTAAACCAGAATCTAAAATTCCAAAACAAAAGGATCAGAAGAACAAAGCAGCTACTGCTTCTGAGAAAACAATACCAAAAGGTGTCAAACCTAAAGTATTGAATGATCAGAAGCCACTCAGCATTCACCCTAAGGTACAAGGGAGGAAAAGTAAAACCTCCAAAACTAACCCAAAAGGACCCATGAAGATATGGGTACCTAAATCTGAATTGGCCAAAAATGCAGGTGTGCTTAAGGGCAAGAGAGAAACAAAGGTCATGGTACCTAGACAGCGGATGTTCAAGGCACATGACTGGAGAGAAAGCTTTGTTCCTTACCCTTACAATGAAAGATGGAGGAGAAGTGAAGTTTGGTGGCAACCAAACTGGAAAGATCATTGGTACAGGTACTATTGGTAATTCCTCCATCTCAATTAATAATGTGTGGCTAGTAGATGGTCTGAAGCATAACCTATTGAGCATTAGTCAATTTTGTGACAATGGGTATGATGTAACGTTCAGTAAGACCAACTGCACACTAGTCAACAAGGATGACAAATCCATTACATTCAAGGGAAAGAGAGTTGAGAATGTCTATAAAATAAATTTCTCTGATCTGGCTGATCAGAAGGTAGTTTGCCTTCTGTCAATGAATGATAAAAAATGGGTATGGCATAAAAGGTTGGGACATGCTAATTGGAGATTAATTTCTAAAATTAGCAAGTTACAACTGGTCAAAGGATTGCCTAACATTGATTATCATTCAGATGCACTTTGTGGTGCATGTCAGAAAGGGAAAATTGTGAAAAGTTCTTTCAAATCTAAAGACATTGTATCAACCTCCAGACCCTTAGAATTACTCCATATTGATCTTTTTGGTCCAGTTAACACTGCATCTTTATATGGAAGTAAATACGGATTAGTCATTGTTGATGATTACAGCAGATGGACTTGGGTAAAATTCATTAAAAGTAAAGACTATGCATGTGAAGTGTTTAGCAGCTTCTGCACTCAAATACAATCTGAAAAAGAATTGAAAATTTTGAAAGTCAGAAGTGATCATGGTGGAGAATTTGAAAATGAGCCATTTGAACTTTTTTGTGAAAAACATGGGATTCTCCATGAGTTTTCTTCTCCTAGAACTCCACAACAAAATGGGGTTGTAGAAAGAAAGAACAGAACCTTACAAGAAATGGCCAGAACCATGATCCATGAAAACAACTTAGCTAAACATTTTTGGGCAGAAGCAGTCAATACTTCATGTTATATTCAAAATAGGATCTATATCAGACCTATGTTGGAGAAAACAGCATATGAACTCTTTAAAGGAAGAAGACCCAATATCTCTTACTTTCATCAGTTTGGATGTACTTGTTACATCTTAAACACTAAAGACTATCTGAAGAAATTTGATGCCAAGGCTCAAAGAGGAATCTTTTTAGGTTACTCTGAAAGGTCAAAGGCATACAGAGTGTATAATTCAGAAACACAATGTGTTGAAGAATCTATGCATGTAAAATTTGATGATAGAGAGCCTGGAAGTAAAACTTCAGAGCAAAGTGAAAGTAATGCAGGTACAACTGATTCTGAAGATGCATCAGAATCTGATCAACCTTCTGATTCTGAAAAGTATACAGAAGTTGAATCTTGTCCAGAAGCTGAAATCACTCCAGAAGCTGAGTCTAATTCAGAAGCAGAACCTAGCCCAAAAGTACAGAATGAAAGTGCTTCTGAGGACTTTCAAGATAACACTCAGCAGGTTATTCAACCTAAATTCAAGCACAAATCTTCACATCCTGAGGAGTTAATCATTGGAAGCAAAGATAGTCCTAGAAGAACAAGATCACATTTTAGACAAGAAGAGTCTTTAATAGGACTGCTTTCAATAATTGAGCCTAAAACTGTTGAAGAAGCTCTCTCAGATGATGGATGGATATTAGCTATGCAAGAAGAGCTAAATCAATTCCAAAGGAATGATGTGTGGGATCTGGTACCCAAACCTTCTCAGAAGAACATTATTGGAACAAAATGGGTATTCAGAAACAAGCTGAATGAACAAGGAGAAGTAACCAGAAACAAAGCCAGACTTGTTGCTCAAGGCTACAGTCAACAAGAAGGCATTGATTACACTGAAACATTTGCTCCAGTTGCAAGATTGGAAGCAATCAGGTTACTTCTATCCTACGCAATTAATCATGGCATAATATTATATCAAATGGATGTCAAAAGTGCTTTTCTTAATGGTGTCATTGAAGAAGAAGTGTATGTTAAACAACCTCCTGGGTTTGAGGATCTTAAGCATCCTGACCATGTTTATAAACTTAAGAAATCACTATATGGCTTGAAACAAGCTCCCAGAGCTTGGTATGATAGACTAAGTAATTTCTTAATTAAAAATGATTTTGAAAGAGGACAAGTTGACACAACACTCTTCAGAAGGACTCTTAAGAAAGATATTTTGATTGTGCAAATATATGTTGATGATATAATATTTGGTTCTACTAATGCATCTCTTTGCAAAGAATTTTCTAAGTTAATGCAGGATGAATTTGAAATGAGTATGATGGGAGAATTGAAATTCTTTCTGGGAATTCAAATCAACCAAAGTAAAGAAGGAGTATATGTTCATCAAACAAAATATACAAAGGAGCTTCTGAAGAAGTTCAAGCTAGAAGATTGTAAAGTGATGAACACTCCAATGCATCCAACCTGCACCTTAAGCAAAGAAGATACTGGAACAGTAGTAGACCAGAAGCTATACAGAGGTATGATTGGTTCTCTGTTATACCTCACTGCATCTAGACCTGATATTTTATTCAGTGTATGCTTGTGTGCAAGATTTCAATCAGATCCTAGAGAATCTCATTTAACTGCAGTTAAGAGAATCTTCAGGTATCTGAAAGGAACAACTAATCTTGGACTCCTGTATAGGAAATCCCTAGATTATAAGTTGATTGGATTCTGTGATGCTGATTATGCTGGTGATAGGATTGAAAGAAAATCAACCAGTGGAAATTGTCAATTCCTGGGAGAGAATCTGATATCCTGGGCAAGCAAAAGACAAGCAACTATTGCTATGTCTACAGCAGAAGCAGAGTACATTTCAGCTGCAAGTTGTTGCACACAACTACTTTGGATGAAACATCAGTTAGAAGACTATCAGATCAATGCTAACAGTATTCCCATTTATTGTGATAATACTGCTGCTATTTGTTTGTCAAAGAATCCAATTCTACATTCAAGAGCCAAGCATATTGAAATCAAACACCATTTTATCAGAGACTATGTTCAAAAAGGAATTTTAGATATACAATTCATTGATACTGAACATCAATGGGCTGATATATTTACAAAACCTTTGTCTGTTGAAAGATTTGATTTTATTAAGAAAAATTTGAACATGCATTTTGTGTCTGATTGAAAAATTGCTTGCCTCTGAATAAGAAGTTTGGTTCTGAAGTTTATTCAGGAGCATTTTGGTTCATCAGAAGCTCTTAACTGAGGTTCTGAGGAAAATGTGCTTCTGAAGATGACGTCAGCACTAAAACTTCAGAAGTGTTATTCTTTGCTTCTGAATAGCTTGGTTAGTGGGAACGTTGGTAGTTACTTTATGTAAACAGCTGTCCCATTACCCAAAGAGTAGTTTTCTGAAGAGTCTCTGACGTGGTCTATTTGTATTGGAGTATAACAAAAAGGGCAATGATGTTTTATTCGCTTTTTAACATACTTACACGCGCCCCCAATTTGTCATTAATGCTGTGTTTGTTTGTCCCTTCTGAATTACAAACGTTTTAATAAAAAACACTAAGTCATTTCACACACTTCTCACTTCACAACAAACACTTTCTAATTTCTTCTCAACCCTCTGTGTAAGTAAGCACATTCTCTCAACCTCTCAAAACACCTTAGAACCCTAATTCTACTTAAAATCAATGGCATCTTCAAGTTCTGCCGGTGGTTCTTCATCGAATATGGATATAGATACTCCTGCTTATGAAATCAAAGGAAGAACTATGTCGATTGAGGAATGGGATCTAATCATTCAAGCGGAAAATCCAGTGGATTTCACTTCTCTAACTCATCATGGATGCGACTTGGTAAGATTCTACAAAAAGCAGAAGCTGATGAGTTACTTCAGTCTTCTCAACGGTCCTACTTATGAAGTGCTTGTCAGACAATTCTGGGTAAGAGCTTCAGTGTTTGACAAAGTTGCTGCTAAACAGGAAGAAGCTCAGACGATTCTGGTTGATCCTACTTTGGAGGGAAAAACCAGAGAAGAAATGGGTCTACTCGCCTTCACTGGGACTGAGATTAGATCAAACGTCATGGGGATTCCTGTAACAATCAATGAGCATGTGATTGCTCAAGCCATGAGAAGGGATGCTTCTGGGACATACGATGGAGAAGAGATTCCTAACCCCAGAACAAGCCCATGGAAGGAGATAGTAAACAACACTATCTACGGATCAAAGGATGCTAAGCCTTACAGCACCTTAAGCATGGAAAAGAAAATGCTGCTGAAGATCCAAAATGAAAACATTTTTCCCAAAGGTGGAGGAAATGATCAACCTTCACTTGGTCACAAAGTCTTTCTGCATCACACCATCTCTCAGGAAACAACAATGAATGTTCCCAAGTATATGTTTAAATACATGATCAAGGAACTCAAGAAGAGCCAGATGGAGAACAGGAAGTTTGTTCCCTATGGAAGGCTGCTCTCCATAATCTTTCAAGAAGGAGGACTCCTAAGTGCCCTGAAAGACGTGAGTATTTATGATAATCAGAAGCTGGGAGCAGTCACAGGAAAAATAATCAATGGGGCAACTCTAGTCAAGATGAGGCTGATTTCAACTTGCAAGAAACTAGATACAGATATGCATGAATCTGATGTCATATCTGATCTAGTCACTCATCACATCCCTATCTGCAAGAAAGATCCCCTGGATGTGCAGAGGGCCTACATCTTGGACTACTACAAGAGCTACAACAAGAAAATCAGTCTGAAAGATATCCCAGAAGAAATGTATGGTGGTGATCTGCCTGTAGCCAAAGGCAGAAAATCTAAAAAGAAGCAGATCACCAAGGAAGAATACCTTGCTGAAGATGCTACTGAGGTGGGTGCTCAGAAGCATAAGAAAGCTAAGAAGGAAAAATCTGCTATGTCCACCATTCTTGAGGAAGTGGAGGATTTGGATGATGTCCCTCTTATCAGAAAAAGGACAAGGAGTACTCAAGAAACAGCAGAACAGCCTGCTTCTGAACAAGCTGGTTCTGAACAAGCTGCTTCTGATCAAGCTGCTTCTGAAAAGCCTTCAAGTCCCAAAAATAAAAGAGAAGCTGCTCTTCAGACCATCCAAAGGAAGAGGTCTAATTTAACAAGAAATCTGAAGACAGCTGAAGGAAGAAGGGAAGAAATGTTGAAAGAACTGGAAGAGAACTGGGATGAAGACTCAAGCCCCAAGAAGGCAAAAAGTTCTGCAACTTCTGAGCCCATAGTCATGCCCAGTTTTGAAATGACTGAAGAAATGAGGCAGTACGCTAGAGAGGTTTCTGCATCCAAGATAGCAGAAAAGAAAAGGTTGAAGGAAGTGTTTGAGAAAGAAAGGGATGAGCGTCTCAAGGCTGCAGGGTATGTGCCTACTCCTGACATTGCTGCTTTAGCGTCTGAGTTAGAAACAGTTCAGTATGGAGCAACTCTGCTTTCTCAAGCCTTGAAGAATAAGCAAGCTTCAGGAGCAACTTCATCAGATCCAGTTTCAACAGCTCCAGAAGCAATTCATCCAGAAGCTCAGTCCTCAGGTAATCCATCTAAAGCTCCAACTAATACTCAGTCTCTATCTCTACCCTCTTCACCCTCTTCATCATCCACAGAATCAGATGACCAACCCCTTAGCCAACATATAAACAAGCTTCTAAAAACCAAACCTACCAAACTAACAGAGTATGGAACACTTGACTATGAGAGTACTCAAATAGAATTTTCAAAAAATAGGATAAAACTTTGTGAGAAATTCAATTTGCCTACTACTCATCCACTATATCCAGATACTCCAGAACCTGTTAGTATACAACAACCTGAACCTACCCAAACAAACTCACCAAATAACCAATCTCCACAAAAAGCCTCTGAAGTAGCTTCAGATGCAACTACTTCAGAAACCCCCCAACACCAAGAATCCTCAACCCTTCACAACTTAGAAAAACATCTAGGTGGTGAAATGCAACCAACACCCACTAAGGCCTCTAAGACAGTTTCTGAGAAGACTGTCTTGGAAACCCAAACAGAAACCCAAACGGAAACCCAAACAGAAACCCAAACCATCCCTGAGCAAACTGTTCAGGAGCAAACTGCTTCTGAACAAGTTGCTCCTGACCAAACAACTTCTGACCAAACAACAGAACAACAACAACAACCAGATTCACCCACTATAATAGACTTAACCTCTGACCAACCTTCCACATCAAATACAACTCAAACTGAACCTTCACCCATCCCTGACCATATCCTGGAGTCTGAGTATATAGAGGAACAACTGATCAGACTTAGTGATGAGATTCAGGCACTGATTCTTCGCAGAACAGTTCCTGCACCTCCTATTCACTATTATGATCAGTGGATGGATCTACAGAAGAGCTTTGATGAGCTGCTGGATCAGCTTAGAACTAAATGTGTGTCATCTCACTCTGCTATGCTGAAGAAGCTTTTGGATGATATGCATGAAGCAGCTAAGGAGAAAGAGCTGAATTTTGTGCCTCTGCTGGACATCACTCCTTTCTATCCAGAAGAAGAGTACATCACTAGGGCTGCTAGAATTCAGGCTGGATATAAACGAAGAATGAGGGAAAAGGATGAGCTACTTCAGAAAAAGGATGATCAGATCAAGTATCTCTTAGAACAGTTGTATAAGCAAGCCCAACCTTAGTTGCACACCCAACTCTAGCTTGTTTTTTACTTTTGTTCTTCGTAGCTGTGTCCTTGTATCTTAATCTTCTTTATATATATTATCATTGTTTCTGGATCTTGTGCTTTTTCACCTTCAATATGTTTTACAAGCTTTAACTCTGATGATATTTACTGTTTAATGCTGCTTGCTCTGATACTCTTTCTTTTGTTTCTATTCTTTTTGTTGATGACAAAAGGGGGAGTAAATGTATAGTATTTGTTAAGGCACTGAGTCCTACTATAACCTCTTCTAAATTTCTTTTAAATTCTTCTGATTTGATTTTATAAGTATTTTATTGAAATTTAATTAATAAGAATAGAACTTAGGGGGAGCTTACAAACCTCACCTTAAAGATCTATTAGACTCAGGGGGAGCTTACAAACCTCTGTCCCAGTAGTCAACTTATTAATTAGATCAACAACAATTGAACATTTTAAATACTATTGTTTGTCATCATCAAAAAGGGGGAGATTGTTGGAACAAAATGTGTTTCACAATGAACCTTATTGAGTTTTGATGATAACAAGGTATTAAAAATTGTCAATTGGTTATTACTAATAATTGTTCAAGTGTACAGGACCAAAGGCTACTCAAGTTATTTCAATAGGTCTTGGAAGAACAATGGAAAGAAAAAGAAATTCTGAGCATCTGAAGAAAACTGCTCCTGAAGCTAAACTGCTCCTGAAGAGATGACGTCATCAGAAGCAGAAAGTCATCAGAAGCAAAAGTTTTCATCAGAAGCAATATCTTCACCAGAAGCTACATTTGATCCTTTAATCAAACTGAAGATTCAAAGTAGCTGATTCTCAATTCAGTCTTATCAAAGAAGAACGAAGAATTGAAAGGGAGGTATCAACGGATATATGGATAGCACTGAGCTCTTGTCTCTCGTTAATAGAGTTGACAAAGTACAAGTGTACAACCACTACCTCCACTACTCTGTTTTCTGTCTACGCTACAAGACAAAACAACAGCCATGCCTGCAGAATTTGTACACTCAAGATGGGAATGAATTTGAAGTTTATTCTTCAAAGGACTACACCCAAATCAGGCAAAGGATCACTGGTGGATAATCAAAGGATTTCAAACGACTCTTTAGACGTGCTGATTATCTCAACGTCTCTTTCACACCTCTATATAAAGGAATGAAGACTTGAAGATTTTAGAGAGAGATACATAAGTTTAAAAGCGCCAAAACTTTGTCAATTTGATTCTAAAAAGCACACTGAATTTCTGCACTGATTTGATACATCTTAGAAATTCAAAGTCTAGAGTCTTTTCTGTATTGTATTGTGAACACCACTGATTGTATATCAAGTGTTCAATTCAAACTCAATTCTCTGTATTTTTGTTTGATTAGAAGTCTCTTGCCTGCGTGCTTGAGCATTAGAAGTCTCTTGCTTAGTGCTTGAGCATTGGAAGACTCTTGCGTGTGTGCTTGAGCATTGTTTTGTGAAGTCTCATACTTTGAAAGTATTGAGCAGTTGTAATCTTGTGATTATAGTGAAATCTCCTTGGAAGTGCAAGGGGGACTGGACTACTTCCGTGTTGTGGAAGGAACCAGGATAACTGCCTGTGTCTTTGTCTTTCTTTTCTCTGCTCTGTTCTTTTCCGCTGCAATCTGACTCTGATCATTTCATCAGAAGCAATCAAACTGCTTCTGAAGTTTTATCAGAAGAAGAATCATTTTTTAAGAGAAAAAGAAAACACAATTCAACCCCCCCCTTCTTGTGTTTTTCACCTTCACCTATGTCTTCTGTCATGACGTTTTGCAATAGCAAATCTGCAAGACTTCAACTCAGATGGCCACAAATCCGCTAAGTCATGAACTCTCCTAGCATGTGGAAATCGATTGTCCCTTCATTTGTGAGAATGTGAAGTTTCAATTTCTCAAGCTTGTTCACGTCAATACTGATCAACAACTTGTGGACCCTTTGACGAAGGCACTTCCCAGGATCCAATTTCACTTGCTCGTGTCCATGTTGGGCTTGATAAATATTTATTCCCCAACTTGAGGGTTATCACAAATATTACTTGATTAATTTTAAATTAGAATTAGCTTGTTCTGCATTTATGCCATCCATTATGCGGTTGCGAAGCTGTTGATAGTTTTGGTTGTTCTCAGTTAGTTACACTTTTTTCTCTTGGGATGCTCAAGTGTGGGAATGAGGAATATGATTTGGTGCTCACTGTGTATTTTTCTTCATATATAACAATATCAAAAAATGAGAAAGCTTTTTCTCGGCATTCCTTTGAATTCTACATTGTGATTCAAGAATTGATCTTGATGTTTACTTAATCAATAACAACACAGTGAGTACCAAGTCATATTCCTCATTCCCACACTTTGTCCACTCAATCTTTCCATGTAATGAACTCCATCTTGAAGACTCTCCCACCAAACATGAACTTCATTGTTCTTCCACAAATCAAACATTGAATACCTTTCAGAGATTCTTGAACCTACGGCACAATGAACGTGTTCAAGGATAACATGGCATTAATTAGAAAAACTAACAATCCTATTCATCCTGATGGGATAAAGCATTGAGATTGACTCAAGCCTCATCATGTTAAGTAAAGTCTCTCATAGTTCTCAAGTACATGATGTTTTAACCGAGGTCTTGTAAAGGAGTGTATATAAAGAGATGAGATAAAAGCTAGAAATTTAGAAATGATCAAACACTATTTTATTTCCTTGTTTAGTTTGATTATGCCCGTTAGTCTACACCTTGTGATACTTGATTAGCCCAGAAATGAAAAGATTTAGAACAATATCTTTATATTTTTCCATAGCAATTGTTGTAAAATATGACATACAAAAGAGCCTTCGAAAAGTGGAGGTTGTGTTCATACCTGAACACACTCAAAAGAGCCTTCGAAAACCACAATTAGAGAACTATGCATACTTTTGGACAAGAAAACACTATTATAAACTATAACATATTAACAATGATAAATTATATAGTATGCCTAATCAATTTTGGTCTAACAAATTGATAGAAGTTACTATAGTATGCTCAAAGACACAGCAACAACCATAACAAAATATTCTCAAGTATAAAAAAAATTAATTTCTTAAGAGTTTCCTTTTATTGATAAGAGTTACAGAGACCCGGGAGGACACATTTTAAAGGTTCTCTGTGACCCAATAACTCTCAACAATGAGGAGGAGCTTCACACACCAAATGACATGACTTACTACAGTTTTATAGACAAGTCCTTCTATATATTGTCTTAAAGATCAGCTTTTTCTTCCATCATTGTTGGGTTAAAGATCTCCATGTTAACCCCATTGTTTTGTTCCTATTTTTTCTTTCAATGATTGTAGACTCTACTGCCCTTTGACCCTTGATACAAATTTCATACTTTTGGTTTGTCACTTTTAGAAAAAATCTTTTGATATCCCATTTTAGAGAAAAATACAGTAACACTTATGATTAGTATATATTTTTAATTGTAGAATATTAAAACATCGATTAAATTTAAAGAATTCATATAAATCCCTAGAAGAAGAAAAAAAACCACAAAACCCTCCTCCAATATAATTATTAAATTTTCCAAATAAAAATGATTTTGTATTATTAAGAAAAATAAACCCCCCTAAAACCCTTATCTCCCAATGTATTCTGTTTCTCTTCCATTTGTTTCTTCCTTAATATCAAAACACTCCCCTCTAAACCCTTATCTCCCAACAGGCTTGATTTACAAGTTTGGAACAAGTTAGTCAAAACTCAAAAGTGAAACTACAAAAGAATTCTATCATCTCATGTAAATTTAGTCAGAAATAAAAATTTATAGAAAAATGATAAAGATGAACCACAAAAGCATTCTTGAAAATATATGGTAATGATAAATTACAAAAATAAATTCATTATGATAATTGCGTTGAATGTATGGAACGATAATTTCCCTTTACCACTCATGATTTCCATGAAGAAAATTATACCTGAGCTGTTTGTGAGGACACAGGCATGAATAGAAAAATTGATCAAAATCTCTTGACCAAAATTAATAGGAATTATTTGTGTGTAGTTGGGTAGTTCAACTGGTTTGAATTAAGGGAGATCCTAAATTCAAACCCGGGTGAATAAATAAAATATATTACCTCCGTTCCTTTTAAATTGTCATATTTTGACATTTTACACAAACCAAGACAACCAAAATTGATACTACTTTTGATGCAATAAACTATACTTTTACTATAATGACCTTATTCATTTAATATCTCATTTCATATATTTCTCTCTCCGCAATAAATAAACTAAGGATAATATTGGTAAAACAACATTTAATATTGCATTGAAATTTGAAAGTGACAGTTAAATAGGAACAAGGAGTGACACTTAAAAAGGAACGGAGGGAGTAATATACTAACAATTGTCATTCAAAAAAAAAAAAAAAAGAATTATTTGTTCAATAATAAATTACATAGAAATGGATGAGAAGTCCGACTTTACATAACAACAATCATACCAAAAATATCCTCAAGTTTAATTTCAATTATACTTTCCTACTCATCATCTTATCTTAACTTTTTAATTTTCATAGGAGTTTCCTCCTTATTGTTTCATACCATTGTGCCCTAAAAGACAAATTTTATTGGATCAATCCAGAAGAGAAATACTTAATGTCTTTTACGACACAACGGTCTCAACAACGAGGAGGCGTTTTACACTCATTTCATGAGCACTTTAATTAGATGGACATTGCAAGGTGAGACGGGCTGCTATTTTATAGACTAATCCTTCTCTCTACTGCTTTAGAACTCCCGATGTGGGACTGTTATAATAGATTTGTTTGAATGCTTTTATTAGAGAGATTGTAAATTTCTCCGTCGAGAGAACCAAGTTCGATTCCATGATGCAACAATGGCTAGTAATCATCATAATTTATATATATAGCGATAAAATTTATAATGAATCCTGTATAGAATTTGGTATGTCTAAGGATTTCTTATTGAATTGGAGTATGAGGATCAACTCAAACCTCAGAAACCAAAATACTATTGTCTTCTTTTTCATATAGTTATGATTTTAATTGTGATGTTGTACTATTGTCCACACATTATTGTTCCTTCAATCGTGAGCATGTGAAGTCTCAGTTTCACAAGTTTGTTCACTTCAAAACTGATCAACAGCTTGTGGACCCTTCGACGCTCCCACCCAGGGTCCAATTTCACCGGCTCATATTAAAGTTGGGCTTGATAGATATTTATTCCCCAGCTCGAGGGGTATCACAAATATTATTATTTTTTTGATCAGTTAGTTTAGGGGCTATAATTCACTTTATAAGGTGAATAAGTGGGGTGTCTGGGGTTCGAACCCCGACCCCTGCATATAATAATGCATTGTCCTACCAACTGAGTTATGCTCACGGGACGGGTATAACAAATATATTAGAACTTGCATTTTTTTTTTTAAGCTTTACTGTCCTGCATTTTTGTCATCAGTTATGCGGACTGAGGATCCCTTTGTAACTAATCTTGTACAGTAACTTTTTGCTTGCTTGATTGACATACACTATGTAACAAATTTCAAATATATTGTTTTAAAATTTCTGGTTTATTTTCTATTAATGATATTTAATCATTTTTAGCATGTACCTTTATGGTTTATAACTAGACAAGATAAAAAATATAAAAAAAGGGGGTTTATTTGCGTGTTTGGTTCCTCTATTTTATCAATCTCACGAAATTAATTCCCCATTTCAAAAAGCGGATAAAAATTAGTGATGGAGAAAAATCAAATCCAAACATTATGCAATACATGGAAAATGGTAACTTACAAAAATAAATTCATTGTCCTAATTGCATTGACCGTATGGAACAATAATTTCCTTTAGCCAAATTGATAAATGGTACAGACAACATTTGATTCCAAGATGAACTTGACATAACATGTACTACACGCTTTCCACTAATACTACAAGAAAATCAGTGATTTGCTATGGCGGAAATAAAAGCAAATTTGTAGCAAATCACAACTACATTTCCAAGTTTCGTATTTCACTCTCAAGTTGAAGATACGTACCGAAGCAAATGCATTTTCTTGCTAGATTGTTTTTTCTTGGTTGCTTGTGAACTTTGGAAGAAATATTTGGTTAAGATGGATTTATAAACTGTTGTGTATATTTTCATTTACTTGAATTTTGCATTCCCGTTTTTGGGTAGGTTTGGTTCATCCATTGAAGTTAGAGCTGTCAAAACGGGGGGCCCGACCCTAAACGGGCCGGCCCTAGCAGGCTTCGGGCTTTAGCGGGTCGGGCCAATAAGTTCGGTTGACAAAACGGGCTTGAAATATACTACCCGAGCCCGGCCCTACACGGGCCGCAGGCTAAACGGGCCGGCACGTATTAAAAATTATATATTTTTTTTATTTTAAATAATGTCTAGCACAAAAGTAAATTGTAAACATTTTCGTACAAACGTCGTAAACTAAAACGACGAGGAAAATGATTTTAAATAAATTAGATATGTTATGGTTATAGATATTTATATATTCGATCTTTAAAACTATAAATAACGAAATGAATAAATATAATTTTATATTACATTTATATTTGTGTTAATTCATTGAATTTTCACTTTTGTTTTTTACTTTGATAATCAACTAAGTAAATAATTATTTGAAAAATATATATAATTTATAGAATTTTTTTTTTGTTATGCGGGCTAACGGGCTACCCGCGGCCCATTCGGGCTAGCCCTAACGGGTACCGGGCTTTTAAGGGTCAGGCTAAAAAGCCCTATTAAAATTCGGGCTCAATATTTTAGGCCCAAGCCCTATATTTATTCGGGCTAAACGGGCCGGCCCGTTTTGACAGCTCTAATTGAAGTATTGGATTTGTTAATTTCACAAGTGTTTCAGAATAGAACCGGGTGGTTATGGATATAAATTTATCTGACAATATTGTATCTGAGTGGTTTAAGTAAAATAATGAGATTTTTTTTCAACCCTAATGACCCCTGGTAATTTGAAATTTGATTTAGAGGTAAGTATAAGAATATAGGAATGTAATTTCCTCATTTATAAGAATATAAGAATGCAATTTCCTCATTTCATTCATCATAGCAAAGGGTATATATAGAATGATAATGTGTAAGTTAAACCTATGGAAAAATTACAAACATGAATGAGAATAATTATAAATAACTACTGTAATGATTACAAGAATATTCTATTCTATCACACCCCCGCAGTCAGAGCGGGAGGTTCACAAACACTTAAACTGGTCCGAAAATCATCAAAAAGAACTCGAGATAGGGATTTGGTGAAGACATCAGTTATCTGATGACGAGAAGGAACATGAAGGGTGCGTGCTTGGCCACAGGCTACATTCTCGCGTACAAAGTGAATGTCCATCTCAATATGCTTAGTACGCTGATGTTGTACAAGATTACCAGAGAGGTAGATAGCACTAACATTGTCACAGTGCTAACACTCAAAGGCTATATACCTCTCTTTTAATCATGTACACCAGCAGCATACTAAGCATATTGAGATGAACATTCTATTTGTACGCGAGAAGGTAGCGTGTGGCCAAGCACGCGCCCTTCATGTTCCTTCTCGTCATCAGATAGCTGATATCTTCACCAAAGCCCTATCTCGAGTTCTTTTTGCTGATATTCGGACATGTCTAAGCGTCCGTGAACCTCCCACTCCGACTGCAGGGGTGTGATAGAACGAATAGAATATTCTTGTAATTATTGCTGTAGTTATTTGTAATTATTATTATTCATGTTTGTCATTATTTGTAATTATTCTCATTCATGTTTGTCATTATTTCCATAGGTTTGACTTACACATTATCATTGTATATATATCCTTTACTATGATGAATTAAATGATGAAATTACATTCTTATAAATGAGGAAATTACATTCCTATATTCTTATACTTACCTCTATATCAAATTTCAAATTACCAGGGGTCATTCTTCTAAAATTGGAGGGTTGAAAAAAATTCTTATCATTTTACTTGAACCACTCAGAAACAATATTGTCAGATAAATTTATATTCATAATCATCCGGTTCTAATTCTGAAACACCAGAATATTCTAAGGTGAAATTAACAAATTCAATTCTTCAATGGACAAACCAAACCTACCCGCCAAAAAAGGAATGCAGAATTCAAGTAAATGAAAATATATACAACAATTCATAAATCCATCTTAACCAAATCTTTGTTGGAGAGTTCACAAGCAACCAAGAAAAATCAATCTAGCAAGAGAATGCAGTTGCTTCATTAGGTATCTTCAACTTGAGAGTGAAATACGAAACTAGGAAATGTAGTTGTGATTTCTCTAATGGACAGTGTGTCTGACTGTGTCACAAATCTCTCCACTGTCACCCATAATCTTTATTGCTGAATAACAACATCATCATGATTACTATGATTTAGATGATTCAACATGTGATATTTCCGGTGACAAAAGAATACTCTATGTGATTTCTATCAAATGGAGTGAATATTGTTGTGAAGATATTTACCGAAACAAAAGAAAGAAAAAGATGATTTGTACCTTGATAAAAACCCAAGTCCTTCACCAAGCACCCAAGTTACTCATCCTTGAATGTCCTATAAATATGTCCCAGTCATGACTATTTTAAAAATTAAAATTTCAAGTAAAACAGTGTTGGTAAGAGAACCTACGAGTTGAATTGTCTTCTTTCGGTGACTTGAAAACAACATCTGCCTTGGCCTGCAAAAGCATAAAAGAATAAATATATACCAACAAAAGCATGACAAGGCAAAGTTATCGTAGGGTGCATATGCCACTTATAGCAACAAATGTGGAATCAAAATCAATCTAAAGTTACCAATCGCTACAAAGAGCATAGAGCAGCTAGTAAGGCTGAAGCATATAAGTGTAATAGTTGATTCAACCAAAAACAAAAATGCAGACAACTATCTAAACCATTGACAAAATGAAACATCTTGAAATCAATTACAAACTATAATGAAGAATTACAAGTTCCAATATCAAATAAAATATATTACTTTGCATACCATACTTTGGGGGGGGGGGGGGGGGGCGAAAGATCTTTAATTCAAACATGCTTTCCATAAAAATGTTCTTAGTGTCAAATAATTTGCAATGGTAAGATATTGACAGTTACAATAGCCATTTAATAACACAAAACCAGTATTAGGAACACTACTTTTCCGGAAAAAAAAATACATTTTTTATTTGCAAAGGAACAAGAAAACTACCAAGGTATGCAGATGAAATGGAAAGTGAGATAAGGAACTTTGGTTATCTGAACCCGAAACTAAGGACCTGTTTGAATTATCTCATTTGAGTTTATCTACTTGCATAAGTTTTATATGAATGTTTGGGTAAACTTTTTTAAACAGCTTATGACAGTTCTCATAAGCTTTTTTCAATTTATTTTCAGAAGTTCCCAAAGATAACTTCTGAAAATCACTTATAGCATCTACAAAAAAAACAATTGAACTTTATTTTATCATTTCCCACAAAACTACCTTATGTAACCTTATACATAAGCACTTGTCATGAGAAGTGTTTGTGATATAGGCTCCAAATAAGGAGTCCAATATGCTCTATTTACCATAAGCTCCATTTAATCCATTTAGCCTTTAGGGTCTAGGATGAACGACATGTAGCAAAAGAGAATTCAATAGTTCAGATTTAAAAATAAACAAAACTTTTATTTTTTTAATAAAAATAAAAAATAAAAACCCAGAACGCTTCTCTTTCTCTCCCCTCTCATCACCGCCACCATCCACCGATTGTACCACCGTTCATCTCAATCGCCGTCGTTCTTTCATCTCTAAATAACATGACTGCTCCTCTCCACTATTCTTTTCATCGATCCTCTCATGCCTTGAACATTCATGGAGTAAGAGAGCAAGAGGAGGAAAATGATAAGAGAAATTTCATTAAACAGTACTATTATTAGACAGTAACCCATCATTTTCTTGTACAGTCTTGTAGGTGTTAAGATTCTTTCCTAATTAGGACAAATTAATAATAATACGGGCAAGAGCAAAAATATTTTGCAGTCTTGTAGTTGTTGTTATGAATACTTAGAAATTGGCAAGGGTAAAAGTGGGTAAGAATGAATCGATTGGTTTGGAAGAGAAGAGCAGCAAAGGTGGTTTGGTATGTGAGGGCGGTTGTGAGACGGCGGAGGGGAGAGGGGGTGGTGAGAGGAAGAGGAAAGATGTTATGTTTGATCGGCGACGGGAGGCACATGACGGTGGATACTGATACAAGAGAAGAAGAGAGAGAAGCGTTAGTTTCAATTTTTTTTTTATTAAAAAATAAATAAATGTTTTGTTTATTTTTAAATCTGAACCATTTAATTATTTTTTGCCACATGTCATTCATCTAAGACCCTAAATACTATATGAAGTTTATGGTAAATGGAGCATACTAGACGCCCGAATAAGCTACTTATCCAAAGTAGGGCCAAACGCAACCTGAGTTGCGTTTGACCCTACTTTTTTTAGGTCTAAAAGTTACTTTTAGAATAAAGTTGAAAATTAAAACTTTTAAGTTAAAGTCAAAGTTGTTTGGTAATTATTGTTTTTTGCAACTTAATTAGTATTTTTAAGTTGAAATTTGTTTGTTAAAATACTTTTTATAAATCTTTGAGATTTTATTATAAATTATCATAAATGAAATAAAAGAATTTTCTTTATATAAAACTAAATTATGTAAAGATCTGATTATATAAAACATTGTTATAAAATAAATTGAAAGATTCTGTCAAAAAAAATGAAAGAGTTTGGAAAATAATCCATTGTTAGATCCATAATTCATCATCTATTAAAAAAATACACAAGAACAGGTTTGATTAATTGAGGATCATTTGTTTTTCTATTTGTACCAGTTTTTCTTTTTGTACTGGTTTGGTTATGATCCAATAAAATATGAGCAATCGCAAGGTACTAAAGAAAATGCAACGAATATATGCAACGAATAGGATCCAGTAAAATAAAGTTTTGGTAAGTTTCCTTAAAAAAAATAGTGGGAATAATAAAATAAAATAAAAAATGGTTTATGTGGGAATCGATGGGTGGGATCCGAAGAAGTTATGCAAAAGTTCAATTTTATATCTTATTTTGGAAGTCACTTTTATTTGATTTCATTCTTTAAAAAAAAGATACTTCTATTATTAAGAACTTTATTAAAATTATGTTTGGCCCTACTTCTCCTTAGAAGTAGAAGAGAACGGGAAAATAAGGAGGGCCAAACATGCTCTTAGTAGATCTCTAAAGTTTGATGGAGCATAACAACAACAACGACTCACACATGTAATACCAAGACAAGTTTTTAGGTTCCATAGGAATGAATTGAACCAGAAACAAAAGTAAATTAATGAATTTCAGTGAACATTTCATTTACACAAACACATTTTCAATGCAATTCAAAGAAATTTATCCTACTTCAAATCAATTTGACTAAAAGCTAAGTTACATGTGAAGGATTCAAAGAAATTAATCTAGAAAATTAAATTGAGTAAATAGGCAAAAAAAACCCTTGAAATTGTAGCTTTCGTCAAAAACCCCCCTGATTTCTAGGAAACTTCAAAAACCCCCTGAAATTGCCAAACGTTAGTCAATTACCCCGCTCCGTTTGTTTTGGCTATTAAATGACTTTTTTTTTTTTTTTTTTTTTTGCTTTCTTCATCTTCTTCCTTCCACTTTTTTCATCATCTTCATGAATATTTATAAAAAATCCAGAAAAAAATTAAGAAACAACAACCATTAACAACATCATCATCATCTCATTACTAGCTTCTCTTGTTTGTTGCTCATTGTTGTTATCCAAAAGGGTCGTAGCAGAAAGATCAAGAGACAATTGATGATGATGATCATTGTTGTTGGTAATCTCATCGCTGCTCCAAAATGGAAATCCATTTGAATGAGGGTTAGAAAGTGATTGATTCTCAAGAGGAGACATGAGTGATGATGGAACAGTAACATCATGAGAATGAGAAGAACCGTTGCTGTTGATGTTGTTGTTCATGCTATTCATCATAAACCTTGTTCTTTTTCCAACAAGTTCATGATCTTTTCTATTATTCATTTTGTTGTTGATGAATTCCAAAGGGTTGTTGTTGATGAATTCCAAAGGGTTGTTGTTGATTAATTCAAGAAGGTAACAAACAAGAGAGAGAGAGAGAATCATTATAAAGTGTGTGATGTTGATGATGATGTTGTTAATGGTTGTTGTTTCTTAAATTTTTTCTGGATTTTTTTACGAATATTGATGAAGATGATGAAAAAAGTGGAAGGAAGAAGATGAAGAAAGCAAAAAGAAATTAAAAAATAGTCATTTAACAGCCAAAACAAACGGAGGGGGGTAATTGACTGACGTTTGATAATTTCAAGGGGCTTTTTGACGAAAGTTACAATTTCAGGGGTTTTTTTTGCCTATTCACTCAAATTAAATTAAGGTGAAAGTACAAAAATTAGGGTTCTTACCCGAGAAACACAAATCCAAAAATTGCATGTGATGGAGTGAGAGAAAATTGCGTGAATAAAAACCGCAAGGTTCCGATTAACTCGCCAGACTAAGCGTCAGCGAGAATTTCGAGGTTCTCCCTGTAGTGATGTAGATCGATCAAGGTTCTTCGCCGGTTTGAGCATATCTGGTTTCTAAGAACTGATGGAGCATGGTAGATCAGAGATGCGGTGGAGATCGGTGCGTGTGACGGCGAGGGTGAGGATGAGATCTGAAGTGAGAGTTCCACGAGTGTGTTTTCAGAAAGAGAAATGTGTTTGAGAAGTTTATTTAAACTTTAAAAAATTAAAATAAAACTAATTTTCACTCCCTTCAAAATAAAAAGTAGAAAACTAATTTCAGTCAAATTGGTATTAATTATTATGATATTTACTACCATTACATTTCCTAGCAGTAGCACAATCATGGTAGAAAATCATATATTTTCTTGTAGTGTAAACATCTTGAATACTTCCCTACCAAACATGAACTTCACTGTTCTTCCACAAATCAAAATTAGAATAATAATAACCCTATTCACCATGATATGATAAAGCATGTTGAGATTGAGATTGACTCAAGCCTTATCATGTTCAGTAATGTCTCCACTAGTTCTCAAGTACATTACTACTTTACTGAAGCCTTATCCTGGGAAATAATAATGGGCATCTTATTCCTGAGTATTTTTAGAAAATTGTGTTTGGTAAATAATTGTCAGATTCATGGGAATTGTTTGTGATAGTGGGTATATGGGTAGTTATTTCCATTTTAGTACCATTTACATGGGAATCTTTTATTCCCGCCCACTTTCTTTGGGAATAAAATCATGGGTAAGTGGAAGTTATTTTTTTCCTAGGAATTCTTTATTCCCGGGAGTTATTTTTTTAACTTTGTAACAAACATAGGAATCTATAATTCCAACCTCCATGTTCCTGGGAATAATTTTTTAAACCAGGAAACAAACACCCCCTAAGAGAAAAACTTCATAGCATTTAAAACAGAAGCCTAAACCCTAAGGCCTAAACAAAAACGAGAACACTCCCAATACGAACCAAAGCTAGCGAGGATTAAGTTGAGCATGGATAAAGATTGGCAGTATCCTCGAATTCCCGAAAACAAAGCTATCCATTTCGAGCATCTATTAGTGCAAACCACTTGAATTAATACGAATGAGATCCATAATTACACTGTATCATATAACATTGTTTAAGATTAGAATTCAGAACAGGAACACTAGTACAAAAATACATTAGCAGATGTTTAACTGCTCATGACTTCAAGTTTTGTATATGTTCTTTCATTCTAAGGGAGCAGTAAAGGGAAATTAAACCAACCGTTCTTTGATCTTGTGCTGAAAAGACTAAATTATAAGGGGAAAAGTGGAGGTTGTGCCCATACTTGAACACTCAAAGAGCCTTCAAAAACTAGAAAATAATGCCTACTTTTATCACAAATTATCTAAAAGTAAAACATTGACCTTATGATATTAAGCTTTGTAGAACTGTGATCGAAGACCTATCTGATGTGTAACACGTATCAATGTTCGACATCGACAGAGACTCATGCGATTACATTGAATTATGTCATTTTCTACAATTATTATTAGTGTTGATGTGGTAGTGTCCGTGTCGTGTCCAATGCCCCTCCTTCGTATATATTGCATTGAGATGAAAATATACCAATCTCTTTCATTTGTAGCTGAAGATGGTCGCACGTAGACGAAAAGAATGTTCTAATGATTATTTGTTCTTAACATGGATTCTTGCATCTTTAACTTGTTTGAATTAATTAATTTTTCAAAAAAATAACTAGGTAAAATGAAATGGAGATTTTGGACAAGAACACATAGGCAACAATTATGCCAAAATAAGTTTTTTTTTTTTTCCTTAGGAGTTTCCTCCTCCTTATCACCAAGACCATCCATGGGAAGGAAGGACCTTTCACAAGAATCCAGCGGAAGACTTTTTAAAGGTCCTCCATCCCCCAACATAGTCTCAACAATAACGAGGAAGAGCTTGAAAACCACTAGCACGATGGAATCAACAAATGAGATGGCCTGCAGTTTTATAGATGAATCATTCTCTCTATTGTTTTAAAACTATCAATGTGGGATTATTTTAATATGTTGGTTTGAATGCTTTAACTATCGAGAGCATACTATATAAGCTATCAAGATCCATGTAGGGCTATTCTTATCCATGTGAGGATGTGAAGTCTCAGTTTCTCAAGCTTGTTCACGTCAACTTGTGGACCCTTCCAGGATCCCATTTCACAAGCTCGTGTGCAAGTTGGGTTTGATAAATATTTATTCCCCTACTTGAAGGGGTATCACAAATATTACTTGATAAATAATCTTGTACCGTGATCATTATTCACAAAATCAGAAAAGGAGAAAGCTTCTTCTCACCATTTATCCAATAATTAATCTTGATGTTCACTTCATCAATAACAACACACAGAGAGTACCAAGTCATATTATATTCCTCATTCCCACACTTGGTCCACTCACTCCTTCCATGCAACCCCATCTTGATTACTCTCTCACCAAACATGAGCTTCAATATGTTCTTCTACAATTCAACGTTGAAGATCTTATCCGTGAACCTGCGCCAAGTGAATGTGTTCAAGGATAACATGGCGATATGATTAGAAAAACTAACAATCCTATTCATCCTGATGGGATAAAGCATTGAGATTGACTCAAGCCTCATCATGTTGAACAATGTCTCCACTAGTGCTCCAACATGATGTTTTAACCAAGGCCTTGTCAATGAGTGTATTTAAAGACCTGAGCCAAAAGTTTGAAAATTAGAAATGATCAACACTATTCTGTTTAGTTTGATTGTGCATCTAAGTTAAGGATAAAATAGCAGAAAAATGGCAAACGTTTCCGCTTGGTGGGAGAATAAAATTTAAGGATGTATGTAGCACAGTTTCCACACTTAAATATGAAGAGAAACACTAATACTGAAGTACAAACATTTCCATTAGCAGATGTAAAAAGAATTAACCGTTGTTTTAATTTCTATTTCACTACCAGGGCCTTTCTTACGAATCAGGAGGCTCGGCACGGTAAGTGAAAAGAGGCGTGTAATAAAATAAAAACATATTTTTTTTTAAAGAAAAATGTTCAATTTAAATTTTTTAAAAGATAAATACAAGGTGTCGTCGTATATATACTACACACCCAAAGGTGAAAACCACTATCATATCATATACATGAGGAACCTCAAACCACCCTCCAAAAAAAACACCCACCTAAACACCAAAAGCAAGATGACCCAATTCTAATAGGCCTAAAACAAGACAACAGGGAAGAAGAAAAGGAAAATCTGATGGAGTGATGGTGATGAAACACATGGTATTTTAGAGAAAGAGAATAAAGAATTTATTTTTTAGTGGGGTAGTAGTAGTACTTAGTAGTACTACTAGGCTATAATTTTTATTTTAGGCCCATACCTTGGGGAAGGTCCAACTACGTTGAGCTCTTTGCACACCCCAAGATCCGGCCCGGTTCACTGCTAATCATTAAAGGACCTCTTAATCACTGAAACCACTGATGATGATGAAGGAACTTTAGTCTCAACAATCAAGCAGAGGAACCTATAAAGGTCCTCCATCCTCATACAGTCTCAGCAATGATAAGGGCTTGACACTCATAACATTTCAAGACCACCAACACATATGTAAGAAATCAGAGAATTACTCAACTATATGTACATTGAACAGTGGGATATATGGGCTGCTATTTTATAGATGGGTCCTTCTCTCTGTTGTTTTAAAACTTCCGATGTGGGACCATTTTCAATCGGTTTGTTCGAATGCTTAAACTAGAGAGACAATTTTCATGTAGGGCTATTCTTATCCATTATTTTCCTAACGATATCTTACCCTAAAAAAAAATGTTATTCATTATAGTTTAGCTGTTGAGCTTAGTTACATTTTTATTTTATAGTAATTGTTAATCAGATTAGTAATGTTTGCTTTATTTGTATAAAAAAACATTAAATACAAATATTAGAGGTAGTCATGTTTATATTAGAGAGCTTTCTTAATTGACTTACACTATGTACATAGGCTTTAGACGAGTGAGTGAGCCGGTGTTTAAGGCTCTTTCAGAACACAGACTTTAAATCCAACTAAACCTTTATTTCAAAGGATCAACCCAACCTACAATATTTGAGGCAATGAAACAACTGAGTGTAAAAGTAGAATCTCAAATTTGAATGTTCAACACCAACCCATGAAAAGTATCACAACCTGCTGAGTGAATTATGACATTATTAATTTGATTAGGAGTCTTAGATACAATCAGGCCGTTCCGATAAAATTGGAGGCCATGTTGAATTATTAAAGAGGGCCTCCAATGGAATAACAAGATTTTTTTAAGCAATAGTAATCATCTGTTTAAGTTGTAAATAACATAAAAAATAGTCATTCTTATAAATTAAATTGTAAATTTGATAATAAAAAAAATCGTAATAGCCTAATAGTTGTGTATGTAATTGAGACTTTTATATTTGGTTCAAATTCACACAAATGCTCGAGATTAAACCTCAAGACCAAAGACCTAAGTGCATTCTATTTTACCACTAAACCAATACAAGGTGTCTAATGATTTTTTATATTTTATTATATATACTTGACACTTTTAAATGCTATATTAGTAAGAAAAAAAAAAGTTTGACCTAAAATTGCAAGGCCCAGCGCAGTAACTCACCTTGCATTTGCTAAGGGCCGGGCCTGGATACAATTATTTATAGATGACAGTATTAATTGATTAGAAATCTTAGGTACAATTATTATATTAGACGTGTTTGATGTAGTACATGTGTCGGTGTCTAACACAGACACAAACAATTCATGTGATTACATTGAATTGTGTTATTTTCTCAAATTATTATCAATGTCAATACGTCGTAATCATGTTATGTCTTTTATGATATTGCATTTAGATTAGGGACAGATTCAAGAGTTATACATTGGGGAACAAATTTCTGCTGTTACAGAGTGCTATAATGAATGATAACCGTTAAATCACAATTGTTAGGTTGGGATTGTTTTAACTAAAAAGACACAATTTTCAATCTCAACCATTCGATCTTAGATGAATGGTTGAGATCAAAAACTGCGTGCATTTGTGACAACAGCAAAACCTGGTCCATACATTGGTGGCAGCTACCCCAAACACCAACTTGTGTTTTTTTAAGAAACCAAATAGTTTTTGTTAGCAATTGTTGAATAAATTAGTTTTATTGCCCCTACTATTTTAGCGATCTTTCAAAAATATTGGTGAAAACCGAAAACATATGCATGTTGAATATTCAATGATATATTTACTTTTAAGTTAGTTTAATTTTGGTCATAAAACATGTGAGATAATTTGTTAAATGATTGTTTGATCATATATAGATTCTTTTTTTATAGTGTTGAAAATCTATCAATAATCATAAAACAAATTCAGAAAGTAAAGACACCTTAAGCGATTCTAATTTGAATATGTTTGAGTTTGTTCATTTTTTCTAATGTATAATGATATAGTTTTTGTAATTTCCAACTTTTAGTTTAAAGAAGTTTTTTATGGATAAATATATTTAACAACATGGTGGATTATTCTGGTTAGAACTATTTAACAATCTCTTAACTCCTCAATTGAGTTAGTCAATTTGTGATTTACGTGCATATTGTATCTTTTATACAAATGTTTATAACAAGAGATGAAAATATTAGTTGAAATTCATGTATCCGTCCTTGATTGAGATGAAAATATTCCAAACTTATTCATTTTACCTTAAAATTCATGTAGCTTCCAAACTTATTTCAGAACCATCTTTGGTTGAAGATTGTTGTGAGCAAGCCTCAATGCACGAAGAGGAAAAGAACGTTCTAGATTAGTTGTTCTTGGCTTGGCTTCTTGTATCTTTTATTTGTTTGAATTAATTAAATTTTCAACAAAAAATTAGGGAAAATGAAATGGAGATTATAGTTGAGTCCTTCTCTATACTGTTTTAAAACTCCCGATGCGGGACTATATCTTATAGTTGAGTCCTTTTGAGGTGCAAAACACATGACAAATAACACCAGAAATACAAGCATTCTCATTAGCAGATGTAAACAAATTTAACCGCTGTTTTAACTTCTACTTCAATAATAAGAGTAATGATACATAGACACCCTTAGGTGACAATACACCTTTTGACACCCACACAAAAATCTGACACGTAGTCACGTGGACCCCGCACAAGCACACTTTCTCTTTTCTCTCCTCTTTTCTCTTCCTAATGCATGGGGTGTACAAGGGTGTATGAGAATAAAGGGTGTCTATGTATCATTACTCCAATAATAATCATCTAATTATTTACTTTATTTTAGGAGTTTCTCCGACCATTTCATCGCAACAATCTAGTAGAATGAATCCATCATGATGGCCATACCTAATTTCTACTACACAACTCATCATCTCAATATTTTTTTATTTCTTAGGGATTTCCTCCTTATTGATTGCAAATACCTGATCTATAAAGGACAAGTTTTGTCGGAAAAATCCAGCAAAAGTCCTTCATAGTCAGATACTCCCACCAATGAGGAGATGTCTCACATGATTTACATTGTTCGTTGTGATGGGCTGCACTTTTGTAGATGAATCTTTCTCTCTATTATTTTAAAACAAGCGGTGTGGGACTGTTTTCAGAGGTGTTCTTTTTGCGTGCTTAAACTAGATATGTATACTTTGTCTGATCCATCCATTCTTTTATTTTATTTTTTTCCATTTCAGATCTTATTCATTATACTTTAGCAGTTGGGATTAGTTACATTTTTGTTAATTGTTAATCAAATTAGTAACTTTTCCTTTAAAAAGTGTAAACCAATATTTGAGGTGGTCATGTTCCACTTTTTCCAAAGGGGTGATGTTGTATCAGTTTTTAAATTAATTTTCGTTTCATGTTTATAAATTGTCCACTCAGAATCTTGATTGTTTTTCCTTATGATGATGATTACTATGCTTCTTTTGATGCTAATCTGGGTCAATATTTAGTAATAAGATCATTTTTTTAGTTGCATAGGGCACTAAGATATCTAAGTTGAGTATCACAATTCATAATGAACCCTATATAAATTTATGTCGGTTCACTTATTTTTGGTATGTTAAGGTTTTATGCTTGAATTGGAGTATACAGATTGATTCAAAGATGCTCAGACAAAATATGATTGCCTTCTTTTTATTATTTCTTTAGTAAGACAGTCAGCCATTAATATTGCAAATTGAAAAGTTCATATAGTTAGGATTTTTATTGTGATAATGTGGTGCAGATTTAAATCATACTTTTTATGTACTAAGTTGTAATTAACATAAATATGTGGAATTGCTTCTTTAATCATATGGAGCAAAACCACTTAGTTGATCTGCAATGTTGACGTCTAAATTGAACACCGCAATAAAACGGGAAATAAAAAAACGCCATATAAGACGGCAAACAACACACCGCCACACTCAGATGACGAAGTCACGAAGAAAAACCTAGATCTATATAGAAATCACTTAATTAGATTGAAATAGAGTGATTTCAAGTAAAAAAAACTGACCCAAAACCACCCCTCAATAAAGAAATTGAAAGAGAAAACCTAAAGAGAAAAATTTAAGACGGGCTGGCTTAACACAAAGTAAGTCCTATTCATCATGATAGGATAAAGCATGTTGAGATTGAGTAATGTCTCCACTAGTTCTCAAGCACATGATTTTTTTACCAAGGCCTTGTGAAAGAATGTATTTAAAGAGTTGAGCCAAAATTAGAAATGATCAACACTATACTGTCTCCTTGTTTAGTTTGATTATGCCTCTAAGTCTTTGACCTTGTGATACTTGATTGGTCAAAACTCAAGAGTTTTATAATTGTATCTTTAATTTTTTCCAATTGCAAAAATGACAAATGACAACTTTAAGATCGGAACAAGAACACTAGTACAGAAATACAAGCATTCTCATTAGTAAGATGTAAAGAATCTCAACCTGTGTTTTAATTTCTACTTCACCAATCATCATCTAATTTTTTTATTCCTTAGGAGTTTCCTCCTTATCAGTAGACCAAAACCGGGACGGAAGAACTTTCATCACAACAATCCAATAGAGGAATCTATACCTGTCCTCCATCGCGATGTGTTTGGTAACACAAAAAAGTTAGCTTATAGTTTGTTGGACTAGCTTATAAGCTTGTTTTGATAAAATGATGTGTTTGGTAAAAAGCTTTTCTCGCTAGCTTATAGCGTTTTTGAAGAAGCTAATCCAAGTAGGATTTTAGCTTATAGCTTGTAGCTTTTTATACTTTCTTCCCATTTTAACCTTTTCTTTATTTTATTTTATTTTATTATAATAAAAAAAAACTACCCACTATCTTCTTAAACTAACCACGTTTACCATGTATGGCTTGTTAAATTTTCTTGGCCACTTTTTTGTTTTTTTTTTACTTTGCTCATAATTCATAAAATTTATAATAAATAGTGAAGCAAGTTTAGTTAAATAAAATTCATAAAAATAAAATAAAAATTCTTAAATAAAAAAATTCGATTGAATTCATATATACATATTATTTTGGAGATTAAAATAATTTGAAATGTATTTAAATATTTAAAAATAAATGTGTTAAGTAATAAAAATTATAGGGTTAATAGTGTTTTTCACCCCTGTAATATAGGCCATTTCCAGTTTTCGCCCTTATAAAATTTTCGGTTTGATTTCTGTACTTGTAAATTTTTTTTCTTCCGGAATACCCCCCTCCTCCCTCCAACTCAGCAAATCAGCCTATGTGGCGCTGACAAGGAATTTATTTTTCTTTTTTCACTTGCCACATGTATAATTCGTTTTTTTTTTAAAAAATTGTGAAATTTTAATTTCATTTTTTAATTTTAATTTTAAAAAACTCAATTTTTGTTTTAATTGTTTTATTTTTTAAAATATTTGAAAATTAATTTTCAAAAATATAAAAAAAAATATTCAGATTTTTTTCCAAAAATTTAAAAATATTAAAAAAAAATCAAATATTTAAAATATGATTTTTTAGAATTTTTAAAATTTTAGAAAATGATTTTTTTTAATTTTAATTTCAAAAATGATTTTATAAAAATCTAGAATAAAATTTTTGAAAATAAAATCTGAATTTTTAAAAAAATCTGTATCCAGATTATTAAAAATAAAATATTTTTCATAAAAAAAAATATGACTTTTTTTTAAAAATTTCGAATTTGTTTCTTCTAATTTAACTTTTTTTTAATGTTGAAAATTAAACTCCAGAATCTTTAAAAAAAATTAATTTCGAAAAAAAACCGAATATTTTTTCTGATTTTTTTAATATTCGAATTTAAAATAAAACCGAAAAATTCAAAAAAAATCTTATAGTTTTTTCTGATTTTTTTAATATTTGAATTTTTTCTTTTTCGATTTTTAAATTTTTTGGAAAAAAATCTGAATATTTTTTTTATTTTTGAAATTAATTTTCAAATATTTAAAAAAAAAATTGAGTTTTTTAAAATTAAAATTAAAAAACGAAATTAAAATTTCACAATTAAAAAAAAAAACAAATTATACACGTGGCAAGTGAAAAAAAAAGAAAAAAGAAAAATAAATTTCATGTCAGCGCCACATAGGCTGATTTGCTGAGTTGGAGGGAGGAGGAAGGTATTCCGGAAAAAAAAAAATTACAAGGACAGAAATCAAACCGAAAATTTAATAAGGGCGAAAACCGGAAATGGCCTATATTACAGGGGTGAAAAACACTATTAACCCAAAATTATATATATGATATTAAAAAAAAAATTAAACAAGAATGTCCTTTTATGTCATTTTATATTTATAGTCATTTCAACAGCTAATTTTATCAAACATTTTTAATTTTAATCAGCTAGTTTTTCAGCAATAAGCTATAAGCTAGCTTTTAGCTTTTTTTTACCAAACACACCTAGTCTCAACAATGAGGAGAACTTCACACTAGTTTCAAGAGAACTCAAGTGAGGATGGGCATTTATTTATAGATGGTTCCTTCTCTCTATTGTTTTAAAACTCCCCATGTGGGACTGTTTCCATAGGTTGGTTTGAATGCTTGATTGACATACACTATGTGACAAATTTCAAACATTTTGTAATTAAATTTCAGGTTAAATTTTTTATGGTTAAATTGGATATATGATCCCTTAACTTATTTAGTGTTTTTGTATTGATCCCCTAACTAATTAACGTTATAATTTGGTCCTTTAATTATTTTTCACCAACAAATAAATCCACTCCGCTAGTTTTTTGCCAAAAACGTTTAATGTGTACATGCGGACGCTCCCAACAACTTCATCTTATTCCCTCCACATCATCAACTTTATACATTCATCAAGATTCAAACAAATCCAAAAAACAAAAATTAGAAAAAAAGAAAAAAAAAAAACTCAAACTTATCTTCAATATAGGCTTAACAACACCAAGAACATGAGCTAATCCTCCAGAGAGATGGGCTTATCATGCTCCCTGAATTCAACCTCTTGCTTGAATTAACTTTTTGTAACTTATCGAGTGTAAGCTCACTTCATCAACTCAACCTATCAAAAATAAATAGAGAACAAAAACTCTAAGAATTTGTCTAATTAGAGAAAGTTAGAAACAATGACTAACAAAACTAAATATTTTGGCCGGTTTGTAGCAGCCCAAACACTTTGGAGGAATGGTCTTATGTCGGTGCTTGAAGGCGAAGCTTCAGCTCTTCTTGAAGCAATCAGGTTCACCATTACCAATGGGTGGGAGTTTATTACTTTTTATCGGATTCCCAAACGTTGGTGGCATCTCTAACAGTCAGTCATCATGGAGCTTCAGAATTTTCTATTATTGTTTCTAGTATGGTTTTTTTTAGATTACCTTTGAAGAATGGTGGGTAATTTACCCACCAACCAATGAAAATGAGCAATTTGTTGGTGGGGTCAAGATAGTTCATGGATACCACTTAAAAATGTGCTTATGTAGCTAATGTATATTGGTTGGGGTAAATTACCCACCATTCTTCCATAGGTACCCTAGTTGTCACCGTCTAGTATTATTTCTGAGTTAGCTTTAGATTCCAACTTCGAGGTGAAGTTTATTAAGCGGCAAGTGAACATGATTGCTCATACTTTAGCATGAGATTAGAATAATAATAAAGCATGTTGAGATTGAGATTGACTCAAGCCTTATCATGTTCAGTAATGTCTCCACTAGTTCTCAAGTACATTACTACTTTACTGAGGCATTGTAAAGAAGTGTATTCTAAGAGAAAAACTTCATAGCATTTAAAACAGAAGCCTAAACCCTAAGAGTGTATTTGAATGGGGGAATGTTTTAAGGGAATTCAACTACTTTGAGGTGAGTTCAAACAATAAAATTCACCTTGAAGTAGTTGAATTCCCTCAAAACATTACTTTCCCTCAGAATATTCTCCCATCCAAACACACTCTAAGGCCTAAACAAAAACGAGAACACTCCCAATACGAACCAAAGCTTGTGAGGATTAAGTTGAGCATGGATAAAGATTGGCAGTATCCTCGAATTCCCGAAAACAAAGCTATCAATTTCGAGCAACTATTAGTGCAAACCACTTGAATTAATACGAATGAGATCCATAATTACACTATATCATATAACATAGTTTGATGAGAAAAGAAAGCAACAAAATGGCAAACCTTTCCGCTGCAGTATTGTTTCCACATCAAGATCAGAATTTAGAACAAGAACACTAGTACATAAATACATTTGCAGAGGTTCAGAAATACAATAAGTTCTTTCATTCAAAGGAAGCAGTACACTCATTACAAGAATTTTTAACTATTTTCACTGCACATTGAGATGGGCTGCTGTTTCTTAAATGAATCATTTTCTCTGTTTTTTTAAAACTCTCGATGTTGGACTATTTTTATATGTTCGTTTGAATGCTTAAACTAGATGTACTCTCTTTTTCTATAGTTATAATTATAATTGTGATGATACATTTGATACTAAGTTTGTGGTATTGCAGTACGTTGTATTTTTAATTTTTTTGTTGACAAGTTCTTCGTTATAATTTCATTTGAACATAATAATATGCTGCTATTACTTCTTTAACCATATGGAGCAAATCATATTTTTGTTTGTCCGTTGACAAAAAATATTTTTAAGTATAATTGATTCTGACTAAAACTGAATTAAAAGTAGAGTGGTTTGCATTTTGATACATTCATGTAAAAGCTAATTGGATTGTAAATTTGTTTGTGAAAATTAATCATAGAATCAAAAACAATAAATCTTAGCTTCAAGTAGAATCAATCTATAGACAAAATAAAAAAAATTCGAAAACAATCAAACATATCATAATTAATTTTACATATTCATAATTAATTTTGGTCCATAATTCTATAGATAAAATCTAACTTTATTTCGAAAAAAATCAAACATGTCATAATTATATTGTTCCTTCTAAGGGTGGAACCAAACATATATACTAATTGATCTAAGAAACAAGTTAATGAAAAGTTGATAAAAAAGTTTACGTATCATGTAATTTTTTTTTTGGTAATCACGTGTCATGTAACTTTAGTCGGGATTAATAAAAATCTACAGCAAAGGATAGAGAAAAAACCACATAAGCATTCCTAAAAAAGCAGACTAATTAAAATTAATATTGCAGAAAAACCAAATCCAAACATTTTGCAATAGATGGAAAATGATAAATTACAAAAATAAAGTCATTATCATAATTGCATTGAATGTAGGGGGTGTTTGCGGTGGAGTTTGGTTCGGTTTTGAAGCAAAAAGTCATTCAAACCACAAGATAAAAGTCATGCTGTTTTAGTTTGATTCGGTTCAATTTTAAAATAAAATCTGAACTAAACCAAAGTAATACGGTTTAGGTTGGATCAGTTGGTGTTGTTTTTCTCGAGACAATACAATTTTTTTCAACGCTAAAATCAAGTTAAAAAGCTAAAGCACAACATATTTCATGAATGTTTTCAACAGTGTTATAAAATTCATCAAACATTACAATTTCAATATAACAATGTTTTCCCAACATCATAAACCAAATTAAAAACGTGAGAAAAAGTAATCATGTTTTGTAAGAGATGCAAAATATTATGATTTTATCATTCTCGTAGAACATAAATACATTTTTGAAATTAAAAAAAAAAAAAGAAATTTATCCAGAGAAAAAATATATCATTTTATAAAAGTTTCAATTGAGTTTCTATGAGTACTGATTTAACTGACATGTTTTTGATTAATATTTTTCTTATGTTGCTGTTTGGTTTGGTTGGTAAAATAAAAACCGCAGACCAAACCAAAACATGCGGTTGAGGAGTAAGAAAATGATTTCAATACATCTTAAATCCTAATCAAATGCCGTTTAGATTTAGATTGTTTCGATTTGCGGTTTTTTTATTCGTTTTGTTCAGTTTTGAACACCCCTAATTAAATATATGGAATGATAATTCCGTTTACCGCTCGTGATTCCCTCGAAGAAAATTGTACCTAAGTGGTTTGTGAGGACATGAGCAAGAATAAAAACCAATCTAAACCTAGATATCATGGAAATCTAAGAAACAGCCCAATCTTTCTCATTCTTCGAGTTTTTAAGGTCCCATGTCTTCGGTCATGACATTTTGCGATAGCAAATCTCAAACTCGATCCTATAAGTCATGAACGCATCAAGCATGTGGACATCGATTGTCCCTTCATTTGCGAGCATGTGAAGTCTCAGTTTCTCAAGCTTGTTCACGTCAAAACTGATCAACAACTTGCGGCCAACGATGCTCCCCTCACTTCTTCCATGCAACCCTCTCTTGAATACTCTCCCACCAAACATGAACTTCACTATTCTTCCACAAACCAACATTGAAGACCTTCCAGAGATTCTTGAACCTGCGACACAATGAATATGTTCAAGGTTACATTAACAGCAATGAATGTATTCACCATTTTGTAAGTACTAAAATCTAATTGAGGGACCAAAATTGGGTAATTTTAAAATTGAGGGATCAATTTTAGGAATGAGTGAATGTAAGGAGACCAAAATTGTAGTTAAGCCTGTAATTTTTCTTAATAACAAAGTTAATTATGGTTAGGTAATTTATTGGTCATCAAAGGTTTGCTTTTCTTCTAATAAAATAAAAACTATATTTAGACATTTCTTATAATCAAGTTAACTTTGGTTAGGTCATTAGTCATCCAGTTTTGATCATTCTTCTAATCAAATGAACTAAGGACTTTTTTTAATAATCAAGTCATCCAGTTTTGATCATTCTTTCTATTGTTTTTAAAACTATCAATGTGGGGCTATTTTAATATGTTCGTTTGAATTCCTAAACTAGTTAGAGTATACTAAATAAGATATCAAGATTCATGTAGAATAAAATAAAGCATTGAGATTGACTCAAGCTTCATCATTGTTAGTACATGATTATCTTGACATTACATTGATGCTTTTAAAGAGTTGACCCGAAAGCTAGAAAATTAGAAATGATCAACACTATTTTGTTTTCTTGTTTAGTTTGATTATGCCTCCAAGTCTAGACAAAGATTTGAGAACACAAAAATAAAAAAGAACACCATTAAATAATAAGATTATACTTTCACATTCATTAAAGGTAAAAGAACAAATCATTGATATATAACGAGGAATGAATCAACCACGGGATTCACACTTTCATATCCATTCAAATGAAAAGATTACATATACAAAAGAAAAACACATCTGCAACTAAGAACACATGTAATACAAATCATAACAAAAAAATCAAATCTTTCAACAATTAAAGAAGAGTTCATTGTTCTTCCCACACTTTTCAATGCAGGGACATATTTGGTGAAGAAACTACTCAAGAATGAGAATGAACTTCAACATTCAAAGAAACAACTACCCAAAGTACATATTACTAGGAGATGGACTGGAGTTTTATAGATGAGTCCTCTACATTGTTTTAAAAACTCCCGATGTGGGACTGTTTTCATTGATTCCTTTATAAGCGTAATAAACTTAAACTAATGAGACCATACTACTGAGTTAAAGGAATTTTTTATTTTTTATTTTTAAATCTAAAATAAACGGGCCCTTTATTTTTTTACTATGATGCTTTGTATACATGATTCAATCAAGAAACCTTGTAAAGTGGGTGATCTGATCGAGTTATAAAATTCCAATAGTTTACACTTTGAGAAGGAATTTTTGTGCTGTATGAACTTTGTTCAAAGTATATTTTATAATAATAGAGTTTTGATTTTGTGACATTATTACATTTTGAGTCTTCTTTCTTCGGGGTTCAATTTTATTTTCGTTTCTATCGGTTGATAAGTTTTTAATTACAATTAAAGGATGTTTTTGAACTCTCTCATGTTTGTTTTGGTCCTGTTTCTCCCAAAGTGGTAATGTTGTATCAGTTTTCAATTATTAATTTTCTTTTGATGCTTATTAATTGTTCACTCAATTAATTTTGTTTTGTTTCTCTACTAAGTACTACTCCCAGGAACACAACAATTTATACAAAATATGCTCAAGTATAATTTTTTTTTATTTCTTAGGAGTTTCCTTCTTATTGTTGACTGTCATTGCGACATCAGAGGACACCTTTTAAAGGTCCTCCATGACCCAATAACAATCAACAATGAGGAGGAGCTTCACACGTACAAGGAAGCAACGAATGACATAACTCCAATACCCAAAGTACATCCCAAGGTGAGATGGACTGCAGTTTTATAGACGAGTCTTTCTTTTTATTGTTTTAAAACTCTCAATGTGGGGCTAGGATATAGAGTGGAAGTCTTCGGAACACTGCTTAAATCAATGGCTTAGGATATAGAGTGGAAGTCTTTGGACATCTCTTATTTTGGAACACTGTTCTTTACATGGTTACTTAATTATGCAGGCAGAGTATCTTCTGGATAGAAAGAATTTGTGTGCGGTTCTACGGTATATTATAGACTTTTGCCAACAAGTTGCTTGTCATCTTCCTTACATTGATTCACGAAGGTATATTTTAAACGTAAATAGAGTTGATTGCCCTATCATTTCATTGAATTTCTTTGATAACATGCCACAGTATCGTCATGCTAACCTTCTCACTCTTCCAATCACCTAAGCAAGCAGCCCAGCCCACATTCCATAAGGGAGTAACAATCTTTATGATTTAACACTTGGATTCAAAACAGGTAGGCTGTGTCATGTACACACCGTCGACATGTTTTTTCACTTTGAAGACCTATTTGCAGCCAACAGGCTTCCCGTGAGGAGGTAGGGGCTCCCGAGAAGTTTGAATGTACTGCCTCCGCAGAACTATAGCCTGTTTGGCAGTTTAGTACTCTGCAAATTGCTCTTAGATCCATCCGATTTGCACAGGGTAAATATTGAGAGCTTTATTTAGAGACTTCTTGTGAATAAACATGGAGACAATGACAAAGAGTATGAGGAAAAGAGTTAAAAGAAGAAACTTTATCCTTCGAGTTAGGACCGGAGTGATGTTGTGTGGAAAAATGGGAATTAGAGTTTAATGGTGCAAGGTGTGGGCAAGACGCCCAAAGAAATATTCGAGATAGTAGGAGTCAGCCATATAGGTAGTTGTGAGTAGAAAATTTTGTTGTCGGGGGAGTGAATTTTATTTAAATATTTTTACCTTGATAAGTCAAAATCATGTTCAATTCTAAAGGAAATTGCTAATCAATTTGGGTTGAAGGAACGACTAATTGAGGAACGAAACAAACGTGTAAAGAAAATTGAAAATCTGTTCAGTTTGGATTGGGATCTGCTTCCACTTGTTGACGAAGACAACAGCTTCCTATGATGCTTGAACTTGTATCTGGAGTTTTATTTCACATGCTGCTGCTTCTAGTTGTTTCTGTTTTCACTCCTTAATACTTACTTTTAGAAGTTTTACATTTTCTAAGAATTGGATTATTTAAATTAGGAGTTGCCTCTGCTTCAGGGAGCCTTAACTTCTCATATTATTATTTACTATTTTGCATGTGTTATTGGTGAACTTGATATGTCAACAACCTTCTATTTTATAGTATATTGTTTTGGCATCTGATTTCAGAATTGTTCAATTTGGAGATCTGATTAAAATTTTGGACATATGTGGTTTAAACGTGGCATATTATATTAGGGTTTCCATGTGGAATTCTTCATTTTGGAAATCTGACTTCCATGTAACCACAAATAAAATTTGCTCTTATTAGGAAGCTGTAATCTAAAAAGCAATTGTTTTCTCAAATTAGGAGTTGTTTCCTTTTTGCTTGTTTTGTTTTTGGTGTGTCTTGGGGCCTTCCTAGGGGCGTTCTTTCCCGTCTCTCTTGTTGGGCAGGAGGTCGTTCTTGAGGGTCTTTTGTGAGCGTCTTTTGACAACTCCTTTGGTGTATCTTGTACAGTTATCTCGTTTATATATATATATATATTGCCATTCAAAAAAAAAAAAGTTTTCATGTGGAATTCTTCATTTTGGAGATCTAATTTCCACGCAACACAAGCATTATTGTGTGTGAAGAATTTTTTTTTTTTTTAAATAATGGCTGAAGATTGTTGTGAGCAAGCCACGGCGCATGAAGTTGATTATCTGTTCTTGAATTTTTTATTTGATTGAATTACCCAGTACTAGTAGCAACAAAACCTAAAGTCAACAATCATACAAAAAAAAAACCTTTTTTTTTTTTCTTAGAGTTTCCTCGCTAACCAGACTGTCATGAGTCGAAGAGAACTTTAAAGGGAGTTTTCTCCTTTCCTTCACAACAAGATAGTCCGAACAACGAGGAAGAGCTTCACACTCATAATAGCAAAGTGCGATAGGCTGCTGATTTATATACAAGTCTTTATCTCTATTTTTGTTAAACTCACCATGTGGGACTATTTTCAATAGGTTCTTTTGAGTGCTTCTTAGTTACGTACTCCCTCCATTTTTAAATATAAAGTAAAATTGACTTTTTAGGTTTATTCATTTAATAATGTAATATGAACCACATACATTATTAAATGAATGAACCTAAAAAGTCAATTTTACTTATATTTAAAGACGGAGTGAGTACTACATACATTTTTGCTTCATAGGACTGGTTAGTCAAATTAATAGTTATATTAGATGTGTGAATAGCCCGCCCTAATTTTTTAGTGAGAGAAACTTTGCTTCTCTTTAAGTTTTCTTCCTCTTTCACTCATCGAGTAGAGGTGATTTTAGGTCAATTTTTGACCTAGAATCACCCCTCTACATCTTTTTTCCCCTTTCTTTCAATCTAAATAAGTGATTTTCACATACATCAAGTTTTTCTTTCGTGATTTCGTCGTCTTAGTGCGACGTTGTGTTGTTCGTCGTCTTGTGCAGCGTTCTTTGATTTCGCATCTTTTGTTGTGCAGTGTTCGTTTGGTTCGTATTGAAAGATCAGCTTCAGACAATCACAAATTCAATCAATGATTTGGACGTCAACGTTGCAGATCCAGAAGCATGGGTATTCTGATGATTTAGATTTCATCATATTATTTGTAGGCATTTTGTCGTTGTATGCTATTAACTTGGGTGTTGTGAGTTTGTTCGCAGATTCACCCTATACGTTTTTAGCGATATTGATCATGTTATTGTCTCTGATGTATTCTATCAATTTGAATGAATGAATATCCTTTGTTTTTGTCAAAAAAAATATATTAGATGTGTAGTCATGTTCACTTTTTGCTTTCTTAATCCACAAACTATGTAACAAATTTCAAATTTATTAGCGATAATCATTTTCACTTCCTGCTTGCTTAATTGACACATTATGTAACTTTTTTTTTTATCAAACTGTTTGGTGGCTAAAAATTCACTTCTTAAATGTGAAGAAGTATGGTGTTCGAATCTCGACATTTGCATACTACAACACATTGTATCTACCAATTTAGTTAAGTTTC
Organism: Medicago truncatula; assembly: GCF_003473485.1. Classification (NCBI taxonomy): domain Eukaryota; kingdom Viridiplantae; phylum Streptophyta; class Magnoliopsida; order Fabales; family Fabaceae; genus Medicago; species Medicago truncatula. Next base: position 10,304,926 of record NC_053043.1, on the reverse strand, counting down.
GGATAACTATTCTATTACTACTACTTTCAACCACATTGATAAATATGAGCATATTACATGATGTGAGGACCTTGCAATGAGAGGACAAGACACCTTCAAAAGTCCTCCCCTCCAAACTCACAAACAAGTCTCAGGGACTTAGTTTTATCCAAAAATTTAGTACTTTTAGAAAATCAAGATACATATTTTTAGTTCCCTTTACTCTTACAAAATCGTTTATGTTGATTAAATGAATTTTACATGGAAACTCCTAAAAAAAAATGTCTGTAGGGTCATTGTAAGTGGTAATAGCGAGGCTTCACACTTTTTGCTTGCATTCTTCAGAGTATTTAGAAGAAAATGAATAATAAGATTTAAAATGATGTGGTTGATGCTCAAGTTTTTGTGATTGAGCGAGTGTGAGTGATGTTTTTGGATTGGAAGGTTGTGCAGTGGGTTCAAGGAACCGGTGGTTCGAATCCAGTAACACAAAGGCAAAGTCAAATGGACAAAACCTTCAAAAGGACGAATGAAATGTAATATTGATGCTTCATTTTCCTATCTTCATAATAGAGTAGGTATTTGCATATATATTATAAATGATTGGGGTGTCTTTGTTTTGGCTAAAATGAAATAATTCTCTCCGGTTTGTGATGTACATGTTGGAGAAACTCTTGGTTTACTTTCAACTCTCAATTGGATACAAGAGTTAAACTTGGGACCGATTAATTTTGAATTAGATTCAAAGAGGGTGGTGTTGGCGTATGTTGGTTGATAAGGAGGGTTTATGGTATCGAGTTCTAAAGGCTAGGTACGAGGAGGTTGGAAGGCGTTTGAAGGAGGGTGGGAGAGATAGCTCTTTGTGGTGGCGGATGATTTCTAGTATTCGCCGTGGTGTTGGGGTGTGAGAGGGGAGTTGGTTTGAAGATCATGTGTGTAGGGTTGTAGGTGGAGGAGGTAGCACATTCTTTTGGTCAGATAATTGGTTGGGGGGTGTGCCTTTACGGGTGCAATTTCCTCACCTCTTTGATTTGGCGGTTAATAAATGGGTGACAGTGCAGGAGATGGAGAGTAAGGGGTGGGGCGACGGTGGTGGGAGGAGGAGACAGTGTCGGAGTGTGCATCTCTGTTGCATAATGTTGTTTTGCAGGAACATATTCTTGACAGGTGGCAGTGGATTCTTGACCCCATTAATGGTTATTTCGTTAAGGGGACATATACTTATCTCACGACGTCCTATTCCTTCCGCGAGTGGTATGTTTGACGATTTGTGGAATAAGCAAGTTCCGCTTAAGGTCTCTGTATTTGTTTGGCAACTCCTTCGCAATCGACTCCCAACTAAGGACAACCTTATTCGTAGGCATATCATTCCTATCGACGACACTTCTTGCATAGGAGGGTGCGGTTCTTCTGAGACCACTGATCATCTCCTCTTTCGTTGTGATCACTTCGGTATGGTGTGGCATCGTATTTATCAGTGGCTAGGCATTTCATTTATTGTCCCAGCATCTGTTCACGATCATCTTCATCAGTTTGGTCATTTGGCGGGGCTACTGCGATCTACACACTCTTTTCTGACGGTAATCTGGATGGCTATTGTCTGGTTATTTGGAAGGAAAGAAACAACAAGATTTTTAATTAGAAGATTGACACTTTGGATCATTTAGTAGACAACATAAAATTTATGTCTTATTCTTGGCTAAAGGCAAATATGTCTACTTTCGCCTTCAGTTACAATGACTGGTGGCGACACCCTTTACCTTGCATGTGTGTTTTGATGTAGTTCTATTTGTTGTCTTTCTTCGGGTGTGCTATTGTATGGCATCAGAATTCTAACTGTATGTTTTTATGGATGGTTCTCTTTTGCACGCCTTATGCGAGATGAACCACTCTTTGTGTTATATTATATTCCATTTTGGCTTGTTAAAAAAAAAAAAAAAAAAAGAGGTGGTGGATAGTTTTCTTCATATGTGATTATAGCTCATTTGTAAACCCATTTTTTCTCATTCTTATAGAAACTCAAATGTTGAGTTTGTGCCTATATGTTAGTAAAGGCAGTCACATAGTCAGTTAATTTTCAAATATTGGTTGCAATATCAACTTATGTTACACATATTTTAAGTAATGAAATGTTTAACCTTGTACTTAAAAAAAAAATTGTGGTAACTTATGAATAAAAAATTTGAACTTCTATTGCTTTTAAATGGGTTTGACTTGTTTAACAACTTTTTTTTATAGTTTCTTTAAGACACTTATTAACCTAACTTATTTTATATTTATCATCGAAAATATAGGGGTCATTGAATTGAAACAAGTATTGAAAGAGATTATGCACGAGTAACTAATAAAGGTCCATAAAAAAGGATTGTAAGAGTTTTGAATAAAGACTATTTGAGATTATGTGCAATAAACTATTTGGAATTTGAGAAAAAAATGTGGATAAAAAAATCACTAGATAAGGTTAGAACACACATTAAGAAATATATGTGATTATTTCACACATAATAAGAAAAAACATCAGCATTTTAAGACAATATTTTATCAATGGGTCAATCTTTTTAGGGCAGAGGAAATACTTATTATGAGATGGAACAATGGTTCAACATCTCAAAACACTTTTTTTTTTTTTTATCAACAACCAAAAAAGTTTAAAATCAACATGAATATAATTAAAAGTTTAAAATGAACAACCAAAAAAAGAACGTGGTATCCTCTTATAATTTTTAATGAACAAAAAAAACACAACAGAAAAAACAGAAAATTATAAAAACAGCAAATTGTATGGAAAATAAACACCAGCTGGCTGCTTGAGGTGTTGTGTTCTGTTGTGTTGTTTCTCTCTTTCCTCTCCGATTATTCCTCTTTACTCTGTAAAATCTCATAGGGAACCAAAAAAAATCTTCTTCAAACAAGCATTTCTGGGTTTCTTCTTCATTCTGGTAAAAAAATATTGTTTAATAAATATCTTTGTCTTGTTTTCGATGTGCATTGTGTTATTCATGTTATATAAAATGTGATTTTTTAACTTTTAAATTTTGGATCATACATTACAATGTATATTCTCTTGTTTATCTCACATTCTTGTTTTGTAAGCTTTACAATTTTCTACATTTATTTTATTATTATTTTTCCCTTATTTTCTCATTTGGAACTGTTTCATTGGATTTGCACGTACCCTTTAACCCAAGTTTGAATTTCTTTCACCTTGAATTAAGTTTCTGTAACAATGGTAGGAAAAAAGTTAGGTGGGGGGGTTAAATGTTTGAGGTTTGTAATGTTTGCTTTAGCCTATGAAACACGAACACCAAACATTTTTTTTGTGTTGAGGGAAACGGACACCGACACATGTAATATAATAAAGTTTTGAGATAATGACATAATTAAATGTAATATAATGTTTCATTGTCGGATACTAACACGTGTCAAACATCATCGATCAAAAGTGTTGGTGCTATAGAGGCTTTGAAATTTTTTTGGGGACATTTGGGTTTAAGCATGCTTTTACTTTATTGTTGTTTTTCATTTTTCTTCTCTTTTTCACTTTTTCATATGATTACTTGGGACCAGCTAGATTCCTTATGTATACATTTTCACAGTTTGCGCCAATTGATTCAAAATTTCAACCTTCTTACAAGCCATTTGCTCTTGCTTTGTTTGTTTCTTACAGGAATAGGACATTAGTTGCTTGTATTGGAAATGGAAATAAAAATGGTTGTCCTTATTCAAGAGTAAGATTCTTCCTCCTCTGGGAGGACTTGGATTTGAGATTTGTGCGTAATTTACCGAGTTTCGTTGAGAAATGGGAGAGCATTGACTGATTTTCTCAGAGACTCCGCTTTACTTGTATTCCCGAGCGGAGCTGCTCTGAGAAAGATACATGTACTAGCAAGATGATTGACCAATTCATCAATTTCATTATTCGGCCACCCAGGTTAGGGACTAAATTGATGGTTTATTCTTTCATTTGATTAAATTTAAATTACACTATATTGTTCTCAAATTTCAAATGAGAAAGGCCTCAATCATGTTTCAAGAATTATTAGACTTAGATTTAGTCTTTTTATGATTTTTTGTGTAATCAACTCATGTAAATAGCTATATGGCACTGCATCAATTGCTCAACTTTTGGTTTATTAAGGCAACAGAGTTACAATTTCAGTGTATGTACTGTGTCACATATACAGGGCTGAGTATGATCCAGATCAGTACCTATGCGAAAAGGAATTCACCCTTTTAGGAAGACAATACCAAAGAAAGGATTTGGAGGCAAGTATGGACATGTTTTGTTAGATACAATTACCATTGTGCATTTATCGAAGTTACTTCATCATTACAATTTACAACAGTTTGTTTATTTTCTTTCCTTTTTTTAATAAAACCTTGCAGCTCAAGAATGCCAGAGGATATACTTTGAAATGTAGTCATTACATCCCTTCACATTTCCCGGAAGATATATCCCTTCCTTGTGTTATCTATTGCCATGGAAATAGGTATTTTGTTTTTTGTGGACACTACTATAGCAGCTCTTTAGAGTCTGTATATGATTCTGAATTATAATTATAAATACATTTGGATGCTATATTTTAAACTCTATTGATATGTCTGTGTGTGTGTGTTCAAATATGCAGTGGATGTAGGGTAGATGCTAATGAAGCTGCTGTGGTTCTTCTTCCATCAAATATTACTGTTTTTACGCTTGACTTCTCGGGGTCAGGCTTATCTGATGGTGACCATGTTAGCCTTGGTTGGCATGAAGTAAGTTGCCTCTTTCGCATATATTTATGGATTTAATTCATCTACACATTCGGTGTAAAGATATTTTATACTGTCAATCAATCACAATCATCAGATCATTAAAATCATTTGACTTTTATCATAACTATTTCTAAAATCACACATATGATTGATTGTAATATGTGGACAGTGTAAAACTTTTTACACTGACAATATATCAAAATTAAACTCTATTACATAAACTCGCATGCTTATGTGTGTAGTTAACTTTTTGGTTACTTTTAATTTTACATGCATAAGAATTCTTTTTGCTTCTCTCTTTCAATATGCGACAGAAAGATGACCTCAAGATGGTGGTCTCGTATTTAAGAAGTAACAAACAAGTATCTCGTATAGGTCTCTGGGGACGATCAATGGGAGCTGTCACTAGGTATCACATCTTCTACCAACTTGTTTGATTTTGGTAAAAATTTATGTTCTATATATTTATATTCTAATTGTACACAAACAAGGAATGAAATCAAAGGGCCCTCAATAAAAGAAAACAAGTTTTTCTTTTCCTTTTACTTTTTACCTCAATGCTGAGCCACCTGTATGCAAGATTCTCCTGTGTAATTTGACTTCTTATTTTGCTTTGGTATGATATAGCCTTCTTTATGGAGCTGAAGACCCTTCTATTGCTGGACTGGTGTTGGACAGCGCCTTTTCAAACTTGTACGACTTGATGATGGAGCTTGTTGATGTCTATAAAATCCGACTTCCAAAATTCACTGTAATCTCTCTCTCTCTCTCTCTCTCTCTCTCTCTCTCTCTCTCTGTCCCCCACTTCTATCTGAATCTATATGCAGAAGTGATTCTTTAGTTTGGGTGAAAAATCTTTTTTACCTGCATTGAATATTGTTTTGCACTATTTCATAGAATTTAGCATGGTTTTGGTTTACATTACAGGTTTATTTCATTGGCCAATCTGATCAATGAGCATCATAGATTTTATATAGGCATCTTAGCTTTTAATTTCCATTTTTTTGTTGAAACGGGAAAAGGAAATCCAGAGATTGAAGAATGATTATTATGGCTTATTGATGAAGTTATTGAGAAAAATGGTTGGTGTTTGAAGTAGCAAGTGGATTCCATAAATTGAAAGGAAATTTTCTGAATATTATTTCTGAATATACTGAGAGTTGCTTTGTTCTTGGTTTTCTATTTGAAAGAGTTTTAGGCTACAAATTTGTCCTAGTGTTTTGGAGATTTCTTATTTCTGTTGAAAATTCTGAGTTTTTGTTGTATTTGTTTCATTGTTAGCTTAAAATGGTTGTACAATACATGCGGCGGGTTATTGAGAAGAAAGCAAAGTTTGATATTATGGACCTTAACTGTTTGCAGGTATGGATTATTTGCTTTAACCCTACAGTTTCTTTTTAAAATTGTAATGAAAAAAATATTCTAATTGAGTTGTTTTGGACATAGATTAAGTTAATTCAAACACACACTTAGTGTGGCAACATTTATTTTCTGATTGTACAAGCTGTTAAGCAGAGTTATTTCCTTCCCAAAACTTTCTTAAAGTATGATTTAAAATCTTACAGGCAGCACCGAAGACATTCATTCCGGTTTTATTTGGACATGGTAACGACGACGACTTTGTTCAGCCTCATCACTCTGATCTCATCGCTGAATCATATGCGGTATTATTTCAAACATTTGACGAAATGTTTATGATGCAATTTTCTGTTTAGCACCCTCTTCACATAAACAAAACGTCTAACTTGGCCTCTAAATGTAGGGAGATAAAAATATCATAAAATTTGATGGTGATCACAACTCCATTCGACCACAGATCTTCTACGATTCAGTTTGTATTTTTTTCTACAATGTCCTCCGCCCTCCTCACATTCCTAGAGCTCGTAGGTTTGAGAAATATTACAGTTTGAGAGATACAAAAATCAGTTCTGCTGTGAATGAGGTAATTCAGATTTATAATATGGGTTTTAACTTTAGTTGAATAATAGACACTAACTTGCTCTTGGTATCTTGCTAGGGCCTATTATATGATTTACTGTCTAGTTTGCGGGCTTCGACTACTGATGCTGCTAGTTCATCTTCTGCTATTCGAACCATTTCAAATTCGACCATAGCATCAGTTAGTGAACTTCTTTTAAGGAATTTCTCCAATGATTGTTACAATAGGACAGGTCTTCAATCTGTGTATGTTATTTTCTTCCAAAAGGTTTTTTGATTAATTCTTTAATTGCTTGTAATGCAGGAATCTGTGATTAGAGAAGACACAACACATGGCAATGGTGAACCTGCAGATGCAAAGGTGATTTTATTAAGTACAATCTCAGAAATTAAGAAATATCTGAAACTGCTTCTTCAAATGTGGATTATGTTTAGAGAGCATGAGAAGTTGTTTGTTATCTGCGTGCCGATTTTGTGCGATAATTGTTTGATATCAATTGCATTGGTGGTCTAAATATGTTGATCTATAGGTCCTGAAAATACTTTTGATGATTCTGCAGGATGAGCAAAAGTTTCCAACTGAAGATTATTTCTCATATAGTAGTTCAGCAAGAGAAAGTTGGGATGGTGATAATGATTCTGAGGTATCTCTCTCTCTCTCTCTCTCTCTCTCTCTCTCTATATATATATATATATATATATATATATATGCACACACATTTTACTTAGTTGAGAATATAAAAATTATTGGGAAGTGACAAAATAGCATACTTTTTTTTTTATGATACCAAAATACTCTACAGGTATTTGCAACACCTATGGGAAGTATGAGAGAAGCATTGGCAGAACCAAAAGAAGGTGAAAAGAATCAGAAGAAGAAGAAGAAAAAGAAAGCCGAAAAGGTTACAAAGAAACTTAAGCCTGACAGGTTTGAGAAGTTGGAATCCTTCAGTCGACGCCTGCGGTTCTGCATTCTGAAGGGATCTGTCCATCAAAGACACCAATCCACTTGATTGATGCCGTGTCTTCATCAAACATTATTTGTTTTTCATAACATCAATGTAATATGATTCTCAACATGAAACTCAACATGTATGTAGTATGATTCTCTTATAGGAAATATTAAACATGTTTTGTGTAAAGTATTATTGATTAATCTTTCTGACTATGTTTTTCGTACTTTTTTTTGTGGTATGAATTTGATGAATCAGTTTGGTGCACATCCTTAAATTTGCTTTGCAACCCATTGTTTTGGCTAATGTGACACTTTCTAAAATTCATGAAATTATGATTTGATATACTAATGTTTCCCCTTTTTTCTAATACTTCCTCTTACCCTTTACAAGAAAGGGGATAACATGTTAGGTTTTCCCTATTTTTCCTCTACCACACTTGAGCTATTGTTGGATTGCTACTTTTTAGGGAAAAAATTACTGAGTTGTTCCACTCAACCCATTTTATTTTTCTCTAGTAATTGAAAAGTGCTAAAAATCAGCCCTCAAAGTGTTACATTGTTATTGTGATGGGCAAGACTCTATAAATTGAGAATATCTTCACTTTTGTTTTTGGTGAGTAAAAATGTGTTGTTTATAATGCATAACATGTTTTAAATTTATTAAGAAAATTTTGGTATCAAAGCTTCGTTTATGCCTCTCCATTGCAAAATCATTCTCATGTTTTTCAAAGATTAACTTTTGGTAATTTATTTTAGACCTTTTTAATCAAAAACTTACTGAAAGTATTTATATGATGTTTATGGGTAGTTAATTGTTGTTTTTGATGCTTGAAATGGCCTAAAAACTTTGGGTTTTATATACAAAATAAAAACAATTTACAGGATTAAACTACAAAAAAGTTCTTGTTTTCAAAGTTTTGCAATTAAAATAGGTATGTTAAAGCTTCTATTTAAAATGACTGTAACACATGAAATGTTATATATTTGTGTGTTAATTAGGATTAAATATCATATTATATTTCTTATAATTTTGTCATAAAGTGTTATTTCACTAGATTTATAATGTTAAACATGATTTGCATGGTAACACATGTTATTTATTTTTGTCTCAATCATGAATGTTGAGCATTTATGTTTTAATTTTATGCAGTTATTCAATTTGCACATTTATATGGCTTTAAGTGTGACATTCTCGAATAAGAGTCTTTGATTTGAGGTAGATGGACATTGACTATGTCATTCAATATGAAGGATGAACCAGCAGGTATTATTGAACCATGTATACTATTACCAACATATATTTTTGTCTTTATAAACATCACGGAGAGATTGTTAGATCTCTTTCACTTTTCATAAAGATCAACTACATCTAGAGTGTTGGTTTTTAGTAATACATGTTATTACATCCCTTCCTAATGGCATAGTCAATGTCCATCCAGCTCGGATGAAAAAGAACTCTCATGCTTCACCAGACCTGACATGACATATGTTGTTGGAGTTCGAGGAAAGATATCAGAGTAATCCAAGTGTTGACCACTAGAAAGCTTAGAAGAAAATGATGAGATATCTTCAAGGAATAAAGAATTTCATGCTCATGTACAAAAGAACAGATTACACACACAATTTGGATGGAAATTGTTGTCTGGTTTGGCTAATTTGATTATAAGAAGTTTAACATTAACATATTGTTGTAATAAACAAAAAATTTCTAGATTTTCATACCACCGGATTGGCCAATCCGTAGGTGTAAATGCAATTTTCAAGTTTTTTACATCTCCAAATTGACCAATTTTGACGTCTAAAATGTTTACTCAATTTTTTCAGCCCAAAGGTGTAAAATGCAGTTTTTTTAATTTCAATGCCTTCAAATTGACAAATTCAAGTGTGTAAAATATTTGGGGTTCGAAATTAATTTTGCATAATCGAGTGCAATTTAAGGGCCGTTTTAAATTATTTTGCATGAGTTTGAGCTTCTGCAATATGCTTTTGTGCTTCTATAATATCATAATAATGGATTTAAGAGTCTGAATATTTTGATGATCTCATAATGGGTACCTATGTTCTGCAGCTGCAGCATGTGAGAAAGTCATATCAGCTTCTCATACTATTTGTTGTGAGTTGGTCACTGTTGATATTTGCAATTCAGTTTTTGTAACTTTGATCTGGTGTGAAAGCACATTATCGTTTAAAATCTCTTGACAATTAAGAAAAATGGAGAATATTTCACTTGAGAGAATCCATTCCTTTAATTTGGAGGTATAAAAACCTGGAACATTCCCCTAATTTGGAGGTATAAAAACCTGGAAATTTGACTGAACATTTATCTTCAAATCGGCCAATCTGAAGGTGTAAAAACTTGAAGAAAAAAGTCACTTTTCACCTTGTATAAAAGATCCTAATTATTTTTTTAAGTCTAGTATAAGATGTTAGACTTGACAAAAAAAGATTTTGGGGGTTTTGAAAAGTGAGGTGGTGGTAGAAATTTTCAACGGTGTGCCATCCAAAATGCATTCCTATGAGCCGTTTCACGGTCTCGTTCAGCAGATGACGCACTAAAAGTTGATGAATGTACTTTTGGCTCCCCTATTTTCTCTTTACGCCTATCAGCAACATTCAAGAGATATCTCCCAAAGGGATTATAAACACAAAAATGTCATTAGGAAGTTATGAACCGAACCGCTTGAGGGGTCAAGAAAGCAAAATTCATAAAAGTTACATGTGAACCATTAAATTGGTAGCCCAAGATGGGCCCAAAAACTTAACCTTGAAAATGGGAACATATGACAATATGCTTTTCTATTAACCCAATTCAAATCAGTTCTCTAAAAGTAATTAAATTAAGGCTGTGTATTTAGTCATCAAGTATTCAACTGAAAACTAAACTTTGAAAATCTATGAAGAACAAGTTCCTCCATCAACTAAGAGTAATGCATATAACATAAACTACGATAGTGCATACCCTGCAGATTACACAAAATCACATATTCCTGCCACCAAGCTTATCCAATTCCTCACCACTTCTTGTAGACAAACCTAAAGAAGGATCAAAGTGATCTTGGGTAAGGAAAATAGCGTTTGGTTGCTGGTATGACGGCATGCTTGACTCCAGTATCTGATGAGGAAGCACCATGTCTGATTTCAAATATGCTCCTTCCACGCTTACTCGTTGCTTTTTAGTTGATCTCTCACCATTAGGACTGTCAGCAGGAGAACCGACTTGGCAACCAGAATCTGGTGTCATCGGTTCATGGTGAGATGAAAAAGATTCAGCTGAAAGACTCTTTGCTGGTGCATGCTCTTTAGCAGCTTTTTCTGGGTCGGGGGTTGCTGGTTCAGTCTTATTGTCAAGCTCCTGTTGGAACATATCTCCTGGAGTTGGTGCTGATACACCAGAGCCGGGTGCTTCTGAAAGAACCCCACTGAGTCGCTGTTGCTCTTCGATTATCTTTTTCAAATATTTTCCCTGAGCTTCTATCCTTAATTGTAGCTGTCTCTGCACCTGTTTCACATTGAAAAAATTAACACATATAAGCTTGACATCTTAACTACAATACCCTCATTCTGTCTATTCTTCCTTTTTCTTGATTCAAAATAAAGAATATTTTAATGATGATCATGTAATAAAACTAATTTGTGCAACTGAATAAATTAAGAGAAACCAATATCATCATTTCATCTCACATGATCAGATGCAGTAGAAAGCATTAAAAATTATACAATCTGTTAATACAATATAGTTGTCAGATCAGATAAGTTCAACAAGGAAATATACCTCCAATTGTTCATGTAGTCGCTTCTGTACCTCCATTTGAAGCTTTAGTGCTTCAGTAATCTGCATACCTCTACAGACATGTAATTATTACATTAATTATTTATACCATGAAAAACTTAATGAAACAATCATGATTCTTTAATGCAAAAGCTATAAAAAAAAATCCACCAAAGGGTTTGAGGCATTAATGCCTAAAAGAAACATAACTTTTTATATAGTTAACACTAGTGCAAATTTGACTCCAGGATGTAAAACCAAATGGGATGGTTCTATTTAGTTCAGGATGCATAACATGAAAAAAAATTCTAATACTAACAAGCTTCCTTGTATAAATATGATAACCCAACAGCAAAAAGGGAAGCTATACTCACGATGAACCATCTAGATTGGAAAGCATATCCCCCGTTTCTTTCTTGTCAGTCTTTTTCCCCTCTGTAGACAATTAAAAAGTTATCAGCAAATTTAAAGGAGAAACAAAGTCTAAGAACAAAAAATCAGTAAGATCTACATATTATATATATATGAATATGGCAAACGATGAAAATCAGATTGACGTACCATCGGATGAGCAGTCAGGTAAGTATTTTGCTAGTCGGTATTTCTGTATGGAACAAAAAAGTAGAATGAACACATTAAACAGACGAGAATAATGGATATCACGTTAACAGGACCTAAAGTGCACATTACCTGCAAATGGCTCTTGACATGGTAAATGGTTAAGCCTTGTACACCCATAACTCTGAGGACACCTTTGGGTGTGGCACCTAAGGAAAAGGAAAGGATGGTTAGAGATTTAAAACTTTTTGATAAGGAATGTTAAAGCTTGATAAATTCATCATCTAGCATTAGAATATCTAGCCAACAAAATTATTATGTATCCCGATCCACATATGTAAGATGTAACCAATCCTACGCATTACATTTTCAGCTAACAGAAAAATGGGGAAATTACTCACGATCGGGGCCACCAAGTTGAGCCACAGCATCAACAAAGCGTTCATGTAGCTCATGCGTCCAACGCAAGCGTTGCTTTGAGTTGAGATTAGAGTTGTTGGCAAGACTGTTTCCTCCACTACCAGGATCCATTGCGCTCCTACCAGAATCTATATGCTGACCATGAACTAATGGATTGCTTCCAACTAAACTCGAATCAGGAACATTAGTTGGATGATACATTTGTCATTTATCTGATAGCACATAAAAAACATAATATAAATTAAAACAAACATCTCAAACTTAATTGCAGATCGTAAAAGGTTGGTAAAGAAATGAGGGGTGACTCAAACATGCAGGTAGACATAAACACAAAAAAATTGGCCCCTCAACATGTTCTAATTCCAATTCTTAATCAGATTCAGTTCAACTTTTTTTTTTCAATCATTTACATTATATAAGTCGCAAAAAACTTTTCAAATTGTCATTGAAAAGGTTGTACAACGGATCATTTAGTACTCTCGAATTGATACAGTATTTAACAAACACCCCCAGAAAACCAATGGTCCATTTGGTTGAAATTTAATAAAATAACACACCAATGACTTTCTTCACACGGCATCATACTAGTTCATAGCTTTCATGCAAACTTATTAGTGAACCCGGGCAAAAGCACGGGTCTTAAGAAAAAAGTACATGACGGTGAAACAAAATATAACAGAAATCTAATCTAAATAATTATAAGATAAAACATGCCACAATAGATCATAAATTTAATAATAGTAAATAGAAGTCTTCTCTATCTAAAGCATCTTTCTTTCATCCTTCGTTTGTATCTCTAGGAAAAAGTCCAGCCTCATGGAATAGGCACACTGTTTCCATGTCTAAGAAACTTAAACTAGGTAACTTTTAGCCAACCTAAGTCAAATTAGAACTAGGTAAACTTCTTGTATGCGTTAAAACCCGGACAAAGGAGAAAAAATCAATTTAACAACTAATTACTAACATTTGTCATTAAAAAAAGAACATTCATATACAAAACTTGTAGAATTTAGCATTCTTTCTGCAATTAGAATTCATAAATGACATGATTTTAATGCAGAACCACAGAAAGTTGAATTCAATTTCATATCTAGAGATACATGATGATGACTAGCTAGCACCATCAAGGATTTTGGACTTAAATAGCAAAGAATCTATATTATAGGTCTACTTCAAATATCATCAAATTACTGCTACAATTAAATTATCATCTGTATATGTAACATCCTTTCCCTAGCATAGGTAACCTTTCCCACCCACCCCCCTAAACCCTAAAAAATGGAGTTGTAAATCAGAACTTAAATTAGATTAATTTTTCCTGATTAATCACTAAGATAACATATATAACTAAAATTAAATTACCACCTTTATAGCTAACATAAGTGAATTGGGAAACAGAATCAAAAGTTCAATTTTTATCACATTAACATCTCTAAATATCAAGTAAAACCCTAAAAATCAATGCTTTCAAAAAACTTAAAACATGGAAGAAAAAACCCATATGTCATCATGTCTGAAAAAAAAAATTACAATAAATTATAAACCAACCAATTAACATTTATTTAGAAAAATACAACATTAACAACAATTAGAATTCACGACCCACAACAGAAAAAACCCAGCAAAACCTCCCCCATATCAACAAAAGCTAAAAAGTTAACATCTTTGATACAAACTCTAAAAAATGCTCAATTTTCCAACACAAAACTTCACAAGAAGGGTCAACACAAAAATTGAAATCAAAAGTTAAAAACTCAAACTTTAAGCTGAAACTGAAACAGTAGCATCATTGAGCTGAAGCTAAAACTAAATAAGTCAAAAGGGTCACCGAAAATGTAAAAACTATACAAAATCACAAGCTTGAAATTCAGAGAGAAAGTAAGGAATAAAAAGGGTTATATAAATGAAGAAGAGAAGGAAAATGAAAAAGAGACATGCATAGATAGATAAATAGATACATACCCAGAAGAGACGAGATCTATGAAATCCAACTACGTATACAAAAATTTCGTCCCCTTCAATTTCGGAGCTGTGGAGTGCTCTCTCTCTCTCTCTGCGTTTTCTCTCTCTTTGTATACAGTGATGTGACGAATATGATACCTTCCAATCAAATTTTTCTTTTTTTCTTTTTATTTTTTGGATGATATCATCAAATGGAAAAACGAACCAAATTAATTTATTTTTGAATTAAATAAGTTTTTTATATCCCAATAAATATTACAAAAAAAAAATAAAAATTAAAAATATTTTATACACCCTCAGGTCACAAATATAAGCAAAAATTCATATTTTAAAATCATTCAATAAATGATGTATATTGTCTACAATAAAAACAACATACATCATTTATTGAATGAATATAAAACATGAATTTTTGTTTATAATTGTGACCGGAGGGTGTAAGTTTTAATCTACAAATGATTAACGTAGTTGTTTTGGTTATATATTTTGGCCCAATACTATTTTCGGTCCTTTAAATTACATGACTATAACAAGTTAGACCTTTAAATTTTTGTTACAAATTTGTCTTTTTAAGTCATAAAATATTTGCACGATTATCCTAATTTCATCAAACATACATAATTAAAAGGTGTTTATGTGGATGTTTAATGTTAAGTTGGTTTGTCCAAATTCATTGCTCTCAAAACTATAGCTCATATGTGTGTTATTCGGTGATTCAAAACAAAATTGACTAATTATTTGATTTATAATATTGTTGATCAAATATTTATATGTTCAATTAGGCTTGAAATTCAAAAATAAGAAGAAGAAAATGTGTATAAGTAATCATGTTTGATATCATAAGCATTTTTTAACCTACCATCTTAATGTTAAATGGTCTATAAGCATGTTTTAACGAAGTTGGCTGAAAAGATAGATGAGAGTGTAAATATTATATGACTTAAAGGACCAACTTGTAACAAAAATTAACTTAAAGGATCAATTGATAACAAAAATCGTAAAGAACTAATATGTTATAAACATATAACTTAAAGGACCGTGCGAGTATTTGGCCTATATTTTTAAGTAAACTCATGTATATATTTTGAAATTTTAAATGATCTTATGGAGTTATGATTAATACATTATATAAAAAAATGCAAAAGTTTAAATTTTCTGACAAGGGATGAAATAAATCTGAAATTTTAATTTGTTAACGCTTAAAAATTCAAATTTAATTCATATTTTGTTAAGTAAAAAAATTCATATTTTGGTAAAAAAATAAATTTTGTTGGAGAGATTATTATAACATTGATAATGACTTTGTAAAAAATATGAAGATGCACATGAATTTATCTTAAAAAAAAAAAAGACCAAGACTCGTGATGAAAAATATTTGAAGATCAAAACTTGTTGTAAATTTTGAGAAGAATCAAAAGCAAAATTTAAAATATTTATAAAAATCAAAAATTTATTTAACTCGTTATTTTTTGTAGCGCAAAGATATTTGAATATTCTAATTTTCCAACATTAATTCAATTTTTTATTTCCTTTTCATTTCTCTCTTCATATCGCGTAACCCATCATCAATATATAGCATCTATCACATTGTTCTTGCTATTTCTTTATGTCTTAAAATGTAGAATGAGTGTTTTGGTGTCCACTTGATATTTCCTTATTTTTATCATTTTATAAATATGAAGTTTCGAACGCTGTTTACGTACTAACATATGTCGGAGAATCTGTTTGGCACATAAAGTCTCTTTTTCTAACCAATTTTTTTTCGATAATTAAGAACAATGAATCGAGTTTGGATCACGTATTTAAGGTCCTACTTTTTTATCACTTGAATCAATTCAGAATTATTTATTAATTTATCTCTATTTACAAAATATATTAATATATAAATTTTCTAGAGTAAGTTTGACCAATAAAAATATATTTATATATAAAATTTTTAGAGTAAGTTTGACCAATAAAAGCATATTTAATGCATATGGCAATTATTTAATAAGAATATATTAATTTCTAAGAGAGTTTTAAATTATTTATTTAGATAAAATAGATGTTCAGTCAAAAAAAAAAATTGTTGTTTGATTATTGCCTTTAGAAACTAATTTTCAATTTTTAAAATAACAAAATGAAAAGAAAAAAAAAATTCAAGTGATCTAGTTGCTAGAAATTCATCTTTTTAAAGTGAATAAGTTAGATGTTCAAAATTTCAGGGTTCAAACCTTAACCCATGTATATATTATTCAATATTTCTACTAATTCAACTAAGCTCATTAGGATAAAAAAAAAACACAAATATTTGAATCATTTCTCGATTTATGTGTGCCGTCCTTTTTATTCACTCTCTAACTTATTAAATATTAGTATCATAAATTTTATGATGTGTAACAAATTTTTCTTTGTTTTGAAATTTATTTTCAAATTTTAATATACAAAAAAATCATTACATTTGTAATTTGTTATGAATAGTGATATTTGTACTATCATTCGTAACGACGTTTATGGCAGTCTTCTTTTTCTCTTTTTTTATTGACAAAAAAATAATAGAAAGAGAAAAATAATTTTTTTTTTGTGGTGAAATAAAAATAAATATCATTTTTCTTTTGTTATCTATTGATCTCTCATTCTCTTGGGTGTTCAAATTCAAAGGATCCACATTCTTCCGCTCAATTATTCAAAATTTTCAAAGTCTTCATTTACCAATTTTCTGGTTTTAATCCACAATTGACTTCACCTTCTGCCACCACCTTTTAAGATAGTATAAACTCCTATCGTGGTAATTTTCAAATTTTATGTGGTATTTTTACTAGGGAGATGAAAACATCATAATTTGAAGGTAAATTTTTTTTTTTTGCTTTTGCACCGATTTCCGACCAATCAAAGCTCGTGCGTAGAGGCATGTGTATTGGCTAAGCGTTGTTCTTCTTAGGAATCGAATCCCGTAATTCCCAGATACGTCCTTGAAAGGAGCTCCTTACGACTAAAAATGTGATTATGTAGAGATTAAAAACAAAATCTTAAATTCCTCAAAAAAAAATCCTAAACATTTATAAGATCATTTACTTCACTGACATTAGTTTCAATGACTAATTGGCTAATACTTGTGAAATATTAAATGAAAGTTTAGTTATAAATTTTGTTTTTATGTAAACAAGTTTAGCTGCGCTTTAAGACTGAAAGAGGTACTTATTGATCACCACTTTGCTAACCAATCTTTTATCAATTGAACCTACTACATTCATTGACGTTAGTTTTTTCTTTTTCAAAGATATTTGATACCGAGTGCACTAAAATTTTAATATTACGAGAAAGTGAATGCCACCCGCTAGAATCAACTTTCAATATATTGTCTAAATCCCAATTATTGTTAAGATCAGATACTATACTTAATCTTAGTCAAAAGATCGAAAAAGGTATAAACTCCCAATTACCGAAAATTTACTTTTAAAATTCATTAAATAAATAATGTACATGGTCTATAATATAATCCACATATATCATTTATTCAATAAACTTGATGTAATCTATAAGAAAGTCCTTCTACTTTTCTTTAAAGGAGAAAGTCCTTTCTTCGAAGAATAAAACAAGCTTTCAAATGTTTCCTTTTGAATTTGAGTTGTGATCACTTATCAGATTAACATCATTAGAGAATGGACGGACTCTCTCCATTAACATGAAAGATAGTTTCGTCAAGAAAAAAAATTAATATGAAAGATAGTGAAATGAAATCTAACCGCTTGAAAGAAAAAAAATGGTCCGGAGAATTTAAAATATGAAAAATGTGATAGAAAATATTTTAAAGGTGAGATTTGAAAAACATATGATAGAACAGAAGTAATATTATCAAACAAGACAACGAGGAATTGGACCTAATACCATCCTTTCTTCTAGATTAAGTAATCCTATAACCAACAATATTAATGCTAGAAGCTAATTAAGATATGTTGATAATCAACTAAAGTAACTACTAATTATGGAAAGCAAAAGAAGATATTTGAATATAGTTAGCTATTTAGAGAGGAAAGGAAAGTACTTACCTGGTAATTAAGCATAAACACGATTTGAGAAGTTTGGTATCAACAATATAAATTCCTTAATTATAATGAGTTATATATGTTGCCTTCTATTCTTTGTTTTCTATTGGTTTTGATATTTTTGTTTTGGTTATTAATTGGTGCATGTGTATGTTTAAATGATGATGATGATGTCAATATTAATGTGATATCTCTCAAGTTGTGATGATGAACTAGTCTAATCTGTTAGTTGTGGAGTGAAAATGACATCAACGTCGTTTAGTAACCAGCTAAGATGGAATCTTCTAGGTAATATTCCGATCCTTCACCAATGAAAATTTAAAATTAACTAATATAATTTGGGATTAAACAATGATCACAATACACTCAACAATACACTTTTCCTAACATTATTTTACATTGATCGAATCACTCACTCTTTAAATATCTAAAGTTTTAAACCTCCGTAGTTTTATAGTTCTAAACTATTTTAATTAAATCCTATGTAAAACATATGTTAGCATGTGATTGTTTTTAATGTTAACCCTCCGATTCAAAAGAGATCTTACTAATCTATAGTTCGATCGTGAAGTAAGATGATCTAATCAAAAATTCTTTCATTAAAAATTAAATTAGATTTTTTTAAACAATTCGTCCTTAGTGAAATTCATTATTCACTGGAATCAAATTACTTGATTTGTGAGCATGTGATTTAATTTATATACAATGTTAGAGTAAAACTTTTAAACATGGATCTAATAATGTGTTGATATATTATTCAACGTGAATTGTTGTTTTTTTTTTAACATACATAAATTATCATAACAGTGCTACAAAAAAAAAAATTATCATATCACTAATTGATGTGGTATCCTTGCATGTAAATTAATTAAGCTCTAAATTCGTTAGAAGCCACATATTACTTTCGTTATTTGCTCAACAAAAAAAAAATTAGAGTATGTTTGAAATAGTTTTTATTTTCAGTTTTTGAAATATACAAGTTCCCTTTTTAGAATAGTTATTCTTTTACATGTTTTAGTTTTAGTTCCCAAAACTAAAAAGTTCAAAACAGTTTTCCAAACTGTAATTTTAAAAATTAGTTTAGCAAAAAAATTTTTAATTTTTAAATTTTTAAAAATTAAAAAAAAAAATTTGAAAAGTGTTTTAAACAGGCTCTTAATCTAGTTTCTCAGAGGAAAACATAATTTTCAGTCGCAGCAAAAATAAATGGAGATTATAAGGTAGTCTTTAAACAAAAATTCATCCACAAACCATATGTGCTGATGTGTACCGCATGCTAAAGTTATGACGTGGCATTGGCATCATTTGCCATGAGGTAATTGCAAATTTTAAGGTACGAATTAATAAAGGGTTGTGTTATTTAAACAACAATTTAATTGACAACTTATAGGATAATCATAATTTTACAAAGAAAAAAAGGTATTGACACAAAAACCGAAGCAATAGAGAGAGAAAGTAAAAACATATGAATATGAGAGAGAAAATTGTCAAAAAGTGATTGTACAAATATCATTTCTCATTAGTAAATTACCCGTAAGAAGTTTCACATATTATTGACCATCTCTTATCTTATTTGGTTAGAAAGAAATATGAAGAAGACACGATTTAAAAGAATACCGATACTATTAAAGGAAAATGTAGATATCTTTCTCTTGTTTAAGGGTTGAAGTTCAACCATGAAAACCCCGACGAAAATACAAGAGAATCTAATTTTACTATTACTAAGGATAACAATAATGTAAGACAAAAATGTTTTCAATATAAACCAAACAGGCGAGCTCAAGTATTAATAACCTCTATCAATAATAAAATGTTGAGAGGAATCTGAGTTCGATTTCTAAGTAAAACAACCATTGACAAGACTTTACTTACCTCTAAACTAAACTTCTGATTATAATAATCCCTTTCCACTAAGAGACGAAGGATTAACACACAAAATAAATCATCATTATAAGTCGCCGTAATGAACAACAGCAGTGAGCTGCCCTTATATGTAATCACTAACCATACACTTGTATAGATTTTTTTTTGACAAGATACACTCGTATAGATGAATATTGTAACTCATATTAGTTTAAGTAAATCTATCGATATAATACCAACCGTTGGATTCTTAAATAAATAAAAAAAAGACCAATTGTTGGAGACTATTTCTAATTGTTAACTTTTTTATTATTATTTAAATTGAATATATGCTGCGCACAACTACGAAGATTAATCCCTCGAGCATTGTCGGATCCAAACAGATGATAAACTCCTCCTAAAAGTTTTAACGTTGCTCCATATTTAAGGCTGAATTCAAACTTAATACTTTAGTTAGGTTAGAAGATACTCGTGTCATCTCATGTAAGTGTTTTTAAATCGTTAATTGTTAAATATTGTATTCCAATTTTGGTAGCAGATGTTGATTATTATTGCCCGCTGCGTTATTCCATGTATAAATTTATTAAGGTGCATCTTCAATAAAAAAAAACAAAAGCAAGTTTCCTTTTCTAAATATTGAGAAATCTTTGATTTTGAATCTAACATTATTTGCTAGATTTTAGTCCTTTAATTGACGAAACCTATGTGAAATTTATCTGATGATATATTATAAAATATGATGGCGTACTTATTAGAAAATGTATTATGAAAGGGATGTATCCTGGTGAAATACGTTCAATATTTTATTTTTTTATAACTTTTATAGGTACAAAGTATTTAACTATCATTTAATAATGATTAATTTATATCAAAAAATTTGCTGGACACACAAAATCCCAACAAAAATTTCTTCAAATGTAAGAGTCAAGTATGGAATAACAGACCATTTATTTAAAGGATTTGAATCTTCTTACACATATTCACATTGTATTCTACTTCATTTTCTCCTGTTTTTTTCACGTTGACTTACCCAAAACATTATCTCATACTACAGTTTTTCCACCCTTAAACCAAAATTAAATAAGGCGTGTGATTGTTTTTCTATTTTTATTTAATCAAGAAGAAATATTTATTAATTAATTATATCAAGGGGGTGCTATATGGCACGACGCTCTTACCCTATAAATTTGCACGATTAGCATAAACTACACACAATTTGCTCTATCAAGCTTTTAATTACTAGTTTATCCTTTTAAAAATACAACGATAAAATTACTATAGTTATTATATGAAGCCTTTGATTCCTCCATTTCCAAGGAAAATTGACATGTATTAGCTCATACTGTATCCCATTGAATGTATTTATTATGAGATACATATTAGGGTTAATTAAGTTTTTGGTCTCTATAAATATCTGCAGTTTTGTTTTTAGTCCCTATAAAAATAAATCACACTTTTTAGTCTCTATAAAATTTTTCGTTTGTGTTTTTAGTGCCTGTTAAATTAAAATTTGTTTAATTATGCTTAAAATTTTAAATTTTTTAATGATTTTTTACATACTTGTTTAAAACATTATAAAAAGGTTCCGCCACAATAAATTAGCTCAAAATTTTATTTTTAGGTTCAAATTTTTGTTAGTTTTATCTTGAATTTTTGGCGTTTTAAAAAAAATATATTTAATTCATTACATGTTAAAAAATTCTAATTTTTTATAAAAGAAATTATTATAATGTTCTTAACATGTCTGTTAAAAATCATTTAAAAATATAAAAGTTTAAGTATAATTAAACAAATTTCAGTTTAACAGGGACCAACACATACTTTTAGTCCTTGTAAAATTAAAATTTGATTAATTGTGCTTAAACTTTTAAATTTATAACATATTTTTCACATACTTACTTAGAATATTATACAAAATTCCTCCGCAAAAAAGTAACTTAAAATTTTATTATTAGGTCCAAATTTTCATTAATATAATCTTGAAAATTTGCCTTTTAGAAAAATTCATATTTAATTCATTACATGTTAAAAAAGTAAAAAATTTACAAAAGAGTGTCTTAAGATGTTATAAACATGTATGTAAAAAATCTTTCAAAAATTTAGAAGTTTAAGCATAATTAAAAAAAATTTAATTTAAGAGGGACTAAAAACATTAACAGAAATTTTTATAGGGACTAAAAAATGTGATTTATTTTTATAAGGACTAAAAACAAAACTGCAGATATTTATAGGGACCAAAAACTTAACTCCCTACATATTATTATCAAACCAATTGCTCTCACTAGTCCAGTGTCCACAATGCACAATGCAAAATTATAATGTTGAAAAATTATTATTCTCGAGTTTAATGTCCATAGTAATTTTCATTCTATTTTTTCAGGGATTTGTGGTTTATAATTGAATTCAATTGGTTCTAGTGTTGGTGATTATTATGTTTTTACGGTAAATAACTTCAATCAGTGTAAATGCAAGCAGATTGAACAAGTTGTGTTGAAGCATTTCCTCATCAACTTAAATATTAAGCTGGTCACATTTTTTAAATTCATTCAATAAATAATAGATCTAATATATATTGCATTTCATTCATAATAATAGTAGAGATACAAGATGAAATCTTAATATGAATATGGAAACTAGCATGACGCGAAGCCACCCTAGCAAAACTATGAGCGACTTCGTTGGTTTGTCTCCGAATAAACCTAACATCAGAGGTTACTAAATCAGAAGCTAACAAGCGTCTACAATCATTAGTTACTGCGCTAAAATTAGATACGCCACTTTTACTACCATAAAGACTATCCACCACAGTTTTGGAATCAAGCTCAAAGTCCACAATACCCAGCTGCAGATCACGGACCCAATACAGTGCTGATAATAAACCTAGGGCCTCACCCAGATCCACATCAATGAGATAAGTCATCCATTCAGTTTTGGCTAAAACAAAACAACCTTCATCATCTCGGATACACACACCAATGCCGACCTGATTCAAAGCTTGAGAAAAGACGCATCCACGTTACATTTAAACCTGTCGGGACTTGGTTTGACCCACTTCAAATCGTTCAGTGTAATGGAGTGTTGAGGGATAGGATGAAGAATAATCTGAGCATTCCTCCAGCTACTAAGAAGAGAACTTGCACGATCACAAATGGCTTGAGATGTTTCAGTAACATTGTTCCATACCTTATTGTTTCGATGCTTCCATATACTCCATAGAGTCACATCAAATACTTGTTTTTGATGTTGATCCAGATGTTGTAAAATAGCAAACACATTGGTTGGAAAGCTTGCATTAGTATCAAAGGTAGCCATCAAAGGGCTCCATAAGCCAATCCGCTACCAACATAGCATGCTTTTACTACACATAAAGAACAAATGAGTACTATCTTCACCAAATTCATCACACACCGCACACCTATCAGTACACTGAACTCCTTTTACTTGCAAGCAGATTCTCGTAGGCAAACAATTACGACAAGCTCTCCACAAAAAGTTCTTAACCTTCGGGGGCAACTTTAAGCTCCAAACACAATTCCAATTACCCGACACACGGTGTTGTACAACTGACACATCATGATTCAGAATATCCTTATAAGCACTTTTAACTGAATAAGCACCATCCTTCTCGAACTTCCAAGTAGGCACATCATGAGTCATTGAAGGGAGCAACAGGGTGTTAAAAATATTTCTAAGTAGAATTGTAAAAAAAAAAAAAAGCATTAACTAGATCCATATTCCATTGTTTTTAAGATGTAACCAACAAGTCAGAAACAATGATATGCGGCCATTCCAAATGATGATGAGTACACGGTACAATTCGTGCAGCATTACTGAGCCATGGATGATTCCAAACTGGTATATGTTCACCTATACCTATACTCCACTGAAAACCATGACGAATCACATCTTTCACACTCCAAATACTACGCCAAATAGGCATGACAACAATACCCGTACCTGTGGGTACCCGCCCATACCCACCCCGATTTGACGAGTTTTTCCTGTTTTGACTGGGTTTTGGTATGAGTTTGGGTTTTCCCCGATTTCCAAACACGGTTACGGGACAGGTAACGGGGTTATGTGTGACCACCCCAACCCATACCCTTACCCGTCCCGAATATAAAAATTACTTTTTTTTACCCCTTTTTATATAAATACAAACACAACCCTATATCATTTCACTCTAGTCCAAACAGAAGATGTCATTGTCACACGACATTTTGCTGGGTTCTCTCTCAAGCAGTCATCACTGAACATAATTCTTTACAATATTGTCATTGGGGTTGGAAAAAGCAACTTTTTTTAATTAAAAAATGAATCATTACGGGTACGGGGACGGGGATGAGATTCAATTTCTTATTCCCGTTGGGTATGGGTAGGGTAACGGGTAAGTATATGAGAATCGGGGATGGGGATGGGGAAGGTAAAACCCGTCCCCGCCCCATTGCCATGCCTAACGCCAAACATAACTAGGATTATGGCCTATACTAGCTCCAAAATAACCACTTCGAGGAAAATATTTAGCTTTGAGTAAACGAGTGATTAGAGACTCTGGAGAAGAAACCAACTTCCAAGCCTGCTTGCCAACCATAGCCATATTGAATGCCTTGAGGCCCTTAAAACCCATTCCTCCAAACACCTTAGGAACTAAAAGGCGCTCCCAAGAAAGCCAGTGCAATCCTCTAGAGTTCGCCGAATTATGACCCCATCAAAAGGAATTTAACATTTTTTCTATTTCATTAATGAGGGATCCCTGAAGAAGGAAAACACTCATCACATAGGAATGAATGGATTTCAAAACAGATTTAATGAGAACCTCCCTTCCAGCTTGCGAGAGACATCTACTGCTCCAAGAGTTGATTTTATTCCTAATGCGATCCTTTATAAACTTAAAGGTTGCATGTTTGCTACGTCCAATCATAGATGGCAATCCAAGATATTTACCAGTACCTAAGACTTGATGAACACCAATAGTAGCAGCAATAAGGCTCTTTAGATCTTCTGGGGTATTACGAGTGCAAAATAATTTTGACTTTTGTAGATTAATGGCTTGCCCCAAAGCCTCCTCATAAGTAGCCAAAATATTTTTCATGCAAAAAGCCTCACGTTCACAAGCTCTAAAAAAAAAACAATTGTCTGCAAAGAGAAGGTGGGAAATAATTGGTGCATATCATAGTACCTCTAATATCATTACAACGTTCAGCTTCGCGAAGAAGGGAGGAGAGGCCTTCAACACAAATAATGAACAGATAAGGTGAAAGAGGATCACCTTGACGAAGGTCGCGCCCTGGCACAATAGGACCCACCGATGCTCCATTAACCAAGACCGAGTAATCAACTGTCTCAACACAAAGCATAATCCAACTAACCCATCTAGAGGAGAAACCCATTTGAGTCATGATATCTCGAAGGTAATCCCAGTCTAATCTATCATAAGCTTTACTAATATCCAACTTAAGTGCAACATCTTCACTCTTTCCTTTAGCTTTTGCCTTCATATAGTGAACAATTTCAATGGCCACCATTGCATTATCTAAGATGGATCTTTCTGGGACAAAAGCTGACTGATGAATGAAAATACACTTATCAAGCACCTGTTTGAGCCTATTTACCAAGCACCTTGGCTACAATTTTATAGACAACATTACAAAGTGCAATAGGCCGCCAATCCTTCATAGAAGTGTGAGAATCACCTTTTGGTATAAGTGTAATATTAGTAGAGTTAACATGTGGTGGGAAAGCACCGCTTGCTAACCATTGACAACCTGCCTGATAAGCTTCATGTCCATAAGTAGACCAAAAGTGTTGATAAAAACCTGGATTAAACCCATCTGGTCCTGGACATTTATCTGCTTGCATAGAAAAAGTTGCATGTTTGAACCCTTCTACGGTGAAGGGAGTAGTTAACATAGCATTATCTTCCTTAGTGATGGTGGTTGGAACCAAATTAATAACATTGACACGAGAGCCATTTGATTTTTGAAATAACTGTATGAAATAATCACGCGCAATATGCTTTAGACCATCTTCAGACCGACATTCAAAGCCATTCCCATCCTCTAAGTGCTCAATTCTATTCAACTTTCTTCTTATGGTGGCTGCCGCGTGGAAAAATTTCGTATTAAGATCCCCATCTCTATACCAAAACGTCTTTGCACGCTGTTTCCAGAAGACATCATCTCTAATCAACAATTTACCCAGTCTGTGACGAAGCATGTTAAAATAACTCACATTTGAAGCATTCACATGTGTTCGGACAACTTCAAGCTTGCGTTGAGTTATTAGGAACTAGATATATCATATTTTGAATGAATTAAAAAAAAAAATCTCTTGTAACAAATATCGTAGGGAGTAGCAAATATAAACATAATTAACATGAATTGTTCAAAAATCATCAAAACCTAATGAAACAAATACCAAGATCATAACAACCTACCTATCAATATCTTGCCTCACAATTTTGGGTTGTAACTCAACTACTGTAAGATAAAGGAAAAGAAGTTAGAGATCCTAAATCCGGAAAAAGAAGTATAAATATTAATCTAACAAATGAACTACTAATATTTACCGATAAAAAAAATCATTCGTCATATAAAAGTTAAAGTCCGTCATTTTTCCAATTTCAATTGTTATCATTTCTTTGACTTTTGTTTTTGACGATCAGTTATCTCAAAATAGTTTCATTTAAAACTTTGTTCCTTGGAAAGAATGTTGAATTTTGTGTCAGCCTCGCATCTATTTTGCTTACTGGTGTGCCAATAAACACAAAAAAGTTGTTTAAAACGACTCAAAAATCAAATATATATATATCAAAAAATATATCACACAAACACCAATATCAACACTACAATTAGAGAAATCGTGTTACTATTGGACAATAGTAATAAGAGCTATTCATAACATTGCCACAATGGCTTTGGAGGTGGGCAAGAGGGTTAAATCATGAAATGGGGACACAACCAAGGAGGTGTGTGGCCAATGCTCGAGGGCATGGAAAAATCATCCAAATATTTGATGGTATGGTTGAATGATAACATATAGTTTGAATCTTAAAATGAAAGAATGAATAAAAATTTGAAGTGAGTCTATGAATGTGATTCAATTAAAAACTATTACGGTGAGCTTTTAGATTGGCTGGTTAATTAGGGTTATTTGCATAACTATTTAACATTTAATATAATAAAGATAAAGATAAAGATTAGCTTTAGTCAACTCTAATGAAAATAATATTTCTACATTTCTTATTCATTATGCATCAAGCGAGAGATAGAAATAAAGAGGGTAATGTGATAGAAAAAGAGATAAAAAAAAATGAGATATTGAATGAGTATATCCAAAACACATGAATAAAGGGCCTTCACATGTCTTACAAAAATGCATTATAACAATTTTTATATTGTCTTGCTACTAAATATATCACATTAGTTCTAAAATGGTCCCATATATTTTGAAAAATTCCTCAACATTACACATGCAACCATTCTCCTTATCATGATATTCCATGTTTTTGTAATAATCAATTTTCTCATTTTAAAAATGACTAATTTTTAAAAAATAAAATAGAATAGAGTAGAATATCCCTCTTCACATTTCACCTGTCACTAGTATCACATCACATATAGGCATGGCAATGGGGCGGGGTGGGGACGGGTTTTACCTTCCCCGTTCTCATACCCGATTCTCATATACTTACCCGTTACCCTACCCATATCCAACGGGGATGAGAAATTGAATCTCATCCCCGTCCCCGACGGGTTCGGGTATCCCCGCCCCATCCTCTTCCCCGCATTGAATAATTTTTTTAATAAAAAATAGAAGGTTTTTTGCATCCCCAAGAGCAACGTTGTAATACATTATCCAACAATAAACTCACTTTCACATTTGTAAGACAAAATGATTTAGTTGATCCTTTAAATATCAATGGTAGTTTTTATTAACATGACAATTATCAAACAAAATAACATAACATATTAACATAAAGTAATTTTTTACATTTGGGACTGGTTTGAGTATGGGTTCGGGGTAGGTACCTATATATCCATTACCCGTCCCATACCCGTGTTTTAAGATTGGGGAAAACCCATACCCATACCCAAACCCAGTCAAAACGGGGAAAACCGTCAAATTAACTTTGGTTCGGGCGGATAATCACGGGTATGAGTTTTGTTGCCATGCCTAATCACATACAACCAATGCCAAAAATTCTATATTGCAATTCAAGTTGCAAATTTCGTTTTCTTTGACTCATGCCAAGATTATGCCCACAACATGTACCATATAAATTAAACATTTAATTAAAAATCCACAAAATATCAAATATAGTAAAAAAAATCAAAAAGAAAGTCAAAGAACCACCTACACCTAGAGCATATGAATTGGCTATAAACAAATATTTGTTTAGGGAATGCATTGATTTTTAAGTCAAACCAGTTATAAAATACTTTTTGCAATTTTCATTAGATGTCCTATCTCTTACTTAGTGTGAGCAGTGACCCATATAATTATTTAAAAATTATAATATATAGTTGAAAAATGCTTAGTCATCGCCTATATACCATAAAGTGCATTACACATTTTCATGTCTTTTTCCAAATATGGCCAATAGTTGAAAAAAAAATGCAAAACTACATCTTAGATTTCTTGAACGGTAGTTTTGAAATAAAAACAAAAAGCTAAAAATCAATAGTAAACAAAACCATAGAGTAGTTTGAATTTACAAACCGGTTAAAACGGATTTCATTAACTTTTTTTTTTTGTCAGGTAGTTTAATAGCTAGAATTCATCTTATAAGGTGAATAAGTGAAGTGTCCGGAGTTCAAACTCCGACCACTGCATATAATAATGCATTATCCTACCAACTGAGCTATGCTCACGGAACAAGGATTCCACTAAATTACTAGACAAGAAGAGGTAAAATATGAGAGAGGAATGAAGCACAATGGATATTATGAGATATTGAACCATGAAGTAGTTTGAATATATATATTTCTTAGGGAAGACTATTGTTGGAACTGAATCACCTGCTACCACGAGACGGTTGCCCGTGTGTTTTTTTTTGTGTGTTTTTTTTGTGACTGGGAAGAGAGAAACTAAAAATTAATAATGAAGAGAGGAGGATGATAGAAAGGAACGACGAGAGAGATAAAAGACATAAATGACAGCAGAGGATCCAAATCCAATATGATACAAAAGAGTAATCTCCTTATAAAATTTATCTACAAATAGAAAACTCCCTCTTAAAGGTCTAAAAAAATAAAAGAAAATGTTTTGTGTGCGGTGTATACACCTTAAAACAAAGAAATGAAAGAAAAACAAAATAAAATTATTTGGTGCGGCGGCAAGTCATTCCAAATACAGACACGGCACGTATTACAGGTTGTGGAGGTTTGGAAACGACAAGTTTTGACATTGTGACATACTCAACTCTCTTTGGTATCATGTTTGGCGCTAGTTACATATTTCTTCGTTGTCCCCTGGTAACATCATACAACATTTTATTCAATTCACTTCAATGGCGGGGCTGTCTAGATTCACTCACACATTTATGGAAGTAATTTGGTTTGCTTCTGTTTGGGTGCTTTGGAAGGAAAGGAACAACCGTGTGTTCCAAAATTCGATCTCTAATCCTTCTGTTCTTGTTGAACAAGTCAAATTAAATTCTTTCTTATGGTTGAAGTTAAAATAGGTGAATTTTGGCTATAGTTATCATGATTGGTGACAACACCTCATTCTTTGTATGGGTGTCCACTTGTAATTTGTTTATGGTTTGGTGGTGGTTCCTTGTTGTGGCCACCTTGATCTTGTAAATACACTTGGGTGGTTTGCCCCTTGCACATCTTGTGCGGGGTGAATCATTGTAATAAAATGATGTTTATGTAAATAGATGTGATATTTCGGTCAAGTGATAGATGAGAGATAGCAAGAAAATAAAATGTTAAATTAATGTAGAAAAATAAATAGTGTCTATATTTTTTATCACTGTTGAAAAATAAAATATGGCTCCTTTACAACACCAAAAAATCGTTACTTTCCACTTTTTGCAACTATAAAACCTAAAATTGTGCACTATTTTAGCGTCTCACATTCAATTCAATTAAAATGCAGCAGCCCAACAAATTGGAAAAATAATAACCCTAAATGATATCGCTCTCATGAGTCTCCCACCACCCAAGTTGCAGCTTCCACCTAAGGCAGCATCATCGCCGCCGCCGATAATCCTCCCTGACGAACTTATCATATAGAAGTGCTTTCTTTCCTTCCCGTGAAATCTCTAATGCGACTGAAGTGCGTGTCTAAGTCATGGAAAACCCTAAACTCTAACTCTTTCTTCATCAACTTACACCTTCAACGATCTATACGAAAACCCCAGCTCGCACTAGTGTATTATACAGATAAACCATATACAGAAAGTGTTTTACCGACCTCCTTGAGTTGTTTGTTGGAAAGTTCGTCAATCACCCTTACCGAAGATCCTTACTATCAATTGAAGGATAAGAATTGTCACGTGGTTGTCGGTTCCTGCAATGGATTGCTATGTTTGCTCGGTCATTCTTGTAAGCTTAAACAAAGGTGGCTCCGTTTCTGGAACCCTGCTACAAGGACAATATCTAATAATTAGGGTATCATTCTTGTGTCTCATTCTACCCTTGTGAGTTTACATTTGGTTATGATAATTTAACAAATACTTATAAGGTGGTGGCCTTACATGAAAAAAATTCAAAGGTTTACTGAGAATTATAATCTTCTGAATCATTCTCATCTGAATAATGAAGTGCATTTGAGTGGCAGTATTAATTGGTTGACACTTCACAATTACCAAAGATACTGTTATAATTGCAAGTATATTAGTGTTGAACAATTTATAATTATTTCGCTTGATCTGCATACGGAAACATACAAGGAGTTACGTCCCCCTCAAGGTTTTGATGAAGTTCCATTGATTAAGCCAACTCTAGGTGTCTTGATGGATTTCCTTTGTTTTTTTAATGTTGTTAAGAAAACTCATTTTGTTATATGGAAGATGACTGAGTATGGTGTTGAAGAGTCTTGGACTCAACTAGTTAAGATTAATCTTCAAATCATAGGTCATAAATTGGAGAAAAGATTTACTTCTTGGTGGGTGCCATTGCACGTTGATAAAAATTGTGACACAATGATATTGGCAAACTGTTTTGAAGACATACTGGTAGTTTATAATTTGAGAGATGATAGTGTAGAGAGCGTTAGAATAACCAACGGTAAATACCGGTTGCACGGGCAACATATAAAAAATTATGTTGAAAGCTTGGTTTTGGGTCATTGAAAGTAAGTTCTTTTCCGCCCATTGTCTTCCGGTGTCTTATATATATATATATATATATATATATATATATATATATATATATATATATTAGTTATACTTTAACACATGTTACCTATGTTTAGAACATGGTTCTCTATGTACCTCCTCCGATCCTATTTATAAGAAATATTTGACTCTTTTGATTCATTGTATAAATGATGTATTTAGTCTATATTTTAGACAAGATACATCAATTGCTCAATGAATCTAAAAAGTAAAATTTTCTTATAAATATGACCTGAGGGAGTAATTAAAATCAAAAGATACGAAGATTTTTTCTTTATAGTCAAGATCGGAGTATATATGTATTATGTATGTGCCAAAACTGTCAATTTTTATTGACCGATAAGTAATACCGAATTGCGTTATTTTGACGCAACGATTTCCAACACTTATCTTTAAAGATCGTAGTATATCTTAAGCATGACAATGTTTTTGTAAGTTCATAAATATTGTATATCCTTCTATTTTTTTTTTAAATAGTTCGTGGACATCCACACTACGAGAATCATTTTATTATATCCTTGTTTTTGATAATAATGCTGCATTGCTGCTATGCTATAGAATATAGTTTTTTATATGCATTCATTGTGTTGTTTGTGGTACAAGCTCTATTCATGGCACATCATTGTTGAAGCTTACTTATTCCCTTGTTCATAGTTGGATATGGTCATATGAGCATTATGCAACTTCTTGCTTTTGATTTATTTGTGTTTTACTATTTCACTCTCCAATCTAACACAAGTCATTTTTGAATTGTAGATTTGAAAGATATAAACGTTATTGATGGTACATGGCGGAACGAGGAAATGATAGTTAGAAAGGAAGGAAAAAGAGACTTACTGGAGCTACAATTGATTCATTTTATTTTATGAAAAATGTTAATGAGTGCCTCCGTAACACTTTTTAAGGACCATAAGTAGTAAATATTAGTATGAAAAATGCATGTAATCAATGCATTGAAAATCGAAACATTTGAATTTTTTGAAGAATAATTATTTATTTTGTAATGGTTAAAGAGTGCCCTTGAGACAACTCGTTAACAAAGACCTTTATTTTATAAGTGAGTAGCATATATGATGTGTTACTCCAGCGTCTAGAATTCAGCTATAATTGAAATGCAGAGAAAACACACTTGGATTCCACATTGCTCTTTTCAAGTAATTGCTACTACTTCTTTGTTAAAGACACATTTTCGTCATCATTTCTTTTAAGCATTCACCATCGATTTTCCTTGATGTTCTTCTGCGTTAGTACATGCAAAATTAGCATAAGAACCAACTCATTCATTTTCACGAGCATTGTTGCTTTTGATCCATTTCCCTCTGCCTTAGGGTTTTAGATACATCTTCTATACTCATCAGGACACCACTCTCATCATTTACACTAGGTGATAATCCATATTGCATTTTTCGCCCTTGTTGCTTAACCATTGAGAAAACTTTGTTTATCAAGGGCATAAGTTCCATAAATAGAAATTGTGAAGCCACAATTTGATAATCACCATCCAGTCCAATCAAGAATTGGATTATTCTATCCTCTAATTGATACACATGAAACACGGTACTGGACAATTACATTGAGGCATAGGCTTATACTGCTTCAATTTTTCCCAAAGACCACACAATTTAGTAAAATATCCTGTAATTTTCTGATTACCTTGTTTTAGGTTTGTGATTTCTTGTTGCAATTGCGCCGCTTGAATCCTACATCCTCACATATAGCAATCCTTAAAATCGTTCCACACATCAATTGTGTTCTCAATGAAAACAATGCTTTCCACAACCAAATGCGTTTTTGAATTAACAATCCACGAAAGCACCAGATTACAGTGACTTTATCACATGACAAAACTAAGATTTCCTTCTTTCGGAATTTCTATTGAACCATCTACTATCCTTAAGCTTGTTCTTCGTTGTAAGAGTACGACACATCTTCAATGCCCAAGCGTGATAATTGTCACTGGACAACGACAACAAAACACACACCGCCCTAGGGTTTTCGGGATGCACATAGTAAGGATCATGCGATTGAGAACCGTCTTAGAAGTGAACTTGATTGTTGTTATTAGGAAACAAGAGAAAATGAATAAAAGTGAATTGTTATTGATGATAGAATGATTACAATGAGTATATATACAAGAATCAGAGTGCATAGTAACCTAGAGTGTGCATGCAATAGAATATAAAACCCTAGTGAATGTTACTTGTATATCAAGTAAGAGGTTAAGCTATTTATTTGAATTAATATTCTCATTACTATCTAATAGGTGTTGCTATTTTGACCGCTCACCGTCGTATTCAATCGATTGAAGAAAATATCTTGAAAAATGAAGGAAATCGGAAGAGGTAACACTATGAATCTTCCTAGAAAATGAAGGAAAGGAAGAGAAAGTTCTATTAAAGTTCTCGCAGCAGAGAGTAGATCGAGACGAACTTGCTCTGATACCATTTGAGTTATTTGAAATTTCAAAATGGAAATGAAAATCTCATTGATTGATCAACGAAAACAGTACATCAAGTTTCTTTATATACAAGTGTTAGTTAACTCACTGTCTAACTGCCTAACTAGCTATGCAAGCTAAGTAACTAACTCATAAAATTAGTCAGTCAATATTTTCTTCGGTGTTTGATAGGACATATGCCAAAATTCAATCCACACAAAAACACAATTTTTAGGAGAGTATGGTCTTTTTTTTCCTTTCTAATAAGAGAGTATGATCTTTAAATTTAACTGAGCTCCATTGTAAGAATTAACTCTGTAGCCAACTCCAAAGATAGAAAGTTGTGGGGATACTTGAAGATCCCATACTGTAATTACGGTGTTACCAGAAGAAAATAGATTATTGACGTGAATTCTTTTAGATATTTTTTTTGGTAGATAGACGAAATGACAAAGCCATTATAAACTCACACATATAAGTGGAGGTACTGAAGTTCGAACCCCGATCATAGCATCCGGCCTAACAATTTCGACATTTTGTCTTCTGCATCAATTCTTTTAGATATTTAGTAACAACAAAGTTTAGGAGGAAGATATATGTATTAGTATTACCAATTATTTTTTTAAAGATGTACCACTTATTTAGAAAAGAAATACACTTCCAAGTTCCAACATATAGTGTATCACTTTTTTGTAAAGAAAATATATATGTAGTATTACTTGTTTATAAATATGAGGTAAAAAAAATTCCTCCAAAACAAAGATATGAATTGATGGAGTAGTTGAGAATGTCGCATGCCATTGATTGATGATATCAATAAAGCTATTAGTGCCAAAATATCATTCGGCTAACTCAAAACCAAATGAATGATGGTCCTCCACGTGTCTCACAAATATTATAGCAAATTTACTAAATATATCAATTTAGTTCTAAAAAAATGGTCCCATTTTGACAAATTCTTCCACATTGCACATGCAATCAATCTCCTTCATGATATTCCTATTGTTTATGTGATAATCAATTTTCTCATTTTTAAAAATAGAATAGAATATGACTACTATTGGCTGTCAACTAAGCTCTTGTCATATTCTACCTGTCACTAGCATCATACAATCCATGGCAAAACTTCTATATTGCAATTCAAGTTGCAAATTTCATTTTGTTTGACTCATGTAAAGACTATACCCACAACATGTAACATATAAATTGAATATCTCATTATAAAACATCAAATATAGTTAAAAATAAAAAAGAAAGTCAAAGAACCACTCACTACTTAACAATCATGGACGGGGTTATTCACACCATTCACTCCTAAAGCATATTATGAATTTGCTATAAACAAATATTTTTGTTTATGAAAGGTATACTTTTGAAGTCAAACTGGTTATAAATTGCTTTTATTTTCATTGGGTCTCCTATCTCTAAGTTAGTGTGAGCAGTGACCCAAATATTGATGGTTCAAAATAATACTTATCCATTCTAAATCTAAAGATTTAAAAATAATAAACAATATTTGAAAAATGCCTTATTTAATCCCCTATTATTTATCATAAAGTGCATTACATTTTAATGTCTTTTTCCATATAAGGGGTATAGCTGAAAAAACATGCAAAACTAGATTTTAGATTTCTATAACATCATTAGTTGAAAAAAATGATCACAGCTTTATACCTAAAACCATGCCACTTATATAATTGAAGGCCACTAATTATTCATCATGATGCAAAAAAAAAAAAAACTAAGATATCCATAAAAATAACCAAATGACACCATTTGTACAGCCAAGGCTAGTTTTATGAAATATTTAAAGCCATAGAGTAGTTGTAATTTACAAAATGGATAAAATTGATTCCACCTTTGTTCTCTACTAACTTACTAGACATGAAAAAGTAAAATATGAAAAGGAATGAAGCAGAATGGTGGGTGCATCTCTATATTATGAGATATTGAATCATGAAGTAGAACCTTTCATGCTTACATGCCATACCTAGATATTCCAAGAGGATGATTACCTTGGCCTAAATTGATGGCTTGAGTTTTCATCTTTGCTTCACTCCAAATCAAAGGTGCTGCCATTGAGTCCATACCTAGCATTCTCCTTTTCCCTCCAACTTGAGATCCTTCTAAAGTCAATCCTCCAGAGCTCTCATGCGATGTTAAACAACTTTCGGTTGAACAATCGGCTCTTTGGGGTGGGATGGTTTGAGGAACTTCTTCTTCCGGAACATTCACCCCGGCCGCCTCAGTAGATGGCAAAGAATAAAAACCAAGATGATCAACCAAGGGACCTCTTGGTGCTTTATTTTCAATTCCTTGGAACTTTTGGCTGTCTGTGTCTATGACGGTAGCACCAATAAATTGATCAGCTAGCATCTTGCAGGCTCTTTCAAGCATAGCCATGTATCTTCGCTCTGCGTCCTGGCGAATCTGCAAGTGCTTCTCTGCCTACAATATGATTTTTTTTTTTTAAATTAGTATGCATTATTCACTAACTATTTTCAAAACAATGTTACCTCTGACCAATATAACCTTCATCTGGAAGAAAACAATTGTCGCTATTTATAAGCTCCATTTCAAATTACAAGATACTGTTTTTTAAAATATATCTCTTATTAATACTGCTAACTTGTCTTGCGAGATAAGAAATCAAAGTTTAACATATCAATACAGAAAATGGTATTTTAGGAAAATTCATACATAAAAATAGACATGTTAAATACAATGCCTACTCGTTATTTTCCTTAATATATGTGAAAATGGAAAAAGGAGCTTATAATAAGGGACTGAGGTAGTATATTGATAATGTCACGATAAAAGTAACCAGAAGCAACTTGTTTCAATCACAATTGATGTGCAAATGTATTCCAACAAATTGCAAAAAATGTGGTAGAAAATTAATTAAGCCATATTGGATACACACAACTTGAACTATGAAAATGAAATTTACCTCCACTTGCAAATGTAGTTTACTCTGCACTTCCATCTGTGCTCTCAACGCCTCCTTGATTTCATAACCCCTATGCATAAAATTAATTACTCCTTTAATTTGGTTATACGCAACCATTAAGACATCCACAGGAAGAAGAATTCTTTTTCGCATGAATTAATGAATTTCCTTACTCGTTTGTATCGGAAGTAGGCAACTTTGGAGATGGGTTTTCAGTGCCAGGGCTTTCTAAAAGATAGGATCCTGTCATCCCTACCATAAATTTTCAACAAATCAAGACAAGACTAAAAAAGAAAACTTTGGTATAATTACAATTTACCAAGTCCAGGCACGCTTTCATCCATTTCAGGAAAGTTATCCAATGTGAATTGTACAAATTCAAAGAGTAATTAGTGCATTGGTCATAAATTAACTTGATTCCAAAATTAGACAGATTGGAAACATATCCACAAAGATTCCCCAATCGCAGTTCTGCAGGGATCTCTATCAACAGTATAACCTAAGTTGCTAATGTATTATTACGGCATTGATTCATACTTCATGCAGAAAAATTTAAAATGAAAGGATCATATTACTAGAAAATCTATAGAGGGGGAGTGGCAAGCATACCATCTTTGCATCCCTCCCCTATATCTTTTCCGGATTGCTTACCAAGTCTGTATTTCTGCAATGCAGCAAGGAAAAGTTTAACATTCATTGCATACCTTAAAATAAGGCATAGTATTATTATACGAATTTAACAAACCTGAAGATGACTCTTTAAATGAAATAGAGTCAAACCCTTGACGTTCATGGTCCGCATGATTGCTTTTGGTGTAGCTTCTGCAGATAACATCCAGAACCAAGTCAAAAAATTGTATTGAAGATCGATGACATTATGATTTCAACTGGAACTAGATTAGAAATGGAAAGTACACTTCAGTAGACAGACATAGAAGGCTCAATATATTGATCCAAAATAATTTCAACTTTGATAGCTTATGAATTTATGGAAGAGTAGCCTTGTTATATTTGCCAAAAAAAAGAGCCAAGAACAGCATGCTGTTTGTGTTGATGATGCAATACAACAAATCATAATAACACGCACAATCCCATTCAAACCATACATAGACCTCGGTTGGATTAACAACTTAATTAGGTGCTTATAGCATGAGTGCTTATCATATAAGTACTTTTGTATAAGCTATTCATATAAGTAAAGATAAAATAAAGTCACTATTTTCATATAAGATATAGGCTGTTTTTATAATCTATCCTAGAGAGATTATGGAAATAAGCTGACAACAGCTTATGAACATGTCATCATTCGTGCCAAACAGACTCAAAAGTGCTTATATCAGTAGCTCAGCTCAAACAAGTCAATCCAAATTGTTCCATAGTATAACTATGTACAAGGATGGAAAATCTGGGTACAAGATGATCCCACTTAAGGTGGCAAGTAATGAGTAATCGCTGGAAAACCTGAATTTGACGCAACACAAACACATCTTACTTCCAGCACAATACAATTAACCTCTTTTTGAACATACAATTATGACTACAAAAACACAACTAAAACCAAAATTGTATTTGAAACAAATTATCTTAAGTCACAAGTCCACAACTTAATCAAACAAGGGAATGAGTTTACAGTTGAAGTTAGAAATTAGTCGGAATCTTTGAGTACTAAATTATAGTTAACTACTCCCTTCATCCCAAATTATAAGTCGCTTTGGAAAAAAAAATTGTCCCAAATTATAAGTCGTTTTACAATACCAATGAAACATCAATGTTACTTTTTCTATTATACCCTTGACTATTTATTACTTTATCTTCTTTCAATTCTTTAATTTATCTTTCCCATAACATTTATTAAGGACAATTTTGTAAAACAACTCATAATATCTCTTTCCCATACAAAATTAATTACATTCTTAATACGTATGAAATGTCCAAAACGTCATATAATTTGAGACGGAGGGAGTTGCACTTAATTCGTATTAATGTATCAAACATTATAAAGTCTCTCAATATATCTTCTCATGCACAGGAAATTATTTAGAATTTTACAATAAGGTTCCGCACCATAACAATAACCCCTAAACTAATCGGAAAAAAGGGTTTTCTCATTCAAAATGCTACAAATCTAAATGGCGGCCTTTTAATAGCTTGACCAAATCAATTTAATAATCAAGAAGTACAAGATTTAAGACAAAAAATGAATACAGATACAGAGATGTGCTTGATACCCTACATGTTCATCAATATGTCAACTACATTGCATGATTGCATCAATTTTCCTTTTTAACAATTGGTTCCTAACAATACTTTTTATACAAGAAACTCAATGAATTTCAACTTATAGTCCGTCTGCTTTAAATTATTGAATGGTGTAAATGGCGATTTGACCAAAGGAGAAATTGTGTCCATTTAGGAAAATTACCGGAATGATAGACTCTCTAAGACACAACTTTTTAAAACATTTTTTATTTGTGGTCAAACTCAACCAATCAACTTACTGATTGATAAGTCCATATAATCAAAATCACCTAAACAATGATAAAGTAAGAATTTTCCACCTACATTAATGAAGTAAATTCTACTAGGAAGATCAATTGCTCTTGTGATAATAAACAAAACTAACTCCATAGATGGGATTATTCACAACCTAGATAACACCAAAACTAACTCCATATATGGGATTACTCACAGCCCAGATAACACCTAAAAAATGGAATCGAAACAAAAACCATCATCTTCCTTGCTTCCCAATCCCAAAGGCAAAGCATGATCATTCCAAACAAAAAAACTCAAAGGTTGATCCGATTCGTAAATCAAATGAGTCAAACAATATATAACTCGAATTCAACTCATTTATTGAACAAGCTCAATTTTCAGCTCAAAATCAGCTTATTTGATTCATGAACCAAATTTAGCAAGTTAATTGTCAATTCAAATCCACAACTAACTTCAAATAGCATTCAAACACATCACAAACAACCAATTCAGATACTCAACCAAATTCATTCCAAGCAAACACAAAAAAAAAAATATATATATATAAAAAATAGGAAATTGCAAGAAATGCTTAAATGAAGAATCACTCACTGCTGGGACCTCCAAGCTGAGTAACAGCATCAACAAAACGTTCATGCAAATCTTGAGTCCAACGAAGACGAGGTTTTGGATCAGCAGTCAAAACAAGACAAGGGTCACCCTTATGATTAGAGACACCACCTTGCAAATCATCTTGTCCAACAACAATTCCATCATGAGGGTGTATCAATCTAGGAAACATCCTTCTTCTTCAAACTCAATGACCCAACAAGCCAAAAAGATGAAAGATTGAAATTTGAAATGAAATTCAATGGAGAAGTAGATCCAATCCAAGATGAAGTGAGAAAGTAGTATATTACCCACCCATTTGACTGAAATGGTGAAAAAGGGAAAACTTTAGGAGAAAACAAAGAAAAAAAGTGATGAATGAAACTGAAAGAACAGAAAGATTAAGATTACCGTACAAGAAAGAGTGAAATTGACTATGATATGAAGATGGCACGGCACGCCTTTCGGGGATCTTGTCCCTTTCTCCTCTTTTTGCTCAAACCAAAACCAAAGACATCAAAAAGACCAAATTTTTAAGGCTTTATTGTCTCTCTCTTCTGTCTCTAACTCTGTCTTTCATATTACTATACTCTCTGTATTAACATAAATTTGCTTTTAATTAAGATTTTTTTTTTGTCAAAAAATAAATAAATTAACTAATAATAAAACACTTCCTTTTTGTCAAAAAAAAAAAAAAACTACTACTCGTTGGTTATAAGATGAGTGATTTAGTTTGATTACGTGGATTATTTTTTTGTCATGCTTTTTTTATTGATGTATAAAGATATTTCATCTTTAAAATGAGTGTCGTTTAAGGTTTTTACATATTTATTAAGGAATGTATTAATTAAAAGAAAGAGAGATGTTATTTTACCAAATTATCCTAATCAACTATTGTTTTGTTTTTTATTAAAGAAAAAATAATATTTTGGAAGTAGTGTATATATCATTAATTGAAGGGTACAATTATCCTCGTGAGCTTAGCTCAGTTGATATGGATAATGCATAATATATGCAAGATCTGGAGTTCAAACCCTGATCACCACAAAAAAAAAATGAAGGGTACAATTGAAAATAAAATGTTATTATTGCATTGAAAATTAAAAGTAACATTCATTTTAAAACAATTTTTTTGTTAAAACCACACTCATTTTAAAACGGATGTAGTAATGATAACATACGATGTTAAACTTGTTTCGGTGAATACTTTTAAACTATAATTTTTTTTATTGATTTTTACTAATAGATAACAATAAAATATATAACCAAAACAAATTACATCGCATTCATTTTTCTTCCTCCTTTCATCACATGAAAATAGTTATCACATGAAAATAGTTTCATTGTCATCAATAATAATAATAATAATAAGGGTCATGTTAACATGTGTCGTTGATTTAAGGGCACATGTTAAAGATTCCATAAATAATAAGTATTTATTGAAGAAAAAAAATTTAACTTTTAAAAAAATTAATTGGTACAATTTCCGACATATTTTAGCATTTCATTGATAATAATACCAATGACTTCAAACAAAGAAATTACATTATTATAAAAATTTAACTATTTCAATTTCAAATATGCAAAATTTTCTTTAAAAAAAAAGTCTTGTTTAAGATTATTAAATAATAAATTTAGGACATTCATCAACATTTTCAAAATAGTCCTTAAAAAAACATTTACGTTTTTGTGTGATTGTAATATTCTTTATACGCAACTCTAAACACTAATCATTTGAATTGAATTTGACCGAAATAAGTGGCATATTTCTCTATCAAAATATTTAAAACTGTTACATTTTCATAGCTGAATTTAAACTCAAAGTCTATGATTAAGTTAGAATTTTTTTATTATTTTATTTAAATACTCTTGAGTATTTTCAAAAATAGTTGAAAGTAATATTTTTGATTGTTGTCTGTCTCTCACTTTTTCTCTCTCACCTATGGTGTCTACGTCATCTTGTCCTTTTATTTGGTCTGCAAATGGAGTCAGTGGACTGAGTGAAGAAAGGTAAAAGAAAAGTTTCTCACATAGCAAGTAGCAACCAACAACACATGACTCAACTTTTCTCTTCTTTTTGTTTTTTTTAACAATTCTTTTTGCTTTTTATTTCAATTAGGGTTATGGTTCATGTGGAAAAGTTAAAAATGATGGTAAATGATGTGTTTTTTGGTTGGTCAACTTCCCCCAGTCTCATTATTGATGTTCTATTATTGTTGTTTGTTTTCTTTTCTTTTCCTAATTAAGAAGATTGTCTTGGTGTATGTCTATTTTTTTTTAAGATAGATCAAAATTGATTTTGATATATTTAATTGTTTGGAGTAAATCAATTTTGTATTTAAAATGGATTATATTTGAAGTTAGGATCTTGCTGGCGAGTGCCTCCGGAGCACTTTTTAAGAATTCCTAATGAAAAAATTATTCTTTAAAAAATTAAAAGTTTAAGGAATAGATGGTATAACTGTATGGTTAGACTTAGAGATATGAGGTTTGTTGTGTCTCACATTTATAGAGAAGGTAATGCATGTGCTGATAGTCTTGCAAACCTAGATCTTTCTTTGTCATCTTTTGAGTTATTTTGGTCTGATACTATCCCTGATTTCATTAGGGGAGAGTACAATAGGAATAGGTTAGAAATGTTCAATTTCAGATTTAACACCTTTTGAAAAGGTTTTGGTATAGTCCTCCGTTTCTTTTTTTTACTCATTTTTTGGTTTATATATTATTTTGATGCTCTTTGCATAAAAAAAAATAAATAAAAATACTACATGGTGTAAGTATGGTCCTTCATTTTTATTTTTATTTTATCAATTATAGTAGAAAATAGGAACCTCCAAAAAAATGGCACAATGAAAACAGCAACACCATCCCAACCCTTCGTATCTGTCACTGCAACCTACCCATGTGTCGTGTTTGTAACTCTTTAGCATTAGCAAGTTGTCGTTGTAAATTTTCAATGTTAATATCTAACGGTGTTAGTGTTGAGAGTCTTCACGAGTTGAATTGAGGTGGGGGTTAGATTTGGTCAAGTTACATTAGTTTGAGTTGAGTTAAAAATTCTTATTTTTATGTCAAATTTGAACCAACACAACTCAACTCGATGATCCGATCGAGTTGTCAAAGCATGAGACAT
Organism: Medicago truncatula; assembly: GCF_003473485.1. Taxonomy (NCBI): domain Eukaryota; kingdom Viridiplantae; phylum Streptophyta; class Magnoliopsida; order Fabales; family Fabaceae; genus Medicago; species Medicago truncatula. The sequence continues at coordinate 10,261,751 of NC_053043.1, read as the reverse complement.
AACTTTCTAAAACAATTCCAAAAAAATAGTAAAACAACGTTATGATTTGGGAGTAAAATGATATAAACTTTATGATTTGAAGAATCAAAGATATTTTATTTCATGAACACATTTTCCCTACCACTTTTTGCCCAATGATATTATTGTACCTGAATTTAGTAAGTACTACAAAACCTGCATCTGACCATAGCTTAATTGTTGTCCTCCAGATGATCCCCAACCACTGGAACATCAGAACCTCAAACTTTTGATCTCACTCGTGAACTAACTTTCGTGTAATGTCAGTTTTGGATCATAGACCTATTAGACATTAACAATGCATTTCTCAATGGGGATCTAGTTGAAGAAGTATACATACATGAAGTTGCCTCAAGGATATTCAGCACCACCATTGCTAAGTTTGGCTTTCAAGTGCTGACCACCCTCTTTTCTCTATTAGATTAGGTTATTCTTTAATCATCCTTTTGGTACATGTAGATGATATTATCTTAGCTGCTCTACTACATGTTACAACAAAACTTCAAACTCAAAATAAGAGGTGACTGCACTACTTTTTGTATTCATCTATGTCAAAGGAAATGTGTCCTTAAGTTTCTACAGGACACTGGCTTTATATCCTGCAAACCTTCTCTCATTCCAATGGATCCTAAAATTTCTCTAAATCATGTTGATGGAGATTTAGTGCCAGATATTTCTGCATACAGAATGTTAATTGAGCTCTAGAATCACTCACATCAGAATTATTGTGGATAAAACAAGTTTTGAGATCCTTTAAAGTTCCTTTGTCATCTACCATTCTCTTTCTCAAATATGAAAGTTGGCAAAGTCAATATCTTCAATGTTACGTATCTAAAGACGAGTATTTTGAACACCTTTATTTTGTCATATTTGTAGCCATTCTACCTTTTTTGCTATAAACTTGAACGCTGTGATTTTGTTCACAATTTCATCTTTTTATTTTATTTTAACGACCATGAGATTTGTACTCTTCTCAATATAATTTTTACCAATTTGAATGAATGAATAGTAATAAAAAAAATTGTATATCATGTTTTATATAATGCTCATGGATACAAAACAAATAACTAGGGAATACTCCAAATATAATATATCTCATGCTAAGATTAAACCAAATTAAACCTTCACTGACACATATTTTTTTTTTTGGCAAAATTATACTTTTAATCCCTTAACTTAATTTCAAATAACAATTTGATCCTTTATCTTTTTTTCATTTTAATTTTGTCCTTTTTGTCCATTTTTATATACATTTTCAAGCTTCAAATCTAATATTCTTATGCAAACATAGACGAGGATCATAAATTTGAAGATTGAAAGACCATAAGAAAATAAAATCATGAATTTTAAGCTTAAAAATTCATATGAAAATGGACAAAAAGGGCCAAATTGAAATGAAAAAAAGATAAAAGGACCAAATTGTTACCTGAAATTAAGTTAAGGGACTAAAAGTGTAATTTTGCCTTTTTTTTTTTTTTTGGTGGTGTGAAGAAATAATCTTGTGTGTGGTGTATCATTTCAAATTCTATAACACAAGTTTAACTAAAAATAGACGACTATAGTGGAGAGAACATAATAGCTTCACATGAATGAATACATTGGATCTATATAAAAATAATATAGTTTGAATTTCAAAGTCTATAACCATGCAAATACTTAGCCCATCTTCTAGCCATATAAGGATCATGAAAATCCCAGCTTTCAACACTACTACTCCTACCACCTGTGTTTGTGGTGTTCATATCCCTCTCACTCTCATTTTCTTCACCATCTTCTGAAACATCATCACCTTTATGTTCATCTTCAACACCTACAACACTTTCACCTGTCCTTCTAACACACTCATCAATTTCACCTTCAATGTAGCTATATTCTAGATACACATGACTACAATCACCTAAGTCTAATACAATTCTTCTTTCTTCTCCACCTCTTATCTCTCCAATTCTTACTACTCTTCCATTTCTGCCGTCCTCACCGGCTCCGCATATTCTTAGTTGGATTTCCCTAATAATGCCTCCTAACATCTTTGCCAAAAATTCCTCAAACTCTTGCATTACAAAACCACTTGAAGTTCCAAAGCCGAAACCTACATGAAATCGATGAATTGGCGTAGATGGAAGTTCCATGCTTATAGCGTGGTATGGTCTTGTAGGGTTATCGGATAGGTGGAGGATACATGACTCGGGGTTCCTGTGTAATCGGTCTTCGAGTATCTTAATTCCTTTCTTCAACCCTTCGACTGGATCAGCTTGTCCCATGTAAAACAAACGGTCAATAACTTGAAGGGCAGTGCGTTTACCGTAGGTTGTCATGCGTCTTAAGGGGAAGACACGAGCTGCGGCAGAAGAGTATGTGACAATGGCAAGGCGGTCAATGTGTCTGAGGGAGAAAACCACAAGAGCCATTGCTTGTTTGAGAAGCCTTAGGTGTGGTCCATTTGGACTGGCAACTAGGACTAAGTCAGTTGCTCGTTCGTGGGCAAGTTTTACTGAAAGATAAGCTCTATTAGAGGAAGGACATGTGATATAAGGCGTATGCATAGGTGAAGAATGTAACATCGATGAGGAGCTGCAAGGACATGAGGCATGATTGGTCACTTGCAAAGCCTGGTGAAAACTAGTTGGTGCATTTGGTGGAATAGGTTCAAGAGAGAAACACAGCTTGGGAGTGTCGGGTGAGTCATTTGGCTCAACAGGATCGTCATCATCATAACGAGCAGTGCGCAAAATGGAACGGCGATGAACTCGGAAGGTGGCAATAGAATCATCAAGGATTCGAAGAATGGGATCACTTTGGTTACTAGAAGCAAAAGGACCAGAAAGAGTGTTGTTAAGGTTGCGAGGGAGTTGAGTCCAATGAGCTCGGCAAATGGGGCAAGTGACACTACCGTGGCGGACATTGGAAGAGATGCATGCAAAATGGAAAGCATGAGAACACTGAGCAGTGAATATAGCTTGACCTGGACTGCTACCCTTGCTGTGGTAACTCAGAGGATCTAAGCATATAGCACACAAACCCTGCAAGAAAAATCATTGTTACAAATTGACCACAGCTGCAATTTAATTCTGGAATAAATGAATCAATAAAATGAAGGTTATACTATCAGTAAACTAACCATACTTGCGACCTATTTGAATTGACTAGTTTGAACTTATACTTAGTATAAACACTTATAAGACTGTTTGAGAGAGCTTATGGAATCATTTTACGACATGTCCCGTCTCATTTCCATAAGCACTCTAGTATAGCTTACGAAAACAACTTATAGATTATATTTAAACTACCGAATTTATTTTATCCTTTGTTATAAAAATAGTTTATACATAAGCACTTATATGATAACCACTCCTACTATAAGTGCTTAATTGAGCTTTTATCCAAACAGGGCCTTAATTTTCTTGTTTGATTGGACCTTTTACATGTATACATTAACTGGTTTACTTACAACAACTGTGCACATTACACAGAGAAAAAAGGATAACTCCCATATTCAAATTACAAAATGGTAATATATTGGAACAAAAGACTTTTATTAGAAGAAACACTTTTGAATGAAAAGAAAAATGGCCTGCAGACAAAGTTTGGCGGAAGCCAGACGAAGATGAGAACAAATGCTAGGGACCGTTTGACCTAACTTATTTTTTACTGCTTTTCTCCTTAAAAGAAGTTAGGCCAAACAGTATTTTTAAAAACATCTTAATTAATAAATGAGCTTATCTTTTAATTATGAAAACTAGATATAAGGAAATACTTTTCACTATTTCAGGAGTTTTTCAAATCTTATCTCACTTTTAATCAATTGATTAAAGTAGGGGAAGATGCGGTTAAACTTTATGGACAGTGAAAAAATAAGATTCCAACTTCACAAAAGTTCACTCCCTTCATTAGGAAGCTATTGGACATGTATATAAACTCTTTAATTTGTCCAGAATGGTTTTCACAATAATAGAAGGAAAAGCATGATCATGCATGTTGTGGCAGATGAAACTTCCTAATGTAGGGTATGCTTTGATAAAGAATTGATTCTTGGCTTAACTTATGCGCCATGTGCTGGTGTATCAACATGCTAGTATCCTCCATTCACTACTTTTCTATTCTAAACAAATTTCAGAACCAAAATAAGTGCTTTAACATTGTGCTTCTAACTCATAGAATGAGAGAAATAATAAAGCAAAACATTAGTTCAAAAGATAAATTAAGCATCTCATTTAAAAAAGTTTTAAGTAAAAAAGCAAAACCGTTTCATAAGGCCAATCATTGAGGCTCATTGGATTCTGAAGTATTAGAAGAGAATATAATAAATAAATCAAAGATAGGAATCTAAAAAAGAATAGAGTGCCAAAATGTGAAAATAGTCAAGAGATACTTTTAGCAGGAAATTGTCTTCAATGCTAAACTAGTGAAATTGTTGATAATTTTAATACGTACCAAGTTACCTTTGTAGAATGTTAATATTACCAAACATAAAAAACTTATGGTGGTTTAACTTTTAAGGAACTATAAGTCAATTACCTTATTATGAAGCTCATTGTTGTTGATGTTAGTAGTTATACTTGAATCAGTTTCTTCAATTATCTCCCCGGAGCAATTTTTTATTGTAGATGGAGACACAAAAGAGGAATTTGAGATCTGCAAACATATTAAAAACCTAAGTAAATAACAAACTCTCTTGTTACCTATTAACTATGTAATACAAACACAGACATTGATACGACTAAGACACAGACACTTTAACGCCAATAATAATTTGACAAAATGACTAATTCAATGAAATCACATGTTTCGGTGTCATGTCAGACATCAGACACGCCTTTGACCAGAAGTGTTTAGTGCAAAAATCACACTCAATCAATCAGAAAGTGACTTCATAAGAAAAATTGAAAAATATAATGACAGTACTAATAACCACAGTAAATTCATTTGTGGACCAAATTACCCTTTACCTAACCACACTATCATCATCAAAACAAAAATGGGAAATTTTGAACATAATGGACTAAAAAATTTCACATTTCTAAGACATGATAAACCCAATTAAGAAAAATTACAGTACATTGAAAAATGAAGGTAAAGTTTGCAACTTTATCCAAAATGCTGAAAATCCAAGAAGTAAAAAATGCATTTTGATAGAAGAAAAGTACATACAGTAGCAGATAGAGAACAAGAAGTGTCAATGGAAACTGGATCCACCAATGTTTTTCTTCTTGAGAATGAAGCACATGCATATGCTGCTGCAACAACAACAATTTTCCTTGCTACTTCTCTTAGCTTTGATGTTCCTCTTCTTCCTCCACCTTCCCTCATTCTCTCTCTCTTTTGCAGTGTGGCCCTCTGAGTTTGAGGAGTGAGAGGGTTTTGTATTTGTAGAGAGAGAAAGAGAGGGGACAAAGGGGTCTTCAGAGTTCAGGAAAGAGCAGCAAGTGTTACCATCGTTGGTGTTACTTTTTAAAGTGACTATTATTGTTGTTGTTGTGTTCTTTTCATTCTTCATCAACACCACACACGTTTATATATAAGGCAAGTACATTTTACATTCAACTGCTATCAAACCACTGCCACATATAAAATATGTTTTTTGTCCCTATAAATATGTCAATTTTTCGTTTTAATCCCTATAAAATTTTCCTTCACTACTTTTGGTCCCTATTTTTAATTTAATTTTTGTATTTTTTAATAAAATTGTGCATAAATGTGTCAAATATTCTAAAACAATTCCTAAAAAAAATTAGATTTTTTTAACAAAACACAAATTAAATATGAATTTTTAACCATAAACAATATAAAAATTCATATTAAATCCATGTTTTGTTAAAAAATTCTGAATTTTTTTTGGAGTGATTCTTATAATATTTTGAATTTTTCTGGAAAATTTTATTAAATAATATGAATTCTACATATGAGTTTACTTTAAAAGAGGGACTAAAGGTAAAGATTGAAAACTTAATAGGGACTAAAAGTTGAAGGAAAATTTTAGAGGGACTAAAACAAAAAGTTGACATATTTATAGGGACCAAAAACATATTTAACCCTTATATATACATATATGTGTTGCCTTGAACACATTTACCAACAAAATGTTACCATGGAGTTAGATAGTTACTTTTATTTTACCCTCTAATTATGTTAGCCGCATGTTTTTTTATCTGAAAGTTAAGTGAAAAACAATACATAAAACTCACGTACAATGGTGAAATTTTGGATTGAAAATGAATGATGTTTAAGAATATCGACATTACATGTTGAGTTAGGTTGTACTAACATAATTCCAATGCATGTATAAAGTTAATGTGTCGAGAATAATATTGTACTCTAGTGCATGTTAAAAACATTAACTTTATACATGCACCGAAGTAATTATGTTAAAACCTTAAAGCGTAATTGTAAAATCACACTAACTTATAATTTTATCAAATTCACTCCAAATTCAAACATGTATTTTGATTAATAAACTGACCCAATTTTGTTACTATGATATTTGTTGTTGTAGGGTTTAGTGAGAGTCAAATCAATCGATAGTACTCAAAATCTATCCAATGACTAAAATCAAATTTATTTATATTCTGATCGTTAAATAAAGATAGGATAAAATAAAAAGTAATGAGATGGTAATTACTAGGGAGGAGTTGAGATTTTGCTTTATGGTTGTGTGTGAGACATGATGGTCCTTTTCATTTATATTAATATTTGTGAAACATGAAGTAATTTAACAATTTGAAATAATAATTTTCGTATTTGCTTGGCTTATTGAAAATAAAGGTAATATGGGCTTAAAATTTGATTGTTTTTTCTTGAAAGTTCAGCTTGGAAGTTTTCTATTTTAAGTCATATACATACCATTTTCTCTTGTTGTTCTTGTGAGCAACCCTTTCCATGTAAATCAGACCATGGTAAATTTTAATTAGCCTACAGCATCAAACATCAATGTTATTTGTTTGTACTATGTGATAAGGAAGAAATAAAAGAAAATATAGGTTTGTTGAAATTGACGAAATAGTAACATAAAATGAGGAGGAACGAGGAGTGTGAGGACCAATTTGGCCCTTTCCAAAGACAATGATATTAAGGGGCCATCCCACCCAAATTTCATTGTCAAATTGTCAAATTTTAGTTGCTTACAGCAATAGTGTGATCCCTCCACTTGGAATTGGACCACACTTATATTCATCCTCTCTCAACCAATTCATATATGTTTATTTTATAAATAAAAAATATGTGGGTCAAGTGCAATATACATATAATATTGACCATTTTTAAATAGCCCCTAAATCTAGATGGTTTATTTGTCAAAAGAAAAATCTAGATGGTTTAAAGTGAGCGCTTGTGAAGCATAATGACAATTTATTTGATGAGTTTAATGATGATAAGTTTCCATTAGATTTCAAGTATTCTACCCCACCCTCCATAGAGAATCAGGTCCACTGGTATGTAAAGTTGCATACTTATTTTCTACTTTTTCTCATTCATCACAACAGTGAAAATTATAGTATGTGTGTTGTGGTAGGATTGAAGTGAAGACCAAAGCATGGGAGAGAGGGGGAAATGGGAATAAAGAAAAAGAAAATAAAAGAAAAGGGTCAAAAGATTCAAAAGGGTGTTCCAAGAGGTGGGGAAACGACCGTTTTATTTTGATTTATAAAAGTTTAGCAATCATCTAAGATAGTTTATTTTTTTTCTTTTTTCTTGTTTTACAAAAGAGGATAGATCACAATAGAAAGAAAAAAAACTACAAAACTAAATTGACATTTTTAGATATGGAAGCTCTAAAAATATCATCAATTAGAAGCTTTTGCGGTTCACTAACGTGAGTGCCCAAATAAGCACATTCACATGATTCATAAGAATGTTAAAGTTTGCAAATTAATCAACACTCATATTTTCTAAATTTATGTCAAGTATGGTTGATTTGCATAAGTCATCTCATCTTCAACGATATCAGATACAGTAATTTGAAAAAGAGATATTCTCATTGAACTTAAAATTGTCAGAAGTCATTTTGGTCAGAATCTTCAAGTCACTTTCTGCAATAAGATGAGAAAAATGTTTTTTCGTTTCAGTAAAAAAAATGTTAAGTAACGCATTGATTAAAAATTCACTTTTAAAATAAATAAGTGGGGTGTCCGAAATTTGAACTACGACCCTTGTATAAATTATGTAGTGTCTCTATCAAGTAAATTAAGCTCACATGATTTTCTTTTAGTAAGTTATTAATTAATAAAAAAAGAAACATGTTATTTTAATTTTAAAAAACAAAACTAAAAGGAGGCATGTTATATGCAACCCAAAGCAAGAGAGACCGGTGGGTTGGCGCTAAAATGCTTTGTTTGCACTGTCTATTCCATTCTCTGATTCTCATCATCATAGACACATGACTTTTTTTTTAGGAAATAAACACATGACTTGTAATAGGCTACCTTATAAATCTCTTTATTCTTTTACTTTTGCCCTAACTCCTTTTATAGTTAATTAACACATACTCTCATTTTAGCTTTTTATGGTTAGATATCAAATGGACTTTTGTTGATGAATTTTTTTGGATTAGTTAGTAAGTTGGCGCTACATTGGTATTTAATTAGATGATGATTAGTAATTTCCTTCTCAACCTAAAAATAAATTGCATCTTCATACCATAAATTTAAAAACAAATGTTATGTTTATCCAAGTGAATTTGAGCTTGGATTCTTTAAACAAACTCGATCAAATCTCGTGGGTGGTAAAAATATGGTTGAGATATTACACGAATTAATACTTCTTGTTCGTGGCATGTAATCAAAAGAATACTTAGATTAGAGAGAGTTTAGTAGCTCAACTGGATTCAATTAGAGGTTAAAGAGTTGAAGGTTTAGGTTCAATTAAAAAAAGAATACTTAGATTTAAAATGTATGTTCAATAACCTTCTAATTTGCTCCTAATTTGTAAGGACCTTTAACTTTGTGTATTTAATTAGAGAATGAGAAACTAGTTAGAACTATTGTTCACAAGTCTAATTAAGGAATTTTGTATTAATTTTGGTAAAATTAATATTCTCAACCATTTATATAAATAAACAAGTTAATAATTAACATTTTACCGAATCCTCTAAATTATGAACTCATTTGATTTGAAAGAGCCAATAGTTGAGTTCAATTATTAGTGAGGCAAGGCATGTTGTGAGTGAAAAAGTAAAGATAAGTGTGGCAACTAAAAAGTGAATTATTCTGTGTAGTCATAGTAGTAGCTTCATGTGCTTTTTTGAGCTTGTTGCTTTCTTTACCTTCTTCCCTTTCAACTGAAAAAGGATTAGTAGTCTCATTGATGATTGAACCGTGATACAAGTCTTTGAACACTACTTACTCTTACTTGTTCTTTGTTTCTTTCTCTTATTTCTTTCCTTTTTGTTTTTCATTTCAAAATCAAAATATCTTTTTGCTGTCCCAAAATATCATAAAGAAGAGGGGCCCAAATTACCTAGGTTATGTAGTAAAAAATATCTTCAAATGATCTTATAATACCATAACCATTTACCCATATTTTATCTATAAAAAAAATGCAATTTATATGTATTGGAATGAGAATAGGTTGAATCGAGTCAAATTTTGTATCATACAAGTTTACCATGTTAAAAAATGTTCAATATCTAAGTCTCGTGTGTTACATGTATCATAGACTTAATTTTAACTTGAGTCTAATATATTTAATTAATCCTGTAACTGCTTGTTTACTTTTTTATATAAAAATCAAGTGTGATTTGATGATTTCAATCTTATAACGAAATGAAACTTGCTGCAAAGTTCATATATGAATGAGGTTATCGAGTAGTGGTTGTATGACGTCTCTCTATTCGTTAGATTTGAAGACAAACAATTGCGGCAATGAAAACAAGGAATACAACAAGATCAGTGGAAGTAACGGCAGAGATGAGTTGCAAGATGTCGATTAGAATCTACAAAGTTCATACAAAATATGTGATCATGACAGCAAATGTGTTATTTTCTCTTTTGCACTGATATTTCACTTTTTTATTGTTTATTTTAAATAACTGAATTTAATAAAAAAAATAAATGACCAATAGAAATGGAGAGTGCACGTGAGGGAGGTGGTCGTGCGTCGCTGCTATATGTCGCACCATATAGCAGTTCTCTAATTTTAATGGGACATGCGTTGCGATTTTATACACGAATCCTTCTCTCTATTATCTTAAAACTCCCTATGTGTGTTACATGTATCATAGACTTTATTTATAGGAAAATATTAATTAGTATCTCGGAGGTTAAGGATCTTAAATAGTAAATATTTATGAAAATTTGTATAATTAATGCATTAAAAATTGAAAATTTTGACATTTTTAAAGGATAACACTTAATTTAAAATTGTTAACAAAACTATAATTACTTGAACGTTTCATATAAAGATGATGTATGACTAGTTGTCGGCAAAAAAAAAAAAAAATATACATCGACAAATGCATCAAAATTTATAAATTCATTAGAAAACATAAGCATCCAAAATTAAGCAAAATAAACAATGTAACGTTGTCTAAATTTAAGAAATAGATTCCTGCATGACAGCACCTGAAGACAAAATCTATCCAGATGGAATGATTTAGAAGGGTCTAAAATCACAATCTTCACCTAATTGTTGGATTATTCGAGTTAACAAATGCACAGTAGGTCATAATTTGAGGAAGTAATTAAGAAACACACTAGCTAGGACTAGGAGAAATAATTGTGATTAGCATGAACGTATTCCATGAATATAGCAAGTTTTTGTCCATGAAATATAATCAAATTAAACTTTCTGTCCATGAGTTATTTGGAATATTTAGGTAGACATTAAGACAATGCTTTTGTTCACATGTTTCAACCTAGACATATAACAACCTGACAAATGATAAAAAGCAAATAATATCCAATTTGATGTCTACATGAGTTGTTCAAAGGTCATCAATCACCAAACTTGAATATGCTATTTTTAATGCAGATTCAGTGTCAATGATTAAACCGGATATAGACATGCACAATCTGACTAATTTAAATCAATTAAAGTTCTATTTAAAGAGATATTTTAATCATGATACGGACAAACAAGACCTACATGAAGTGCTTATAAGTTTATCCTCCTTTTTTGTAAAACTTATTCAAATATAAACTCTCCGGGTAACTTATAAAAATATCTCATACCTTGCATGGAAAATATTTTAACTCCATTTCCTCTTTTGTTAAAGAAATGCCAGTGTTTAAATAAAAAAACATTTGTTCATAGCCCGTTTTATTTTTGTTACATATGGCTGATCAAAATAAACAAACGAAACGAAAAAGGAGAAATAAAAAGCACAAAAACTACTTTTTAGAAAAGAAAGTGTCGGCCGCGTCAATCTTAAAGAGGCTCAAAAGATCTTATGGCAGAGAGTCATGGAGGAGGAGGTTTATGTCTGATGAAGCTCCAAGTTTAACCATAAAATCCGCACGCTAGTTTCCCTCGCGAAGAGTGTGTTAAATTTTGCTCAATTAAATCCTGAATGTCCTAAATTAAAACAACATAGACATGGAATATCATGTTGGGAACTTTAATAAGATTGATACAATTTAAAAAATTAGAGTAACAAACTAACTCCGAGATGTCCATCTCTTTGGCCAACATCAGGCCCTTGTAAACAACAAATAACTCAGCATGAAGAATGTCAGAGGTTGGATGTCGACAGAGAAATCTGATAAATAAAACCCTCCATTATTTCTTAAGACACTACCATAGCCGGTTCTAATAAGAGAGTCGAGACAACTACCATCAATATTAAGAATGATGCTAGAGTAATTGTTATTGTTCCACTTGAGAAGTCTATAAGCTAAAGTGTAATTTGAAGCCGAAGGAAGTCAAAATGTTAATGTTCCAACCATATTGTGAATGTTAGAGGAGATACACTTGATAGGCCAATTTCATTGTTCAAACACATAAGATTTCGGTGGCACTAAGCCCACCAAAAAGTATCAGCAAAAATGGTAGAATAGGATCCTGTGGTGCCAATCTTGAGCCAATGATGCTCGTTCAGGGTGATTGAAACCTACATGATTCCAAAGGCTCGTTTATAACCCGTTTATTCTGGTTTATTTTGTAAAAAAAAATAATAATCATTTTAGAAAGTTTTTATATATTGTTCATTCTCCTAAAAAAAAAGTTTTATATGTTTGTTGCAGACTTTTCAAAAATTAAAATATGTAAGTTTTTTTTAGATAAATCAAGAGTACAAACTTACATCAATGTGGTAATAGACATCCCAACTCAGTTGACACTCATAGAACCACAAATCTTTTACAAGTATACTGAAAAATTTATTAACAAAAGAGAAAGAAATACAAAGAGTTAGGGGATGTGCCGTACACAAGGCAAAAGAAATAAAAGACAAAAAGAACAAATAAAGCGCTAATGAAATTGGGAATTGGACAATTTTAATTTAGGCGATCCCTAAAAGATGTTTGAGTTGAGAGAAACTATCATAAACAATTTCTCTTAAAATTATTTTTTATATCTGATTTTTCAAATCTCTTAATTCTTTTTATGTTCATCTTGGTAAACAAACACAAATTATTTTCTGTTTTTCTTTTAAATCTCTAAAAATATACTGACCATCAAGATCACTTTGTTTTAAAATCTCTAAATTATTTTTAATAAATACATAACTATGTCGTTTGTCGAAATACACCAATCTCTTACGAGCTTATCTAAAACCTAAAAAGTCATAAAGACTGTTTATCAGTCAAATTTTAGATAATTTTTTAAACATAATGAAGCATTCAAATTTTGAAACTTTAAAATTTCAATTAGCTTATCAAAAGTGGATATTTTTCTTGAAAGCAAGTTGTACTAGTAGAGCTAGAAAACGATAGATGCACCAAAGGAAAATAATGAATACTTGCTGCTTTTGTGAATGACATATGAGAAAGCAGTTGGTGATCCTCTTGCTTATCAAAAGAAGGTAAAGGGTAAAGGTTCATTGTGTCCCCAAAAACTTGTTGTTTGCTAGCTTACAAAGAAGAAATGTGTCTCATTGTTTGCTTACTAGTTGAATTTGACCTAGTCAAATCCATGTTTTATAAGGAACATGAACTTATATTATCATATGCATGCATTATGAACATGTTTCTCTAATCTTAGTTTAAATATGTTGCAATTTCGGCCATAGGTTGGTCCAGTTGGTAAAGGTAAGGGGTTGATACCTGACAAGGCCTCGAGCTCAACTTTCATTATGAGCTTAAAGATCTCGTTGGTGGATAATCTATAAGTATATTTGTCGATGTTTTGAGTCTTGAGACATGCCCTAACCCTAACGAGTCTCTGGACCAAACTCGCTTAAATTTTTTCATATCATAATTTGTTGCCGTCTTTGTCCATATCTTATTTTTTAGTCATGAATAGTCCTTCCATAATACAAGCGCCTGATTTCAAGGTGGTTGTTTAAGAGGCATAGTTTTGGCATTTTCTAATTGTTTTGACACACCCTCACTTTTGATAGTCTATTAATCATAATGTGATTGGATTTTACGGTCATGATAGTCACTTCTGAATTTTTTTTGTTCCTACTTGGACCACAACATAAAGTGATAAAGATAAAGAAAGAAACAGTGATACGTGCAACTTTTAGAAATCCCATGATTAGAATGGAATGGTAAATCATTTGGACTTTGTAACTTAACGGTAAGTAACATTTTCACTTTTCATAGTTCTCTATTCCAGCTCTTGTGTGTACTTTGGTTCATTCATTTCAAAATAAAAAGTCTTCCTCCTATCCCAAAACACTCTCATATAGTAATTGACAATCATAGTAATGGAATTTGCTACTATACTATTACTATCCCCATGAATCTTGCAAGCAGCAAGAAGTGCAACAAGAACAGCTTCATCCCTCTCATAGAATGTCTACAAGGCAAGAATAGTGATCAACCTTGCGATTTAAATTATAAGTACCCTTAATTGATCCGAACACTCTACGACCTTGGTTGATAAGACCAGCATGACTAAAAGCCAATAATAGTCCCATAAATGTGACTTCGTCTGGCATAGTTCTTGATATGAGCAATTGAGCATGCGTGGGAATACCAGTAACGCATGATGACCATGACCATGATTTGCATAGGCTACTATCATTGCAGCCCATGACACTACATCTTATGATTTTAGTACCTCAAAAACAAGCATAGAAAAGGGAAGTTCCCCACTTTTGGAATACAAAGTAATAAGAGAATTTGCAAGCCAGATGTCTTGCTCAAACCCTAGAGGTATGGCCATATAGAATGAGTTTGCATGATTTCCACCATGCCATCACAGAGTAATTACGTTGGTCATCGTTGTTTTTTACTTTTATTGGGTCTAAAACAAGATCTAATCATCAAAAGAAGGGCAATGAGGTGAATAACCATCGATTATATGCAGTGATCATTCCTTGAATAACAATTGATCATCGCATTCCAAGTCACGGCATTCTTCTCAAGCATTGAGTTGAAAAGTCTAAGAACTTCGCAGCCATGAATAGCTAAAGCTGAGAAAAGTGATTATTGTTGAATGAATGAATTCATTTAAAGATTATGGCTTATATACAAGCTAGAAATGACACCTCGGCATAACTAACTAGTAACATACCTAATGCAATCTAAATGAAACTGAAATTTACATGAAATTCAAATTCACAAGATGTAACTTGTGCCCTAAGTCATCTCTGGCTTATCTTCTAAAACTCCTTCCTTCTTCTCATTTTTGCCTTGCTCTAATAAAAAGGTCGCGAACTTTATCCACCTGCTCCTCATCCACATATGCAGTGATCATTGCAGACCATGCAGCAATGTCTTTATAAGGCAAGATATGAAAATACTTTTTTGCTAACTCAATCATTTTGTTTTGCGCCAAACCCGAAACCATGCATTCCATGAAACATGATGCTTCTCCGCCTCTGGCATCGACTCAAACTACTGTATAGCTTCATTAAAAGAAAAGTACATATATTCACTTGGATTTGGTCACATTATTAAAAGAAAAGGGCTTTATAGTAGTAATTGGTTTTGAGGGTCCAAATGTGGAGTGTGGCAAAAAATGCAAAAGATGTAAAAATTGAAGAAAAACCATGTTTGATTTTGAAATGAATGGACCCTTTTCGCAAGAGTGGTAAAATGTGGGGAACAAAAGTACAATCAAACTTAAAATATATGTATCCGATTTCTTTTGGTTTGATTCAATTTTGAAAAAGGAATCTAAAATTTGATCTCAATGATCAATTTCAATTCCTGTCAATTGTCATGCTTATATGTTGTTGGATTTGCTACTAGTTGCTAACATGGACTTCAGAAAATCATAATAAAGTTGGATGAACAAAAGAACAACTACTATATAGAAATTTGTAATTATGTTGACAATTTCTCTCCATTTGAATATTTGAACAGAATTTGTGAACTACAAAGGATGCTTAATCAAATAAGCAGAAATATATCAGCAATGAAAGAGAACATTTGATCCATGTAAAAGCTATTACGAACCGTGAAGGACTAACTCTCTTAAAACTTGAAACAGTTAGGTCAAGGTCATGCTAGTAAAAGATTATAACGGGCTTCTAGAGAACTATTGAAATTGAGCTGAACTGAACATTGCTTCATAATTCATGATCTGCACACAAAATTAGATACATTTCCTCCATATTTACACCAAACAAACAATACAAACATTTTAAACATGTAAAGCGTGAGACTATAAGACGTTGTTTGGATAAATAGCTTAATTAACACTTATTAGTGTTTATACATAAACTTGTTTTCTTATAACGAAAGATAAAATAAAGTCAAACTGATTTCATATAAACTAACTTGATTTCATAAACTCTTGCATTTAGTCAAGCAAGTGCTTATGGAAGACGATAAATTTGAATAAGTCAATCCAAATAGACACTAAACACGAAATAGCACGGAGCAAAAAACCCACTATTTGTTCTACCTATAACTAGAAACCATAACATAACACATTTCAATTCTTTAAGAGAACTGCTATATGGTGCGACATATAGCAGCGACGAAACGCACGACGTCACCTCCCTCACGTGCAGTCTCCATTTCTATTGGTCATTTATTTTTTTTATTAAATTCAGTTATTTAAAATAAACAATAAAAAATTGAAATATCAGTGCAAAAGAGAAAATAACACATTTGTTGTCATGATCACATATTCTGTATGAACTTTGTAGATTCTAATCGACATCTTGCAACTCATCTCTGCCGTTACTTCCACTGATCTTGCTGTATTCCTTGTTTTCATTGCCGCAATTGTTTGTCTTCAAATCTAACGAACAGAGAGACGCCATACAACCACTACTCCATAACCTCATTCATATATGAACTTTGCAGCAAGTTTCATTTCGTTATAAGATTGAAATCATCAAATCACACTTGATTTTTATATAAAAAAAGTAAACAAGCAGTTACAGGATTGATTTACTCCCCTTGTCTTTGCACCGATTCACATAGTTGCAGCCAAAAAGATCTAAGGTCAAATTGGGCATTTTGTATGAAATAGAATTTAAGAGAGTGGCCCCATCAAGATGCCAGGTCAGTCGCGGGATTCACACGACAGTTGTGTCGTGCATTTAATCATTTTCCTTAAAATTAACTTAGAAAAGTGGATTCAAATGCTTGGGAAAATATAAAGCGTTTGTTTTCACTCTATGATTTGATGGTTTTCACTCAATCATTTGAGAAAATCAACATAGATTCCACAACTTGACTTTACATTGAATCTATTTTCAAAGTGTAGGTTTCTATAAAGTGTGGGTCTTTGTTGATTTCATCTCATGAGAGAGTATTAAAAAAAAAATGTTGCTAACATGGTGATAACTAGGGTGTCCATGGAAGAATAATGGTTAATTTACTTCAACCAATAAACATTAGTTACATAAACACATTTCAATGAAATCTAAATTGCTCATTTTCATTAATTGGTGAATAAGTTACCCACCATTCTTTAAAGGTAATCTAGAAAAAACATGCCAACATTACTTTTGTTAAAATGTGTCTCTAAAAAAAACACTTCTATTATATTTTAAATTTCTTCATTGTTCTTTAATGTTATGAGCATGAAAATTGTGATAGAAGGTTTTCTTATTCAAAACTATTAGAGAATAATAGAATGGAGTTATATTGAGACATTTTTAACCGTTTGAATATTTCAAAAACAGAATAGAACAAAGATTTCATTTTAAATTGTAATAGGTATTCATTACTTCTAAATATGTTTTTGCATGCACATCTAAAAAGTTGATATTTTTGTTAATTGTCCCATAATTTGTCAAGCTTCATCAACTAGAGTCTAGAGATGTGGCTGCATATATTAATTTACCTAGTTTCTTATGCTTATTTCTTTGCAAACGGCGGTCTCTTACGTGTTTGAGGTTTACTTCGAAAGTGATGGCCTAATGATTGTTAATGCAATTACGAACATCACTTCTTATGAGAATGAGTTAGTTACTATCAAAGTGAATAGGCAAAAAAAACCTTCAAACATCTATCAAATATCCCCTCCGTTAATTTTCTCCATTCAATATGCTGACGTGGCTGTTAAGCGTTTTTTTTTAAAGAATATGATTATTTTTTTCTCCTCTAATTTAAAATTTATGTAGCAACCCTTCAATGTGAAAATATCTCCTCAAAGATGTGATATAAAGAGTGAATTGTAAAACTCATTTATGAAAGAAAAATACTCAATAGTCACATAGAATATAGTTGAATTGTAAACTTCACCCGTGCCTAATTACATTGTTGGGCAAATTATACCTATTAAATACCAATGTGCAATTTCGAATAAGAAAAAAAAAAATCAGATTTTTTTTTTAAATCGAAAAGGTCAATTACTCTTTATGACGTGGCATGACTTTTCTAACCATGTGGCAGTGTCACATGGGCATTTAACAGCCACGTCAGCATGTTAGATGGAGGAAATTAACAAAGGGGGTATTTGACAGACGTTTGAGAATTTTAGAGGTTTTTTAAGTTTCTTAAAAGTCAGAAATTTTTTGACGAAAGTTACAATTTCAAAAAAGGTTTTACCTATTCACTCGTTACTATCATCTCTCAATATAGAGACTCGTTTCACGCTAATACTATCTTTTATTTGGGGAATACTAATAGAGTGTTCATACTTTCGCTGGAGCATCTATATTCGAGTCTAGACCATCTTTGTATTACATACCTCCTATTATATCTTCTCTAATTTTAAAGGAAATGGAATAAGTTGATTTAAACTCAACAATCGTAATTAGAAACAAAGTGGCATTAGCTTCTGGACAAGTACATTTTTGGATGTGCTTGTTTTAATCCAACTATACTTTGTTTGGATGCACTTCTTTTAGTACAATTTTTTTGGTTAAGTATTTTAGTCCAAATTAATTACACGAGGAAAAAGTTTTAAACCAACCGATCATAAGTATACATACTTTCGAACAAATCTTGTCTCGCAAATTGATTGAAACAAAATATACTCTACAATTTGAAAATGAAGTAGTTAGAAAATAGATGTGATTATAGATTAGAAAAGTGATAAGATATTTAACAACAAAGTTTTGCACGGACTAATTTGTTGTTTTTCATGAAAATAATCAGATCAATAAGAAATTTATGCAATAAAAAAGAGTGAGTTGAAAAAAGTAATCTCTTTTACGAGATAGAAGAGTATATATTTATTTTGAGATATATCGAGAAGCGATGAATGTGATTTTGATAAAAACAAAAATAAAATATAGAGTGGTTGGATTGATTTATCTATTTTAAAGCGAACATTTCGCTTTTAGGAGTAAAGTGAAGGTGACGTCTAGGGTGAACCATCAACTAAATGGTTCACCGGTGGACCACTTTTATTTACCGTCAGATTAATTTAAAAGGTTTGGATGAGTTAGAGAAAAAAATAAGAACACATGTATTTCCTCATGCAATCCCTACCCATCCGCTCTTTCCCCCCACTCATCTCTCTCGCACATCCTTCAACTTCTGATGTCATTGTCCTTTTGCAGAGATGTCCATCCACCCACCGCCCCACTGTCTCATCTACACCCATATCAGCATTCCTTAAAACTCTTCATTTTGGCACTCAAAACCATTAATTCCATGTGTAAGCATTTCATGAAACAGAGATTTTGCACAATATAAACCTACCTTTCAATAAAATGATTCACTTGTTGGTACATCTCAAAAGAGAAATATATATTTTTTAAAGAACAAAGATTTTTTAAAACTAACATATTAAACCTCGTTTTTCCTTCAATTCCTCTAGTTATCATTCACATCTTGATAAAAGAAACAGACTTTCGATTTGAAGAAATCATGAAATTCCTATAGTTTTGTTTGAAATAACTCCATATCCATAAAATACTTCTCAAAAGTTCTCAATGAAGATTGATTGGATATGGTGATACAAGTACACCAGAAGGGGTTCGTGGCAGTGTGTATAGAATCTAGGGAGCAAAAAGAGGATGAGGAAAAAGAAGAGAGGTGTAATCTAGTATATACGGTGCATGATGAAATATTTGAGCTTGATTAATCTAATGGCTCTTGTTTGTTGTTCAAGGTGGTTCACCGGTGAGGGACTTAACAGAACCCTCACCCTAGAATCCACCTAAAGTGAATAGTCTTAATTATTGATGAAATTATCAACTATTGATGTTGTCCGTAAGACTATAATTGTGTCCCGTTTGAGCTGAGTCTTTTCCTTTTGATTTGTTTGTGGTTTGCACCACCGCATATCATGTCGTTTTGTCTTATTTATTGTGTATTGGTTTCCGGTGTGCTGGTTACTTTTGTTTCGGGATCGGAAGTCGGTGTCTAGCTGCAATCTTGTTTGGCTTGATAACGGTGTTTCTCTGGTGTACCAGAGGTGAAGGGTGCTCTTTTGTTTTGGTCCTAAAGTCTAGTGGGCCGATCACTTTTGATTCGAGATCGGAAGTAAGTTATTTGGCTCAAGTTTGGTTTTGGGCTTTTGTTGGTGTTCTTTCGGTGAATCGGAGGTCGAGAGGTGGTGGAAGTTGAATGATCTTTTGAATATGAGCTTTTCGGATGTGGCTCAGCTTTGGTGTTGAGGACTGAGAGTTTAATTTTGAGGAGTATTCTTTGGGGTGAGTAGTGACGATGAGTGGTGTTGTATATCGTTTTTACAGTAGTCGTTTTCATGAAGACGTCTGTTTTAGGCCGTGACATGTATTTTGATGGGTATTGTCCTCAGAGGTATCTTTTAGGGTGTTTATTTTCAGGTGTTCCGCCTATATACAACGCTTTTAGTTTGTATTATATGTTTCACCGATCTCTGTTCGTCTTGAGCAGGAATCTGGTTGTTAAGTAAAATTTGATGTTTCAAAAAAAAAGTCCAAAAGCAGATACTACTACAAAGGAACAAACCAAAAATACAAAATCAATAAAAAAAAATAATAAAAAAAAAAAGTAAAGAACTAATATAATAAGAACAAAGTAAACTCTCTAAATTATAACGACGGAGATGACCCTCCTAAGAATGAGAGATAAGAGAAAGGAATTACTTCATTCCGTTCATAATTTTCAATTGGTGAGTACATGGCCTGATAAGGTAAAGGATCTTCCCAAAATTACAAACAAACTCTAACAGAATCATACTAAACCATAACAAATTAATGGGTTTCGCTCGTAACAGACTCATTCCAATCACATTTATAAACAAATAACAATTTTTTAGATTTATTGAATATCTAATGTATTTGGTCAATATTACTCTTCTTACTTCTCAAATTGCATAAAATTGAGACCACTATTACATCCCAATGCTACTAACGAATCAACATAGCTACTAGCTTCGCGTGCCATTAAAAAAAGGTATTAGCTTCACTATAAGTATGACATGTCTTAATTTCTCAATCTTACTCTAATAACCGACATATTTATTGAACTAATAGAAAAAAAAATATATATCAATATTAACAGCTCCATTAGTACAAAAGTTACTCACAAGCACCTGAGAATCAACATGCAACTCCACCATGTTAAGAACAACTTCCTTTAGTCTTGAAAAGTGAATTGTTCACTTTAGTCTTAGATAGGTTAAATCCTTAAACTTATTAGAGTCCACCGTCACTGTAGCCAAAAACAACTAACTCATTCGTGTTACTGTCTTCCCAAATTGACAGAAATTTGTCTTAAACTTGCAACGGCACAATCTAGCCAGCCAACTTGACAGCTCTAGAGAAAGATATACACATGATCAAAATGGGTTCCACCACCATGTCATGACAATTCACAAAAGTGTTGTTTCTTTGTACCTACCATTTATTTTTTTATGTTTTTTAATGCTTGTCTGTCCAATTAGGCAACACAGGAATGGGAGTTGGACCCTACCAAATTATGTTATGCACATGATGCCTCGTGTACTACAAGCTACCTCACTTCTACTTTTTCTCTATCTTTCCATTTTGTAGTATCAACATTTTTTAACCATTTCCTACCATACCTTCTTCCATTTACATGCATCGTCGGTGTAGCTAATTATTGATTGATAATAACTACAACAAACCAACTTAACACTTTGGCTGCTAAAGTAACATCTACATACATGATAAACCTTCATTCTCTCCCACCAAGGCAACAACAACTCTTAAGCTGTATATTGGTAAAATCCACCACCATGTCTAATTTTATTAATAAAACACAGTTAGACTACACCATCTGTCAATTTCAAGGTAAACTTTTGCTGTTAGGATCCTAACTAATTCCATACAGTAATAGTATCATGCACTACTCAATCTCAGTCATTAATTTGAGATCAGCTGGCTCAGAAATTTATTTCAAACAATCTTGACCATTGATTTAGATCAGACGCTCGAAAATAAACATGTTCAACAAGAGATTTATGATGGGTTAAAATTTGTTATTGCACCAGATATTGTTACATATTAGCAAAAGAATACTGCAGCCACCCTACACTTGCTATTGAAGAGACCAAGAGAGTGTAAGCTTAAAATGAAACATGTACATATCAACTAATAGAAACGAGACGAGATATAAGCGATGTTCTGAGAAAGGCACACTCTAAAACTTAAAGAATAGCCTCTTCGTTTCATGTTCCATTTACAAGTACAGTTAGCATCTCTGCACTTTGTACGCTCTAAACCTTCTATGCACCAATTCAAAAAATACTGATATAAAACATGAAAAAAACTTAATACAAAAAATGAATTGTGAAGCTTTAAAAAAACAGAAGCCCTACACATTTAGGATTTGACATCACAAAACTTGAATGATATCATACTGACCCATCTCTATCTACGGATTGATGTTGCATTCTCGCAAATAGACATGATTATAGTTGACATACTTTGTCCAGTAACCTCTAAACTTGGGAATACTTATCTCCAACCATGGCTTCATGTTCCCATTGTAGTGCATAACAGCAGCCCGATCAATATCTTTTTGGTTGACGTTGGGATTGTAGCCAAGACCCAACACATGCCACGCTTTGTTCAGTGGGAAAGTGCGTTTCCAGAAGGTTATGAGACCTGGTGGCAGTGTTCCTAACTTCCACAGTTGTCTATCATGATTCTGAATTTCAGTAAGTAGAAACAAAATCAGTTCACAATTCATCCAAGAAAGAAACAAAACATCCCAAAAACATAGGAATGTAACAGCAATTCCCCTAAATCATATGGTTAAAGTAAGTTATATTTGACACTGACACTTCATATTGAATGTGTGTCTAGTGTTCAAAACTGATACGACATTGACATGAGTGATTACATTCAATTATTCTGTTTTCTCAAATTATCACCGGTGTCAGTGTCGACATGTCAGTGTTGTGTTTGGTGTCTGCGTCGGTGCTTCATTTCAATCATACGGGATACTATATAAAAAATAAACCAGTGTACATCACTTACCAAATTCTGCCAGTTGTGGTACACCTCTGTGATCTTTTGCCTCTTCCATTGGACTAAATCAAATACATTCATTCCGTAGGCCCACCCACAAGCATGAGGATCAAAATTCTTTGCAATAAGAGGATTTGAGAAGTTCAGATAACGATCAAATCGATGGAAACTTTCTCCACAAGTTTCTACAGCTCCATTTACATTGCCTTTCAAGTCAATTGACCAAAGACCGGTGAGATCTTTCTGCACAACTATATCATCGTCCAAAAACAATACTTTGTTGAGCTTTGGAAACACCTCGGGCAGGTAAAAACGAAGATGGTTCAAGATAGATAAATACTTCGGATTCCGAAACTTCAGGTTTGAATCAGAAGTTGCTTTATGAGCCTTGAAGTAATAATCTATCATAGCTGGGGAAGCCAACTGCTTAAGTACAGGGCTGTAACTTGCATTCAACCATGTGAAGTCCTCAATGTTTTGAACCTGAATGGTTGCCTTGCCGGGTGAATTAACTAAAAACCACATCCTCATTGCAGCATAGTTGAGCCTATCGGTAACTATGTGAAAAACATGTTTTGATGCATCCTGAAATTTTATTGGAACAATATTACAATGAGCAACTAAGCACCATTGGTTTGTCGATTATTGAAAGTTCTCAAACTAGAAAATATTTACCTTAGCATTGAGAACAGTTGAGTTTACAACAACAGCTGTTGCCAATATGTTGTCTGAAAATATTGCATAATGGTATAGTTGCGGGTCTTCTAACTTCTCTTGATTTGGAAACTGCTGCTGAGAAGAATTCAACTTATAATACTCGGTTGTAAGTCGCAACGGAAGACAATGAAGACCTTTTGGCAGTGTTTTTGCCGTCAATTGTGTTAAGAACAGAGTCTGCTTCTTTAGCACATGTAGCTGCTCTTCTGTTGAATGGATCATAGCCCGGAGCTTCTTCACAACAGAAGCACAATCGTCTTGAATTTGCTTTCCTTTCAACAATGTTTGCTCCATTGCCTTCATCTTCTCTTTAGCGCTGTCATTAGTACAAATATACATTAAGACCGAAAAAGTTGCAAATCAGTGAAAAAATTGGGATATTCATCACGTTTATATGAATCATAATAACAGGACAATTTGAAAAAATATAACAGCTTAACCTACTTTCTAGGTAAATCAGAATCTTTGGTTGCTTCTCCGAGTGTTCGTGAAACTTCTTTAACCCTTAAACGAAGCTCCCGAGTGAGATGAGGGTTGCTTTTAACCACTGGAAGGGAAAGATAGACCTTGGCTTGGATGAGTTGATCTTTTAGTTGTTGTACCCGAGCATCCGATGGCATTTGGTCATTTTGCTTATTGGTCTCAGGTCTTCTCTTGTTTGTTCCGCTAGAAATTTCTGTTGTTTGTTGTTGCTCCAGCATGGTACCCTGTAAAGAGATTAATCACTTATGAAACGGAAAAAACCTAAATGCCCTAATAAATGTTGAAACGGGCAACAATACATCAGCAAATTTATTGTCCACTATCCTTGATCGAAACTAGTAGTTAAAATAACTGCCATTTGTTTTGATCTTTCTCATACTCAAACCCACATTTAAATACAACAAAAATATTATTCAAAAAAACAAATAAGGAAAATTAGAAGATATTGCAGCCAATCAACTTCTCTATGTCATATATGCACAAGATTGCACCCAACATGAATCTGTTTCATGTCCTCTACAATTAAAACATGGTCAAGTCTTAAAAGATGTCTTTATCGTGAAGACGTTCTGAAAACATGCGCCTATTTATACTCTAAGTAAAATTTATATATCAAACTAAAAAAACGCACAGTCAACCCCTTAAAACATACACGTGTAAAACCTTTATTCCAAAAATTAACACCTATTTAAGACTTCCATGACAATGCAGCAGTAAATGATACAAACTGAACAGAGAAACAACATATAAACCAAGAGGAAAATATATCACCTACCTTAACTAGAGGCTCTTGAGTAGAATCATGAGACGATTTAGCGAGTTTCCCATCATTATCATCAACATCAATAGCATCTTCCCCGTTTACATTTTCACCAGTTGCATCGGCTTTCTCCAAGGTACCCTCACCGCTTTGATTTCCTTGCTTAATTTCATCCGTCACAAGTTTGATGGTGGCATCCTTTTCAGCTTGATCTTCCTTGGTTGTGGCTGACAATACTCTTGCTGACACGTGCTCCCTTGTTTTCGCCAATTGCAAACCTGAGTCAACATAACATAACAATAATGTTACAAATGAACAAAACTTCAATAACCATGACCCCGCAAATCTAACTAAACAACAGAAGAAATCGCAAATAAAATACCTCGAGGCAAATTCCTTCTGTTAATTGAATCCTCATTTGTATACACAACTCCAATTGGTTCCTTAAGAACTGTTGAAGTTTCCTATTTACAAAACAATATATATTTCAGCCATAAATAAAAAATATCACAGATTCAGCATTCATAAAAATTTCTTCCTACAAATACACACATGCACAATTATACATAAAATATAAAAAATTAACTAGAAAAATAAAGGAACGTTACCTGAGGAAGCAGATTCAAGTGACCAGAGTCTGCTGTACTCAAAGGCTGACACAAAACATAAAAACAAGATTCAAAAACTCAAAGATCTCTAACTATCACTAATTACTCCTAATTATACAAAACAAAAGAAAGAACCAGAGAATCACTGAAGGGCATTAACAAATAATCACTTACCAAAACAGTAACTTCTTCAATAAACTCTTGTTTAGCTGCAAAACACATTAAAAAAAAAAAAAATTAACGAAAATCATCATTATGAAATAAATAACGAAAATTAAAGAAATTATTGAGAAAGAAAAGAAAAGAAAAGGGAAACTCACTGGAGGGTGAAGATTCAAAGGAACCAAGACGATCAGTGTAAAGAACAATAGGAGCAACAACAGTAATACAAAGCAATAACAAGACAATGTTTCTAACCCCCATCATTGTTCAGATCCTATTCACTTTGGGGAAAATAAAGATGACCCAGTTTGAGTTATTGTTGTGGATGTGTTTGTAATTGAATTGAGAGTGTAAAGTTTGAAGCTTTTGTTAAAAGGGTTATGGAAGATTGAATAGTTTCAAGCAGTTACATTGAGTTTGAGAGAGAGAGAGAAGGGTTATGAAAAAGATACGATTTATGTTGATGGGTTTGTGAAATTGATGTTGAAAATGCAGAAGCAGGGTTGAGAAAGAGAGAGAAGAGAAAAACGAAGATTGAGAGAGAGAACAAATCTGTGTGTAAAAGCTTGAGAATTGAAATTCTGACTATTATGTTTTGTTTTTTTGGTACTTTGCTGTATTTGCAAACGGAAACTTTTTTTTTTTTATTCTTAATTGATAAGGTTTTTTTTTTTTTTGTTACTAATTGATAAGTATTTGATCCTATAATCAATTTTCCCCTAAAAAAACAACTAATTAATTAAAAGGTGTGATAATAAATGAAAACATATCTGTAAAAAAATTAAAAAGAGACATAAAGGAAATCACGTGTGAAATCGAGAAAAAATTGAAAAAGTTTAATTCAAAAAATTTACTTTCTAAAAAAAAAAAATATATCAAAAAGGTCAATTTTGATCTAAACTCATCAATTTAAATTATTTTTATCTTTTTCTTTGGTTTTTTTAGAGACGCTTTATATTTCTCTTTTAGATAAATAAATGATTTTTTATATATTTTAAGTTTTTTTTAGGATGTATTTTAAGTTTTCTTTCGTATGTTTTTGTGTCTTAACACGATATTGTTTGTTTTGGTTTTTCTTTTTTATGTATTTTTTTTTATTTCTTGATTTAAATTGAAAGATTAATTTTGAGAAGTGGAGATTCATCAATAATTTTTTTGTCGTCAACGTTACACATAATATAGTCATATTTGTAACTTTATAAGCTTTTTTTTGTTATGTTTTTATTAAGAAGGTAAAATGGAATATATTACTGAAAATCTGAAAATTTCAACACAAGAATGCCAAAACAAAACCGACAAAAAGAATACAAGTTTACATCACAAAAATAAGAAACTAAGAAAAAAGTGAAAAAAAAACTACCTTATTACAAATGAATACTCAAACAAAATAATGGGTTAAGCCACCACAAATGATAAGAAAAAACAAAATTTTGACGATTTGCTTTTAGCCACCAATAAGATTGCAACTTAATTTTATCAAGTAATGGGTTATTAACATAGATGCTCTAAATTTGTTTGCAGTTTCATTTTTTTCAGTGACTTTGAATTTATGTTGTATCGATATACTCTATCAACTTTAATGGATAGATGAGTATCATTTAATTTGTAAGAAAAAAGTCAAACTTTTAATGATCAACCGCTATGATAGATTGAATGTGTAAAAGTCGTCTACACTGTTTTTTTGTCGAATAGTCTAATAGTTTGAGTTCACACATTTTAAATATGGAGAAATGAGGCAGTCTAAAGTTCGAACTCTAACCCTTGCATAATATTGTCCTTGGATCTACCAACTGAGTTGTGTGTATGGGACTACATTATATAAGTTAAATCCATATAAAAATATTATGCTTTTTCTTTAAGTGAATTGGGTATAACCTCTAGTTAAACTGAAAAAAAAATACCATCTCATTCAAGTGTTCTTAGGTGATAAAATATAGAATTTAGAGTAAATAAAAAAAATAACAAAATTGAATCTCAAAATTGTAAGTGTTTGTTCATTAATTTTGAATCTTGTGAATCAAGGAATACTCGTGTTATATATCAAGTGGAGCTTACATGTTCAAAGACTAAATTGACGTTAAATACAATCAATGATTTTTTTTTTGAAGTAAAATAATTTAATAAGTTTGAAAAAGTAGCTTTGATAGAGTGCAAATCCGATCAATGATTTTAGTGTCGTAAATATTACAGATTCGGATGCATATATCCTACATGTTCATAGACTAAATTGACGTGAAACTCATGATAAGATTAGATATTCATTTAGCCTTTGTTTGGAAGTTTGGAGGGGAAGGGAGAGGAGGGCTTTGGGGGGTTGGAAATATATAGAAAAATGGACAAAAAATTCACATTTTTTAAAAGAACAGTTTTTTAGAGAATGATAAACTAATACGTATGATTAATATACTTTTAATTTTAAGAATATTACAACAACATAGATTGAATTTGAAAAATTCATATAAACCCTCCATAACCCCAAAACCCTCCCCCAATACAATTTTTTAGTTCCCCCAAATGAGGGGTATTCTTTATTATGAGTAAAAAATTAACCTTCAAAACCCTCTCCTCCCAATGTCTTCTATTTTTTCCACTTGCTTCTTCCTTTTTACCAAAACTCTCCCTTCCTCTCCCCTCCAAACTCCCAAACAAAGCCTTAACATTATCAAGTCATGGGTGATGTTAGGGTAAGAGTGAAGCAAGTCGTTCACGGTGAGCGAGTTATATGGGTCATTTGATGTGTGATGTTATGATGCATTGTGAGTCAGTTGTACTCTCTACCTCGCTCCCATTATTTCTCTTATTTCTTTGTGTTTCATGTTCGTTCCTTCTACTCTATATCTCTATTTGAGATCCAAATTCCTTTGCTTGTATTGTTTGTGTTAACACTTCAATTTCTACAAGAAGGTGCATTGATAATTTAGAATTCAACTCTGAGATAAATATAGTCTAACAAAATATTGTTCCACTTAAGAATTAAATACGGATTTTTTGAACGATCATTCATTTCATGAAGTTCATTCATCTTTTGAATTCAATTGTTTAATTATTAACTTCAAATACTAAATAAATTGTTGGGTGTTGCTAACCGGTGCCCCTGGGGCACTGGTTAAAGGAGCAATAAATTGATCATTTTCATTTATTTTATCTCAATTAATATGAGAAATAATAAACCAATTAATTAAAATTGTATTTAATACTCTCTTAAAGGCACAACAACTATTATATAATTTTGAGAGTTGATCAATTTATATCATGTGAAATAGAAATATAATATTATTTGAATTCTTCGTGTAAGTTTTCCTCATAACAATATTGTTTTTTCCGTGAATTTTTTTTTGCACCATATTTTTTCGTCCCGTGAATTTTACGATGAATTTTACTCAACATATTGTCTTCTTTCATTTTTTTAATTAAAAGTTGTTGAAATAATTAAATAAAGACAAGATATTTTAAAGTCCAAAATAAATTAGCAATTTCAAAGATAAAACATATTCGGATAAAATATCAAATACAAAATCATTAAATGTGTAATTAAATTCTCTTCAAAACAAAATTGCATCCTTTAGAGAGTATTGATCACAGCTTTTATTAATTTTAATTAGTTACTTATTATTTCTCACTTTAATTAAGGTAGATAAATAAAATCTATGAATTTATTGCTTCTTAACCGGTGGATCTGAAACACTGGATAGCATTACCCTAAATTGTTTGTTTGGTCGGAATAGTTTAATTTTCCATTTTTATGTACGCGTAAATTTCGTACCCCTCTTACGCGCGTGATTGCCGCTCCCTTCCTTCTCTGTTATAACATCAAACATTGCTGCTTTCAATTGAGCTATGTGATATAGCTTTTTTTGGTAACTTTTAAACCTTTTTTTTACAATATGATTGAATATCTACTGGCCACTGGGGCTGATATTTGATGTCACTACAGTGACTATACACATAAATAAAAAAGATTATGTTATCTTGTACCTTTAGGACACAAGTTAAAAAATTTAAAATAAAAATTTAAAATAAATTTTATATTGAAAGTATAACTTTTACAACCTTTGAGATAAGAATGCACAAATTTTTAAAAAAAAATATATTTAATTTTTTAACTTATACCCTAAAATCACAAGTTAACGTTTCAAAAAAAAACATGTAATGTGTGTAGTGCAGCCACTTGTGCTTTCTTCTGCTTTGGCATTTATTTACTATTTAATAGCAAAGTGGGGTCGGGCCATTAAGCATGCAGCAGGACTTATTTGCCCTAAAGATGGTCATTTCGTCTACATAAAGTGCAGAGGGGCATTGACCATTATGTTATATAACATTAGTCAATTAAGGTATGCCATGTAGCACATACTTTAAAAAACATATATCAAATAAATTATTTATAAAGTAATATCAGTATGTGGCACATTTTTATTGGTCAATGTTATATAACATTGGTACAGGTACCTTAATGGTACATAAGTGGTGTCCAGTAGTTCTATGTTAATCGAGTGGCTATAGTTTTAATCTTACTCTATTTTTCTATTTCTATTTTATTTTTGTTTTCCATACATCTCTTCAAATAATCATATTGGGAGATAAAGATGCCCCTCTCTTCTTTTTTGGTTAAGCAGGTATGTAATAAGAATTCCACCTTGTGGTGAATAAGCTAGAACAAACACGCACAAGCAAAAGAAGAAGAAAACTACATGACACCAGTTAGGCAAAGAAGATGATTAGGCCTCCAATAATTATAGTCGAAATCGAATAAGATATATGTCGATTTAAACCATCAAAATATATGAAGCTTAACATTTTCATTTAAAGAATTAATATCTTCCTCTTTATACTGAAATATGTGCATGTTCCTCTCTTTCTGGATTATCCACACAACTAAAAGTCAAATAATGTTAAATGTCAATTGAACCTATTTAGAAAACCCACCAAACTTTGTGAACTGAATTAGATGATTCAGTAAATTCCCTTGAGCCGTCGTTGAAAAATCTAACCAAAAAGAAACCACCATCCAAATTTTACAGTAAAAATCACAAGTAACAAAAAGATGATACATATTTTCGCTCAAACCACACTCAGTCGTACAAATTTGGACATTGTTCAAAAGAACATTCCACCGAACTAAGTTTTCTCTCGTTGGAATTCGATTAAGAATCAAACAACAAGAAAACAAATTTATTTTTAACGAAATTTCTTTTATCCATAACAGATTATCGTTTATAATTGAACTGTTGTTATAAGATTCTCGCTCAGCTTCTTCGGTCAAACTTTGATAAGCATTGATCACCGTATAACGATGGGAAGAATGAAGGTTTCAAACCCATATGCTCACCACACTCCCCCACAAACTCTCCTCCCAAGAAAACAAACTCCACCGCCATTTTCAAACTTCTCCATCGATTTAGTTAATGTGTCTCTATGCCTCTTTAATTTATTAATTCTTATAATTATCTATTTGATGATATATCATTAAATGAATGTGTAATTTTTTTTACATTATCATTTAATATCAGTTAATCTCAATTGTTATAATTTATAAGCTTTAATATTTTATGAGTTCATTCCTCTTGCCAACAACTTTAGGGGATGAAATTCAAAAAATGTTGAATTCCTTTTGGTGGGAGGGTCCAATAAACATGATGGAAAAGGAAACAATTAGCGAAGATGGAAGAAGCTGGCTATGAGAAAGGAACACGGTGATATATGGGTTCTCGACATACATATGATTTATTTTGGCTATGTTAGAGAAGCAATGTTGGAGCCCTGAAACCAACCAAGATACTATAGTAGCGCGAGTCTTCAAAAGGTAGATATTTTCGAAGGATTTTTGTTAATGTATGTTGGGTCATAACTCGAGTTTTGTTCGGTGTAGTATTCATGCTTCGTAGATAGTGGTCAAAAATCCATTTTTTCCACACGATTTTTCCCTTCAACAATATTCACCTTCATCATGTTGTTCACCAAAGCTATTGTTCATCAATTTTAATTTGTGGTATTATTAGAATAATATCTCGTAATGAAAACATACCATAATGTATTTGCCTCCTTTGCATGAGCATATATGGAGGCAACCCCTCGCTTCCACCAAGCTCCGCAAGGAAGATCTGAAGGGTTTTGTTTGTCATCTTTGGAAGAGTTATTTGACAGTGATAAATCATCAGGAGATACCTTTGTCTCCTGCTCTGCTGATTCGGTTGTTTCAGACTCAACTACGTTTTCATCGTATGCTGTCACAACACCAATGTCTGTTTCACTGGGGAAAGAAGTGTATTTTGCAGGGCTATGATATATACTTTCCTCTTTTTCAGTCAAACCAAAATCTGGTAGAGTTGTACCTTCCTCAAACTATTTTCCATGAATAGATAATCTGTTGATTTTCTCATCATAATATTTCATATCCTCAAACTCCCTTTGACACATCCAATCCTTCTAATGTCAAGTTTTCTTCATCCTTTCCACTAGGCTTGGCTGCTTCTTCATAAGTCTCTTCAAAGGCAACACCTTTGTCTCCGGATTCATTATGAATCTCACTATAGTCTGTTTCCAATGGCAAGTTTTCATGCTTACTTGGTGGAAAGGCGAAGTGACCAGACATGAACAAAGCGTTCGATGTCTCAGCTTCATTTATTGCGTATGCATCTTCCTTGTCATCATCCTTCAACTCAACTTCACGTGGACCAGGAGTAGCTGCATAAGTTGATGTTGTGAGAGATACAACCTCCCAGTCATTACCGCGAGAAGACTTGTCCCCTTCATTTTCAGTTCCTGCCATCTTTTGTCTTCATCAAAAAGTTGCTATCAGAGTTCTAATTTTACTACAAAACCAAAACCAAAAAGTGAAAAACAAACATACATAGCAAAAGCAATTATGCAGGCAGGGGAGAGGTAGGGCAGTTAGGTTGATCAAAAAAGGTGTTCGATTTCATCACAACAATGCATACATCTACGAGAAAACTACTACTTTTGGGAAGAAAGAAAAAAACTAAAAGTTTCACAGTTCGCAGCAATAATTAACTTCTTCGGTAGACATAGCAGATAAGAACGTCTTAAAATTGTTGTTTTTGGATTTCCAAACTCTTGTATTTGGATTTCTAAATTCTATTATCTACCGAAGTTGTTACTAGGTTGAGTCACGACCAGGTCGCTCTCTTTAAGACGTTTCGTGGCACTGCCCAAAATTGTGCAAGGCAGACTATCAACCACGCCGCCTCCAGGATAAAACAAGCTCAGCTGCAACTGTGCGGTTAACTATGCACTGTAGAAAACCGTTCGAGAATTACACCTTCAATATGGTACTAAGACCATTCTTTTAATACTGAAATCAATATGGTACTATGACCACTCTATTTTGGTGTTGAGACCACTCAAATATGGTATTACCACCATTCTAATTTTTAACTTCTCCAAATATCAATATGGTATTTCAACTACTCAAATATGGTGTTACGACCAGTCTAACATCTAACTTCTCCATGAATTGAAGAAGAATATATATGTTTAAGATCATTCTTATTATACCGAAAATGGACTATGATCTTAAAATATTCTTTATTCTAAAAGGACATAAATAATTGAAGGGACTATGCTCTTAAGACCATTCTTGATTCCGAAGGGACAATATATCGACAATGGACTATATGGTCTTAAGAACACTCTTAATTTCGAAGCGACAGAAAAGAGTAGAAAAAAGAAGAAGGACTTGTCAACACAAGTCGAAGGAGGGAGAAGAGAGGAAAAACACAGGAAGCATCAACTGTGAATTTCGGTGTGTGGAATGCACTGTGTGAGCTCTCTATTTGTAGAGAAAGTTCACAACTAATAAGTGAGAAACTTTGGGAGTAAGTAATTCTCATATTAGATCTAGTACAAAAAATATCTCAAATTGAGTCTCAAAATATATCATATTGAGTATAAAAATATATTATTCAGTACAGAAATATATTACTGAGTATCAAAATATATTTTAGATCATGTACTAAAATATATTAGATTGCCTTCCCCCCAAATATTTCAGATTGTGTTCCAAAATATTCTAGATTGCGTTCCAAATTATTTTAGCAAAACTTGGGGACTAAGAAAGTACTTTCTAATAATGATTAAATTAATTATTTAATTTATCATTTCCAAATAATAAAATATATATCAATATATTTTATTCTCTAGTGCTTACTTCGTCCACATAACTATGTACCTCTTAGAGGTACACCCCCACTATATAAACACTACTAATATGTGTTCCATCCGATGTGGGACTTCCACTTTTTTCAATTCACACAACACTAGTTCTACCTAACATGGGAATTTGTGTTTAGTCTTTTTAACTCAATTTCCACAGATGTTCCAACAAGGTTGGTACATTCTATATCGAAAACACCTGTTTCGGACATTCCTTGGAAATTAATTTTATCAAAAGCACCAGTATGGGCTCTTATAATCTCTCATTTCTGCCACAACTGGGGAACATTTATTCTATTAACATGGATGCCTACTTACTACAATCAGGTTATTAACCTATGCTTTGTATAATACATTTTTTACATCACTTTCTATATAGTTGGATTTACCTTTGCAATGAAATTGTAGGATTTAGTACATCACAACTCCCACTTATTACTCCATTGAATCAACAAGTTGATTGATCATTTTATCAGGTTCTGAAGTTCAACCTCACCGAATCTGGGCTCTTATGTGTTCTTCCGTGGTTAACCATGGCCGTGTTTGCAAATATTGGAGGGTGGATAGCAGACACATTAGTTAGCAAAGGTGTTTCCATAACAACTGTTCGAAAGGTATGATAACCACTTGTTACTAAAATATTGTCATGCCTGATCAACAACTATTACAAATAATGTTCTTAACAGAATGCGGTGAAGGAAATTGTTAGGATTCATTTCACTCTTTGAAATTATTCTGCTATTAATATTTATGGATAATATGGCAGATCATGCAATCGATCGGATTTCTAGGTCCTGCCTTTTTTCTTACGCAACTGAGCCATGTCAAAACACCCGCCATGGCAGTATTGTGCATGGCATGCAGTCAGGTTTGAGCTAGATCAACATTTCTTAGTGTGAATTCCTCAAGTTTTGGCACTTTTATGCCAATACAACATGTTTGCATATGATTTCCATATATGCAGCCACCTAATTCAAACCATAATCTTTTTTTTTTACAGGGATCTGATGCCTTCTCACAATCTGGTCTTTATTCCAATCACCAAGACATTGGACCACGTTATGCTGTGAGTCATTTCTTTTACATATACCATGACCAGTAGTTGGTAATTCAGAATGCATTAAATCCTGGAACAGATTCCATTATACATGTCACCACTCAGGCTATTTTGTTTATTCAATATCTCTATATCATAATGCTCACGAGGTTCAATTTCAGGGCGTATTGCTGGGACTATCGAATACAGCAGGTGTGCTTGCTGGCGTCTTTGGCACAGCTGCAACTGGGACTAACTCACTATTTATTATTAACAATATTTCATTTTTTTTTTTCACATTATCTTCCCGGATCAACATTACGCCATTCCCGTTGTGATGAAGGTCACGACGTTGGCCGAATCATCACCTTGATTTTGTGTCAGTTTTCCCAGGCTAGTGATTTTAAGGAGACGCTCAACAATAGTTTCTTTTATTAATTTTGATTTTGAATGAGGATAAGCAATCAACTTTTATTATTATTCCAAAAAACATGATATGGTTTGCAATTTGACTGGAAGGGATGAGATTGTGAAGAAAGGAGGAAAAAAAAAAAGTTGTCGTGCATGGAATCCGACACAAAGAAGGAGTAGAACATTAACATGGAAGAATTTGTAATGGCTTAAGTAAATTCAGGAAGAAAAATAAAAAAAAAAAAACAAAAGAGATGCTTGGGTTCTTTGTTAAAACAAAATGGTGTTCAATGCTAAAACACACCTACATAATAAAAGTAGGTGGATGTTTTATAGCATTGCCCTATATACATATATATATATATATACACCAGTAATATTAGTGAGGCGGGACCTACTGTGGGTTGACTCGACCAATTATTTTTGGAAATAGAATTTCCAGCGGAAGGTGCTATATTTGGGTTGGTGGTAGAATATGGAAAGGTAATGTAAGTAAAAGTATTTGATTTTATATATGTAACAAATTTTGTATTTTATCTTAAATTGTTGTTTTGTTTTTGTTTGATTTATACATATTTTTTCAATATAATTTATCTATTAGTTGTCCTTATTAACAAGGTAACAACCAAAAGTAAGTAACTTAACTGACCTTTTTTGTTTGTTTGTTACAAAACGAAAGTTTCTATTAACCTTTCTATTTTTTCCGTTTGAGATTTGTCTAATTACCCGTTTTCTAGCAAAATTTCAAAAATCTTAGTAAGATTGCAATGTCCATTGCAACATCATCATAATAGAAGAAAGTTTCATATGATAATATTATTGTTTGGTTTGACGTTCAACCACTTTTATTCGCGTTTGACAACTCTTTCATTGTGATAAAAAGAAGCTATGAATGGTGGATTTAAGACAAACGTACCACGGTTGCCAATTTGCTGCAAAAACAAACAAGCTATATATCTTCAAATCGTTTATTGGCTTTCATTAAATAACCTCTTAGATTTTCTTTATCTTTACTCTTGTGACTCTTCCCCATAACAAGATATTTTTATTAAAAAAACAAAAAAGAATAGCCTCATATGAGTCATGAATGAAATATGATAGAAAACAAGATAGGGAAAAACAAAGAGAGAATGAGTGTATAAGAAAATTTAGGAGAAATGATAAAAAATAAAAATTTAAAATTAGTGGTATTATACTGTGAAAGTCACATCCAACTGATCTTTTAACTTTGAATCAAACCTATGTGGATCAAATTAAGGATTTGGACGAAATGTGTTTGTGAAACAAAATTTACACCACTAATGAACTAATCTTGAACCACTAAGCTGGTGAAATCTTCAAGCATTATTGCTATTTGGGTTAACAAAAAATAAATAGTTATTTGGGTGAGAGAAACTCACTATTAAAAATATTCCAATGTTACCACTTTCCTTCAAGCATAAGTGACCCAAACTCATTTTACTTTTAATGACCACTTTTCTATTTATTTTATAGTAGACTCACTACCGAATCTGTGCATCATGTTTTAAGTATGATCTTCTTTGCAAATGCTAGACCTGAATTTAATATATTATCTTTTAGACTCGTTTTTAAGATTTAATAGTTTGATTTTTTGTTAAAAAGAAATTTAGTTTGATCTTTTCGAAAGTCTGTTCGAAAATTCTACTCCACTACTTTTTTTATACAAAAATCTACTACACTCAAGTGATGAGCAACGTAGACTTTGGTAAATAGGCTAACAAAGTTTTTTTTAGAGAAGACTAACAAAGTTAATAGACCAATGTCATTGAATTATATTTTGAAATCTAACACAATCTTAGAGAATATAACTTAATATGACATCATGCTTTAAATTTTGTATTTAAATATGTCAAAAGTTCATGTTGGCCATTGTGATTTTTTTTTTGTTAGTAAACAAAATGAAAATCAGGATCAAAATCTTTTTAAATGACAAATATTAATAGTTAATTGTTAGATTAATATTTTTACTCATTCGTTTGAGTTTGAACGAGAACCCCAAAATCTTTATCTCTTAGTTCAAATCATCTAAACTACCAAATCCCCAACAATATCAACATTTGATGGTTGAGCTAGGTCATTGTGTTTTTTAATGACACAAAATTTTATGAAATTTATAATTTAACATAAGATACAAAATTTAATATAATACTATGCCCCTAGTCATAATTCATAAACACCAATTTGCAAATAAAATTATATCTAAATATTTTTTTTGGTGGTGGTCGGGATTCGAACACCGAACCTTGCATATATTATGTATTGTCCTTACCAACTGAGCTAAGCTCACGGTCACAAATTATATCTAAATATAACTCTTCTTTCAAATTACAAGATGAATTTATCATATTTTTCTAAACATATATTACTAATATATGTTGGAAGATAAAAAGCCAATATTGAATACTTTTTTTTTTGACAAGACAATATTGAATACTTGACACAGAGAAATTTAGTAATAGTTATACACAAAATTTATGCATTAATGAATGGAGTAATGATAATAGTAATAAAAATTGCTATTTATATTTACTTAAGTAGATTAGTCTGATATGTTTAAAGGTTTTTTAGGTAGTCTGTAATCCGAGTGATATTAGCTAAATATGTTTTTTTTTGCTAATAAGCTAAATATGTTTTTAAAAATGCATTGGTCTAGTTTATTTAATAAAATAGTCTGACCTGACATGAATATGACATAGACTATGTTATAGGTCTATAACTCTATAACTCTATGTCAGGCGGTTTGACCTATTTTTACCCTTTTTTTAAGGAATCTATTCTTACCCAGTTGATTGATTTTCATTTTCTATTCTTTTTCTCCACTTCAACTTTAATTTTTGTTGGACTTGGAACACTATCAAATTATTTTCACTTAAATAGAAAATAGTGAATATTTTTATTGTTTTCATTGTATCAAAGTGATACTTTTACTAGTAAAATAAAATTGTTTTTTTTTTCTTGCAAAAAATGCTATTTCTGAAACAAGACATGCCATAAGCAATCATTTTATTGAAGGAAAAAAGTTTTGAGAAGCATGGAGTTGTTTATAGGTACAAATATCATCACAACTACAGCAAGCCGCACTTGGTCCTTTTCAAAGTAACGAATGAATGCCTTTATCTTAACTGCATCAACCATTAAACTAAAATACGTATGTCTACCACTAAAAAAATGATGAGAATAATGTCATAAAACAAAGCAAATTCTGAGTCTATAAGCATGTTTCCACTCAAATCAAAAGTCAAATAGGGATACATCATTTTCAATGATAATAGCCTTTTGCATGGTAGAATAGTCAGAATATCACACTCATTCACTCAAACACGTTAGAATGAGATGATTTAAGTCTCTTTCAAGTTAATCAGATATCTCAAATTTGAATTTAGACTAACAGTGCTTTTTACGCAAAACATTGTTGGAAATATGATCTCATACAACTCAGAAGATTAATTTACGCAATTGCACATAAAAGATACCAAATTTATAAAATAAAAAAAGTTACATTCATTTCAACCTTTAATAAGCTCAACAAAGCTACAAATTACTCTCTAATCTATACTATGTTATTCACAAAATTCCCATTTGTCTTAACTGCATAACAAGTTTTGTTCATTTCTGGACCTAATTTGGACAATGCTGAACATAATCTTAAGGTTTCAAGGATTATGTAATCTATACATCACTTGGAGCTTCTAGGTTGAATTTTTCATACTTTATATGAGGGGTTTAGGTGGTGAAATAGAAGGAAGTCTAATCTTTTGTACCGAGAAAGTATCAGCAATTCCACACATTTTAGGATACATTCATGTCATAAAGTAAGTAGTAGTAAATGCAGAAAAATATTGAATACTATATGTATTAAATCCCCACATTTTACTTGTTCAACATACAAAAAAATGAATGAAAAAGTTTAACAAGAATATTCATGGCATGGCTTATTTAAATAAAGCCTGCAGAAGGAGGTGGGGAATATAGTGAAAGAAAAACTAGAACTAACCAATAGGGGTTGAATATCATGGTTAATAACATTCAAAATCGTGGTTAGTTGTGTTCAATGGATGACTATTGAGTTGCGGCATATTTTTATCTTCATCAACCATCCACTGAACGTAATTAACCAGATATATGAACCGTGTTAACCATATGAATTGCTTTCGGAAATTGTTGTCCAATTTTGTTTCAAATAACCCATTTCTAATACAAGGGTGATGTATTCATCTATGATGAAAAGATTGTAACTAGAACTAATAACATTAAAATAAAAAATAAAAAAATACCCTATGTTGTTTGGTTGTATGAAAGAGGCTTAATTGTTTAGCAAAGAGCTACAAATACAATCCAAATCTTCTGCTTCAAGCTCCAATCTATTAACCTCAAATGGCAGCCACAAATCCTCCATTGAAGCCTTTGGAGCCTCACACAATCTATCATTTTCCTCAAAGAAATCAATACCAGAAGAAACCTTGAAACAAGTGTTGTCTTGGTCTTGTAATGATGACAAGAAATTGTCTTCAAAATCAATTAAACAATCTTCTAATTTGTATATGACACCATCTTTCAACCAAGGGAAATCAAACACTCCAAATGCTAAACAACCTTTCTCTTCCACTTCATTCTTTTCCTTGGTGAAACTTGTGCCACATACATCTCTTTTTTTAGCTTTCTTGTTATTATTCTCAAAAGAAAACCAAATCTTAGCTTCAATATCATCATATTCTCTTGCTCTCTTATTCTTCTCTTGCTCCATTTATATTCCTTTTTCTATCAATGCAAGATCACAAACAATGTTATTATTAATCAAACACAAGAACATCAAAAAGTTGTATTGCAAGATCAAAATTGTAATAATGAACAAAGAAAAACACAACTTAGGTACATACAAAACATATAGATAAAAACAAAACAAAACTTACTATGAAAATGAACAAAAAAACCTCTTTTTTCAATGTATATGAAAAAACAAAATGTGTAAGAAACAATTGATACAAATTATTGAGAATGATTAATTGTTAATCATTCTCAATAATTGTGATGATTATGAGTAAAGGGTAGTTGAATACCTATGAGATGAGTATTAATCTTAAGGGGAAATTAAGGGAAAGTTAAGACTTATATATGATTTTGATTTGTATTTGGAACAGTTGGTGGTAACGTAATCTAAAGATAACTGATTAGAAATGGTGAGCTTTGTACACACGCTATGCTTTTTTTAAGGAAAAAACATGTCACAACTCAATACAAGCATAACAGCACACACAATTCATCACAGGGACACATGCACACGTACACATTATTTTATTTTAATTTTGTTTCACCTTTCATCATCACCAGCAATGAAATGTGAGATAGGTGTTTTCTCCTCTTTTTTTGGTTCTAATTTTGGCCATAAGGAAATACCACAAATGAAAAGTAATCAAAGGGTTTGTTACATCCTTATATAAAGATTTGTTTCCCTCCAATGTTAATCGGAAACAAATCCTTTGTAGTGCAACAATCGTGGAGACTGTTATATTTTAAAGGAGAATTTTTCTCTTAATTAGATCTAACCGTTCCCACAGTTGTTGCATGGATGGGGTGATAGTGATGTGTTTTTGTTGTGACACAATATAATTGTTCAATTTTATGTTTTTATTTTTATGGTAATTTCAGAAATGTAAATGAGTGCTAATTCATGTATTTTTGGGTTGTCCCATTTTCTATTTTCCATTTAGGCTTTGTTTTTTTGGATTAATTATTAGGCTTGTTTTGTTGTTTTCTCTAAAGATTTGGAGTTGTTAAGCACCAATGGCTTCCCTTTCGGCAAGTTATCATGTGATTTCTGAACTTTTTCTTCTTCCTGTAATGGTCAATGTATCTTAAATTCACTCCAAAACAAGACAACACAATAAAAAAAAAAATGCTATTATTGGTGACGACAATTTCTTTAAATAAGTAATTTTTTTCCTAACGCCAAAGCCTTGTAAAAACATTGCCAAATAACTATATATTAAATAGATCTCAATTAGTCTCTTGCTACCAACTAGAGATACCTGAGTTCACCTCCTATGGACAGCCAATTTACATAAACCTCTCAACAAGCAAAATAGATAAAAAAAATAAAAATATATTAAAATAATTGTAAGTATTTTAAACAATATTAGCTTCTCAATAAATTGAAATCAACTTCTACATCCCATTTTTAAAAAAAAAAAAAAAAAAATTATCTAACTTTTTCATAAACATCAACAAACTTTTTTATAAGTGAAAATTCATCAAGTTATTTCAATTGAGACTCTTGAAGATAAACAAAACTAATCCAAACTGCATCTTAATCTCTAGCAAAAGTCTAAAATGCTGACTTTCAATCCTGCAGCATTAACAGGAAAATCCAGGAAGAAGACCTTCAATCTAAATTGCTACATTGAGTGTAATAAAGTTTACATAAATGGGAGGCTCTCATTTCATTATTAATGACTGCAAATTTTAATACATTTAAGACACCAGAGAGCCAACCCACACACAACACTGCTTCTGAAGCCAACCAACCTCCCAATGTCCATTTCACAATAACGTTGAATATAACAGATCTATAACGATTCTGACCTTTCTCTGAACACTGTCGTGTCGTGGTGAGAGCTTTATAGTATCAGAAGCAGCACAAAAACCCGCACAAAAGCTTATCCTGCCATAACTGCTAGTTAAGCACTTGACTACTTGGTGGAGCCACTCCAATCCTCAACTGCTTGCAACCCTTGATTCAGTTTTTATTCCGATTGCAGTTTTGAAACCAATGTGATTTAACTTCTTCGTATGAGGATGTCATACTTTTCCTTGTATGTGAAGATGAAAGAGAAACTAATCCACACAAATCAGTTGTACAAAGGAAACTACACACAGTAGTTCACTTCATCCCCCTCCAAACTATCTATACACCAATGATGATACTCATTTACAGCTCATTAACACAGAGTTTATAACATGCATGAGAAGGCGGATTGTGCTAGCTTCTGAAGGGGAATTAGATGGTAAACTACGATGATGGCTTAGTGTTCGGTACACTTGATCCAATATTGGCCGCACATGCGCTGCAATCCTAGTATCTTCTGGGTTTATAGCAGCAGCCACATCTGTCATCCATTGCAATTTTCTCGGTGTATCTGTATTGATGTCACAGGATAATTGTTGTAGAAGAGATAAAAGTACTCCCTGGCTTAATGGCAGTGGCACCATTGTCAGGATACTGCTTAAATCAACCTGTTCATGAAGAGGTTTGAAATTCAATGTTAGCTATATTGACTTTGTATTGACATAATCTTGCAAACCACAAAATATATGCATTAACCACCAATTATATGGAGATCAATTTGATCATCCGTGATTGGAGTGGATTTATGAAATGTGATTTCAATCTTGTCAGACGTAAAAGATGGACCAAGTTATCATAGGAACAGCAAATAAACTTCAAAATTAATATCACATGTTTAGAGCATGTTAGGATTAGCCTATTAGAGCTTATCTACTAACATAAAGACTTTGTGAGACTGTATGGGAGAGTTTATGAAAACAACTTGTAAATTCTATGAAAACCATTTAACGTTATTTTATCTTTTATTATAGAAATAACTTATACATAAACACTTATATAATAAGTGCTTAATTAAGTTGTTTATCTAAACACAGCCTTGTTATTTTCAGTAAGAACAACCTAGAAATTGACATTTAGCCCGGGACAAAAAAAAAATCAACTAATGAAGCTTCCCCGATATCACTGAAAAGTTGTTAATATATAGGATCAAGTTTTCATTATCTACAGTTTCAATAAAAAATTAAGCTCTCATTTTACTATCATTACAAACTTCATTTCACATTGATTAGTTCTTCATAAGCACTATTGCCAACATAATGAAATTCTCGGTGGTTACTCAAGTCAACTAAACAAATAATTGTCGTACACACATACCTGAGAACATAACCAAGAAACTATTGAAACGTCACTTCTATGAAGGGCTCCGGTAAATGCTTCCTCAAATTTTCCCTCACTTGTTAACCTTGATAGTTCTTTGGTAGGATCCTCGGTCTGTCAAAAAGCAAGTC
Organism: Medicago truncatula; assembly: GCF_003473485.1. NCBI lineage: Eukaryota > Viridiplantae > Streptophyta > Magnoliopsida > Fabales > Fabaceae > Medicago > Medicago truncatula. The sequence goes on along the minus strand of NC_053043.1, from coordinate 10,218,420 downwards.
CTCACGGTAAGAAAATATCAAGAACACTGTTCAGAAATAGGAAGATAAGGGGAATGAAAAACAGACATACCATTTCATGCAAGCCATTGTTGATTTGTGTTACAAAAGGATCAGAAGCCACTTTGGAATTAGCTGCCATTTCCAACAGTTTACGTTGGCCATCAGCTAATTGCCCACTCAAAGTTTGAGTGAGCGATGATGCTGAATTAATCGTTTCCTGTGAAATCACGACACCGCATATTGAGTATTCAAACATGATAGATCAGACATTCAAGATTAGGTTGAAGAGAGGAAGCCTTTAATATATTTGATCTGGCAGTGAACCAAGATTTAATCAAGCCTATAAAAATAACTGGACCTTTTTTCTGGTGAGAAATGAAGTTAAACTTATAGTTCCAAAAATAATTTACTTCCAAAAGATCTTTTACTCATTTATATAATAGTTATTTTGGAAAAGAAAATAAATCATTTGCTCTAAATTAATCCTTTAAAAGATTCAATGCAAAATGAAATGAAATCCCTCCATTCATCTAATAATCATGTACTTTTCAAAGGAACAAATTATTTAGATATATACGACGCAAGCTAGATATATTACAACAAAGTTGTAAGAATATCCTTGCCAATCAAGGAAACATAAATAATACAGTATTGCATAATGATAGAAATCTTATCTATTTTCAAAACAAGTATCATATACATACCCTCAAAGTCGCAGCTAGCGGAGAATGAGTAGAATCATACTGCTGTTGAATGGCAGTTGTGTGGTTCAAAAGTCCATTCTGAAATGTGCTATCAATTTGCTCAAACATAACTCTGCAAGACTTCTCAAAGGCAGGAACTAATGTAGCTTCCACACTAGTCTTAAGTGCTTCCTACAAAGTACAAACCACACAAAATATTAAAGAAAGTCTCTTACAAGGGAACCAGATTCCTGACCATCTTGAAAGCAAACGTAAAAGTAAATTCAAAGTATGAAGTTAATCTGAATTGCACTGTCATATGATTTGCAAAGATGATTGATGACTATTATTTAAGAATTTCAGTAGCACTTAAAAAATACAAGTTCCAAGAAATGGGTTTTGTTGAAAATAAAATAGGATCGTGTACATCAAGAGAATATCATGTATTTAGGATTATGACATCGTGTAATTCTTTCTGTTATTATTTATATTTATTACCTTTTAAGTATATATATATATAGATTTTTGTTTTGTAGTTTAAACACATAGTATTCACCATATGCCTCTCGTTTTCTCTCTTTCAATATGGTATCCAGAGCTTATCGCGAGGCAACCCTAAATTATGCTTACAAGTAACAATGCAGTCACGAGAATGAGCCAAACGAATGGCTGATAGGGAAGGAAGGATTTGGATAATACCAACCCATTCGGATCGTGTTTGGGAACTATTGGTTGACGTTATCTCTTGTTCGTCGCAAGAATATTAGGACACCAATTTATCGGCCTGTCATGCCTTATCTTAATAATGCAACACCCCAAGTTTTTTTTTTTTTAAGCCAATGGTCCTCCATATGCACATCCTAAAAGAGAGTTCAACTTCACTCCATTTAGGAAGCCTCCATTTACCCCATTTCATTCCTTGGATGTGTGACATGTGGTAAAAATAAAATCAAGGGTTGAGATTAAAAAGTTTGGAAAAAACACTTGTTTAATGAAAACCAAGGCCACGCGCTCTTCTCCTCCTCCTCCCTATTCACAATCTACGCACTGTTCATCTTCTCAACATCATCAGTGTGTGTTGCTGCCACCACTCCCACTCCCTCTCGCCGGCGACGACAACGCCGCCCCCTTCCATCCATACAGCGGCGGCACCCTCCCCCTTGTGCTCCACATCACCTCGCCCAACTTACCCTCAGTCTCACTGTTGCGATCTTCACTGCCGCCGCTGCCGTTTCAAATAGTTTCCTTGTGGGAAAATTCCGTGGATTAAAAAGATCTTCACTTTATATACATGTGTCATATAAAAAAATAGTTCTTTTGTTTTTGGGTTTTATTTTTATATCTCTTATATCTTATTTGATGACTATAAATGAATGAATGACTTCATTTTACCAATCACAATCTGAAAAGGTGTGTAACTCAAACTATGATTGTAATAAAAGTTTATGAAAAAGTTTGATTTGTGTGTTTTTGTTAAGTGGGTTATGACGGATTCATCAAGAGAAGAAAGCTTGTGTTCAGGGACGGCGGTGGCGTCGCCGGCGAGAGGGAGAGGCGGCAGCAGCACGATGATGTTGAGAACCGAGAAGAAGGTGAAGAGCGTTGTGAATAGAGGAGAAGAGCGTGTAGCATTTTTTTTCATTAGGTAAGTGTATTTTCCAAACTTTTTAATCTCAACGCTTGATTTTATTTTTGCCACATGTCACACATCCAACGAATGAAATGGGATAAATGGAGGCTTCCTAACTGGAGTGAAGTTGAACTCCCTAAAAGAAGGCATTACTTGATACAACGTTGTAAAGGAGTCGTTGCATGAACCAGTCATATTTATACGATGAAGAAGAGATTTGTAGTTGTCCTATTATTTTCATTTTACAAATTCAACGAGCATGGATAATCAATATGCTTGACAGGGACCAATTACGTATATATTTGCATATAATGCACAGGATAAAGAAAAAGCACAATAAAACAGAGATCCATACACTCAACATGTTAAAGAAAGATAAGAAAATAATAAGTGTTTTTTAAATGCATTGTCTATGTTGACTACTTGCTGCTTACCTGAAGAGCCTGCTTGCCGGTAGTTTGAAATTGTGCTTGTATCTGCCTAGCCACTGTAGCTTCAAGTTTTGAACTAACTGACTTTTCTAGTTGATTCAATGCTTTGTCTCCGACCCCCTTCTGCAGAATTTTTAACATAACCTCGGTCAGTTATATTGAAACAAAAATCGTCACTTCATTAGCCAGGAAAAATGTGAGGGAAAGTTTGAAGCATAAATTCAGCATATAAGATAGAAAACCAAATAATATTAGTTTGTAAACCATAATTGTCACACAAAGATTTCTGATATAAAACATTTAAGCTTGGAATAAGGCACTGTGCAAACAGAACGCGAATTTTCCAAAGCAAATTAACAAAAAACTAATTTTACCGGTAATATGTGTACTCTATTTGAAAAGTAGCATTTTCAAATGTCGAAATAAAATATAAACCTGGAATGACTCGGTAACAGCTGTTGATATTGCTTTTTCCATATTTTGACTAAGTGAACGGGTAATGGTTGTTCCAATTGAAGATATTTCCTTCTTAATGATTTTCTCCAATAGAGATGACATATCCTTGTTTATGTAATTGGAGATCAAATTTGTTATTTGCTGCACATGGTCTTGCTCTAATTTCTCTTGCTTAGCATTTTCTTCTTGTATGTGAGCCCACAAAGCATCAGTGTTAGCCTTCACTACCTTCTCCATGCTTCGACCCAATGACCCTTCTAATCTTTTGCCTTCCTTAGTAACTGGAACGGAAACCATTGCATTCATCTGCTTTTGCATTTCTTTTTGCATGTTTAATAGCTGTAAAATAAGAAAAAATGGAGATCAAGACAAAAAACTAAATATAGCTCATTGTCTGACACGACTCTATGTAAGTGCGCCAAAACCAAATAAACGATGTGAAAGGATGTCTTCCTAGTCCTACGAAATAACAATCAACTATGCTCTACTTGTAGCATGTTGAACCTATATTAGTACACAAAACACTTAAAGAATTTAGTCATAAAGATCTGCACTGCCAAAATCATTGGTAATTTTAGAAATATTTGGATGGTATGGACCATAATTTGTGAAGCCAAGAAAAAAAATAATAGCGAAGTTCTAATGTAAATTAATGACCTGGCCCATCATATCTTGTATAGTAGATAATTGTGGTAAAGCAGACTCCATGGACGAGCCTGCTGGATTTCCACCTTGATCCTTTGATGAATCCGCTGAGTTAAAAGGGCTGGGAGAAGCAGGTGTACCAGACACTTGAGAACCTTTACCTTTCTGTTTTTTACCTTTCGTGGAAGGTGCTGGGGACGGCAAAGTTGCAGCCACAACTTCTGGTTCTCTTATGTTTTCAGGTACCTCCTTACTCGTGTCTTGAACTTCTCCCTCAATCGATGCACGATTATTTTCAGAAGCATCAATAGTATTAGTATTATCAGCTTGAAGATCTCCCTCGATATTATAGATGTCTCGATCAGCTTGACGAACTCCCTCAGTATTATAGGTGTCTTTATCAGCCTGATGAACTCTCTCGATATTATAGGCATCTCTGGCCATCCGAATGCCAAGATCTGAAGCCTGGGAATGGAATAACTTCTCTTTCTTCTTAGCGGCATCGGTATGTGAGCCTCTGTCTCTGTCATGCTCGGTGTTTTCTTGATTAGAACCTGTCTCAATCTCATCTACCACTTTAACTTCTACTTCAAACTTTTCTGCATCACTATGTGCAGCAACACCTTCAGAGATATTGGAATTAGCAGGAGATAGGGCAGCTTTAGAGAATATCTCGGATGGAGTTACCAAATGGGTTGGGTGTTTAAATGTTATAGGGGAATCAGAAACAACAGAAACATCAGTTTGTACAACTTTGTCACTTTCTTGCAAATTGTCGCCCGATACAGGCACATCCGCCACATTATCTTTTTCAGATTTTATTCTTTCTTCTACAGAGGGATCAAGATTTGCTGGCTCATTTTTGTGATCACCAGTGCTAGCTGAGCTGGTTGCTAAAATATTAGAAGAACTTTTGGAAGCAGATAACTTGCGAGACAATCTTGGACTCGGAGGGAGTGGGGGTGGAGCAGCGTGGACATATTCAAAACTATTATGAGAAGGTAAATCATTTGGCTTGATCTTATTATCTGATACAAAAGCTTCAGGCGGACCATGAATATTTGAAGAAGACAAATTCACAGCACTTTCAGAAGAGCTCAAAGGAACTTGTGGCATGTTAACAGTTTCCAGATCAGCAGATCCATCCCAAGCACGGGATACACTCGGTTCTGTTTTTTCAAGTTCAATATTGTCTAGAGGCGGAGGCAAACATTGTGACAAATTGAGTCCGTACTGTTGAATAGCTTGTGTTTGAACACAATATATCTGCACAAGATGGTCTCCATCCGGTAAACTATCACTAGTTCCAATAAGGCTTAATATAGGCATTGTGACTATGAACTCGGAAATATAATCCATACGAGTAGCAGTTGGATTGGGTCCATATTCTATGTGCACAGCATATATTGTGTTTTTCTTGGCATTTGCTAGCAGAACCAAACCAGCACGAGGCAACGCTACAACTTGATTAAAGAATGCTTCATCAGGGTTGGCTTCAGAAGAACTTCTTATATCCAAAGTTTGAACACAAATCCATGACTCGGAATCACTAGGCAATAACCAACCTTCCTCGTAACCGGATACCCATATCTTCACTTCCTGATTTAGTGGTCCCTATAGTAAAGGAAACATATACAAAACGAATTTAGTTTACAAAAGATAAACTTAAGAATATCAATATACCATGTTTCCAATAATGGGAAAAGCTAGGAACATATACCGCTGTGACAAGAACGATGTGATCCGGACGGTGTGGAGCAGTCAAGAACGTCACAGAATTAACAGGTTTACCATCATGTGGTCTTAAAACAGCAAGTGGTGTCGCCTTACGTTCTTCCCATATCTTCACCTGTTGAAATAAAAGACTAAACAATGATAAGACTTTTCTTTAAATGGACAACTCCAAGATGTAATACAATAACATGAATGACTTAAAGACAATGATTCAAAATTATATCAATATGTTCATAAATTTCACTAGCAAAAACAAATTGGATAACGAAAAATAAAAGAAAAATACAAGGCAGGAAAAAGCCAAATGCAGACCGTGCCATCTGCTGATGCTGAAGCTAATCGACTCTTCATCCATTGGCACATTGACAACTCAGTGATGTTGTCATCATGTTTACCAATAAGGTGCACCCCGTCAATCAACTTATCAATGTTACATTTGAGAGGCTCCTCTGCAGAATAGGTTTCACCTTTTCCAGCTTTCATTGTGTCGATTTTAAGGATACGGTTTCCAATAGCAACAATTAAAATCTCCTGTTGTTCAATTCCAACTATAAGCTAACATTTTAATGGAGTTAAAACCAATTGAAAGATAATAAATTTAAGGAACAACTTTAAAAGGTCACTATTACTTGTTTATGAGGATGCCAGCATACTCGTGGATGAACTGACTCACTCTCTCCTAGTATTTGAATGGCCAGGATAACTCTTCCAGTAATTTGAGGCTTGTCTTCCTCATCAGGTCCCTCATTGATTTTCCATATGAAAATTCTCCCATCAGTACTAGCACTGTGAATGCATGAGCATATTCAAAGGGAAAATTAATAAATGTTATACTGCAAAAGAAAATATGACAAACAGAAACATAAAAGGTATTTACCTGGCTAACAAGTGAACATCCTCTGCGAAGAAAGCCATGTCTGATACTCTCTACATAAAGATTTGATATCCACAAAATTGGAGGGGGTATGGATTGAAAGTATAATAAAAGGGAAAAAAATAACATCTCAATTTGTGTAGCAACATAAAACTCATCATAAGAGACAAAGCAAGCATTGCAAAAAACATAAATAACTCAAATAATATTTCTTTCTCAAATGTCAAAAAAGACTCGTGTCGTTATGTGCTCATACCATATATCTCGACATTCTGCAAACAAGCATCTAAACTCAGCGAGAGAAAGAAACATGAAATACAGATGAAAACTTTAAACGTATAACTACATAGTCCTACACATTTCCTAACTGCAAAAAATTTCATAAGTTTACGAGGAAATGAGAAAATTACGTGCCTTTTTCGCATCTCATGGCAACAAACAACAAAGGCAGTTAATATATAAGCAGTTGTTATAACCAAAAGAATATAACTTGACTAAGGGCTGTTCGGATTTGCTAATTTCAACTTATCAACTGTTTGGGAGAATTTATGGGAACAATTTATGACATATCCATAAACTCTCCATGATAGCTTATGAAAAAAACTTATAGCTTATATAAAAACAGTTTGACTTAATTTTATCTTTTGTTATAGAAATAACTTATACATAAGCACTTATTCGATAAGTTTTTGTGCTGTAAGCACTTAATTAAGATGTATATCCAAACAGGGGGAAACCATGCAAAACAATACCTTAAAGCTACTAAACTCCAATGATTACAAAACCATCAAAACATAACATCAAAGTAGAGTAATTACAAGCCAAAAGCAACACATCCCACCTGAATATGACCATGAAGCCATAATCGACTACTTAATTAACAGTTTACATGCAAAAACAAATCATTCAATACCTTAACTACTAAACTCCAATCACTACAAACAAAAGCATCAAAACTTAATACCTGAGTATGACCTCGAAGCAAATATCTCAATGCAGTATTGATATTAAGAACGCGAATAGCCCCGAGTTTGAGTCCATAGCAAATATAAGATCTATTCACAGCAATTTGTCTCCCAAGCACAAGACCAGGATCAGATGCATACTTAGTAATTGGAGTAACTTCAAGCTGTGGCTGCATTTCCCCTGGCAACTTAACGTCAATATCATAAACAACATTCTCTCCTTTCAAATGCCTACCCTTTGGAACCTTAGCACTCAGCATCCTTGCAGGTGTTGACTGAGGACTTGCAACATTCACTGTAGAAGAACCTGAACTCACCACAGGATTTGCTGACACCGAATACTCTGAAGAAACCGATGAAGTTTCTTGATTTGAAGGAGGGTTTTGAGTGTTCAACATAGCCATTAACCTTGCACCAGAGGTAGTGTTTGGATTTGGAGATGAAGGAGATTGAAAAATGGGTCTTTGAGTTTGAGGTGCATGCATTTGAGGGTGATGTTGAAGGATAAGAGGGTTTTCAGGAAAGGGGATATTATAAGGGAGATGATAAGGGTATGTACCAGTTGGTGGAGGGTAAGAAGAAGAGGGGGTAGGGTAAGAAGAAGGAGGGGGTGTAGAAAGTGAAGGTGAAGGAAATGATGGAGAAGTGTTCAAATTTGAAGGAATTTGATTTGTTTGTGTTGTTCCTTTGAAAAGCTTTTGCAAATCAAATTGGGTTTGTTGTTGATTTTGATTTGGATTTCCAGAAGAAGCCATAAAACTTTGACCCAAAATCTTAAATTGAAGGAAAAGGGGAAAAAAAATCAAAACTTTATGATGCAAAATTGAGATCTGAAATTAACTTTGGTGTTTGTTTCAACTATTGTTACTTGATACTTTGGTCTCTGTGTTCCTCGTACTTAGTATAGTAATTTCAGAAAAATTTGATAAAAAAGAAGAAAAATGCAAAACCTTTGGTTCGGTCTTCTTATTTTTTTTCTCTTATATGGTGTGACTGAAATTGAATGAATGCTAGATTGGATTGGTGTGAGGAAAAGGATTATTAATCAATAGTTTAAGGATGGCAATGGTAGCATCATACCATAGCACTAAAACATAACATATGGTAGAATATATGAAATCATCATGGAGCCGGGGAAACTACTATTATTTCTCAAATTCCTAATTTTTCTCTTTTTTTTTGGACAAATTTATAATTTTCTTAAAATTTGCTGTCAGAAAAGGTGTGTAAAATTGCATTTTTTAGTTGAGAATCATATCAAAACTATATTTAAGTTTAGTTCTTTTTTTAATTAATTTAAATTTATGTTATAAGGACGTTGTTCCGATAATTTAAACTAATAATTTTTTTAAGGGAAATAATTTAAATATAATAATCTATTATATTTATATCAATATTAATTTTACCTATTGATGAATGAGATATTTTTCTTTTTTATTGATACTCACAATCTTTTTTTAATCTTTGTGTTTGTTCATCGTTGTTCAACTAGCTTTTAATTTGGTCTTTGTTGATCTTCCTAGATTTTATTGTTTTTGTGTTTGGGTTTTGGTTCTCCTGTGTTGTTGGGTTGCTTCGACAGTTTGGTTGATGACATTGTCAGTCTGTGTTTCACTCAGTCGTTGTGGCATGTTCATGGAAGTTTCTTGTTTCAAATTCTCCTCAAATCGTGGATCTGACGCCGGTCCCGTTACCAACACAACAACAAACTTGTGTTCAAGTGTTGTCCTTTCAATATGAGGTCCAAATGAGTTAGTTGTTCTTGCCCTGTGTCAAAGGGGACTCTGTCTTGACCAAAATAATAGAAGATAGGTATGTCAGGGGACTCAAAAGTTATAGAAACAACAATTTGCACATAAGAATAATCTTATCCAAAGGGGAAAAATCGCTTTTTACGCGTTGTCTTCAAGTATAACTCTCCAACCTTTGGAAAATTTTTGGTTCATGTAAATTGGTGACTTTGGGCATAGGGTTTTTTTATTTAGTTTTTCCAACCATGATGATCTTCAAAAAGTATGGTCCCCTAATTTCACAATCAACACACAAAAGTGGACTCTTGCACAAGTTTGAATTAGGCTCGTTGACCTGCCCCAAGAATATTGATTTCATCTTTGCTCCATTTAAGAAGCCTCAATTTACCCCTGTTCACGTAATAGATGAATGACATGTGGCAAAAATAGAACCAAGAGCTGATATTAAAAGGCTAATATAAAATATTTGTTTAATGAATAAAAAATCCCAAACGCATCCTCCTTTTTCTGAAACAACACGCATCGTTTTTCTCATCGTTCATAGTTGCATGTTGCCCATCCCTCACCTTCTCGCCGACACCGCCGTCATCCTCTGTTAATTGAGCGACGACTCTCTCCCTCTTTTGCTTCACACACTGCTTTGAAACTCACTATCAGTTGTCGCTGTCCCGAATTGCCACAAAGAAAAAAGGGAAGTGCAAGAAGTTATTGGATCTCCTAAACATACTGATGAAGGAAAAAAATTATAGCAAAGCATCATCCTTCGATCTTGCAACAATATCCATATGCTCCATCTTTTCTGTTGATCTGATAGCTGAAAAATTGAACAACTGAATCATGATTTGAGATCTGAGAAAAACAGAAAAAGAGAGAGAGAAAAAAAAATTGTTGTTACAGAGAAAGGAGGATGCGCGTGGCTTTTGTTATTCATTAAATAAATATTTTATGTTAACATTTTAATCTCAGCCCTTGGTTCTATTTGTGAACAGGGGTAAAGGGAGGCTTCCTAAATGGAGCGCAAAGATGAACTCATGAATATTGAAGGCATTAAACCCTTTTCGAAATTGCTAACGATTAATGAACACCTATTTCATTAGATGATGCTACAAAAATTAGATTGTTTGACCACTATGCCAGAGTGCTGATTGATTTGAACCTCTCTTAAAGACTTCATCAATCCATTCTTGTAGAAAGGGAAAAATTTGCATTATATGTCCCTATACTTTAAGAAAAAAATGTCAAATTTTTATACAAAATGTCAATCTAGCGGACATTGTTTATCAAGTTGTAATAAGCTAAATAGAAGGAACATGTTTTTAGAGTGAATCCTCCTAAATATCAACCCATCAAGAAGGATATAAGTCAAAAGCCTAGAAAAGAAACTACTAAGAGCAACATGGCTCGATGTAACAAGGATAAGGGAATCAAGGAACCCGCCCAGCCTAGCCAACAATAAAATATAGATCGTTGTAATGTAAAATCCCCCTCTGATCAAGAAAAAATTGATAAGAATCATGTTAATGATCTCATAATCAATTGATATTTTCTTTTGTGAGACGCATCATGAGAAAGTATTGGCAGATTCATTTCCTTAAGAAAACATTGATTAACAACTTACTCTTGTAGATTCATTTATTCCTATTATGGCTCAACAAAATATGGAATTTTAGACAATGAGAAATTTCAAAGTGAATCATGGGCACTCATAATGAAGAGTTAACATTAACACAAACCAATAGATTTTTGTGGAAATTTACCTTCAAATCAAAAAGTAACTTGAAAAGAAAGATAATAACTTTTATGATACGAATATTGCACTAGCTTGGTTAAAGATGTGAATGTCAATTTTTTTGTTATTATTCTTTTTTTCGGCACAAACTTTTGTTGTACTTTAGTAATGTACATCATTTTTATAATATCAATCAATTATATTCGTCTTAATATTATAAATATTTATGTTTTATTAGAGTAACTTCTAAAGTTGTATGAATGATTGATTGTTTTTTGAAGGATGAATGAATGATTGTGATTGTCTATTATAAATATTTTTTTACAAAGTTTATGTATAAAAAAAATTATGTATCGAAATTAAACTACATAGTATATATCACTTTAATCTAGAAGGGTTGCTGATTATTTTTTTTTCAAGGGCAGAAGGGTTCCTGATAGTTCTTACTAGAATATACATTACATTGTATTTAAATTGTCAGCATATAAAATAAACATTATAGCCTTAACTTTTAGCGATCTCCATATCTAAAGAAGACAAACACTACGTAACAGTTTTACGACCATAGCTTTCTTCAAAAAAAATAAAAATAAATTTATATCCATCTCTCCCTTCAATTTTTTTTATGACCATACCTGCCTTTTACTTTTAATAAATTATTATTTTTCTTTGACGGAATTTTTAAATGATAATTATTAGACCCGTTTTATTTTTTAGGAGGATTTTTAGACCCTGTTTGTTGATATTTATCTTTTTCTTCAAAGCATTTTTTTTCCGAGCAATTTTTTTTTTTTTTACGCAAACAAACTTAAGACATTTTATTATAGCAATACAAGGTGGAGTTACATCAAACATATTGCGAGAAGTGTGGAATAAAGTTGTCCTTACAAGAGCACACGAGTGCTCTGTTTGCTTGACGTCTAGTAAACACAAATTTTAGAGTAAAATTTTACAATTTTTATCCATTAACCATACTCTAAATGATTCACCTTGTTGAAATGCACATCATCAACTAACATCTTGTAGTCTGATTAAAAAATGACCCTCTGATAACCCAGAGTTGTGATCCACTCCAGTTCTTGATGCAACCCCAGACTTCACTCTCGGTTGGAGTCATAGAAATCTTTAAAACATCTCTCATTGTCCTTCACTATCTCGTAAGACCGCTCTCATTCTAATTGTTTGATCAACAATGATAATTGTGGCGTCGACATTCCATTTCAACAAACTATCCCCGAGAGGCTGCTAAACTGTGACATGTGTCTCCTGCTGATTCGTGGTGTCTTAGTGTTGAGCACTGCCTGTGCACACTGCAAAATCTAATCATGTTATTTAATTTTGTTTTCCCACAATTACAAATTTTGTGTTTTCCATATACTTCAAGTAGTCATAGAAAAACTCACCAGTTGCTTCATCGACAATCTCTTCCACATGCGGGTGAAAATATCCCCAAAGCTTTTATCTCCATCCAACATGTTATATTATTAGCACAAATGTCAATTGTACTCCGTCTAGGATCGGCAAATTACACAATTTAAGGTACGCTATACTCCTTTGCAACTCATTTTTTGTCAATTCATTAGACAATCCTTTCCAATACGCCATATAAAATGTTTAACTTTTTTAGGAATCAGTAGAGACCACAACTTATTCCAATCAATCCTCTACTTTTCAACCATCTCTATTAATCAACATATACACGCAAACAAAATATGCACTTTTAACCGAATAAACACATTTCTTTGAAACCTCCAAATAATTGCATCATTTTGCTCACGGCCAAGTAAATGAATTTTAAGAATATTATCAACATCCTTTAAATTAAAATTATTCTTAATCAACGCTTCATTCCAAGAACCATTTTGAGGATCAGTTAAATGACTTACAGCGGCAGTTGTTGCATGTTGAATTTTTGGAGGTACTATAATAGGATTCACTTCATTTTGGAGCTAAGGAGAATGCCAGATTGGAATACTTGAACCATAACCAGTTATCACACGTTATTGTATTGCTTCGATGATTTAGAAGGAGTATTTTAGAAAAGATAGATAACTAAAAAGTGGTTAAATACACATTAAAGTGCATATTATAGAAGGAGTGTTTTAGCAAAGATATATAACTAAAACAGAAATGATAACTGAACACATTTTTTTAAACACAATACAGACATCATGGGTAATTATGTCATTTCAACTTTAATTGGAAGTGCAATTTTGTAATTTTCTCTCTTCTTCCTCCTCCTTTCACTGTAGTTTCCTCTTTCTCTCTCTAACTGTTCTTCTTCACTGTAACATCACCATCCATTCACCTTTCCTTCCTCAACAAAAGTTACAAAAACAGACCAGCAAGATTAAATTCACATAACAGACCACCATGAAAATAGAATCGGAGTAGAAACTTCTCTTCCAAAGCAAAGTAACGAACGGATCTGAGACAACGGGACGATCGGATCTAAGACAACCGGAGATCCAGCCACCGGACGCATCGTAATTGACGATGGACGGTGGCGGTTCTGATGGTGTTGTTACATTCAGGACATGGCGGTTACAGCAAGGCGTGAGAGGACAAGGAGGTTGCACAGAGAACTGACCCATCTCCGGTGGCGGTGGGAGGCGTAGGGAGGCCGGTGGCGGTGGGCGGCGTAGGGAGGCCGAAGGCGATGGTGTAAGAGAGTGGTGGTTCCGGAGCCGGAGAGAGGAAGCGATAGTTGGTTGTTGGGTGGGTAGGAGATAGATGATAGAGAAAGGAAGCAAGGGAGGGAAAGAAGAGAAAGAAAAGAAAGAAAGAAAAAAAAATTATACGTATTTTGTACGTGGTGTCTATATTGTGTTTGTGATTGTGTGTTCAGTTATCATAACTGATAACTAAAAAGTGGTTAAATACACATTGAAGTGCATATCACTATAACACTCCTTCTAAACCATAAATGGTGTAAGTTAGCAACTCCTAGAGCATTAGCTAGAATACACCTAGCTATTTTTTAGAAAGAATATTTTAGAATGTGGTAACTAAAAAGTTGATAAATACATCCTCATGTGCATGTTGCTAAAATAATATATAGCTAGTTTTGGACAAGTGTTACGGGGTAAAAGTGGGGAGTGGATTTGCAGCCTCTCAAAAGGATTGATTAAGGAGTTGTGGTATGTATATAGCTGAACTTTTGGGTGCATTTGAAGGTTTGAAGTTGGCTGGAGCTTGTGGTTTTAATAGAGTGGAGTGGCCACTACTATCTTCCTCGAAAGTGGGAACAAGAACATGTTGGAATTTATTGCAACATATGGTCCAAATTTATCATTCGTACATAAAAACTAATGTTTGTGTTGACGCTCTTGCAACTATAGCTTGTGACGGAGGTGTTATATGAGCATTGTCCTCTCATATTAGTACGTTAATTTTCACTAATTTAGCTGATATTACTCCGCGTCTTGTTAGATTAGATGGTAGTTTTTTCCTTTGTCGGACTTATGTCCTCTTGTTATCCAAAACCAAAAAATGGCACTGGTGGGGTATCCTAATCACTAATGAGTTTTGTCAATATCTTATGAATAGGATTTGATAAATTTATGGCCTTTACGGCTAATCTAATGCCAAGAATTATATTTCAGAAGTGAGAAGAATGAAACAACAGATCAATTAATTATGCACAAAAATATAAACAAATAGCGAGTTTCAGTGAAAGATACAAAGTCAAGATTAAAAAGAAAGCATTATACAATTATCTGATTTTATCAACGCACGTAGAATGTATATACTTTCATATTTCCAAACCCAGAAGAGAAGACAGAAAGAACTACATTGAAGCAAGTAGGTTGCAATATGTTTCACTTCAACTAACTGCAGCAGCCTCCACCTGCAGCAGAAGGGCCATCCCTACCTCCAGATGGTCCAGGAATTCCACCATATCCTACTTTTATTCCATAAGACTGCAAGCATATGAAAATTATCAGTGACTTGTTTCTTGAATCAGAAGGGCTACACTTTTCTATAATAATCATTAGCCTTCCCTTGAAACATACACAGATTGTATTACAAAAATAAAGGACACAGTGAAATTGAATATCCCACAAATTCTTAATGATATTAATAATGAAGTGAGAAAACACCCGTGGTAAAGAATGACAAATCTAAAAAAATGAAAAAAGAAACTAACCTCATTTGATACATCAAAAACTCCATCTTGAATCTTTTTGTATATGGTTCCAGCTGTTTTTATGAATGCCTGTAAAAGGATAGGTTATATTAAAACTTTTATACAGATAATTTTCCAAAATATTCAACCTAAGAACCTGATATGTATAAAATCTGGCTTTCCTTGTTTGTGGGAGGGTGGATGGGAAATAAATGAAGAAAACAATAGATATGATGTGAATTCTGACCTCTTCAACATTCTGAGCAGTTTTTGCTGAGGCCTCCATAAAGATCAACCCGTTCTCCTTTGCAAACTGTTCACCTTCTTCCGTGCTTACAGCCCGTCTGTGAGCAAGATCACACTTGTTGCCAATCAGCATAATTGTCATATTTGCATTTGCATGCTGCCTTGCATCTTCCAACCAGCTAGCTAAGTGATTAAATGTCTCCCTCCTATTCATAAACACAGGGTCAGGATTATTTTTATTGTGCCTTATTTACATTAAACAACACATAAAACTAACATGAAACTACATAGACATCCATGCATCAAAATTGTCCCACATAGTATGTTGTTCCATTAAATTGGGGATGCACTCAAAACATGTATCTCCCAAGGCATATAAAAACTCAAAATGTGTGTTATCAATGTTTTTCAATAAATTGATTTTTGTTGGACAAACTCGTCATATCTTCCCTAGAAGAAATCTAAAAGCTATTTAGCCCAAGTTATGAAATTGTATTTAAACAGTTGCATTTTAGAAATAAACAGTCCAAAATGATTTGCAAATCATATTTCAAGCGATTGGAAGATATAACATTAATATTTCATGTAATCCTTGAGATGGACTGCGAGGTGGCGGCAGGTGTAGTTCCTAACCCTAAGGAAGATCATACTTAGCTAAGTGCCATCATGCGATAGTGTCTCTTTTCTTCCATACTTTGGTGAGATTATTTAAGAGACAATCGAACCGAGTAACTTATAGTCTAATACGAGCGACTCCATTCATGACTTGTCCAAGTGATTTTCATCATCCCCCACAATGTATTGCTTCTTTAATTTTAAGCGAAAATAATTATTGTATTTTGGGATTTCAAACTCAGATAATAGAAGTCAAAGCTTGAGGATACCTGGTTATATCATAAACAAGCAGTGCACCTGCAGCTCCTCTGTAATATGACCTTGTGATAGATCTGAAGGATTCTTGACCCGCCTGAAATATAGTGAATAAGTTCAGTACCTTCAGCTTCACAATTTATTAAACTCAACCAACAAATGAATAATGTTTCCACCACTGAAATCTGGATAATCATGTTGAAATTTCACAGAACCTCATCTGGGTCAAATTTTGTTTTTATCTCTGTTTATATATTAAGTGGAACACTGAAGATTTTTTAACATTATAAAGAGAGTTATAGACACAAAATTTCAAAATAACAAGGCGACATAAATTTCAATGAGAGGACCTATTTCTGTTGTCAATCTTGTAAAACTAACCATTTGAAAACTGGAAGGTACCTTAAGGGTCACCATTACCAAATCCCATATCACACCCTACACTCCCATCTAATAGATAAAAATCTTTCCATTCATACATACCCCATGACCACTTGAGAAGATGAGTTTAGAAACCTATCTTACATCTACAAAGCCATAAATTTATTTCATATATATAGTAACTTTTACAGATAAATTCAAATACTTTCATCCCCAAATAATTAGGTTCTCATTCCCAACAATGTAAATGGATTAGCCCCAAGGACACTATAGATCACACTTAACAGAGTATTCTATGAAACAAAATGGCATGGATATCAAAATTATAGCGACAGACTACTGATATGACAAACGGCAGCATCAAACCTAAGCCTAATACCCAATATAGCTCCTATCTGCATAGCTCTTCATATGATAATCAGCAAACGAATCAACATAAAATGATAATAATATGAAATATCATTTTCAACCAAATAAAAATCTTCAGGGTGAAACTAAAAGGGCCTGGATTGAAATGATCTTCACAACCAATTACCAATTCCTAGAAACGGGAATCAGCAATAATATTTCACAGATTTGTAAATCAGTAATGAAGCATGAACATTGAACAAGTTGGAAGGATTTATAAACAAGTACTATGAATGAGTCGAGAAACATACAGTATCCCATATTTGCAACTTGATTGGCTTATTATCAATCGTGATCATCCGGGCACCAAATTCAACACCGATCGTCAAGTCATGAACAGGTTGAAAGCGCTTGTCGGTGAACTGAAGTAGAAGACATGACTTTCCAACTCCTACACAATTTTTTCAAAAAAAGGTTAAAAAACGAAGTCATCTTGGCATGAACTGCCACCATCAAAACTTAAACTACATAATTAACAAAATACAAATCAAACAATAACGCAATCAGCTGTTTTCATTTTTAGTTAATGAAACAAAACTAACAATAAAGGATCCATCAGAAAAACAAAATTGAATAAACCATCAATTTAGTCCCTAAACTATCATTTTGACTCCAATTTAGTCCCTGATCGAACTCTGGTGCTTCTGATCGATTCTTTATAATTAACTACTAAATACTTATGATGATGATTTATTAATAAACAAAATTGTTAGCTTGTTAAAATAACACAAGAGAATCAATATCATATAATACATGTATATCAAATAATTCTGAAACAAAACAAAAACCCTGAAAAAAAGAATAAATCCGATCGGAAATCGAAGGTGGAACTGTTGGAAGACGCATGATTAAGAGAATTGAATAATAATAATAATAAAAAATTGAGATTAATTAAGATTAAGAAAAAGAGATTAGAAAGGGTTAATTGATATAATTACCAGTATCGCCGATGATGATGTATTTGAAAAGGTATGCGTAAGACATTGTTGTGTGCGAAAGAAAGAAAGAAAGAAAGAAAGAGCGAAGAGGGAGAAAGAAAAAATTAGAGATGGAATCAAAATAAAGAAAGAGAGTCAAAACCGAATGATAGAGTTTCCAGCGAGGCAATAATACACGTTATGTTATGTTATGCTTCGCAATTCTCCCTCTATCTACTAAGTTCCTTACTTCTCCATCACCGTGACAACAACTTCCTTCTTCCCTACGAAAACGATCATGCGCTATACCATTTAATTAATTAAGCCCACTCCACTTTTATACATTTTAATTAAGCAATTCCACGCCATATTCATTCAATTAAACGGTGTTTCAATTATATATATAATCATTTAAAATTTACTTGGATTTTTTATTTTATTTTTAAATATAGTTAATAATCTACCCGCGTCAACGTAATAAAAAGAGTAGAAAGACAAACATGTGAGTGTCCGTCTTTCTACTAGTCTAATATAATTATGTTATTAATTTTCATAGATCACAAGACCTTGAAGATGAGTAGATTCGTAAGTCCCAAATCAATACTATCAAATCAACCCAAGTGAGTTTATGTTTTATTATTGTTAAAATACTTGATAAATGTTTTAATTGTCTTTGCGAGTTTTACTTGGTTAGTAGATATATTGTATAATATATGTATGGATCCCAATTATTTATTTCAAAAGTGAATTTATAACTGATAAATTGACAAAAAATAATAAATTATGTTTTATTAAATTTTAGATTATATTTTTCAATATAAAATTAAAAATATTGTTTATAACTCATTGCTCCATGTCTCCCTCAAAAAAAGAAAAACTCATGGCTCCATGTCGGCTTGTAGGATAAAATTTGCATTAAAGACCATAGAGACCTTATAACGTATAGACCTGGCGACATGGTTACTACTTATCCATGTCGGCACACCTAAAACTTTGATTAACAAAATAGTTTAGCATTCACCTCTTAAAAAAAAAAAATTAGCATTCATGTCTCTCTTTGGACCCATGGCCAGGCCATCACCCGACCGATTCCTATTTCGTGCGTAATTTTTCCCCTAACAAACATAATTAAGCAAAACAATATCATTAATCAACCAAATTAAATTTTTCATATGTGTTCTCTATGCAATCAATGATATTCGTAAGTCTTGAGCCGAAATAAACTTTCCCTAATATCATTAAAAGATTTTTACAAAGCAAGCATTTAACTTGAGTCCCTTCGAACTATATCCACCAAATATAGAGAACATGGTTTCCACGTCGAGTTTTATTTAGTTGAATCGAATGTGTCAATTTGAATTGATTGACGAACAGTGACATTCAACATTGTCCAACTTTCTTGTGTCTTTGTGGTTGAGACGACAGTTAATTTAGTCAAGTTGATCCTTCAAACTAGATAATGTAACATCAATATGGACCCTAAACATATTGGATTTTCTGCTATTGTAGTAAATTGTAGTTAGCTAAGTGTTCATATCTACTAGATAAGTGTTCATGATTATGTGGTGTGGTGCGGTATGCAAGTTAACCAAACACACTAGTTTATAGAAGTCCTATGCGACGTGGAGCACAAAAATTGTCGATTCAATATGGACCAAAGAAAAATCTTGTATTTAACTTGTTCAAATTATATACTCTAAAACGTGTCACATCCACAAAGCACAGGTTTTTAGACAATTTATGCATGTATCCGATGATATAATCTGAATCAGGCCTCGTTGTCATTTCAGATAATAAAATCCAAAAACACCCTAATTATTGATGGTGGCTTGCTCAGAAAGGTTGATTGGTTTCATGCATTTTTTACCCGATTGGACACGCTGACCACATTTTCAAAGTGTCATTAATCGCCCTTACAATCGATCTTTGTCTTTTGTTTATAAATAACCACTTGTTCTTCATAATTTTTTTTTCATTCCAACTCACATTTTATCTTTTTCATTCTTATTTTTGTTTAGGGGCGGTTATGATGGTTTCACTGTTGCCCATTCATACTATCCCCAAAACTGATTTGTAGTATTTGTTTGGATAGTACGAGGGTCAATGGAGACCTTTATATCAGTAGTTATGAGGTTAGTATGATTGGCCAAAGTGGATTGTTCAACACCAACTTATATTTCTTACCATTTTTTATCTAGGATTATTCAGATCAATTTCCACCTTATCCTACTCCATCATCTTGTATTCCTAACTTCTTCAGAGTGTGCACGAGAGGGATGACAAACCTTCTTCCTTTATGTAGTAATCATGATTCTTGGAGTATGCTCCATCATCTTATTTTCACGGAGTTCCCATTCTGTCTGATTTTTTAGTCATCAAATAAATTTGTAGTAGTTATATGTAGTTGTTATAACGGGACACGAGAATAATAACAATAATAGTAAAAGACATAATAAAAAGGACACAAGATTTAACCTGGTATGTGCTGGCTAATCCACGGACAGAGCCACCGAAAAGATTTCCACAATAATAAATGATTACAAATAATCTTTTACTTATAAATGTTAACATGTCTCGCTATACTTAACCTAATTTTAACCTAATTTTCCTCCGTCTCGCTATACTTAATCTAATTTTAACCTAATTTTTCCCTCCACACTTTTGCATTTAATGTTTATCTAAAGTAAAATAAATTTATGTTCCTAATTAGATGCAATTTTTTTGAAAAGGAAACCGTTAACCCGTCTTGCTATACTTAACCTAATCTCTTACTTATCCTCCTTATTTATTAATTTTGTTAGGTCTGCAGCAATTTAACCTAATTTGTTCTCGCTCATTTGCTTTATTAGGTTTGCAATTATTTAACCTAATAAATTCTATCTAAAAAAATTCATCGCACCAATTTCATTCCTATCCTCTTGCCTTTTTTTTAAGGAAATATTTTCTACACTTATTTGATGCTGCACGTTTGTTCTAAAAACTATGAGCATATCAATGATCACGTTGCCTTCTATTTTATATTTATACTCTTTTTTTTTTGACAATTCTTATTTAAAGAAATATTTTGTACACTTATTTAATACTAAAAAAATGGATCGCACCAATTTCATTCCTATCCTCTTGTTTTTTTTTTTTTACAATATTTTGTACACAATACTAGAAAAATTCATTGCACTAATTTCATGCCTTTTTTTTGACAATATTTTGTACACTTTTTTTTTGAATCAATTTCATGCCTTTATTTCATTCCTATCATGTTGCCATTTTTTTTGACAATATTTTATACACTTATTTAATATGTTTACGAACAGAATACCTTAATTTCCATGCAAACTCGACTACCCTAATTTCCATGTAAACTTGGTTATATATACTAAGCCCTAAACGTGTTTCTCTAAAAAAATAAAAAAAAACATAAACTGTGTAAAAATTTCACACACAACACAAAAATAATATATTTTGATATTTAGAGCTTTGCAAATGGAAAGACGTGACCTTACAACTTATTTTTTTTCACCGCTACCAATTATATATTTCATTTTATTATTCGTATGTCAATCCCTTTACAATAAACCCGAGCGGAGCACAGGTCAAAAATCTAGTAAATGTTAACCCGTCTCGCTATACTTAACCTATTATGTTACGTTACGGTACCAAGGACAATGTCATGGAAATATTATGTTATGGTACAATACAACGTCTATGCTTCTTAATATTATGAAATATTGTATGACAATCATGACATTCATCTAAACTATTTTGTTACCTATTACCGTCAAATATTACCTTCGATATGACCTACTAACTATTGGTGCAAGAAATACTAACACACAAGACTTTTATTTATATGACCAAGTCTTTCCATATTTCTTCATATTCTCCGATGTGGAATATTTTTCCAACACTAATTCAGGACATATTTCAACAGTAGTAATTATAGGATTTTATTCGATGTATGTCATTCTCTTTATTCAATGATTATGTTAATGTAATGTATTATGAAAATGCGCTCAATTTATAAACCGTGTTTAATTAGTAAATTTTATTGTTAATTTTAAATCATGTTATTTTAATAAATTTTGTTAAAATAAATTGAACTGAATCTGCACAAAAGTAGATAAAATACATTTCAGATTATATAATCCGAACATCGTAAAACGAGAAATTTAAAAGTCGCGTGAGAAAAGCGGAGGATGAGAAAAGAAGTTAGAGTGTTTGGAAGTTGGGCCGGGCCTACATGTTTGGGGCACTTTCTAACTTCATTTGGGCTAATACTGCAGGACCAAGCCTAATAGAGGCTTGCTATCTACACCCAAATTTCTTCCCTCCCCTTGCGCATTTCTCTCAATTACTCTGGTAAAATAAAAATAAAAAATACTCTTACTCCCCCTTCTTAGGTTTTGTTATGTTCTTTTAGTTGTTTATAAAAATTATTTTAGGTGTGGAACTTGATAACTAAATCAATCTATATCACAAAAGTGGTCGAATGCGGGGCAACTTGATAACTAAATGACTTGACATGAGTGGTTGATATTCGAGATTTTTAAGCTTTAGATGAAGGTTTAATCCTAAACCATAGTATGAAAAAAACCTGTTAGAAAATATCATTGCTTTAATAGATCTCAATGATCTTGTAACATTAGATTTGCATTCGGGGTATGGAAATAGTACCTCATTTACTAAAACAAAATGAAAGTTGTTGTTGCCATTTTCTTTTTTGTTCTTTAACACGTGAAAAATATCAAAATGCTCTCAGCGCGGTAGTTAATTGTCATTCGTTCTCAATGACTGTTAACTACTGCTCGCTAAATGAGCCAACAACAATTAAATGTCGTTGGGTTCCGGCTTTCACCAAAATAGCAACAACACCTCCACATTTCTCCAAAACACAAATCAACCTCTTTTCATTTGCTTAACATGCCATTGACTTCAGACAATAGAAACCAATAGATTATATTTTATAACTTTATTTGTGTTATGACAATTATAATACATAAACACAATTAAGAAAGCCAAACATGTCATTGTCCCTGAGGATGTTGTATTATTATGTGGTTGAATTTTAGTCAATTCATGGAAGTTTATATAAATATTGGCATTAAAGTGTTTTACTTAGTGTAAGAATTTACTAGTCTCTTTGAGAAAACTCAAAAGAATGGAGAAAACATGTTTTGTATTCTACCTAACGAGCATGAGCTATGCAGATTCTCACATTGAGTTTCTTCATATAAGATGAGTAATGACGAAAGAGAATGTGTTTCAATATATTATTTTGAGTTTCATCCTACTTCATCATTGAATTTAAAGAAATTGGATGATATGTTTCTTTGAGGGAGATTGAAGTTTGTTTTTTGTGTTTCAAAAGTAATGAGAGTAATGGGAGTTGTTGTCTCTATAAAATAAGAACGCAACGATCGTTAACTGTCGTTGATTCATTTAACGAGCGAGCAGTTAACTGTTGTTGAGAGCGAAAGACAGTTAACTGCTGCTGAAGACATTTTAGTATTTTCAAGATGTTAAAGAGCCATTTTTTTAACTTAGATGAGCAAAAGCCAAACTAAATAAAATAAGACATTTTCTTGAGAGTTGTGGACCTCAGACAAAATTTTGAGGTAAGAAAACCTAACCCAATAGCAAACCTGAATTACAAACTTTGTAGAACTCATGAGAATTAGATTGCCATTTGAAGAATCGATATGAGGAAAAAAAACGCCTATATATTTTTGAATACACATGTTCATTGTCCATCCATGTTAGATAAATTGCACACATTCTTTGGATGACAATTCAAATAAAACCTATATTATTTTGCATTTATGAAATATGCATGTAAAAGTTTGGGGTTGGGTGTCTCAACTAGTTTGAGTTAAGAGTTTAGTATTTGGAAGTTAATGTTTAAGTTCTGACAAAAAGAAAAACTTACGTAACAATTAATATACGACATTAAAAAATAATAATAATATAAAAGTATATGATGTCTATGATATTAGCCTCAATTATCTTTTAGATGAACTTTTATGAAGTTGGACTATAGTCAGCCATGTAGCTTATTATTACCTTTGAGAAATAAAATGGTTTAAATGGATTAGTGGTCCCATGTAACTTCCTCATCTAGCCCTTGACGTGTGTTTGATTGATAGGTGGGGAGAAGTGAGTTTGATAGAATTGATTAAAAGTAATTTTGATTAAAAGTGATTTGTGTTTGAATACAATTAAATTAAAGTGAGTTGAATTATAAATTTATTTATGAAAATCAATTCTTACAAACCCTAATTTTAAGTATAATCAATTCTGAAAGCAAAATCAATTTCATTCGACAACAACCAAATATATCAGAATCAATTCAATATCTCCCAAATCAATTATGATCTCTAAAGTGGAACCAAATACACATTTGTTTTTCACCATAATTTTAAGAAACTCTAATGTGTAGTGTGGTATTTGGTTTATCGTGATTTGTGTGTTTTTCAAACACATACTAACCAGGTTTATCATGACCACCACCATACAAAGAAATATAAAGTTTTTCATGCTTTTCATATTCCTGGATTGTGGGGACCAAGGTTAGGATTCCATTCACAGCTATGCAAATTGTTTTCTCTCGAATACACTTATAGAATATGTATAGTTTGTTTTAGAAATGTGAGTTGGATAAAGTTGCTTTCATTTTTTAATTCAGAAAACTAGTTTTCTTAGAATCAAGACTAAAAACAAAGCATTTGTCCCATCTTACTGAAGTTCCTATCTCTTAAATATTAAAAAGGTACGTTAAGGGATGTATTCGATTAGAATTCTAAGAGATTTTAAAAGATTTTTTAATTATGAAAAAGTCTCGTGACATTCAATCAAGACTCTTTGCAATTTAAAAAAAGTTTTGTGGTATTCAATCAAGACTCTTTGTCATTTTAAAAAAGTCTTTTGAGATATTCAATCAAAACTTTTCATCACTTAAAAAAAGTCTCATGATATTCAAAATCATTCAAATTTCAAAGGATTGTTTAATAAATTGAATTTTGTGGGATTTTTTAGTGAAATTTTAACAAGAAAAAGTCTTTCATAAAAACACGAGATTTCTTAAGATTGTTTTTCTTTTAAAAGTTTACTATCTCTTTCTTATCCCTTCTCTCTCTCTCTCTCTCTCTCTCATAAAAATAAGAATCTATATTTAGAATATTACGATAGAGAGTGTGTTATAATAATTTCTTTTTAATGAATTCTTAAAATTCATAAAATCTTTTGAAATCTTACAAATCCATAAAATCTTATGATGTAAATCCATTGAAATCCAAATTGAAAATCATGAAAGTCATTAAAATCCTACAAAATCTTTTAAAATATTTGAAACTTTTTTAAGCAAAAATTGTCCTTTAAAATCCTAATCTAATACAAGCTCATGTGTACGCACGGTCTCACCATTAGGTGCAGTGGCGGAGCTTGAGTTTCTTTTTTCGGATGTCAAACTTTATGAAATATATATTTAGCTGTTTTAAATTATTGTTGAAATTATTAACTGGTCTAGTGGTCAGGTATTGCTTCAATCTAGTGTGGGGGTGTAGGTTTGATTCCCCCTCAGGAACGCTTTTTTTTTTAATAAAATTAATAATATAATGTAATAGAAATATAAAGAGGAGGTGAATAGGACTTGAACATGCGACACCAATAGAAAATCGTACTGCCTACCCTATGTGATAGAGGGAAACTTGTGTAATTTATATGCCAGATGCCATGACACCTGTGGGTTTTAGAGAAGATCTGCCATTGATTAGGTGTATTGTACACAACCTTACTCTCTTTATCATATAAGAGGCTGTTTTCAGATCTTGAGCTCGTGACCTTTCAATTACATGATAACAACTTTATCACTTACTCGACCAAACAAGAAATAAACAAACAGACACCTAAAAAAGAAGGAAAATAATCTACATAGTTAGTTTAAACCATTGATATATACTGCACAAATTTTCTATCAATTAGTTAATCGTTTTGATGGTGATGGAATATGAGCTTCATGATAACATTTGTCCATATTCACTCCAGCTACATTATATGAAAGGAACCGACCCTAGCAACAAAAGCAACTGCTACTCTGGCCTTGTCTTATTGACCGGCTTTGGCCTAGTCTGAAGATCGTACTAAACCATTGACCCTTAATGTGACATATTACAGTCTTGTACTCTTGTAGATATATTAACAACATTGTACTTACTAATGGACTTACTAATATTAATATAGTTAATTAAAGCTTAAAGCTTGCACATAATTTGGTTCATGGTTTGATCATTGACCAATGCATATAGAAAATGATACGTATCTCAACTACTTAAATAGATCTCAATTACTTTAAATTGTTAGTCTACGCACTTACGTGAAGGGATGCAGTTGTTTAAATAAAACTCAAAACTTACGAAAGTGTATAAATATAGAGCATTATAAATAAATTTTTGAAGTTTCTACAAAGTTTCAACATGGGGTCGGTCCACATGGTAAATGATTTGTCACCTTCAGAAGTTCAATATCTGATTTTTGCGAATGAAGAAAACACAGTTGGGAGGAGAGAACCTCCACGTGCCGAACAAATTCTTGATGAAGATGAGATTATTCACTGCTAAACGGGTGTAGATAATTCGTTCGTGTAATAATATGCTAATTGAAATAAAGTAAAAGGATTTTGACAGATAGCCATTCCCCATTTCACATGTAGAAAGATAAAAAAATGTGTAAGAGAAAATTGAAAAGAAAATGTGTTTTGGTGGTGGGGGTGAGAAAAGGGGGGTCATCTTTTGTAATGGAAGAAAATCCAAAAAGTCTATCTGTAAAACTTAGGCAGCTTTGGCTTTATTTGATGGAACTTCAAAAAAAGTCTTGGCTGCCGTCTTTAACAATTGGAACCTTTTTCCTTTTCTCATCTTCTTTCATGGATTTTCTCTTGTCTTTCCCTTCACTTCTGTCTTCTTCAACACTACCTTAAATATATATCCTCTAAAAGGTTCTATTTCCTCCAAAACCAAGGAAAACTCATTAGAAGCTCTTTGAAGTCATATACATGAAAAGTCAATTTTTGATATTAACAAAATGAAGCAGTATTCACATGTATCTTGATGATGCAGATTCTGGTTAAGCTTAAGCTTCTTGGAGGGGATTGCAATGATTGATGTATTCTAAATTAGTGATTCGCTTGCCTGGCTCCCTGAATGCCATCTGAGAAGCTTGTCAAAACGATTGGCAACCTTTCCATTTGGCATGAAGGGAGCCATGCAGGCTGCTTAATCTAACATGCTCATAAATTTTTCACTTTCAATCCCCTACATACATGTTTTTTTTTTTTTTTTTTTTATCATAATTATGATACTATATCTTTTCATCATATATATATGTTTTTATGATTATTCTTTATTTCTATTTCTGTATATCTCACATGTCAGCAGTCTCATATAAGAATCTTATGAAGGTTTCACAATCACATACAAAGTTCAAAAATTCCTTTTATCTTTCTGTGTATACCTTAGTTTTCATGGTATTTCATTTCAGGAATCATCAATTTCTATGTTAGGTAAAGATTTCCTTTCACCATTTGAAATGTTTCCATGTCGTGTATGTACATAACACTTTTATTTAGGGAAAGTCTAAAGAACTTAATTAAGTGATTAGCATAAGGTGCTTTTAAAGTCCAAGAGACAAGTTAAATTATTTTTGTATAAACCGTAAATTGTTTTCATAAACTATCCTAATAAATTTATTAAAATAAGTCATAACAACTTAAGAATTTTTTTAAAACTATTTCCATAAGCGCCGTCTAATATTCACACAAGTGTCTACATTGGTAGATAAAATTTTCAGTAAATTGTTTATCAGTCAACTCAATTTCACTCTAATTCGATCTTGCTCTGTCGAGGAGCATGTAACCTGCAGGTCCGTGTTTAATTGAAATGGAGTGGGAAGACAAATGTGCATTAATGCAGTCCATAGGGGGCTGGCTAGTGATTAGTGAAGGGAAACTGAATGGTGATTTTGAAAGAGTTCAAATACTGCAAATACTATCCATAATAAAGTGAGTGAATTATATGGTTGTGAAACGTTGCCTGCATACCCTAGTACTGTCCTTTGAACTTGGCACTGTACATCCTCAAATTGTGCTATGTGTTAAGCATGTAACTATTCTTGATCTTAATTTACTTATTTTCTGTCTTGTTATGTCTTAAGCATGGCCTTAATCTCACCTCATGGTTTAAGGAATTCAATGATTAATATAGTACATGGTGATTTCAGTATGAGAAAATGTCACATATGGATTGAAACTCTAGAAACAATTAATTCTCCTTCTCGTAAGTAGAAACCCGTACTTGTTTTAATATAAGCGAGACAGTGACTTAAAAAGCAAGAAATAGACATTAGTGTCTCAAAATCAATTTATATTTATTATTTTCTTTTGTTTTTGTCGAACAATTAGGTCACTGTCTAAATCGTAAAAAAGCGGAGGACCTTAAACTTCTACTCAAAGATAACAATGTCCGTAGTCGTTAAGGTTTTAAGCAATTTTCAAACATTTGCTTATCTATGTAATGTAGACCAGATAATTCTCCATCCTAATGAATATCTATATCATGAAATGTGTTACACTAAATATAAATATATCTCTCGGCTAAGATTCAAACTTTGATTCATCTATTGTGAAAATTCAGCTCTTCCCGATAAACCAACACATGTTGATTGATGGATGTCTCTTTATCACTTTTGTACTGTTTTCGGGAAATAATTTGTATACAAGGCTCCAAATTATATAGTATTTTAAGGCTTTATTTTATTAGAATAGCTGATAAGTTAGTTTGTAACAGAAGAGCTCGTAGAAGAAAGGTTATAAGCAGGCATATAATATCTCTTGGAATTGGATTTGGAAGGTGCAAATTCTCGCTAACGTCTAATCTTTTCTATGGAAAGTTTCTCAGTTATTATAATTACGGACACTCTCTTGGAGATGGGACAGTGAAGGTAAAACTCGTCTCCACGCCGTCTCATTGCCATGCCTATATATGAGTAATAAGCCTTGCTCGAATAATAGCTTTAGCAAAAAGAATGACATCATCCGCGAAAAAGAGGTACGGGTGCAGACAACAAATATATATAAGTACAAATAATTTACTTCTACCGAAATTTAATTCATTCAGTTGAACTTAATTTTTTTTTTTTTTGAAAGAGGGTTGAACTTAATTATTATCTCAATTCATACAAGATAAATTTTTTGATGGAAAATGTTTACAAAAATATTACGTTGTTCCAATCCAAACCAATCCAAATAAAAATTGATTAAAAAAATCACATAACACTACAATTGAATAGATATTTTTGAATCCTTTTGTGCGTAAACCGCTCAAATCGAATTTCAAATTACTTTTTTAAAACAGAATCAAACCAAACGAAGTACATAATATTAATTTTTTCTTAAGACAAAAGAAATATGATAACAAAAAAATTGATGAGACCATGATAAGCACAAGGTGTGCATATGAAGGAATCAAAATAAAGAGTCAAAGTACAAAGAAAAATAAACATCATGAAAAGAAAATAAAAGCCAACAAACAACATTATCCGATAGAACCGCTTGGTCAGACTTTTTTTCGGTCTAAAAGCTACTTTAAAACAAAATTAAAATAAAACTCTTTAAGGAAAAAATTAAAGCTGTTTGGTTTCTTTATTAATTTTTTAGTTCTAAAGTTATTTTTAAGTTAAAAGTTGTTTGACAAAATATTGTACAAAACTTTAAATTTATTATTTTTTTTTTGTGGTGTCCGGGGTTCGAACCCGCGACCTTGTATATTATACATTGTCTATATCAACTGAGCTAAGCTAGAGAATATTTTGTTTTTTCTTTTCCAATTATACTGTATAACAAATTTTGTTATAAGAATATCATATTTTTGGTGTCATTTAAAAACATAAGAATTTATATTATATGGTATTATATTTGTTACATTGTTGGTGTCATTGAAAAAAATATGTTTAGTTTTTTTAATAAGAAAAAGATATGCATAGTTTGTTACAATATAAATGTGTAAAATATATATAAGTATAATTTTTTTAGGCATCTATACTTGTACTTTTAATTAAAATTTAAATTTTATAAAAATAATAATTGTACGCATTACGCAACACTAAAAAAATTATACGCATTAGCGTAACAAAAAAAAACAGACATACAGACATAAAATATTACTCTAAACGCTAATGTGTGTGTGTATATTTGTGAGGTTAAAGAAAGAGAATAAAAATAAAAATATTTGGTGTCATTCAATGACAACATGAATGAAAATATTTGTGAGGTTTTGATAAATAAACGATATTAAAATTAAAGATATAAGTGATAAAAAGATAATAAAATTCCTTCAAAAATAGATAATAAAATTAAATTGATTCTCCTTTAAAAAAAATTATATGGACCGGTTAAAAAAAAAGGAAGAAAAAACCAAATTAAAAAAAATATTAAAAAATAAAAGAAATGGTTGCCTGCGTGAATTGAAGAGAGGTGCTTGTGAAATAAATTACGGAGAAGTAGTTTTTTGAAGTAACATTCAACAACTTTTGGTTAAAGCTCATTCCATTCAATTTTATGAATTCTAAAAAAAGTATTTTTTTCCGAAGGTACTTTATGATATTGTGTTTGACCTAACTTCTCCTTAAAAATGTAGAGAAGCTGAAAAAAAACCGGGTCAAACGGTACTAAGCAATACAAAGAGATGAATTACTCCACCAGGCATGGAAATCAAAAGGCAAACTAGGCATGAGCACCTTAACCTACCATCATGAATTAAGTTTCACCCTATCAACAATCAGGGAGATAGACGACTCCTTATTTTGAAAAATCCGGATATTCCTCTCCTTTCAAATAATGCAAATGGTCACCATCCAAATTATTTGAAAGCAAGTGTGAATATCTTTTCTGAGCAGATGGTCACCAACAAATTGTGAAGCAAGCATACCAAAATTTGAAGAAAGATCAATAGAGATTCTTAGTCAATGCATAATGAAGTACCAAACATTGCGATAAAAATTACAGTCTAAAAACAAATGGTTAACTTCTCATTAATGCAACCACTCGAGCATAAGAGAGAACCTGGTTGAAGAATTCCACGACGAGACAAACTATTCTTAGTCGGGATTCTTTTGCTCAGCAACTATCACGCTAAGAGAGACACTTTTATAGATAGTGATTTGTTCCAGATGATGTCTTTTGTAGAAGATTGAGGTTATTGATCATTAAAAGTCAACAATTTGTAAACTCCTTTTACTGAATAACCTTGAACTAGATCCAACTTCCAAATCAAGTATCCTCAACAAAGTTTTGCAAAATAATATTATACAACAAAGTCACTATGAACTTATCTCAGTTGGTAAGAACATTGAATTTTATATACAGGGGACGAAGTTCGATCCTCGGACACCCGACTTATTCGCCTAAATTTTTTGAATTTCTAGCCACTAGACTACTTGACAAAAAAAAAGAGTAGCACTTGAGGACCAATTCCTCCTTCCACACAAAAAACCTCCTTCTGTATCTTCACCCACTTCCTCCCAAACCCCCACCTAACCGCCTCATTTTCTCCATTAAAACATTAAGGTCTACAAAATTAACATATATCTTAATAATTTTTTATTTAATTATTACTCCCTCCATTCCTTTTCTTTTGATATTTTAGAGCTTAAACTTTATTCCAAAACTTTTGATGTTTTAGAATTTTTAATACTTTTTATCCAATTTTACCCTTGTGGAAAAACACACTTTAATAATTAAATAAGTTGAGACTATTGACTTATCACAATTGAATTAAAAAATGGGTTAAAAAATTCACAAAGAATACAACCGCCGAGGAGTACTACTTCAACTACCCATGCACTATTTAAAACTCACCATCACTCCATATACATGCATGGAACTATAAAAGACAACATGGATAAAATTACTCCATATTCATTCCCATTTTAAATCAGCCATGGAAGCAACTCAAAAAGAAACCTATGCAACAGAGAGAGAAAAATTGTTGGAGATGGTAGTTGAGGATTCACTTGAAGGGAAAGTTGATTATGAGTTTGATACTGCAGACACAGCGGGGTCCAAACTGCACCCACAAGCAGTGGAGATGGTAGTTGAAGATTTAGTGGAAGAGGCAGTTGAAGAACCACCTCAAGGGCAAATAGTGTTGGATATTGATCTAAATCTTCTTGCTGATATTGGATTTGATTTAAACAAGTTTGCTGATGATGAAAATCTAACTCCCAAAGAAGAAGCAGCAAGAGATTGTTTGAAAATATATCTTCCCCGTTGTTATACCCTGATTTTGGACCTAAAAATACTCATTCAAAATTATTTTCTACCACCAATATTTGTCAATTTACTGTTGTTTTACTCTGAATCTTTACTTTGTTTCATCTGCATATTTTACTGTCTCCGTCTCGGACTATTTTCAATCATGATTTTGTCTTTGATTTTCTTGCACATAAAACCATCCAAAGTGTGTTTCTTGCATTTTATTTCAAAGCATTTGCAAAAAAATCATACAAAAGGGTATTTTGGTCATTTCCTGCATTGGAGTCCATTTTAGTCCCTGTAACTGTCTCTGAGTCTTTTAACTTGTCTGTACAAATCATTGTTGAATCTCTGTTTAAAATCATTTCAAAATTGCATCTGAGTCAGGTTGAGTCATTTTAGTCCCTAGGGGCATTTTGGTCTTTTCCTGTCAAAATTTCGACAGAGAGGTATTTTGTAATTGGTTCATTTTAGTCCTTTTGTTGATTTTATTTTTGGTTTCACTTTACGTTTTTTCCAAATTACCAATTTTAGTCCAATTTTATTTTTAATTGCATTTTAGTCCCTGAACAGTTTCTAAAATTGCATTTCAGTCCCAAACATTTTAAAAATTGCATTTTAGTCCATTTTCTTAATTACAGTCCAGTCCTTCAATTTTTCTTTTTTGCAGAGAGGTCCCTAAGTCCAATTTCAGTCCAAGTACAGGTGTCACCATTTCAGTGGTCCAAGAACACACTTGGCAGCTTATAAATAGTACATAGTGCCACAGATCCACACAATTCACGCCACCTCAACAAACAGAATCACAATTTCTCTCTCCATTCAGTTAGATCAAAAACTCAGAAACTATCAGGAACATGAAGAACATTCATAAACCCTAGAATTCCAGAATCACAATTCATCAACAATTTCAACTAAATTCGTTCAGTTCTCAGCGATTCTTCAAAGAATCATCATCATTGAACCGGATTCTCTGCAATTCAAGGCGCGAATTCGCCATTGGCAAACTCAAGCACCGATCACAGAGAATCAGTGAAGAGGAAGAGGAAAAGAAGAAGAATTTGAACCGGTGAAGAAGAAGAAGGAATCGAACCAGCCAGAACACCGATTTATTTTCGGATTCAAGAACGAAATCAACGAAACAGAATCAAATCGAGGTTTTCCGAAGATTTTCGTTCGAAATCTCCGATTAAATCACAGGTAACACTTGAATCTTCATTTTCCTTTCTCAAGAACAATAACAAGAATGAATCAATGTAGATCTTCAAAGTTTCAAAGAGTTTCTTTCAAAAAAACTGAAAACCTAAAAATACTTTCAAAACCGTAGCAAAATCTTTAGATCTACATTGATTCAAGCTTTATTTGTGAAAACCAGTGTTAGAATCATGTTTAGGATGAAGAAACGAAGAGTTTGTTGTAAAATTTTTGAAGTTCTGGTGAGATTAGAGGTTGCCGGAAACTGGAGATCTCGCCGGAGAAGATGAAGATTCCGGCGGACCTATGAAGGTTCCGGCCAGATCTTCTTCTTCTCCGGCCGTTCATTCATGAATTCGGCGGAGGAAGTTAGAGAGAGATGAGAGAAGTGAGAAGTTAGAGAGAGAAAGAACATAGCAAAATGAATAAACCGGTGTAAGCTTGTTTATATAGACCACTAGACCGGACCGGTTCAAGACCGGTCCAATCCCTTGCAATCCTGAGCGTTGGATCTAGGGTTTCCCTCCTTGGATCAATCCAACGCTCCCTGTGCATCCAGACCTTAGGTTTTGGGCTTGGGTCTCCTTCTGCGCAGATTCCTTTGTTTCTTGTTAGTTTCTTGCTATTTGCACCTTGCTGTCTTGCTATTTGAACCTCTGCTTGTTCAATTTTTCTCTTAAAAATTCTAAAAAAATTCCTATGTGTTCTTTAATTCATTTTTGGTATTTCTTGTGGTGCTTTTACATATTGAAAAACTAATAAAAAATGTATGTGATAGTTCTTGATGTTTTTCACTTTTTAATTGAATTTCTTGTGAATTTCTTGTCACATTGTGTTCATGGTATCTTGGTGCATGATATGAGTGATTAATATGCAATTTCATGTTGAATATGCTACTGTTGTGTGATTGTTTTACTGTTTTTTGATGTGATTTGCTTGTTCCTTGTATTGCAAGTAGTGTGTTTCTCTTTACATGTTGGTTATTGTCGACGTTTTTACCGTTTTATCTCATAATTCAATTGCTTACTTTTTCTTACCATTTGTGCCTTATTTCACTAACATTTCTATTTCATGTTTCATCCATTTCATAAGCATTCTACCACCTCCATCTCAATTTCCTGTAGTTTAGGCATTTTTACCCTTCAATTTCTATGTTAAAGTTGGCATGTAAATTTAGGTAGTTTCAAGTTCTCTTTTTTAATTTCTTGCAAGACCATAGAATGTAAACTAGGGCCAATGTAACGGACAATGGACTCTAATGATGTACACCGACACAAGCACCGACACGCACACACGTTGTATGTTGATTTACCGTCTTAGATGCATGCTTAGGGAACGCGATACTTAGAAAAAAATACATTTTCAAAAAACTAGCAAATTCCATCACTTGAAAATTTTTCCTAATAAACCTTGGAGTCAAAACTCCATTGAATTTTCCCTTTATTTTCTTAAGCAAAACTCAAATGAACTCTAATTTCAACTTAGACTTTTTTTAATAATTGAACCAACCATTCACCATTTTCTTCTCTCATGCCTTTACGGCTTCTTTCCCTTCTTCAAAACCCATTTTCAAAAACTTAAAATCAATTGAAACTCACAAAATATTTTTGAGAGAGAACTACATGGAATTTTGATCCCTTAAAAGGGTATGTAGGCAAGAGGTCAAAACCTCTCCAAGTCCAATAAAATAAAATCTCAAACATTTCCTCCCTCCATTCTTAAACTAAATAAACTTTCTTTTCAATAAATAAGCATAAAAATAAAGCGTAGACATAAAGCTAGGAAAGCGGTTCCTATAGAATACTATAGTCGTTACGAGTGCCTAACACCTTCCCGTAACGAAAACGACCCCCGAACTTAGAGTTTCTAAGGGTTTTATCAATTTTACCCTTCCCAAGAAAAAATAGAGAATATCAAAGATTGAAAGGTTCAAGCCTAATTAATGACTTAATACCCCAAAATCGTGATAACACCCGTTTCTACTAAATCCCATTGCAATCTATGTTCCCTTTACTACCCAAAAGTGCATGAAATACATGTAGGAATGAAGTCAATTTTTATTTTCCTTGTCTTTTATGCTTTCAGTTTTAATTTTGGATTGTTGGAGATAAACATTATTGAAAAATTCTAATGAAAATGGTTGAATTTAATTATGTGTTGCATTTTTATGTTCCATTTTTTTTTTTGGGTTAGAAGCATATAAGTGCTCATGTTCCATATGTGTGAGTACTTGATTCACACGTTCATGATATTCATATTATCCCACAAAATAAATTTTTAAATTGAAGAGACAACAATTGCTGGAATTAAAATGAAAAGAAGTACACAAAGTGAAATTATTTGCTCAAGGACCTAAGATGCAACAATTGTCTTTCTTGGAACAAAATCTAGTTTAAGAAATTGAGAACCTCTTGCACCAAATTAGAATCACAACTGACATTTGTTGGTAGTTGTCCTTGTCTTTCCAACACCTTCTTTTTGATGTGTGAAATTCTAAACCTGTTTGATCCTTTTGCTTTCATGATCTCATCCATGCACATTTGTAAAGTCAAGAATATATGATTTGACTTAATCGGTGAAAATTCATCAAACGACATCTCCACGGCATTAACAAGTTCATCAATAGTTTGAGATACCTTTTTTTGTTGTAAGGACTGAATAGCACGAAAAAATCCTAGATCAAGAACATTTAATTCAGGCGAATTCGGAGGCTGACACATTAAACGGATATCAAATCCATTTTTCTTAGCAGCTTCACAAAATTCTTCATCATCGATATCAATATGTGTCCTAGCGTTGTCTTGTTGAATAAAAATCAGATTTCCAATATCTTCAATCGGACATTTGTCCATGACAGAGGGTAATACTTTGTTTATATAAAATGATCTTATAATAGCTCTAGTGACTGAAAGGATTGGTTTAGTCTCCATTGTACCAGCCACTCTATTAACACTAGTCCTTTTAGCAGGCTCTCTTATGACAAAAGGAAAGACGCCAATTTTTCCATCGAATGTTACATTTCTATGTGAATCAAATCTTGGGCGAGCTACGGCAGCCAAAAACATGACCTTTGGGAGAAAATTTTTGCTAACACAACTACGTATCGGATCATCTTCATCTTGCAACAAGTAATAGTTCTCATTTTTTTTTTGTCATAGAGAACCACTTCTCATCAATATGAATAATGTTGTACATTCCCACAAAAGTTGGATTGTTTGGTATGCTATTGGCATCAATCATTTTAATGCAAAATTGTAATCTTGCTCTTTTGTTTTCTTCCTTCAAGAAAGGCTTTATAGCATTTGAATGCTTCCGTATTTTCCCGAACTTTATTAGCCAAAATAACGTAGTCTTTTTGACATCTAAGGCATATGCTAAAGATTCAATCGTTGTCCTTTTATGCAAAGGCACATCACGAATTTTTTCCAAATCAATTTCTACTCTCTTTCGACCACCTCTTGACATTTTGTGGGATACATCAACATGAGCACCACAATCTTTTGCTCGTTTCCAAATGCGTTGAACGGATAATATAGGAACCGAAATATGTGATGACACCTCTCGTGTTGCATTTCTGCCCAACTTCCCATCAACACTCTTTTTCAATAACATCTCATATATGTCTCTTCTTGTATCGTTGGACATGTTTTTTCCTCTCTTATTGATAGTAACCACTTGTGGTAGTGGCAGGTCCTCATTGGCTTCCTCATGATTATCAATAGCATCACCTAAAAGAAAAATAATGAATTTGGATATATAACAACACATGCAATAGGTTTTCAATTTTGATATAAGGAAATAATATTATAAAAATTTATGATACAAGTAAATAACGTGAAGATGGTAGTAGTAATAAGATAGAGATTGGTGCAAGAAAAATAAAATAAAAACTGAAATTGTAGATACCATCAATTGAGTTTTCTTGTTCCACATCCCACTGGTTATTAAGAAAGTCTTCAAACTCTTCATCCGACTGTGTATATTCTTCTTCAGTTGGATCACTAGATAGAAATAGAGGAACATCATCTTCATTAAGAGGTGGTTCATTCAAGTCTAGTGAATTTGGAGAATTTGCCTCATAGTTGAAAAAAGGAAAATTTAAATCTATTGCAACTAACGGAACATTTATGTCAATATTTGCATCCATAACTGAAATGTCAACATATGAAGTTCAATTTTATAAGCATATTTGAGGGATTTGAAATTTTGGATTCTAAAAATGAGCGGAAAAATTTAAAAACCTCAAAAGTATAAAGTATAAGGTGGGAAAAAAAATGGAAGGAAATACTGGAAAGAAAAAAAAAACAATTGCACAACTCCCACGTTGGATTTAAGGTGTTTGTGATAAGTTTGAGAAAATTGGAAGTTTAAATAATAAATGCAGTTTGTGTGGTGAGTTTCAATAATTAAGGAGATTAGAATTTTGAGAAAAAAAAATCATGGAGTAAAGTAAGGGTATTTTAGTATAAACCATACAATTATTCCTATAATTTAATGATTCCTTAATATTTGTGCAATCACCTAAAACATCAAAAGAAAAGGAATGGAGGGAGTATATATAATTTGTTTTTGAGGGGAGTTTATTATATGCTATTTGTTGGTTGTCAGATTTTGGTTTTTCAACATTACCTTTGAATTTAATGTAATTTTTTCGGGTAAGGATACTTAATAAAAAGTTTAAAGTAAAAATTTGATATTAAAAGTTATTTATTTAACACATAGAAATATTAAAAAGTAACCTTTTTAAAATAAAATTTATCATTTATTTTCTTTTTCAAATATTTAACAACACTTGTTAGCTAGACTTTTTTTTACTATTCATATGTTTCACCAATTCATGCATACTTTTAGTGTTTAGTCACGAAATACAGATGCAATTGAGATAAGCATGCTTCTTAAACATGGATGTGGTTGATATGGTAATGGTTTATTTTTAGGGGATGGTCATGGCTTTTTTTTTTATTAGAAAAGGTCAAGGTGTTTTTTTAGGGGTGGTCATGGTTGTTATTAAGTCACTTACATTGACATAAATAATGAATTACTAATTAAAATAAAATATTTATATTATTTACTAGTATTTATATTTGTTTGTGTAAAAAGCTGAACCAAGTCAAACCACATATAATTCGATCCGATTTTCTTTGAGTCTTCCAAAACAAATCGAACTACACATTGATATTTATTTCTTTTTGTGAATAATCCAAAACTGAACTACACATTATTTTTATTTTTAGATTGGATGACTTTCTACTCAAAATGATCTAAATCACACTGCAAACATTCATAAAAATACCAAAATATTCTCACAAGAAAGATTTTTTTACCATATTCATTGAATTACCGATATATCTAATATATCAAAAAACATAAGTTATTTAATAAACAAAACAAATATCCAACTTTAAAGTGAGCAACTATACCATTTTCTTTAAATAAATGTGAAATTTAAACCTTTCTCGTTGGAATAATGGAGGAGTAGATAATTGATTCAACAACAACCACCCAACTAGGGGCCATACAATTATTTGATTGATCTGTTACACATAAAAGTGAGTTAGTTGAAACTTTAGGACTCACTTGGAAATTTGAATGAAACAGCTATGTTTGGAAATTTGAATGAAACTGCAGTGTTCTCATTACATTACATCTAATATTTAAGGAGAGGTAATTAAAGTTAGGTACCTTTTGATAAGAGTCTCCTCAAAACAATATTAAAATTGCTAAAAAAAAAAAAGTAACTATTGCGATCTAAATTATTCTCATTATCAAGCGAACTTAAAAAAATATGAACTCGCTAGAAGGAGGGGTTGAACCTCCGACCTTGTGGTTAACAGCCACACGCTCTAACCAACTGAGCTATTCCAGCTTCTTGTTGGATAAAGCGAACATATTTTATTTATTACTTGTATAATGATTTTATTATTACACCTTATCAAATATTGAGGTAGAAAGAATGTTGACGTGGGTTAAGTTGGGGATAGTGAATAATTCTTGAGTGGACACAATGATTTGGACCCTCTATTTGGTTACATACACAAAAAAGTGAACATGATATAATCATTATTTCTTCTACCTTTTTCCTTTTTATGCGTGTGTGACCAAATAGAGGATTCAAATCCTTGTATTCACCCAAAAGTTTCTCGGGGATAGTAACAAGTCGTGTTTTATTTGTTTATTTTTCTCATTAATTTTGAAATTGTTTCAATTTTTTTCATGTTTCAAAAGTTCATATGAACATAGGAAAGCTAAGTATACAAAAGGCCCATGTCAATTCTCTCAAAAAAAAAAAAAAAGGAACATGTCAAAGGATTAAATATAAAAATATTATATAAAAAATGGTGTATTCCATTTTCTTGAAAGTTTAAATTTTATTATTTTCAAAAACAAGCTTTTTTATATTTTAATTCTTTAGAAAGTTTTATGGGACATATTCTAGTAAAAACCCAAAAGAGAAATAGAAACTAATGTGTTCATCCGAGGATAGTTAAATTGACGGGGATATTGCAACATGCAAGGATCATAGTTTAAATCGTGATTTTTCACTTATTCACTTTAAAAGTGAAATTATAGTTATTGACAAAAAAATTAATGTTTAATAGAAAACAATGTCATAATTTTATAATTAAATGAAAAAAATTCTAAGTAAAAACACATGCATCACTTCCATTTTTTTTTTTATGCTTAATTTCAATTTTGATCCCCTTATTTTTTGTAAATTTAGTCTCCCAATTTTGATTAGTTAGCATTTAAGCTTAATTGTATTTTTTTTTAGTCTCCCATATTAACATATCACATCAACAAATATTTCACCATTTCACCATTTTTTTTAGGTTTACTTGTAATTTTGGTCCCTTTATTTTCATAGTTTTAGTCCTTCTATCATATTTTTGAACTAAAAATTTGACGATATGATATGTTTTAAAAGACAAGGTACATCATTTAGGCTATGTTTGAATATTATAAAATGAACGGAGTGGAAAGGAATGAAAGGGAATGGAGCGGAACGAAATGGAATAGAGAGTCCATTCTATTGTTTGGATATTTTACAATGGAACGGAACAAAATACCACTCCATCGTTTGGAAATTGAACGAAATGGAATGAATTACAACTTTTTATTTCCTTTTTTACCCTTATTTACAAAACACTTTCATATATATACTAAACACAAACCTATACTGCCCTCGTGAGCTTAGCTCAGTTGGTTTGGACAATGCATAAAATATGTAAGATCCGGAGTTTAAACTTCAAACCCCGGCCACCACAAAAAAAAACACAAACCTATACTGTATCAGAATTAAATAAAAGAGAAAACAAATGAAACTATAATTTTTTTTTTTTACGAAAATTAATGTGTGCTGCATACTACAAATAACACAGATGATGCAAAGGTTTTTATAATAATTGTCGAAAGCAAAAAAATCACAGCGCATATGCGTGATGGATAGAATATGGCACAAAGAAACATAGGGACATAATGGTATTTATAATAGTTAAAAAATAAAATAAAATGGATTCCATCGCATTCCTCCCAAATTGGGGGTAACAAAAGTGAGAGTACGTGGTGGAATAGGATGAAATCTATTCCACTCCATACCATTCCATTCCATCCTTTTATTACTTATCCAAACAATGGAACATAAGTTCACTCCATTCCATCCCATTCCATCAATCCAAACATAGTCTTAATGATGGAAAATTATTAATGTCATGAAATTGTAAGAAAAATCTTAGCAAAATTACGCACTTAGTCCCTTAACTTTATTTTAGTTAACACTTTCGTCCTTTATATTTTTTTTTGTCACGATTTAGTCCTTTATGTTATAAAATAACAATATAGTTATCCTTTTTTATGAAAAAAATAATCAAAAACTCCAAATAAAAAATCATCAAACTCATAGGCAAACGCAAATCTTCATCATACAAGCCTAGAAAATTAAATTTCTTTGAAAAAAATCTCATAAAAAATGATAAGATATTGTCATTTTATAACATAAATGACTAAATCGTGACAAAAAAAAAGATAAAAGACGAAAGTGTTACCTAAAATAAAGTTAAGGGACTAATTGTGTAATTTTGCCAAAAATCTTTTAAAAGTTTTATTTAAACATTCTTTTAAAAAAAAAGTTTTATATGTCATATCTTCGTAGTTTAGATGTAATATTTCATGGATAGATTAAAATTGTTAAATTTTTAAATAAGAA
Source organism: Medicago truncatula (assembly GCF_003473485.1). Taxonomy (NCBI): domain Eukaryota; kingdom Viridiplantae; phylum Streptophyta; class Magnoliopsida; order Fabales; family Fabaceae; genus Medicago; species Medicago truncatula. The sequence goes on along the minus strand of NC_053043.1, from coordinate 10,176,878 downwards.
GATGAATTTCACAAAATGATAATAGTAGGAGTGTAGCTAGGAAGTTGCAATGAAGTAGTTTTTTTTTTAAGTCAAATAGTCTTATCTTATGTCATTTTTCAATAATAATAATATCTTGCAAAATAGTAAAATTACTATGTGAAAGATAATCAAACACTCCAAAACTGACTTATAAGTCATTATGTAGGCTGGCTCCAAAAAATAATCTACCGTAGAGTTTTGACAAAAAAGAGATTTTAGAGAGAGACAATCTTTCATAATGGACCCAAAATTAGATGAATCAATCATATGCTTATTAAAAGTCTATCGCCTCCCATGTGACATTTCACAATCCATGACCTTTTTTTTTTTTGACGGAACACAATCCATGACCTTGTTAACTAAAACAAATGGTTATTTTGTTTTTTAGGGAAGAAAGACTTTGATAGTTTGGAGTTTGATTAAAAAATAAATAAGCTTTCAACAAGATCTGTGTTAAGCTTTTTCAAAAAAAAGAAAAAGGATAAAAAACAAGAATTGTGTTAACTAGGATTGAAATTCAGATTATTGATCCCAAACAATTTATTTTTTATTGTAGTTCATTAATGAATTGTATCAAATCTGGTAATTACTTGTGGCAAGCTTATCTTCTTGGCATCATTAGAATTTAAAAGTCATAGAAATAAACAAAACCCCATTTTTTTGGGAGAATTGATGGCTCATTTGAGCTGTTTAGATATCCACACCATTTCATAATAGAATTTGACATCTCATTTATTCCTTCATACTACAACTACGGAACATTAAAGAGAACCTAATTGAAGAACTCCACGTCTAATTAAGTTATATTTTGTCCGAGCCTATTTATCAGTGGTGTCCATGCAAAAAGTGACACTTTAATTAAGAGACACTAATTTGTTGCAAATGATCTCCGTGAAAGGTGCTTGGACTTGATGATCATCATGGATCAACAAATTGTAAATTCCTTTAACAGAATAACCTTGACCTGGATCAATTTTTCAAGACCAGGTATCCAAAATTGATTCCTGCAAAACAATATTGTCTAACAAAGAACAACGTTCCACAACCAGCTCCTCTTCCCAAGAGAAAAGTCTCCTCCTCCATCTCCAACCTCTGTCGTCAACCCCCCACCCCAATCTCCTTGTCTCAGCAACAATTATACTAGAGTCAACAAACAAATCAAACATACAACTAATATTTAACACATAATGAACCCCCTTCCAGCCAAGGATCGTTTCAAAAAGAGAAACTTTCACCATTACCTACGTGACACACCAAATTAGCCGCAAACCAACCTGCCTCAGGCACGCCTACTCCCTTTTTAACATCACAAATGTTCTTACCCCATATTTTGCTGCTAAGACTTTATGTCATAACCCACCCTAATCAACAAGTAATCTCCAACACCATTTTTCCAGCAATACAATATAAAATTAGATAAGAGACTAAAATCTCATATTTAGAAATGGAAGGGTAAAAATCATGTTTCTGTGAAAATAAGAGATGATAATGCAATTAACAATAAATTGATTGAAGATTAAGTAAACAAATTATCTTCCTAGAATTGGATGATTAAAAAAAATCAAGATATCACTATTTTACTTTTTGTTTTTGCTTTAACTCAACCGAGATAGAATTGAAAACCTTTTGCAGATTACTCAAAATTTTGTCTAAAATTAATTAAACCTCCTGGCTCAAATTTTATTCTTATATTTTTTGTAAATTCATAAAATCACCTAATAGTTTTTGCTTGACTTTCATATGTCAACCTTTTTATAATTAACAAAGTCCAAAAAAATTTCTTGCGCGTTACACAACTAAAATCTAAATGTGAATGGCTGAATGCGATCACATCACCGACCCCAACGTTAGTTGTCTCTTAAATGACATAAATACATCAACACATGTCTTCAGAAAATAACTTTCGAAAATAACTTCAGAAAATATACAATTCAGAAAATTCAATATTCTAGAAAGTAACTTTTTCTTTTAAACTTTCGCACCAGCTTTCGACCTATTAAAGGTGGACGACTAATCCGACTTATGCATAGAAGCATGCGCGCTAATCAAGCGTTGTTCCTTCTGAGAATCGAATCCGGTATTTCTCGGATACGTCTTTGAAAGGTGCTCCTTACCACCGGAGCCCAATTAACTTGGTTTTCTAGAAAGTAACTTTATGCTAGAAATTTATCGGTTATTTCTTTAAAATACGACCTTGATATTAATGACTTAGCGTGTTTGTTACATGCAAGACTTGACTTATGTTGCGTTTGTTCCCAAGTTTGATCACATATAAATTGGATAACACAAGTTAAGTTTCTCAAGAATTTCATCTCTGACAACATGAAGGTATAGATGCAATTGCATCACACTTGCTAAGTGCATTCCTTTGTTTTTTCTATTTATAATATGAATATGCGTCAATTTCATTGTTTGTGTATACTAAATTAGCTACTGATTTTTTTTTCTTTAAATGTGATTGTGTTTGCAGCAAAAGATTGTGATGAGGGTTCACATGAGATGTCAAAAGTGTCGCACCAAGGCACTCGAGGTTGTAGCTGGAGCAAACGGTTCGTGTCGAAAAATCTTTGTTGTCTTGATTTTCATTTTAAGAACTTTTATGAGGAAAAAAATGAAATTAACGAATGAAATTAGCGATGGAAAAATGAAATCAATCACTAAATTTATTGTAAAATTTTAAGACAATTTTTTTATATTTTTCTCTCTAAATTTTCTTCGCTAATTAACATTTTCTAACTAGTGTTGATCTGAGTTATTATGTTACTAAAGTTTTGTGGTTTGGTAAATGCAGGTGTGAATTTTGTGGGATTAGAGGGAGATGAGAAAGACAAGATAGTAGTTATTGGAGATGGTGTAGATGCTGTCACGTTGACAAAATGTTTGAGGAAAAAAGTTGGACAAACTGAAATTGTCAGCTTAGGAGAAGTTAAAGCCAGTTGAAAAACTCAAAGAAAACAAGAGAGCAAGATGTATTTTTCCTTTGTATTTTCCAATTTTTCTTCTTCTTTCAACTTTTGGATTGGTATGTAATGCAATGAAATGAAAATTTATAAAATAGAATGAGCATAGTTGAGTGAAATGAAACATAGATCAGACTCTTCTTTTAATAAATTATGGTGAAATTTTAATGAAAAATAGTATGAGATGGAATAATGTCATCATTTCCATTCTATTACATAATTTTTTAAAATATTCAAACAGTTGAATATCACATCATTTCATTATATGGTTTGATAGGAATTACATGATATTATAAGTGAATCATGCATATGGTGCTTCACACCTAAAGAACACATGTATCTTATGAAATTTTAACATTTATGAAATGAGAATAACCAAAGTTGAAAGAAGCAATTCTTATTTTTCCCTTCTTTAACTCTTTATTTTTTCTATCTTCTTCTTACTCCACATTTTCTGGAGAAAACATCATAAAATAATTCTCTTACTTTCTTGCCAAGCTTGCCTGCACCACTCCCCATTTGTTGATTATGGTCATTACATGATACCTTTTCAAAATTAATAATAATATTTTATTTTTGTTATAAAATTCTGATTTCATAAGTATAATTATTAAGGTTGATATAAATTTTGTTATATGTAAACATTGTATGGCGTCGTCCATAAGTCATAGTTTAATTGTCAAAAATATCGAAATTGCTAGGTCGGTTGCCATGATCGGGGTTCGAACTCCAACTCCTCCACTTATGTGTGTGAGTTTCCAATGGTTATTGTCGTTATTGTCATTTTGTCGGTCTAAAAATCATTAATTGTATGGATCTCAAAAAATTATTTTCATAAAAAGTATTTAAAAAAGTAGATAATTTTTTTTTAGAAGAAGTATTACCTCAATTATTATAAATTCAACCATGTGCCTGCAAATAAACCATATAGGTGTTATATTTTTTCTTTCTTTCTACCTACTAGTTATTAAAAATGATTTTTTTTTTTTTTAAAAACTATTCAAAACGCAAATATTTTATTAAAAATGATTTTTTTTAAAATGATTCTTTTCATAAACTCACACACACAAAGTGGACGTGGGGTTTGAACCCCAATCATAACGTACAACCTAACAATTTCGGCATTTTTCTCAGTTCAGCTAATACTTATGGACCTATGCATTGCATTTTAATGTCAAGTGTGAAACATTTCAAATGGCACATATCCAAATTAATATTATTATTTGGACACACATAAAATCAACAAAGTTAAACAAAAATAATTTAATCACTTGAAATCATTTAATTTTATTCTATTTCAATTTTTTAAAATTTTGTTTGTGTGCTCAAATACTTTTAGTTGGGATTGTGTCTCAGTAAGTATTCCTCCATTTCAATTAAAAATAGTAGATGGGGCTGTATCTATGGTGAGTCGTGAGACTAGATGGTCCACAAAAGACAACATTTAATTTTAATTATGATCATTAGATCTTGCATCACTGTAACATCTAACAATATGTCATCAACACCATATTAATTTTCCTTTTCTACTCACCTTGATTGTCTCTCCGAAACTGGCACAAAACAACTACCCCTACCTACCAGGAGGGGATGCAAGATGGTATCTGTAACACCCCGTTTTCCCAACGTGAAAATTTCATTTATTTAATCAGAGTAATTCACCTAAACGGAATGTCACATTCTTTTCTTAAAATCATAAACTGTATAAATAACTATTTATCCTTTAAAATTCAATAACTAAAAAGTCTTTAATACTTCGCAGCGGAAATTATTCAATAATCAAAACAGCCTTTGGCACTAAAGCCTCTTTACAATTATGTCAAAAAAATCCAATCTACAACCAAAGTCATAATTCTTCAAAAACAATACGTAAGGAATAGAAAGCAATAACAAAGTTCCCATCCCGTTACGTATCAGAGCACCTAAGACACTTGAGCCACCACTCCTACTAATCAGTAATACCTGCAAGTTACTCATACGAAGAGCAACATTTTCAAGCAGAAGGGGTGAGATTTCACAAAACAATAATATCAAGCATATAATTCAATAATTATATTTAACAACACAAATAACTTCATCTATTAGCAATAATACTTCTTAATGTATAATTCTTAATAATCCAACTAACCTCTAATTATCATTTACTTTATATTCATCACATTATAAATATCATCATATAACACATATTAACCAAATCGTAACAAACATAGATCATCACATCATAGTCATAGTTCATATATAGCATAACAACATCTTAATCCTAATTCATATACAACATAACAACATCATTAATTCATAATAATAATTATTCATCAAACATCTCATTATCAATTCATTAATAAAAGACAACTTATCAATTTAACATAAACATCATCAAGTACACTTAACAACTCATAGATATCAACATGTAATCATCATCACTAATAACTTTAAAACAACACAATATAATCATCTCTTATTAATAGTAATAATTATCTTCATCATAACATAAACATCTTCTTATAATAATATAACAACAACGTAACATGATATTCACTTAATAATAATGATAATTATATATACATCATCTCGTCATAATATAATAATATAACAACAACATAGCATGATATTCACTTAATAATAATAATAATTATATATACATCATCTCTTCATAATATAATAATATAACAACAACATATTCATCTTCTTGTATTAATATAACAACAACGTATTCATCATCTTATGAAAATATAATCAACACATACTAACACCAAAATCAACATCATAAATCTTCAACATAAACATCTTAAACAATATCATCTTAAACATCATAGCATCTTTGATAAACAATTACCAAGTAATCACAACATTCGATCATCATCAATAACATAACATAATATTCACTTAATAATATTAATCATATATAGAACAACATATTCATCACTTAATAGTAACAATTATACACAACAACATAACAACTTAACAATATCATAATCATTATCTTAAACAACATAGCAACGTAACAATATCATAATCAACATCTTAAACAACGTAGCAACATAACAATATCATAATCAATATCTTAAACAACGTAGCAACATAACAGTATCATAATCAACATGTTAGACAACATAGCAATATATCAATATCATAATCAATATCTTAAACAACGTAGCAACATAACAATATCATAATCAACATGTTAAACAACATAGCAATATCAACAATATCATAATCAACATGTTAGACAACATAGCAACATAACAATATCGTAATCAACATGTTAGACAACATAGCAACATAACAATATCATAATCAATATCTTAAACAACATAGCAATATCAACATCATATAATTCACATCGTATAATCTTCGTAGGTACTTCTTTAACGACACATGGGTAGAACACAACTCGACAAACTCATGGATGATAATTCATCGACAACTTAACAACTCATGGATGATAATTCATCAACAACGACCTTGACTCGACATATGCGACAATGCAACTTAGACACTTATATGCATGTGGTACCAATCGTCATCATAAGTATTAATATACTTTTATCGTGCGGAGGACAAAGCTCCTAAAACGTGCGGAGGACAAAGCTCCTAATCGTGGTGAGGACAAAGCTCAATGAAATGCTATGCATGGACTCTTAACAACAAAACACCGTAATCATCGTAATCAACATATCATCATGCATCCAATAATTTGGAGCTAAACGTCATCATTTCATAATATATATATATATATATATAGACATCATGCACTTAGTTAAATAACAGCAGTAGCACAGTCAAGTCACACAACAACAGAGATATCAATATATCAATTTCAATTCACAACATAACAATATTAATGTGAAACATCAACAACTTAAACATCAAACATCTTCCACATAAGGCATATAAATATTTCACATAATCAACAACAACAACATAGGCGACACATGAACATCTCAGGATATAACAATATCAAATGATAATCAACAACAACTCATGCAACTTAGTTAAATAACAATAGCAGCATAATCAGATCATATCAACAGCTTAATATCAATTCATTTTCAACAACTTCCTGATCATTCAATAATAATTCAAGTAATGCAATCAATCAATAAATCACATTATAAACACTTAGCATTTCAATATAGCTTCACAAATAACAGTTAACATCTTAGATAGGTCTCATTAGTACCTAAAGTTCCATTCCTAATTCATTCAAACGACTCAGGTCTCAAATTCCTCAAAAGCACTCAATTCTGGATGTGCTCGCGAGGCGAGAGTTCTTACTCGCCATGGCGAGTACCACTCATCTCCCAAACTAGTGTTGTTCTGGGTTCAATCTGATCCTACATTCAATCCTAATCAATACTAGGTATGTTCAGGCGCTCTAAGGCATCCAAGGTCCAACTAAAAAGGTCGAAACACAAAATCCAACATGCTCTCTGCCTTAGCTCGCGAGGCGAGGAAGGGTTGTTCGCCGTGGCGAGCGATGCCAGAAACGCTCGCGAGGCGAGGAAAAGGGGTCGCGAGGCGAGCGATGAAGATCATCACTCGCGAGGCGAGGTTCATAACTCGCCGTGGCGAGCGATGAATGTCGCTACGGCCAGGCTTCCTAATTTCACAAAAATCCGACGATTCACATGGTTCTAAGCTTGTTCTTGATTCCAAAGTTCGTCCTAAACATTATCTAAGGTCTAGGAACACTTTCTACATCAATTAAACCAATTCTCACCGTTTGATCATCAATTCTAAGGTTTTGACCTAGTTTTCGTTTTCTCCAATTCAATCCTTTCTCAAGGTTTTAAGCCTAATTTCGATTCCTTAATTCATCTTAATCATTATCTAAGGTCTAAGGACAGTTTCTACATCTTTTTAACAAGTTTCCACCGTTTATTCATTAATTCTACAATTTTAACCTACTTTTCAATTCCTCAAAAACTCATCCTACATCGTGTTAAACCTAACCATTGATTCACATACTTAATAGAATTGCAAAGTTAGTCTCACCCTTACCTTAAAGTGAAGAAAATCGCAGCCTCTAGGTCTCCTCCCTCTTCTCTTGGCTTTTTCTTCCTTTTTCCAAAACTGGTCGTACGTACGTTATGTTTTTCTAAACTAGGTCTCTCTTATTTATATAAATCTTTAACCTACTTATTTTTCTCTTAAATTCAAATATTAATATTCTATTCTAATATATATATATATATATATATATATATATATATATATATATATATATATATATATTTCCATAACAAATCATACATATTTCTATAACAGATTATATATATTTCTACAATAAATAACATTTATTTCTATAACAAATCACATTTATTTCTGCAACAAATCGTGTATATATTTCTATAACAAATGACATATATACATTCCTAAATCAAATAACATATATTATATTTTTAAATCAAATAGCATATATATATATATTTCTAAATCAAATAACATATATATTATATTAATAAATATATAACATATATCATAACAAAATATCACTCATCAATATAAATCACACAAATCATATAAGTATATTCTAAACTCATTTAAAATAATCAAATAATTAGAGAGGGCGTTACAACTCTCCCCCCTTAAAAGAATTTCGTCCTCGAAATTCAAGCACACAAGAAATAAACTCAATTATTGTATAACCATACTAAACCATATATAGTTAAATAGAAACATCAACAAAACATGCAAACCACATCAAAGTTAGTCAATCAAACATGATCACATAATAAACATAACTATTAATTAGAACATTTGCTTCGTATTTGCAAGAATATGAATGCACTAGCCTCAGTTGATGATCCTATTCCATTGATCATCGAAATAGGATTGTTGAACGCAAGCATATACACCTAGTTGACCCATGCATTACCTTGCAAATTAATAATATTTTAACAGGCTTCTTTAAATTTTAAGGTCTCTATTATATTTTGTTTAATTATGAACTTGATTCTAAAATCTTAACAAGTTGTTGGGAGGGCTTGTATTCCACTTTCAAGACATTACTCCCTCTTTTTCTAAATATAAATAAATTTTACCTTTTAGGTTCATTCAATTAATGATATATGTGGTCTATATTATAAACCACATACATCATTAATTAAATGAACCTAAAATGTAAAATTTGCTTATATTTAGAAACGGAGGGAGTACCAATCTTCTTTCAAAAAAAAAAAAAAAGTGATATTTGTAGAACCACTTTTTGACAACTCTTTAAACAACAATTTCTCTCATACTCACATGTATTTTTTATTCTCTCTTCTTCTTCTTTCTCTCTCCATTGTTTTTGTCCAATCACAAGGGGAGAAAATTGATTGTCATCAAAGTTGTCTAATTTTAGTTGTACAAATATCATTCCTAAAAAAGAAAAGACATTACCGATCTCATAAGATTGACTTTAGGTCCAATGAATGTCTCTTATTAGATCCTCTCACTCACATAAAGGTTACATATGTTGGAAAGTTAACATAGGATTAATTAATAAATAGCACCAATAATCAAGAAATATAACAGCAATTATAAATATAATTATCATATAAAATAAAGAAGAAATGAAGAACTTATCGATCTTTGACTGAGGTGTGCCATCATATGTCAATCACTTGATGTAGTTGGCCTCAAAGCTAGTACTCTCCACGACACAACAACCACTAACACTGCAAGTGAACTAGTAAGGGCACATGAACAACTATTGGATGCTCAAAGCAACAATAACACAACTCTTACATATATGTGTATATATCTTAATAGGGAGATGTTTTTGAGTGGAGGAAAGGGTGAAATTGCTTCTTCATTTATACCCAGCAATACACAACAAAAAATTCCTTTGGATTCGGAAAAGTCAACACTGGCGATGACATCAACCTTCTCTTCAACTCTTGGAAACACTCTCTTCACACTTCGAATCCCAAACAAACACTTGCCCTTTCTAAGTCAACCGCGTCAACGGTAAAGCCAATTTAGAAAATTCTTCAATGAAACTCCGATAATAACCTGCCAAATCAAGAAAACTTCTAATCTCAAACACAGACTTCATAGTCTCCCACTGCAACACTACATCAACCTTAGACAGATCCACTACTATTCCACCTCTCGAGATCACATGACCAAGGAAACTCACTTCCCGCAACTAAAACTCACACTTTAACAACTTATCAAACAACTTATTCTCTTTCAAAGTATGCAACACAATCCTTAGATGCTCCGCATGCTCCTCCTCTGACTTCGAATACATCAAGATATCGTCTATAAACACCACCATAAACTGATCCAAATAAGGATGGAAGATTCTATTCATGTATTCCATGAAGACACCAAGCGCATTAGTCACACCAAATGACATCACAAAGTATTCATAGTGCCCATACCTCGTTCGAAATGCAGTTTTGAAAATATCCTCTGTCTTCACTCGTATCTGGTGATATTCGGATCTTAAATCAATCTTATTAACAGGGATACATGAACCGGTTAGGGACGAGATGAGATTCAATTTCTCATACACGTTAGCTATGAGTGAGGTAGCGAATAAATAAATGGGAATCGGGGGCGAGGATGGGAAAGTAAAACCCAGCCCTATTGCCATGTCTACTCAAAATGTTGGATAAGGGACGAAATTTAAATGTCCTAAAAAAATAGTTGTAACATGATCATTAGTGTCAGTTTAATCAATAATAATTTATTTGACTCATTTTTTTGTTGTTGTAGAAATTACTAGTAACTGTGACGTACAAAATTGTGAGAGTACTCTTACATTCGTAACACAAGTTGTATGTTTTGCCATTACTTGATCATCAATATAGCAATGCAAATTCATCAGACCATCACATTGACGTGTACTCACAGCAAGTATTAATATTACAATGATTAAATACTAGGCAATGATTCTGCAGGGGAAATTTAAAATTTGTTGTTTTTGGAGTGATGTGGTTAAAGATATATTATAGAGTGACTAAAGTAGTTTGGATTCTAGGGCCGTACATATCTTGAGCATTCTTGAATTTTTAGGAAATTGCAGAGTTCTTCGTGCAATGTTGATTCAAAAGCATCCCAGAAGTGATAAGCATGTGACACTATTGCTTTACCTCTCTCCTTTTGTTCACTCTTTTATGGTGGCAGACATAGCTACTCAAAAATAAGTGTTGAAGCTTTCTACGTACATAAATATTCTATATACCAACTAGCCCAATAAATTATTTGATTCCCTCAAAATGTAGCAAAGTTTTAAAGAGAGAAAAATGTTAAGATGTTCCAAATGAGGAGTCACAGATCACAATATATAGCTTTTTTAAATGACTAGTAAAAACTACAATTATCAACTAATTTACAATTATTTAAATATGTAAACATAAGAAAAATAGATACATTTAACTAAAAATTTAAAGTAGCTACGGGAATTAAACTTGAGTTTATTTAATATTCAGTGTTAATGTAAAAAAATATTATACATATATTCAATCATTTCTCACCAAATAGATAATTATCAAAAACTAATATATCTGGAGCTCACTTTATCCGGAATTTTACAGTCAACAGCTTGATTGATGATATGACGAATTTTACAGGTATTGAGCGAGGATATTGCATCTGGTATTCTGAATACACCGCTGGTCACCCAGGTAACACATGACAGGTTGATATGGAAGGCAGAAGCGAATGAAATTTATTCGGTTAAAAGCGCATATAGGCTATGTGTGGAGGAGCTCGTGGATCATACTCCTTCACGATCGATGTTCGGGTTTTTGGACTGGCATTTGTAAATTAAAGGTACCACCAAAGATTGAGAATCTCGTTTGGCGAATCTGTCGTGGTGTTTTGCCTACTCGAATTCGGCTGCAAGATAAAGGGGTTCAGTGCCGAACTAATTGTGTAAGCTGTGAGCATCAGGCAGAAGATATAGATCATGTTTTCTTCCATTGCCCATTTGCTGTTCAGGCGTGGAACTCGGCAAGGTTATGGCAGCAGGTGCAGCTGTCCACTCCACGGCAATAGCAGCAGAAGCCATTTTCTCTCTTTTCTGCAGAACTTCCAGCCTGATTTTCGGTACCTATTGGCAGCTATAATTTGGAGTATTTGGAAGCATTGCAACTTTGAAGCTTTGGCAGAATGAACATGAAGTATGAGCCCAGGTTGTGGACCGTGCTCGGCACATCATGGACGAATGGGATTGCGACAACAACAAGAAATTGGTCATGCTGCAGCTGTCACGCACCCACTAGCTGCTGTTCAGGAGAAAATGCTTGTACCAGATCCTATAGAGTTGATACGATGGCAGATACCTCTTCCTGGTCGAGTTAAATGCAACATTGATGCCTCATTTTCGCCTCATTTTCGCCTGTGCAGAACGGTACCTGTTTCAGAATTTGCCTACGTGATAAGGAAGGCGCCTATATGCTAGCGAAAACCATGAGCTTCTCACCTATGGTTTCTGTCAATATAGGAGAAGCTCTTACTCTCTTTCATGCACCACAATGGTTACAGGACATGCGGTTTGACAACGTGGACTTTGTGGTCGACTCAAAAATTACGGCTGATGCAGTTATCTCGAGAAGAAGTGATGTTACAGAGTTCGGCCAAATTATTGCAGCATGTCAGGATATGATTTCCTCCTACTTATACATTTGAATTTCAATTTCAGAATATAAACATGTTGAATGCATCAATTAAATTTTGTGTTCCTATTCAAAATCTGGTATTTAACACATCCTAAATCTAAAATTTGGATGTGTAAATTTAGAAAAATACACTTCTGGAATCTAAAATCCAAACACAATAAATACAAGATTTCATGTTGTTCCATGATTGATAAGGCTGCAAGTGCACAATTCTATCGTCATAATAAAAACATCGATCATGGGACTTGTTAGTATCAAGGTTATTTTTTGTAAGTGTTTAGCTAGATGTTTAGAATGTTTAGGAATTTGATGATCGATTGTTTTTGGGAAATATGCAGTTTAATAAAAGATGTCTTAGAATGATTGGAGTTGATTAGAACAATGAACAATCGAAATCCCAACTCTTTCTAATGTTATGGGGTATCAAAGTCATTTTTTTTTAAATGGCTAATTTATTCTCGACGAGTATATGCAAGACGCACAACCACTCGCGGCAAGAAAAGGGAAACAATACAACAAGGTGCCGCCTATATGCGTGACACCTCCACCCAAGAAGAAACCAACCACAAAACCCAACAAAGGCCAGCCTCACTGCCTAAAATCCAAACAGGCGCACATGCCCAGCAACACCAAACCTGCAGCATGACAGCAGGCTCCCAACAGCAGCAGCAAAACAGGTCACGCACCCCAGCTGCTGCACCTCCAAACATCACCGAACCAACACACACACACCAAAGGAAAAACAGCTACCTCCTACCAATCCTTCCAAGGCATGATAACGGATCCCAACTCCGCAATTACTGGGGTATCAAAGTCTAATGGTGAAGTAACTATAAGGTCAAGGATAGAAAGCTTTTATTCAAAGGATGAAGAAGACCTCTTCAAAGCTTTTGTTCATCAAGATACCTCCGGTGAAAATATCTAGCGTCTTCTTCGTGGGGTGAATCAATCCTTTGCATAAGGCAGGGATGATTATCCCCTTCTAAAACCCTTGAGGAAGACATAGCCCAAGTATTTTCTTGAAGCACTTCCATATATACTTCATATAACAGCTCCCCATCTTTTTGTGAAAAGCTTATTGTTCCATTTCCCCGTTGAGAAACTTTGGGTGCATGGGAATATTAAGGGAGGAAAGCTTGCTTCAATTTGTTCCATGTTTCTATGAATTTGGGAGGAATAGAATGTAACCAAGACATGGCTTCACCCCTTAGCGAGAAAGAAAAAACTCTCAAGTCTAGTTAAAAGTCAGTACATTCAAATTATTAAAAGTTAAAATGTGTTTTTCAATCAAAAGTTACTCTTTTTAACTTTGTGCCAACTTTTATGATAACTTTCTTTCTCATATTTATATTGTATTTTTATTCTCTCTCTATAGTTTTAGTTTTTGTATCAATATCTATATTTCTTTATATATTTTGTTTGTTTCATAAGTTTTTCCAAAAAATGGTTATTCAAATAACACTACTTTAATAAAATTTCAATGTCACCACGTAAACAAACGGTAGAAAAATCAGATTGTGTATAAAGTAAAATAAATCCATTAAGAAGTTAAACAATTTTTTTCTTCAATTGCCTAAAAAAGTCCCAAAGAGCTTAGCACGGTCGAACATTATGGACTTCCTAATTATTTATCTTAACTCTTAAAAAAGTGAATTTATAGTCGGTAGACTAGTTGATCGGGAAAAAAAATCGGATAAGATAAATTTTCATATCAAATAAAATTAAATATTTAATTTATATAGTGTAAATAGTTTAGGCAATGATATCATTGTGTATTTATGATCTTTCTCTCTTTTTCTCCATGTTGTTTTATATCTGTGTTCTTACCTTCTCTCTTTCTCATTCTCTCTCTCCATCGTTTTTTATTATCAAAGATAGTTGTTAAAAAATAACTCACTTATGACTTGAGACATGTGAATGTGTTCCTCCTCATAGACTAATTTAACTTCTTAAAAAAAAAAATTGTCTCAAAATAATTTTACAAATACCATTTCTCAAATAGTTATTTTGACTTTTATTATAAACATTTCTAAAGTTACACTTACACATACGTGATGCACAGATGGCGTAAAACTGTTTTTTTTTTTCCTCTAACCGTGCATGAAAATTAATCAATCACTTTGAATGGCAAACCTGATTTTGATGCCGACATATAAAAATAGAAGTTAGGGTATTATAGTAAACTCATACCTATCCCGCTTAATAATAAGCCTTTGAGTTATAAAAAAAATGGGTGCACTTTCATTTCATTACACAATACATTCACTACACTAATCTCTATATTTAGATACTTCACCTTTACTCTATCATATCTGACAGTGACACTTCATCACCTGTTAGTTGTTTCATCTTCAAAAACAAACCAACAGCAACACAAACACAAACTGTTACTAAATCTCTCTATGTTACAACCAACATTAACACTTCTCTTTTCCCTCTTATTCCTATGTTGTCTTTCTCTTCCTATGGCTTCAGAATCAGCCATAGGTGTAAACTGGGGCACACTATCTTCACACAGATTGAAACCCTCTACAGTGGTTAATCTTTTGAGAGATAACAAGATCTCAAAAGTCAAACTTTTTGAAGCTGATCCTGCTATACTTAAAGCACTTATGGGTAGTGCCATTCAGGTTATGGTTGGTATACCTAATGAAATGTTGTCTCTTTTGGGTGGTTCTTCTGTTGCTGCTGATTATTGGGTTCAAAGAAATGTTTCTGCTTTTATGACTAAAGGGGGTGCTGATATCAGGTTTTTTTTTTAATCTTGGCTCAGATTTAGTTTTGATCTGATTAGTTAACTTTGAAACCCTGATTTTAATGTTGATTCAGTATAATGAAGAATGTTTTATTTGTCCTGTTTATTTTTTTACCAAGGAGTAGTTATAGTTACTATGTTTAAGTATTAGTTACTTACTTTATTTGTTCATTCTTGAGTTTTTAATTTTTGTTTTAGTTGGTGGTTAAAAAAATAAGCATAATTTTTGATAAATTATTAATTACGCTGACGACAGTGACACTGAGATATATCTAATTAGTATAGTATGATGATGACTATGACCATTGAGCAGATTTGTTTTACTCTAAAGTTGTTGATGTTAGCATTTAGTGACTGTTTGCTAAGTTCTTTTGTGGTAGATTTAGAGATTGTTTGAATATTGTAAAGAACTTAGGATGAATCATTCTGAAGAATATATTGGGATCAAAAGTTGTATTCAATCAAGACTTCAAGAGTGTTTTGTGTTATTATAATACTTTTGATCTTTTGGTTCTTAGTTGCAAGTTTGAATTGATTATAGTTGTCGCCAATGATTCAGATCAGAATATTTGTCTACCTTGCGATATAAAGTTATAAACTTACCTGATAATCATGGTAAAGTTTGATATTTATTGGATTTTGATCCAACAGAAAACTATAGTAGACAGTAGCAGAAGTTATCATTATTGGTTTCTCTCCGTAACACAGATGAATATTTTCTTCTACTAAACACATTTTGTAGTTTGTGTGATCTCGCTAGATTCTTTTAAAATGTACAGAACTTATATATTGTCTTCAGGCCTCTTACATTTTAACTTGTATTACAGGTATATTGCTGTAGGAAATGAACCCTTCCTTACGAGTTATAATGGTCAATTTATAAACCTTGTCATACCCGCAATAACCAATATACAACAGTCTTTAGTCAAAGCAAATCTTGCTGGTTATGTGAAGATAGTTGTCCCTTGCAATGCAGATGCCTACGAGTCGTCAGGAGGACTTCCTTCCCAAGGGGTGTTCCGTTCCGAACTGACCCAAATCATAACTCAACTTGTTCAGTTCCTCAACTCAAATGGCTCCCCATTTGTTGTTAATATCTACCCGTTTCTTAGCCTTTATGACAATGGAGATTTCCCCGGAGACTATGCATTCTTTCAGGGAACTACTCATGCTGTAACAGATGGGTCAAATGTTTACACCAATGCATTTGATGGAAACTACGACACTTTAGTTTCAGCCCTCGGTAAACTTGGATACGGTCAGATGCCGATAGTTATTGGGGAAATTGGTTGGCCTTCAGATGGAGCCATAGGTGCAAACATCACTGCTGCTAGAGTTTTCAATCAAGGCCTTGTCTATCACATTGCAAGTAACAAAGGAACCCCCTTGAGGCCGAACGTTCCTCCTATGGACGTTTATCTTTTCGGTCTATTTGATGAAGGAGCAAAAAGCACCCTTCCAGGAAACTTTGAAAGACACTGGGGGATATTCTCGTTTGACGGGCAGGCTAAGTATTCATTAAACCTTGGACTTGGGAACAAGGAATTGAGAAATGCAAGGAATGTTGAGTATCTTCCATCCAGATGGTGTGTTGCAAACCCCTTGAGTGATCTGACTAATGTAGTAAACCATATGAAAATTGCTTGCAGTGTTGCAGATTGCACGACACTTAACTACGGAGGTTCGTGTAATGAAATTGGTGAGAAGGGTAACATATCATATGCTTTTAACAGTTTTTATCAGCTAAGAATGCAGGATTCGCAAAGCTGCGAGTTTGACGGGCTTGGTATGGTTACTTTCCTAGACCCTTCAGTTGGTGATTGTCATTTTCTTGTTGGCGTTATAGATAGAGGCTTGAATAAGGATTCATCTGCATGTCAGAAAACTTATCAGTGGTTGGTTATAGTATTACTTCTAATTTTACATGGGACTTTTTTCCTTTCAATGTGATTAACAGGTTTCGTTAGTGGGTTTTTCATGCTCCCCTCTTCTGAGACTGCCAGAACTAGAATAGCTGCTATACTATTTAAGCTTGATTTATTCAAAAGATTCATGATTTGTAGCCCAGAATATGATCATTAAGTCATTGTATCATATAAGAGAACGTATAAACACTATCATGATGCATTGGCTATTGCACATATTTATTTCATGTTTGTTCCGGTGACATCCGTTAAATTGATTGAATGAATCAACATATATTTATTTCATGTTATGCAGATTACATTTCTAGTAAAAGCATGGTTTTGTGGAATTCATGTCTTCTTGGAGCTCTAAGGAACTAATATTTTAAGTTAATGACTTATTTTAAGTTAACGACTTTCACCATTTGCTTCAGCAATTCGAAAATTGGTCGATACCTCTCATGTTAAAGGTCCATGAGTGACACATCTTCGTACATAAACTGTGAAGCACCGACACCAAACACGATATTGACACTAACAAATTGACACCTAGAATAATTGAATGTAATCACGTGTATCAATGTCGGACACTGGACACATCTTCAAATGTTGATGCTAGGTAGTACTTAAAAGCAAAAGTAGAAAACTGGTCTATAAAAGAGCAATGGGTGCTCTTTAAAAACACTTCAATTGATGATGGAGGAATATGCAAGTGATTTTTGAATGGAAATCTTTTGGGAATGGACTTAACACAACAAAAGTTTGATTATATTAAAGTTATCAACAACAATACAAACTTTTATGTAGTAAACCTCTTTATCTAGCTTCCTGCATTATTTAGCAGCACAGTATTTTATATGTCTGTGTGAAGAGAAACATATATAGAACTTGTAGAGGGTCTTCTTCAACCTTGTGATGCTTAGGTTAACAACATCCTTCTTCACAATATACTTTGCCACAATGGATCTGTGGCTTCCATATGAACCAGCAACAGCGACAACCTTTGCAGAAAAATGTCAATAACAGTTACTTTGAGCTTAATCAAATCTTGAATGTCATTAGAAATTAATGATAACAATGAGTGCAAAAACATAATTTACCTTGAGGATAATAAACCATGTTCTTCGAAGTCGGTGTATGAGCACTTATGTTTTCTGCATTAGCAGAGACAACTGTGAATACCATCAGTAAAAGCCATGAGAAAGCAATGAACAAAGCTGATTTTTTCATCGTCTTTTCAACCTTACTCATTCTCTTCACTTTGCAAACCTATTTATTAACAAGTTCTCATTTGGTTAGTACTTTGAGCAACAAGTTGTAGGACAATACAACTTGTTATCTTAGACAGCAGTGCATTGCATGCATATCGTTTACTTGAAACATGGGGACCTTTTTGACCATTGTCTTGTTACACAGTGGGGTTCATCTTTTGTGCTATCCAATTTTGACTATCCTGTCTCTTAATACAATTTTTTGCCATTAAATAAAACCTTCACTACTGATACATATCTTTTATTTGTTTGCTTGATTTAGTTTATAGACATAACTCATAATGTAACAGTCATGTTTGTATCTTTAGAAAAGCTAAATAATGTATATCCAGTAAATTATCATTTTAGTTATTGAAATTGTTAGAATCAGACAATTTAGTCTACATGATATTTAATCTATATGTATACTTTTAGAGATTAAATTAATGATTTCTTAAGTGATATCATACTAAAGTTGAAAAGCATTTCATTCTGAATTATTTCTATGCTTTTACTCCACTAAACAATGATTAAACAACACTAATACAAATTGTACAGTAGCTAAAAAACAAAACCGATAACTTTGTCCTTTTGTAAAGTGAAATCTCCACTTTAGATAAGATAATAAACTCTTTCACACCGACTTCAATAATCAATATTCAAGGTTGAGCTGTGCATGGCACCACTCGTGATCATTATTCAAGATATTTTTTGGTCAATCATCATTGCAGATGAATATGGTCATTTCCAGAGTTTAGAGTTTGGACTACCTTGTCTGATTACATTATCACTACGTTCAAGTTTCAACTGACACCATCATTCATTACAAACCCCTTATTAACAATGTTTTAGTAGCATATTTGTTTACATAAAAAAAAATAAAAATGTAACAGCATAATTTGGTTTAAATAAACAAATGGACATGCCATAAAGTGAAGATCTGAACATTTGTCATAAAATAAGTCAAAATAAATTCTTCTAACAGTCTCAAAGGAAGTGAGACTAGAATTTGGCAAAGATAGGTTATAATTTGTTAGGGAGAGGTGTTTGGAGCTTGAACTTGTAAGTACTAGCTTCCCCAACAGGGAAAGATAAATCTGATAACTTTCCATGAGCTCTCTTGTTATCATAACCAGGATAGTCATCTTTGAAGAATGGAACAGCTTGGTGTAAGAACAGTCCTCTCTTTTCTGCTTTTCTTACAAGATCCCATTTGTTGTATGGATCACCCTCTTTGTGAGTTACATGAATCTCCCCTCCCTCTTTCTTTACTAGAGCTTTTGCATTTGCCATAAATCCCTTCAACAATTTTTTGTTCAACCTGCTTGGTTATCAGAAATTCAGATCCATTAGTAACCATTCAATGTCTCATTAGATGAACAACAAATTCTACTTTGAAAAAAAAAAGAATGTTTGCACTTTTCCATAGTCCAAAATGTACCAAACAAGAATAAATGGATCACAGTGCTATAACGCTATGGCGTAGCAGAATTTAAACAAATCGCTATTGTTCCGCAATACAGTATTTAATTTATGTAGAAAATATTGTCAAATAGCATCGGCTATAATGGCACTATAAGACTGCTGCGCAGTGTAATTTGAACAAACCGCTATTTTCCGCTACCCACAGTTAACGACACTGATGGAACACAATATTCTCATTTGTAAATTGTCATCTAAAATACATCAAAGTTGCACAACAACTTCATGATGATCAAGCATCAGTTCCAAAACCCCTTATTGAAAGGAAACCACGAGGGCTCACTTGGTTGATATGTGCAAAGTATGAAGATACAAAAATAGAGGATAAAATAAAGAGTTTCCATACAATATATTATTATCGAGTAAAATTTAGTCAAACCTTACTATTTTCATCCTTAAATTATATTATGGAGTACCAAGTATGTACAAAGTAGCTTCTGTTTCAAGTTTCCTACCTACTTAATTTCTGCTGCTATACTAATTTGCCTTGATTTAGGAAACAGAGGATTTAAATAGTCAAAAATTACATTGCAGGAAATGTTTAGTAGTTGAAAGACTCAAAAATGGATTTAAATTCCAAGTCCAAGATAATATCATTTTATCAAGGATATATATAAATCAGGGTTTTAAAAAAGGTCTGTCTATGTTTAACACCAAGGTGTTTTATGTTTTCGCAGCGCAATCACAATTAAGATCAAATATACTTAAATCAGGATTCTAATAAAATGTCTATGACCACAACTTGGACCATGACATCAAGGTTTTTAACATCTCCACGACTGAGATTAAGATCGCATCAAAATCATTTGTCCGCAAAACTCTGTAATACCATGCATCACAATGTAACCATGACTGTAGTTTACAACCTTGATCTTAAAATTTGGGTTGAATCGATGTGAGACTCTCAACACATCGCCTCACGCCCAAAACTGTACATATAGATTGTGACATGTGAGTGGGTGGCCCAATAAATTTTGGGTAAATAGTAATTTTAATCCTTGTATGTTTACCTCACTGTCATAGTAGTCCTGATTGAGCCAATAACTCCCCACTCTGCATTATGTTGGTCATAGTAGTCCCCAACAAGATTGAGACGTTAACAGATGAATTGTCAGCTGATGTGACAACTGGGATTTGCTTTCATTTTCGTCCCTGGTACACTTCACCATGCCTACTGGCCTCTCAATATGTCACATAAGCTGACAAATCATCAGTTAACGTCTCAATCTAACGTGGGGGACTACTATGACCAACGGACTGCAAAGTGGGGGATTATTGCGTGTTTGGCTGAGTTAGGGACTACTATGACAGTGAGGTACACATCCAAGGACCAAAATTGCTCTTTGCCCAATAAATTTTGGATAGGCTATAATAACATCTTAAAATTTTAGTTGGACCTAAGTCAACCTTAAAAACTGGCTTATAAGGCTAAAAATGTCTCCTACTTACAAATGTAACTTTAGGCATGTATCTAGTAGTAAATGAAAAGAAAAAAAAAGTAAAAAAAGAGAGAGAAAGGAAACATTACTGAATCTGGCAGTAACTGTTCTCAGGGTAAAGGAATCCAACATGAGGAAAATTATAAACAACAAGATCAAACCTCTGAGTCTTAAGAAAGAAATGCTGACTCATCACTTTAACATCAACATCATAAAGAACAATACAACCCCTTTCTTCAAGTTCCCTTGCATTACTCATTCCATTACTATACTTCTTTTCAATTTTCTCTGCCAAAACAAAAATTAATTAAAACAATAAAAAAAAAAAAATGATAAATGGGCATGCTAAAAAAGGTTAAAAGTTTTGATTTTCATTACCCTGGGAATCAAGGGAAGTGGCTATAAGGTTATGAGCAGAACCAAAAGCCCTAGCTAAACAAAGAGAGAAGGAAAAGTCACCCTCTCCAACAAAGAGGATTTTGTGTTTTGATGAGTAGTGTTTTTTCCATTTTGCTGTGTTTGATGATGGTTCTTCTGACTCTGATTCAGATTCTTGTTCTTCATCATCAGTGTCAGTGTTAATGTTAATGTTAAGTTGAAGATGATCATGTTGTTTTTGTATTGGACTCATTTTGATTTTGATCAATTGATATTCAATGATGCATAGATTATGGAAAATGATTTTCACTACCGACCCTAATGACCAATCGTTACTTTATGAAAGAAACAAAGTTGAAAACTTTATTCTACGGTGTCTCTCTACATACCTCACTATTTCTCTCTCACACACGCACGTAATAGTAATAGTAATAGTAATAGTGTACCTTTTTTTGGTTACAAAGGGAGGTTACCACTAGGCCATTGAAGCAGTTATAAAAAATTTGGATCATTATTCGATTTGTATGTGTCATCTTTGAGCAGTTCACAATTTTATCGGATATCCCCGAAGGGAAGTACCTTTGATTTGTTAAAAAAGAGAGGATTGAACGGGACAATTTTGTATTTTGTTTGATTTAGGAAGTGATTAGATTGGATAAAACATGTAGCAAAGGATATATAAAAAAACAAGAATTATGTCTTTTACTAAACTACCAATCAACTTTTTGTTCAAAGCACAAATTATAAAAAATAACAAAATACAATTTTTTATTTTCCAACATAAAAAATATTCCCTCTCCAGTACAGTTATATCTTATCTTTGTAAATCAAACACATGTTAGAGGATTAAGTGGAGTTTGAATTGAAGACATTACAATGTTAGCACTGATGTATCTATTGATCAAAAGTAAGAAAGAGTTAGATTTCTATTGAAAAAAATGTTAATCTGAAGTGATACTTAGTATAAGTATTCTTTTTAGAGTAAAAATGGATATGCTTTTTTGACCAAAAATAAAAATGCATATAATTTACAACTGATTTTTCTTGTCTTAACCCTCGTCAGAATTTGAACTCAGATTATCTCGAATGATTTGTCTTTAACTAAAATTCATTAACCACTTGAATTCAATTACTTAATTGTGACTTCAAAACTACGATAACGAAACTAGGCGGCAAGACACCAGTTGTCGTCGAGGTGAGACACTCGACGATCAAGGCATTGCAAACTAGAGGATTGCCTTCAAAGTAAATTTTACAGAAACAGGAGGGATAATCCGATACACATGACGGAACACCATTTTTTGGTTGTATACCTTATACCTGACAATGAAAACCTTTTTTTTTATTCATATGATATATTTACTAATTGGTTGGAACTATTTTTCTGTCGTTAGAATTTTGGAAATTTTTTGACTCAATTTTTAGGGACTCAATCTTTAGGTTCAGGTAAAGGACAAGTATTAGTTGATTCTAACACATTTGAAACCCACCACAAACATCACATGTCAAGACCCCACTTATTTGTGGTGTTTTTTTCTTTATGTTTATGTTTATACCTCCACATGACAAGCTTAAGGAAATTGCACAGGAGAAACACAATTTTCCAAAATTGGCAAAACACTATTTAAAGCCTTGATGTTACTTTACCTCTTTACACAGTCCTGTTATCTAAAGAAACTGAGAAAATCGCTTATCTACCATGACATGACGATGGTCTTTTTCTGGTTTTAAGAAAAATAAAGGGATGAGAGAAATTTCAACTGCAAAATGGATGATATATCATCCCTTACAGTCACCAAGTTTCACCTTTGTTGTCATATATAAGATTCATTAGACATCCACATTAGAGCAATGTACATCCTAATAGCACAAGACTAACAAAATAAAACCGGCAATATAAAATTCAGACTAAAGTTTTGCATTATATTGTCTCAATGCGTTTTGAATGTGCTACATTTGCCAGAGCAATTCCTTCTAGCTCTCCTAAACGGTAAAACTGCACACAAATACATGAAGAAGTCAATCAGACAGTATTGAAGCGGATGTAAAGGAAAGGCAATAAGTCAAAGCATAAACAATAGAAAACTCACCAGTGAACCTTTCCATTTATATGATTTTAGTTAAATCATCTGTTTAAACTTGGCAAGCTCGCTCAACGCTTCTTCAACAGGTTGGCTGTTAATGCCTCTCTTACTCTGAAATAGATACATACTATGAGATGGTAATATCCTATTGGCATATTGTTTTCTTTTTTATTAGGTTATCTTCTTGACAAGAAGGACTCCGAAAACCAATGAAGAAATTAGAGCAAACAGAAAACTTAATAGGTCTTATCATGATGACATTACGACAAACACCAATCCAGCTATGAATGTCATTAATTTATTTTTTTTATAATGGATCTCACTCATCTTTACAAAACTGAATTGTAAGGTGATGGATATTTATACACACATTTTCAGGACATATCTCATTAAATGTGGAACTCCTAATATCCCCTCACGCCCAGGGCTAACAAATGCGAGATAGGCTCTATCATCTTAAAATTTGGGTTGGACATAACTCAATCCTACAACCGCCTTGTAAGGTAAGGGATACCTCCCACTTATAAAGACATTTTCAGGTCAAATCTCATTCAATGTGAGACTCTTAACAGACGTAATACGCGACAAACTATTTGGAGAAATTGTAATTTATTTGTCAATAGTGAAACAACTCTATGTATGAAAGTATGTATGAGTGTGTGTGTGTGTGTGTGTAAAAGAACCACAAAATGCTCCATGTCACACCTTTAATGATGGGAGGAGAGCAAAAACTTCATCAGCAGTTTCTGGGCATACATTAGCAATCACACATATCTGCAGAGGATAATGATATCAAGAAAACTACATAATACGTAAAAAAAATGGAAGTTAGTAGTTGGAATAAGACCGATACCTCGCTCTCGGTGAGATCATGATTCATTAGAGGCCTAATATTTGAGTCAAGGGATCATCTTTATAGGGATTAAGAGAGAAGAGTAATATATTACATACCAATATTGTCATTTATCCATAGCACACAGATGTATAAAGTATAAACACACAGCAAACTGAAAAATTAAGGATACTCAAGAGTGTGTCTAACAGACTCGGGATTTGAATACTTGCTGCTGCTGCTGCTTTTGGCATAGTACAGCCCCTTGTCAAATGATCTACAGCAGAAAATAAAGAAGAAAGTTAGGATCAGTGAAATAGATCTTCTACTTTAATATCAAACCTTAAAAATCCCATGCATTATTTTCAATAGAGAAGAATCTCAGTGTCTCCCTTACGCGGGCATTTTGATAGATGGATCTCTTGATAACGCAACCATTTGATCTTGGATTCCTTGTAACATGACTGCAGCTTCGCAGTCCATCAAGCATTTGAAATTTTCTGGTAGTTCTGCATAAGTCCACCCAAAGAGAATTAACGTTACTGATAGTGATATCAATAAGAAATAACTTCAGGTTTCAGGTAATGCAACCTAAATGGCTAAATCACAACATGAGTCGTCCACATAGAGTTACAAATTAATAATATACTCCCTCCATACTGTACTGTAACATTTTAGCAAATACATTTTGATTGTCGTTTTACATCTCCAATGAGGCATTAAATAATTTTGTGCACATACATTTATCGAATATTATTGTGGTTTTTGATCAATAAATGATAAAATACCTACTTAAAAAGAGAGATAAAGTGCACAATAGTACATCAATTGCTTTTCATAAGGGGTGTGCCACAACCTTAAACGTCATACAATATGGGCGGAGGGAGTATGGTTTACATAAATTCACGGGAAAAGAAAATAATAAAGAGATAACATATGCAAGCACCAACCTTGATCAACTCTATGTTCAAATTGATGTGGGTCTTTTGCAGCAGAACTCTTTCCACCATTTGCAACCTTGTCCCCTTGAAAATTGAAGGAAAAAGAAGTTCAGGAAAAAAAAAAGGACTCAGAAAGCAGGAAGATAATGATCAATCAATTGAAAGACTAGCGACTGTGTCACAGTACAAAGCCACCAAAACAATCAAGACAACAATAACTTTGGCAATGACGGTCTTACCTTTGCCACCAGAAGTTGGACCGTTTGATCTGGATTCAAATAGACCTATATACAACCAAGCAATAATTTCAGGAAGGGATTGCACAACTAGTTGTAAACATGATCAGTAGCTCAAAGTCTTCAGTTTAAGAAGCTTGCATACTCCACTGAGAAGAAGTACAAAGATAATAGAATTATAATGCTAACCTTCGGAAAACTGAACCTTCCTTGCCTTTGCTGATTTTGTTGCACTATCATCTTTCCCCTTTAGCCCTCCTACCATGAAAAAAACAATAAGTATTCAAATCACCAAATGGTCCAATAAATTGGCACCCCAATGTGCTACTGGTTGAAGGATCCAGGATGAACACAACCCACACATACGTTAGATTGGATCAGCTTCTCTAATATAAGTTCTCACTTTCAAGTGTAAAGTGAATAATAACAACAAGTGATAAATAAACCAACCCTAGATTCATACACTTTTACCCCATAAACACTACTTCTCAGACCTTGATCACAGCACATCGCTTGCAAGGCACCCCTTACATATCTCAGTGAGAACAACAGCTGTTATATATGCATCATACATGCATAACTAAACACTGGTGTGTTAAAACAACAATTTCTCACTTTACTAACTACTCACTTTAGAGAAGCAAAATCCATAATAAATTGTTAATACATAAGCTCACTTAAGTAATCAAAGCGAAGGGGAAAAACTAAGCTGTAGGCACCAAGCAACATATGAAAATCAAAGGATAATAAATCAAAGACATAAAAAGGAGTTGTAAACTATGTAGAACCAACATTTCAGATCAAAGTCATGTCTGGTGTTTGACATCAGACCGGCTAATGAGCTGTGTAAACAGACCGACAATACAGAGCCTCAATTCAGAGGACCAAAATTTTGAGTTTTTGATGCTTCGTTTGATAAAATTATAATATTTTGAAATAATTTCTAGGGTTTAAGACATAGTCTCCAAAGTGTTCAAGACAATCATGTTTGACACCAACACATGTTACATTCAATAACTTCACTTTCATTTAATTAAACTATCCATGGTGTCTATGTACAAGTATCAGTGTCGTGTCCGGTGTCAAAGGTTCATGTCAAAAACATTTTTATAAAGAAATTAGACAAACCCAGAATTTCCCAACATCATAAGTAAACTAAATGATGAAACCCAACATAACAATCTAACAAAAAATATCAACCCCAACAATTTTTTTTTTACCTAAAACAGAAAAAAGTGAAAAAAATTTAAACTTTTGATGAAGGGCAAAGAATGTCCAAAAATTACCACCTTTACTCAACAGAGAACCACCCTTTCCTCCTTTGTCAGACATTGTCAAAACTTGCTTAGGTCTGCAAAATTTCAAACAGACAACAATGCAGTTAAAAACAAACAACCTAAATGATCAAAAGGACAAGTTTTGTTCAAGGGTTTCACTACTTCAAATTCAGATTTTTTTTGCGTTTTTTGCAAAAAGAAACGATTTTGATGAGACATGCATGGAATTAAGGAAGAACAGGAAGATGGGTTACTCACCAAAGGGAAGTCAAGGGTGTTCAGTGAGCTCAGGCGCAGAGAGAACAGAAGAGAACAACAGTGCGAGTGAGATGAATTAAATGGCATGAAATGAAACAAAATAGAAATTTACCTCTAAGAGTAAGGGTAACTTCGTCTTTTCATTTTTAATTCATTTAATTTTTTTTTTGTTGAAGGAAGTTCATATAATTTTTTTTTTTGTTTTTTAACTTGTAGTTGCTTGCTACAGTATTTTATTGTATTTTATTTTATTTTTTCTAAAAAAGTTTAGATCAACCTAAAAAGCTTTCTTCTTAACAAAAATGGTAAATGGTCATTTTGATCATTGGATGTGCACCTCACTAGCATATTAGTCTCTAACTTAGATAAAATCACAAAATAGTCCCTTGATCTAGAATCTATTAATAAATTAATCAAAAACGTTCACGTGATGTTAACTTTGATGGTGTGTGATGATGACTAAGATATTTTAGTGATTTGTTGCATTTTTTATGTCCACTTGACTTTTATTTTATTTTATATTATTTTTAAAAACATAATAAAACACAAAAATTTAAATTTCAAAACAATTTCATCTTCTTCATCATCTTCTTCTTCTAAAGGACATTATCGTTGTTGAAGTTCCTTGGTTGCAAGGTATGGAGAAAGTCATTGGCTTACCCTCCTCTGTTCAATGTTGGGACGTAAATATTCGTTGGGTTCATCGTTGTTCTTAAGATAAGAGGTGACGATTAAGACATAATTGGTGTAAGATGGAAGCCTAATGAGAATGATGTTACCACTCTAATGTCAATTGAAGTTGGACGACGTGATTGAAGCACCACCGTAACGTCAGGGTTGACGTTGTCGTGGTTCATCACAGGTGGAGAAGAGGATGTAGTGGGTTCCATCTGTCATATCATTTTATGGAAAAAGGTCATTGTGGACGATTGCCGAATGAGGGCATGTGTTAACCATGGGATCTTGTTTGATAAGGAAGGTGGTTATGAGGTTTGATCTCCAGTGGAGTCGCTATTGGTCCTCCTAGACTTAAGATCTCTGGATGATGGTGTTAAATGGCCTCGTAGTGTAGGACCTTCGTCACCATCCTTCTTCTTGGACAAAGGGAGGTGTACCTGCAAAGACACTAAAACGCTCAAGTTTTTAAGTGTCATGTGTAACACCCTAAAACTCCGACTTTTATTTATTAAATAAAAATGTATATTTGTTTAAATAGGTGCTACACATACTCAACAATTCACCTTTTCATAAATCAAAAATCATAATTTAAGCAGCGGAATATCCATCAACTTCAACAAAACATAATAAGTTCTCAAGATCCAATGTCAATCAAAATATAGTTCCAAAGTCAACTCCAAGAAAATATAGCAGATGACAAAA
The DNA here is from genome assembly GCF_003473485.1 of Medicago truncatula. Lineage (NCBI taxonomy): Eukaryota > Viridiplantae > Streptophyta > Magnoliopsida > Fabales > Fabaceae > Medicago > Medicago truncatula. Next base: position 10,148,064 of record NC_053043.1, on the reverse strand, counting down.
CACCTCAACCCTAGTGTTACAGAATCAGAGCAATGTAGTTCGTCTACATAGTTTTTCTATTCAAGAATAATAAAATAAAGGAAATAAAATTCCAGCGCCACCTTTCCAATACCTCGCAACTACAACTCCTCGACATGAGTATCTGTACTCCCGCGAGTACAGACACCACAAACACACAACAACAAATTGTACCACAAACACACAACAACAAAATGTACGAGAACACAATTCAAAAGATATATTTAGTGCACATAAATAATAATCAAATAATAGTAATATTCCAGTCGTCAACATTCATGTACACCATTCATAATACTCATCACTTTAGACATCAACATTCATAATACTCACCAATATCGACATCATCATTCTTACATCAATCATAACACACACCATTTCCAAATATCAACACTTTATATGCAAAATGCGCTTTATTCAGCTATATGCATATGGTACCAATTCTACTCACTAATTTTTTTATGTCAGAGTTGTGTTACTGAACATACACTCACCAATATCACCAAAAGTCCTAATAATGATATGATGCATGAGGACACTCACCAATACATAATAAGCAAGAATTCATCACCAGAAATCAACACCATAAATAAGATTGTCTCATCAATATTCACACCATTTCACAACATATATCTCACCAATATTTCAATACCATTATACAATGTATATCTCACCAGTTTATCAACACCATAATAAGATTTCTCTCACCAATAAACGCTAAATAACTTACACCATTTTCTAACCAGTTTTGCTAATGCACCTCTATTTGCACTCTAATTTCTTATTCTTGCCAAAAACACTATTTTCTTCATAAAATTTTCCTGTCACATTATTTAACCGACTAGTTAACTCATCTACTTCCTCATTAATCATAACATCCATAACCACGAATAATTTAATTTAATATTACCGAGCAATTAATATTAATGATAACGATAATACAAATATTATCCAATAATAGTAATAATATTATCTAATAATAATACTAACATCTTAATATTAATAATCAGGGTGTTACATTGTGAATCTATTAGGTAAGGATAAAATGTGTGCGTACATGTAACAATGATTCATAGTTAGTATGGATAGTATAGGTTTAGGGTTTTGATCTTTGAATCTTTTCCTAGACAATTATCTTTAAGGGACACATGTGGGCAGATTATGAGAAGATAAGATTGAATTCGAGTTGGATGACCCAAATTTCCCCAATAGTTAATTATTCTAGTGTAGTCATGGTAGATGCCCAAATGATGACCATTTTGGACCTCCGAAGAGGTTATGCAGATCAAGTCGTGGTTTGGGCCCTGACCCAGACCGGAACAAATACAAAACATGTTTTTAACTCAACAAAGGATCATCGCAAACAAGCATAGTTTCATAAAGAAATCACTTTTCAATTTGATAGCAAGTTAAACACATCTTTGGTCACAAAGAAGATATTCAATCTAGTAGAGTTCAAGCTTGTTATCTCTACAATGGTAAGAGTTTTAACATAGAAAAGGGGCTTCTAAATGGATACATCAACATAACCTATTTTAACTAGGGGTGACAAGATCGATAGATCAAAAGAATCCATTAATCCATGAACAATCAACTAAAAGTTCTTTCAAAAGATCCAATCAAATCCATCCGTTACTATATTTTCAATGGGTGTATATTCATCCAACTCATCTATTAAAGTATATTATATTTTTTGGGTCGTTTTTTCATTTTATTAGATTTTTTTAAAAGAGTTTTAAAATCATATTTCATTTTTAGCGAATTAATTGATGTCTAAGCCCAATTCTGATACCAAACCAATTTTTTATTTTATTTTTTATCAAGCAGCTTAGTGACTAGAAATTCACCTTTTGATAAAAACAATTCACCTTTTTATGGTCGAGCAACCTGATACAATGTGCTCAAAACAATTGTTTTTACAAGCCCAAAATAGTTTAAAACTATTTTAATATTATAATCTTTTTAAATAAATCGATTATTAATAATAATAACGGTTAAATATGTTTTTAGTCCCTTTAAAATTATAAACTTTCAAGTGTAGTCCCTAATTTTTTATTCACTTTTAGTCCATATTTGTATTTTATTGGGACTATTTTGGAGGACTAAAAATATCCATTTTTTTTGTAAAAAGTTTTCAAAATAGGGACTATTATTACAAACTACAATATTATGAAGGATTAAAATTACCATTAAAATTTATAGGGACTAAACTTGAAAACTCATGATTTTGCAAAGACTAAAAACATGTTTATAAATGATTTTTAAATGTCAATAAAGACGGTCAACATCTAGGTCAACGTCGGGCTCCGACAACACACGATGACACATGGTTTTTCGATGAGTCACAGTGGATCTTCAACGTTGACCACGACCACCTCACCACCATCTTTTATATTTTTACTCCAATTAAAAATACATAATTATTACATTAAGTATTATGTTCTTTTTTTGCATAAAAATTTCATTTTTTTAATACACTATTAAATGACCATTGACCATTGATGACTTACTTGCCTCGAGAAATTAGTTTGCATAGCTGGATACAGATGATACACGATTCACACAAAAATAATGACCATTGACCATCGGTGTTTACCCACATTAAATATTCATTTTTCTATTAAATTAATTTTTAGTTTTTAACATGTTATTAATATATTTAAATATAAATTAAATTAATTTAAATATGCAATTTTCATTCTCATGTTTTTTATTTATCAAATTAATTAATATTTTGTCAAAAAACTAATATATTAATTTTATAAATAAAGTAGTTGGATTTTATCCAATGGATTTATATTTCAAAAATATAAACGGATATGAATTGTGATCTACTTATATAATGAAATTGATGGATTTATTCCAATCCACCGACTCTTTTTTTTTTTTTTTTTTTTTTTTTTTTTTTTGTGGTGTTCGGGGTTTGAACCTCAGATCATGCATATATTATGTATTGTCTTTATCAGCTAAGTTAAGTTCACGGGAACAATAATTTGGATGGATTAATAAGTGGATCGGATGTATTAGATGGATGACAAATTAAATTGTCACCCCTAATTTTCAGGAGTTTGCTAGATTAAAAATGTCATATGTCACATGCGTCATAGAAGAAGGTGAGTGTGATGTCTAATAACACAATTCAATCAGCCATACTAATTGGATAGCTCATGATCAAGAGTAAGACATAGATAGTATACATTGATTTGTACAACTTTAGGAAGTATGAGAAATAATCATTACAACGAAATCAAAAGGAAACTAATACTCCTTTTGAAAACAATTTTAATAAATCAAACATAAGCTAACAAAAAAAAAAATCAAAGAATTAAGAATCTAAAGAGGCCATAGTTTTTGTCTAACCATCATGTTATTGTGTTCCTCCTCCTTCTTGTAACTTTAGGCCACCTCTACCGAATGAGTAAAGACAAGCAACACTAAACATCAAAAGTACATACATGCATGTACTTTTTTTGATGAGTGAAAGTTTTAAGACTAAACCCCTTTAAATGTATAGTTCGATCAATTACCTTAAAAATCAACGGTACTAAAACTCTTCAATTTTGAAACTGAAAAACAAGACCTTGAATTTAAGCAAGCACCCAAGAAGTAGTAGAGATTCTCTCCCTAAGAAAGAAGACCCCTTTCTTTAACCAAAATATCATCTTCACTTAGTCACAATAAAACTTTTTTCATTATTTTTTTTTTGTTTAAAAAACTTTTTTCATTTGAGCAAATTTAAAAGCAACGATTCAAATATGGCTTTTTATTGCATTTTGAAATTAAAGTGCTTGCATTAATAAACAAGCTTACAAAAATTATTGTAATTAAATGTATTTTCAAAAAAACCTTTAGCAAAATATATTTAATGTCTTCCTAAAATTAACCAAATCTATAGAAAAGGGTCACAATTTATGAAAAACACATGAGGTCCAATCACAATTGCTTACACTTGTCATGTTTTGAAACCCAACTAAAATAATTTTTTACCTTTTTTTTTTAAAACTCGATATTCGATCTAAAACCGACTAATGTTAAATAAATTTCCATTAGAGAAATTACCGGAGTCATTCTTCTAGAATCTCCAATTGGAGGGTTAAAAAAAAACATATTATCAGTTTACTTGAGCCACTCGCAAACCATATAATGTCAAATAAATTTATATCCATAACCACTTGAATATTCTAGGTAAAATTAAACAAATCCAATTTTCAATGGACGAACCAAAACTACCCAAAAAAAAAATGCAAAATTCATGTAAATGAAAATATATACAAAAGTTCATATATTCATCTTAACCAAAGCATTCTTTCAGAGCTCACAAGCAACCAAGAAAATCAATCTAGCAAGAAAGTGCACTTGCTTCAGTATCTTCAACTTGAGAGTGAAATACGAAGCTGGGAAATTTAGTTGTGATTTCTCTGCAAATAAAACAATTTGTACGATGTTAGATTCTAGAGCTAGGTAACAAAATGCTAATCAACGTTGAACTAACATGTTTCCAAGATGTTAGATTCTAGAGCTAGGCACAAGTCTTATATAAATAGCCCTTAAAATCTATTATCCAATTTAGACTTGTTTAAGAGTCTGAAACATTTAAACTAAAAAAAGGTGAACACATTCTGATATATATACTAGCAAGACTTTCATCACTCATTTGTCAGAATTGCAAAAATTGAAATGGCGTTAATAGCGACAAGAAGAAACTCACGTCAGATACAGAAGAGACATATTTTTCAGAAGAGATGGATGCCGCAGCGCAAGGTTGTAGAATTCTTCTTTGTCAATCTTCCCATCATGATTTCTGTCCGCATCTTCAAATGTCTGAAACATCATAGCAAATGTTAGCAATAGCTCTACAAACAAGATTATGATCGTACAATAATGGTTTGGGCTTGTGAAAAATCTCGAAGCCAACCTATACATATTTTGCATGTTTGTTAATGTTTCTTCTTTCTATAGATTATCAAGAAGAGTGAAAAGGAAAATAAATGGTGTAGATTAACTTAACATAAAAAGAAAGATACAAAACTAATTAATTTCTCAATTTGCCTAAACTTGTGAACATAATAAGATATGACATGCATAGTGTTATCAGATGAATAAATCACCTTGTCAATGATGCGATTGATCACGTAATCTGAAAGTTGCACGCCAGATTCAGATAGAGTAGCTACCACCATTTCTTTCAACTATACACAAAATAAGAAATTATAAGTTGCATATCAAAAAATACCAATACAAGAAGCATGTTGGTGTAGATAAACTCCATGGAAGAAAAGATCGATGGAATTACTAAACTTGCACATGAATCTAAAACATGATTTTAGATAGTTCATTAATGCATTGTTTGCTAGTTATAATGTAGAAGGTGAGTGGTTGAAACTCCATTTATGCAACACCATATAAAAAGAAATTAAATTACCTGTTCTCTGTCAATATATCCTTGCTGTTTGAGATCATACAGTCTGAATAAAACTGTAATAAGGGAAAGTTAGGAAATCACAACAAGCATATGAATTAGGATCTGGATTCCACGCGGTTACTGCGTGACGGCTTCACACTGTTATAGATCTCAGCTATCAGATCTTAAATCAACGTAAAGATTATTTAGAAACCGACCAATCACAAGTCAATGGCCGAGATCAATTAACACGTGTAGCGGCGAGCTTTTCTAACTGCATGGAATTCATGTCCAAAAAGCCTTTCCTTTCTAATAAAAAAAATTGTTGACTAGAAGATGTTTAAAGTCTTGATAAAAATATTTGTCACACTTACATTCAATCTTATCATCCACTGGTGCAATTGGATGGAAAATAGACATAGCAGATGCAAACTCTTTGAAATTGAGTACTCCATGGGAATTTGTGTCAAACATGTCAAACACCTACATAATTTGAAAAGAATAAAATTATGAAAATGACAAGCACATTTTTACCAATGTTCATATCATATGTATATAGCATGTTGTATTTTTCTCATTTTCACTTGGGAAGAAAAGTTTAAAGTTGCAAACAAAACCACAAGTCAAAGCTTTTACATACCCTTTCTGCGGACAAACTTCGTTTACTGCTTGTCTTGAATAAGGCCAACTGAAAATCTTCCTGTCATATGTAAGGGCACTTATGATTATACTCATGATGTAGGAAGAACACCATTACTCCAAAAAGATGAACACAAAAATATCATAAAAAAGGTTTAAATATATTTTTTCTTTTATGTAACATATAGAACATATTGATTTTAGTCTCTAAAATTTAATTAAAGTGGATATGGCACACATATTAAGAACTAATTTCAATAAGGACCAGTCATAAAATCAAGCAAATTTTTTTACATAGAAGAAAAGTGAAAAATTCGTTTACGACCATCAGAATCAAAACAACGTTGCATGATATGGGATTACTAACCTTAGTGATCAGTCCGTCGTCAACAACTGCACTGCTGATCTGCTTAAATAGTTCATACAAAGCTTCAACATCGCTTACGGTAACTGCATTGATGCTAAAACAAGTTAATTATATTCAACCCTTAACAAGAAGCTTAGCAAGTGAAAATGGTATAATGATAGTATGAATCTATGATACAGATTCATTTCTATCCAAGAGTTTCCTAAAATTCTATTGCACCACAAAAAAATCAAAACAGAAAAACAAGCAATTTGATTCAAAGCAGAACATAGACAGACAGAAGCAAAAAAGTCATAGTAATTGGAGCAAATTCAATACATGCTAATGAACGATCGGATTGTCTATTTGCCAATGATGTTAAATAACGCCACTATAGCATAGCAGAATTTTGAACAAATCACCGCTGTTCCGTGATATGCTATCACGTACAAAAAGTTTTCAACTAGCGGCGCTGTAGAACTATTGCGTAGTAAAACTTAAATGAATGTTATTTTCTGCTATGTGCGATTGACCGCACTGCTATTTGGATCCATAAAAAATTGCTGATATCATAAATAGAAAAGAAGTATTGCAATGATAATAACATACAAACTGTTTCATTCGAAATTTCTTCTGCATTATTAAAACCACCATGCGGAGGCGGCTGCTCCGGGCTCGACAATTCAGTATTACACCAATTTACCACAGCAAGACACAGTTGTTTCAATCCGTTTAAGAAACGCAACATCTTGTTCTCCAGCAGATATCAACAAACTCCATAACTGAAACTCCAAAACACCAAGAGAAAAAACTAGTTATATGCTAATTAAATGTGCAAGTATAAAGAAAAGAAAAATTCATATTTACTGAAATACAAGGGATACTGCAACACATATACAAAACAAATATTATAACATCTACATGACTTAATACAATCAATATGACATAAACACTTGGTTAAACAGTTCGAATCGGAACTAAACTGTGATCAAACTGTTCAAATAATCAAACAGTAAACAATGTCGGTTCACGGTTCAACCGGTTAAACCATCCTATTTTGGTTCGAAATTAAACAATACACAGGAAAATGATGGCAAGTCAATCATGGAACAAGGACTAGACATGTTTGGAATTCCATTCAGCTTATATAAGGTAAACACCATTAACTAATTTAACAACAAGAATGTATACAAATTCCAAATTGAGATAACGTTATTAAATATATAGTTTTGGTGGATGCTTACCTTTAAATAGAAAAACACAAGAAAATTGTACCAAGAAAAGGAAAGAAAAAGAAAGGCACAAGAAAAATATTAAATTTCATTCCACTTTTGCTACATTGTGATCAAATAGATACTACTAAATGTAGAAAATTGAGTTTTAATTTCTTGTTATGATTTCAGGAATGAAGAAAATTGAGTTTTTTTTCTTTCTTTCTACTAACTAGTAGATACTGTGCTACAAATGTGGGTGCTTGAATTCAAATAGATACTGATTTAATGATTCAAATAGATACTACTAAATCATAAACTAGGTAGACTCATATCAATATCAACTTATAATGGATACTATTATTTATAGTAAATTTTAATAAAAAATGGTAAAAGTCTTGGTAGTGATTAATATCTATTGGATAACCTAGGAGGGACATGAGATGGTACTCCTCTCCCAACTGAATTTTTCGTCACACTAGATCTGAGATCGAACTCATGACCACAGCTTATTTAAGGGGTTTAAATTCCATGCCACTTCGACCAATTCATTGCTCGTAAATTTAATTTTTATTTGTAACATAGATAATCACAACATGTTAGCAAGACACAAACATAAAGGCCATATCATCAATTAGGGTCATCCCAATAAAACCTGCACACAACCCTCAATTTTATCACCTTTGTTTTGATACTTAAAGAAACGGTCCATAATAAACCATCTCTTAATTTGTTCTCACTAATTTTATAAGGGTTAATAGTATTTTACCCCCTTGTAATATAGGTCATTTTCGATTTTTCACCCTGTAAAATTTTTTGTTTGGTTTTCGTCCTTGTAATTTGAAGATTTATGGTTTTGGACCTTTATGAATTTTGACAGTACAAAATCGACGATATGACAGGGAGCTAAATCAAAATTTGCTCAAATTAACAAGGGGTAAACCGAAATTTGCTCAAATCACAAGGAGGTAAACCAAAATTTTCTCAAATGACAAGGGGCGAAATTTGCCATGAAGGTCCAAAACCAAAAAATCTTAAAATTACAAGGACGAAAACCAAACAAAAAAATTTACAAGATGGAAAACCGAAAATGATTTATATTACAAGGATAAAACACTATTAATTCATTTTATAACATTATTTCTAGTTTGATATCTTAGCGTAAATATAAAAACGTGTTTCATTCCTTAAAAAAAAATTGTCTCATATTTGTTAACACCTACTAGAGTAGTACGTTTTTTTTTTTTTTGGAGAAGTACTATAGTACTTGAATGCTTATGTATCGGAATACATTTATGAAAATTCTAGTGAGGACACCGCCCTCGATGTTATCAATGTAGATCTAACGGGAGTATTATTAAAAGATTATATATATTTAGGGGTGATAAATCAAATTATACAGGTGTAATCAAAGTCGACAGATCTGCACCAATAACATCAAGGACATTTGTTCTCATTAAAATTCATCAACTTATTTTGTAGATCTGTCGACTTTGATTATTGAGTGCTATTACTCAAAAATCATCGGATCTGCCTAAATGAATTTCGAAGAAAAACATAAATTAAAGGTAAACAGATTAATTATTCAAGAAAAAATATAATTAGAATTTATATAATAATCACAGTTTCAAAAGCACATCACCACATTCAGGCAGCCAAACACAACACCACCAGAAATATGTTATTTTTACATCTCATTGAAAAAAATCAAGGGATCAACAATGTGAGCCATGACCTTGAATTGGACCCCAATGCATTCAAATAGCACTTTTTTTTTTAATCTTGTAGCAAAAAAAAAATGGTAAGACCCTGCAATATTAATCTGATTTGTATTCTTTGATTATGAATTAATCACACCAAAGGAGCAAGTGCTGGTTAACTTTGATTTGTTACATCTTTGATTGAACAAACAAAGTTGAGCAATTTACAATTAAATCTCGAAGTTATATTAAAAATCTAAAAAAACATTTGCAAATAATATACATGAAAGCAGTGTATAAAGAAATTATTGAAGTGGAGAGGAATGAGGTTTACCATTCAGAAAAAGCTGAGAAATGAGAAGCTGGAGTGGCCATGTTTTTCTATAGGTAATTTAGCACAAATGAAGAACAATTTTGGTTTATATATTCATATATAAAATATATTACTTTTTTGTTTGACTAAAATATATATTACTTAAATTATATATACATATACTTGGAGAAAATGGGGTTTTGTTTAATATACTTTTTAGCAATTGACTCTTGTAAAAAAAAAGAAAAAGCAATTGACTATTTGAAAAATAAAATATTACTAAAAAGCAAAAAAAATTAAATTAAATGATATAAATGCATTTAAAAAAAGGGCGAGGTAAAATAACGGATAGAAGGAAAAAGATGGGATAATATTTTTTTTATTTTTTCGGTAAACAAGATAACATTGTGAATAATTGACTTCACACCAAAAAACTCCACACATAAACTCATTCCGTCCCATAATAAGTGACTATTTTGTTAAAAAATATTGTACCAAAATAACCGATACATTTCACTTTTCAATGCAATATTAATTACTTTTTTACAATGATAACTCTAATTAATAATACTTTCATCACTCTCAATTCAATATATTCGACTTTGCATTTATGATAATGGTAAATGCACAAATACTTGACAAAAGTACTTAAAATCATTTTTATCTCTCTTTCACTTATATATTTTTCTTAATGAGTGTGAAATGAGCAAAAGACTCACTTAATTTACGACGGAGATAATATCTCATTGATATAATATTATATAAAGTTATCATTGTGAATAATTGACATCCCAATAATGTTGACGCAGTCTTTAAAAAGACAATATTGACACATATCTTTCAACATAAAAAACACTAGGTCGACACAAAAAAAATCCACAAATCATTTATCTCATTTGATCTAATACTTCCTCTGGTACTATTTTTAAGAAATATTTAGGTCAACAAAAGTTAATGTATCTAGTCCAATTTTTTAACCAGATACATAAACTTTTATTGACTCAAATGTCTTTTATCAAAAGGACCAGGTAGTATTATGTAACAAAAGGGGAAAAAGTAAAAAAAAAAAGATGGGGGACCATTCCTAATGATGTTAGGACAAATAGTCCACCATTCTATATCATGAATGATGTGGCCATAGCTAGCAAGCTTCTCAACACTTGCTTCCTTCCCTAAATATGCGACTGCATTTGAATTGAATAGTCTTGATGAATTGGAGTCAATTGATCCATCTATTTATTGGACCCTAAAGAACATTCATCTTTGCTTTCTTGAGAGCATTGATAATTGAACTAAATTCTGCATATAAAGCTTTTGATTTCCAATGTTCATTGAAAAACAAGTGACAAAAGTTGCTTCAGTCCTTGAAGATAACACCAACCGCAGCTCGACAATGATTACCAATTGAAGCTCCATCAACGTTGATTTTTTCCAGCCAACTATAGGTTTTTGCCAGTTCACCTCAATAGTGAGACATTTTCCTAGGCTTGGCATACACCATCAAGTTTTCCACAATCTTTAGTTCCTGAAAGGATGGATAACTACAACTAGATGAGCTCGAGTAACTTAAGGTAATAGTGGGCATGATCGTTGCCTTTGCAGTGTGAATTTTGCATCTCTACTATTAAACCTCATGTCGTTCCTTGAAATCTGTATGACCCAGGTGTGAATGAAAGCAGAAAGAATAAAGTCATGGACCTTATTACTCCAAGAGAGATTGCAACATCTGAGAACTAAGTGAGGGATCAAAATTTATACAGAAAGGCCCATAAATGCATTTTCCATGTAGCATCGGCTGGGGAAACAAGTAGGAAATCAAGATTCCATCAACTTCTTCATCATCCATTCATGTGTAAATTCCTAATCTTGTTTCCATGTCTCTTTTAATTACGTGTGTAGCTAGATTTATTTGATCAGGTTCAATTAGATGAACTTCTTCCTAGATATTTGAACCATGTAATCCGTTGAGTACTTCCATATGCAATTGAATTCTTAGTATTATTTGGTTAATCTTTGTTCTTAATACTTTTTATTCATTTACGAATGTTCATGAATTAGTTTCGAGTGACTATTGACCCTAACTTTTGATACTTGACTAAGATTAATTGTTCGAATGGTAATAGTTTTAGAAATATCATATTATCGTATTTGTGACAAAGGATTTAACGTTCTAAGTAAAACCACATCCTTATATGGGTAACACAACACAACCCACCTAATATGTGAGGCGTTCCAAGTGAACATAAAAACCTATAATTTTCTATGAATAACACCATGCATCCCACATCCATACACGATGTGTTTAGTGTTAAACGCGAGGCGTTTTCAGTTTGAGATGTTTTTTTTAATCTATTTAAGCCCATCTTCAGTAAATTTCAAGGGTTATGGATTTATACATAGAGAAGGAGTTAGACTTCAATTTGAAGGCTAATAGTGGCAATTTTATGCCTTGGAAACCACATTGAAGATTCATACTATCATATTTTGAATGTTTAATTTCCTAAAATCTATTGTAATGTCTGCTACTACCATGAGTACTTAGTTTCCGTTAGATTGGATTGTAGATGAACCTCTTTAAATTTATGAGTTGGGCGCCTTCCAAAGTCTAGGTGTTTTTTTGGGAACTCCTCCTTGATCGGGTGCCTCTACTAAAAAATTTATTTTAGGAGAGGGTTGTCACAGTTCCGTTGGGCACGTCGTGTGTCTTCTATGTGGAGGTTATGGAATAAGTCAATCATTTGTTTGTCACATGTCATGTTGTCTCTAGGGAGTGGTACTGTGTTTGTAGGTGGTTAAGTTGAGAGTTAGTTTTAGCTAGGGGATTGATAGGTCTTTTATAGATCTTTGTGCCGTTTGGGGAGAGCGCTAGGTGAGGCTAGACTTTATTTTGGTATAACATTCAAATGTGTGGTATGCGCTAGGTGAGGCCATACCATTACAATGCACCTGAGAATCAAATTTTGCATCGTGTTCGGTTGGAATAGGTAGATTTCCATTCATGAACTTCAATTTGTTCTTGGCTAATAACACTCTCTTGATAGTTTTGCGCCAAATTGATAGTTTATTCAAGTGATAGGAGGAGAAACAAGGACAACTCCAAGATTTTAACCTGGATGCAAATAACAGGTGAAAAATGCATTGGGATAAGCATCACCGTTAGTAGAATTTTGAGAAAGAGAGATTGAATTGTTTAGATCATCCATGGAGATGATGAGCACGATGGGATTAAAGGGGAAGATTGAAAATATTCACTCATACCATATAGGGAAACGAAAGAAATTGATATATGAGAATCTATTATTGAATGGTTGATCATATAGGGAAACCAAAGAAATTGATAAACGATAATCTTTTATTTTACCGAATGCTTGATTAAAGATAAGTATAAGTAGAAGCATAAGTAATTTTATTGAATGCATGCTTGATTATATATGTGTATAAGTAGAAGCTTAAGTAATTTTATTGAATGCTTGATTAAAGATAAGCGCATAAGTAGAAGCAATTGTATATATACAAGGATGTATACAAGGATATAACCCTTCTTGGGGAGTCCAGGGAGCGACAATGTTCTAAATGTCCAGGACCACTAAGAGATTTATATACCACATCTCCACCCAAAATCTTAAGGCATTAGGTATATGGATCTCCTATCTTATATATCCAACATTTCTAGCCGATGTGAGATATAATCACTCACACTTGATTTCCAACAATAACCAATATAATTGGCGGGGAACAGGAAACCAACCAATAAACTACATAACTAATTCTAAGTAACTTTAACAAATTATGGTATTAACTTGTATTACAAGTAAGAAAGTCTAATATGATTTCACTCCTTTGTGGATGATGTCTAATTGGCCTATCTTTTTTTTTTTTTTTACTCCTTGGCTTAGTATTCTTCAATCCTCACGGAAGATTAAGAATGTGGTGCATTCCTTCTACGTCTATCTCAATTCATTTGTTCAATTATTCTATATTTGATTCATCCATCTCTTAATTCTTGTTTGATTTCTATTTTGAACTTGATTGTATGATTTCCTTTGGGTTTTGATTGTCTTGATTTTGCAATTTGGATCCTTTGGGTTCACCTTGTAGATAGATGTGAACTCTTGTATGGATCCGTGGAATTCTTTAATTCATGGATGGGATCATATCAATGACTGATCAGCAAGTAGGTTTAGAATCGATTGGAAGTTGACCAAAATTTATGTACAAGGTATCATTCCTTTCAATTATGATAGTTTTTGTTACGTTTTTAATTATTTTTTTAAGCAAGGATTTCTTCTATGAAAAGTGCTAGTAACATAACTTCTTTGTCGGTGTATTTTCTATGATTGAGTAAACTTTACGAAGATTGAGAAAAATTTACGAAGAAAGTAATCTAAGTTTGATGAATTTCATTCGATCATAAAAATAGTATTGGAGAGTATCTTTCTAATTAAGTTATAGAGGAGAGAAGATTAAAAATAAAACGATAAAGTCCATAAAACCAAGTCATGGATTTTTTTTAGGAGAAAATCCAATTCGTTAAATTGAAGAGGTTTTTTTTTTTTTTTTTTTTTTTTCTTTCTTCAATTTCTCTTTAGATATTTAGCAATAATGCTCACATATATACACATAAAACACATGGAACATAGTTAATTGCCGTTCAGATACATTTTAAATTGGAATTTCTCTTTAGACATTTTTTTTTTGTGGTGTCCAGGGTTCGAACCCTGAAACTTGCATATATTATGCATTGTCCTTACCAACTTAGCTAAGTTCACGGGGACTTCTCTTTAGGCATCTAGTAATTGTTCACGAACACCTAGTAATTGGTTAAAAGAAATATTATATTCACTTAGTCACAAGAATACAACTTTTTTCAGTTGAGCAAATTTATAAAAGCAACAAACAATGCCAATACAAAGCTTTTTGTTGCATTTTAAAATTAAAAGTGTTTGGATTTATAAATAAAATTACAATTTTTATGATAACTATATTTTTCATAAAACCTTTAGAAAACTACATTGTAATGCCTTCCTAAAAAGTTAGAAATAATAACTTATGATTTTATAGTATATATATATATATATAAAAAAAAAAAAAAAACTTATGAAAAGATGCAGTAGACGCAACTACAATTATTTTGAATCCTGGCTAGAATAACCCTTAACCATACTTCTAAATTTCAAAGGGTTAAAAAATAACCTTATCATAGTTTACTTGAGCCATTCAAAAACCATAATGTCAAATAAAGTTATATCCAAAACACCCCAATTCTAATTCTGAAACACCTAAATATTCTAGGGAATGCAACATTCATCTTAACCAAATCCTTCATGCAGAACTCATAAGCAGCCAAGAAACATCATTCTGACATAGAAAATGCAGTTACTTCAATTATCATCAACTTGCGTGTGAAATATGAAACTGGGAAATGCAGTTGTGATTTCTCTGCAAAAAAAATAAAACAGTTTGCGAGAGGTTAGATGCTAGGGCATGGTAACAAAATCCTAATCATTGTTCAATTAAACATGTTTCCAATTCCTTGAGATACAAAATATAGATATATTCAAGATGCTAACTACGGCAAAATCAAAGTCATTATTCAGGCTTGTATATTAACTACATAGTCCAATACTCCATCTCTAGATAATATTTTCTAACCATATGATACATGACTAGGGAATGTTTATTTATTTATTTATTTTTTTCTTTTTTCAATTTTAACTTTACCCTTGATAGTATATACTTGCAAGGCTTTCATCCCTGATTGACCAGAATAGCAAAATTGAAATGGTGTTAATAGCAACAAGAAGAAACTCACGTGAGATAGGGAAGAGTCATATTTGTCAGAAGGGATGGCTGCTGCATGGCAAGGTTCTTCCATTCTTCTTTGTCAATCTTCCCATCATGATTTGTGTCCACTTCCTCAAATGTCTGAAACATCAAGTCAAGATTATGATAGTACAAAAATGATTTTAGCTTGTCATAATCATCAAGTAAAAATGTACATAATTTGCATATAACTTGCATGCTTGTTAATCTTTCTTTTCTTTCTATACACTATCAAGAAGAGTGAAAAGGAAAATAAATTATGCAGAAATAAATAACTTGACATAAAAAGGAAGTAACAGAACTTATTAATTTCTCAATTTACCTAGACTTGTGAACAAAATAAGATTTGGCATACGTATATATTGTTATCAGATAAATAAATCACCTTGTCAATGATGCCATTAATCATTTCATCTGAAAGTTCCATGTCAGATTCAGATAGAGTAGCTACCACCAATTGCTTTAACTATACATAAAATAAAAAATTATTAGCATGTAATGGAAATTACAAAAACTTGACCTATAAATCTAAAACAAGATTTAGATTGTTCATTAATGCATTGATTACTCAACACTATATAAAAATAAATTAAATTACCTCATCCCTCTCAATATATCCTTGCTGTTTGAGATCATACACTCTGAATAAAACTGTAATAAAGGAAAGTTAGGAGATCACAACAACCATATGAATTAGGATTTGGATTCCACGCAGTTAATACACGACGGTGACACAATTATGATCTTGGCCTTCAGATCTCAAATCAATGGTAAAGATTATATAAAAATAATTTAGTGAAGGTGTAATGAGAACTGACCAAATCTCAAATCAATGACCGAGATCAATTAACACATGTAATTGCGTGCTTTTCTAACTCCATGGGATCCATGTCCAAAAAATTGTTTGCTAGAAGATGCTAAAGTGTTGAACAAATATTTGTAACACTTACATTCAATCTTATCATCAATTGGTGCAATTGGATGGAAAACAGACAGAGCAGATGCAAACTCTTTGAAATCGAGTGCTCCATGTGAATTTGTGTCAAACATGTCAAACACCTGCATAATTTGAAAATAATAACAAACAAATTTTTACCTATGTTCATATCATATGTATATAGCATGTAATATTTTTCTCATTTTTACTTGGGAAGAAAGGTAAAAAAGTTGCAAACAAAATCACGAGTGAAAGCTTTTACATACCCTCTCTGCAAACAGACTTCGTTTGTTGCTTGTCTTAAATAAGGCCAATTGAAATTCTTCCTGTCATATAATTATAAGACACTTTTGATTATACTGATCAGCTAGAACGAATACCATTACTCCAAAAAGTTGAACAAAAATATCAAAAATGGCGTAGAATCATTGAGCATGAGATGAGATTATTAACCTTAGTGATCAGTCCATCGTCAACAACTGCACTGCTGATCTTCTTAAATAGTTCGTACAATGCTTCAACCTCGCTTACAGTAACTGCATTGATGCTAAAACAAGTTACGTCTATTCAAGCCCTAACTAGCAGCTTAGTAATTGAAAATGGTAAAATCATATAGTAGGATACAGATTCATTTCTACTAACAGTTTCCTAGAATCCTATTGGTAAAATGATAGTATGATACAAACACCAAGAAGAAGAAAAAACACTGCTATTGCTTAACAGAATTTGAATGAACCACTATTTTCCGAGATTGGAAACACTGCTATTTGCATCCCTAAAAACTTCCTAATATCATAAAATGGAAATAAATATGGCAATGATCATAACATACAAACTGATTCTCTGGAAATTGCTTCTGGATTTTTTAAACCACTAGGCGGCCGCTTCGACACTTCGGTATTACACCAATTTGCCACAGCATGCCACAGTTGTTTAAAGCAACATGTCATCTTCTTCTCCAAATATCAGCAAACTCAATACCTGAAACTCCCAAACACCAAGAAAAAAACTAGTAAAGCTAATTAAATGTGCAAATATAAAGAAAAGAAAAATTCAAATTTGCTGAAATACAAGGGATGCTAAAACACATATACAAAACAGATATAGAAGTCCATAACATTTTAGTTCAAGTGTTCCTTTCCTCAATGCATATGCAACCATTAAGGAAGCCACACTGCTACCTCTATCACCATATGAATTGAGTATGAAATGAAGCATATAAATTTCATAATTCTTCAAGCAAATTAATAATGCAACAAAAGTAAGACCATGTGATATACTGAATATCAATAAATCAAAAATAATTCAGAAAATATTTTTATTTTTACTAAAATAATTGGGAAAATCCTCCTGTTCAACTATCCGGAAAGTTATAAATCAAAACATCTACTTAGTGTGTCATTCATCATTACTCAAAAATTTAACAAGTCGAAATACCCTATCCGATCATTAGTTACTAGCATTGTTATAAACTTGTTTTTTTAGGGGAGAACTGTTTTTATTTTTACCAAAGGGGGGAGAAATGTTATGAACCTATTCTGTAGTAAAAAACGGTGTAATAGTACTGAAGCACTGTTTAAACTTTTAAGTGTAATTTCATCACATCTAAAATGGTTGTTCAAATATCATTTCTCCTCCTAATTACTACTCGAAATGAAAAATGAGCAAAGAGCTGGTTGAAAGATTGATGTATCTTGTTAAAAATTTAGTCCACATTCAACAGCTTTTCAACTATTTTTTTACTTCTAAGGAGTATAATATTATATTAGTTGTCCAATATTATACTCCTTAGAAGAAAAAAAATAGTTGGAAAATTGTTGAATGTGGACTAAATTTTTAACTAGATACATCAATTTTTCAACGAGCTCTTTGCTCATTTTTCATTTCGAGTAGTAATTAGGAGAATAAATGATATTTGAACAACCATTTTAGAAGTGATGAAATTACATTTAAAAGTTAGAACAGTGTGCTTTAGTACTATTACACCGTTTTTTACTACAGAATAGGTTCATAACAATTCTCCTCTAAAAAAACAAAGTTTATAACAATTCTAGTGAGAGCAAATGTCCTCGATGTCATCAATGTAGATCTGACGATAGTGCTGAATCTTAAAGAAGTAAAAAATGGCAAGACCATGCAATATTAATCATATTTGTATTTGATTGCATGCAGTTGGTCATATCTAGACCGTCTCCTTACGATTAAACGTCCCCCTATTTCAAGTCACGTTTTTAATTGTTTTGAAATATAAATTTTGAACTTAAAATATTGATCGTTGATCTTGATCAGATGGTCTAGATCTGACTGCAGTGCAGTCACATTCTCTCGACTGCACACAAAATTGATCCAAATTAAGCTGATTAAAGAAAGAGCAGGATGTTGGTTAACTTCGATTTGTTCCATCTTTGATTGAACAGACAAAGTTGGGCAATTTTCAACTAAATCTCCAAATTAATTAAAAAAACATAAAAAAATGAAAATAATTTGCATGAAAGCAGTGTATAGATGAATTATAAAAGTGGAGAGGAGTGAGGTTTACCATTCAGAAAAGCAGAGAAATGATAAGCTGGAGTGTCCTAGGTAATTTAGCATGAAATGAAACAAATGAAGAAGAGTTTTGGTTTATATATGATATATAAAATATATCACATAAAATTATATCTACATATACTAGGAGAAAATGGGGATTTTTTTTTTTTTTTGAGTAATTGCAAAATTAAATATCACCAAAAAGCATAAAAAAAATGATATAAATGTATTTAAAAAATAGGTGAGGTAAAATAATGGAAATAAGGATATAGATGGGAATATAAAAAAGGGAAAAATAAATACTTTTGAGGAGAATTTGGAAAGAACCAAACTTTAAAGACAAAAACAACATCGTCATATATGACAGAAATGTTTCACTGTCACTCACAAAAATTAAAAGACAAAAACTTTTTTTTTTTTGAAAAAAAAATTAAAAGACAAAAAAAACATTATTATATAGAGCAATGATATTTGAACAACCATTTTTAACAACTTTATCTCTCATACTCATATTATCTTTTTACTCTCTCTCTGTTGCTTTAGTTTTTATAGCAATATCTCATTTCCTTTATAAAATTTTAGTTGTCACATATATGAATGTTCAAATAATACAATTATATACTAGGACTTATGCTTCACTGTCTATCACTAACGAGTAATAGTTGATTTCAGTTTTTTAAGGTGATTGCACTTGAATTTTGTGCCATCATAGACTCTATGAATTCTTTTTTTTTTGACAAAAAATTCTTGTAATCAACATATCATATGATTTGATTTTAAGTTTTCTTTAAATTTGATTTATCGAGTTCAAAATGAAATTCACCCCACATTAATTCAATATTCAGTCATTGGTTGTTTGGAATGAAAGAAATAATAGATTGTTTGTCAACACAGCTAATACAACAGAGCAACTTCTTGAGAAGGTTAAGATTACATCTCTCAAATGGTTGAAAGCAAAAAATGTGTGCTTTCCTTTTGGTTATCATTTATGGCGGCAGCGTCCCCTTGCTTGTTTAGGGATTGGCTGATGTATGATGTATTTTTCGTTCATATCTTTTGTGGTTTGATTGGAACTATTTTGTAACTTTGTTTTGTCTCCTTTGGCACTCCTTGTGCTAGGGAACAAAACTCTTTATTAATATATCTCATTTTAGCTTGTTCAAAAAAAAAATATTCAGTCATTGGCTTCAAACTAATACTTTATAATGAATGAAATCTTTGATGGGAGAAATTCAAATTTGATGGTGCATGGAAATCTTCTCTATTTTCAGCTTTTCACTTTTTATTGTTATAGAATATTATTTTGTTTTTGTATGCTGTTTTAATTTAAATCAACAAAATCTAATAAAATTAGTTTTATTCAAATCTTCAAGAGGAAAAAAAAACTGTATAGAAAAGGGAAGGGAATTTTTTCTAATTAAAAGTATAAGAATGTAAAGTGGTTTCAAAAGTATACTGATTCAGAATGAAAATAACTTTTATTTTTGCATCAAATATTTATTTTGAGCAAACATTAATATTATTTCTAATTACTTTGATAGTAAAATTAAAGGAAATTCTGCATAAAGTCTTTGAAACATTTAGTGTTTTAGTATTTAATTAATTAAAATATTATAATAATTTAGTATTTATTAAAATAATAATTTAAAGAATTCAATATATATTATCCTACAACTTTTACATTTAAAATAATAAGCATTGAAAAATTAATATTCATAGAAATTAAATTCTTGAATTTGATCCAAAAAAAAGTCATGTATTTTTTTTTGGTATAAACCAATGGCGAATTCTCCCATGCCGTTGTATATTTTCCGGCTTTAAATCCGTCATTTTAGAAAATGATTTTTTTTAAAGGAATTTTAGAAAATGAATTAAAATTCAATTTAAATGTTATATTTTTCAAAATTTCTCAAAAGGAAAACTAAGAATGAAATGAAATAACGCCAACTACATTTTTTTTGTCAAGTAGCCTAGTGGCTGGAGCTTACACATTTTAAATATAGAATAAGTGAGTTGTCCGGGGTTCAAACCCCGACCTTTGCATATATTATGCATTGTCTCTACCAATTGAGTTAAGCTCACAGGGACCACGCTAACTACCTTTTTGGATGCTCATAAAACCATTTTTAACATTTATATTGCATATTATGGTTAACTACATAAAAAATATCTACAAATCGTAAATATTTATTAAAATTTTGTATTTAACATCTTAAATATGATTTAATTAAATTGGGAAGTTTCCAAAAAAAATTAAAATTTTAATGAAGTTTTTTTTATTAAATATTAAAGAAATAAAGTCTAATACTCTCGTTGATCTAATACTCCCTCTGGTTAAGAAATCGTAAAGTGATTTTAAGAGGAAAAAAATAGTTAGTGTTATTTTAATTCATTTTTAGTTTTCGTTCAAAGATGTTTTTTTAATCATAAAGTGTTTCTCAAAAATGACGGATTTAAATCCGTTTTTTTTTGCGACGACATCATAGAAGTTTATAACCTGTAGTATCCTTTGCGCACAACTACAATGATTATTATAATAATCTAATTAATTCTCCAATCTTTAATTAATAATGCATGTATTCATTTTCACTGCAAGCTTTGCCTTAAAATATCGAATTTCAATATGTTTGAATGCCAGACCCGGACCAGAAAATACAATATTGTATATATGAAAAAAATATTAAATAAAATATAAATTAGTCCATATAATTTTTCACAATGGTCCCTATGATTTTGTATATTGGTTCTTGTATTACTCTATATAATTTGAATCTTAAATTGATCCTTATATTTCTATCAATTTTTTCACATTGGTCCCTATAGATTTCAAATTTTGCAAATTGGTCTTAAATTGAATCTTACCTATACTTTTTTTTTTTCTTCCAAAATTTCCATAACAGAGCCTATATGACTCATGATTTTAAATTATAATACGGGATTTAACAAATAAGGTCTTGAGTCGTGTTATGTTGGGATGTGTCTGGTGAGTGTGTTTATCTTTTTTTTTTTTTCTTTTTTTTTTATTTGTTTCAAATTTTCATTATTTTGTACATAAGAAAGGTTTTGGGTGGGAAGGCTAAGTTTTTTTTTTTTGTTTCCAAATTTTCCTTATTTTGTATATGCAAACACACATTAAAGATTCCTTAAAAGGTATGAAGGGACGTCGAAAAGGTTTTGAAGATTCTAGCATGAACCATTATCTAGATTCTAGATCCATTATCCCACCGGTTAAAATACGCTGTCTTTGACTTCCATCACTAGGGATGGGAATAGGCTAGGGTAGCCTACGGCCTAGTCTACGGCCTAGTCTACGACAGAGTAGGTTAGGCTAAATTTTTTTGTTAAATAGAGAAGGTCTAGTTTTTTTAGAAGTCTATTTAGCTTAAAAGGCTAGACCAGAAGCCATTCAAAAAATCTCTTAAACCTATTAGTTCGGCTTATTTAAATAAATCTGAATAATATTATTTATTAAAATCTTATATTTTGTACTTTGAATTAAAATATAAATTTGTTAACTTTTTCAATTATTTAAACTTATTAGTATACATTAATTTTTCGCATATATAAATGTATTATTATAAACTAGAATTGAAATATGATACAATATATAGTCAAATCCCGTAAAAAAATACCATGTTGACTATCAAAAGATATTTTAATCTAATTGATCTATTAATTCGCTAGTCTATTTAAACTTATATCACATTGTTTATTTAAAGAAGTTCATATGATATAGGAGCATCCTTCTTGATTTGGATGCTCCTAGAGAGGGCCGTCCCTGTAAAATCTGAGACTCGGCTCTCTTAAAAAAATTGGCCCCTAAACAAATACAATTTTTTTTGTAAAATAGAGAAAAAAAAACTAGTGTAATGGTGAAAAATAATAAAATGTGAACAAATGCCATCACTAGGAATCAAACCGCAGTCAACACGCATAACACTACTAGCGTGTTTTACCATTAGGCCACACCTTTCACCGATGTTAAATTCACAATGCTACAAGTATATATAAACATTTTTTGTGCATTATATATAAATAAAAAATAATAATAAAAATTAGACCCCAAAATTGGGAAGACCCAGCTCTATAGAGTTGTTTGCACCTCCCAGGGACGGCCCTGCTCCTAGATGTAGGTGGTTAACAAATACCTTGTATTATTCCCCTAAAAGAAAATACCTTGTATTTTTTCCTTCTTGCACTTTACTTTAAGTTTTTTTTTTTTGTGTTGTTGCGAACATTACATTCGACATTTCTGGTATCCTAACAGCGTATACAACATGCAGAGAAAATGAGCTTAATTTTTTGATAGACAGCTTAATCTTTTGATGATATATATTTTTTTCTTCCACATATATATATATATATATATATATATTAATGCCTTCCTGAGAAGTTAGAAGAGAAATGCCTTACAAAACAACCACAATAGACGCAGAAACAACAATTACTTACACCTCTTGAAATAAAATAAAAACAATTACTTACACCTTTTTTTATAATAAGAACAATTTCTTACACCTGCTATATTTCGAATCTTTGACCATATTGTTTGTCTAGCCTACGCCAAATCAATATCAAATCAAGTTTTTTTTTTTTGTTTGTTTGTTAAATAGCGAACGGCTGAAGGGTAAGAAATTTTTAGAAGACTTTTGAACTAAAAATGTCAGGTTTCATGCCATAAAGAAAAAAGATTTTTAAAGTTATTAAACTTACATCTTGCAAAACCTAACTCTATCCAACCTATTACAGCCATTATTATGGGGGATTCTCCTATGAATCAAAATGTTAAAAAAAAATGTTATCAGTTTACTTGAGCAATGAATAAATTACATCCCCCTCTCTAGAGAGATGCTACTTTTACATTCCCCTTCCCTTCTATTTTGAAACACACATTATCCTCCTTGAAAGATGATTTTTGATCCATTTTTTTATTCTTCCGTTAGCGGGAAGTTAAGCACCGTTAAATAAATTTAGTATTACTAAAATAGCCTTTATCAACAACTCTCTGTCATTGCTTTTTCTCTTTCCTTATGTAAATCATTTATATAATTTCAAATGTATGTAAACAAAATTAAATCTGATTACATTTATTTATTTCTCTTATATTTGTGCAGGAAATAAAAGTGGAGGAGGAAGTCTTGAGAGAAGCCTTAAGGAGGAAACTTATCATTGTTTCTATTTTGTTCATCGCTATTTTTAGTTGACTATAACAACATATTTAGAACTTTATCCATTTTACTTAACCTAATAATCTGATTCTTTAAATATTAATCTATTTTTTGACATATTAATGTGAGTGAATACAAGGACATATAATATCATGAATGAAATACCTGATGCATCGATCTCTATCATGCTCCCAAAAACAAGATTTATAGATTCATAAAATTTGATCCTAAGAATTAATAGATTCAGTCGATTAATAAAAAGAGAAAGGACAAAAAGGAAAAGGCAAAGTCAAAGAAGGAAGAAAATGGGCATAAAAAAATAACACCAGCCACCAGATTAGTAAGAAACGTTAAAGAATAAGGGTTAGGGCTTGCCATAGGTAGAAGAAGGTAGTGAAATGAAGAGTAAAATATTAGACTTAAAAAAAGGATATTATTGTCAATCTAAACTTATTAAATAATATTTTTTTTAAGAAAACTTCTTTAACAGTGTTAAGTTAAATGGACTAAGTTGTATAATTAATCATAAGAGAGGAGGGGAGTGTAATATCATAATCTCTCCAGGGAGGGGGTGTAATTTCCTCATTCACAAACCATATTGTCAAATAAATTCATTTCTAAAACCCACTAGTTCAAATTCTGAAATACTTTGATATTCTAGGTTGAAGTTAATCCAACCAACTTATCCAATGGATAAACCTTACATACCCAAAAAGGCAATGCGAAATTCAGTTAAATGAAAATATATACAGAAGTTCATAAATCCATTTTAACCAATTCCTTCATGCCAAACTCATAAGCAGCCAAGAAACATCAATCTGACAGAAGATGCAGTTGCTTCAATCATCATCAACTTGAGTATGGAATATGAAACTAGGAAATGTGGTTGTGATTTCTCTGCAAACAAACAATTTGAGAGATGTTAGATTGTAAAGCTTGGTAACAAAATGCTAATCGATGTTTAATTAAACATCCATTTCACCAAAAATAGATTAGGATTGAGAAACATGCTTCCAATTTCTTGAGAAACAAAATATAGATATACTCAAGATGCTAACTATGAAAAAATCAAAGTCATTGATTAGGATTTAGGCTTGTATATTAACTACATAATCCAATATCCTCATTAGTTTTAACGCGACTATATTCTCAGGTATGAATTCAAACCCAAGACTTCTAGTTAAGCAGGAAGAGATTCAAATCATCTCATTAAAGTGCTCTTTGGTGAGTTGGTAGTTTTTTTGACAAATAGAAAGGGGCATATACATAAGGGCATGCCGCTAAAAGAAAGAAAAGGTTTGCGGAATAACCACAGCTGCAATTGTGACCACATTTTTAAAGCATGGTATGCACATTCTAATATATAATAGCAAGACTTCCATCCCTGGTTGACAAGAAATGCAAAATTGAAATGGTGTTAATAGCAACAAGAAGAAACTCACGTGAGATAGGGAAGAGTCATATTTTTCAAAAGCGATGTTTGCTGCATAGCAAGGTTCTTCCATTCTTCTCTGTCAATCTTCCCATCATGATTTGTGTCCACTTCCTCAAACGTCTGAAACATCATTGATAATGTTAGCAATAGCTCTATAGACAAGATTATAATATTGCAATAATGATTCTGGCTTGTCCTAATCATCAAGTAGTCAACATTAATTTAAATAATTTGCATATAAGTTGCATATGTTGGTTAATGTTTTTTTTCCGTTCAATAGATTATCAAGAAGAGTGAAAAGAAAAATAAAATGTGTAGATTAACTAACATAAAAATAAAGAAAACCTATTAATTAATTTCACAATTTACCTAGACTTGTGGAATGTGAACATAATAAGATTCGACATACATATAGACTATAGTGTTATCAGATAGATAAATCACCTTGTCCATGATGCTATTAAGCATTTCTTCTGTAAGTCTCATGCCAAATTCCGATAGAGTAGCTACCACCATTTGTTTCAACTATACACAAGATTTGAATTACAAGTGTTATATCAGATGCATATCGATATTAGAAGCATGTTTGTGTAGAGTAACTCCAAGGAAGCAAAGACACAATTACAAAAACTTGACCTATATGAATCTAAAACAAGATTTTAGATATGCATTGATTGATAGTTAATGTTGAAGGTGAATGGTTGCAAACTCCATTTATTCAACATCATATAAAAAGAAATTAAATTACAAATTACCCGTTCTCTGTCTATATATCCTTGCTGTTTAAGATCATACAGTCTGAATAAAACTGTAATAAGGGAAAGTTAATTAGGAACTAACGACAAGCATATGAACTAGGCTTTGGATTCCATGCAGTTAATGTGTGACAC
Organism: Medicago truncatula; assembly: GCF_003473485.1. Classification (NCBI taxonomy): domain Eukaryota; kingdom Viridiplantae; phylum Streptophyta; class Magnoliopsida; order Fabales; family Fabaceae; genus Medicago; species Medicago truncatula. The sequence goes on along the minus strand of NC_053043.1, from coordinate 10,121,654 downwards.
TGTTATTGATCTCGGCTTTCAGATCTCAAATCAACAATGGTAAATATTATTTAAAAATAACATTGTAAAGTTGTAATGTGAACCGACCAATCTTAAACTAATGGGTGAGATCAATTAACACACGTAACAGCTCTTTTCTAACTGCATGGAATCCAGGTCCAAAAAGAATTTCCTTTCTAATATAAAAAGTTGTTGTCTAAGATTTGAAGTCTTAATATTTGTCACACTTACAATCAATCTTATCATCAATTGGTGCAATTGGATGGAAAATAGACAGAGCAGATGCAAACTCTTTGAAATCGAGTACTCCATGGGAATTTGTGTCAAACATGTCAAACACCTACATAATTTGAAAAGAATAACAAGCAAATATTTACCAGTGTTCATATCATATGTATGTAGCATGTAATATTATTTTCTATTTTACTTGGGAAGAAAGGTACGTAATAAGTTGCAAACAAAATCACGAGTGAAAGCTTTTAAGTACCCTCTCTGCAAACAGACTTCGTTTGTTGCTTGTCTTGAATAAGGCCAACTGAAATTCTTCCTGTAATATAATTATAAGACACTTTTGATTATACTAATCAGCTAGAATGAATACCATTACCAAAAAGTTGAACAAACAATATTATAAAACAGGTTTAAATATCTTTCATTCTTTTATTTTTGAAACAAGAAATATCTTTTTTCCAGAAACTAAAAGTGAAAAATGGTATGTTTGCATGCCAAAAACGATAAATGGCCCTAAAACAAAATACTTGTAGAACCATTGATCATGATATGAGATGACTAACCTTAGTGATCAGTCCATCGTCAACAACTCCACTGCTAATCTTCTTAAATAGTTCGTACAATGCTTCAACCTCGCTTACACTAACTGCATTGATGCTAAAACAAGTTACTTCTGTTCAAGCCCTAACTAGAAGCTTAGTAAATTGAAAATGGTAAAATCATATAGTATGATACAGGTTCATTTCTACCTACCAGTTTCCTAAAATCCTATTGGTAAAATGATAGTATGAAAATCAAAACAGAAAAATAAGCAACTAGATTCAAAGCACAAACATATAGGATTGTGCTTTGAATTTGAATTTGAATATATGCTAAAATGATATCTGTTGCTTATTAAATTCTGTTTGTGCTTTGAATCTAGTTGCTAAAATCATATCTGTTGATAATCGGAACAAATTCAATATATGCTAATTCAAAACAGCTATCAACGAAGTTCATATATAAATGATTGGATTGTCTATTTAACAATGTTGTTAAATAGTGATGCTGTAGTGTTGTAGAGTAGCAGAATTCGAACAAATCACTATTTTTCCTTGATATGCTGCTATTTAGTATTAAATGTTTTCAAATAGCGGCGCTATAGCACTATTGCATATAGCAGAATTTGAATGAAACACTATTTCCGCTATCTGCGATAGATAACACTGCAATTTGCATCCCTCCAAAGTTCTTAATATCATAAAATGGAAAGTAATATGGCAATGATCATAACATACAAACTGTTATTCTTGAAATTTCTTCTGGATTTTCTAAACCACTAGGAGGTGGCTTTGAGCCTGATACTTTGCTATAACACCAATTTACCACACCAACGCACAAATTTTTCAATCCGTCTAAGCAACGCAACATCTTGTTCTCCAGCACATATCAACAAACTACGTAACTGAAACTCCCAAACACCAAGAGAAAATACAATCATAGATTATAAAGAAAAGAAAACATATATACAAAACATAGATTATAACATCTATATTACTTAATACAATCAATATGACACAAACACTAGGATCTATACTTGATCAATACTTGCATAGAATAAAGAAGAAAAACTCCAATAACTATTGAACTTTATAAAGAACTTAAATTTCTTGACCAAAATAAACCAAACATGCAGAACATAAAAATTTGCATAACCAAAGTGAATAACTATATAACAACCAGACATTGAGTTGACGACTTTAAAATGTTCGAGTCCAGACAAAACCACGATCAAACTATTCAAGGAAACGCCGTAAGCATTGTTCGTTCACAGTTCAACTAGTTGAACCATCCGATTCAATTCGGTTTTAATACATTCCTCCTTATTCATGGACATGTAGCAAACCTTTCAGTTTATGTAAATGTGGCAATCATGTTACATGTACTAGACATGTTTTGAATTGAATTCAACTTATATAAGAATTTACAGAAAATCCAAATTGTGATCACATGCACGTTATTAAATATATATAGTTTTGGTGAATGTTTGTTTGTTTACCTTTAAATAGAAAGACACAAGAAAAAAGATTAAATTGCATTCCGCTTTTGCTACATTGTGATCATGATGATAAAAATTTTAATTTCTTGTTATGACTTCCAGAATGAAGAAATTTTAATGTGGGTGGATGCTTGAATATTAGCATAGCATTTTGCTACTGATCTCATTGTTTCAAGTAGAGTACCAAATCATGTGGGGTTGTATATAAATTGGGTAGACTCATGTATGAGTAACAACTAATAATGAATAATTTTAGCGGAATGTGCTAGACTCCCACAACTTAGCGAACAATGTTCTTGACAAAAAAAATGTTCTTTGTTATATCTAATGGATTGAATCTATGAAATAAAATAAAATGATAATAATAATAATTTTAATAATGATGAGTTTTAAAAATTTTCTAACCTGCCGTAATTCAGATTTTCGACCTCCCATACTTAAGTCAGACACAAATCTAGTTTTTTTCATACCGGTTGGACTAGCCAACTATAGTATAGAAATTGAATTTAGGTTATTTTCATTGGGATTTATTCCTAAAATACTTGATAGCAAAATTTAATTTCTATTTCTAACTTTATAGCACCACCTCTATTTTGATACGTAACAAAAAGTTGTACATATGAAACCTTTTTCTCGTAATTTATTCCCAGTTCCCACTAATCACCAAGTTCACAAAAATACTAATTTCAACATCTTAAGCACGCATTCATAAAAAAAATGTTAGAGCAATAAATAAAAAAGGTGACAGATAAGTATTGAAGGCAAATTAAGCTGACAAACAATCAATAATGTTGTGTGATCATCACTTAGACTGATCAAGACAAGAAGCACAGAGAAAGATATATAAACGATATAAAAATCCGTAACATTTTAGTTCAAGTGTTCCCTTTTCTCAGTTTCTGAGGATAAACATCTATATACTTATATTAAAAGAAATGTCCTTTGAATTTACCATTTTGCCCCTATTAGGGGCAATTTGATAAATTACTAATTGGTTGAGTTTTTTTTTTAAAGGTTGCATATGAATTTTCATTTTTGCCCCTAACCAATTTTTTTAATTATTTTCTAATTTTTATATTTTTAATAACTTTTAATTATTTTCCAATTTTTATATTTTTGACTATTTTTCAATTTTTTCTCCCAAATTCAGTTGCTTCTACATTGCCGTTGTGGAAGATTAAGGTATCGTTTGACCCGACTTTTTTCAAACTTCTCTACATTTTTAAGGAGAAGTTAGGCCAAACACAATATCAATTAAGTACTTACTAAAAAATGAACATTTTTTGAACACATAAAATTGAATGGAATGAGCTTTGACCAGAAGTTGTTGAATGTTACTTTAAAAAACTATTTCTCCACAATTTATTTCACAAACACCTCTTTTCAACTCACGCTGGGAACCTTTTCTTTATTTTTTAATATTATATTTCAATATCTTTTTCTTATTCAAAAAAACTAAACATATATGTTTCCATGACACCAACAAATATAATATCATATAGTATAAATTCCAACATTTATAATAGTAATTTTTTTAAGAAATCATCGGGCTTCTTGATGAGATTGTCAAGATAATTCCAATTGGGACTAGAAAGAAACTGTGTACGAATATTGTGTTGAAAGATAAAAGGTATTATTTTCTTATTTGTCAGCATAAGATGATAGGATTTTGTATAAGTTTGATAATGACATGAAAGATGTCTTTCCTTATGCAGTGAGAATATAGTTGATGTAACACTATGGAAAAAATATTTCGTAGCTTTATCATTTACCATCTATTTACCTTGAGTTCTTTGCTTCCATTTTGTAGTCAATGGCAACCCAAATATATGTAACAATTGGTCAGGTTCGAGGCTGCTCATCAACCTATATTATCCGGTTGTTGAGAAGTTTAAGACTTAGTAAGTTTGTATTATGATTTCACAATACAGTGTTAGAGTAAATTATTATTTCACAATCTGATTTGATTGTTTTTTTACCATGTTTCTTGAATTGTTGTCGTGACCTTAACACTTCTCAAGCTTAGAGTCAAAGCATCAGTCAGAACTTAAGTCAGAGTTCGGCTTCTTCTCAATGTACTTCGTACAACGATTTTTTCAATCTGTCTCAAGTTAGGCCAATTGTTGAATTTATAAACTTAGTCAAGGTCTGTTTTTTTTATGCACAAACATGCTTTGAATTTTTTATGCACAAATTAAAAATACATATTGCATTATTCTTTATTTCATGTGCATATTTGTGTTAGGATACATATTGCATCACTATTTGGAAAGCAACTAAATTCAATCTTAACCAGTTTGGATAATATTATGAGAGTTTCACCAAATGTTTGAAGACATCATTGTCAAATGGTGCTAGCTATAGATGCACATGCGGGAGCGATGCTTAATTTCCATTTGTTTCAACAATGTTAATTGGTCAACGGGGTTCATATAATGCACATGAATGCATTTATCTAGCCTTTTTAGGAAGATAAATTAGAAGTCATGATATATTTTCTTTAACTTAAAATCAGTTATGCTACCTTTATTTTATAAATTATATGTAACTATATTCGCATATGTCTTATCCATGTTAATATGCATTAGACTAATATTATTGTTATTTCCCTGTTTAGCATTTCCCAAACCAGGTGTCAAGAACAATTCTAAAAGGAAAGCGCAAAACAATCACTCTAATTGGTTCCAATTATTTTCATCCTAAATATTATGTCAATTCCTAATCTCATAAACTGATTATATGATCTCTAAATCAGCCCATACATATTTTATGATGAATCACAATGTTCCGTTGTTTTAACATCTTTTCTTTCGAAGAATTTTTTTTTATGCCGTGATTATCTAAGGTTATTATTTTACCTTAGATAAACATTAAATGTAAAAGTCTGGAGGGAAAAATTAGGTTAAAATTAGAGCTGACATTTTGCATAAATTAAGTCTAGGGTTAATATAGTAAAGTCACGTAAAAAAATACGTTAAATCTAGGGTTAATGTTGCGTCACGGGTTAACATTTAGAAATAAGAGATGACATTTTGCATAAATTAAATCTAGGGTTAATATAGTAAAGTCACACGAAAAAATTAGGTAAAATCTACGGTTAATATTGCGTCACGGGTTAACATTTAGAAATAAAAGATGTCATTTTGCATAAATTAAATCTAAGGTTAATATATCCGGAAAATTAATTGTGAAATAAGCACGTAATTAAAATTAATTGTGAAAATCTTCATGTTCTACTATCCGGAAAATATTAAATCAACACATCTACATAGTGTTTCATTCACCATTGATTGAAAATCTAACAAGTTAAGATTACGTAACACACCTAGTATATATATAAAAAATAAAAAAATAAAAAAAGTAAAAAATACATAACACAGCTATATCTCATTTCTACGCTGAAATTATTTGATCATGAATTAGTACATACAATATTATACTCAAAATATATAATAAAGTATAAGACAATTGATGTATATATATAATTAGGAGCGATCAACTTACAATGGTGTAATACTTGAATACTATTACACTGTTGAACAACGTTATGAAAATTCTTGGAGAGCAAATGTCCTAGCTGTCATCAATGTAGATCTGACGTCAATGCAATTTCAATCAAATTACATAAGTGTAATATACCAGATTAATTTTATATTGTTCAATAACGTTTAACTGAATACTTATATTTCAAACTAAGTTGATGAGATTCTAGTGAGAGCAAAATGCCCTCGATGTCATCAACATGGATCTGTCAACCTTGATTACGTGCTATTATTTTGATTAAAAATGAAATTCAAGGTAACCAGATTAATTCTTGAAAAAAAAAAAAAAAGATTACTTACAAAATCATATAAATAATCATAGTTCCAAAAGCACATCATCAAATTCAGGCAGCCAAACACAATAACACCATAAAGATGTTAAATTTACGTCTCATTACAAAAACTAAGGCATCAACTTTGTAACACTATCTATGACCATGACTTGGACCCTCAATGTATTCAAGTAGTTGCACTTTGTTGAATCTTAAAAAGAAAAGAAAAATGGCAAGACCATGCAATATTAATCTGATTTTTATCTTCTGATTGTAAATTAAGCACACCAAAAGAGCAAGGGATGGTTATCTCTGATTTGTTGCATCTTTGATTGAACAGATTTACAACTAAATCTCCAAATCAATTAAAAAGATAAAAAAAAAAAAACAATTTGCAAATAATTTACATGAAAACAGTGTATAAATGAAATTATTAAAGTGGAGAGGAGTGAGGTTTACCATTCAGAAGAAGCAGAGAAATGAGAAGGTGGAGTGGCCATGTTTTTCTATAGGTAATTTAGCATGTAATGAAAAAAAGACGAGGAATTTTGGTTGATATATGCACACATAAAATTATATGTACATATAATTGGATAAATGAGTTTTTGGTTAATATCTTTTTTAAGGAATTGACTAATTGAAAATATTTTTTGGCTCAAAAGTTAAATTATTAATTGCAAAATTAAATATCCCTAAAAAGTAAAAAATAAATAAATGTATTTAAAAAAATGGTAACCAAGTTGCTTGGGCTCCAATGGCAAGGAGCTCCTTCCAAGAACGTATCCGGAGAATACCGGGTTCGATTCTCAAGGGAAACAACGTTTGACAGTGCGCATGCCTCTACGCATGAGCCGGATTAGTCGACCACCTTTGGTGGGTCGGAAACTAGTGTGAAAACCAAAAAAAATGGGTGAGGTAAAATAATGGAAAGAAGGGAAAAAAAATATGGGATAATATATATTAAAAAGTTATTTATTCACGAAATATTAAAAAGTAACCTTTTTAAAATAAAATTTATCATTTATTTTCTTTTTTAAATATTTAACGACACTTGTTAGCTAGACTTTTTTTTACTATTCATATGTTTCACCAATTCATGCATACTTTTAGTGTTTAGTCACGAAATACAGATGCAATTGAGATAAGCATGCTTCTTAAACATGGATGTGGTTGATATGGTCATGGTTTATTTTTAGGGGATGGTCATGGCTTTTTTTTTTTTATTAGAAAAGGTCAAGGTGTTTTTTTAGGGGTGGTCATGGTTGTTATTAAGTCACTTACATTGACATAAATAATGAATTACTAATTAAAATAGAATATTTATATTATTTACTAGTATTTATATTTGTTTGTGTTAAAAGCTGAACCAAGTCAAACCACATATAATTCGATCCGATTTTCTTTGAATCTTCCAAAACAAATCGAACTACACATTGATATTTTTTTTTTGTGAATAATCTAAAATTGAACTGCACATTATTTTTATTTTTAGATTGGATGACTTTCTACTTAAAATGATCTAAATCACACCGCAAACATTCATAAAAATACCAAAGTATTCTCACAAGAAAGAATTTTTTACCATATTCATTGAATTACCGATATATCTAATATATCAAAAAACATCAGTTATTTAATAAACAAAACAAATATCCAACTTTAAAGTGAGCAACTATACCATTTTCTTTAAATAAATGTGAAATTTAAACCTTTCTCGTTGGAATAATGGAGGAGTAGATAATTGATTCAACAACAACCACCCAACTAGGGGCCATACAATTATTTGATTGATCTGTTACACATAAAAGTGAGTTAGTTGAAACTTTAGGACTCACTTGGAAATTTGAATGAAACTGCAGTGTTTCAAAAGTTCATATGAACATAGGAAAGCTAAGTATACAAAAGGCCCATGTCAATTCTCTCAAAAAAAAAAAAAAAAGGAACATGTCAAAGGATTAAATATAAAAATATTATATAAAAAATGGTGTATTCCATTTTCTTGAAAGTTTAAATTTTATTATTTTCAAAAACAAGCTTTTTTATATTTTAATTCTTTAGAAAGTTTTATGGGACATATTTTAGTAAAAAACCCAAAAGTGAGAGTACGTGGTGGTGGAATAGGATGAAATGTATTCCACTCCATACCATTCCATTCCATCCTTTTATTACTTATCCAAACAATGGAACATAAGTTCATTCCATTCCATCCCATTCCATCAATCCAAATATAATCTTAATGATAGAAAACTATTAATGTCATGAAATTGTAAGAAAAATTTTGGCAAAATTACGCAATTAGTCCCTTAACTTTTTTTAGTTAACACTTTCGTCCTTTATCTTCTTTTTTTTTCACGATTTATTCCTTTATGTTATAAAATAATAACATAGTTATCTTTTTTTATGAAAAAATAATCAAAAACTCCAAAAAAAAAAATCATCAAATTCATAGGCAAACGCAAATCTTCATCATACAAGCCTAGAAAATCAAATTTCTTTGAAAAAAATCTCATAAAAAATGATAAGATATTGTCATTTTATAACATAAATGACTAAATTGTGACAAAAAAAAGATAAAGGACGAAAGTGTTACCTAAAATAAAGTTAAGGGACTAATTGTGTAATTTTGCCAAAAATCTTTTAAAAGTTTTATTTAAACATTCTTTCATAAAAAAAAGTTTTATATGTCATATCTTCGTAGTTTAGATGTAATATTTCATGGATAGATTAAAATTGTTAAATTTTTAAATAAGAAGATGAATTTCACAAAATGATAATAGTAGGAGTGTAGCTAGGAAGTTGCAATGAAGTAGTTTTTTTTTTTTTTTTTAAGTCAAATAGTCTTATCTTATGTCATTTTTCAATAATAATAATATCTTGCAAAATAGTAAAATTACTATGTGAAAGATAATCAAACACTCCAAAACTGACTTATAAGTCATTATGTAGGCTGGCTCCAAAAAATAATCTACCGTAGAGTTTTGACAAAAAAGAGATTTTAGAGAGAGACAATCTTTCATAATGGACCCAAAATTAGATGAATCAATCATATGCTTATTAAAAGTCTATCGCCTCCCATGTGACATTTCACAATCCATGACCTTTTTTTTTTTTGACAGAACACAATCCATGACCTTGTTAACTAAAACAAATGGTTATTTTGTTTTTTAGGGAAGAAAGACTTTGATAGTTTGGAGTTTGATTTAAAAATAAATAAGCTTTCAACAAGATCTGTGTTAAGCTTTTTCAAAAAAAGAAAAAGGATAAAAAACAAGAATTGTGTTAACTAGGATTGAAATTCAGATTATTGATCCCAAAAACTCAAAGAAAACAAAAGAGCAAGATGTATTTTTCCTTTGTATTTTCCAATTTTTCTTCTTCTTTTTGATTTAGTTGTATGTCAAATTTAATGTTTAGCTTTAGGAATATATATTTTTGGATTGGTATGTAATGCAATGAAATGAAAATTTATAAAATAGAATGAGCATAGTTGAGTGAAATGAAACATAGATCAGACTCTTCTTTTAATAAATTATGGTGAAATTTTAATGAAAAATAGTATGAGATGGAATAATGTCATCATTTCCATTCTATTACATAATTTTTTAAAATATTCAAACAGTTGAATATCACATCATTTCATTATATGGTTTGATAGGAATTACATGATATTATAAGTGAATCATGCATATGGTGCTTCACACCTAAAGAACACATGTATCTTATGAAATTTTAACATTTATGAAATGAGAATAACCAAAGTTGAAAGAAGCAATTCTTATTTTTCCCTTCTTTAACTCTTTATTTTTTCTATCTTCTTCTTACTCCACATTTTCCGGAGAAAACATCATAAAATAATTCTCTTACTTTCTTGCCAAGCTTGCCTGCACCACTCCCCATTTGTTGATTATGGTCATTACATAATACCTTTTCAAAATTAATAATAATATTTTATTTTTGTTATAAAATTCTGATTTCATAAGTATAATTATTAAGGTTGATATAAATTTTGTTATATGTAAACATTGTATGCGTCGTCCATAAGTCATAGTTTAATTGTCAAAAATATCGAAATTGCTAGGTTGATTGCCATGATTGGGGTTCGAACTCCAACTCCTCCACTTATTTGTGAGTTTTCAATGGTTATTGTCATTATTGTCATTTTGTCTGTCTAAAAATCATTAATTGTATGGATCTCAAAAAATTATTTTCATAAAAAGTATTTAAAAAAGTAGATAATTTTTTTTTTAGAAGAAGTATTACCTCAATTATTATAAATTCAACCATGTGCCTGCAAATAAACCATATAGGTGTTATATTTTTTCTTTCTCTCTACCTACTAGTTATTAAAAATGATTTTTTTTTTAAAAACTATTCAAAACGCAAATATTTTATTAAAAATGATTTTTTTTAAAATGATTCTTTTCATAAACTCACACACACAAAGTGGACGTGGGGTTCAAATCCCAATCATGACGTATAACCTAACAATTTCGACATTTTTTCCAGTTGAGCTAATACTTATGGACCTATGCATTGCATTTTAATGTCAAGTGTGAAACATTTCAAATGGCACATATCCAAATTAATATTATTATTTGGACACTCTCACATAAAATCAACAAAGTTAAACAAAATTAATTTAATCACATAAATTGAAATCATTTAATTTTATTCTCTTTTAATTTTTTAAAATTTTGTTTGTGTGCTCAAATACTTTTAGTTGGGATTGTGTCTCAGTAAGTATTCCTCCATTTCAAATAGATATAGTAGATGGGGCTGTATCTATGGTGAGTCATGAGACTAGATGGTCCACAAAAGACAACATTTAATTTTAATTATGATCATTAGATCTTGCATCACTGTAACATCTAACAATATGTCATCAACACAATATTAATTTTCCTTTTCTACTCACCTTGATTGTCTCTCCGAAACTGGCACAAAACAACTACCCCCTACCAGGAGGAGATGCAAGATGGTATCAATTAGATAGTTCTGCTCTATGTTCAAACACCACCATCGCCCCCATTGTCGAAACAAACTTTGTCTGTTCTCTTTCGTCAAATCGTGTGAATTTAATTGATGATTCACGTTCATCTTCATTGCAATATTATATTCAAATCCCATAGAAACTTAACGAAGATAATTTCCACCTATGACGTCAACAAATTGAGTTGTACTTCAATGCACAAAAAGCTCGCCATTCAGTACGATTAATCTTTCGTATTCGCTGTGACGGTAACGTGACTAAATGTTGTTGTTATGGCTTCAATCCACGCTCTTCAACAAGGTTGTTGTTTCTCCCACTCCTTTGTGCTTTGTATTGTTTCTCTATGTATTTTGGAAACAAACTCGCACTAAAGCGAGACATTTTGGTTGAACTACGTACAACATTTGCTTCGTATTTGCAAGAATATGAATGCACTAGCCTCAGTTGATGATCCTATTCCATTAAGTCATGTGTAATTCTTGTTAATGTAACACATTGATCATCGAAATAGGATTGTTGAACGCAAGCATATACACATAGTTGACCCCATGCATTACCTTGCAAGTTAATAATATTTTAACACGCTTCTTTAAATTTTAAATTTTAAGGTCTCTATTATATTTTGTTTAATTATGAACTTGATTCTAAAATCTTAACAAGTTGTTGGGAGTGCTTGTATTCCACTTTCAAGACATTACTCCCTATGTTTCTAAATATAAATAAATTTTACTTTTTAAGTTCATTCAATTAATGATGTATGTGGTCTATATTATAAACCACATACATCATTAATTAAATGAATCTAAAATGTAAAATTTTCTTATATTTAGAAACGGAGGGAGTACCAATCTTCTTTCAAAAAAAAAAAAAAGTGATATTTGTAGAACCACTTTTTGACAACTCTTTAAACAACAATTTCTCTCATACTCACATGTGTTTTTTATTCTCTCTTCTTCTTCTTCTTCTTCTTCTTTCTCTCTCCATTGTTTTTGTCCAATCACAAGGGGAGAAAATTGATTGTCATCAAAGTTGTCTACTTTTAGTTGTACAAATATCATTCCTAAAAAAGAAAAGACATTACCGATCTCATAAGATTGACTTTAGGTCCAATGAATGTCTCTTATTAGATCATCTCACTCACATAAAGGTTACATATGTTGGAAAGTTAACATAGGATTAATTAATAAATAGCATCAATAATCAAGAAATATAACAGCAATTTTAAATATAATTATCATATAAAATAAAGAAGAAATGAAGAACTTATCGGTCTTTGGCTGAGGTGTGCCATCTGTAACACCCTGTTTTTCCAACATAAAAATTTCATTTAAATAATCAGAGTAATCAACAACCGGAATGTCACACTGCTTTTCAAAAATCCATAAATAGAATAAAATACTATTTATTAAGTAGTAGTCTTCGGTAAAACATAATAATTCATCGCAGCAGAATATTTTCAACATTAAAACAACTTCCAATAAATTCTGGCACATGGCCTAAACATAAATATCTTTAAAGATTTAATCAAACACCAACGGGTTCATAATGATACATAAGGAATGATGAATAGAACGACAAATTATCCCCATCCCGTTACGTATCAGAGCTCCTAAGACTCATGTGAGGAAAATCCACTCACAACAACATCTAACAGCTACTACTCTAGATCACCTGCAAGTTACCCATACGAAGGGCAACATTTTCAAGCAGAAGGGGTGAGATTCACAAACAATAAAAATAGATATATAAATCATCAACTGTATTTAACAACTTAATTAAATAACATAATTAGCAACATATATTCAGTAGTAATATTCATACTTCTACAACTTTAGTAACACTTACTAATTCAACCAACAACGACGACAACCACAAGATTCGACAATAACGGTAACAACAAAATCAACAACGCAACAACAACAACAACTCAAATCAACAACAACAACAATAACTCAATCAACAACAACGACAACAATAACGATGCAACCAACAACAACGACAACTACAATATGCATGTGGTACCATTTTCAACGTGATGAATGACTAAGCATTCCGGGGCATAAGCCCCCAACAATTTGAATGATAAACATTCCTGGGCATGAGCCCTCAACAGTTGAATGACAAGGCATTCCAGGGCATAAGCCCTCACCGAATTTGAATGGTTAAAGCATTCACAGGGCATAAGCCCTCACCAATTGAACGACAAGGCGTTCCAGGGCATGAGCCCTCACCACTTTATGTTTATGCAATGAACTCCACTTATGTATATCAACATACAACTCAACGACAACATGATCTACGACAACGACAACAACAACTGCTACACAATAATGCATATATGAATATGACTTACTCATCAACATGGTCAACTATGACACAACAACCTTCGGCAATGAATTTCAACAACTTGTATAATTTGTTTAAATGTAATTATACATAAATCAACAATTCACCATACTTAATTCAACAACTCCGGTAAAAGTAGCACAGTTAAACATAACTATTTGTCCTACACAAAATCCAACCAACAATATACAATTACATAAAAAAACAGCTTCAGGTTCTCTGTAAGTCTATAACTTATTAACAACTTCCATTCATATCCCAAGATCAACTCACATCATGGATTAAATACTCTTAAACACCTTAATTGAACTCATAGTACTTCTAGTTTTGAGCTTTGGAATTATCCCATAAGTTTTGGATTAACTTAGAAATGGTTGTGCTGAATTTTCATAAGATTTCACTAAGACCTCCCTGGAGTATTTTCATCATATCTCAAAAACTAAAAATCATTTTCAAGTCAAACCAATACCACTAGAAAGCTAACACAATTATCTAAAACTTTCATATTTACACCAAAGGCCAATTCAGAACAGAAACGTGTGAAAAAGACGCAAGAACATGAAACAAGGTATACATCAGACATACTGAAATTACAGATTTTCTGTCAAAATCGCCTCACGATCACTGGAATCGCCTCACGATTTCGACAGCATCATACGTGTTGATATTACAGATTTTTCTGCGATTTTCTACCATGGGAGCCTCCTTGGCTCCGTTTCTTGACCCTAAACTCTCCAAAATAATCCATAATCATCACCATATGATTACCCTATCATTAAAACGTTAATCCATCACTAACCTACCTGATTAACCACTCTTTTCCCCGTTCAATTCTATGGTTTCTACACTTTTTCATTCAAAAATCAATAATCAAAACCTAATCCCAATTCCCAAATTTAACCACTACCCCTTGCTAAATCAAAATCAGAATTATACAAACTATAATCATTGAGAGTTAGCCTCACCCTTACCTTGAATTGATGAACAAAGCTCTACAAAAATCAGATTCTCCCCTCTTGGCTCTTCTCTTGGTTTTTCTCCCAAAACTTGTTTGTACGTGAAACGAAACTGCTTCTGACTTCTCAATTTTCCTAACTCCTAAACTTAACTCCCCTTTTATTTTACTTAACTCCCACTTAATTTACTTAATTATTAATTAACCCCCAAAACTCCAATAATCACTTATTCTCACTTATTCTATTAAATAATACAAATAGTCATTTAATAAAATACACCACGCCATAAAATCAACATAAATCATTTAAAGAGGACTCTAAACTCTATAAAATAATTAAATAATTAAAGAGGGCGTTACACCATCATAGGTCAATCACTTGATGTAGTTGGCCTCAAAGCTAGTACTCTCCACGATACAACAACCACTAACACTGCACGTGAACTAGTAAGGGCACATGAACAACTATTGGATGCTCAAAGCAACAATAACACAACTCTTACATATATGTGTATATATCTTAATAGGGAGATGTTTCTGAGTGGAGGAAAGGGTGAAATTGCTTCTTCATTTATACCCAGCAATACACAACAAAAAATTCCTTTGGATTCGGAAAAGTCAACACTGGCGATGACATCAACCTCCTCTTCAACTCTTGGAAACTCTCTTCACACTTAGAATCCCAAACAAACACTTGCCCTTTCTGAGTCAACGGTAAAGCCAACTTAGAAAATTCTTCAATGAACCTCTGATAATAACCCGCCAAACCAAGAAAACTTCTAATCTCAAACACAGACTTCAGAGTCTCCCACTGCAACACTGCATCAACCTTAGACAGATCCACTACTATTCCACCTCTCGAGATCACATGACCAAGGAAACTCACTTCCCGCAACTAAAACTCACACTTTGACAACTTATCAAACAACTTATTCTCTTTCAAAGTATGCAACACAATCCTTAGATGCTCTGCATGCTCCTCCTCTGACTTCGAATACATCAAGATATCGTCTATAAACACCACCATAAACTGATCCAAATAAGGATGGAAGATTCTATTCATGTATTCCATGAAGACACCAAGCGCATTAGTCACACCAAATGACATCACAAAGTATTCATAGTGCCCATACCTCGTTCGAAATGCAGTTTTGAAAATATCCTCTGTCTTCACTCGTATCTGGTGATATTCAGATCTTAAATCAATCTTACTAACGGGGATACATGAACCGGTTAGGGACGAGATGAGATTCAATTTCTCATACACGTTAGCTATGAGTGAGGTAACGAATAAATAAATGGGAATCGGGGGCGAGGATGGGAAAGTAAAACCCAGCCCTATTGCCATGTCTACTCAAAATGTTGGATAAGGGACGAAATTTAAATCTCCTAAAAAAATAGTTGTAACATGATCATTAGTGTCAGTTTAATCAATAATAATTTATTTGACTCATTTTTTTGTTGTTGTAGAAATTACTAGTAACTGTGACGTACAAAATTGTGAGAGTACTCTTACATTCGTAACACAAGTTGTATGTTTTGCCATTACTTGATCATCAATATAGCAATGCAAATTCATCAGACCATCACATTGACGTGTACTCACAGCAAGTATTAATATTACAATGATTAAATACTAGGCAATGATTCTGCAGGGGAAATTTAAAATTTGTTGTTTTTGGAGTGATGTGGTTAAAGATATATTATAGAGTGACTAAAGTAGTTTGGATTCTAGGGCCGTACATATCTTGAGCATTCTTGAATTTTTAGGAAATTGCAGAGTTCTTCGTGCAATGTTGATTCAAAAGCATCCCAGAAGTGATAAGCATGTGACACTATTGCTTTACCTCTCTCCTTTTGTTCACTCTTTTATGGTGGCAGACATAGCTACTCAAAAATAAGTGTTGAAGCTTTCTACATAAATATTCTATATACCAACTAGCCCAATAAATTATTTGATTCCCTCAAAATGTAGCAAAGTTTTAAAGAGAGAAAAATGTTAAGATGTTCCAAATGAGGAGTCACAAATCACAATAGCTTTTTTAAATGACTAGTAAAAACTTTAACAATTATCAACTAATTTACAATTATTTAAATATGTAAACATAAGAAAAATAGATACATTTAACTAAAAATTTAAAGTAGCTACGGGAATTAAACTTGAGTTTATTTAATATTCAGTGTTAATGTAAAAAAATATTATACATATATTCAATCATTTCTCACCAAATAGATAATTATCAAAAACTAATATATCTGGAGCTCACTTTATCTGGAATTTTTCAGTCAACAGCTTAATTGATGATATGACGAATTTTACAGGTATTGAGCGAGGATATTGCATCTGGTATTCTGAATACACCGCTGGTCACCCAGGTAACACATGACAGGTTGATATGGAAGGCAGAAGCGAATGAAATTTATTCGGTTAAAAGCGCATATAGGCTATGTTTGGAGGAGCTCGTGGATCATACTCCTTCACGATCGATGTTCGGGTTTTTGGACTGGCATTTGTAAATTAAAGGTACCACCAAAGCTTGAGAATCTCGTTTGGCGAATCTGTCGTGGTGTTTTGCCTACTCGAATTCGGCTGCAAGATAAAGGGGTTCAGTGCCGAACTAATTGTGTAAGCTGTGAGCATCAGGCAGAAGATATAGGTCATGTTTTCTTCCATTGCCCATTTGCTGTTCAGGCGTGGAACTCGGCAAGGTTATGGCAGCAGGTGCAGCTGTCCACTCCACGGCAATAGCAGCAGAAGCCATTTTCTCTCTTTTCTGCAGAACTTCCAGCCTGATTTTCGGTACCTATTGGCAGCTATAATTTGGAGTATTTGGAAGCATCGCAACTTGAAGCTTTGGCAGAATGAACATGAAGTATGAGCCCAGGTTGTGGACCGTGCTCGGCACATCATGGACAAATGGGATTGCGACAACAGCAAGAAATTGGTCATGCTGCAGCTGTCACGCACCCACCAGCTGCTGTTCAGGAGAAAATGCTTGTACCAGATCCTATAGAGTTGATACGATGGCAGATACCTCTTCCTGGTCGAGTTAAATGCAACATTGATGCCTCATTTTCGCCTGTGCAGAACCGTACCTGTATCAGAATTTGCCTACGTGATAAGGAAGGCGCCTATATGCTAGCGAAAACCATGAGCTTCTCACCTATGGTTTCTGTCAATATAGGAGAAGCTCTTACTCTCTTTCATGCACCACAATGGTTACAGGACATGCGGTTTGACAACGTGGACTTTGTGGTCGACTCAAAAATTACGGCTGATGCAGTTATCTCGAGAAGAAGTGATGTTACAGAGTTCGGCCAAATTATTGCAATATGTCAGGATATGATTTCCTCCTACTTATACATTTGAATTTCAATTTCAGAATATAAACATGTTGAATGCATCAATTAAATTTTGTGTTCCTATTCAAAATCTGGTATTTAACACATCCTAAATCTAAAATTTGGACGTGTAAATTTAGAAAAATACACTTCTGGAATCTAAAATCCAAACACAATAAATACAAGATTTCATGTTGTTCCATGATTGATAAGGCTGCAAGTGCACAATTCTATCGTCGTAATAAAAACATCGATCACGGGACTTGTTAGTATCAAGGTTATTTTTTGTAAGTGTTTAGCTAGATGTTTAGAATGTTTAGGAATTTGATGATTGATTGTTTTTGGGAAATATGCAGTTTAATAAAAGATGTCTTAGAATTATTGGAGTTGATTAGAACAATGAACAATCGAAATCCCAACTCTTTCTAATGTTATGGGGTATCAAAGTCATTTTTTTTTTATATGGCTAATTTATTCTCGACGAGTATATGCAAGACGCACAACCACTCGCGGCAAGGAAAGGGAAACAATACAACAAGGTGCCGCCTATATGCGTGACACCTCCACCCAAGAAGAAACCAACCACAAAACCCAACAAAGGCCAGCCTCACTGCCTAAAATCCAAACAGGCGCACATGCCCAGCAACACCAAACCTGCAGCATGACAGCAGGCTCCCAACAGCAGCAGCAAAACAGGTCACGCACCCCAGCTGCTGCACCTCCAAACATCACCGAACCAACACACACACACCAAAGGAAAAACAGCTACCTCCTACCAATCCTTCCAAGGCATGATAACGGATCCCAACTCCGCAATTACTGGGGTATCAAAGTCTAATGGTGAAGTAACTATAAAGTATAGAAAGCTTTTATTCAAAGGATGAAGAAGACCTCTTCAAAGCTTTTGTTCATCAAGATACCTCCGGTGAAAATATCTAGCGTCTTCTTCGTGGGGTGAATCAATCCTTTGCATAAGGCAGGGATGATTATCCCCTTCTAAAACCCTTGAGGAAGACATAGCCCAAGTATTTTCTTGAAGCACTTCCATATATACTTCATATAACAGCTCCCCATCTTTTTGTGAAAAGCTTATTGTTCCATTTCCCCGTTGAGAAACTTTGGGTGCATGGGAATATTAAGGGAGGAAAGCTTGCTTCAATTTGTTCCATATGTTTCTATGAATTTGGGAGGAATAGAATGTAACCAAGACATGGCTTCACCCCTTAGCGAGAAAGAAAACTCTAAGGCTCTGTTTGGTAAAAATAAACTATAAGCTAGCTGATAGCTGAAAAGCTAGCTGATAGCTGATGACTGATAGCTAATAGTTTATAGCTGAAAAACTTGCTTATTAAAAATAATGTGTTTGGTAAAATTAGTTGTTGAAGTGGTTGATAAGTATAAAATGACATAAAAGGACATTTTTTTTTTTTTAATATACATATAGACACACACATTTTTTTGTAATGTATTTATTTTTTAATATTTTTAATTATAGTTAAATATGTTTTTGGTCCCTATAAATATCCAAACTTTTTGTCTTAGTCTCCATAAAAAAAAATTTCGACCTTTAATCCTAAAAAAAAAATCACCAACAATTTTGATCTTTGCTTTATGTATCCAAAAATTAAGAGAAAGGTGGAAACAAAAAGTGAGCTAGAATATATAAAATTTTACAACGTACAAAAGACTAGTTATTTTTTCCTTTAAAAAAAAAAAGGCTAGTTTTCCTTATGTAAATCATTTATATAATTTCAAATGTATGTAAACAAAATTAAATCTGATTATATTTATTTATTTCTCTTATATTTGTTCAGGAAATAAAAGTGGAGGAGGAAGTCTTGAGAGAAGCCTTAAGGAGGAAACTTATCATTGTTTCTATTTTGTTCATCGCTATTTTTAGTTGACTATAACAACATATTTAGAACTTTATCCATTTTACTTAACCTAATAATCTGATTCTTTAAATATTAATCTATTTTTTGACATATTAATGTGAGTGAATACAAGGACATATAATATCATGAATGAAATACCTGATGCATCGATCTTTATCATGCTCCCAAAAACAAGATTTATAGATTCATAAAATTTGATCCTAAGAATTAATAGATTCAGTCGATTAATAAAAAGAGAAAGGACAAAAAGGAAGAGGCAAAGTCAAAGAAGGAAGAAAATGGGCATAAAAAAATAACACCAGCCACCAGATTAGTAAGAAACGTTAAAGAATAAGGGTTAGGGCTTGCCATAGGTAGAAGAAGGTAGTGAAATGAAGAGTAAAATATTAGACTTAAAAAAAGGATATTATTGTCAATCTAAACTTATTAAATAATATTTTTTTTAAGAAAACTTCTTTAACAGTGTTAAGTTAAATGGACTAAGTTGTATAATTAATCATAAGAGAGGAGGGGAGTGTAATATCATAATCTCTCCAGGGAGGGGGTGTAATTTCCTCATTCACAAACCATATTGTCAAATAAATTCATTTCTAAAACCCACTAGTTCAAATTCTGAAATACTTTGATATTCTAGGTTGAAGTTAATCCAACCAACTTATCCAATGGATAAACCTTACATACCCAAAAAGGCAATGCGAAATTCAGTTAAATGAAAATATATACAGAAGTTCATAAATCCATTTTAACCAATTCCTTCATGCCAAACTCATAAGCAGCCAAGAAACATCAATCTGACAGAAGATGCAGTTGCTTCAATCATCATCAACTTGAGTATGGAATATGAAACTAGGAAATGTGGTTGTGATTTCTCTGCAAACAAACAATTTGAGAGATGTTAGATTGTAAAGCTTGGTAACAAAATGCTAATCGATGTTTAATTAAACATCCATTTCACCAAAAATAGATTAGGATTGAGAAACATGCTTCCAATTTCTTGAGAAACAAAATATAGATATACTCAAGATGCTAACTATGAAAAAATCAAAGTCATTGATTAGGATTTAGGCTTGTATATTAACTACATAATCCAATATCCTCAATAGTTTTAACGCGACTATATTCTCAGGTATGAATTCAAACCCAAGACTTCTAGTTAAGCAGGAAGAGATTCAAATCATCTCATTAAAGTGCTCTTTGGTGAGTTGGTAGTTTTTTTGACAAATAGAAAGAGGCATATACATAAGGGCATGCCGCTAAAAGAAAGAAAAGGTTTGCGGAATAACCACAGCTGCAAATGCGACCACATTTTTAAAGCATGGTATGCACATTCTAATATATAATAGCAAGACTTCCATCCGTGGTTGACAAGAAATGCAAAATTGAAATGGTGTTAATAGCAACAAGAAGACACTCACGTGAGATAGGGAAGAGTCATATTTTTCAAAAGCGATGTTTGCTGCATAGCAAGGTTCTTCCATTCTTCTCTGTCAATCTTCCCATCATGATTTGTGTCCACTTCCTCAAACGTCTGAAACATCATTGATAATGTTAGCAATAGCTCTATAGACAAGATTATAATATTGCAATAATGATTCTGGCTTGTCCTAATCATCAAGTAGTCAACATTAATTTAAATAATTTGCATATAAGTTGCATATGTTGGTTAATGTTTTTTTTTCCGTTCAATAGATTATCAAGAAGAGTGAAAAGAAAAATAAAATGTGTAGATTAACCAACATAAAAATAAAGAAAACCTATTAATTAATTTCACAATTTACCTAGACTTGTGGAATGTGAACATAATAAGATTCGACATACATATAGACTATAGTGTTATCAGATAGATAAATCACCTTGTCCATGATGCTATTAAGCATTTCTTCTGTAAGTCTCATGCCAGATTCCGATAGAGTAGCTACCACCATTTGTTTCAACTATACACAAGATTTGAATTACAAGTGTTATATCAGATGCATATCGATATTAGAAGCATGTTTGTGTAGAGTAACTCCAAGGAAGCAAAGACACAATTACAAAAACTTGACCTATATGAATCTAAAACAAGATTTTAGATATGCATTGATTGATAGTTAATGTTGAAGGTGAATGGTTGCAAACTCCATTTATTCAACATCATATAAAAAGAAATTAAATTACAAATTACCTGTTCTCTGTCTATATATCCTTGCTGTTTAAGATCATACAGTCTGAATAAAACTGTAATAAGGGAAAGTTAGTTAGGAACTTACGACAAGCATATGAACTAGGCTTTGGATTCCATGCAGTTAATGTGTGACACTGTTATTGATCTCGGCTTTCAGATCTCAAATCAACAATGGTAAATATTATTTAAAAATAACATTGTAAAGTTGTAATGTGAACCGACCAATCTTAAACTAATGGGTGAGATCAATTAACACACGTAACAGCTCTTTTCTAACTGCATGGAATCCAGGTCCAAAAAGAATTTCCTTTCTAATATAAAAAGTTGTTGTCTAAGATTTGAAGTCTTAATATTTGTCACACTTACAATCAATCTTATCATCAATTGGTGCAATTGGATGGAAAATAGACAGAGCAGATGCAAACTCTTTGAAATCGAGTACTCCATGGGAATTTGTGTCAAACATGTCAAACACCTACATAATTTGAAAAGAATAACAAGCAAATATTTACCAGTGTTCATATCATATGTATGTAGCATGTAATATTATTTTCTATTTTACTTGGGAAGAAAGGTACGTAATAAGTTGCAAACAAAATCACGAGTGAAAGCTTTTAAGTACCCTCTCTGCAAACAGACTTCGTTTGTTGCTTGTCTTGAATAAGGCCAACTGAAATTCTTCCTGTAATATAATTATAAGACACTTTTGATTATACTAATCAGCTAGAATGAATACCATTACCAAAAATTTGAACAAACAATATTATAAAACAGGTTTAAATATCTTTCATTCTTTTATTTTTGAAACAAGAAATATCTTTTTTCCAGAAACTAAAAGTGAAAAATGGTATGTTTGCATGCCAAAAACGATAAATGGCCCTAAAACAAAATACTTGTAGAACCATTGATCATGATATGAGATGACTAACCTTAGTGATCAGTCCATCGTCAACAACTCCACTGCTAATCTTCTTAAATAGTTCGTACAATGCTTCAACCTCGCTTACACTAACTGCATTGATGCTAAAACAAGTTACTTCTGTTCAAGCCCTAACTAGAAGCTTAGTAAATTGAAAATGGTAAAATCATATAGTATGATACAGGTTCATTTCTACCTACCAGTTTCCTAAAATCCTATTGGTAAAATGATAGTATGAAAATCAAAACAGAAAAATAAGCAACTAGATTCAAAGCACAAACATATAGGATTGTGCTTTGAATTTGAATTTGAATATATGCTAAAATGATATCTGTTGCTTATTAAATTCTGTTTGTGCTTTGAATCTAGTTGCTAAAAGCATATCTGTTGATAATCGGAACAAATTCAATATATGCTAATTCAAAACAGCTATCAACGAAGTTCATATATAAATGATTGGATTGTCTATTTAACAATGTTGTTAAATAGTGATGCTGTAGTGTTGTAGAGTAGCAGAATTCGAACAAATCACTATTTTTCCTTGATATGCTGCTATTTAGTATTAAATGTTTTCAAATAGCGGCGCTATAGCACTATTGCATATAGCAGAATTTGAATGAAACACTATTTCCGCTATCTGCGATAGATAACACTGCAATTTGCATCCCTCCAAAGTTCTTAATATCATAAAATGGAAAGTAATATGGCAATGATCATAACATACAAACTGTTATTCTTGAAATTTCTTCTGGATTTTCTAAACCACTAGGAGGTGGCTTTGAGCCTGATACTTCGCTATTACACCAATTTACCACACCAACGCACAAATTTTTCAATCCGTCTAAGCAACGCAACATCTTGTTCTCCAGCAGATATCAACAAACTACGTAACTGAAACTCCCAAACACCAAGAGAAAATACAATCATAGATTATAAAGAAAAGAAAACATATATACAAAACATAGATTATAACATCTATATTACTTAATACAATCAATATGACATAAACACTAGGATCTATACTTGATCAATACTTGCATAGAATAAAGAAGAAAAACTCCAATAACTATTGAACTTTATAAAGAACTTAAATTTCTTGACCAAAATAAACCAAACATGCAGAACATAAAAATTTGCATAACCAAAGTGAATAACTATATAACAACCAGACATTGAGTTGACGACTTTAAAATGTTCGAGTCCGGACAAAACCACGATCAAACTATTCAAGGAAACGCCGTAAGCATTGTTCGTTCACAGTTCAACTAGTTGAACCATCCGATTCAATTCGGTTTTAATACATTCCTCCTTATTCATGGACATGTAGCAAACCTTTCAGTTTATGTAAATGTGGCAATCATGTTACATGTACTAGACATGTTTTGAATTGAATTCAACTTATATAAGAATTTACAGAAAATCCAAATTGTGATCACATGCACGTTATTAAATATATATAGTTTTGGTGAATGTTTGTTTGTTTACCTTTAAATAGAAAGACACAAGAAAAAAGATTAAATTGCATTCCGCTTTTGCTACATTGTGATCATGATGATAAAAATTTTAATTTCTTGTTATGACTTCCAGAATGAAGAAATTTTAATGTGGGTGGATGCTTGAATATTAGCATAGCATTTTGCTACTGATCTCATTGTTTCAAGTAGAGTACCAAATCATGTGGGGTTGTATATAAATTGGGTAGACTCATGTATGAGTAACAACTAATAATGAATAATTTTAGCGGAATGTGCTAGACTCCCACAACTTAGCGAACAATGTTCTTGACAAAAAAAATGTTCTTTGTTATATCTAATGGATTGAATCTATAAAATAAAATAAAATGATAATAATAATAATTTTAATAATGATGAGTTTTAAAAATTTTCTAACCTGCCGTAATTCAGATTTTCGACCTCCCATACTTAAGTCAGACACAAATCTAGTTTTTTTCATACCGGTTGGACTAGCCAACTATAGTATAGAAATTGAATTTAGGTTATTTTCATTGGGATTTATTCCTAAAATACTTGATAGCAAAATTTAATTTCTATTTCTAACTTTATAGCACCACCTCTATTTTGATACGTAACAAAAAGTTGTACATATGAAACCTTTTTCTCGTAATTTATTCCCAGTTCCCACTAATCACCAAGTTCACAAAAATACTAATTTCAACATCTTAAGCACGCATTCATAAAAAAAATGTTAGAGCAATAAATAAAAAAGGTGACAGATAAGTATTGAAGGCAAATTAAGCTGACAAACAATCAATAATGTTGTGTGATCATCACTTAGACTGATCAAGACAAGAAGCACAGAGAAAGATATATAAACGATATAAAAATCCGTAACATTTTAGTTCAAGTGTTCCCTTTTCTCAGTTTCTGAGGATAAACATTAGTGTATAAAATAAGATATTTGTAAAGAAAGAAAATGATTTTGGAAAGCCTGAAACACCAGCCAGAAGTAATAGATCGTCAATGATATGTCTAGTAACATTAATTCAAATCAATAACCATTAAGGAAGCCACCCTGCTACCTCTATCACCACATGAATTGAATATGCCATTAAGCATACATATTTCATAATTATTCAAGCAAGTGATGTAACAAAAGTAAGCACATAAATTAAAATTAATTGTGAAAATCTTCATGTTCTACTATCCGGAAAATTATAAATCAACACATCTACATAGTGTTTCATTCACCATTTATTGAAAATTTAACAAGTTAAGATACGTAACACACCTAATATATATAAAAAAAAAATTAAAAAAAAAAAAAGTAAAAAATACATAACACAGCTATATCTCATTTCTACGCTGAAATTATTTGATCATGAATTAGTACATACAATATTATACTCAAAATATATAATAAAGTATAAGACAATTGATGTATATATATAATTAGGAGCGATCAACTTACAATGGTGTAATACTTGAATACTATTACACTGTTGAACAACGTTATGAAAATTCTTGGAGAGCAAATGTCCTAGCTGTCATCAATGTAGATCTGACGTCAATGCAATTTCAATCAAATTACATAAGTGTAATATACCAGATTAATTTTATATTGTTCAATAACGTTTAACTGAATACTTATATTTCAAACTAAGTTGATGAGATTCTAGTGAGAGCAAAATGCCCTCGATGTCATCAACATGGATCTGTCAACCTTGATTACGTGCTATTATTTTGATTAAAAATGAAATTCAAGGTAACCAGATTAATTCTTGAAAAAAAAAAAAAAAAGATTACTTACAAAATCATATAAATAATCATAGTTCCAAAAGCACATCATCAAATTCAGGCAGCCAAACACAATAACACCATAAAGATGTTAAATTTACGTCTCATTACAAAAACTAAGGCATCAACTTTGTAACACTATCTATGACCATGACTTGGACCCTCAATGTATTCAAGTAGTTGCACTTTGTTGAATCTTAAAAAGAAAAGAAAAATGGCAAGACCATGCAATATTAATCTGATTTTTATCTTCTGATTGTAAATTAAGCACACCAAAAGAGCAAGGGATGGTTATCTCTGATTTGTTGCATCTTTGATTGAACAGATTTACAACTAAATCTCCAAATCAATTAAAAAGATAAAAAAAAAAAAAAAAAAAAAACAATTTGCAAATAATTTACATGAAAACAGTGTATAAATGAAATTATTAAAGTGGAGAGGAGTGAGGTTTACCATTCAGAAGAAGCAGAGAAATGAGAAGGTGGAGTGGCCATGTTTTTCTATAGGTAATTTAGCATGTAATGAAAAAAAGAAGAGGAATTTTGGTTGATATATGCACACATAAAATTATATGTACATATAATTGGATAAATGAGTTTTTGGTTAATATCTTTTTTACGGAATTGACTAATTGAAAATATTTTTTGGCTCAAAAGTTAAATTATTAATTGCAAAATTAAATATCCCTAAAAAGTAAAAAAAAATAAATGTATTTAAAAAAATGGTAACCAAGTTGCTTGGGCTCCAATGGCAAGGAGCTCCTTCCAAGGACGTACTCGGAAAATACCGGGTTCGATTCTCAGGGGGAACAACGTTTGGCCAGTGCGCATGCCTCTACGCATGAGCCGGATTAGTCGACCACCTTTGGTGGGTCGGAAACTAGTGTGAAAGCAAAAAAAAAAAAATGGGTGAGGTAAAATAATGGAAAGAAGGGAAACAAAATATGGGATAATATATATATTGAAAAGAGTCTTTCAAAATAATATAACGGAAAGAGAGAGAGAAAAAAAAACTTTTGGAGAGATCTTGGAAAGAACCAAACTTAAAAGACAAAAACAACATTGTCATATAGGACAAAAGTGTTTCACTGTCATTGTATTGACGAGTAATAGTTGATTTCAGTTTTTGAATGCTATCATTCTCAAATTTTGTGCAATTAGAGATTCTATACATTCATTTAATCAACAAATCATATGATTTAATTTTGAGTTTTCTTTCAAATTTTTATTTTTATTTTTTGTTAGATAATCTAGTGGCTAGAATTCACCTAAGATGAATAAGTGGAGTGCCCAAGGTTCGAATCCCGGTCCCTACATATAATAATACATTGTCCACCAATTGAACTATACTCACGGGACCTTTCAAATTTTATTTATCGAGTTTAAAATCAAATTCACACATATTAATTCAATATCCATTCATTGGCTTCAAAGTAATTACATGTAATCAATGAAATATTTGATGGGAGAAAATTCAAAGTTGATATAGTGGAGCATAAGAATCTTCTTTATTTTCAGCTTTTCATATTTTATGTTGTTATGGAATTATGATTTGCTTTTGTATTTTAATTTCAATCAACGAAAAATATTAAAAATAGTTTTGGTCAAATCTTCAAAATAAAAACAAAAGTGAATTGAATTTTCTATAAAAGTATAAACTGTAAAATGATTGTAAAAGAACTTTAATGTATTATTTTTTTTTTTGTATTAATAGCATTTCTAATTACTTTGAAAAAAAATTATTAAAGAAAAATAGTCAATTTTTTTAAAAAAAATTCTTTTTAAAGATTTTCAAACATTTCACATTTTAGTATTTGGCTAATTAAAGATCACTAATAAATTATTTATTTAAAGAATATTATTTTTTTAGGGTCGACTTAACGAGTCAACCCTATTAATTCACAAATTCTTGTCAGTCATATGTCTTGATAGCAATGTAACACTTATCAATACGATGAGCGTGCCACATTAGCCAACAAACCCTTTAGGAATATTATCCTAGACAATATTTGTTCAGGAGCCGACCAAGACCCAATCCTTTAGACCCTCCGTTTTTTTTTTGGGAGGGATTGTTATTTTTTAAAGAATGAAAAAAAGAAATGGAATATTAATTATTGAATTATATATATATGGTCTAAATACGTAGCATATAATTTGATTAATTAAATCAACCATCCTTTTCTTCCTTTTTTTATTAAAAATAATATGTGAGTCAGTATAGGCCCATAGCCCTTGCTAACTTCAAATTTGTCTGATAGACCGGTAATTATCATGCCTCTCATTGTTTCAAATGAGCTGAGGGGGTTCATTAAAGGTCTTGACTTATGAGGCAGTTAATCTACTGCACAAGAAAGCTTATGGAGGCAACATTGACATTGCAAAGGCCTTTGACACTTTAGAGTGGTCTTTCCTGCTCAAAGTTCTCAAAGATTTTGGTTTTAACTTAACTTTTTGCAATTGGATAGAGGTAATTCTCAACTCTGCAAATGGTAAACAACATGACTTCTGTAAATGCACCAGAGGGGTGAGACAGGGAGACCCTCTCTCCTTTTTTTTTTTTTGTCTTGATGAGGATGATTGGAATAGGGGTATCAATATCTTGTTCTTCAAGGCAAGGTGGAATGCTCATCAAAGGTACAAGAAACTTACATGTGCCATCTCACACACTTTATGCTGACAATGTGATGATATTTTGCAAAGGGAAAAAGTCTTGCCTTCTGACTCTTAAACTTTTCATTGATTATGCAGCCTGTTTTAGATTATTAACCCTTTTAAGCCAACTTTGTACACTGGTTCCATTAATGCTAGCAGACTATCTCAGCTTGTTCATTTGCTACGCTTAAACATTGGTTATCTTCCATGCATTCATATACTTAGGTGTCCCTATCTTTAGAGGGAGACCATAAGCTATTTAAATTGCCTTCTTGGAAAGCCTCTCTCCTTTCTATAGCCGACAAAACTCAACTTGTAATCTCTGTAATACAAAGTATGATGATGCAGATCCTTTCAGTTTACTCCAGGCCAGTTTCAATCCTTGTACAAGAAATTTCATATGGAGTGGGGACACTGAGAAGAGAAAGGTGGTAATTGTAGCATGGCACAAAGTTTGTAAACCCAAAGAGGAAGGGAGTCTTGGTTTAAGATCTCTTACAGTCCTAAAATACAGATTGGTTATCATTTCTTTTCTTCAATATGGTGCATCATAAAGTCTCAAAACTCTACATGGAACATAGGTAATGGAGAAGATATTAACTTTTGGAATGATTCTTGGGGCCATGACTCCCTTGCTAATATTTTCCGAATTCCCCCTAGTATTGCAAAGAATTTATCTGCCAAAGTTAGTGATTTTATATCTAACTCTCAATGGTCCATCCCTCAAAGTGTACAAAAAGCTTTCCCTAATATCCAACAAAATGTTCAACAAGCCACCCTTCCTTCTACATACCAGACAAACAGCCAGTTATGGAAAAACTCAAACAATCATGATTTATCTTTTAAAGAAGCTTACATCTTCAAGGCTCCTATAGGTCAGAAAATTAAATGAACAAAGAATGTTTGGTCATCTGATATCCCTCCTAATAAATCCTTGCTAGGTTGGAGGATTATGCAATATAGGGTCCCCACTGATGAGAAATTAAAGGAAGAGGTGTTAGTTTGCCCTCAGTCTGCAGCTGCTGCCAAAATAGTGAAGAAACCACTTTTTATCTTCTTTTTTTTCAATGTGATTTTGCTTTAAAAATGTTGTCTTGGTTAGCCACCATTCTAAATTATTCCCTTCATTTCAATTCTTTAAATGACATTTGGGGTCTCTCTGACAATCCTTGGACACCTAAGTGTAAAGTTGCAATTCAAGTTTGCTTTGCTTAGTGAACATTCTTAGCACTATTTTGTTTGCTAGGAATCAAGCTAGATTCCAAAACAAAAAGATAGCCTGAAAATCTCTTAAAACAACTTCTCGTAATATGAGGGAGTTTGTTATCTTTGAAGGCCCTCAAAATTAATATCCATCCTCCCAAAGCTCATATTATTAAAGAAGCCATTTGGTTTTCCCCCTCCCACTCAGTGGCTAAACGCAGATGAAGATGTGACTAACAAGTTCATTATGATGATACAAAATCAATGTTAGATTGATGTTAAAAGTGCGCATTCAATGGAGAATTTTAGCACACTTCATAACTTATCAATAATTTTATCACACTTATGATAAGAAATTACCTCATTGAAATTGATGAGACACGCATTAATATTGACGGTCGATATCTCAGCTATGCTCACACCTCAAAACATTGTATGTCAAATGCAACTATTGATATATAAAAAAGAACAATAAAACAAAAAAAGTTGAGTGGGCCACATCGATCATGATCATGAATGCTTCTCACATTATCAAATTCAATTACGCAATCATTTCATTCAATTCAAGAAAGTTGACATTATTATATAGATATAATTTGTTTTTTTGAAACCTTTAAAAGACATGATTAAGATTAATTTCTCTAGTAAAACCACTTTCAACTAAAATATATTTTGTTTTGTTATGAAAATTATCTCAATTTCTTGGATAATAAATATCCCCAATATTTTTTATATTAGTGAGGCACATTATTAGGAACAATGGTCCCAAAAAATATCACTAATTTATTCGATAATAATTTTTTTGACATATTAATAATAACAACCAATTTTTTTAGGGAGGATGTATATAGAAAATTGTGATGTACAGGGGTAATTATAGCAAATCGCACCAAAAAGGTCAAAAACATTAACAGACTTCACCCCTGTCCTTCATCATGTCAATGGTTGGGGCCTTTTGGTGAAATTTGCTATATATAACCCCATAAACAAAATATTTCTATATACACCCCCCTCCATATAATTTTTTGGCCCCCCTACATGCATGGGCCCTAGGCCGTCGCACTCCTGGCCTATGCCTAGGGCCAGCCCGACACAGAGAGGGAAACACTTGTGCAGACTTGTTAGCTATCTTTGGATTAGCTATGTCTTCATATGTTTGGTTCCATTCTCTCCCAGTCTCCCTGACTTTTTGAAATCTGAATTTGTAAAGAATCAGTTAAGATTACCTAACTATAGGTTTTGTAACTTCTGAAAAGGTGTTGACCTAATTTCCCTTTTATTTTTTGTGTATCTTCTTCTTTTATTGATATTTTGGTAGTGCATTTGCACTACTTGTTTAAAATAAATAAATAGATAAAGGATTTGAATCCTCTCCGGCCCTTTTCTCTCATGATGCACACTAATCTCAACCATTCACTCATGTTTTGTCGTCTTTCATCTTTACTTTTTTTTTTTTTTTTTTGCATTGTGGATCAATTAATCGTTGAGTTAGAAAAAGGAGACACAGTTGAACAAAAGTAAACCATGAGAGGATCAAATTACTGGACAACACTCTGTTGCTCCATAGAAAAAACTATATTTAATCAATGCAGTTACCGTTAAAAGAAACTCTACAAAAAAGGGTTTAAATATGTCATTAGTACATGTAGTTATACCATTTTTTGGATTGGGTCCCTGCACTTTTTTTCTGCGTTTATGTTGTGCAAACTCGAAAAGTTAGAGGGACTAAAAGTAGAAAAAAAAAATTAGAGGGACTAAAACGAAAAGTTGACATATTTATAAGGACCAAAAACATATTTAGCCCTTAAATTTAAAAATAAAAATGGAAATAAAGGTGAGTGGTAGTGGGAACTTATGGCAAGTCGAGTTGTAATTCCCATGGAAATCCCGTGAACTTTAGCTCAGTTGGTAGGGATATTGCAATAAAATAATTCAACGGTCTAATAATATAATGTGGGGAAGTTTAATGGTTTTCATGTTTTTTACATGTGATGAGGGCGTAAGAATGCATTTTTTATTATGCCAAGATTATCATCAGACATCTCACGTAACTTCTAAATGTCATACAATGTAGGAATGGAGTCTTTCCTCTGAAAAAGAAGTGGATTTACTCTCTTAATTATATTTATGAGTTTGTTCTAAAAAATAAGGACAAATCAAAAATTGATTTATCCTTGTAACCTCTCTCTGTATGTGTGTACAACTACAAGGAATATAAATAACAATGACAAAGACATCAAATTAAGCGACATTTCCAACCTTCAAGAGTGCATGAATCTACAAAGTTTCGCTTCTGAATGGACTCATTCATTTGGAGGAGCTTATCAGCACAAAATGAAGGTACAAAATTATAAGCACTAATGTTGATTGAAACTCCATAGCAGAACTTAGCACAAAGTTTCAAAAGCTTCTGCTCCACCCAGAGTATTTTGAAGATAACAATGAAAACGGCTTCTAACTAAATGTAAAAGAAAGTAGGATGAGTTAGGATAACTTTCAAGATATACATCTAGTTTGACTATGACGAAGAGACTTTGTAATCTTGTGAGTTGTCACAAGTCAAAAACCCTAAAACATCTCACCCCAAAGTTCAATATTCATTACCACTTAAAACCTAAACATCCATTGTAAACCAAAAGCTCAATAATATTAAATGACACCTAACAGTCCAATATTCATCGGCATCCCCCAAAGTTGAACCATGTCCATTCGCAATAAATATTTTATTAAAATTGATATTTCGGTTGACTGAGCAGGTAGGTATGTTACTCTTAGTTGAGCGATCAATTAACATAGCATCCACTACCTCATGAAATGGTAACTCTTATATATAGCCTTCCTGATATCCTCAATGTTGAATCTCATATTTCATAGACTAGATGAAGACATGAAGCTTCTTTGTCGATTCTTCTAAGAGCATCAAAAATAGGATCACTAACCGAAAGTATATTACCGACAGAGTATCCTTCACAAATTGTTCCTTTCAAATGGTTGGCGATATCGCAAATTGGGTGATCTCATATATACATCTCCTTATAAAATCTAAAATAATACAAAAAAATACTCCTTCATTTGTATTAATTAATAATAATCTTTAATTACAAAAAATAAAACTGAAAAAGGTTACAAAAATGATAGCTTCAAAACAGAAAGAAAAAAAATAGCTGAAGAAAGTGTCTCTTTATTTCAAATTCAAAATTAAAATGAAAAGAAAAGTTAAATAAAAGAATATTACGGTACATTACCAACCCAATGAGTTGTACTATTTTGTGGATAGGTCCAACTTATCTTTTTCCATTTGCTTTATATACCACCCCTATGTAACATTCAGCTACCTTTAATTTTTTTGTAAAAAAAGAACCTATAATTGAATTTTTGAGCTCTTCCTCAACTAACATTAACCTAACATGTGAGTTGTGAGTATAAAGGTGGATATAGAGCGAGAGATTATGAGCAGAGGTCATGAGAGAAACACATAAATTGATATCTACTTCCTCTTCAAACCACCACTAACATAATAGCAAATGAAAGTGGTAACTCACACCCTTCTATTCAACCATACAACCATCATTTTCAAAAAACAACATAGAGAATATAAAAACAAAACAATACAAAAAAAAACCAGAACACAGAAGAAAAGGAGAGAACACCATTTTTCATCTCCCTCTCTCTCTCAAAATAGATAACATTTTCCTTTCAAAATAGTTTGTTTTCCTTTTATTTTGTTTTTCTTTTTATTAACCGAACATCACGATCCTTTAAGTAACATTTTCCTTATTATATATATATTTTTCAAATATCTCATAGGATCTTTAAGTTAGATGTAACGAGTTAATCTTAAAAAAAAAAAATTCCTATAAATCAGTCCTTGATTTGAACACGTCATTTGATTACTTGATTTATATTGTTGCTCATTAAATATTTATTTGTAAAATTAGGTTTGAATTTGGAAACAATAAATAAAAAAAACATGTGTAAGTAACCATGTTTGGAGTAATAAACACTTTTTGGACTTAGCACCTCAAAGTTAAATGGTAACATAAGCACTTTTCAAGGAAGTTGAATGAAAAATGGTGACATTGTAATTATTATATGACTCAAAGAATCGATTTATTATAAATAAAAAAAGTTAAAAGACTAATTAGTTTTAAAATAAAATTAAAGGATTAACTCGTTATAAACATTTTACTTCAAAGATCAATGTGATATTTGACATTTTTTTTCTTCCTTTCCCTCCAATTAGTGTTATTGTTAATGAGAGTCTCATGACCGACTTTGACTTGTTAGAAATCACTTTTGTTTGTTAGCTTTAAAAGAAACTTTATATCCTACTTTGAATGGATCAACGAGTTCTCTGAGTTGGATTTGTTTCCATTGATATCATCAACAAGAGTTTCGCATCTCTAGTTCTTTGATGTTGATTTGTTATAATTTCATCTTAAAACTTTTTGTCACTCCATTTTATTTTGATCTGAATTTCACTACAGTTTTTTTGGTAGATTTGAATTTTGGTATTATTTATCTTTTTAACAAAAAACTGAAAAGAGTTAGGAAATTGAGATCAAAACGAAATCGAGTGAGAAAAATTTTAACAACAGATTGTAAGGAAATAGCATCACAACTCCGAACTAGAGATTACAAACTATCGTCAAAAACATTGATGTAAACAAGTTCAAACTTGATGACTCATTGATCCTTGTTTTCTTCGTAGAATAGAATGCATTTTTATGGACGGAACAAAGAAAAATGATTTCTATCAAACCATATTTTATTTTATTTTTTTTCATAAAAAAAACATAAAAAAGCCTCTTCAGTTCAGGTCTCCATAACATTGATTAGATGGTGATAAGTGTAAGTCATACAATATTTTTACAATATTTTTAAATAAGTTTTTAGTCTATTTATATTACCCTACTAAAAATCTTTGTTTTCCTTACAGATTTTAGTGAAATTTTCACAAGAAACTATTGCGAATTTTGACAAGGATTAAGGTTCTCATGTCCTTTGTGGATAATTGTTTCCGGAGTATTTTAGGAACCGCATGAAATTTTCCTGCGGAAGTTTCCTCGGGAAAAGTGAAAAATATCCGCAGGAAACCTTTGGTCAGTTGGAGGAGATTCCCTACTCGCAAATATGTTTCCCTCGAACATACTGCAGGTAATTCCGCAACAAAGTTATTTCTGCTGGTAAAACCTCATAAAATTATAGCTTCCCGCATGAAAATCCACAAGAAATTTACTAGTTTTTTTTTTGCGTGTATTATTTATTATTTACTTTTAATTATTGCCAAAAGGCATATTAAAAATCATTTTCAATTATTTGTTTGATAAAGAAGTTTATTAGAAACTATCTTGAGTCAAACTCGGGACATAACATATGCTTTAAAAAAATATATATCATGAGTAAAAGATCCAAAAATAGCATATATTAAAAAAACAATGGCAATAAAAAAGTGTTCTTTCTAACAAAAACATTAGTCATAAAATATATTTAGTCTCCATCAATACTAAGCTGCAAAATATGCATAACAGACATTTCAACAAACACCAAAATATGACAATATTCCAGTTCTAGTAAGGAACATGATTCATGATATGGAAGAAACTACGATGTAATTTTGCAAGGAAATTGTAAATAAAGAACAAAGAATTCAAATGTTCATCCACAATTTTTTGTTTCATCTTATATGAAACACTACACTGTAATTTTGCATGTCAATCATGAGTGTCTTGTAATGCTACGTTACACTCGACACCATTTGACTCGCCGATCTGCATATAGAAAGAACCTATGTAAACAAGTTTTTGATTATAAAAACGCAAAAAGGCAATGCACGAGATGCAGCCTAGTGTAGTTAAATTCTGGTCGTTCCATTCATAAGCAAAAATCTAAAGTTGATTATTTAGCGTTTTACTGTTATTTAATGTTCTGACAGAGAAGGACTTTTTTAACTTTTATTAGTCCAAAGAATCTAGATTAGTTTCATCACTGATAAAAAGACTGAAGACATTTTTTAACTTTTATTAGTCCAGAGAACTAAGTTGATAGCACCCTACAAAGTCAATAACCAGTTTGATAATTCACTATTTTAATTCAAGTGCATTGACATTTTTGATAAATACAAATACAGCCTTTAAATGTGATAGAAATTACATTGGATCACACCCTGATTACATTTATGACAAAGGCATTAAGAGATGACAAGATAAGAATAGTGAATAAAGTGATACACAAAGTAATGAAAATAATTTGCTTAATTGCTTTGAATTTTTCAAAGATTTAGTATCATTATTATTAGATCTATCTTCTCTTTTCACTTCCATATTCTGATTTATAACTTCTTGTCCTTCCTATGAGCATTTCCTTATGATCCAAGTTCAACATGCTTCCTGGAATACTTTCTTCTTTGACTCCTCTTATAACCATCTTTTTTTCAAAGTCCAAGCATAACTTATCATCTAACCTTTTAGTTTTGTGTTGACCCTTTTCTCTACTCTCAGCAAGAGAGGTTCTTCTTGTGATTTCTTCTCTCTTACCATGGCTATCTCTTGTGGCAGGTCTCTCTTTTGCTCCTAGAAGTAGCTCATGTTGTTTTTGCAGCTTTGTACTAGAGGTTTCCTTTGAGTCTTTCTCTTGTTCATAGTATAGGAGCTGCACAACAGTTCTTAATGGCAGAAACTCGTTTTTGACAGCGTGCACACGCACTTCTGGGGACAATCTTTGGCACTCTAAAATACCACACAAGCGCTTCTTTTCCGCCTTGCTCAAGTCTGTATGCACCTGTTTATGCATTAAACACACATCACATTATAAATGCACCGTAAATATAACCAAGGCTTTAAAATATGGTCAAATGAGGCCTAAAAAATATACAGTCAAATGAGGTTGATGCATTGCATGAGACCTCAAAAACCCTTACATTACAGCCACAACTGCAGCCGCAGACCATTTTTTAGTTAACTTATCTAAATTGTCGTTAATGGTCTAATAAAAAGACCATGAAAATTTAAGACAGTTTAGACATTATGTGAAAGAAACAACATGATTGGTGCTAATAATTCACCTTAAGATAAATGTTTATTGCCTGGTATAAATCATCATGCTCTAATCTGCCAATAGCTGGTACAGTTTCAGCAAGAGCTGCAAACTTTGACACTGGCATATCATCATCCCTTGCCACCATTTGAAGATAGGTATCAACAAGTTTACCAACTTTTCTGATTGATCTTAACAAGTAGTTCCTATTGTCCACAGAACCAGGGTAGATTCTTTTCCAAAACTTCAAAAAACTTTCCAACACAACTTGAACTAACTCTACATCATAAGAATTCAGATCACTCACTGCAGCCTCATGAAACTGTATACTACCTCTCTTTATTAGTTCTGTTTTTGTCACTGAAGAGACACCTAAATGACTTGAAATGCTCAAAAGTCTTAACAAGAAACCAACTGAAACTGAGCCTCTATCTGCAGGAATCATGCTCACAATTGTTTCAAGAATTTTTCTGTCTTTTTCCCTGGATTCTTCCGTTTGCGATACTGAACTTCCTGAACTTTTAACCTTTATGATGCAAGGTAACCACTTACATGCATAGACATGCAAAGATTCACCAATTAGCTGTGGTGGAAGAACATGTGCTGATCTAATAGTCATTATTATGCACCTGAAAAGATCTATATTTAGAATGGATATATCCTCAGTCCACCAATCCTTTGGAACAGAATGATGCTCTTTTCTGTTGTAACCGGGCCTAGTGTAGGTGTAGGACCATTTAACCTGCAAATAATCACCATTGTTAGACATAAAATGTTCTAAGAAATCCATCTGTCTATCAATTATTATGAGGGGAAGTTTTATAGCCTTCATTTTTTTTTTACCTGTGATAAGGGTGTAAGAACTTTTTCAACAATTGAATCAATGCATTTTCTTATTATGCCAAGATTCTCAGACCACTCGGGTAACTTCTCAGTGGCTTGCAACGTTGCAATGGAGTCTTTCCAACCTTCTAGAATGCATGAACTAAAGAATGCCTCAAGTTTACCTACAAAGTTTCCCCTCTCAATAGACTCATTCATTTGAAGGAGCTTAGCAGCACAAAGTGAAGGTACAATATTATGAGCACTAATGTTGATTGAAACTCCATAGCAAAACTTTGCACAAAGTTCAAAAGCCTCTGATCCACCAGGCATATCATTAAGCTCTAGAGGAACACTCTTAGAATCATTAGTATCAGAACAAAGTCTTTGTAGAAGGCCGCATTTTGAAACAAGTGGAGACTGCAAGTAACAAAAGTAGAATTATAGATGAACCAGATTAAATTTTAACTCAATTTAATTCCAATACCTTGTGTATAAGATAAGTTGTATCATTGGTTTTTATCACAAGATCAGGAGGTATATCTGAAACTAGACTCCTGCATTCATGATTATGATAATAAGGATTAAACTCAAATCAAGTTTCCTATACTTATATCTTGTCAAAAAATCTCAAATCAAATCATGATGTGGCTGTTTGATTTGAGAAATTGTTGGAGAATATGTAAAGAAATTAGCCTAATTAGAGACTACAGATGAAAATGAATACCTGGTAGCTTGTTCTGTATAGAAAGTATCTGACCTTGTTCCAAGTTTCATGAACTTCATAGCTATTTATTGTGATATCTATGATCAAGACAAACCTATACTTCAATGCCAGCATAAATTCTGAAAATTTCTACTATGATTGATGTGATGCTAATTATGTAAAATGATATGAATGTGGGAACACTCCAACTGAGTTGCACCAGGTTTCAGGTCATTATACCTACTGTGCTAGTTCCTGACATGTAACAAGAAACTGAAGAGAATGAGTTTGTAAACTGATCATGTGTGATGTAATATAGCATAGTATCATAATTATTGTTATGTTTATAACTTTGAGGAAGGAAAACAAAAGTCAACAAAAAAAAACCAAGAAAACTGATAAAGGGAATGTTAATATCAATATATTTATGTTACCATAAAATAAACAATATCAATTGTTGCGGCTATATAAATCAACGTTGATATTATATGCACGTACATAACAAATTATAAATGTGTTATAATATGCATGAACAATTGATTTTTTTGCATCAACAATTAAAATTTCATATTTTACTCTTCAAAAGAAGTGCTCACTTATCCTTATAGAAGGTGCATAATGCAATGAACAATATGATTTACCGTGACTAACGCACTACAAGAGAAAAGATTATCTTCGGCCATTTCTTCCGAGGGATTTTGGTTATTTCCAAGGGTTTTTGTCCCTAGGAAACCAATGATTTACTTGTAGTGGTGGTGTCTAGGTAGAGAATAGATAGTAAAGACTATTTATAATGTGACAAAACTTGGGAAATTAACTATTAGTTTTAGGGGATGACAAAAGAAAAAAGAAAACTTTGCTTTAGCAGGAAGTTGGATCAAAAGTATTGTTTCCAAGGCAAATATATAGAGTAATGTATATATAGTGTGTTACCACATACTCCACTTTTTTCAGAAGACATTTTTGATTCCATATATATATATATATAGAGAGAGAGAGGAATTTATGGTTATGTTGAGAAAAGGGTATGAAAATCCGGGAGAAAGTGATGCACCAATAACTAGTGTGTGGCCAAAACTTCATAAGATAATACCAATATCATTCATTGTTTTAGTGAAAGAGCTTAGCATTAGTTTCATAAAAGCAGCTCTTAAATATAAAGTAAAATGGACTTTTTGCTCAACTGAAACTTATAATTAGTGTTGAGTATAGTTTAGCGGAGCGATTCAGGGGTAAACTTGTAAATTGAATTGTAGTATTTAAACAAAACTTTGTATTCTATAACTCTAACTCACATATAAAACTAATGTAGTCAATCTACTGTCGGATAAGTAGACACGATTAGTCGAACTTCATGATCAATCATTGTACTCTAGTGTGTTCATTTCTGGTTACTTTAGAATTGGATTGCTATTCTAATAATTAGTCAGCAGTGATCCTCTGCTGAAGTGTCTTCTCAACTATCTGACCCCTCATCAGCTATATAGGAACCAAGAAACATGGAAGATATATCTTTTTCTTTCTTCCTTTATTTCTCTTTTTCTTCCATATTTTATTCATATAGTTGCTGAAAGAGCTTAGCATTAGTTTCATAAAGGCAACTCTTTTAGACAATTTTCAAATTTTGAAATCAATAAAACATTAATCTATAAGGTCTATAAAGAAGAACTTATAATGGTTGTTGAGGATATATATGATGTTAGTGCTAGTCCTTTCATTTGTTAAAATCGGACATACACTTTGGTCTGTGCTTTAACAGACAAATGATGGTAAAGTGAAAAAAGTACTATGTTTTTTGTAGAACAGCATACATTGCTTTCCACAACACAGAAGCATTGCCCTTCATATTTTTCTACAAAAAAAATAGCTTCAGCTTTTGCAGGCCTTACAAGTCACCTTTTTCTTTGAGGTAATTTTCACAGATCCCAATTCAATTATTCATCATAGTGAAAATTCAGAAAGTGTATAGTTAATGTCAGCTAGCTTTGCTGTGTAACAGAATATCAATAATTCATGTACACAATAACTATCAACTAGGTTTGCCAGATTTCGCGGTGAATCTGACAAAATTACGCAGAAACTTTACTTTGAAGTTTCAACAAAATCACCGTGATTTTGTCAAACCTGCCGTGATTTGAAAGATGTACATAAATGTCTGATTCTTGCAACACAGACGTAGCTATCACTTCAAGATGT
The DNA here is from genome assembly GCF_003473485.1 of Medicago truncatula. NCBI lineage: Eukaryota > Viridiplantae > Streptophyta > Magnoliopsida > Fabales > Fabaceae > Medicago > Medicago truncatula. The sequence goes on along the minus strand of NC_053043.1, from coordinate 10,081,093 downwards.
CTTACTCTACTCGTCCACTGCTTCGTACCATGGCCACACCACCGCGCCAACACCCTCTCCTTAATTTGAACTGACAGTGAGTTTAACAAAATCACGATGTGCCACCGTGATTTTGTCAAAAGCTACACTTTGGACTTCAACAAAATAACGCTGCCACCATGATTTTGACAAATCTACCGCGATAGAAAATATGCTCCAAGTTGGATTGCATAAAAGCCACCCGTCCTAATTTGATTCTTTGATGGTATTCATGAAGGCATTTAGCCAATTATGTGACTCTTCCCTTCTCCAATGAATAAAGTTCTCTACCACATATTACACTCTTCTTTCCCTCCACAAGAAAGTTATATCATTACTTTATGTCCTCTTCCTATTGGAATTTTATAGGTACATAGAACCTATATACTTTATATCTGACAAAAGTGCTCCTCATTTTTATAACATAGTGAAAAAAGGCTTTTAACTGGTTCTGAAGTGTTAAGTCAAAACACAATGCTTTAATCAAATTCCTCCCTAGCTACACACTAGTTATATTTTTCTCCCTATGCTCACATTATTAGACCATTCATTCATCAAACACATAACAAATTATGCACTAAAAAATGACTAAAGAATTTTAAAAAGTAATAAAGAAGAAAACATACCTGTGATGTGAACAATATATTATAAGTGATATGTTACTTATGAATATGAATGATATGAAGCAGAAAAGTATTCATAGGGAAGCAGAAGCATTAGTGTTTGAAGTGAAGGCATATATGGCTTAACAAGTGGAAAAGGAAAGTGGAATATGCTTTACTACTTTCATGCAAGTAATCCTCAGAGACAAAGAAATACCACTAAGGAAGCATCAATAGTGTCATGTGGGAAGACACAGTGTATGGTTCATTTGAATTAGTCAACATAGTAATGTATCAAAAGCATGTTATGATAATCTTCTTTGAATAGAATAGAAGGAAATTTGAAAAAGAAGTCTTCACCTGAACAGCAATATTGAAAATTGGTAATGTATGATTAACTCACACAAAAAGCATGCAATGCAAGTGGGGTAATGTATTGGAGTGTGCTCATATACTAATTGTGAAGATTCTTATGTGTAGGGCCAAGTCCCTACATAGGTGAAAATATCTACTGTGCATTCATCATCATGCTACTCCCACTAAACCATGGATTTGGATATTCCTCTTCTATTAGCCCTACCAATAAATCACATAAACATTGAACTTCATACTAACACTAATATGTCGACACGTAATATATCAAAGGTGTTAACCACAGACACGTGAAGGACATCACACACAGTTTTAAATTGCAGTTGTGGTTGCGACCATTGTAATTCTCAGTTTTGCGATTATTGCAACACGAATTTATTTGTATGTCGCAACCACGAGTCAATTCGTTTGATACATGAAACTGATGAGATTGTCATGACTTGTCTTTGTTGGTTGTTTTTAAGACCAAATATAAGTCACCCACGTTTCTACTTCATATGTCTCATCTTACAAATTTTGCTTATTGTTCTTCGTTCATATTTATTCACTCGTGCATTGATCGATTAGCTCAAATTTTTATTGTGTCATATCACATTCAATTGGACGAGGGAACCCATGCATCTGATTAAGACGCCTTAGAGCATCAAATCAATGAGAAGTTATTTCCTTTATCATGAATTCCAATCACTAAACCAAAAAAAAAAAAAAAAATCGGAAAAATAATATTGACAATACCTTTGTGATAAGAAATGACAAACTAGGATAATTTTTTCATTTTCCTGTGTTCAATATATAACAGCGCTCCCATTAAGCCTTTGTAAATGTCACATCATTTTGATTAATTATTAATTATTGAATTTATTTATTGAATACATTCTTTTATTTGATAATTAAAAAAAACATTTATTTATCACGCAGATTAAATGATGAACATCATGATCTCAATAACATGATCATGATAATAGTGATCACTATCACCAATTTCTTTTGAGTTTCTTAATTAGATCTTGTAATTATTATGAAGTGTTCAAACTAATCTTTGAACCGACCATGTGCCTTTTCATGAATGTATATAGTCATCAATTCTTCTCTGGATCAGTACCAACATCTTTGTTTATTATGCATGCAGCACTTTATTTGATGTGCTTTTATTTTCTCTTAACCATGGTAAAGTTATCTTTCTCCCTGATATATCTCTCATCATCATGAAAATTCATACGAGGAAAAAACATTTCCAAATGTATTTTGTGACGGTGAGAAAAATATAAGAAGGGGTTAAATTGTGTTAGTTTTTTTTTCGTTTTCTCCTAAGCTGAAAACACTGATCAGAAGCAAATAGAGTTCTGCTTCTAAAGTGATGTTCAGAACTAAATAGCAGCGGATAAAACAGAGAGAGAGAAGAAAGACACAAAGCAATTATACAGGTTCCTTCCACAAACCGGAAGTAGTCCTGTCCCCCTTACACTTTCAAGGAGAGTTCACTAAAAATGTAATATTTGATTACAACTGCCCACTGCTAAAACTAGCAAGAGACTTCAAATGTTCAAGCACAACTGCAAGAGACTTCCTATGCTCCTGAACACAATCAAGAGACTTCTAATGCTCAAGCACAACTGCAAGAGATTTCTAAATTCAAACAGAATTACACAGAAAAATATTTGAGGTTGAACACTTGATATACAATCAGTGGTGTTCACAATACAAATCAGATACAGACTCTTACGACTCTAGAATTTCTAAGATATGAACTTTGATAATAAATTCTAAGTGAACTTTTGATGCAGAAAAATTTCAGCAGAGTTTTGGCGCTTTCAAATTGTTGTTGAGTTTTGCCATTCTTTAAGTTTTCACTCCTTTATATAGAGGTGTGAAAGAGACGTTGTGAATTGCCAGCACATCAAAATAAGAGTCGTTTGAAGCTTTGATCAATCACCAATGATCTTTTGTCTAATATGGTTATTGTCCTACGAAGGATCAATTTCAAATCCATTCCCAGTATGTAGGAACATTGTTGCAGGCAGAGCTGTTATTCTTGTCTTGTAGCAGAGACACAAACTGAGTAGTGGAGATAGTGGTTGTACATTTCGTACAATTGTACTATGTCAACGTTCTTCAAAGAACAAGCATCCAATGCTTTCAAATCCTTTCAAAATAGTTGTTGCTTCACTCCTCTTGGTCTTTTGCAATGCTTGGACGAGATTGAATCCATTGAACAGCCCTTGAAGCTTTAAGTCTTGCATCTCCTGATGAACTTCAGCTTCTGGTGATCTTTCTTCTGATGAGATGCTTCTGATGAACTTGCTTCTGATGACGTCATCACTTCAGGAGCACTTCTCTTCAGATGCTTCAAGCTTCCTTTTTGTTGATTCCTTAGCTCTTAATTTGCTCTTTCAAAACCTAATAATGATATCAACTTTTTGTCTATGGTCTTGTACACTTGAACAAATATTAGTATATCCAATTGACAATTTTTAATACTTGTTATCATCAAAACTCTCAAAGGGTAATGTTAAACACATTTTGTTCCAACATTTTGATCTAGAATATACTATTTTTTTATGTAGGAAAATAAAAAGATATTTTGATATTTTGATAGTTTATCCAATTCAGTCCACTACTTTTTAGCAAATTAAACTCACCCTAAAGTTTTAAGTTTTAGCATTATAAAAAATATATATATATATATATATATGGTTAATAAAGGAGACTATGATCACACTTATTGTACAAGTGAAAGTTAATTTCACCACACTTATTGTTTGTTAGTACTTAGTAATATACTATACTAGTTGTAGTTAACTATTTATATAAAATGGTTATTTATTTTTATTTCAATTATTATAGATGTGTCTTTCTGTATATTGTAACGATGGAGACTTGCTGTGTAGCAATTAATTATGGATGATTGTGTCTATCTTTTGTGAAGTGGGAGTTTCAAATTTGACATTTAAGGAAGCAAGCTTTAATATTTATGGATGATCATGTCACTTGTTACTTTATCAATTTTTCAAGATATATGGCCAGGCATGAAACAGAAATTAATTCAGACATCATCAATAATGTGATTGGCATGCGGTTATGTTTATGTAAACACAATTAATGAATATACTGTACTGATTTATTAACTAAAGCAAGGTTTGAAAATCCACCTCACTCCATCAAAACGAGCTTACTGCTAATTACTGATTTATAAGTGTAGCAAAGACTCTTTTTTTAGAGGAAAGTGTAGTGAAGACTCTCCTTTTTAGAAGAAAGTGTAGTAAAGACTTCCTTTAAGGACTAATATTTTCCTGCACATGAAGCAGGAAGGAACTCTACAATAACCCACGTTAAAGATGTTCCTGTCTGGCCAAAGAGTCTAGCTTGTTTCTTCAAGTGAATTCTTTACATTTTTTTAGGTCTCCGGCGAATGTCTTATGGTCTTACTCTTGGACCGGTCCTGGATTTAATCCCAATTTGAAGCGCAAATGTCAAGTATATCCATTTCAATTTATCATCGAAAGCTTTATGAGAAACACGAGCTCTGAAATATTTTTTTAGCAAAACAAGCTCTGAATTATGATTGGCACATTTAATTAAGATTAGTTTATCCCTTTGAATTGGCAGTCATTTTGTTTATTTATGATGTCATTAAGGTTACTTTTTAATGTTAACTTAAAACTCAGAAATACTGTATCACTCATTTTGAATATATTTGGTATCCCTAGTCCTAGGGAGTTGCAGGACCCAATCATTTAACACTCTATCGCAACCTTCTTGTAGGACATTTAGTTAACAGCATAATTAACCAGTATCATGTCATTTTAATACTATTTTAAACCCAGAAATCAGTATATGCTTCCAAGTAACAATGTACTTTACTGGTCAATCCTTATTACTGAGAACATACCAGGAAAAGCATCTTAGAAAATGTTGAGACAAATCCTTACTTGAACTATTTAATGGCTCTATAAAAAGGGTAACTTACCATTTAAGGATGAACCTGCAATCTTTAAGAGTTTGTGGAGTATACAGTGGTAAACATTGGTTATGGACGCAATGGAACAGTAAATCCAGATGATAAAAAAGCGCACAACATAATATTTTGCATGTTTTCAACTCCCTGTGAACTGTGAAACTCAAAAAATACCACAAATCTATTCCAAAATGCAATCTGCATAGGTTCAATAGTCACCCAAACAAATCGTCATCGTCGTCCGTGTAATCAGCATTGCTTCGATTGCTTGGATTACTGTCTGATTTTCCACTTTCTCCATTCTCCTTAGCTGCTGGCGCTCGTTCACCACTACTGACAGGTGAGTATGCCCAGGCTGATCCAACTTTGACAGATAATGATTCTCCATAAAGGTCATCGTAAATCCCAGTTTTAACGGGGTTTTTTATCTTATTTAGGACTTCTTGTAGTTTATCAGTCACACCTTTTTGGGATGAATCTACCTCCCTAGCAGAGGACTGCCCTTTCCCCTTTGGAATTACAGTAGTTTGTACAAGAGATTCATATTTACCAACTAGACTTCCTTCCTTAACACCAACTGGACCAGGTTCTGTTTCTACATCTACACCATCTGAAATTCCAACAACTTCAACTAACTCTCCCCCAACTTGATCCCTGAATGAAACTCTCATCTTCTTAATTCTCTTAGCAGCTCTTTCTGATTGGCAATCCTTGTTTTTGCCATTTGTTGAACTACCAAGCTCAGTGGATTTGGACACTAGATCAGACTTGTTGATGCCATAACGATTCAGCAGCGTATTATAAGTAACAACAGCTTCTTCATCCGATGGATCAGGAGGTGGTGGGAAATTAACCCCTGTGGGTGGTGAAGGACGAGGGAAAAGAGCTGCATCATTCTTTCTTAATATGTATAACCTCGTGGATGCAGCAAACCGCAATGATTGTCCCACTTCAAACTCAACTGGTGAATCCTTGGTCAAACGCTCATTTGCAACAAAGGTACCATGTGCAGATCCCAAATCAATTACATATACACTGAAATAAAGTAGAGAAAAAAATCTGTTACAGCTATAAGTGACAAGGGAATCATCCATCATTCCTAAATTATATAAGACATATTTTAGCTCAATATCTAAAAACACTGAAGTGGTTCCTAAGTTAGTATGTTTGAATGCTTTCGTTTGATAAGGTAATATGGTGTCATTTGATCCAAGTAATAGATGCAAACTATTGGAAAAGAAGCTTTAGTTTTTGCACTAACTTTTGAGACAAATTATTTAGAATATGTAATTCAGAAACAAAATGACATCATATTTATATAGACAAGCATCACATCCATTCGAGTAACAGCAAAGGAGAGAGAGATATGTTCTAACCTGCCATTCTTGTGAGGAACGACAGCAGCATGTTGGCGAGAGACGGATTGATGATCGAGCACAAAATCACAAGTCTGGATTTGCCTCCCAAAAATATTTCTCCGTCTATCCAAATTAATCCGATCTAGCACCTGACCATCCTTCATAACTTCCAAGTAAAAAACACCCGGCCGCGGCTCAATCGCCCAATCCGGCGGCTGCCACATCGATTGCCCTCCACCAATCTGAGTTGCCTGTTGATTCTGCCCCAACAACGGAGCAGCTTCCACTCCCACACCTTTCTGAGAACCATGTTGTGGTTGATGTTGCGATTGATGTACAGAATTCTTCGACTGTGGCAGCGGCCAAGCCGAAGAATGACCAACTACCTTACTAGAAGACTGAGCAACATTTCTCGAGGATGAATTAACATTAACCGAGAACGGTTCCAAACTCTCGGCTTTCTTAAACCTATCAAGACCAGATGTTCTTCCATACATTCTCTTCAAACTACACTTATATTTAATGAGCTCTCTTAACTATGAGCTCATAAACAACTTGCATCACAATTCCACAATGACACCAAATCTTAAGAACATGCTCATAACCTCTCTTAGCACAAACCCTAAAATTAATTTCGCAAAAAAAAAAAAAACCAAAACATAATTTTTAAGTAAGTAAGGTGAGTGACATTAACATATTAACAAATCACAACATAGATTGCCCAGAAGAAAGTAATCAATGCATGATAATTAGAAGCCAAATGGGTCACCAAAAATGCAAGCAAATGAATTTTCTACCCTAGAATTAAAATTGGGGGTAAATCTAACATGTGATACAATTATTATAATCATAGCGATTAAAATGAAAATTGCAAGTTTAATTTCAAAGTTAGGATTGAAATAAAGAAGAAAAAAAGAAGAAGAAGAATTTTTTGGTTGATTTAGAAATTGATTGGTGAAAAACGAAGTGAGAGAATCGTACCGATTAGGGTTTTAGAAACGCTGCGTCTTTGAGAAGCGTAGTGGAGAGAAAGAGGGAGACACAGAAAATGCTAAATTCAATTTTCTTATATTTTGTTGTTATTACTTATGTATCCTTGATTTAGAGGATATGACAATTTTATTCATGAGATTTTCATTTTCCACTTGCTCTTTACTCCCTCCTTCTTAAAAAATTGTCCCTTGGTATTTTTTCTATTCCTTAAAATAATTGTCAATTTAAAATTTATTTTATTTCACTATTATACACTTGTTTATTATTTTTTAACAAATCAATATGAAATATATTGTTCAAAGGCAGAGTTATTCACCCCGCACAAGGTGTGCTAAAGTGATGAATCCTCTAATATCTGTTACAACACCAGAGCACCTAATAAAGATGTCACCACCTAAACAATTAATAAAGATATTTTAGTAAATGATACTAATTTTATTGCTGAAATCAACACAATTGATCATTTTCTTATAAATGTGCACAAACCTTAAACGACTGTTATTTTGAGACAGATGAAATACTTTCTAGTTAAACCTTTGTAGTATTGCTAGCTAGTGATTTGATCGAGGCAATAATGATTCACACAATATTAATCAGAGAATTCCCTAAAATAATATTAATTAGAGAATATAAATGAAAAATGAAAAAGCTAAAGGCACGTGTTGAGAAAACCAAAAATAAAAATATAATATTGGAAATTGTGCATTTAACATTTTAAAAGTTTATTTTTTTAATGCAAAATTTAATTTTCATTTTCTTTTTTGTTTTTAACTTGTACTCTTAAGGTATAAGTTAGGATGACCCTATAATAAAAAACATTGATAATAAAAATAAATTGAAGGAACATTGATAATTATTATTATTTTAAGACAATTTTTGATTTTGTAAATGTGATAATCATTGTCAGCAAAGGAGTGTTTTACCTAACTTAAGGTGTGTCAAAGTAAACACAAGCGTTTAATACATTGTTACAAAAAAAAATAAAAAAAATAGAGGCAGCTCCTTTTTAAAATTTTGGTGGTATAAGGTGAATCTATAATTTGGACCTTAATTAATAAATATATAAAAAATTGAAATCTCTAAAGTGTGAAAAAAAATATTTGGTTATAAATGTAAAAATAATTTGTTTGATGATTAATTTTTATTGTGCTGGGAAATAAGTAAAAACATTGAAGTTTTTATTTAATATTCACATACTCTGCAAAACAATTGATGAGACCAATTTTAGAAGTTATGTTACTAATTTTTTCTTTAGCAAAGAGTGGAGCAACAAAGAGCTGCTGTCACAATATATATATATATATATATATATATATATATATATATATATATATATATATATAACCAAAAGAAAATAAGAGGGAGGGGGGACTAGGCCAATACCCCCTAAAAAAAGAATAAATCTGAAGTTAGGTCAGCCTTATACCAAAAACAACTTGCAAAGAAGCAGGAATTGTTTGTAATAATGTGAAGTGGTTTACATAAAGACCTATGTTAGCTAATCCATCTGCATATTGATTTCCCTCTCTGAACACATGAGAAACATGGTAATTCATAGATTGAAGTAAGATTCTACAATTCAGCCATCTGTTTCTTAACCTGCAAGGCACCCGAGAGTTTGAGTTCAAAGCATGCACCACCATAGCTGAATCGAGTTCCAGCCAAAGATTGCTCCAACCATTATGGTGAGCAGTCTCAATAGCCCTCATTGCACCAATTAACTCAGCTTGAAAGGCATTGTCAACGATAATTTTGTCTAAATCAATATATTCTATCACATCGTTCTTAATACATGAAATGACTAGATCGTTCGATCTTTCTTGTAACATTGACAATCTCAAGTAGTTTTTCAATCATTTTAACTTCGAAAAACTTCTTTCTATAAATGCAACAATCATCGGTATAGTTAAGAGAATTCGATAAGCACTTGAAACGTTTGGATAACAATCGGTGGATTTGACAAACTCAAGAATTTCAAATGTTGACATCAACACATTTGGCAAAGATATTTGCAATATTTTAATTGGAAGAAAAAAAATGATCATTTGCATCAACATTCGACAAATTCTTATGAGAAAACACAACCTTAAAATTTGAGCAAGTTTTTTTTACTTTATCATTATCCAATGATTTCATCATTCTTGCATCAAATAAATTATTAACTCTAAAAGATTTTTCGGGTGATTGTATTTCCTCATCATTATCATTCTTATCGTATTGTCCTTTTTTAAAGTTATGTCGCTTTGTTGAAAGTATCAGCTCTATACACACATCAAATGCAAGGCTTTTGCCAATATTCATACTAGATTTAAAGCCTTCATTTTTATATTTTTAAAAGTATAACATTATCCCGTCCACTTTTATTTATTTATTTTGGGGCTTATTTTTTGGCTTATAAAATTGTTCTTAAGCAGAAATATATTAAATGTATTTTTTATTTGCGAATATATTATATAATTCTATAATATGATCATTTTAATTGTAATTTTAGATACAATTTTGTTACTAGAGGGAATCTAATATGAGACCTTGATAAGAACATATCCCAAAATTTCAAACCAACTGCTAGGTCAATCCCAAATGAATTATTTTTGAAATAATTATAATTTTTTATTGTTACAATAAATTTAAATATAAATACATATTTTCTTTTTTTTAACACAACTGCTGTGGTATATTTTTATGCGATTGCAGAAATTTTAATTTGATCACGAGATTCCAAATATGTTTGACCGAGTAAAATAGAAAATTGGGAAAACTTTATCAATAAGTTATCAGGTTATACCGTTTAATGACAGCCAATATATACTCATTCCAATATATACTATTTAATGAAAGCCAAGATATATATATTAGAAGAACTTAATAACTGAATTTTTAAGTTACCGAACGAAGTGCAAGTTATATTTGTTAAGAAAAGGTATAAATAAAAAACAAATCCTTCCCTTATTGTGTCATATATATTCTCAAAGGTTTCAGGGTTTTCACTTTCGTTCTCTGAAAAAAAGTTTTCAGTTCTTCGGCATAAAAACAAAAAGGTTTTGACCTTCTTTCATTCAAATCTTTCCAGAATGGTAAGTTATTAGCATCGTTTTTATTTGCTTACATGACATCATGTGATTTCACTTTTAAGGGATCAAAATTAATTTTAACGATGTAAAATTAATTTTGATATATTTGGTTGTTCTTGAATAAAATTGATTTTGTTTCAACATGAATATACAAGATCTAAGTTGAGTTACTTTTTCAAGTACTACCAAATATAAATTTAAAAGTAACTCAATTTTGATATATTTAGATTTTAAAATTGATTTTAAGATTTTAATTTATTGTTCAACTTACTCTTACGAATGTTTTTAAATATAAATCGTTTTATCTTCAATTCACTTTTAACTTGAATCAATTTTATAGAATCAAATCATTCAAAATCAATTTTCTTCAACATAGAACCAATGAAAACAACTCATAAGTATTGTATTTGTTGAAGTTCAACATCGTTTATTCTTTTAATCTTTATTTCTCTAGATAATTTAATGTGTTCGGTAGTGAGTTGAAAGAGGTGCTGGGAAAAAAATAAAATAGAGGCAACAATCTAGATCCCCCTTAAACAACATGTTGAATATCTCAACTTATTATATATAAAATAATGCTAAAAAGTGTCTTTAAAATATTGGTTAAGAAAGCAAAAATAGAAATTTATGTTGCAAGTGGTGAAAAGTGATAAATTTAAGTTTTTAAAAATTAAAAAATTATTAATTTCAATGCAAAATTACTATTTTTGCTTTTTTAACAAGTGTTTGTAAGACATTTGCTAGCATGACTTAAAAAAATGCTTATCATTATCAACGGAAATGAGAAAAACCTACAAAGGAGATCCTAGACCTAGATATAAAACTTATGTGTCGTGTCGGGTGGGAGGTTATCTATGTGTATATTTTTGGAGGCTCTAATCCAACCTATGAGGGCCTATGTGTCGTTTCTTGACTCAATTGTCCCTCTAATTAAAGTTGAAACGACAAAGTTACCCACGATGAAATACACTGTTTTGTATTTTGTAAAAAACAAAATCTAAGTTGAATTACTTTTTCAAGTACTCTCTCACAAAACAAGTGATCTTGTTGAGTACATAAATCTTTAACTTTTAATATTTTAACTATGGTGACATTGTGTCTATCTCTCTCAAAACCAATCATTTTTTCTCATCAAAATACACTAGTGTCACCAATGTCACTAAAAACTCAATGTCACTCAAGTATTTTTCCCTTATTTTGTTATTACAAAAATTGTTTATAATGATTGCAATAGTTTACGTGATAATTAATATTTGCTTTGTTTTCTAGTTTACTTCATATCAACAGATGGTTACTTGGCATCTTCCTAAATTGGATCAATTGGCCTTAGACGTGGATGGAAGTTCGTACGGGAATCCTGGCAGAGCAGGGTATGGGGGGGTAATTCGAGATCACCAAGGGAAATGGATATTAGGTTTCAGTGGGCATGTTGAATATGCGGATAGCCTACATGTTGAACTCCTTGCAATTTTTATTGGATTATCAGTGGCTTGGGATGTAATTGAAGCTAAAAATGTCACATGTAGATCTGATTGCATGCAAGCCTTATCATTGATCGAAGACCCAACACCTCGACCGCTTATATACTCTGGAATAATTGATGACATCAAGGAGCTTCTTTCTAGAGATTGATTAGTGTCGTTGACCCATACTTATAGAGAAGGTAACCAATGTGCCGATTATATGGCGAAATTCGGTGCAAATTTCATTGATTGTACAAAAACTTTTTCCGAGCCTCCGTCTTGTCTACATTCCCTACTCAAGTCCGATGCCACCGGAATTCAATACACAAGACCAGTTAGTGTTTTTAGCATGTAGTCATTGTGTGATTTGAAAAGTGTATATTGGAAGTGTTTATGGTGTCCATATATTGTTATACATTTGGTTCTTGGATTTATGTACTATTTTGTAATCTTTTTATTCATCTTAATAAAATTGTGTATTTTTTATTTTCAATTTTTAAATTAGTAAGATTTAATTAATTCAAATAATATTGTAAATTCTGAACATACACACCTCATGATTTGAAATTCTGACAGACCATCCCATTTTACAGCTCTAATTTAGATTACTAATTACTTGGAATGTGTTTCAAATTATTTATAAAACCAATGATGTGTCATAAATTTTTAACAAATCAATCAATAAGGAATTGAAGGATCAGTGGCCTTCTAAGGCATAAAAAATATCTACATTTCATGTATGACAAAAAGCATTTCTTGACCACTACTGTCAATTGTCACAATCTTCACAATAATTAGTATACATGTTCCTGAGTCCTGCTGACCCTGGTGATAAGCTAACAACTATGCTGTTACAATCTGAGTATCTCCTGCCATAGTCATGGTTATGCACAACGGAGTAATCCAGTTATCTCTCCAGCTCTGGAGAGTAATTTGGTTTGAAGACCAGCACAATTTTAAGGATCGATCTAGCTCTGGTCAGAGTTCCACTGATATTCAATGAAGTTAGGATTGTCGTGCAATCCAAGGACAAACAACACAATCACATGAACCTTATAATCTGATGCATCATACAACCTAGTCCAAGTCCTTGAATGGAACCGACATTTGTGCTGAAATAATATCAGCTAACTTCCATTTTCAAGTCTCATTTGCTATCTTGGTAAAAGCTCCTTCTCAGCTAGACTAAAGGTCACTTTAAGACGTTCCTGCAGATTTTGTAGAATGTTCTTTGTAATCCTTTTCTGATTCTTTGTACTTTTCAGCCATTCAACTCCAAAGAATACTTGCACTCTACACCCCTTTGCTTTTGGGGGTAAATCCTCTATATGATAGCGAATGTGTATCTGTGGCAATAGTCAGTTACACAGGAGATGAGAACCAAATAACGATTACAAGAACAGATAAATCATTGAACACAAAGATAAATTGGTCACTCACATTGAAATAATCACCAAGAGGAACACCATGAAGATTTAAAACCTCTTCAACAACCCAACCCTTTCCATCCAAAAGGGGAGATCTTTGCTGAGTACTTGTCACTTCACCTTTATAACTCGAAATGTGCTTCTCAAATTTGTAATATACTGCCCTCTCAGAGATATCACTGTTCTCTGATACCCATGGGGTATAAGAGTAATTCAGACAACCAGAATTTTCCATGACCCGACGATCAACCTCACCCCCACTAAATATCTCCATCAGGAAACTTGCCTATAACAAAATAACGGGGAAAAAAACCACAATCAAACACATGAACATTTGGAAAATTGTACAAAAAATCAAAAAAGGAACTGATAGTTTGCAGTGGCCGAGCATGAGCTAGCGTGTGTGTGTGTGTGTGAGAGAGAGAGAGAGAGAGAGAGAGAGAGAGAGAGAGAGAGAGAGAGAGAGAGAGAGAGAGAGAGAGAGATTACAGGAATTGGAAGAGAACAAGAATAAATTTCTGACATGCTGACATCATCCACGACAAGGAACGGGCAACTATCTTCACTTATAAGGGTTTTGGTTTCAGATTCCTGTTCAACAAACTTCATCTTCTGTTCAGGAGTCAATGATCTGGCCTTCCAGAGAGCCATGATTGTCCTATATCACCACCAAAATAGTTTATAAGTAACAAAGGAATAGGATATCTTTCATATTACTATTTATTTTGGTTTTGCAGATAATTTCTTAGAGATAGGAATATATCATTTCATATCATACCAGTGTACAAGTTAGATGACCCAGAAAAATTCCCAAAACTAGGGAAACATATTTGGCAGTTAACAATTCACACAAATAAAGTAACCACTATTGTGAAAAATGATAAACAAATAAAGCAGATATTTTCATAATTCATGTACTGTACAAGCAATTACGGAACTGTGCCATTGTCATCATCATGAGATCAAAATCCTATAAATAGCATGGTTTTTCTTCGCATTTCATCACTAAGCAAATTGATTTTGTATGACAGAGTAATACATGAAAAAATGCACACAAACAAATTATGCAAATTATTTTGACACCATGTTGTTAGAGGTCCATGAAACTACAATTGAATATAAATTTGATAGGGAATTAAACTACATTCAAACTTTCATGATGAGGTGACAGGGTTTTAGTGTTGTTCTAGAATAGTACAGTTAAGATACGCATAATGTCAGCAAAATATTCATTAGACTGTCCAGGTAAGAATCAACCAAAAGAGTTGCAATTGTAGATGAAAATGCTGATATCTTTAACAGAATGCATTTTCTGAACAACCTCAAAGTACTAGACAACACACAGAAATATGTCTATAAAAATGGAAGTGTATAAAAAACAGTTATGGAAAACATGATGGATTTCGGAACAAGTGGCATATATGTCTATATAAGAAATCAGTTCATACAATGATATAAAACGACTTTTTCTACCTGTGTGCGACACTGAACGATACAAAGGACTGGAAATGGAACTTTAGCCTTCCTTGCTCATCTTGTGTTTTCGCACCATGCCTTGCATCCACACCTCTACCCGGCCGAAGAGTTATGACAACTATTGGACTCCCCATTGAAGAAAATGTAGGAGGAACAACCTGGATTTCTTCAATATCCTCCCAAAGAAAAAAGAATTTTGTTTTCTTTCCAAATAGATTTGCATGAAATCCAATTATTCTTGGTGAAAGAAATAGGCGTCCCTGCAAAGAAACATTGGAAACTTGATGAGATAATAATACTAAAGAAGCATGTACCAAAAAATTCTAAATTAGAGGAAAAGATCATGACTTTCAACATCACATAACAGAATAAACCACACCTGCAGGGGCATTTTTCTCTTCAAATGACAGGTGAAGTCATTGATGAGAAATTCCTCAGGTGGAAGCGCAAAGAGTTTCTGGAATGCTGAATTAGTTTGAGGAGACCGCATATTAATCTGCAATATTTTTTAAAAATACAAAAAACCGTGAGAAGGATAACGAAACAAGGGTACCAAACAGAGTAAGACTAATTTCTTTTACATTACATACCTTCTTCCCAACCTCTTTTTCCATTTTATTTAAATAGTCTTTTGCTACGTTTCCACCTCTAGTATTGTCCAAGAAAATTCTTAAGTGCAACTTAGATTGGCATGCCGAAGCTAGCTTTCCTTCAAGAGGAACCCATATATCAGCAAGATCTGAGATGTTTACTTTTAGAAAATTAATCTCAGCATGCCCTAGACATGTAGTTGCATCAAAAGGCCCGTCGAAATCATAAACTTCCACATCCATCACAGAAGGAGGATCATCCATTGCATCAAACTCAAATATTTCTGTAAAGATAGAGAACGTGCGCTCTTAACAAAATCAATTAACCAAATACTATATTCAGTTTCTTAAGAGGTTTATGATACTCACCATTCCATAAAGGATTAGATTTTTGGAACTTGATTGAACTGGTTCTTACTTTCCCATTGCAAGTAAACACCACATATGGGTCAGAGTAGCCACCAGAGTCAACAGAAGCTAAATTGTTTCCTTCAATCAAGGCAACAGTTAATAACCATCCATCTCCTTGTGCTTTAATTCCATGGTCACTACCTAATATTGGAGGACAAAAAAAATCAGCATAAACAAAGACACTAGGGCATCAAAATTAAGTAAAGACACAAAAGACAAGAAAGAAACAAATCATGGCCAATCCATTAATAGTAATACTAAGGGCCTGTTTGGCTTGACTTATTTGAGCTTATCAACTAGCATAAGTACTTGTGAGACTGCTTGGGAGAGCTTATAGAAACAACTTATGACATACCCATAAATTGTTCTCAACTTATTTTCATAAATTCGGAAAACTATAAGAGAAACCATTAGAAAGGATTTAGAGGTCAACGAGTTGGATCCAAATATGGTTTATGATTAAACACTATGGCATAATTTGATCCATGTAGCCGACCCCACTTAGAAGAGGGATAAGGCTTGGTTGTTGTTGTAGTTATTTTCATAAATTATTTTATATTTGTTGTAGAAAAAGCTTATTTATGAGCAATTATATAATAAGAGTTTATGCTAAACGCGCTTAATTAAGTTGTTTATCTATCTGAATAGGGCCTAAGTCGGAGACATAAAGTAAAAAAGAATTTTTGAAACCATAAGTATTTAATTCAATACGCAATTACCCTTTTGTGCTCTGGCTTTTATGAAGCGTGAGATAAAACCCAGCATGCGTTCACCTTGAAGAACCAGGACAGCACAAACAACAAATTCACCTATTGAATCTGGCAAATCAAGTCCAGCAAACTCGAGCCCTTGAATTGTACTCGGAGCAGCAAGCCATATGTGGACAAGCACATACAGGCCTATGAAAACTGTTGAGACTACGGTGAAGTTAGCAAAATACTGCACTGCCAGCTTCCAATCTGACTGCGGCTCAGCTTGTAATGATGCCAGAGCTTGTTCCTTATTGGAACTAAGTTCTGTTGGATCGACAGGTTTAACATCCTGAGCTAATAAATTGGCATATTGTTCAAAACTATCCTTCACACCTTGCCGAGCCCCATTTTCTATCATTCCTTTCATCATGGTGCTCTGTAAAAAATTCATTCGCCAGGATATAACCAGATGCGAACACTGTTCTCCTGAGGGCAACTCCGGTCCAGGTGTGATTGTATAAAGTATTTCTACCCGAAAAGTGCTCCCGTACACAACATCAGGTGTGCTGACACTGACTAGAACGGCAAAGTTCTTCCCATCAGCTTTTAAATATGTCTGTTCTTCAAAGGCTTTGACTGCTTTAATTAATTTACTCGGAGCCTTGACGTAACTCACTAATCTTTTGAGGCTCTCCCCGCCATTCTCGAACTTCCAAGGTCCTAATTGTAGTTCGGTACTAACCTGTACATCAGCCAACGACCTGAGAAAATTCGATTCGGAAGAAAAGAGTAATGTGTTCAAGTCTTCTGGTGCAATTGTATAATATTGATCGACTAACAACCCTCCTGGTAAATTGGTAGGAATTTCACTTCCTTGATCTGAAGACTGCAGTTTCTTCATAGCTTCGTCAAATGTCATGTCCGAAGACTGGTCCTCAGTCTTGACCTCGATAACTTCCTCTTTACTAATTTCAGTTTGGTCTGAGTCAACGCTTCTACGCGATAGGGTTGACGACGTATCAGAACTCTTATTAAATATATGAGCAATTCTTCCTGTGAGTGATTTCTGTGTACCGGATTTTTCATCCTTAACAGATGTAACTTCTTCCCTAGCAGGAGAAGATGAGCTTGAATATCCAGTGGAAGATCTTGAAGGCGATTCAGGAATAGAATCGGCAAATTTTCTTGGATGGAATACTAGATCACCGTGAACATTTGACTCAATAGACGCAGTTTTCAGTTCAAAATATACGCTCAAACGAATCTCACCTGCCAAAAAAAAAAAAACAAATGCCAGAATTTTAAGTCCAAAATACCGGCAAAATTACAGTTCATATCTTAATGTTCGCAGTTAGTAAGCATGTTATTTTCCATAAAGACTTGAGGTTCCCCTTTAAGCACAAATTTAAGTCAATAAAAATAAGACTTAAACCTATCATTTGATCCTAGAAACTAGAAAGATTATCCAAACATCTAGTTGATTCTCGAAAGACCAGCACATCAACTCAATCTTTGAATGAAACCTTTGACATAAAAACAGTTCAAAAATAACTACTTACTTAGAACAAATTGATATCATACAATGACATCGGGGACCAGTTTCATATGTCTAACTATGTAGCACTAAGACTTCAGAAGTCTGACACATGTCTTGGTCCAACAATGACACAACACCGACGCATGTGGTCACATTCAACTATTTAATTTTCTCAAACTATTACTAGTGTTGTGTTCGTGCCAGTACTTCATAGATGGCTAACCCTTAGAGGACTAAATTGAGGTCTACATATAAAACAGGAAAACAATAAAACTGCTAGTTTTTTTGTGTTAATTTTCCGGTTCCTAGAGGAAAAGGCCCCTGGCAATCCGGAGTTCGACCAGAAGGTAACTAAAGTCTAACCAATAAAACTATGCTAGTTGAGCAAGGGAATAAATTTAAAAGGCACACAAAAGCTAACTAAATTAAGCAGTGTACTATTGGATAAAGTACAGAAAAAGTAAAGTTAAGCAATACAACACACACACCAGGTTCCTTGTACTTTGTCTTCTTGCTTTTAGGTTGCAAAGAGTACCAAGCAGTACCAAGTGATTTAATCTCCTCATCAAAAACAAGTGACATAGGAACTTTAAGTTGACCAACAAAGTCATCAATCAAAAACTTATCTTCATCCATAACAGAAACTACCAACTCTTCTTTAAGATCATCCACCTTAAAACTAAACTCTTCATCCCATTTAGGATTCAAACTCTTCTTAATCACTTTAGTCCTAAACCTTTGTTTTCCTAATTGTAACCTCACATATGGATCACTCAACCCATTTGGATCCGTTGGTGGCAAATTCATTGCTTCAATCACACGAACCACAAGCTTCATTATATAAACCAAAATACAAAATTTCTCAAAAGGGTATCAGAAACTTGATTCAAAATATGAACTTTTTCTATTATTTCCACAAAAAAAAAACTCAAAGGGTATCAGATTTTGAAGTCAAAATGTCAACTTTATCAAAAATATTGACACCCCAGAAGAATATTTCAAAAGGGTAATGCTGTTTATGTATAAAGATGAGAAATTTGGTATTGGAAATTAAATGGGGTACTTTGATAAAGTACAAAGAATTAATAGTGGAAAACTAAGAATTACTGAGAAACAAGGTGTTCAATAACTCAAATTTTTGTGTGAAGAATAATCAGAAGAAAAATTGTGGAGGAAATTGCGTGGAAATTGGTAATTTATGAAAACATTGATTGAAAATAATTGAATGGTTTTGAAACATGAAGAAAGAAGGAGTAAAAATTTGTCAACTAACTAGAGAAGAGAGAAAAAGGGTTTTTTTTTTTTTATATAAGAAAGAAAAAAAAATTGAGAGTGAATAATCTGAAAGAGAAATTGGATTGAAAGAATCAGAGGTTCGAAGAAATTAATGGAATCTTGGGAAAAAAAAGTAATGGATATAAAAAAGGGAAAAATATATGGAATGAAAATAACTTTGTGATGAAAAGTAAATATACTTTTTCTTTCAAAAACAAAAGTAGATAAACTTTTTATCATATAAATAAAAATAAAAATAATAATAAATTTGTTATACTTCAGTCGATAAAGATATGGTATTAAATTTGGATGAAATTCTAATCACTACAATATTTAAAACCTAAGTTTTTTTTTAATAGACGAAATGACAAAGTCATCGTAAACTCACATGCACAAAGTTGAGGTACTGGGGTTCGAACCCCGATTATGACGTCCGGCTTAACAATTTCGACATTTTTGTCAGTTGAGCTATAACTTATGGGACAAAACCTAAGTTATTATGGGTGAAATACACAATATAAAAACTTCTTAGAGCATCCACGTTCATGTCCACCTATATGAATGGTATAAATGAGTTTTATGTAATATTTTATATTATTTCACACTTTCTAATTATTTAAACCACTCATGTCGGATGTCCAATCTTATCATCCTCATGCTCCTTTGATTAGTCAAATTGTCCAACTGCATCGTCGAGATTGGATTGTTAATTTTCATCATACCCTTCGTCAAGGCAACGAGTGTGCGGATTGGCTACTAAGCATGGTGCTTCTTCTTCGGATGCTCTAAAATCTTGAATCGTTTGCCCTCCTCAACTGCATCATTCCGTTATAGATGATGCTCTTGGAATTACTCGATTGAGATTGAAGTTTGATTTTTTTCTATCATTTCTTCTTGATAAAAAAAAATCACTCAACTACATTTTCTAAAATAAGTTTCAATAATCTTACAATATACTCCCTATTCATTCCACCTTTTAAATTATGTTTTTATGATATTAATTAATAAAATATTGTTTAGAAGTGGAAATGTAGAAAATTGCTCTCGTTGCCAAGATTGGATACGTATCCATTTTTTGCCACTCCTATCACATTAAACAGTGGTATCCAAATTGACAAGCTGTATGTGGAACATGTAGCCAAAAGCAAGTTTTGACACCCCCGAATCCAGATATTTATGATTTTAGAGGTTTCAATCTAGTTGAGATGTCTACGCTGTTCTATGTTCATCTCACTCTTAATTCATAAAAAACTAGAATATTTGAAAAAAAAAGTAAATTATATATTTCTTTTGAAAACACTTTTATGAATTTAATTTATATATATGTCGAAAATATACGACTTTTTACGCGAGTATCTTATCAAATCAAATTATGATATCACTTTTTTGAATTAGTTTATAACATATCTTTAAATTATATATTTAAAGTATTTTATTATATTTTATTTTTAATAAATTTAAAGTAATTTGATTAAAAGCACATAAAAAAAAGTTTAACTTGTTATATGCATGAAAATTAATTGGCAAAATTAACGCAATTCGTCTCTTAATTTAATTTTAAGTAACATTTTTATCCTTTATTTTTTTGTCACAATTTAGTCTTTTATATTATTAAATGTCAACAAAGTTATCCTTTTTTTTATGTAAAAATAATAGAAAAATTATATTTCATTGAAAAATCTCATAAAAAATGATAAAATATTGTCATTTTAGAATATAAAGGACTAAATTGAAACATAAAAAAGATAAAGAACGTAAATGTTATCTAAAATTAAATTAAGGATAAATTATGTAATTTGCCAAATTAATTTATAGAAAATGATAAATTGACCCCACTTTCATGTTTTCTCAACTGGCTGGTGGCCACGCCGCGAATGAATTGACGCAGTCATATATACGCCTTCACCATTCTTTTCTTTTTTTGGTCAGTCAACTGTTCACCAATTTTTTGTGGTACAAAACTGTTCACTATTCTATTCTATACTTTTCGATTTTTTCTTCTTTATACATTTACATTAAAATTTACTTTAATTTTTTTATAAAAAATAAGGGTCTTGCTAACTATTGCCTCCAGGGCAATGGTTAAGGTAATCAAAATTAGTAGTTTTACATTGAAAACAACAATTTATAAATTTTTTACAAGTTGATTTGACTACTTTTTATCATTTTCCAATACAAAATTTCTATTTTTGTTTCTTTATCCAATGCCCCAAGGGCAATGGTTAGCATTTCCCAAAAAATAATATTTAGAGGTGTTACTTCATGCAAGTTTAACTTTAAATTTTCTTTTTAAACAAATATACTTATAATCAGTGGCGTTGCCAAGACCCGAGTCAGGGGTTCAAACCTTTGTACTTTGATTAATAATTATAATGATATATAATATATTAAAAAAATTACATCGTACTAAATTTATATTGTACTAAAAAATTTGCAAGTATACTTTACAATTGTCCTCTAACCAGTTTTATGTTATGAATGTGTTAAATAATCAATTGTTTATTAATGTTTTCGAACACATTTTTATCAAAATAAGTCATGAGACAATCTTTTATTTATTCATCCCCCATTTGACTCATTTTTGGCGGAGGGAGTAAGTTGTTTTATAATACCAATGAAATTTGTGTGAAATTGTCAATATGATTTATACAATTTATGATGGATGGAGTACTAAGTTTTAGGACTTGTAAAAGTAATAAAATAATACTAACAACACGTTATTTAAGCAAGCAAAAAGGTAGGTAGGTGTAAGAAAAAGCTTTGAACTTAAAAGAAAGAGTTGTGTTATTTGAACATCCATATATGTGATAACTTTTGTGACAATTAAAATTTTACAAAGGAAATGAAGTAGTGGTACAAAAACCAAAGCAATAGAGAGAGAAAGTAAAAAGATAATGTGAGTATAAGAGAGAAAGTTGTCACAAAAGTTGTAAAAATTAGTTGTTCAAATATCATTTCTCCAATAGAAAAGATTAATGTCAAAAATAAATTGAAAGAGTCAACAGACATGTTCATTACGCCATGTTATTGGACAACAATGTTAAATGTGTGCAATTTTACGGTTTACGGTTACAGATGAGAGAGAGTTGGTGCAAGCCTTATGTTTAGGGGGGTTCAAGATGAAAACAAAAAGGTTTACATCTTGACGGAAAAAGTCATCATGGTTCACATCAATTGTTTTCAATGTGAACAGAAGCTCCATGCTTGCTAATAAAACACAAACTTGAAATATCATCTTCAATTGGAGTAGAAGTGTTGTAACAAACACTCTCTTTTTGTCTAATCCTTTTTTTAAATCATATTGTCTACAAATACTTAATTTAAGTTGTAAAAAACACGGTTTATCATAAAAAATAAAAAATAAAATAAAAAAAAGTAAACTACCTACCTTAAATAAAATAATACTATATAAGTGATAATCTCAAATCAATACCAATCCTAAGAAGGCACACCTCAAGAGTTTTAGATGTGCAAGTGAGTTTAATTCATCCATGGATTCAAGAGGTTGATGTGCTGCTAGCAACATTTGCCATTTGAAATGCATTATATATTACTATGACTGACTATACTTTCAATGGAAATTTTTGACCATTTTAAAAAAATTTATTGCATATTTTACGATTGTTATAAATTAAGTAAATGCCTAAATATTAGTTATAAAGTTATCATAGTTAATTAGGATAAAAAAAAACTTGGTCAATTAAAAAAAATTAGTATTCTAATTTTGACATTTATTTTATAAATTACATTGAGTTGAGGTTTTTTTTTTTTTTTTTTTTTATATACATTGAGTGGAGGTTAGAAACCTCCAAACCAAATAACCCCGCAAAAGTACCTGCATTTTCAAGAACGACCACTTTTTGGTTTGCGGAAGTTCAAAAAACCCCGATAAAGGGAAACTTAACGGCCACAAATTTTATTTTTTTTTTGTAGGTGCTGATGGATTAAGAATTTAGTCGAGATTCAATTGAATGTCCTTAAATGAGATTTCATTTGATTTAAGAGATTGACATCGAGGGAGAAACTATACTGTGGGTTTTTTAACTTCGTCGGTAGAAGGTTAGGTACAGTTGTTTTTTGAGTTTTTGAGCTACACTAAGAGATGCATAAAACAATGATAAAGGTAAAAAGATAGAGGAATACAAAAAAATACAAACTAAGTTTGTTTAATTGATTGGATGTGTCAATTACAACATATGAAATATGTAGTTATAGCAAAAACTATGTATGTGTTTGGCAACACGTTTTCAGTGTGCAAACCTGCATCTACTTTTTGAAACGTGGTTTCCAGATTTTTCAGGTTGTTTGGGTGAATGAAAAGCGAGTCCAGGAAACTCAGTTTTGAGACCAAAACGCCAGTTGTGCTGAAGCTGGTATTCCTAGCTTCTGCGTCTCACATAATCGATTCTGAAACAAATAAACTTTATTTTCCAGCTTTGCCCCTTTGATTGCCATTTGCAGTTATGTATGTCCATGTTTCACGTTTCTTTCATATTTCAAGTTGCAGCTGTATTTCATTCTTTAGGTTAGAGATGAAGCTGGTATTCCTAGCTTCTGCATCTCACATAATCGATTCTGAAACAAATAAACTTTATTTTCCAGCTTTGCCCCTTTGATTGCCATTTGCAGTTATGTATGTCCCTGTTTCATGTTTCAAGTTGCAGCTGTATTTCATTCTTTAGGTTAGAGATGAAGCACTAATGGGCCTGTTATATTTTCTTACAACCCGACCCATTAGCTTAAGTAACCAGCTAAATAGTTTTTTTTATTAAAAGAATAACATTTCTCTTTAAACAGGTTGTTAAGCGACCAACTAACGTTTTTCTTTAAAATAACTCTTGTAAATAAATATTATTTTAAAATGAATTTGAACCAAATTTTTTTTGTTATGATTTTACATAAATTGAAATCATTATAATTTTTTACATAAATTGAAATAATTATCAAAACTATCCAAAAGTAAATTGAAATAATATTGTTTTAAATATTATTAAAAATGATAGTTTGGTCATTACACATTCAAAATCAATTTTCATTCAAACTATCCAAACAACATCAACTCATATGAATCACTTTTAAATAAGTGTATCCAAACATAAATCAATTCACATCCAACTCACTTTTAACAAAAATCAATTCTCTCAAACTCAATTCTATCAAAATCAATTCTCCCCACCGCCAAACCAAACACACACTATGTCTATTAGTCAAACAATGTAGCCTTCAATTATGAGCCTATGTTAGGTTAATTTCGCAGATAGTGCCTGAATCTTCCATGTTCATTGGTCTGTGGAGCCCGACGTTCCTCCTTGGTATCCTTCTTCATTGCATTATTTGTTAGCAATGTCCTCGGTGCACAACTCCATGACAATTGTGCCTCTTCCCTTTTGCGGTTAGTGGCACTACAAACATGGAACATGCATTTCGTGCATCATTGTCCAGTCCCAGTATATTTTTACTCAAGGTATTCACGACTCATGTACTACATTAGTGGTCTTGAGTAAGAATCATCTTCCCTTGTTAGGCTACTCTAGCAATCTACTAACCTACCTTCAACATGGAAGTTTTTTTGTTTAAAGCCCAATCGTCTATTTTCCAATATTGATTAAGAAAATATTTATTTTTCGGTGTAAATAGTAAGGCACCTCGATTATAAGTTTTTGGGATGAGTTGTGGCCAACCTAGGCCACCCCCTGGCTCCACAATGAGAAATACTATAAAAAATACTTGTAAATAAATTATGTGTATACGTATGATTCACTTAAGTACTAAAAAATGGAGTGATATATTGTGTATGCCTTAAGTTGTAAGCTATCCTTATGAAAAAGGAACAAGAACAATTTCATATCTTCATAAGTTGTAAGTTGATGAGATTTTCTTGGTGGAGATGTTGCTATAATTGCGAGGTTACTAATTTCCTTCTCGATGGATCCCTTTATGCCACATTATCTTCATCGGGTAATAAATCAAGTTTATTCATCAACTCAACCATTTTCTCAATGTTAAGGTCGATTATTTCAAACACCTATTTGTTCCATAGATTCAATTCATCCTTGAACAACTTCAATTTCTCTTTTGAAACATAAGTTTTGGTACTATTTATGTTAAATTAATTCCAACATTCCCTCACAAATGATTTGAAGTCATTGTGCTCAAATCAACAATTGTTAATTCAAAAAGGTTTTGGTCCCCAATCAACGAAACACATCATCCATTCCGAACAATGATTTGATAAATCCATGTTGCCAACCCATTAACCTGAAAAACTCCATTTATTGATACCTTCTTCGGTCAATAGAAATCTATTGAGTTTACTCATGCGCTGTCCTTGAGATAGCTCCTTGATCTTTGATAGCTTCTTAATCAATAAAAATATAAGTTAAAAATTTCCACTACAATATAGAAATAATATAAGTTAAATATCTTTTGACAAAATAAGTTAAATATTTATTTAATTGTGGTATATTTCAAAATATTTATAACCATATGCGATAAATAAATATACAATTAAGCTTAAAAAAAAAAGTGGAAAGACAAAAAATTAGTGTTTGTTTTGACACTAGTTAGAATAGTTTAAATGAACTTGACCAAAAAAAAAAGAATAGTTAAAATGAAGTGTATCATTCCAATGTCATTTACTAAGCATGGTTTCCCACCAACTTGTTTTGAGTAAAATACCCTTAAATAAAATTATATCATTCCAATGTATTTATGGTTTTATAATTATAAATACCATAATTATTATATTTAATTATTAAACTTGATTTTATTATACTAGGAGAAAGATGTGCACTACCTTACCGTCTATTTGTATGTTCCTTCTTTTTGTAGATATACAAAATGATAATAGTAGGTAGACAAAATGTTAATAGCCATTTGGAATCTCACACACAAATGGATGAGTTAGGGTCAAAACTCCGGTTATGCAATTGGTTTAGCAATATTTTTTTTTGGTCAAATAACCTAATTATTAGAAATCCATCCTTAAGAATTTTAGGGGCATTCAAAAAATGTGTTGAATGTATACACTCTCCTCATTCCAATAAGCCGACCCTAGTTTTCTCTCTCTAGGTTTTCTCTTACAGTTTCTTCATTGAGGGGTGGTTTTGGGTCAATTCTTGACCTGAAATCATCCCTCTTCAATTTTTTTTATCTCTAATTCAATCTAAATAAGTGATTTTCACATAGATCTAGGTTTATTTTTTCTTTGTGATTTCATCATCTAAGTGTGGTGGTTTGTTGTTCGTCGTCTTGTGCGGCGTTGTTTGATTTTCCGTCTTCGTGCGGTGTTCATTTGATTCATATTGAAAGATCGATTATTCAATTAAAGATTTGGGCGTCAACGTTGCAGATTCGGAGGCCATGGGTATTCCGGTCACTTTAATTTTATCATATATTTTTGTAGGCATTATGTCGTTATATGCTATTAACTTGGATGTTGTGAGTTTGTTCGCAGATTCATCCTTTACGTTTTTAGCGGTGTTGAATGATGTAATCTCTCGATTTGGATGAATGAATATCATTTTGTTTTTGTCAAAAAAAAAAAATCATCCTTAAGGTGAATAAGTGGGAAATTCGAAGTTCAAACCTCAACCCTACATACTGCAAAGTCCTGTCAATTGAGTTATGCTCATGAGGACATTTTGAAGTTGTTTCTATTGTAGTATATTGCAATCCATTACTTTTAAGTTAATTCCTTTTATGAGTTTTAAATTGATTTTTTATTTGAAAAAGGTTAGGCTTTTTTTAAGGAGAAAAAAGAGATTAGGCTTTTAAGAGCTGATCTATAGTAAAATTTTTTTTGAGGTTTTCAAATATTCTATAATTTTGGGATAAATTTAGATTTAAATTTGAAGATGAAATGAGTTGGCGAGGTAATTTTGTATAGGAAAAAGTCTGACCAATTGTTAATTTTTGAGTTGTCTTTATATAATGTCGTAGATTTATTGGTGACTGTTTTAAAATTATGTGTTAGAATAGTTTTTGTTTTGGAGTTATCTAATATAATTTTTTATAGAGTTGAAGTTATACGATCAAATCATCCAATCAATTGTAAGTTCAACTAATAAATCAATCGTTCAACCAAAATAACCTAATATCATGATCAAATCCACTAGTGGGGTTTTCGGTTTCTAAAACACCATTGATATAAGGTCAATAGAAGTAAAAATGACATGAGTATTTTTTTGAAGGAGAAAATGACATGAGCATTATGAAGTAGTTGTACAAGTAAATAAACTTGAACCATAAGAACTTGTTAACTGCAAAGAGATTAAAAAAACGAATAATTTACACACCAAAAAAAGCTAAAAACCTTGAAGAAAATGTTTCTTTTTTAGGTCGAAAGGTTGAATAAAATGTTTCAATCTTCCCTTAAAAAAATGTTTTAATCTTGGTTCACAATAATAATATCAAGAAATGAGGTTATATCTGACTTCAATCTAATCTTAACATTTCACCGTCCTAATGAGCTTAACTCATTTAGTAGAGACATTACATAATATATATAGGAACAGATTTTAAACCCCGAACACCCCACTTCTCCACGTTTAAAATGTGTGAACTTCAACCACTAAACTACTTGACAAAACAAAATTAACCTTTCACCGAAGGAAAAATGAGCATAAAGTCATAAGCACTACAACTAAACTTAAAAAAGGCAACTTCCTTGTGTCTAAAAGTAAATGCAGTCAAAGAATAAAAAGTAAAACTAAGCAATACTACGCAGATAAACGAAAGAGCCTTTAGATCCGAAAGGCGATGATAACCAAGAGAAGAACAAATTACATCAACATCTTTGAATAATCTCAAAAGGTAAATTGTATATTCATAGAATAAAAAGCAAGAGTAGGTGCAAATTTAAGAAATAAAAAAACAATAGACATTGTAAATCCAAATTTATCATATGGTTTTCATCGGAAATAAGAGAATGAAAAAGATGAACAAAATAAATAAATAAGAAAAGAAAACGAAATAAACATCGACCTAAAAAAAAAGAAAATAAATTTTCTAAACTTAGAATGAAGAAGCAAATATGGAGCAAACAAACCTATTTAAAGGAGTTGATTAGGGTTTGGATTGATGTTACACGAATAGTCAGTTTTGCCCTTATTTATTTCAAAGGAGCTTCTTTTTATTGACAACAATAGTCTCTTTTTTTGCCCTTCAAAAAATAATAGTCTCTTTTTCTTTCTCACTATTAGTACTATTCTTCTCTTTCATACTCACAACTCACATGGTAGGTTAGTTGAAGAAGAGGTCAAATATTATCAATTCAGGGGTTATTTAAGTTGGTTGCAGAGGCCTACTCGAGCATGGGATTATGTGCTTGAATCAACAGAAAAAAAATAGGAAAAGTAAATAGCAAATGAGAAGGATAAGTTGAAACTACCCTCAAATAAGTTGGGTGTTGTACTTCAATTTGAAAGAGAGGGACAATGCCTTCTCCCTTTTTTTGTATTTCTCAGTTTTTGAATCTATTACTTTCCTATAAAATATGAATAATAGTTGGTTTTATATTATTATTGCAACAAAAAAAAATTCATAATTTAAATTTTGTACTTAGAAACACAAGTAAATGAATCAAGTGCAAACATTCGAAAATTATTAAAAAACATACACCAACAAAAATTGCACAAGTAAACTTCATAATTGTAAACATATTCAGAATTTTTTTTTTCTAATTGTTCTTGATGATTATTACATAAGGGTCAAAATGAGAATCGATTTTAGTGTTAATAAGAGTACATATCTAAACTATATGGCTAATTTTATCAATAGAGATGAACTTATGATCTTTTCATTTGATATACAACATGAGGGTTCTAGCAATCTCTGTGGATCACCACCTCTTTGTGAGTTAAGCGATCAATTATCTTGTTCTTACTATGTAATTCTGGAAATGACTTCCTCATGGATGCTACTTTGCGCTCTGCTCCATGTTCTTTATCTTTCTTTCCATAATTGAGATATAAGTCACAATGTAGTGTGACATGATGAACTTGAAAAATAAAAGAATATACTTTTTAAAAGAAAAATAACGATAAAACTACTTTTACAAATCAAAATTTCCTTATCAGCTCTGCATATGTTTTCTAGACAAAACATTATTTGCTAGAAAGTTTAGAATAATTTTTAATTAAAGAATTGTATTGAATAAATATTTTAAACTACTATTTTTTGTTGAGAGCTAATATTTGAAAAGACTATTAAAAAGACGGCAAGAATTTGCTACAATTGTTGATAGATCTCTCTTTGTAAAAAAAAATGTTGATAGATCTCTCAGTATGACTTGTGTGCTAGGGTAAGCCTTGAATTGAATCAAGCACAGTCCAGTTCCAACTATAGATATTGTCCGGAATCAATTGATCTATTAAATATCAAAGGCCTTTTATCGACATCTATCTAAATACAAAAATAATTATCCAAGAAAAAATCATCTCCTTTTATAAGCAAGAAAACGGAAAATACATTTAGGCTATCTAGCTTACCTTGCAATTCTTTGTTTGAAGAGCATAACTTATTATGAGTCTGTGAACAAAGGGAAAGAGAAGGAGGGAGAAGGAGAGCAATTCATGAATGAACAACAAAAAGATTAGAAGAAAAAAGTCAAAATAGCACAAAATAACATTATTTATTATTTATATACTTTAACACAATAAGAAAAAAGTGTGGGTGCGCGCATGTTAATAAAGACAAAAATGGAGTGTGGTGTTTTTTGATTTGTTTTTTTTTTTTGGGTATAGTCTTTTTTTAGGTTGGATCATCTCCTTCTATCTTCTTCGCTATTTTGTTTTGTGTCTTTCTCTTTAAATTTTAGAGAAAAAGATCAAGAGAGAGAGAGAAATATAAGAGTGTGAGAATATCAGGAGAGAGAAAGATACGGAATGAAAAAGAATTGGAGAAAGAGAGAATAAGAGAAGGAGATGATTCAAGTCTGTCTTTTTTTTTTTTTTTGGTATTTGGGGTTCGAACCCGGACCTTCATATATTATGCATTGTCCTTATCAACTGAGTTAAACATGCGGCATGTCATTGCCGTATGTTCTAGCTTTTGTCACGACTACAAGACTTTTGTCGATAACAAATTCACGAATGAGTGTGTATACACCGTATACAACATCCACTTTGACGTGGTTCACCACCATACATATCGGCCTAATTATGAAGGACTGAAGGTGGTTCCCAACAAGTCCATGCGTAGGGCAAAGAAAGGTCGTCCACCAATTACTCGCATTAGGACCGAGATGGACGATGTGGAAACTGAGAGAAGATGCGGTGTTTGTAGGATGCCTGGTCATTCCCGCAAAGATTGCATTAATATTAGACATCAGTAGAAATCTAGTCTTTATTTCGTTTGTAAGATGTCTGGTCATTCTCACAAATAATTGTAGATTTTATGGTATTTTATTTATTATATAATTTTAATTAATTTTTTATTATTAAAGTAATTATTACACGTTGATTTTTTTTTTTGTCTTTATTATACCACTCTACTCCAAGTAGAGGGGTATTTAAAAAAATTTAAAAAAAAAAAACCAATATATAAAACGCAAGTTTGACTTGCGGGGTAGTAAAAAATTCAAAAAAAAAATAGGAAAGTACCCCGCAACTCCAAGTAGAGGGGTACAATAAGGACAAAAATTTTGTCACTTTTTAGGGTACCCCGCAACTCCAAGTGGAGTGGTACCAGAACTTCTGAAAAAGTAGGGTATTTGTGCAATTTTTCGAAAAAATGGAGCATTTTTGTATTTTTTGGCATAAACTAAGGCAGAAAAAAAAAAATCTGGAGATGATCTTTTTCTTTTAGCAACCTATATTTGCCTTCATTATTGTTTGGCTAATAGGAAATCTTAATCTAAATATCTTAATATGTTTACGTTGGAAAGTTACAATGTGGGTGGGGTTCTTTCGCCAGAAACATATAGTGAAAGCTAGTTACTTCCTCTGATTCTGAATGACTGTCGTTTAAAGTTTATGGCACAGAAATTAAGAGAAAGAATAGTGAAACTCCATCATTCCCTGCAATCAATCCAACCTATATCATAGAATACTTTATGATGAAAATATATGATTCTGAACCGTGTTGCACTTGATACTCCAAAGGAGTATCCTAGACCAGCGAGGGGGACTAGTTATTAGTTGTTTTGATGTTGAATATTTGTAATATGTGATTAATATATGATGTTGGATACATGTGATGATGTATTTGTGTTGTGATGGTGATTTTGGATATAAGTACGTAGTAATGTGTGTTTAGTGATGTATATGATATGTGGCGCAATATCGCTTGAGAGGAGTGACCGTATGATATCGTATCAATGAGAGAAACACACCCGGAATTTTGTTATGGAGTATAGTACAGTATCACTAGACAGACATTGCAGTATGACTTTAGAGAAGTAAACCATATTATGGATCATAGAATTTTTAGTGCAATATACCCTTTCTAGACTTGTTTGAGATTTTTCTACATTTGAATTGTGACATCCTTTACCTTGTAAAATATATTTGGAATCTTATATTTTATCTGTCCATAAACTGTTTATATGACTACAGATATTGAATATTATTTTTTGAGGTTGAAGGTGTTAGTGTGTCACATTATTCATGAAGAAATAATGAGTATGAGACTAACTAGTCTAAATATTTACTTCTTTTTTGTATTGTTTTTCTTATTTCCATATTTTTTTCAAATTAAAATTTTGTTATATATCAGCTTTATATTTTTTTTTTCTTGGACGGAACATTATTGCCGGATAATTTAAAACATTTTTTAATAAAAGGATTATATTGTGTAATAAAGGAGTCCTTTTTGTAGTGATATAATCGATTTTTTAGCTCACATAGAGTCGGTGATACATGAATATTTGATTACGGGAGGTTAATCATCTATAAATCTCATTTTGCAGATCACAAATTCATCCCTATGGAATGGATGAGACATATAGTTTAGATATGTAATCTCATCAACATTAACATCAACACCCTTATTGGCCCTTATTAATCCCCATAACAAAGAATTGAAAGACAAAATTCTCCAACTAATTTATAACACTGCTGATTCTCTCGACAATAACTTTTGTACATTGTTCACATGTTGGTATGTTTGCTCCCATAAACAATGCACAAACATTATTGTGCAAAGGGTAGGCAATGATATAAATTAATTGGAGAAATATTTTTTCCAACTCTCAAAGATGTTGATTAAATGATGGCGAATATGGATGTTGTTTTTTGTGGTGACAACGAGATTATCATCTAAATTATATCAATTATACAACTATATGGATGACATTTTGATCTAACACCATAAGATTTCTAGTTAAATTAATCTAGAAACAAATATTTGTGCATCACCAATTCTATGTGAGTTAAACAATCAATAATGTTATTTTTTATTTTTGAAAGAAAGAATCGATTATGTTATTATTACTATATAATTATGGAAATGTCTTCTTCATGGATGAAACTTCGCGCTCTACTCCATGCATGTTCTCTATTCCAAAACCGAGAAAGGAGTTGCAATGTAGTGACATTACGAACTTACAAAAATAAAATAAAAATGTTATAACGATAGAAGTTATTGTATATTAATAAAAAAAAAATCCTTTTAAAAAGGAAAAAAGATAATAAACCTACATTTGCAAATCAAAATTTCGTTACGAGCTCAAAATATAAAAATAAGATAGATGAAAATTCATAGTTTCTAATATCTAATAAAAATAAGATAATGAGAAAGAGAAAAAAAACAAATTTCACTGTCATACTTCATCGTAATTTTACATGAATATATATATATATATATATATATATATATATATATATGGATATTATGTTGGTATCCATTTGATAAAGAAGCTAGTGGAATTGTACCAAAAAAAGAAGAAGATAGTGGAATACATTGAATTAGGAGAGATTGAACTTAATGAGGGATAAAAATAGAGGTTCAAGCAAACACTTAAAGAAAAGACGAAAAACAAAAATAACAACGATCTTTCTTTCCAAAAAAAAAAACGATAAACATATAAATTGTATGATTTTATCATCAAAATAAAAAGAAAATAATTCTTAAAAAGAGAAAGAGAAGAACACATGAAGGAAAAAATAAAAGTAATAAAACATACAAATTAGAAAAGTGGAGGAAAGCTTTGACACATAGTCTCTCTATGCTTGTTTTTCATTTCATATCTCTATCTCCCTTTATACTCTCACATCTCACACGTTAGGTTAAGATTAGTGGAAGAGGCCAAAAGATTCAATTCAAGGGTTGTTGAGGTTGCAGAGACGCTGCAGAGCATGTGATTGCTTGAATCACACATGTACAAAAACCAATGGAAAAGATAAGTTGCAGTTGTCCTCAATTTAGAAGATGAGAGATACTTGTAGAATCAATTTTTATACAACTTTTCTGACAATCACTTTTTTCTCTTTTCTTATTGAATAAAAAGAATAGAGAGAGAATGCAGAAGAGAGAGAATAAAAACACATGTGAGTATGAGAGAGATGGTTGTCACAAAAATTGTGAAAAAGTGGTTGTACAAATATCATTTCTCTTAGAAGATTCTAAATGTTTTGTTGGATATGTGTTGTTATAGATATATATTATAAATAGTTTAATGGTGGTGGGTTGATACGGCAAAACAACTTTGCACACACGCCCAATCAAAACAACTAAAAAATTGTCTAATTATAAAATATTATTTGTGATGAATTAAATATGAACTTCTTAAATTTCAAAAATTTAAGATACAAAAACCAAATCCTCCCCTTTCTTCCTCTCTCTCTCTTCTCTCTTTCTCAAACCTTAGTCGTCACCCCTTTCTTTTTCTTCTTTCCAGAGGGGTGATTTAAGGTCAATTTTGACCCAAAAATCACCCCTTCAAATTGTTTTTCCTTTTATCTTAATTGAATAAATGATTTCACATATTTTCTGTTTTCTTTCGTTTGTTTTTGTGATTTCGTCGTCTCTGAACGACTCTGTTTGTTTTGATTTCCCGTCTTTGTGCGGTGTGTTTTTGATTTCCCGTCTTAGTGCGGTGTTTATTTGATTCAGGTTGAAAGATTAGCTTTGAGCAAGTGCAGATCCAATCAATGACAATGATTTTGGCGTCATCAACGTTGCAGATCCGGAGACATGAGTATTCCAGAGACATAAATATCGTCATATTTGTAGGCGTAAGTACTTTTCCGTTTTATGATATTAACATGGATGATGTGAGTTTGTTCACATATTCATTCTTTTCGTTTTTAGCGAATTTGGATGTGTATTGTATCGATATACTCTATCAATTTGAATGAATGAATATAGTTTATTTTTGTCAAAAAAAAAATTAAGATAAAAGTAATGGAAAGCTTGACCTAAAAATCAAAACTTGAGCTCCTTTTTATTAGGAACTTTTAATGATGTTATAAACATGTATGCAAAAAATCATTAAAAATACACATATATACTTAACAACATGGAATGAAACGTCGTGTAGGACTATTTTGTAGAGACGAAAATATGTTTTTTTATGGGAACGAAAAACAAAAGTTGGTAATCTTTTAGGAACCAACTTTTAAGAGCCCGCTTGTTTTAGATTTTTTAAGAGAGAAAAAAAAAATCACTTTTAAGAGTATTGCATCTGTTTGTTATAGCTTTTTAAAAAAATCATAATCTAAAAACAGCTTCAAATGAGAAGTTGGTAAGAATATCTTCTCAAAAAATATATTTGTTTTAGAGGAGAGAGAAAATAAAGATTGATTATGATAAACTAACGCAAAATAGATTTTGATTTTTTGTAAAATCTCTAAAAAAAAAATAATCTCTAAATTATTTAACGTCAAAATCACTTTTATTTTAATCTGCAACAAACAGACCCATAATTAAATGAAAAAGAGCTTTTTTTTTTTAATTAAGCTCAACAAGCCAACCTGCGCTGCCCCGTCACCTTACCAATTGTTTAGCATGTTAGGGTAGGGGGAAAAATTAGTAATGACAAG
The DNA here is from genome assembly GCF_003473485.1 of Medicago truncatula. Lineage (NCBI taxonomy): Eukaryota > Viridiplantae > Streptophyta > Magnoliopsida > Fabales > Fabaceae > Medicago > Medicago truncatula. The sequence continues at coordinate 10,045,870 of NC_053043.1, read as the reverse complement.
TTCAAAATTATGATTTAAAAAAGATGGGATAAATTGATCAATCCGATGAAACCAACTTATTTTGTCCTCGTGAGCTTAAAAACCAACTTATTTTGTCATCTCTTAAAATCTTGTATTGTTAATTTTTCACCAATGTAGCACACCAACCATCTAAATTTAAGTCATCTCCAACATGATACTAAAATATGTGATTATGTTTAATTATTTTCTTTTTCTCAAGGTTGCCTCCATTGCATCAATGCCGTCTTAATATTTGTATCAGTCTTTGTGATTGATTTCGGACTGTTGCAATATCATGTTATCCTTTGTATGACTTTTGGATTGTAGCTCAAAAGAGTGCTATTACTTGTTGTTGTTTGCCACGGGTAGTTGATGGTACTTGTTGTTGCAATTAATCAGCGGATCAATGACCATACACGTAGTTAGGTGAACAAAAAAAAGGTTAACCAATCATATTAAGGTAACTACCATTGGAAGTTTGCTACTACAGTATATGTTTTCTTACATACTTTTGTTTTAAAGAAACATTCTTTGAATATGGGAATTAAAGTTATCCTGTGTTAACTGGTGGTTCATTATTCAAACACTAAGTAAATTAATTACCCCTAACAATCAACTATATAATATCTTGTATTGATGCAATTTACACTCTAATGTATTAACTTTTTCAATAAATTTTAAATAACTTAATTTCTTAAATTGGGCAATATGACGATGTGAACCAATGTCAATGAGAATGCTAATGAGGTCTTAAAGTTAATATCAGCAACTTAGAGCATCCACAATGGTGAGGTCTTCACCATTTAAGATTTGGTATCTAATAAATATCCCCATTATGAAAAATAAAATAAAATTGGAAGTCTTAAAGATCCAAGGTCTAAATTAAGACCTCATTCTTAAATGGGTCCATATCACTTTTTATTAAAATAATGATTTTCATGGGTTTTCAATTACATTTTATCCTAGCTTTTTTATTAAATAATATTGGTGGGACCTGTAACGCCCTATTTAATTATTTATTTATTTTATTGAGTTTAGATGTCTTTTTATAATTTACTCGATTTATTTTGATAAGTGATATTTTGTTATGTTATATGTTGGTATTTATTAATATAATATATGTTATGTGGTGTAGAAATATATATGTGATCTGGTGTAGAAATATATTTATTATTTGGAGTAGAAATATATATGTTATTTGGTGTAGAAATATATCTGTTATTTGGTGTAGACATATATATGTTATTTGGTGTAGAAATATATATGTGATCTGGTGTAGAAATGTATTTATTATTTGGAGTAGAAATATATATGTTATTTGGTGTAGAAATATATATATGTGATCTGGTGTAGAAATATATTTATTATTTGGAGTAGAAATATATATGTTATAGAAATATATTTGTTATTTGTTATAGAAATATATATATATATATATATATATATATATATATATATATATATATATATATATATATATATATATATATTGAAACTTGAAGGGCAGATTTGGAAATAAGAGAAAATAAGTAGGTTAAAGATTTATATAAAAGGGGAGAGTTAGAATTAGAAAAGAAGGATTAAGTGAAACCTGTTTTTGGAGAAAAATGGAAAAAACCAAGAGAAGAGAGAAGTCAGAGAAGAGAAGAATCTTATGAGAAGAGGAACAATCTTGTAGAGTCCGATCATCTAATTTAAGGTAAGGGTTGGACTAACTTTCTCTAATTCTAAGTTGTATAATTCTGAAATTGAGTTTAGCATGTTGTAGGTTGTAGTTATGGGAATTTGGGAATTAGGTTTTGAAGTTGTAATTGGTTGTTAATAGAGTAGACAATCCGCTGAATTTGTGTAGAATTGATGTTCAGATCATAAGTTATTTTTAGTGCAGTGTTTTATATGGTTTTGAGTGCCTTAACATGTATAGAAATGGTTAGACAAGTTTTTGGATCAAATTTGGGCATAGGGAAGTTAAAATTAGGATTTTGGGGTGAAAAGTGGGTTTTTTCCGAGTTGCCCTCTGACAGCACGTCATGTTTCATGTTCTTGCGTCTTTTTCACACGTTTCTGTTTTGAATTGGCCTTTAGTGTAAACATGAAAGTTGTAGATAATTGAGTTAGTTTTCCAGTGGCTTTGGTTTGACGTGAAAATGATTTTTGGTTCTTGAGATATGATGAAAATACTCCAAGGAGGTCTTAGTGAAATCTTATGAAAATTCAGCATAACCGTTTCTAAGTTAATCCAAAACTTAAGGAATAATTTCAAACCTCAAAACTAGAAGTACTATGAGTTCAACTAGGGTGTTTAAGAGTATTTAACCTATGTTGTGATGGATCTAATTTGGTTTGACGTGAATATCTTTGTTGGATAATTTGAAATTACATATGTTATGTGAATGTTGTTGTTGAATAATTTGAGTTACATATATATATGTGGAAAATGTATGGTATAGAAAATAATGTTGTTATACCATTCAAGTTGTTATTATTAATGATGCTATGTTGTAAAGTTGTTGTATGTTGTTGTCTCTGCTGTATTGATTATTAAATCATTAAGTTACATATGTTGGTCAAATTGTTAAAGTTGTAAGATGTTGATCCAAATTATTGGAGTCATATGAGATGTCTAAGTTGTTTAAGTTGTAAGATGTTGATCCAAATTATTGAAGTCATATAAGATGTCTAAGTTGTTTAAGTTGTAAGACGTTGAGTCCATGCATACCCATTTAAGTTGAGGGCTTGATGCCCTGGAATGTATATTTATACATATTATGTTGAGGGCTTGATGCCCTGTAAGTTGAGGGCTTGATGCCCTGTGAGCCTATTTACGCTCAATACGTTGGGGGCTTGATGCTCTGGTTGGTACCACATGCATGATTAAGAAGTTGAAGTTGCATATGTTGAGTTCAAGTTGTAGAAGTCGCATTGTCGTTGTCGTTAAATTGTCAATTGTCAATGAGTTGTTAATAAAGAACTAAGTGAAGTATTAATATTTATTAATCGTGGTTGTTTATATTATTATGAGATGAAGATTATGTTGTGTTGTTTATATTATCATGAGAAGATGATTATGTTGTGTTGTCTATATTATTAGGAGATGATGATTATGTTGTGTCGTTTATGTTATAAGATGATGTTTATGATGTGATGATTTATGATGTTATATGATGATGATTATGATTTGATTATTATGCGCTAAGTGATGATGTATATAATGCGATGAATATGAAGTTAATAATGATTAGAAGTTGATTGAGTTATTAATGAAATATTATAAGAAGATTTAATGTTATTAATTGATGAAGTTTAAGTTGTTAAATGTTTTTGATGAATTATATGCTTATTATTATTGAATGTGAAATATCACCCCTTCTACTTGGAAATGTTGCTCTTCGTATGAGTAACTTACAGGTGATCGAGCTTAAGTTGTTGTAGTTGCTATCGTGAGTGGTTTCCTCCTCACATGTGTCTTTAGGTGCTCTGATACGTATCGGGGTGGGACTTTGTTGCATGCTTTTCTATTCCTTACGTATTGCTTATGATTTTACATGATTATGTTTTAGATTGGATTTTATGAGACATTATGATGAGGCCTTTGTGCCAAAGACTATTTAGATGTTGAAATAAATTCCGCTGCAAAGCATTGAATATTTTGTTATTGAATTTTGATGGATAATTAGTTAATTATTCCGTTTATGATTTTTAAGAAAAGAAGTGTAGCATTCCGTTTATGTGAAAAACTCTGATTATTTTTATGAAATTTTTATGTTGGGAAAACAAGGTGTTACAAGATCCATTTAGACATTTTATTAAAGGTCTCTATTGGAGTGGTTGGGTACCTATTAGGTACTGTTATTAAAAAAAATATAAAAAAATAATGTGTCTATGTAGATCCTATTTAAGACCTCAAAATGAAGGATCTCCATTGTAGATGCTCTTACAACAATAAAAATTGTTGATCCCACTTCAAAAAATGCTGATACACTTAACTGTTCGGTAACGAACTATACTTAACTGTCGTTTTACCAACTGCAGTTGGCTCAGATATACTTAAGTGCAGTTCCTGCTTAGTGATAACTGTTCATGTGTTTTATCTGAGCAGGAAATAATGAGGTTTGACTAAAGGCTAATTGGGATTACCTATTCAGGCCTCATTTCCAGCAAGTAATAACTGATAAAAGACACCGTAGTAATTGTACAATGATTTAAAGAAAAATATTGTTCCAAATCACAATTATGTGCATTGCATGGGTTACAAATTACATTAACATCCTTAGAATGTGATTATTTTTTGTTTGACAATGGTAGCAATATTATGAAATATGCAGAATCTCATAGCTACAAAACCTGGAATTCAGAAAATAACAGGCATTACAGTGTTCGCTACGAGGGGAATGAAATCATATGAACCACTTCCTGATTTAGAAGTTAGCCGTACGGACTATGTTTCCAATAGTAGGTTGACTTTGGTATTTAATCCATTTTTCTAAAAACATTTGATGTGGTGCGTTGCCTTTGCCCTTCAAACCCCAAAAGTTGGATGACATTCTCTTGATAAAACACATGAACAATTATCAGCAGTAAGCAGGAACTGCACGAGCCAACTGCAGTTCTTTACCCGAGCGGCAGTTAGCTAGCTACAGTTGAAGGTAAAATGGTATTTTCCAAGTGTGTGATAGCAAATTCTTAAGCGGGAACAACAATTTATAGCACAGTTATATTAGTATTGACCAATAGAGAGGATAATTATGATGATAATTTCTTCCCTTTATTTCCACTATCCAATTTTCTTTTTGTTTCTTTCACAGGCAAAACCATGGTCTATGTCTGAACTAGAAAAAACTAACAACAAAAATCCAAATATTCCAGAAAGAAAAGTTATTAAGAATAAAAACCAGTATCACAAGACAGTTTACAAAATAAAGCACAACAAGATTAATCACCCCCTAAAAAGGAGATGGTAAGAAATTTGTTTTTGAAGAATTCAGCTCCACGCAGAAAACAGGACTCTAGCTAGCTCCTGTTGCATCTTCAAACAATGTTGGTCTGTCTTACAAGGGAAATTTACTTTTGCCTCTTGTAAATTTTAGCCAAGAAGGATTTCAATACTGCTTGAACTGCATTGCTGGGATGAGCTTCAATAGAGGTTACAAGCTTCTCATAGCTCGTACTCTCATACTCCTCAAATACACCCTATACAATCACAATTCGAATAAATCAGTCAAAGAAAATCAACAACATTATGATATGTAAATATCTTAATACAATGTGGAGGATTGATTTTCCCAATAAACTAATAGTTAAAAACTAATACTCCCTCAGCTGTCGTTCAAGGTTTGTTGCACAGAAATTAAGAAAAACAGTAAATAATTGATTGACTCAAATAATTTTATCAAAATCTACTTGTAATTTATCTGATTATGTAAGATTAATGAATTGGTACATGACATTTTAAAATTGTGGAGAATGAAATTGGAAAAGATAGTCAATTTGATTTTTTTTTTCCTTCTAAAATGACAGTTATTAAGAAATGGACAGAATATAAACGAAGAACAAACCTCGAGATTAAGCTCATTGTAAAGGGTTTTGACTATAGCAACATTTGCTGGATCTGGCTTCCCATAGTTCTCCTGTTCACCACAAAAAGTCATTCCAGTTTAATCATGGCAGAAAGAAAGAAAAAAGGGAAAGAATGGGGAAATGATAAGATGCACACTTACATGTAAAACCTTCTTTTGTTCTTCATTGCAAAGTTCCAGTGCTTTCACAACTACCCAAGAGCACTTAAAGTCTTCAATATCTGTGCCTATCTGGTTTCATAAAGAACTAAAATGAGATCAAAAAAGAAAATTATGTTTCCAGTATCCATGCATGATCCAGTGTACTCACCTTTCCAATTGTTTCAGGATCACCAAAGCAATCCAAATAATCATCCTGAATGAGAACAAAAAGATAGGTTAAACTACATTTTTAAAGAATATTTCCAGCTGATAGCGACTGACATAGAGAGAGAGAGAGAGAGAGAGAGAGAGAGAGAGAGAGAGAGAGAGAGAGAGAGAGAGAATTCTAGAGTGTGAATGGTCAACTGAATGACAAAAAGTACCTGAACTTGAAAATATGTTCCCATCTCAACAAGAATGTTCTTCACATCAACATGGTTATCCAAATTTTCACCAGCCATTAGCAATGCACATGCAACCTGTGTAAATAGAAGATACATATACAAAGATAAATAACATAAAACAGGTTATATGTTCCACTATGAAAGGATTTTTCAAAATGAAACAGATAGAAAATAAAAAATAAGTAATTTCTTTTAAGTTAAGGGATTAAAGGAGTTGAGGAGTTAAAGGTTGAGGGTTCGATTCCTGGCAAAGGAGAAAAATGGTAACGTATAACAATTACTAACATACTAAGATGAAAGGAAAAGATGTGACTTCGAAATGAAGAACACATTACATGTATTTCATCTTCTGTTTTTCTTGCTGCAAAAAAATACTATATTCTAGTAGTGTGAAATACAGTGTGACTGAAGAATCATTTCTCATCAGTATCTCAATGAAAAACGACAAGAAACCGAAATAAGGAAAACAACAAAAAAGTACGATATAACACTTACTGGAAGGTAAAATGAATAATAGGCAGTCTTGTACTGAACAATACGCCGGTGCCTGCAGAAGATGTTCATAGCTAGTTATTAATGCTTTTCAACACAGAAAGAGAATTGGACAAGAACTGAATTGAAGTGTATAAAATTGCATTGAAGCTTAACACATTGCTAGCTAGCTAGAAGAGAACAAAGGTATCAACCGAATTTCACATCATACGCATTGCACGCACAAAAGAATTTTACATTGTTCTTTCAGGAAATTTCAAGAAGCACTAAAAAAAAAATTGTTTTAAGATAGCAGAGTAACAAGGAATTCCTCAATTTATACCATAAAGATTGCCAAGTATGTATCTAACAGAAAAAACAACTATCTCTCTTTTGACACTGATGGATGTCATATAAAACTGTTATCAGGTAGACTAGTTTTTTCTTTTTGCTTGGTTCCAATACTAACAATAACATAAAAGCCAACATTTTACGTTTATCTAAAAAAGAGGTTCATCAACATAAGTTCTACACAATTGTTTTCCTATTTTTTATTTTTTTGTACTCACAGTGATAAGGTGTATTTGGACAGGTCTTTTTCTCCTTCCAGTGTGGTGATCAAATCGATCATCTGTCCTGCAGCAGTTTGAAACTCAACCTAAAAGAAAATTAACACGGTCAATTTTTAGCTTATAAGCAAGATGAATCCACATAATTCAAACACTGAAATTTGTACTACCTCATTGAACAAATCAAGAAGTTCAACATAATACGGCTTTCCCTTGAAGTGTTTCCTAAGGATACGCGGAATATGGTTTCTTAGTAGAACTCCATCATTCGCAGCAATCATTCCAACCTACATCATAGAATAATTAAAGGTGAATATCTTACCCCTACAACAACAAAAATAATATCATGATACTACATGTTTTTTTTTTCCAAACCTTGGGTACTCTATACCAGCATGGCTGACCACGACGTGTATGGGAGTTATCCATAATGTCGTCAAGAACAAGAAAATATGCCTGAAGCTGCAAAATTCATCAACAGAGGATTATAAGATTCCTCAATGCCACCACAAAAAATTTGTGAAATGATGGGAATTAGTTCAATCATACAAACTAGAAAAGCAAGAGCCTTCAATTGCCATACCCATTCAATACACCAACCAAGAGCGCTAGCTTGGAAAATTTCGTCATCATTCAATGCCTGTCCTTCTTTTAACAATCGGTAGCTGTCAATAACTGACAGTCCACGGTTCAGCTTTCCTGCCATGGTTAAAATACATCTTTATATCAATATACTTCATATATTTCAAAAATGCATCCTAAATTTTGTCATCATTGTTTTGATTTATAGTGACTTTTGCGAAATCATGGTGTGACCGTAATTTTGGCAAAAACTACAGTTCAGAGTTTAAACAAAATCATAGTGTCACCAGGATTTCGTCAAATTCGCCGTCAATCAAAACATATGTAAGTTACTCGTTAGAAACTAAAAAGAATAAAAACTCAATTCCTACCTCCAGGCACATTGTAGTCCAGCATCTGCAATAAATAACGAGAACAAGACACAATAAGTGAGATATCAAAATACATTTGTATGTTTCAATGAAATGGAGGACAAATGTATACATAAGATAAATCAGGGTATCATGCTCTAATTTTCATGAAAACCTAAAAGGGCATAAAAAGTACAGAACCATTTGCAAGTTTCCACAACAAACAAAAATCTATTCTTAGAACATATTGCAAGTACAAAGGGATGGAACTAACTCAAATATTCCATAATAAACAAAATCATTCATTGATCACAGCAAATTATGTCATAGATACTTTTCAAAGATTGATCATATACTTGTAGGATCATCATAAACTTGAAACTTTAAAATCATCTTTACATAGTAAAAATGAAATTTCACACACATACAAGCTACAAAATATAAAACCATTAAATTCCTCAATTTCCTTCCTTGAACATACACACCTCTAACTATATAGCATCACAACAACAATCATGAATCAATACATTGTCACATATTCAAATGCTTCAACAAAATTGGCTGACCACCTTTAGTGGGGCCTCCCCTCGCAATCCTATTTTCTCTTAATTCGAGACTTAAGGGATCCGAGTCCAGTTCCACTCAGAAAAACATAACATTGGCACACTTAAATTTAATCAAAACAATTCATCAACTTTCTCATCAAAATAAAAAAGTTAACAAATTTGAAACACCCAAAACATAGCCATTACAAAAACAAGCTAAAAAATAAAATAAAATAAAAGTTTTAATATTTAAAATTTGATAATTGAATTAGAATGAAAAATTATGAGAGAGATGAAAGGAAGGGTACCCTATCAACCCATTGACGAGAATCCTCAGACCACTCGAAAGCAGGGTCATGGAGAAGCTCAGATTTGAGAACAGAGTAGACATTCAAGAATGTGGACTTGAGATCTGCCATTGATGGAAATGAGAGAGAAAGAAAGAGGGTGGAAAGAAATAGTTTTGTTTTGTTTTTTGCTTCCTAAAATTGTATTATTATTGGGAGAATAAATAGAGGAATGGAAGAGAAAGAGAGATGCTGCACAGCCGGTAGTGTGGCTGGCGTGGGGAGAAGAAGCCAAAGACAATAAATTATTTTCCATAAATTGATAAATTTCGCATTTTTGAATTTTATTTACTTTTTTAGTCAAAAAAAAAAATAGATTATTATGTACTAGCGGACACACGTGTCCGTCTTATCGTTCTTTTTATTGCGTTAACGCGTCTAAATTATCAATAATATTTTTTAAAAATTTTGGAACATGTATTATGTATGTACCAAAGTTGTCAGTTTTTATTGACCGATAGTTAATAACGAGTTGCGTTACTTTGACGCACAATTTCCAATTCTTATCTTTAAAGCAAAAAATACAATTTAGAATTCTTTTTTTATAATTAAGATCAAAAGGTATGAAGATTTTTTGCTTATAGTCAAGATCTTAGTATATATGTATTATATGTATGTACCAAAACCGTCAATTGTTATTGACCGATAATTAATAATGAGTTGCGTTACTTTGACGCACAATTTTCAATACTTATCTTTAAAGCAAAAAATACAATTTAGATTTTTTTTTATAATTAAGATAAAAAATATGAAGATTTTTTGCTTTTAGTCAAGATCGGGGTATATATGTATTATGTATATACCAAAACTGTCAATTTTTATTGACCGATAATTATAACGAGTTGTGTTATTTTGACGCACAATTTTCAACACCGTATCTTTAAAGCGAAAAATACAATTTAAAATTCAAAAAAAATCTATATACAATGTATATATCCTTATTCGTGTCTAAAGAGATAAACATGTATTATGAAGGGAGAATGAGAGAGTGATTAAAAGAAAATGGTTATTTTTACAAATAAACAGGATATAGTTTCCAGATAGGATTGCAATGAGCGATAAAGTTATCCTTCAAGAAATTTTACACTGTTGCATTATCAGAGTTAGATTTAGACACATGACATCTGATTCAACTGAAAGAGACCTCTAAGAGCATTCACGACCACATACATGACATCTGATTCAACTGAAAGAGACCTCTAAGAGCATTCACAACCACAATAGAGATACTCACTTGTGGGTGTCTAAGTGGTTCGCACTTGTACATAATACTCATTTATAATTTTTTTTTTAATATTAGTATCTAATAAACATTCAATCAAGTGGTCCTACCAATAACTATTTATCACTACATTTGAGCAAGTGGTCCCATCATCCCATGTATTGAAAAAAAAAAAAAAATCCTTCGCATGTTAGTAAGTATTGTTTTGGTTTATCAACAAATTGTATAAACCAATGAGACCTCATTTTAATTCGATCCGTTCTTGATGACCTCTTGTCATTACGTAATTGTATATGTAATTTTATCATATTTTGAAGTTTACAATGCAACTTAAGCAGCATGAAAAGCAGAAAAACTGAAGAAAGTGCAAAGAAGGAAAACGTGTCACGATTTGGTGAAAACGTAACACGATTTGGCAAAGCAAAAACATGATCTCGACATTATGTAAAACGTGTCAAGATGGCAAAAACGTGACACAATTTCATGAAATCCTAATTCAGCTGTTTGTTATACAAGGTGAACACGTGTCACGATTTACTTGAAATGTGACATGATTTTGGGCGAATTTCTGAGCCTATTTAAGCTGAAGACAAGGGTTACGAATTCTGGAGAGAGAAAGTGTGATTTGCAGACCTAGAGACTGAAGAACGGGCAATTTCCTCCATTCTTTACAAGTTTATGTATATTTTAATTCTTTCATTGATTATGTTATATGTAAACTCAATTATGAGTAGCTAAATCTCTTAGAGATTAGGTCTGAGATGATTCTTTGTAACCCTAATCTCTTAATGCTTTTTATATCCTGATCAAATATAAACATGATTTAGTGAGAATGAATGACTACTGACCATAGCTTCCTACTTAGACCTAATTGAATTGTTCAAATAAACATGGTTAGTCTAGGAATGGATAATCATTTATTTGTGATGTTAAGTTAACGTTCATAAAACCTTCAAAGATTATTAGACCACCTAAGGAATTAAGGGCTGTAGTTTGAGAAGAGGGTCCTAACTCAAGGGTTTGATTATGACTATTTTGTTAACTATCGTGAAACTAGAAAATAATTCATAAGAATAGGTGCAATATACCAATTAGGGGAACATAGATGATTCAAAAGACTTGATCTCATCTCTCTCTTATTCTTTAAAACCAATCTTTATTTTATGTTAGTTACTTTTATGTAATCAAACCAATCAACTGCCTAGAGCAAAACAAAATAACTTTTATACATCCTAAATAATAACACTATTGAATTATTGAAGTTAACATAGTCCTTGTGGGAACGATCTTATTTTATTACTTCGATAGTAATTGGTGCACTTGCCTAAATTGTCTATTAGTTCTTAAAGTTGAAAAGTTTCTAAATCAAGCTTAATGACAACAATGTTTGCGAAAGTGTGATAAGTAAGAGTTTTAACATAATCGAGAAAGTTGTGTCGGAATTAGACATTGGTAACTAATCGTTGAATGGTTCCTTTTAATCAATTGTATATTTTCGATGCTTCAAACATAACTCCACCTATTCTTTATCGTACATTTCATTTTTGGAAAACGACGCGAAATCCATCTTATCAATCAACTTCTAATGCAAAGTAAAATATCTAATTGATTCGATGATATATGACCAGATAGTTGAATATGAATATAAACTCATGCCATATGTTTATCAATTAGCATACATACATGATTTAAACAAGGTCCCTTAAACAGTCGATGTCTCTCACTTGTTAAGTCAAAATATCGTTTGCGGATTACATGTTGGCACAAACATTAAGAACGTATTTAAACCAAAAGATTATATTGAATGCATAGAACATATACAACTAGCCAAATTAAGAGTAATACCTTAAAATCATTCCTACTTACATTTAATCTCTAACTCAGAGAGTTTAGTTACGCATTATGTGAGTAACTAACAAAGAAGAGATGAATTGTGTTGGTGAAACACCGAGAAGCTTTAATCCAAGCTCCAAAGCTTCCTAATGGTGAAACTCAGCTTCTCTCTCTTCCTCTCTCTATTTCTTACTTGGAAACCAAAACGTATGCCTAAAATTCTAATTACAAGCCTGTTTACATAAATAAAGTGTTTGTTCATTGGGTGAAATCATGCTCGCCCAGTGAATCGAGCTTTCTTCACTTTGAGGGAAGTCGGTTGGTCCGTGTCAATCATTAAATTGGCATAATTCGATGGGCGAATTGTTGCTCGCCTAACGAAGGTGCTCTAACTACTTTGCTTTGTCGTAGTCTTGGCAAGAACATATAAAAAGTAAGGGTTATGCTAACGGTGCAAGGAAACTAAAAATAACATGTTGATATTGAAATCAACAATTTTGACTTTTAAAAAGTTAAATTCATAATTTTTCACCATTTCTCAATATATTTTTTCTATTTTAATTCTTTTAATCAATGTCCTAATAGGCACTCGTTAGCATTTCCCAAAAAGTAATAGGAAAAAAAATAGTAGTAACATTCAGACCTATAATTATAATAACATATGTATTTCCATAAAAATGGGAGTTTTCTCATTAGATAACTTGTAAAACAAGTTAATAAGTGATGTTGAATATAAACTAAAATTGATACTTATCAATCCCACTTAAGATGGAGTGTTTATTGAGACCTTGTTCGCATTAGACACTCAATTTTTTTTCACCCAATGAAGATGGTCTTAACCTTTCATTCATGTGCTTTTACATGTTAACGACGATTTGTGGTTATTACAATTAGGATCTTGCTAACAAGTGTCCTAATAACATTGTTTAAGGAATTCATAAAAAGAATGTTTGTCTTGAAAATACAAGTTACACTCTTCTAAAAATCATAACTACACATTTATAATGTAAAAGTTATTATTACTTTTGTATGCTAGCCTTTTCTTTACGATTAATGATATAATGTTTTTTTTGTGATGTCCGGAGTTCGAACCCCGAATCTTGCATATATTACGTATTGTTCATATCAACTGAGTTAAACTCACGATGACTAGGAATATAATGTTTGATCAACAATATATGATGTTTGAAAATATTAAAAAGTATATTGGTAGCCGAATCAAATTAAAAGCCTTCATTTGTGGATTTTTTTTTTTTTGAAGGATTCAATTGTGGACTTTTTTAAAATTTTTAATTTATGGTCAAATATTATGGACTTGTGTAATTATAAGTTTCTAATTTCATGTACGGCAGTTTTCAGCATGTTCAGCGTGCTCACAAGTGAAGGAATAAAAAACAGAAAGTATTTTGGTGTACTTGTTTTGTCTTTACTACAATTGCCCAATCAGAAATGTTGTTGCACATATTTAATTGGTTATGTGAAACGTGTCAGTTTCCAATTGGATGGTTAGTTCCCACTTTTGGAACATGAGATTCGCCAACGCTGGCCTCGTTGTTCTTGCAATCCACGAGGATGTGCATTGCTGCATTTATATATAGTTTTTTTTGTAAGATGAGGTGAAGTTCAAAGTATATTTATGAAGATATCTATAGAACATCACGAAAAAAAATCCTCACTTTGGTTACACAAGTCCACAATTTTATAGATGAATCAACTTTTTATGAATATATTCAAGTAGGGCTAGCAATGAACCGAGTCAATTCAATAATAATTCGAAACTTAATTCGACAATTAACTCGTTGAACTGGGTTCATGAACCAAATGAGCTGAACTTAAGTTAAAAATTAAGTTCGTTAGATAAATGAGCTGAACTTGAGTTGTATATAGTCTGACTCGATTGGTTCATGAGCTAACTCGATAATATATGCATTAGTTTGATAAATATTAATAGAGTACAATCTTAGATATCAAGAATTTATTAATTAACAATAATTGTAATAAAAGATAGAAAGAAAAGAAGCTAATAACAAGTCGTGAGGGCTTTCAACCAAACATATGTGTCATGTGTGCTAAGATTTAGTCCCACATTGAGGAGATTAACAACATTAGACAAGAGGAGGAGATATAAAATAGACGTGCATGTATGTTTACTAACTGCTCTACAGTAGTAATAAGCAAGTGCTACTACTTTTTACCTGAAGACCAACGTGGTCAAAGGTTTTATTTTAGTTGAATTTTTTGTCTTTCTAAAATAAAAAATTAAATGTACAAGATATACATTTTTGACAAAACAAAAAAAACTTTTGAATTATGGCACTCGAACAAACAAGTTGAACTTAACGAACCGAACTGAGTTGTTCGTGAATATTAAATAAGCTGAACTCGAGTTAAAAAAAAAGTTTGTATCGAACTCGAGTTACGAGTCGAGCTCAGACAAGTTCGTCTCGACTCATTTCCAGCCCTATATTCAGGGATAGACCTAAACTTTTGATATTAGTGGTTTGGACGTGTCATTTTTACCAATGTGTCACAGATTCGATTCCTTGCAACCATTTTTATGTTAATAATTTTATTTAATTATATGAAGGAAAAAAATTGGGTAATAATATGATGTGGTTATGTCTTATGGTGGGTTCGTCCTTATATTGAACCTTCTTGACACATTTATATAATTTTGAAGAGTTTTGCGTTTCCAAATAAATGGAAATTATAATCCAATGAGTGGTTCTGATTAAATCATGTTAATGATGTTGACCAAATAGTGAAGTTAAGATGAATCATGCGGTTATGGTCGGCTTAACACCGTAGAATGAGAGGGGACCATTTTATTTTCTTTTGAAGGAATGAGAGGGTGACCATTATCAGATGAATCTTTTAACATTTATTTCTTGGTCTAAGAAAAGCTGAATACCGTCTTTTATTAATTTAAAATATGTGTGGTTCACGTGGTGTGTTTATTTTATATTTCTATCTAAGTACACTATGATCTGCTTAAAAAAAAAATGATCCTAGTAGATGAATAAGTTATTCACAAAATCCACAGTAGCACCCCCTTTTTTTTTACAAATAATTCCAAATAGCTTACTATAAAAGAAATTGAAGTTATTGTTCAATTTTAAAATATTGACATTGTGAATTTTTTTCTAGCTTGAATTTCAATAACTTCATGTTTAGTTTGAAAATATCACGCAACAATCAATTACTTCAAACTTCCCTAAAAAAAATCAATTATTTCAAACTTTCTCTAAAAATAATCAATTACTTCAAACAGAATGGATACGCGCATCATATTATACAACATGATTGTTGAAGATGAACGTACTATATATAGTGGAGTCTTTGATTATTTTTATGATCACCTAGACAATGATCCAACTGCACCACTAGATGATTCTAATAATGATTTTCAATAGTTCTTGCGTAGAAAATGTAACGACCCAATTTTAAAATTTTATTTATTTAATTGCTTTATTAATTATTTAATTGTTTGGCATGTTATATTTATTGGTTAATTGGATTTTAGAGAAATTAAGGGTATTTTAGTACTTTTGGATATGGAGAGTTATTTAAAGGAAATGGTAGTAACTTGGGGTAATTAATAGGATAGTTGTGTATGAGTAATAGTGAAGGTTTTAATGAAGTAATTGTGTAGTAACATCTTGTGAGAGATAGAAAGTTACTAAGTATGTGTGGGTGTTGTTTGTATGCAACTTAAGTGGTGAATTCATGGTTTAAAAGTGATATGAGATGTTTTTGAGTTTTTGGAAAAATAGTTGCGATTCTTGAATTCAAAGATGAAATCAATGTTTTGATGTGTTTTAAATAGTCTTTTTAAGTGTATTAACTATGAGTGAAGTTTATACAACGGTTTTAGGACAATTGGGATCAAAATTGAGATTTTAGGGAGGTTTTGGGAGGTTTCTCGAGAGGAAAATTCATTTCTCGGCTTCCCAGGAACAGGGAGCTTGCTGGACAAGCAGATGTTGTGCCATGGCAAGCCGTGCGTTCCGGCCTTTTGGAGATGTTTCCAGACATCCCTGAGTGTTCCTTATGTGATGTTTTGATGAATTAAACTTATCTAATCATGTTTGTTTGAAATTGAATGAGTTATCTCAATTTGAAATGAATTTTGATTAAGAGTATGGACATGAACTTGAGATAAAACGAAGTAATGTTTTCTTAAATGGAATGATTATGCTATACTTGAACTATTGTGATAATGAATATAGAAGAAGCATGTAGGGTTGACAAGGATGTTTATGATTGTGAAAATGAGATTTTTGTGAAAATAGACGAACTTTGGCGAAGTGATGAATTATGACATGAATGCATGATAGCTTGTAAATGATTTATGCTCATGATAATAAGATGAATAAGGATTGAATTAGTGATTGATATGCATATGAGGTATTTATTAACTTGGTTAAAATGCTTAATCGTCTTTAAATATGAATTATGTTAAATGAATGAATGTTGTTTCTTTATGTGACAAATGCTTGATGATGATTATGGTGTTGATGATTTTGGTGAAGATGGTTTATCGATGATAATAAATTCATGATGGTGTGTATGTGTTTATGTGTAAAAATGATGATGAATACATATTTATAAAGTGGTGAAGTTTATGATGATGTTTTGTGTGAACGTATGCATTTGGTGAATCATATGTTCATGCATTCTTAAGTCTTGGTGTTAGGATATTTCAATAACCAAGTGGTGATTTTATGATAATTTTATCCGATGGGATATGTCAATATCCAGTGGAGATGGAGATCAATCGGTAAAATCACTCTGACATCCAAAAATGGTACCGCATGCATATAAAGTCATGTCTAGAATATTTCATGAATGGAGTCTATGTGGAATATATCTTACTTGATTTTGGTGAGTGATGTGAATTAGATGAATTATATGTATTATGCGGATTATGTGCTTCATGTGAATGCAAACGGAGACGAGTATATGATTATATTTCCTAAATGATGATATTGGTGTAATTTGATGATTATGATAAATGGAGAATGATGTAAGAAACTCTTGTGTGATTAATGTTGTTGATTTATGCAAGTATGCATGGACGGACCCAAGAATTTTAAGTAGTGTGGGCCACACATATAATTTTGCAAATTTTTTTTGAGGGATGCTAAAATAAAATATGTATGTGTGTAAATATACATCGTAATTGTTCTCTACGGTTTTTACTTATGTGTTGATTTAGTAAAAATAAAGTATTATTAATTTTGATTTTTTGTGTGTGTAGAAAGACGGAGTGAAAATATTTACTTAAAAACTCACACGCATAAGTGAGAATTTCGAATTCGAACTCGGATCATGCCATCTAATCTAACAATAATTAATTGGATAAATTTATTTTATAATTTATGATGTAGGCTTTAATAACTTAGTTAAATTTGATTATCATTCCCTCTTTTTGTTTCATAATATATATATATATATATATATATATATATATATATATACCCTTGTATTATTTAATAACTTAAGTATTATTTTTCTTTATTTTTTTTCTAAAGTAATGAGGGCTTAGACCCACATACCTTGTACGTGGGGTCGTCCCTGTGTATATGTGATATTTGAAATCTTGTTATACTATACTTGAATTCATAGTTTCTTAATGTTGAATGTAAACTTATCCTCAAGTGACTTTGTTGCATCACCATTGTAAAATTGTGTAGACGTGCAGGTAGAGGATGCTTGAGACGACGTGAGTTCCATAGTTTAGCTTGAGGCTTCCTCATTTTCTTTGCTTTTGGATTATAGTCTAGGCTCTAATTAGAATCTTTGGGAGTTATCTTAGTTTGATGTATCCTGAGATCGGATTATGATGTTGAGATCTTGAGATTAATTTTGAAGATATTGTTTATTCTGTTGCGAAACTTTGATGAAAATATATTATGTATCTTTTGAGTTTTAATGACGTAGCATCTTGATCTCAATATAAATTAATCGTTGAATTTATAGTAAATATTATTGGTGGAGTTTAAGGGTGTTACATAAAACTCAATGTTCACGCTAAACAAATTCATTGACACCTTCAACAAGACTTGGTAGAACATATATGAGAACATTTTGGACATGAGAATATTCACAACTAAAAATTATTTTAAACATTCATTATGTTTTGTGCTAGTAGTTTATTTTAACGTTTATGGATTTTTTATTGTATTTTCTTATAACTTATTTGTGTCAAGTAATACGTTATTTAATGTATTTTCATTTGATTTTTTTTTTAATGTTTTAATTCATTTTGAGTATATTGTGAGATACATTTTATATATTAATGTAAAACATAATTTGGAGTATATTGTAAGATTAGTGGGACTATTTTAAGTTTTGGAAGAGGGTATGAATATTTAAAAAATAACTTAATGAACTTGTGTAATTTAACCATAAAAAAATAAAAGTTTAAATAAGTCTTTCGTCCCTGCAAATATTGGTCATTTGAATTTTGGTCCATGAAGTTACTAATCCTTTCAATCTGCCACTACAAATATTAATCATTTGAAAAATGGTCATAATTACATCTGATTAGTAACTTCAAAGATAAAAATTCAAATGACCTATATTTGCAGGGACGAAAAACCAATTTAAGCCAACAACTTCATCCAGTCATCACTTGCGACATGGGCACCACGTCGCTAATGACAGCCCACCTCAGCAAAAAAAAACTAATTAGACCAAAAGTCAACTGATTAATATTTGCAGTGGCTGATTGGAAGCATTAGCAACTTCATTGACGAAAATTCAAATGATCTATATTTGCAGGGACGAAAACCTATTTAAGCCAAAAATAAACTGAAAGATGTATTTTGATGGTTTTGTGGTGGCATTTAACATGGGAAAGATCAATCCTTTCCCACCATAAGAAAGTTAATTTCATCCATCAGATTTAGTAAAGAACACAATCTTATCATACACTAAATTTTATGATAAAATTGTGTTCTTAAAAATCTGATGGATGAAATTAACTTTCATGTGGGAAACGGTCAACCACACGTCATAGTGAATAACCAAGGAACCCAATGTAGTAAAGACTAAAGTGACATACACGTACTTACTAGGCAAATGTTACAAGGATCCGGTAAAAAGTAAGGTAGCGTAGAAGCACGTACGCAGTGTTTCCTTGTGATTGATTGGATTGGAAGTGGAAGATACTGATACACCTGCTTTGATGAGTTCGTTGCAGTCGCAGGCACTTTCAGTTGAGAATTTCAAAGATGTATTAGATTCTGTCGAAGCTTTTCTCTTCGATTGCGATGGTATAAATAAATAATACTTTCAATCTCTTTCTTTCTTTATTCCTTCATTTACTTACCTCTGCTTTATTATTTAGGTGTGATTTGGAAGGGTGATCAACTTATTGATGCCGCTTCTCAAACTCTTGACATGCTTCGCCACAAGGTAACTAACCAATGCAATTCCTTATATTTCAAATTTATTCCAACTGAAAACGAGTTCAAGATAAAGTGGTTTATATTTCAATGTCAAAATGAGTTGAAATATAATTTCAGTGTGAAAATCAATTTCTAGGTAAACTTCTTATTTCTACTCCAGAGCAGCAGAACATGTCAAAATCAATTTACACCTCTGAAATCAATTAAAGTTTTGATGAATGAACTTCTTCTCATTGATTTCCATGGATGAACTAAATTGATTGACCTTATTCTAATTCAAGGAACTAATTTGATATTTAGTAAATTTGACGACTAGATTGCTTGAGTTTTACAATTTACGGAACTGAAATGTGGATTTAGTCATTCCATATTACAAGTTCCACTATTTTTTCTTCCATTTTTTTTTAAAAATTAAATGCTTCTGTGCGAATATTAATCCCCAAGTTCATTGTTAGGGGAAGAAGTTAGTGTTTGTCACTAATAATTCTTGGAAGTCTAGGAGTCAATACGCTGAGAAGTTCAAATCCTTAGGAATTTCTGTTTCCCCGGTTTGTTTCGCTTCTCATTCTGTTTCAATTTCATGTTTTCACAATTCTCTCGTGCTTGCAATAATTTTTCTTTTTTACTTACACTATAGGATGAGATATTCTCCTCGTCATTTGCAGCTGCTATGTACTTGAAGGTCAACAATTTCCCTACCCAAAACAAGGTTCTTGCTTTGCTTACTCCATTGCCTTGACTTGTTTCATTTTTTCTGTTACCAACTATAATTACTAGTTACTTGCTAATTGAGGATGGTGCATGGCTTGGTTGGTTTAAATCAAATCGTCACTGCTTAACAATAATACAAAATGTGATATTTTTATTTGGTATTGAAAGTGAAATATATGATAGAAATATTTCCTTCTATCAATTAGGACTCCTAGTTTTCAGTTTCCTTCTGGATTTTTGAGGTGAAGATCAGTCATCTACATGTGTTTAGATTTCACTAGTGTACTACCCAATGTTCAGGTTTATGTGATTGGTGGGGACGGTATATTGGATGAGTTGCAGCTTGCGGGTTTCACAGCTTTTGGTGGTCCTGTAAGTTCTCCCTATTTACGAGTTATAACCAATGAAATGAAGCACTAACACAAACACTGACACCGGACACGACACTAACACGTCGAGACCAGTAATAATTTGACAAAATAAATTATTTGAACGTAATGACATGTGTCCGTGCCGGACACCGACACATGTCAGACACCGGACATGCCTTTGATCAGAGGCGTCGGTGCTACAGAGATTATAACCCATCTGGGCCATCTCCAATTCTTTTCCTCATTGAAACTGAAGAACACAGTTTCTGCAGGGAAATTTAAGAGGCATGCATGCATGCATGCATTGTGGTTCTACCAGTTTAATTTTTCTGCTTAAGTTGTATTTTGCTCATAACTTCTGTTGTTTGTATGATTAATTTTTTACCTTCGTTGAATAGGACCTAATTAGGGGTAAGCGGCTTGTACTTTTGAATTTCTTGTTAGAAAAGAAACCCTTGCGCTAGCAGTTTGACTCAAGTAATCATAGAGTCTATTAGGCTACATTAAGGGAAATACATGCTTTAAACAATGCACAAATAGGAGTGAGGTTCACAAGATTGTAAAATTCTCTCTGAAGCATTCAATAATTGCAGGGAGATGCGGATAAAACAATAGACTGGAAGCAGAACGGCTTTTTTGAACATGATAAGAGTGTAATGTAACACCTTGCCCATTGTTACTTTGAGTAACTTCGTTGAGATCACTGCTTGAAGTTAACTGACGAGTTCACTTCTGCAGGTTGGAGCTGTAGTGGTTGGTATAGATCCAAAAATTAACTATTACAAGCTGCAGTAAGAAAATATTTTCTGTTCTTTTCTAGAGCACTTTATCTTCTGCTTCTTTTGTCTCAAAATATTTAGTCTAGAACCCTCAATGACTTATATTTGTAAATATATGGAGTCCCCCAAGAGTATTGATACTAACAGAACTATATACCGGTTGCTAGTATAACCTGAAGCATCCACATCACATATTCTTTTGGTCAAACTGACTCATCTTGAACTTTAAATGATCGTAATTTGGCTTCACCAGTCCCTTGCAATTTTAAAACTTCTCTCAAATGTTTGTTTACATCAATGATTTGTAATGGGTTGATCTGTGCGCCTTTGAAATAAGTTCACAACACTGCAAAATGTTATAGCGAACAAATCGCGCTTTCAGAATATTAATAATGTATTAAAGCATTTTTTTAAACAGTTAAATGAACCCAAAGCAGAAGAGTTTTTCTTAAAGTAGTTGACTTCGAAAGGAGTATACTGTAGGTGAATATATAGGTAGGTTTTTCTTTTCATCAAAATCATATAATTGTTCATTGCAGCATCCTCTTAAATTCTGATTATACAAAAATACCGTTCCTCTTAAATTCTTTACAAAAATACTGTTTTAAGAATTCAGTTCACAATTATGTAATCACTTGCCTTTAGTTATTTCATACGTTGATATCTCAAATTTCATCCAACAGGTATGGAACCCTTTGCATACGCGAAAACCCAGGATGCCTTTTCATTGCAACCAACCGTGATGCAGTTGGGCATATGACTCCTTCCCAAGAATGGCCTGGTCCTCTATTAAATCCCATTTTATTCTTATTTGGTGGCGATTTAATATGAAACTTGATTGTATGTACTAATAATAATGATTAAAAGTTGGTTTTCAGGAGCCGGGTGTATGGTTGCAGCCATGTGTGGATCAACCCAGAAGGAACCTGTTGTAGTGGGGAAACCATCAACCTTTATGATGGACTTTTTACTTGAGAAGTAAGAAAAGTTAAATTCTTAAATTTGTTGGTTTTGTCCACAGGGACTTGTTTCATTTTACTTTATATTTTTCTCTTCTCAGAACATAACACTCTATGTCAAGCAGGTTCAATCTAAGTTGCTCCAAGATGTGTATGGTGGGTGATAGACTAGATACTGATATATTGTTCGGACAAAATGCTGGCTGCAAAACTCTTCTAGTACTTTCAGGTAATGAGACTTGTATTTTTCTGATTCATAAATAGACCTAACCCAACATACTACTTAAGACAGAACACATTCATGACATGTTGTGATTGCTTTTATTTGTGCAAACAGGTTGCACAACTCAATCAGATCTTCAAGACCCTTCAAATAATATTCAGCCAGATTTTTATGCAAGCAAAATTTCTGATATGCTTGATTTATTGGGTGCATAAATTGCTTTTCCCCAATTTAGACATTCCTTTCAGCTCATTGAAACTATAGAATAATGCCTCCCACATTGATACAATTTATTCTAGTGGTTGGCACCTTGGTATATGCCTTTGTAGGGGTGTGCATAGTTCATAACCAAACCAAACTGGAACCATATTTATGAAATCATGTTTTAAGCAATACTGTTACCATATGGGTTTCTTTCCCTCATTATTTAACTAATGTGCTAATTGTGATTTAAGCAATACTTTTACCATAATTCACATTGCTTTGATGATTTTGGCTTTAATCTCAATGTGCCATCTTATTCTACAAGAAATTGCTCCACTTAAAAGGGATGGCTGAAAGGAACAAGTCAAAAAAAAATTGGTAACTGTGACTCTGAGACTTAAGAATATAATTTATTAGTGGAAGTGGAATTTAGGAATCCTGGATGTGAACCAGTAGATAAACATAGTAGAAAAGATAATGCATAATTTGAGGTGATGACATCAAATCAATATAGAACACAAATTAGTCAAAACAGAAGCAATGTTAGGCACGAGTTAGTTGTTGCATAACCCTTTCCATGTTGGACATTAGGCAACTATTCTGAAGATGGTTTTAGGTCTAAAACTAAATCAGCATAATCTGATAAGTTGAAAAATTAACAATCTGAGCATAAGATGACAAAAATTAATCCATGATTCCCCACTACAGCTATCCATTTACTCTGTTACAGTTATTTCACAAGAGTTGACAACTCATCCAATCTTGTTTGTGCTGGAATTTTTACACTTGCATGATGTGCCTCATTCACTTTCTACACCCAAAGTTTGTAAAATTTCTTAGGACCCTCACTGGCCTATTGGGCCATGGTCCACTTGGTGTGCCATTTAAACCCAAATCTAAAATGGGCCCATATGTGCTACACTAACACTGTTATTGAGTATTCTTATAAAGTTAGACGAATTCCTCAATTGACCCCTCAACATTGCTCACCTATCGAGTCAGTAACTATTGATCAACATTGTTTTACTTACAAGTGAATCGGGTGCTAAAACCTTAAAGTTTTTTTTTGCGAAATTTCAAGTAATTCAAGGGGTCTGTAGAGCAATTACCATAAAGTATGTCTCTAACTTAAAAGTTCTTGCAATTAGCCACTTTAAACTTTCAAATAGTGAAGGGTTGTGTGATTTTTGTCCTATTTTGAGGAATATTCTCATGTTGTGCTCTGTCATAATAACTTACAACCCCTTGTCCTTCCACAGTAGCACCAATCAATGACCTTACACCACATTTGATGTGGTTCTTTTCTTACTAAGTTCACATGGTGTCTCACTATATTATATGGTACACATAGTAAAATATTTAATTTTTCCATATTTAATTACACATTGCAAAATCAGCACAACCCCTCTATTACATCTTTGGATTAATTAAAGTTTTATTTTTTCTATGAAGATGATAAGCATGCCTCTAATAACTCAACAACTCACATCAAACAAGTTTCATTATCATAATTGGTCCACTTTATTTTTCCTCCTTTCCAGCCATTTTACAGGTCAAAATGGGATTTGAATGATGATAAGTGAAAGAAAAGGACATTTAGTGAAAAGTTATGGACCTTGTAGCCATGCCAAAATCTTGAATTGTGCATTCACAATCGAAATATTTATCTAACCAATTGACAATGCCAAAAAATTTACACTTTTTTTTTTGGTGGTAGAGATTTTGACATCAAAAGAAACTAAAAAGTGAAACTAAAAGTGAAGCTAACATCCAAATCCCACATCTCCAAAGCTTTCTTAAAAGCTTTTTTCAGCTAGGTGAGGTTATCAAACTCTGAAACATCAGAGTCTCCCTCTTGAAAGAATATATTCCCTTCTACTAGTAAAACAAAAAACAATTCAAACTTTGTATAGACCCAAAGTAAATAAATAAATAAAAATAAATGTGTAAATTATGTTGAGGGGCCCAAGACTCACATGCATGCCACATGTTAAAATCTAATTGTACTGCTGCTACCATTTGATTTTTGCTCGTATACAATATTAGTGATTATAAGCATCATATTACTCATTTTAAATATAATCAGATATCATCTTCATGCAATTGCAAAGATTAATCCATCAAATTTATAAGACCATAATAAAAAGTAAAGTTATCCGTCAAGAAATTTGACGTTGCTTCATTTCAAATGTTAGACTCGAACTTAAAATCTCTTATTAAACTAGATGAGTCTTAAAGAATCTCATTATAATATTTAATCATAGTAACTATAATGAGTTTAATATGAAATAGAGTAGAGGACCACTGCATAAAACTCTAGTTTTGAATCAAATGACAGATAGAACTGCATGTGAGTATGGGTTAAGTAGCTCGAACCTCTATGCATTGAGCTCAGATCTGCTTTGTTTTTCCCTCATATATTTAATTTTCCCTTTGCATTGTTTATATGCATTTGGTTAGTGTTCCTATATCTTTTTGAATGTGTTGCATTGCATGGAGTGAAAATTAAAATCAAAAGTAGATTATATATGCAATTGCAAAGGTTTGCTCAAATTGCATGGTTTTAGAAAGCCACGATATGATGCCCTAAAAAGGTCAAAAAGGGTTTTTTCATACATTGTTATTGCAAATTTTTTATCAACAAGATGTTCCCCATGCATTATATAAGCCTTTAATAACTAATTGAACTAGTTATAATAGGCTCAATGTTTTGTTGTAGTAAGTTAATTTAGATGCTATTTGACTATGAAATAAACAAAAACTCAAATAGATCGACATTATTGTTAAAGAGTTTCACATCGACTGGGAAAAGACCTGAATAAGCGTTTATAAGTGGGGCAATCCTTATCTCACAATCCGGTTTTGTGGGATTGCGTTAGGTCCAACCACGAGTTGTAAGAACTACTTTTAAAAGAAATGATTCCGGATGAATACTATTGAGCAATATAATAATTCAAGATAGAGAAAAAAAGCTGATTTTATTTTTGTATTTGAGAAAAGGTAGCTAGCTTAGTATGGTTCCACTCACTCTTAGGACATGCATATACATGCTTCAAAAACTAGAAAAGAAAAAGGCAGAGATTTTTTTTATCATCATTTCCACATTTTCTGCTAACAAAAAGAGGCTATAAATTAAAAGATAAAATTGGACCAAATAAATAAAGTTTAGTTTGACCAAGGGAAAAAATATTTTTAGGGGTAGGGGGTCTATTAGAAAAAAGATGGAAAAAAGAAAAAAGCAACTAAGAAAACAAAAGTGTCTGTTTTTGAGAGAGGGATAGGACCAAAGAAGCGTGTAGTGCCCTATTTGCTTTTTTAGTTTGGGACCAAACTTAGGTACTATATTGCATAGTCAAAATCCAAAACCAAATAATTTAATGTTAATCCTTTAAATTGAAGGTCATAGTAACCTTCTCTTCATTGCTCCATCCATGTGGCTATTGCTGAATGACTCTAGATAATGAGTCTAACCAAAAAAGCTGTCCACTACATGAGCAATCAAACAAAACATTGTAAAATAAAAGTCACAGTCCAAAGTTGATTCATTGTCGTTTTTTGAGACACTTTAGATTCTAAATATTTAGATTTTCCCATTTGGCGAGCTATGCATAGTGTTAGAAAAAATGACATGAAATGAAATAATAATAATAATAATAATAATACAAAAGAAAAATAAAGATAACCTTAGAAACATTTGGTTGATGTTTGAAGGGGACATGTTTGGTCACATTATAAATATAATTTATATTATCGTGGATATGTCCCGAGTTATTGAATGGTTTTAATTTGTGGTGGATACTAAAGGGAGGATTTAAAAAATAAAAAAAAAAAAAATAAAAAAAAAAAATATATATATATATATATATATATATATATATATATATTCTTTTTTCTAAACCCATAATTTATTGGGATATATATCTTGATGCTTTCTGAAAAGAGAGAGACACTTGGATTATATGAAACACCAAAAAGATTAATTAAGGCCTAATTGGGGGGACGTATGTGAGATGGGGAATGAATTCTATTGTTATTATTTATGAGATTTCACACTCAATTGGGACCTCATACAGATGCGCAAAACCACTTATACTCCCACATTTTAAGATAAGTAGGAGTATTTTATTTCCACAATAACATGCACACTTGAAGTAAACCTATTCTGCTAGACTCGATTTCTGTTAATAGATAAATATTGTTTTAGCATGTATAAAATATTTTAAAATCAATTGTTTTAATTTATCTATATGACATAAGTTATTTTTCTCATTATATGCCTAAATTAATATTGAGTGCATAACTTTCAAATCATTATAGTATATTTTACATTTATGATGATGATGAGCGGTAGTCCAAACTTAATGAAGATAATTTTATAAAATATAACTATAATGATTGAAAAAGTGTTCTCAATTCTCAATACGGTGTTTTCACACCTATTCGGAGTAACACTTTTTTTAATTTACTTATATCTTTTCTCAATTCTCAATTCTCAATACGTGTGAAAACATCGTATTGAAAATCTAAGACGACTCTTATGTATCATGCTAACTTGTGTTCTAAGGGCACATGTTAAAGAACCCGAAAAGAGGAACTTTGCATTGGAAAACATAATATTTTAACTTTTTAAAAGTTGACTGCACGACTTTTAGTACGTATATTTCTATAATAAATTCCTTAATATGTGCCCTTAAGAGCACATGTTGACATTTGCCATTTAAAATAGATGAAGTACACGGGAGGAGATTCTCTCCTGTTAAAGTGCTCTCAAGTGAAATCCAAGCCATTTAATTTTTTTCATTGCAGGCATTAATATTTATTAAAAGGGTAATTAAAGGTTCATATCTATATTGGACAGCCTCCATTGAAATTCTCACCGGAGAGGATCCAAGTCCCAAGTACACTATCTCACTTCTTTTTTTGGATTTTTCATGAGCTCTTTCAATATAGGATTATTGTACCCTCGTATTCAAAACACCGTATCTTCCGCCAAACCCTTTATTTACCCCATAAAGCACTTTGTTTTTTTTTTTTGAACAAGCCAAAATGGAATTATATACGAAATAGGGCAGTCCCAAACGCACAAGGTGTGCCTTTTGCGACTACCTCAGAAGCCAAGAGTTACAACGGTTACAAACAAGACACAGCAAAAAGACATTAGCCAATACCCAAACAAACAAGAGGGCTTGACCACCACTGCTGAGTGTCAAAAACAAAGGTAGCTTTTTTAGCTTTTAGCCAACCTAAAGACATCAACTTAACCTTATCAAGTAAACAAGGGATGGGGGTAACCACATGATTAAACAGACGATTATTACGTTCATTCCAAACAACCCAGACACATAGAAGCCATATAAGTTGCATAAAAGAACGTCTAGCAGCACCACCACCAGCCAAAAGAGTGAACTGTAAAAAATGATCGGAAATATTATCTGTGTCCACCCCATAGCAACCAATCCAATCTCGCACCAAATGCCACATCGAACCAAAGGTATCACACGATAAGAAAAGGTGTTGGGCCGATTCAGGATGACCACACCCAGCAACACACGAAGACATGTCAGGCGATAGCACCCGTCTAGAAATCAAATTTAACCTTGTCGGTAAACGGTCACGAAGGAGCCTCCACGCAAAAACGGAAACCTTCAAAGAAACCTGTTTGTGCCACACCAAATCCAAAACATAGTCTACGGCCTGAGGTACCTGAGAGACTAACAAACTATATGCACCTCGAACTATAAAGCACTTTGTTATAGCTCTATCATCTCTATTGAATTCAATTTCAGCCAAACTATTGTGATATTGGAAATATCATTTATTAATGTAGCCCAAAAATTTATTTTCTTCACTTCCTCACATATACATGGTTTGAGTGAACCTTATGTGAACATATACATGGTTTGAGTGAACCTTATGTGATACCATGTCCCATCATAGCAAATAGCATTTAGAAGTTGGGCCATGCTTGGCTAGTATTATAAAGACACTGATAATAATTAAATTAATTGCTAGGATCACACTATAACAAGATGAGGATTGAGATGGATTTTTCTTATTTACAAAATGGTTCCTATACATATTTTACAATGAAATTAAAGGCACTTCTTTTTGGTACACACTACACACATAATCAAAGCTTTAATGAGAAATTGCAGTGAGTGTATTGGATGGTCCACCAAAACTTATAGCTTGGTTGATTCAGTAATACACCTCTATTTTTCATTGGATCACCTCAAACATTCTCATCGACCGTTGGTCCATTACTTGGTGATTTCATTGACTGCAATGGGGAAGATACACCCATTTTAGGTAACAAAAAATATTGATGTCGGCTTAAGTGATGGGAATTTGTATTTCTACCAATTGTCTTCATGCAAACATAATCATATTAACAATTATTGTCAATAGGAAAAATAATTTCTCCCTAGCTAAGTTCATTATTTTCCTATAGTATTTCTACCTATTTTTTCTGTTTTTTCTTTTATCATATTTTGGTTCTGAATAAAGATCTAGGACAGCAGGGCTAGCAAGTACAATCTAATAGGTGCTCCACACTATGGGGGGATGTTGTCCTTTTGTTTAACCTTATCATACCTGTTCTCTCAAATCTCAATAACATGTAAATTCAGAATATTTATCCAATTATTGGTAATTTAACTTTTTTGAAACATATTGTCAATTTAATTCTCCCTTCAAAACTTGTTTTAACCACAAATGGCCTAGGCTGTGGAAATACTTAGGGGACCTTACATGAAGTTAAATGCATATTACTATGTCTTAATAGCAAATAAAATTTGAAAAAGAGGTCTTTGATATCATTAATTATAAGAGGCAATGCATTGAATTTGGCAGAATAGGTTAATCTACCACAAATTAGTTCTTGGTAAAACAAGTTTTGAATCCCCATTTTCAAAAATAATATTGAAAATATAAGTGAAAGTAGGTTGCATTGAGTTACAATCTGTAAAAAAAATGACATTTTTTAAAGTATGACTTGTTAGTTGTTTGTTGGGATGCTTCACAATCTATTTTGCATGAAACAATTTATTTATGGCAAATAAGATACTTTTTTTTAGCTAAATAGAGCTCTAAATAAATCTTAGCTTTGTCTATTATTATAATAAAGTTTAGCTCGACATAAACCTATCATCATAGACTAATGCTAGCATGACACATCCTCACGCTAACGGAAATCGTCCACCAATTTTAAATTGCAAAATGGATGTATAAATATCATTTCTCAATTTTAAAATCAAGTATTTTAGTCCCTCAAATATGTATCATATTTGTTGTAATTATAGTTCCATTGCATGTAACTTTTTGGTCTCTAAAAATGACAAATTTTGACTCCAAAGTGGTGATTTATTGCCACATTTTTTAATAAGAGGAAAAAAATATCATTTTTGAAACTGTAATTCATATTTTTTGTTACCAAATATAGTTATTTTTAGGATCAAAAACATGGTTGAGACCAAAACGACCGAGTTTAAAAAGAGGACACCACTTTCGTGAGTAGGATGAAATAGAATGATTTTGTTTTTCTTCCTACAATTGAGAAAAAGAAACTAACGTCGAATAAACGTCAAATCTAAAGCATCCACAAGGAGAATGAAGATAGATTCAGAGGAAAGTCTTGAAAAATAACGAGTCTCAAAGAGGTTGAAGCACCTAACTTAGCCAAATGATCTGCTGCATAATTCCCTTCATACAATGTATGAGTTGACTCGATATTCCAATCTAATAGAAGAAGATGTTTAATGGTCGAGATGAGACTACTATAACGATGATATATGTTTATATCGCTTTTAATAATATCAATCACGTGAGTTGCGTCCGAGAAACAATCAACCTTCCTATAATCAAAATCCCAACATAATTGGAGCCCATGAAAGAGGGATAAAATCTCATCGTAAATAACAACGAGTCACCACTACGGCCATAATAACCATGCAGAAAGTCACCATCCATATTCAAATCAACAATCCTCTTGAGGGGTCGAGACCAAGAGACAATCCTCTCAAGAGGCTACATACGCTCAATTCTATTTGAATCAAAAGCCATATACACATGGTCATGGAGAGAAAGGATTTGCGCACAAGTGAGATCTACATACTAGGAGAATCCAACCAACATTCTTAATAAAATCCTTAAGCCAAAAAGAAAACGAGCTAGCAAACACTTACACTAGACCTGAACAACACGCATACAAGAAAAAAAAATCATGCGTCCAATCTTCGTCTTTTGACCATGTGTATGAAAACTCGGTATCTGATCTAAGGACCGACTAATTTGATGGGTTCAATTAATTGTGCACTTATGAGTGTCCATTTAAAGCCAAAACAAACCTCTGCATGGACTGATCCATCGAAATTGGCACCAAGGTAAATCGAACTCCTAAGGGGAGCACAATCCTAGGTCTCAAACCAACACCAGTATACCAACCTAAGTGGATTAACTTTAATTTATCTTTAGATATATTTTATATACTTTTTTTTTCAAATTATAGTTGATGTTGTGTTAATTTTTTAAATATTTATATTTAAACTTTATCGTCCTAATGAAATCTGAGTGTTTAGGGAACATTTTTTTTGGGTGTAATGTGTTTAGAAATCTTTGATAACGAGTATCTTAAAAAGAAGTATAAAGGTAGTAATATACATGATAAATTATTTTCTAGCTTGTTTTTTCTTTGTTTCACTTTGTTTCTGTGCCATATTGGTTTGTACAGGATTGTTTTGTACCATTTGTGCATAAGCGTTTTGGCACGCCTTGTACTTTAGCGTCTAGGGTTGTATAATATATATTCCATTTTGGCTTTTTCATAAAAATACATGATATGCTAGTAATTCATCCATAATTACTCATAAAATTCTATAAAAATATATAGTTAATGCAGTAATTTGATAGAAAAGGAAGGGCCGAAGTCTGTTTAGAAAACATTATTTTTGGTGATAAAATGTGTTTAGAAAACATTAGTAATAAGTATCTGAAAAAGTACTACTATAAGGTAGTAATATACAGGATGTACTAATAATTTTTTCATAACTACTCAAAATATTCTATAAAAAATATATAGTTAATACATTAATTTGATAGCAAAGGAAGGGTTGGAGTGTATTTAGAAAACATTTTTGGGGATGAAATGTGTTTAGAAAACTTTTTTTTTTGGTTACGAAATGTGTTTAGAACTTTTTGTTTTTGTTTTGAAAGAATGTATTTAGAAAACATTGATATCGTATCTGAACAAAAGGTATAAAGGTAATGTACACGATATTAGTACTTCATCCATAATCACTAAAAAATGTAATAAAAATATAAATATACCGTAATTAATAGAAAAGGATAAGGGACAAAGAAATTAAAAAGGGAAAACAAGATAAAAGAATTATACTCCCTACACTAAAGTAATAAATTTGTCTATAATATATGTATGAATATCACTAAATTATCAATTTTGTACAACTTAATTCTTTTGGCCATGTTAATATATAACTGTTCAATTTGTCTAGATGATATTTTCTAAATATCATTCTTTTATAATCTTTTGCAAATGGATATTGAAAATATTAATTGTCAAAATTGTGTAGGAGTATATGTGAAAATTAGCTCATTTGGGTTGATTTATCGGTGTAATTTGTTTGAGATATTGAAATGTGTTTTTTGATGGGCAAGTTCATACAGATCAATGCGTTGACTTTAAATAAGGTCCGCAGAGTGGTCATTGAAATTGAACCCTTCAAATTAGTCGGTATTTAAACCAGATACCAGATTTTTTATTAAAAAAATATGCTAAAGTTGAATTTTGATGGGACAAGGAGAGTATTAACAAGTGATACATTTTTAAAAAAAGTAATAGATGCATTTAAAAATTTATAGATAATTGTATAATTAAAGACACCTAATTTTTTTTATGAAGTGTTTTATGATCGTCCACAAATCCTAACTTAATGGATAAAAATACCAAAATTATTAGATAGGATGCTGTAATTGGGGTTCAACCTCGACTCTTTCGGTTGTGTGTCAGTTTTAAATGACTATTATTAATTTCGCTATATTAAAAAGAGTTTTATAAATTATGGACGAAGAGATTTTCGGTTGTGTGTCAGTTTTAAATGACCATTGTTAATTTCTCTATATTAAAAAGAGTTTTATAAATTATGGACGAAGAGATTTTCGGTTGTGTGTCAGTTTTAAATTACTATTGTTAATTTCGCTATATTAAAAAGAGTTTTATAAATTATGGATGAAGAGATCAATCGAACAAAGAAATGAGATACCGATGCAATACCACATAAGACTTTAGTTATAATTTTTGATACGCAAATGTTAACGTTATCATGCTATGTTATTTTCTGATCATCAAACCATAATCGACAATGTGATGATCGGAACCTTAACTCATCAACCGAACTATCTACGCCGAACAATGAGAACTATTTAGTGATTTGTACCTCTCTTGGTTTTAGTGACAAAAAACCATTCAAATTATTCATTCAAGAAAAATAAAAAATATAAAACTTTGACCCCTCTCTCTCTCTCTCCTCTTTCTCTATCTCTCTCTGCCTAATAGTCCACCACAGCCAACAGGCCCAGTGTCTCTCTCTCTAAAGCCTAAAGCTACCAAGAGAGAAGAACATCTCTCTCTCTCTCTCTGAGCCCAAGTTCTCTTTCTGATTCTTCAAACTCAGAGGTACTCTTTTGGTGGGTTCATCTTACTTTCCCTTTTAACGTTTCACTTTCCATTTCTCTTCAAGTTTATCTCTTTTTTCTGCATCTGGGTCTCTCTCTTTCTATTTGGATCTGCAATGATTCTACCCTAATTCATGTTTCCTTCATCAAGATCCATTTTTTATTCACTTCCATCACTTTCATTTTTCTCCTTATGGTAAAAATCTGCACTTTCACCCAATTTCACTCATACTTTACTCTTTTCTCACTCTTCTTAGTTCAACCCTTCATAATTGTTACTATTTGAATTTTATTAATTAATTCATATTCTTAGTTATTATTATTATTATTAATTCTGTTTTTTTAAATTTAGAGACAATTATTATTGTTGTCTTGTTGGTTACTCATCACTGTTGAACTTTATTAATTAATCTAATGATCATGTTCTGCATGCAGTTTACTACTCATGTTTCATAGTTGATTTGCTAAATGGGTCCTAGGTTATGTTATGTTCACTGTTTGTTTATGAACAATATGTTGTGTCTGAGGGTTTAGGTTGGTTAATTATGTTTTTAAGGTTTTTGTTATGTTATGATGTACAAGTTTTGTGCTTTAGTGGGAGTGGTTTTTTCACTTATTTGCTTGATCTATTTGTCTTGTGTTGAATGTGAGCTAATTGTTTGTTGGTTAATTGATTTTTTTGATGCTAAGTGTATGTTTGGTTCTGCCGTGACAAAAATTGATTTTGTGAATTAATTTTACTTAAAAGTGAATTGATTGTAAATTGAATGTAAATTGGTTTATGTTTAATTACATTTAGGTAAAAGTAAGTTGAACAATAAATTTCAGTGAAAAAACCATGTTTACACTTGAAAGCTACAAATCCTAGCTTCAAGCTAGAATCAATTCTAAGTGAGAGCAACCAAACATGTTAAAATCAATTTTACACCTTCAGAATCAATTTTGGTTGCTCCAAATGTGGAACCAAACATAGGCCAAGTATGTTTGGGTGGGCGATGAGTTAGGCAAAATCACCACAGCACCGTGAATTTCTTTAAGCTCTGATGTGTAGTTTTTGACAAAATCACGGTGGCTCGCTGTAATCTTGTCAATCTCACTGTTAATCCAATCTTGCTCTTAGTCTTTCTCTAATGGATTTTTTAAGATGACCATTTATTTACATGTTAAGATGATATTGTTATTCTGAGCATTTTTATTCATACTGCGTTGAAAGTAGCTGACAGTTTTTTTTTTCTTCGTTTGATAGGTTGTTTGTTACTTTTGAAGACATAAATGGATGCTAAACCATTAATTTGGTCAATCTGATTTCAATTGAAATCCTTTAGCATTTTCTGATGGACTCGAAAAGTAGTGCTAGATCTCTCTCAAAACAACATCAGAAAACTTCCGGGATTCAGACACCTGAGGCGAAAGACCTCAAGTTTTCTTCGCTGTCACTTCAAAAGACAGGGAAATCTGAGCCTGAAGATTTGTCTAAGTCTGTACAAAACACATCGAAGCAGAATATCGGCGAGATTTATGAAAGTAAGAAGTTTGGTGTTCCGTCTCAAAAGGGTTCTTCTGCTGATTCATTGAGTAGTAAATTCGGTTCTGGTGCTTCCTCATCCGTTGTTAATGTGAACACAGGCTCACAAGAAAGCTCTATCGATCAAGACAAAAAGACTTCAGAATATGGAAGTGTGAAAAACAGTTCTGTTTCTGCGAAAGCTAGTGATGGTGCCAGCAGTATTGCGAAGACAAGTGGCAGTGCTAAGATCAGTGACCGAGCTGATTTCGTCGAGAGTGGTAAGAGCAGTATCTGCAGAGGAAGTACAAGCAGCGATGTGAGTGATGAGAGTACTTGTAGTAGCTTTAGTAGCAGCGTAAACAAGCCTCACAAAGCAAATGACATGAGATGGGAAGCTATCCAAGTGGTTAGAACTAGAGATGGAGCATTGGGTTTAGGCCACTTCAGACTTTTGAAGAGATTGGGTTGTGGAGATATTGGCAGCGTTTACTTATCTGAGTTGAGTGGAACTAAATGTTACTTTGCAATGAAAGTGATGGACAAAGGGTCTTTAGCAAGTCGTAAGAAGTTACTTCGTGCTCAGACGGAACGGGAAATTCTTCAGTCACTTGACCACCCATTTCTCCCAACTTTGTACACTCATTTTGAGACGGAGAAATTTTCGTGCTTGGTGATGGAATTCTGCCCGGGTGGAGACCTCCATACTCTTCGGCAGAAACAACCAGGGAAGCATTTTCCTGAGCAGGCAGTGAAGTATGTTCAATTTATAATTTAGTTTATTGTCCTTTTGATTTCCTTCCATTAGTTTTAATAACTCTTTGCCACAAGGAAGTGACTGGTTCTACAATTTTGTTTGCTTGAAACCTTCAATTTAGCTTTCAAATAATTAAAAATGTTTTCATCCCATTATAATGATGCACCTTATATTTTATTGAATTGTAGAATTGGGAAAAAAAAGGTTGTTATGTATTT